>NC_072376.2:117637500-118887500 GCF_028885625.2 Pongo pygmaeus
ACTCTGATTTTTATTATTTCTTCTGCTAATTTGGAGTTTGATTTGTTCTTGATTTTCTAGTACCTTGAAGTGCATTGTTAGGTTGTTAATTGCTAATCTTTTTAATGTAGGCCCTTATTGCTATGAATTTCCCTCAGCACTGTTTTTGCTGTATCCCATGGGTTTTGGGGGGTTTTTTGTTTGTTTTTATTTTATTATTTTTTTATTATTATACTTTAAGCTCTGGGCAAGATCTAGGTCTTACTAGGTTGGGGAAGTTCTCCTGGGTAATATACTGAAGAGTGTTTTCCAACTTGGTTCCATTCTCCCCATCACTTTCAGGTACACCAATCTAACATAGATTTGGTCTTTTCACATAGTCCCATATTTCTTAGAGGTTTTGTTCATTTCTTTTTACTCTTTTTTCTCTAAACTTCTCTTCTCACTTCATTTCATTCATTTGATCTTCAATCACTGATACCCTTTCTTCCACTTGATCAAATCAGCTACTGGAGCTTGTGCACGCATCATGTAGTTCTCGTGCCATGGTTTTCAGCTCCATCAGGTCATTTAAGGTCTTCTCTACGCTGTTTATTCTAGTTAGCCATTCGTCTAATCATTTTTCAAGGTTTTTAGCTTCCTTATGATGGGTTCAAACATCCTCCTTTAGCTCAGAGAAGTTTGTTATTACCGATCTTCTGAAGCCTACTTCTGTCAACCCATCAGTCATTCTCCATCCAGCTTTGTTTCGCTGCTGGCAAGGAGCTGTAATCCTTTGGAGGAGAAGAGGTACTCTGGTTTTTAGAATTTTCAGCTTTTCTTCTCTGGTTTCTCCCCATCTTTGTAGTTTTATCTACCTTTGGTCTTTGATGTTGGTGACTTACAGATGGGGTTTTGGTGTGGATGTCCTTTTGGTTGATGTTGATGCTATTCCTTTCTGTTTGTTAGTTTTCCTTCTAACAATCAGGACCCTCAGCTGCAGGTCTGTTGGAGTTTGTTGGACGTCCCCTCCAGACCCTGTTTCCCTGGGTATCACCAGTGGAGGCTGCAGAACAGCAAATATTGCAGAACAGCAAATGTTGATGCCTGATCCTTCCTCTGGAAGCTTCATCTCAGAGGGGCATCTGGCTGTATGAGGTGTCAGTTGGCCACTACTGGGAGTTGTCTCCCAGTTAGGCTACTTGGGGGTCAGGGACCTACTTGAGGAGGCAGTGTGTCCATTCTCAGATCTCCAGCTCCATGCTGGGAGAACCACTGCTCTCTTCAAAGCTGTCAGACAGGGATGTTTAAGTCTGCAGAAGCTTTTGCTGCCTTTTGTTCAGCTAGGCCCTGCCCTCAGAGGTGGAGTCTACAGAGGCATGCAGGCCTTGTTGAGCTGCAGTGGGCTCCACCCAGTTTGAGCTTCCTGGAGGCTTTGTTTACCTAGTCAAGCCTCAGCAATTGTGGACGACCCTCCCCCAGCCTCACTGTCACCTTGCAGTTCCATCTCGGACTGCTGTGCTAGCAGTGAGCAAGGCTCCATGGGCGTGGGACCCACGGAGCCAGGCACAGGATATAATCTCCTGGTGTACCATTTGCTAAGACTGTTGGAAAAGAGCAGTATTAGGGTGGGAGTGTCCCGATTTTCCAGGTACTGTCTGTCACAGCTTCCCTCGGCTAGGAAAGGGAATTCCCTGAACCCTTGCACTTCCCAGGTGAGGCGATGCCCCGCCCTGCTTCAGCTCACAGTCTGTGGGCTGCACCCACTGTCCAACCAGTCCCAATGAGATGAACCCAGTACCTCAGCTGGAAATGCAGAAATCACCTGTCCTCTGCGTCACTCACACTGGGAGCTTTAGACTGGGGCTGTTCCTATTCAGCCATCTTGGAATGATCCCCCCACCCCCCTTGGGTTTTGATATATTGTGTTTCCACTTTCATTTGTTGCAAGGAACTTTTTTATTTCCATCGTAATTTTTTCATTGTTGCAAGGAACTTTTTTATTTCCATCGTAATTTTTTCATTGACCCAAGTTCACTTAGGAGCATGTTTGCTAATTTCCATGTATTTGTATAATTTCCAAAGTTCCTCTTGGTATTGATTTCTAGTTTTATTCCATTGTAGTCTGAAAAAATTCTTGATATAATTTAAATTTTTATGTTTGTGGAGACTTGTTTTATAGTCTTATATGTGATTTATCCTGAAGAATGTTCCATGTGCTGATGTGAAGAATGTATTTCTATAGTTGTTGAATAGAATATTTGTTATACATTAGACCCATTTGGTTTGAAGTTCAATTTAAATCCAATGTTTCTTAATTTCCTGTTTCAATGATCTGTCTAGTGCTGACAGATGGGTGGTGAAGTCTCCTACTACTGTATTACAATCTAACTCTCTTTAAATCTAGTAATATTTGCCTTATGAATCTGGTTGTTCCAGGGTGGGGTGCATATATATTTAGGATTATTATACCCTCTTGCTGAATTGATCCCTTTATTATATAATGATCTTCTTTATCTTTTATTGTTCTTGATTTAAAGTATGTTTTATCTGGTGTAAGTATAGCTACTCCTGCTCACTTCTATTTACATGAAATACCTTTTCCCGTCCATTTACTCGCCAAATATATATGCCTTTACTGGTGAATTTTTTTGTAAACAACATAAAATTAGAAATTTTTGTCCATTCAGCCATTCTATATCTTAAGTGGGTAATTTATGTTCAAGGTTATAATTGGTATATGAGGCTTTGTTCATGTTATTGTTAATGATTTTCTGGTTCTTTTATGTATTCTTTGTTCCTTTTTCTCTTATTGTCATTTGATAGAATTCTGCAGTGGCACCATTTGAGTGCTTTCTCTTCCTCCTCTGAGCAATTGCTTTACTAGTGAGTTTTATACTTTTGTGGGTTTTCATCTCTTTGGTAAATTTCTCATTCATATTCTGATTTTTTTCCTAGTTGTTTTTTGTATTGTTTTTCAGAATTCTCTTGTATCTCACTGAGCTTCTTTAAAATCAATCATTTGTATTCTTTGTCTTGATTTCCAAAACTACTTTTTGATTAAGATGTATTGCTAAAGAATTATTGTTCCTTTGGGGCATCGTATTTTCTTGCTTTTTCATGTTTTCTGTGTCTTTAACATTGATTTCTGCACATCTAGTGTAACTGTTACTTTTTCTTATTTTTCAATATCCTCTTTTAGGGGAGGGCTCAGATACTCAGGATTTGATTTTGGTGCATTCGGTAGTCTCTATATGATTTCTTTAGCTGGAAACAGCATTATTGATATGTGTTGTTTCCTTGGTAAGTTACGTATGGTTATTATTGGAGGCTGTGGTAAAGTTGTGCTGAGAACTATGATGCCGGGTACTTCAGTCTTCAGCCCTGACTGGTGGCAGCAATAGGCTGAGCATGCCTATATTTGTGCCCCAGGGCAGCATAAGTTGGCACCTATGCTGGTAGTTACTGGCAAGCTGATTCTTGGACCCCTAATGGCATGCTCAGATACTGGAAATGGCAGCAGTGGATGGGATGGGTAGGTGGGTTCTTATGCCTGGGAGGTTGGCATGGCATGGGCAACAACAGTTGCAGTAGTGAGACAATTCTCTAGATCCCAAGTGGTATGTGTTGGCACTGATGGTGACGGTGATGGGCTGGGTGGGCCAGTCTCCAAACCCACAGTTAGCACTTGGAGGCAAGTGCCAGCTGAGATGTTAGCAGCCAGGAGGTTAGGCCCAAACTCAGGCTCCCAGGAGGAGTGCTCAGGTGCCTGTCATGGTGAATTGATTTGAAGATCTATGTGCTCTGTCTGAGGAGGAGCAAAGCTGGGCCAGGTGGTCTTGTGCTTAAGCCCTCCAATTGTGAGAACAGCTACCAGCTGCAGATGGTTAAGACACGGCAACCCTCAGGTCCCAGACAGAGTGCTTGGGTGAGGGGGCCATAGCAGCCATGCTTAGGTCTTATCCTTGGAGAGTGTGGAGCCATCTTTAATGCCCACAGACTGGGCTGGCAAGTAGGGAACGCACATGCCTTTCACACCCCAGACCCAGCAGGGCTTGTCCCCCATGCCTTGGTGGCAGCAGTTGGCACACCTAGCTCACACCCCACTTTGGCTGCAGGAGCACCCACCCAGCTTGTGACCAAGTTCTAACAGCACCTTGCACCACACTTGCATCTCCATCTCAGATCCCAGCATCACTTGCTTGCTGAAATTGGCCACTGCAGCTCATGTCTCACTTGCTTCTTAGCCCTGGCTGACTGCAGGAAGGCTCTCAGCTTGCTCTCCTGTCCCAGCAGTAACAGCCCAAGTTTCCATAATTCCTCAGTCCTGGTACCACTGAGCCCCAGGACAGCATGCAGTTTGCTAGGTTTGGAAATGGAGTCTTAAATGTAGCAGCTTGGGTCTCAGAAAGGGTATGGGACCCAGTGCGAGCTCTCTCCCTGAAGCAGTTCTGTCCCATCATCTTTCAGAAGCTCTGTATGTTAGTCCCAGGATTTGGGTGGGTCAAGGGGTTCTCCTACGTCCAGAACTGCACGATTCCATGGTGGGGATGTAAGCCACTGAAAATCTCTCACTCACCCGTTCCCCAGGTTGCAAAGTCACTTCTGGCTCCCAGCCAATGCCAGCCAGGCAGGCTGCCACTTTTCCTTCCTCTTTCCTGCTTTTCATGTTTTCTGTCCTTTCCCTGTTGCATTCCAGCATTCTCTCTTGGATAGTATATTCAAATTATGACTGTCTATGCACTATTCTGGTTCTTCTAAGTGGAGGAGGCAGGCATGAAATCCTTCTAGTCAGCCATTTTAAACCTCCTCCCCTATTTTTAAACTTTGAGGAACCTCCATACTGTTTTCCATAATGGCTATACTAATTTACTTTCCCAAGAACAATGTACAAAGTTTCCTTTCTCTCCATATCTTCACCAACAACTATCTTTTGTCTTTTTGGTAATAGCCACTCTAGCAGGTGTGAGGTGATATCTCATTGTGGTTTTAATTTGCATTTCCCTGATGATTGGTGATACTGAACATTTTTCATATACCTTTTGGCCATCTGTATGTCTTCTCTTGAGAAGTGTCTGTTCAGGTCCTCTACTTATTAATTAGGTTATTTGTTTTTAGGCAATGTTTTTACGCTTTTTGAGTTGAGTTCCTTACATATTCTGCATATTAATCCCTTATAAAATGTATTACTTGCAAATATTTTCTCCTATTTCACTGATTGTCTCTTCCCTCTGTTGTTTCCTTAGCTATGCAGAAGCTTCTTAGTTTGGTATAATCCCATTTGTATATTATTGCTTTCTTTGCCTATGCTTTTTGGTCATATTAAAAAAATCATTACCCAGGCCAATGTCATAGAGTTTTCCCCTATGTTTTCTGCTAGTATTATTACATGTTCATATCTTACATCTAAATCTGTAATCCATTTTGAGTTGATTTTTGTATATGGTGAGAAAAGGGACCATTTTTATTCTGCGTGTAGATACACAGTTTTGTCAACACTATCTATTGAAGAGACTGACCTTTTCCTACTGTGTTTTCTTGGCATCTTTGTTAAAAATCAAATGGCCATATATATGTGGATTTATTTCTGGGCTCTCTACTCTGTTCCATTGGTTTATGTGTCTGTTTTTATGCCAGTACCATGCTGTTTTGATTACTATACTATTTTGAAGGCAAGTAGTACAATGCCTCCAGCTTTGTTCTTTTTGCTGCCAAAGTGTTTTTCATTAAAAATTTTCCTTGCAAGTGGAAAACATGATATAGGAAGAGAAAACACTTCTACAGCCAGAATGTTAGACAGTGTTACTTATTCTTGAAATTAATTCTTTTGAGCCATGTTCCTCAGAATGATGTGATCTTAACATGAACACAGGAATAGCCTCATGGTTAAGAAGTCTGCTATGAATGATTGTTTTAGAGCTCTTGAAACTTCCAGGTTCCTGGAGACAAGGGCTTATCATAAAATAGCTCATATCAAGGTTGAAAATATGAGAAATAATTAGTAATAATATATTGTAATCTCGCAGTCTGTTTCTAAACTGTCAGATGCACAAGTAGAATGACCATCCAGAGTATCCTTTAGTTGAATGTTAATCTTCCCCTAAAAAAGAAAATAGAGTGACTGTCTTTTCCCATCATACACACATGAGTATTGTATATAATCAAAGTGCTTTTCCACTCTCTGGAAAACACAGTACCCATGTAAAGTGTGTCAACACTGGAAACAAAACAGTTGGACTTATAATATTGTGAGCTCTCTAAAACCAGAAGCATTCAGCAGGAGCTGGAGTTTCAAATGCTAGAATAGATATAAAATCTTCCTGAGACAGAAGGATAAACTTCCAGATTTCTTCAAATCTCAGCTTGAAATTTTTAATTGTTATGTTTAGATTTTCTGAAAACCATTCTGTGAATTACTATTGTTCGATAACTGAAGGTTGATGTCCTTGCTTAGGTACACAGAAGCCCACCTTTATTTTTTAACAAATCTCCTTTCTTTCTTCTAGTCCCAACTCCTCAAAACACTGACTACTACTTACTCAAGCCAGGGGCTGATAAAACTAGTTAACTTTCCCCTCAATACCTAGCATGCTGTAAGCAATTGGATAAAATCTAATTACCTGCCCCATAAGTGAAACTTTTAAATCTATTTATGCACTTCCAGTGTATCAGGCAGTGGATCCACAGAAGGTTAAAGAAATACTGGGAAACACTAATAAAAATTAAGAAGAAAGCATTCTTTGCTTTCATGGAGCTGGGAGGAAACTAGAAGTCTGCTAGTCCCACCCCTCCATGCTAGTAATAAGGAAACTAAGTTGCACAACACCACCCAGCTTGTTAAAGGCAGAGCTGAAACAAGAACCTGACATCCAACCCGGAGTTCAGTTTTCACTAACACATGCACCTTGACTTCGCTTGAATTTCCTCCTTTTGATTGATAAAGAGTGAAAGTACTGGTGACCTAATTTTATAAGAAACCACTGAAAATTCTTGAGAAAACTGGTTTACTGGTTCACAATTGACAGATTTAATTCAGGGGGGAGAAGAAAAGATGCTTCAAAGGCACAGCAATTACTGGACTAACACACAGCTGGGCACATTCATGGGGACATAGGAGTGCAGGAGATCACTGAGGGAGAAAGTACAGGAAAAAAATAATAAACAGCCTCTGCTTAACCATGGGAAAAGCCCATATTTACAGAGTGGGAGGAGGGTGAATAACATTAATTGCCACTCTGGGCTTCTTCCCCAAAGTACTCTAGGACTGGTTTTTCAAGTGTAAAGAAAGGGACTAGACAAGTTAAAACTGCCTGCAGCACATTTTCTTGTTATACAGATATAAACACAGACGTGATTTGTGCCTTGGCCTCACACCCTGCTCACTGCAGACTAGTTCCTGGTCCCTGGTCTCCATTCAAAGAATACAGACCACGCAGGATGTCAGTAGAAGAGGAAACTTTGTACACTGTTGGTGGGAATGTAAATTAGTATAGCCATTATGGAAAACAGTTCCTCAAAGTTAAAAAGTACAAGTTTACCTAGGTAACAAACCTGCACATGTACCCCTGAACTTAAAATAAATGTTAAAAAAAAAATAAAAATAGGCCAGGTGAGGTTGCTCACACCTGTAATCCTAGCACTTTGGAAGGCCGAGGCAGGTGGATCACCTGAGGTCAGGAGTCTGAGACCAGCCTGGGCAACACGGCAAAACCTCGTCTCTACTAAAGATATAAAAATTAGCTGGGTATGGTGGCAGGTGCCTATAATCCTAGCTACTCAGGAGGCTGAGGCAGGAGAATCACTTGAACCTGGGGGGCAGAGGTTGCAGTGAGCCAAGATCCTGCCACTGCACTCCAGCCTGGGCAAAAGAGGGAAACTCCATCTCAAAAAAAAAAAAAAATTAAAAATTAAAAATATTTACCCATTTGCAAAGTTTTAAAAATCAAATATATATTTAAAAAGAGTTTAAACATTTTTTTCAGATTTTTTTAAAGTTTTATTCTGATTAATTCACACTGGATAGAAAACGAATAAACTTCCAAGAGAAGAGGCCCCCTTAAATTCATTTTTTCCATCAAGATGAATAAGTGTGCTTCTGTCCAATTGCCCTGAATAATATCTGATATTAATCTGAAATATTTTCTCAGCTGTGAATTTGGGTAGACATAATCCATTAAAATTATCATATGTACAGATAAAGTTATGATATTGGAAAATCAATGAACCTAGTCATTCTCCTACCTTCCCTAAACAAATTACCTTAGTTAAAATCATTCTTTTTCCCCCTTAAACTCAGTACATGTAAAATATTCAACACTTTTTTTTGTTCTGCTGGACAATGATTACATTTACATAGGGAATAGTATGTAATAAGATGTGGAAACTAAGTCCAAGAAAAGTTCAATAATATAAGATGATAGAACTTGTTCTATAGAATAAATTAAGTCAACTTTTTAAATTGTAAATTAAATGGAAGAGACAACCCACTGAGAAATTAACATGTAGGAACATGTTATAAATCCTAGAATATCAGAAATAAGTTTTCTCAAAAATCAAAAATTTTATATCATGAATTTAGGAGTTTCTCCATCCTTATAAACATACCCTGTGTCCCAATCCTCTCCCTCATTAGTATTTACAGAACAAGTTGTGTGCACCTTCCACATAACAGCCTCTCAAATATTTGAAAATGGTGAGTGGATACTCTAGTTAGTTCACTCTTTTGCAATGCCTCATTCATTTAACTATTCCTCACGCAGATCTCCTTATCCTCCTGGTTTCTCCCCACTGAATTCCTGAGATGTCTATGTCTTTTTCTAAACTCATGCTCTGCAGAAGTAAAAATGATACTTTAAATGAAGTTCAACCAAAACTAAGGAGAAAAGAACAATTGTTGCTTCATTTTTGATATTTTATCTTTATTAATGCTGATTTTCTATTGTGTTTTTTCATATCCAAGTCCTATTCTTCACTGATTGCTGATGTTCTCTATTAACCTCAAGACCTTCTCACAGGTACTATAGCTAAGCCAATGGCCCAGCCCTATGCTTATAAATTGATTTTGTTTGTTTTTACATGAAGTTAGTACCGTTCAACTCATTGTCAGAGTAGCTTAGATATGGCAAAAGAAAAGCCCATAGAACAAAACCCTACACAAAATTCACTGAAGAAAATGTAATAGTTGTTAAAGCACTTAAACTTTAATGTTCATCCTTCAAGAAGCTTTCAGGAAGTTTATATGATTATTTAAATATCGAAGGGATATTTACAAAATGACTCTTTTGTCTTCACAGAAAACTTCTAAAATCATCATATCACTGAAAAGGTTTCAAAACAAAGCCATAATCTCTAGAAATGTGTCCTTGATGGGTTGGTCTTCATTTGCCTGAAGGTGAGTAACTGGTGTTTTTATCATGCCAAAAATTCAGGATCCATGGGTACCTTTTTCTACTTTTCATCAGGAGGCAAAATTCATACTGCATTTTACATGTAGAAAGGAATTTGGCCAGATGAATAGAAGAATGGAAGTTTCTCCAAGTAGGGCCAAGCTTTCATGACCTCAGACAGCATCTCAAATTGTTTGAATGAATAGGCAGAACCAGCCTGTGAAATCATGAGGGAACAGGGTTGCTTAACCAATTATCCAAGTAGAAAGAGAGGCCAAAAGTAAAGTACGGTAAGAAAAAGGGGAAGTAGCAATTTCAGGTGAGAAAAATAATAGCTGCAGAACGATAAAGTTACAGAGTCAAGAGATTTAGGAAGAGATGGTAGTAGGAAGAATAGAGGATGATTTACAAAAGGGGTGGGGTAAATCACAGAAAATTACTGGAGAAGAATAGAACAATCAAGGTTATAGTACCTATGAATGCCTGTTTCCTAGGTGAAGAGTTTTTAACACAGAGCTATTGCCCCATATGTACTATTGACTTAATATGAAATTAAGAAATGTTTTACTTTCAGAAATTGAGGCTAAGTGAGCCAAGGAAAAGGTCATCCATCAAGAAGCAAGATTTCTCAACCATGGCAGGACATTAGGATCATCTGTAGAACTTTAAAAGATTGTTTAATTTTTTTCATTTGGTTTCCTTTATAGTTGATTTTGTTTAACTTTGCCAGTGAAATTTAAAAAACAAAAAACAGCAATGCTTTTTTTTTTTTTTTTTTTTTTTAGTTAAAAGCTTAACTCAGAGTCATTACTAGACCTGTGGAAAATCACTGCTAGTTTTAGTAAATTTTTCTGGAGGGTTTGAACTTCAAGACTTTTTTTTTTCTTTTTGGCAACCTCCTTAAAATTTTTATTTTGAAATTTTTATGTCATCGCAGAGCAAAATGTTGCTTCAGTACTTCTATCCTGAATCAACACTAATTCCCAATTCAAAAGCTCTCCGCCATTGAGAAAGACATACTAATTTCAAGATCTACATGGCTAAACAGTGTTTCAAGTTTCCCACCACTATCAACAGACTGTAGAAAACAGAAAAATACTGACTTAAAATACTGAAAGAAAATTAATGGTTTCTGGGAAAAGCATGACATTCAGAAAAAAATAAGATGCTTTGCATGCAAATATTCTTGCTAAAAAATATAATTTTTCAGAAAAATTATACCTTTGCTGACACATATCTGATGATGTAGAACTCATATTAAGCATTAAAAAGACACTTAAATTTAAATATCAAGGATTTCCATTTGCAATTCTAAGGTACAGGTAAAATTGTTTTTAGAATACTCCCATTCTCAAAAGAAAGGACCCAAAACAGCCAGATATTTTCTTATATCAAAAATTTTTAAATTTTTTTTTTATACTTGTGAAACATACCCTTCATGTATAAAATTGAAGAAATTCCTGATTAGTTAATGCTGAATGTTAACCTATAGATAAAAATAAATACATTTCAGCATTGTAGTACAGTGAGAAGGGGAACTGGTATACAGTTTGAATATAAAAATAGAACACAAAATTCAACCTAATGAATAAATGTGAAACAGATCATTGTTTTCTGAACCACTAAATTTTGCCATCATTCACAAGCTAAACTGGCCATCCTTTACTTGATACTATGTAGATTGTGAATCCCCAGTGACTTTTAAATAAAGAGCTAGTTAGATTAATTTAGTTGAGCATCTTCTTGTCCTCACTGAGAATGAACTCCCTCTGCTCATGGGCATCTCATCATCATACAGCTCAACTTTTGTTCCTGTTTCTCTATTTGACCTGATTATTGTCTTACTTCACTAAACCTAGCTATCTTTCTTTCAAGTATCACATCTTCCATGCAGCTCTTCCAAACTGCCAAACTCTCTTTTCCTCTCTCTTGATCTTAGTGGCATTACAAAGCCACACCCAATGGGAAAGGATGGTGGAAAAGCAGCTCCACTGGTGGGTTAGATAGGTTTGTTTTTTTATGTTCATCCTGGCAATCACACCTGATGACAACACGAACATCATCTTGTGCCTGATAGCTATTCTCTTGCAGAGAAAATAAAGAGAAATATTTCCTATGTGCTGACTATATACAGATACTTCCTACATGTCATAATTAATGCACACAAAACCTGTTGGCTAGGGACCATCCCTTAGAGGATGTCTTTATGTTGTATCTTACTAAGTCCCCCATTACAAATCAGAAGGAGCATCAAGATATCTCAATCTCCTGCAGAAAAGAAAGGGTCAGCATGCCATAAAATCATTGTCATTGGCAAACTTTCTCAAAATTCAATTAGTCACCATAAGATCACACCACATCACAAACCGGTTATGTGAGAATGCATATTATGGCATAGGCATGTCCAGACAGCATGATACTTAGAATCAGACTTTCCCAGGAGCCCTACAGAGATTTGTTTTTCTATGTCAAGAATGAATAAAACACATCTGCTTTAAAATTCTTCCAGACCACAATAGTATTAACATAGCACCTATCAAATCTGAGAAAAACAACAGATAACAGTTGATAGACATATTAATCATTTATGCTCTAGCAATCTATTTATTCATGTTCCTGACTCTTACATTCTAGAAAGCAGTATACTCAGTCCTTATAGTCTCTAACATTAAATTTACATTTTATTGTTTGGTCCTCAACTTCTCAAAACATACTCCCAAGAAATCACTTTTGAAGTTGACTACCACAATTGCTATAAATTAGTAAGCTGGCTTACTCACTGCTCCAACAGCAACTCTGAGGTAAGTTTGGAGCTGAATAAAAGAAACTATAACAGCACTCATTTTTGCAGACATATTTTCTTTGGTCTTGATTTTCTGTTTACATTTAGCTCAGTTGTTTAAAGTTACTTATAATTATAAGTTCCCTTATTGCCTATGATAGTCATTATATACATAAATTTAATAAATAAATGCTCAGCACTACTAAGTTTGTGTAACTGAAGTAATTATTTGTTTATTCTCTGCAATTCTATAAAAGGAAACATTCTAACATGCAAATCTTACTGTATCGCTCCCTGGCTAAAAATCATCCCGTGACTGCGACTAGATCCAGAATTAAGTCCAAGTTTATAAGTGTACTTCACCACTGCGTTTATAAAAGTACACAAAGCTCCTGTCTTTCTTTCCTGCTGTCTCAAGAAAGTTCCACCTCTAGACCTATTCTGGATCTTTTACGATGTAGTCATCAGGAGGTTAGACAAAGAAATGACCACAGAATGAGAAAGACTTGGAGACATTAAGTAAACTTAATAAAGAGATAAGTGAAAAGGAAAGAGAGGGAGAAGGGAAAAGATGAGAGCTGAATGTCAAGAAAATACTGCAGGATTATGAATTTACAGAGGTAGTTTTTAGGTGTTAGAAAATAGGAGGAATAGAAAATAGAAATTGGATAGAGGAAAGTGAGGATTTTTATATTTTTTGAGAAGTACAATTTTTTTTTTGGTATTTGCAGTCTTATTTATTGTTTTTTTAAATTAATTATGCTTGATGATTTTTTGATTACTTAGACTGGGCTTTTTTAGAGGCCCCCTCCATAAAGAAACTGGGCTACATGGGACTGTGGGATATATTAGGATTATAGAAGTAAAATGCCCTGATCTTTTTCTCATTTGGCCACCATGAATGCACTAATCCTTTTTTCAATGGGCCTCCTTAGTCCATCATACTCACTCTGGCTCCAATACTTGCTGACAGTTTACAGAGGCCACCATGTTTATTCTCACATCCAAGTCACTGCACTTGTCAAATATTGCTCTGTCTACCTAGAGCACTCACAGTCACTCCCTCTTTTAACACTAAAGTCTACAGTTTCTTCAACAATCAGCTTAGTTATTCTACAGGAAGCCTTTACTCCCACCTCTCTTACATTCTCAGTTAAGATCTGGTAGATACACATACAGGGAACACAGAGAAAGCACATGTCAGCTTTATCAGTCTGTTTACTTCAGACTCTCTCATTACCCTGAGCTTTATGAGGGCAAGACGGTAAAGAGCAATAAAACAACAAACAAACAACAACAAAAAAAAACAACAGAAAATGATTCATAAAGAAGCTAGTATCTGGTTTGTAGTATAATGACTGGGTTTTATACTACCAACAAGTCTTTGAAAATGGTAGGGTGTCTATAAAATCTCCAAGAAACCAATCTCCTTAAAAGCAAACTCCCAAAACAATAATGAAAGGAAAAGAAAGCTTTGATTACACAAATATCTGAAATTTCATTACCTGAAATTTATTATAAACAGACTTCCAGAAAAGATGGTGGTATGGTAGCAGATATCCAAAATCCTTCCTAGAAACTAAGCCAAATCCCAGAGGAAAAATAAGAATAGAGAAAATTCTGCAAAGTTCACATTGGTTGAAGTCCAGTGGTAAATAATGTATCCACTCTAGGTAAGCAAAAACTTTTTTTTTTACATTAGATAACTACCAGAGTCGTTAGGAAGCTGAATAAACAAATGCCAAACTAAGTTTTCAGATATGACTGAAAACCACACTGAGCTATGAATAAAATTGCTGCTCTATAATCGGAAACCTATCTGCAAAACTTGACAGCCACCACCCCATGATCAGGACACAACCACCAAATTGGGTATTCAGGATAGCGTTTGCCAGCAGAACCAGAAGAATGACCTGTACCTCACTTCTTTCTTTCAAATCTTATGCAAGTGCATTTGAGTGGTGAACATGAATCACATTTAGTCCCCTATCTTAGAGATTCAAGGAATTAGTGTTCTGTTTTCCAGCTCTTCCATGCAGAAAGACACACTAGAAATAAATTAAAAAATAATAAAACATCAGTACACCAGATCATTCACACCATGTGGATGCCTCCTCAACAAGGCATAGTAAAAGCCAGAGGGGATTTTCACTTAGGAATAATGCAGATGAGATTAGTTGGGAGGAACTAATCAGGAACATACCCGTGATAATCCTTCCCCAAGAGTAGTAAAGGAATATGGGAAAGAACAAGAACAGAACACACACACCCCTCTAAAGTAGAGAGGACAGGGGTAGAGATGAGTTTTGTACCTCTCAACTTGGTATTCTATCACTAGAACATACAAGGGCTATGCTACCTTATTAAGAATCCTGGCCATACCAAATGGAAAATCTGCAGTAAAATGTTTTCTGATCTGACTTATAATTTATGTGGCAAACTTGTCCCTACTGGAAGTATACTCTCCTAGAGTATAAGAGCATTCTACATTCCTACCAACAATGTAGGGCTGGCCCTGGTGACATTATATACCTGGAATACAATAAATATGAGTGCTAATGCATATTAGCGTAGCACATACACTAAAATTAGAATGATACAGAGATTAGCATGGCTCTTCTGCAAGGATGACACACAAATTTGTGAAGTGTCCTATGAAGAGGGTAGGAGAGACAGTCTTGAGTCCCTGAGGCCATACATGTCCCATTTCCTGTCAGCAGTTGTATAGTATGGAGAGATAATCTTTGCACTTTGAGGAGGGAGAGGGCAGCAACAGGGTGACTTTACATTTAACTCAATGCTGCAAGATCACAGTGGAGAGTAAAGCAATGCTGGGCTTAGCCAGCGCCTGCACATGGAGGGAGCATGTGGATCATAGCCAGCCAGAGGGGAATTGCCTATACTAACAGTTAAAACTTGAGTTATTTGGCAAGCCTCACCACTGTGGGCCAAACTGCTCCGGGATTTTAGGTAAGCTTGCAAGGCAGTCTAAGACCCAAGGACTGCAATTCCTAGGCAACTCTTGGTGCTAGGCTGGGCTCAGAGCTACCTCCAACATGGTAACGTCTGGGACACAAGGGTACCTTCCTGAGCTTTGGCAGAGCCCAGAGATAGAAGAGGAAACAGAGCATGAAGAATCATGATCCCTTTCTAGAGCTTTTGAGAGAGATTGATGGAACAAGACAGACATCAAAAGAGGGCTGGCTTCAGCCAAAACAACGAAGCTGGAAGACAAAAACATCCAATGTCTGGAGATGTTTTCCAGGGTAGAAAGTGGGACAGGGTCTAACAATACTCACCTCGGGGCCCTAGGGCATCAAGATAGGGATGTAAAATCTTTGGGAAGAATTGTGGAAAGAGAATCCCAGTAGCTGCTCCCTCCAGACAGATCCCACTCCAGCTCAGTGTGGACAATGAGGAGACATCAAAACAGCCACAGAGGAGTTGGGGGCATCTGCATCCCAGAGACCATGTTGTGAGTCCCTGTATGCTTGTCTCCTGGCCCAGAATGATAGCAGCTGCAATAAGGGGCTCTCTCTGCTTTACAGTGTGTTTGCCCCTAGGCAAAAGGGGTTGGGGCCCCCTGCAGCCTCTGCTCTTCCTCCAGGAAGTAGGAACCTTGGAGGTGGGCTGGCAGCATCCCTCCAGAGCTAAACTGCTTCTGCGCAAAGCAGTCCCCAGTGACTGCAGTCCCTGCCTTACACCCTGGGCATAGAGAAGCCCCTTTGTATCTCTCACCTGGAAGCACCACTCTTGCCAGGCAATGAAGTCCCAACCTTCTGTATCTCTTGCTGCAGCTGGACCAGCTCCTTGTCATGGTCATGGTCCTTGATGCTGATGCTGGTGTCTGTAGCCTGGCCTAGGACAGGCCAGTGGGAGTTCATGTGAGGAGGGTTTCAAGCTTCTAGGCCCCAGGGCTATGTGTTTTGTAAGAAAGGCACTGGTCCCAGCTCTTACCCACACAGGGAACCGTCTGAGTCTCTGAGTACTCATATTTCCTTCTTGAGGCAAGTCTAGTGCTTCCACAAGACACCACAGTCCACAGATTTGGCCCCCTGGGCTCTCTGGTTGGTAAAAGAGGAGGGAAAATTGGGCCTGCTCTCAATAAAGAAAATTCATCAAGCCTGCAGTTTTGGACGACCGAAGTAGACAACCTTTAGAATATAGATTGTTACCCAGCTTTCTCCTGCTAAGCAGGGTAAGTTTCTGGAGAAAAGAAAACATCACCAGCTACTCTCATGAACAGTTGAAAAAGACCTTTTTGTGTGGCAGGAGCCTGGCCTGAGGTTTAATCCTGTTTCGACCACATAACAATTCACAGCAGGTCTGTTGAAGGGCAGCTCAAGAGTTCAGCTACATCTCTGTTTAGCTATTTAGCATAATCAACAACTTCTTGAGTTCCTCATTTTCCTTGGAAGCTGCTGCTATCTGCTTCTCAAAGTTTCTCACCACTGTCTAGAACAACTCACTTCTTTTCTACCAAATGGAACAGACAGGTGAGAGAAGAGAATAGTTAAGAAACTAACCCAAGCATGCTAACTCCGTTTTTCCATGCTTTTACTCCCTGGCTTCTCTCCTTCCTGCACACAAGCATCCCCATATTACCTGCTTTGAGTTTTGCCAATTTTACCTGTGGGCTGGCTCCTATCTGACACTTCAGGTTGTTGAGAATGTCAGCCTGTGGGTGGGAAAAGAGGGGAGGGAGGATGAATGGTGAAGAGCTTGCTCCTGGAAACGCCTCCCTCAACCCTCCTGATACTCACTTCCCTGGCAACTCCTGCATCATCTGCTGTTTCCCACATTTGCTGCCCCCACTCCTCGAGCTTCTGCAGCTCCCTGTCCTTCCTCTTCAGCTCATAGTCAGACTGCACCTTCTGGCTGATTAACTAGTTTTGCAAACACTTCACCTGGTAGAGTAGAGGGGAGCATTAAACAGGAAAGGCACATGCAGGACCCACAGAGCCACCAGCAAGGCGAAATAAATCAGACCCCATGCATGGAAAAAAAGAACAAGACCTTCCACAAACAAGTGAGGCAGTCACAGCCATGGGAAGCATGCCATCCATCCCTGCCCTTTCAAGCCAAGGCCTGCTACTCTAACTGTTGCCAAGCTGGGCCCAGGCCACACCACAGCCCGTTGGTCTGTTCCTGGGCCTGTACAGCAGCAATCATTGCTCACATGTTTGCATCTGGGCCTGGAGTAGGGCGGGAAAGGAAAGCCATTCTCCCAAGATACTGGTTCTTAAACATTATTGGGCATCAGTATCACCTGGAAGGCTTGTTAAATCACACATTGCAGAGCTCACAGTTTCTGATTCAGCAGGTCTGAAGTGGGCCCTGGAATCTCCATTTCTAACAAGTACTCAGGTGATGCTCATGTGCTGGTGCAGAGACCGCAATTTGAGAACTGCTGCTCTAAGCCTTACCCTGGCTACTTTTAGCCTTCACATCCTCACTCTTCTAGAGTCTGAGCGGCCTTTAATGGCAGGAAATGACTCTGTACACCTACCTTCTTTACATGCCCATTTTATCTTATCCTAAACCTTCAGGGAGTGATAAGACAGATGCCCACCACCCTCAGAGACCCCTCTGTAGCATAGTTAAGAATGCCTAGGATCTGTAACAGAGAGCTGGGTTCAAGTCTTAATTCTTCTACTTACAGGTTAGCACCACAGCAAGTTACTAACTGCTGAACCTCTGCTACCTCATCCATGAGATGGGGATAAAATCCTGCCTCCTAGGTAATACATGCCAAGTGCTTTATCTAGTGCCAAGCATCAGTGTATGCCTAATCATTGTGAGTTTATTGTTAGAAGAATCTTTTCAGGCAGATTTATTTGCCTCAGTCTTCTTTTTATTTAATCTATCCAACAGTCCCATCATGTGTGGCTCAGCCCTCAAGCCCTATCTTTAATACTTGACTCTTTCTGCTTTCATTGCTCAAATTATACTCCCCATAATCTCTCTCCTAAACTATTGCAAGTCTCCTAAATTTTTTTAAACTCCTCTTTGCTAAATTCACTTACCGCTCTAGCATCCCGAGCCTCTTCCTAAAGCACAGCTAGCATCATGACATAACTCTGCTCTGAAAACCTTCAAGGACTTCTCAATATGGTCAGTCTTTCCTTACTATGAGCGAATGGGTGGGGAAGCACTGGTTAGAGAGAGTGTCTGCCCTCTCCAACCGGATCTGCTGATAATCCTACTTTCTTTCAGGAGCAGATGTTAAAAGGCCCTTTCCTCCTTCTGATGCCCTAATATGCATTTTCTCTCCTTCCCTAAATTTTCATAGTACTTTGTATTGTGTCAGTATTATAATAGTGTTCCTTAAATTACAGAGCTGCATGTCATTCTTTAGGCTGGGTGGTCTCTAAAGCCAGGAACCTGGTTGCATTCCTCTTTATATCCCCTAGAACTCAAACACCATGTTGTTAATTCACTTATTTAATAAACAGTGATTCTAAAACTACTTCAGAAAGTATTTTAACATATTTGAGATTCAGAGTGTTTTCTCCTCATCATAAAAACCATCCTCCAGCTTGTTTTTTATGCTCCCTTGTTTTCATTTGGTGCTTTTCATGTTCTGCAGTCACCTTCTAGAAGTCTGAACAAAATTGCAAAGAATGGGCATTCTGGTTCCTGTGCAGCTCTCAAAATAGAGTTCATTTTACCAGCCCTGGACCAGAGGGGAGCCCACCTCCATGAAGGACGAGTCTCAGGCCTGGCAACATTCACCACAAACTGACCGAAGAGCCTTTGGGCCTTGAGTGAATATCAGTGGTAGCCTGGCAGTACGTTCCATGAACCTGTGGTAGTGCTGGCCACAGGGTAAGGCCCTTCTGCCTGTGAAAGGGGAGGAAAGAGTAGGAAGAACTGTCTTGTGGCTTGACGGCCAGCTCAACCACACTAGAATAGAACACTGGCAGATTTCTAAGGTTTTTTTACTCTAGTCCCTGGCTTTCACATGGCATCTCCGGATCTACCTGGACCCTGGGGGAATGCACCACCCTGAACCGAAGGGCACAAGCCTGAATAGCTTTGCCCCCTGCTGAATGTAGAGCTCTAGGGCCTTGAGTGAACATACGCAGTAGCCAGGGAGTGGTTACAGTGCACCTTGAGTGAGTCAAGTCCCTGCAAAGTCCCAGTGGTGGCGGCCATAGGGTATTGCATCACCCCATCTGCAGCTCCAAATGGCTCAGCACAGAGAGACTCCATTTGGGAGAAAATAAGGGAAAAGAACAAGAGTCTCTGCCTGGTACTCAGATAATTCTTCCAGATCTTATCCAAGACCATCAAGGCAGTACCTCTATGAGTCTGCAGGAACTACAGTGTTACTGGGCTTGAGGTACCCGTTAATGCAGATCTGGCTTAGATCACAACACTCAAGACCTTTTAAATACCTGGAAATCCTTCCCAAGATGAACAAGTACAAACAAGCCCAGACCGTGAAGACTACAATAAATACCTCGCTCTCCAATGCCCAGACACAGAAGAACATTCCCAAGTATCAGGACTACCCAAGAAAACATGACCTCACCAAATGAACCAAATAGGATACTAGGGAGAAATCCTGGAGAAACAGAGGTATGTGACCTTCAAAGAATTCAAAACAGAGATAGGTGACCTTCAGACAATTCAAAATAGCTATCTTGAGGAGACTTAAAGAAATTCAAGATAACACAGAGAAGGAATTCAGAATTCTATCAGATAAATTTAATGAAGAGATTGAAATAATTAAAAATAATCAAGAAATTCTGGAGCTGAAAAATGCAAGTGGCTTACTGGAGAATACATCAGAGTCTTTTAATAGCAGAACTGATAAAGCAGAAGAAAGAATCAGAGAGCTTGAAAACAGGCTACTTGAAAATACACAGTCAGGGAGACAAACAAAACAAATAAAAAAAAAAATGATGCATACCTACAGGATCCAGAAAATAGACTCAAAAGGACAAAATCTACGAGTTATTAGCTTTAGAGAGGATATAGAGAAAGAGACAGGTATAGAATATTTATTCAAAAGTATAATAACAGAGAACCTCCCAAACCTAAAGATACCAATATCCAAGTACAAGAAGATCATAGAACACCAAGCAGATTTAACCCAAAGAAGATTCATTCAAGGTATTTAATAATCAAACTCCCAAAGGTCAAGGACAAAGAAATAATCCTAACAGAAGCAAGAGAAAATAAACAAATAATATAAAATGTAGCTCTAATACATCTGGCAGCAGACTTTTCCATGGAAATCTCACAGGCCAGCAGAAAGTAGTGTGACATATTTAAAATGATGAAGAAAAAATATTTTACCATAGAATAGTATATATGGTGAAAACATCCTTTAAACATGAAGAATAAATAAAATCCTTCCCAAACAAAAATTGAGGGATTCCATGACCACCAGGCCTGTCCTACATAAAATGCTAAAGGGAGTTTTTCAATCAGAAAGAAAAGGATGTTAAGGAGCAATAGGAAATCAACTGAAGGTACAAAACTCACTGGTAATGGTAAATGCACAGAAAAATACATAATATTGTAACACATAACTGTGGTGTGTTAAGTACTTTTATCTTAAGTAGAAAGACTAAATGATGAGCCAAACAAATAACTACAACAACTTTAAGGAACATAGATGTATAAAAAAATTAAACAGAAACAGGAAAAAGTTAAAAAGTGCAAGGTTGAAGTAAAAGCATAGAGTTATTAGTTGTCCTTTTGCTTGTTAGTTTGTTTATGCAAGCAGTTTTGGGTTGTAAGACAGTATTTGCAAGTCTCATGGTAACCTCAAATCAAAAAATATACCACATATTCACAAAAAATAAAGAGCAAGAAATTAAATCATACCATCAAAGAAAATCACCTTGACTAAAAGGAAGATAGGAGAGAAGAAAAAAGAGAAGAACACAAAACAAGAAAAAAATGACAAATTGGCAAAAGTAGGTCAGTCCTTATTTATCAATTATAACAATGAATATAAATTAACTAAACTCTCCAATCAAAAGACACCAAATGGTTGAATAGAGAGAAAAATAAGAGCCATTGATCTGTTGCCTACAAGAATGTCACCTTCGCCTATAAAGACACACATAAGCTGAAAATAAAGCAATTGAAAAAGCTACTCCATGCCAATGGAAACCAAAAAAGATCAGGAATTGCTATACTTATATCAGAAAAAAAAATAGATTTCAAGACAAAACTGTAACAAGGGAACAAGCAGTCCTTTGTATAATGATAAATAGTTCAATCCAGCAAGAGGCTATTGTAACTATATTGTAATATATAATTGTAAATATATATGCACCCAACACTGCGGCATCCAGATATACAAAGTACATTAGAACTAATGAGAGAGATAGATCTCAATACAATAATAGCTGGAGACTTCAATACCACTCTTTGAGCATTGGACAGATCTTCCAGATGAAAATCAACAAAGAAATATTGGACTGAATCTTCACTATACACCAAATGGACTTAATAGAGATTTACAGAACATTTCATCCAATGGCTGCAGAATACACATTCTTTTCCTCAGCACATGGACCATTCTCAAGGACAAGTCATATGTTAGGTCACAAAACAAGTCTTAAAACATTCAAAATAATTGAAATTATATCAAGCCTCTTCTCTGACCACAATGGAAAAAAACTAGAAGTCACTAACAAGAGGAATTTAGGAAACTATGAAAACACATGGAAATTAAACAATATGCTCCTGAATAACCCAGGGGGTCAATGAAGGAAATCGAAAATTTATTTAAACAAATGACAACAGAAACACAACATACCAAAACGTGTGGGATACAGCAAAAGCAGTACTAAGCAGGAAGTTTATAATCATAAGCACTTAGATCAAAAACAAAGAATAACTTGAAATAAAAAACCTAACTGTGTCTTAAATAACTGGAAAAGCAAGAGCAAACCAACCCAAAATTAGTACCAAAGAAGTAATAAAGATCAGAACAGAAATAGATAAAATTGAAATGAAGAAAACAACACAAAAGATCAACAAAACAAAAAGTTGGTTTTTGAAAAGTTAAACAAAATTGACAAACCGTTAGCCAGACTAAGTAAAAAAAGAGAAAATACCGAAGTAAAATCAGAGATGAAAAAGACAACATTTCAACCGATACAATAGAAATTCAGAGGATCATTAGTGGCTACTATCAGCAACTCTATGTGAAATTGGAAAATCTAAAAGAAATTGGTAAATTCCTAAACACATACAACCTATGAAGATTAAACAATGAGGAAATCCAAAGCTGGAATGAACCAATAACAAGTAATGAGATTGAAGGCATACTAAAAATTATCCCAGCAAAGAAAAGGCTGGAACCCCAATGGCTTCACTGCCAACCATTTAAAGAAGAATGAATACTAATCTTACTCAAACTATTCTGAAAAATAGAAGAAGAAAAAACACTTCCTAACTCATTCCATAAGGCCAGCATTACCCTGATTGATACCAAAATCAGACAAAGACATATCAAAAAAAGAAAACCGCAGGCCAATATCCCCAATGAACACTGAGGAAGAAATCTTCAACAAAATACTAGCAAACCAAATTCAACAATACATTAAAAAGACCATGCATCATGATGAAGTGATATTTATCCCAGGGATGCAAGGATGGTTTAACATAGGCAAATCAATCAATGTGATACATCATATCAACAGAACGAAAGACAAAAAATAAATAATTCTTTGATGTTGTAAAAGCATTTGATAAAATTCAACATCTCTTCATGATAAAAACTATAAACAAACTGGGTATAAAAGGAACACACCTCAACATAATAAAAGCCATATCTGATAGACTCCATAGCTAATATACAAAATGGGGGAAAACTGTAAACTTTTCATCAAAGATGTGGAACATGACAAGGATGCTCACTCTCGCCATTATTATTCAACATAGTACTAGAAGTCCTAGTTGGCACAATCAGACAAGAGAAAGAAATAAAGGGCCTCCAAATTGGAAAGGAAGAAATCAAATTGTCCTTCTTTGTGGGTGATATGATCTTATGTTTGGAAAAACCTAAAGACTTCACAAGAGAATTATTAGAATTGATAACCAAATTAATAAGGTAGCAGGAGAAAAAAATCTACGTACAAAAATTAGTAGCATTTCTATATACCAACAGCAAACAGTTTGAAAAAGTAATCAAGAAGGTAATCCCATTTATGATAGTCACAAATAAAATTAAATACCTAGGAATTAACCAAAGAAATGAAAGATATCTACAATGAAAACTATGAAACACTGATGCAAGAAATTGAAGAGGACACACACACAAAAAGAGATATTTCATGTTCATGGATTGGAAAAATCAATGTTGTAAAAATGTCCATACTACCCAAAGCAATCTACAGATTCAATGCAATCCTTATCAAAATACCAATGACATTCTTCACAGAATAGAAAAAATAATCCTAAAGTTTATATAGAACCAGAAAAGACCCAATATAGCCACAGCTATCCTAAGCAAAAAGAACAAAATTAAACAAATTTACAAGGAAAACACAACCTCATTAAAAAATGGGCAAAGGACATGAACAGACACTTCCCAAAAGAAGACATTTATGCAGCCAACAAACATAAAAAGAAGCTCAACGTCACTGATCCTTAGAGTAATGCAAGTCAAAACCACAATGAGATATCATCTCATGCCAGTCAGAAAGGCAATTATTAAAAAGTCAGGAAACAACAGATGCTGGCAGGGTTGTGGATAAAAGGCAACACTTTTACACAGTTGATGGCTATGTAAATCAGCTCAATATTGTGGAAGTGAGTGTGGTGATTCCTCAAAGATCTAGAAGAAGAAATACCATTTGACCCAGCAATCCCATTACTTGGTATATACCCAAAGGAATGTAAATCATCCTATTATAAAGATACATGCACGCGTATGTTCATTGCAGCATTATTCACAATAGTAAAGACATGGAAACAACCCAAATGCCCATCAAAGATAGACTGGATAAAGAAAATGTGGTATATATATATACACCATGAAATACTATGCAGTCATAAAAAGGAATGAGATCATGTCCTTTGCAGGGACATGGATGCAGCTGGAAGCTGTTAGCAAACTAACACAGGAACGGAAAACTAAACACTGCACATTGGAAAACTAAACACTGCACATTGGAAAACTAAACACTGCACATTCTGCCTTATAAGTGAAAGCTGAATGATGAGAATATATGGACACATAGTAGGGGGGAACAACACTAACTGGGACCTATGTAGGGGGCCAGGGGGAGGAAGAGCATCAGGAAAAATAGCTAATGGATGCTTGGCTTAATACCCAGGTGATGGGTTGATTTGTGCAGCAAATCACATGGCACACGTTTACCTATGTAAAAAACCTGCACATCCTGCATATGTACCCCAGAACTTAAAATAAAAGTTGAAGAAAAAAAAAGAGAATCCAACAGAAAAAAAAATGCTATCAAGGATGTGAAGAAAAGGGAACCCTCATACAGAGTTGGTGTGAATGTAAATTGGTGCCACCGCTATGGAGAACAATTTGGAAGTTCCTCAAAACACTAAAAATTAAGCCATCATATGATCCGGCAATCCCATGATAGGTATTCTATTAGTCCATTCTCACACTGCTATAAAGAACTTCCTGAGACTGGGTAATTTATAAAGGAAAGAGGTTTAATTAACTCACAGATCCTTATGGCTGGGGAGGCCTCAGGAAACTTACAATCATCATGGAAAATGAAGGGGAGGCAAGAACCTTCTTCACAAGATGGCAGGAGAGAGAATGTATGCAGAAAGAACTACCAAACAGTTGTAAAACCATCAGATCTCATGAGAACTCTGAGTAGCATTTTACATTTCTATAATATATGCTATCTTTCTGTATTATGCTACAAGTCACAGATCACTTCTTTCGAAAGTTTGCTCACATTGGAACCATCTTGAGAGCTTTTGAACCTCCCCATCACTATCACCAATACCATGTTCCAGTTGCCCCCCGCATTAATTAAATCAGGATATGTGAAGGATTTAGGAGTCAGGCAAATGTAGTTTATAGAGATTCCCAGGTGATTCCAACACACAAGCAGGTTTCAGAACCAGTAGATAGATTGTAATTATTTCCCACCTCCACGCAGTGAAGCAAATTGCTGCTCTTCTCTCTCTAAATCTCTAAGACGCTTCTTCAGCTCTTATGCTGCACTATGATTCCAGAGGGGCTCAAAGTGGAGTCAGTACCCCAGAGCAATCCTCTCCCAATCGAGTGCAGAAAGCCTAGGAAGAAGGGGCTTCATTATTAAAGAAGGGGATGGGGATCCATGGGGCCACCTAATGCCCCATCAGAGATAAGATCACTAAGTCTCATAAATATAGTACCACTGCCCTCTCAACCCCAATGCATCCGTCTCACCTCAAAGGGGCAAAACTCTCTATTTTTTGGTTTCAGGGCAAAGCATCTCAGTGAGATCAACTGGACCTAACTGAGAACCAGAAATGGTTGAGCAGGAAAATGTAAATGTCCAGAAGTGGGAATTAAAATAGAGAAATGCCAAAGAAAGGGATCCTATAAGGGGATAGGTTATCACAGAGGTAAAGCAATTATACCCACAGAGCAGAAAATTCACAGGCCTGGACAAACTCAGAGTCAAGGAAATGTAAACTAAGTAATGGAAAAGCCCCAGTTACTACCTGGGATCAAAAAACTTTCTTTCCTCATGAGGTTCCGTGGTGCCTACTAAAGCTAGGAAAGTGTTAGGAAAAGAAAGATTTCCCCCAGCTTTCTGCAAAACAGCCTTAAGTACAAAAAGGAGTGGAGCCTACTCCAGCATTGCTTACTTCAACCTCAATTACATTTCCTGCCTGTTTCCTCTAATAATAAAGTTTTAAAAAAACAACTGGAAAATACTTCAGGGATCAAATAGTCAAATTTTCCTATTCTACTCATAAAAGGAGAAACTCTTGTCACAGTAAATGGCAAAGCCAGAAACAAATCCAAGTACTTTAATGACAAATTAAATTTTTCACTGTGCCATGTTTCCTCACTCTCTAATTCATCTTCTACCATCTCTAATCTACTCATTTCCCAGCCAGCCAAGTCAGAGAATGAATTGTTACCTAGTTTAGCCAGTCTCAGAAAGCCCCTTTTCCTAAAACAACTCTTTTTAGAGGTCACCTTGCTTTCTCATTGGATGGTCTCTAAAAAGAGAAAGAAGAAAGAAAAAAGAAAAACTGTGAAGAAATGATGTAAGATGAAAGTGAAAAGAGTGGCTGTTCAATGTCATTTCACCTTAAGAATTCCGAAGATTTTCAACATGAAAACCAGGCTCCCAAGGCCGTCGTAGTTGTTCACTATTTCTCAACCTTGATTACACGTTAGAAATGCTTGGGGAGGTTTTAAAATTCCCCATGCCCAGACCAATTAAATCAGAATCTCTGAATAGGAAACCCAGACAGCAGAATTTTTAAGGCTTCCCAGATGATTCCAATGTGTAGAATCACTGCTCTAACAAGACATGTTAGCTCCTCCCTCAGACTCTAACGCTGATCAGCTGGGGTATAAGCTTTTCTGAGTAGGGAACAGCTGAGTATAAGCAAGGGCATTTCTCTGGGGGCAGAAAGGTACAAAGTAAGGTTAAGCAGCCACCCAACAGCTAATAAAGGTACACTTTAATTTCAAAATAAAGCCTCTAATTTTATTGAGTCAAGCTTCATTTTATCTTCTAGCTTTTTTCTCTTTTTCTGTCCCATAAAATTATAGTGATAAAACAGTAATGTTAATGGGATCAATACTGTTTATTATTAAAGGTGGATATCATACCTTTTCTTGACAGTCCTCAATGAACAACCACAGCTAAAATAAACAATGCATGTCCTACTACCTGTCTGCTAAGCTGGCTGTTGGTTCTTGCTTTCCACATCCCGAGACCAACACTTCCACCTATCAGGCTTAACTAAGGAGTCACCTGCATGGATGAAATCTGGGAAGGCTTTAAAAGCGAAGTATCCATCTGGTTAGCATTGATCTACTACCACCTCAAACAAGTACAGCTTGGATGTTATTAGTTGGCTAGGATTTGGGTAGTGGAAAATAATTAAGAAGGTAGTTCACAGGGTGGAGAAAACACAGAGGCAGAAAACCATATGTATATTTGGAAGTCCATAGTATCACACTGGAACCCCTTAAATTCATGGCTGAGCATTTCTGTCTGATTCCAGGTAAGTACACTGGACTATATTTCAGATGTGTCTTTATAAATGAGTTGGGAGAGGCCGTGTGGTCTCATGAAAGACAACAGGATTTGAACGAAGATTCAAATATGACCGCTGACACTAACTAGTCCTATGTCCATGGGGGAAGTTCTTAACCTCCCTTAGCTTCAGCTTGCTCACCTGTAAAACAGGGATAATAGTATAGGCTATATATTTATAGGCTTGTTTTAAAGATTAGTGTTCTTCTATGCAAGTACCTAGTATGGTGAATGAAAATAATGAGTGCTCAATAAATAATTGACAAGATGAATAATAATAGCATTTGCATTCACAGCACCAGTTGTTTTTGGAGCAGTTAGATGGAAATAGCTTACATCCCAAACTTAGAACTTCCACTTTATTCAGTTTTTATTGTTTTTGAAAGCTTGACATGAGCAATATTCATAGGTATGCAATTGAAGTTATTATAAAGTCCTTTTAATTTTTAGTTTTAAGATACTGAAATGATATGAGAAGGCTTAAATCAGTGAGACCAATTTAATCAAATGGTCTGATTTTTACAGCAATGGGAAAAAAGATTCTATAATGAATACGGTGGGCAGAATTGGAGAAATGAGTATAAAATGAACAAATTTGATACTGAGAGATTTCTTGCTAAATATGTGGAGAAATAACTCACTTTTTGCAGAGTATTTAGTAGCGAAATAATCCAACATAACCTAGCAAAAAGGTGTATAGAAACTTCTTTCTGCTGGTTGTGTTTCAGACAAGTTACCAACAAATGAATAAAGTATTTTATTGATCAAAGAAAGAATTAAGTAGCTGTGTGGCCTTAGGATGTTTCTTAACTTCTCTGGGCATCCAGTTCCTCATCAGTAAGGTTAGAATAATAGTTATGATAGGTTGTTGTTGTGTGTGTGGAACTAATGAGCTGGTGGTGCATGTAAAGCACTTAGTATAGTGTCTATTGCTTTCAGTTGTTGGCTATCATTTTTATGTTGCTAGGATTAAAACAATTTAATAGAAAGATTTAAAGGTATATCAGAGAACAGTGATATGCTGATTTTTCAATACCTGATTCTGCCACAAGATTAAAGGTTTAGATGTGGCACAAGCTCTTGGGGTCCTTGCTTATTTCATTTGTCAGGTAGGAACTACTAAACTTACAAAAGCACTAACAGGAGTTCTGTGTTTTACTCAAGCAGATTAGTTATGCTAAGAGCTAACACTTCTGTTAAACCCTTCTATGACTTTTTCTACAAAGTTTGCTTCAGAAAGTTTTGTTTAAAAAGTTTTCAATTTCTAACAATGAGAGATCCTTTATAGTCATAACTAGCCTTGTCATAACTCTGAACAATACTTGAGGAATAAGCATGAATTTAAGGTAAAGAAGCAAACAAGAATCTGCTAGCATAGAGTCTGCCTATCAGGGCATTCATCCTTAAGCAATGATCCCAGTGGACCCTACAAAAGCCATGGCAAGTCTTTCTACTTTATTTGCTTATTATCAAATATTCCTTAAGCGCTTAGGGTTGGCCACCTTGCTATGACAAGCAGTCCCCAAGTTTCAGTGGTTTCGCACTACAAGATTTAGTTCTTATACAGAAAATCCAGTCGGATATTCCTAATCAGCAGCTTTTGTCCTGCTGATGACTAAATTTGAGATACTTCTATTAGCAACTCCACTATGTCCTAGGATCTCTTCAGAGCCCTCTGCTAGATGCTCCACACTCACCCAGACAACAGGCAAAATGAAGATTAACTCAGAAAATTGAGTGCCTAATACTTAACCCCCTTATCGCAAAATGCACACACAACCACTTCTGCCCACAGTGAATTGGCAAGAACCAGTTATGTAGTCCCACCTAGATGCAAGAAAAGTTGGGAAAAGTAGTCAGGTAACCACTTTCCAGAAAGAACTCTACACTATGGAAAAAGGAGTGTGATTCTATGTCTCTCTGCTAGCCATGCCTGCCATAAGCACCTGGGTGATGGAGGTAGATCAAGTTTTAAAATAGAAATAAGAAGTCCCCTCTTTATGGTGTCTACAGACTAGTTCATTCTTACTCTAATAAAGAACCCCCTCCTAATGGCTCCATGTGCTGAATTTCCTTTTATCATCTTGACATTAGCCTCGTCCCTATCTATACTGTAGAACTACATTTTCCAGAATTCCTTTCCAGTATCATTTAAGGTTAGATTCTGCCAATGAGGCATTCACAAAGAGAAGAAATCATTTTTCTCAGCAGCAGCTGTTTACAGGCAGATGCGATCATTGTTGGCAGCGCTCCTTGGCTTTCAGTGCTTCTCCCAGGAATCACCTGCTATAAGCAGTCAGCTGAGATCATCAGCAGAAGTTTCCAGTGGCTCCAGCCTTCCTCCTAAGAATTACCCACTTCAGTGTTCCATGGAACAAAGATCATCGATAGTGGCTCGCCTGCAATCTTGCACTTTAAAATTTGCTGAAAATTAATCTGCCGGACCTTGCTCCCACAGCCCTTCCAATGTTCTGAACTAACTTCTTCCCGTCATTTTTGTCAGCAAATGACAAAACCTGAATACATTCAGTATGAAAAAGTTCAGCAAACTTATTCTGTAATTCAAAAAAATATTTTCTGGTACCTGATATATGCCAGGTTCTATGCAAGACGTTAGGCAATACAGTAGCAGCCAAAGAGATAAACTTCTGCCTTTGATGTGCCTATTTATAAACTACTCAGTGAGAAGCACATTATAAAACATAATAAATTAGTAAGTGAATACTCTGACAAGAGCTTTGAAGCAAAATTGTAGGATGCTATGAGAGAGAACAGTTCTCATAGCATAGTCATAGTGATGACTTTTTTCAAAGAGTAAAATATGAGTTGGAATGCATAGATTCCCACTATCACGATCAAGTTAGAAAAGAAGAAAATCAACAGTAATTCAATGCTACATTACTAGTCAAAAGAAATTTGGCAAAATCATTGGAAATAAATGGTCTTCATGTCTCTGATTGTAATGACATGACAACATGTCACAATGTAATATTACATGTGATGGCACATCCTATGTAATAGGACAAAAAATCTGGCTCAAAGATTTGAGTCATCAGGAAAATGGAAAAATAGGTGGCTACAAGTACAGTTTTTATACACTGAAATATTAGAATTTCCACATATAGTACAGTGGAGAGGAGGGACCAGGTAACGCAGAGCAGGTGACTGCTCTGAGTAATTCTGGTCAAGAAAAGATAGCGTTCATATTGTTCATATACATTAATTCCATTTATCAGTCAATAGCTAAAATGCTTATCCATTTTATATTTTATAAACTAATCTAGATTGGAGAAGACAATCAGTATTTATTATTGGAATGTGAGCATAGTTAATATTCCATTAGTAACTTGGAAAGACAAAAAGTAATAATAAATCAGCAACTTTCAGGTTCTATCCAAATAACAACTAGAACATATAAAATGTTTATTAAAATCTATGTGGCTCTTTATATCTCTGTAGCCTTCAGAGCTGAGCCTCTTAATTCACCTGTTCTAATCTCTGAATATAACCAAGCAGATATCTTATTAATTTTTGGCCAGAGTTCAAAGCTTAGCATCTGGCCAGTCTAGCTGCTTGTCCTATATTGTCATTGCCTAGTACCTGAGACTAAACTTGTTCTTTATAGCCAAGCTTCCATCATACATTTTTTCACTCAATAAATATTTATTGAACATTTTGTGTATGTTAAGCCCTGGAGGGTATAACTGAGGAAGATACATATGGTCCCTATCCTGAAAGAGTTTGCTTGTGGTTTGGGGTGGAGGGAGGATGGGAGAATGTCAAGAGGGAAGTGAGAAGTACAGGAGAGGAACTAATCCCATGGGAGGAACTAGTACGAAGGCTATTAATTCAAACTCAGCAAATTTAAAAGGGTTTCCCAGAAGACAACCCTTGTAACCAAGACCTAAGGATGCTAAAGAAGTTATCCTGGCAGAGAAAAGAAGTGAAATAATCCAGCAGAAGGAACAGTATTGAGAAACCATAGGTAAGAGGGACCACAACAGATGTCCTACTGAAGCAACTAAAAGAAGTTCCATGTAGATGGGCTATGAAGTACAATGTTAAGCAATGTAATGGATGAGGACAGGTAATTAAGTAATAGTAGATTTTACAGGACCTGATAGAGAATATTAGGGAGTTTGAACTTTAAAAGCAATTTGAAGCCTTTAAAAGTTATAAATTAGAACAGAATCAAATTTATATTTGGGAAATTTCAATCTGGGTGCCAAATGGAGAATGAAAAGGAAGGGGAGACTGGAGGAGAAGCCATATAGAAGATTATTGCCATAATTCAAGCAAGAAATTGTCGTAGTTAAATCTATGACAATGAGCCCTTCTCTGGATTTACTGACTACTGTTACATTTCATTTATTTTTGTTTTTATTTTTTTGAGATGGGAGTCTCACTCTGTTGCCCAAACTGGAGTATAGTGGTGTAATCACAGTTCACGGTAGCCTCAACCTCCAGGCTCAGCCTGTTGCATTTCATTTAGAACTGGGCTTCTGACTTACCCCTTAAAGTACTTTCTGTATGTTAACATCTTACTCCAATTTAGTTTCAATAGCTGAATTTCTCCTATATGATACCAAATGTACCTTAATTGATTGCTAGGTTGTCCCTCTGTTATGTACATTAACCATGTGTTTCCTAACCATGCCATGCTATACTCAGCTACTGGGACAAGTATTTCTTGCTTACCAGACCTTTTACTAAACAACTCCTATGTAATTAATTCCTATTTTCTGATAGCAGGAACTCTCAATTTACTGACATTCCTATGTGAAACTGTCTGCTTTCCAAGTTTATACCATGTTTTCCTCTTCTCCCCATAACTAAGCTCCAGTTAGAACAATAGCAATAGCAAGGACTCTAAGATACATGAATATATGTCTCAGAATTTTGAACTACCCCAACTTTATAGTTCTCTTTTTAATTTCCACTTTTATTTTAGATACTAGGGGTACATGTGTAGGTTTGTTCCATGGGTATATTGCACCAGGGTAGTGAGCACAGTATCCAATAGGTAGTTTTTCAACCCATACCCCTCTTCCTTCCTTTCCTCTTTAGTAGTCTGCAGCATCTATTGTTCCCATTTTTATGGTCATGTGTACTCAATGATTAGCTCCCACTTATAAGTTAGAATATGTGGTATTTAGTTTTCTCTTCTGGAATTAGTTCGTTTAGGATAATGGTCTCCGGCTCCATCCGTGTTGCCGCAAAGGACGTGGTTTTATTCATTTATGTAGCTGCATAGCATTCCATGGTATATATGTGCCACATTTTCTTTATCCAGTGCACCATTGATGGGCACCTAGGTTGATTCTGTGTCTTTGCTATTGTGAATAGTACAGTGATGAACATAAGAGAACATATGTCTTTTTGGTATAATGATCCATTTTCCGTTGGTTATATATATCCAGTAATGGAACCGCTGAGCCAAATGGTTGCTCTGTTTTAAGGTCTTTTGAGAAATTGCCAAACTGCTTTCCACAGTGGCTGAACTAATTTACATTCTAACCAACAGTGTATAAGTGTTCCCTTTTCTCTGCAGCCTCACCAACATCTGTTGTTTTTTCTCTTTTTTGTAATAGCTATTCTGACTGGTGTAAGATGATATGTCACTGTGGTTTTGATTTGCACTTCTCTGATTAGTAATGCTGAGCATTTTTTCATATGTTTTTGGCCACTTGTATGTTTTCTTTTAAGAAGTGTCTGTTCATGTCCTTTGCCCATTTTTTTTATATTATAAACCAGCCAGTTTATTATTTTCTAGTAAGATGCAGAACTTTTACCATGCAGGCTAAAATACCTATGTCAGCAGGAACATTACATTTTCTTCCTAGAGGAAGTTACATGGAAAACCAGGTTATTATCAGATTATTTAGTGAGTGTAAAATCCAAACAAGAAGAGACTAATCTTAAGACCTAAACACATCCATGAAGGCTGAGAGCATACCTTCCCACCACTGGAACACCTCAGCCTCCAGAAATCTTGTTGACTCTTCCCTCCCTGTCTTGGTCTAGCTGAGCACTGCCACTGGTCTGTCACCTCCTGCAGCCATACAGTCAGGGCCAGTTCAGCCTGAGAGCTGTATCTCTGCTAACTGGTTTGCGTTGTTACCGCCACTGTTACTAACAGTTAAGGTTCTGAAAGGGGCATGTCAATTGCTCCCATGTACCCACTACAAGACACAATAATCCTGTTAGGTTGTTCTCTCAAACCCACTCCACTCAAGTTTTTCAGGTAATATGCTCTGTAAGGTTCTTTCCAACTCCATTAGCACATACATAGATTACCTATAAATTTACCTAATGTAACCTACTTCCTACTGAGGATTGAGGTTTTAAAGCTTTTTTTTTCCTACCTTCTTGATCAGTGATTCCCAACCATGTGGGAGTTAGTGAAACCAATTCTGTATCACCACTGCAACCAATACAGAGATACCAACTGATATGTATTTTTCAAATTAATATTTTTAGTTGATTTTTTTATTTCAATAGGTTTTTGGGGAACAGGTGGTATTTTGTTACATGAATAAGTTCTTTAGCGATGATTTCTGAGATATTGGTGCACCCATCACCCAAGCAGTGTACACTGGACCCAATGGGTAGTCTTTTATCCCTCACCCACCTCCCACCCTTTCCCCTAAGTCCCCAAAGTCCATTGTATCATTCTTAGGCCTTTGCGTCCCCATGCTTAGCTCCCAATTATGAATGACAGCATATGATGTTTGGTTTTCCATTCCTGAGTTCCTTCACTTAGAATAGTAGTCTCCAATTCCATCCAGGTTGCTGTGAATGCCATTGTTTCATTCATTTTTATGGCTGAGTAGCATTCCATAGTGTATATATGCCACATTTTCTTTACCACTCGTTGATGGATGGGCATTTGGGCTGATTCCATATTTTTGCAATTGCAAATTGTGCTGGTATAAACATGCGTGTGCAAGTATCTTTTTCACATAATGACTTCCTTTCCTCTGGGTAGATACCTAGTAGTGGGATTGCTGGATCAAAAGGTAGATCAACTTTTAGTTCTTTCAGGAATCTCCATACTGTTTTCCACAGTGGTTGTACTAGTTTACGTTCCCACCAGCAGTGTAAAAGTGTTCACTTTCACCACATCCATGCCAACATCTATTATTTTTAGATTTTTTGATTATGGCCATTCTTGCAGGAGTGAGGTAGTATAAAATTGTGGTTTTCATTTGCATTTTCCTATTCATTAGTAACGTTGAGGATTTTTTCCATATGCTTGTTGGCCATTTGTATATCTTTTTTGAGAATTGTCTATTCATATCCTTAGCCCACTTTTTGATGGGATTGTTTAGTTTTTTTCTTGCTGATTTGTTTGAGTTCTTTGTAGATTCTGGATGTTAGTCCTGTGTCCAGTGTATAGATTGTGAAGATTTTCTCCCATTTTCTGGGTTGTCTGTTTGCTGATTATTTTGCTGTGCAGAAGCTATTTAGTTTAATTAAGTCCCACCTATTTATCTTTGTTCTTGTTGCATTTGCTTTTGGGTTCTAGGTCATGAAATCTTTGCCTTAGAGTCCATATTTTTGAAATTGCAAATCTAAGAAGGAAATGTCTAGAAGGGTTTTTCTGATGTTATCTTCTAGAATTTTTATGATTTCATGTCTTAGATTTAAGTTTTTGACTCATCTTGAGTTGATTTTTGTATAAAGTGAGAGATGAGGATCCACTTTCATTCTTCTACGTGTGGCTTGCCAATTATTCCAGCACCATTTGTTTAATAGGGTATCCTTTTCTCACCTTATGTTTTTGTTCGCTTTGTCAAAGATCAGTTGGCCGTAAATATTTGACATTATTTCTGGGCACTCTATTCTGTTCCATAGGTCTATGTGCCTATTTTTTATACAAGTACCATGCTGTTTTGATGACTACGGCCTCATAGTATAGTTTGTAGTCAGGTAATGTGATGCCTCCAGATTTGTTCTTTTTGCTTAGTCTTGCTTTGGCTGTGGACTCTTTTTTGGTTTCATATGTATTTTCAGTTTTTTTTTCTAGTTCTGTGAAGAATGGTGGTGGTATTTTGAAGGGAATTGCATTGAATTTGTAGATTGCGTTTGGCAGTATGGTTATTTTCACAATATTGATTCTACCCATCCATGAGCATGAGATGTGTTTCCATTTGTTTGTGTCATCTATGATTTCTTTCAGCAGTGTTTGGTAGTTTTCCTTGTAGAGGTCTTTCACCTCCTTGGTTAGGCATATTCCTAAGTTACTTTTTTTGTGTGTGCATCTGTTGTAAAAGGGGTTGGGTTCTTTATTTGATTCTCAGCTTGCTTGCTGTTGGTCTATAGCAGAGATACTGATTTGTGTACATTAATTTTGCATCCTGAAATTTTGCTGAATTCATTTACCAGTTCTAGGAGCTTTTTGATGAGTCTTTAGGATTTTCTAGGTATACAATTATATGATCAGCAAACAGTGACAATGTGACTTCCTCTTTACCAGTTGGGATGCCTTTGATTTCTTTCTCTTGTCTGATTGCTCTGGGTAGGACTCAAATTAATGTTATTTTGTTCTCTATGTAAAAATGTAAGAAGCAAAATTATGCAGTCCTCAACTTAGTAGTCAATAATAGTAAGGGTCAAGTTGTCAAAAAAAAGGTCTTTCAACAGTAGAAAAGTTTGCTTTCTTTTTTTTATTATTTTACTTTAAGTTCTGGGATACATGTACAGAACATGCAGGTTTGTTACATAGGTATACATGTGTCATGGTGGTTTGCTGCACCTATCAACTCATCATCTAGGTTTTAAGTCCTGCATGCATTAGGTATTTGTCCTAATGCTCTCCCTCCCCAAAGTTTGCTTTCAAATAAAAATTAAAAAAAAGCATTTATTGCAACCATCATGTAATAATGATAAAATTACAGAAAAATATATATTCAGACTGACCCACGACATTCACATCACACCAGAGTTTTGATTTACTGTTTTTGTAATAAAACAGTAAATTGGATCCCAAAAAGTAGGTTAGGTCCATACTGGCTAAAAACTTCAGTCCCAGACTCAATAAATGAGGATGAAATATATAGTGTGTGCTTAACAGACATTCCATATACATCAACCATTTTTAACATCCCTCACTAGGGTTTTGAGGGAAGAAGGGATGAAATGTGGACATGTGAACTCACAAAGGCAGAATATTCTTTCAATTATAAGAAGTCACACATGTGACACTTTAGTATGTCTTGGACAATAGCTAAGATTTTATCTGTGGGAATCTACCTTTGAAAATCACAATGAAAATCAACAAGAAATGATTTAATATAAAATATTCAAATTTCTCAGTATAGGACTTTCACAGAAAACAAAGAAAGGGACAACAATGAAAATGAATTTTCTTAAAAAATAACATTTCCTTTGTTTTGTGCCTGCTACTCAAACCTCAAAAACAAATCTGTACAAAACTAGGAACACAGAAAAGGACCAGAGAGGATGTGATACTGCAAAGTCTTAGGACTAAACTTCCACCCTCATCAAGACCTTCACTACAGAGTTGAGGGTTCCCAGGTCAACTGAACAAAGTGAGCGGTCTCTGATCATCACCCCTGCTTCACCAAAGATGGCCCAGGTCACTCACTGTGAAACTTATCAGAATAGACCTGGACAGAGATTGAGCTTCCCTGGTAGCTGCCCTACTTCTTTGTTTTCTCATGCCAGAAGGATTTGGTGAACTTCAAAACCTGATTGGCTCGCTTGCTCCAGTCTCAAGCTGCACCTCACTTCTTTGCCCGTTTTTTAATTTTTTTCTTTTTGCTTGCTGATTTATTTCCTTATATATTCTGGATATTAGAACTTTGTCAGATATATAGTTTGCAAATATTTTCTCTCATTCCATAGGTTGTCTGTTTACTCTGTCGATAGTTTCTTTTGCTGTGCAGAAGCTCTTTAGTTTAATTAGGTCCCACTTATCATTTTGTGTTTTTGTTGCAATTGCTTTTGGGGACTTAGCCAAAAGTTCTTTGTCAAGGCTGATGTTGAGAAGAGTGTTTTCTAGGTTTTCCCCTAGGATCTTTAGAGTTTGAGGTCTTACATTTAAATCTTAATACATCTTGAGTTTATTTTTGTATAGGGTGAAAAGTAAGGGTCCAGTTTCATTCTTCTGCACATGACTAGCCAATTATCCCAACACCATTTATTGAATAGGGAGTCCTTTCTCCATCACTTGTTTTCTGTCAGCTTTGAGGAAGACCAGATGGTTGTAGGTGCATGGCTTTATTTCTGAGTTTTCTATTATGTTCCATCAGTCTCTATATCTGTTTCTGTAACAGTATCATGCTGTTTTGGCTACTGTAGCCTTGTAGTATATGGCTTAAATTTGGGTAGTGTGATGCCTCTGGCTTTGTTCTTTTAGCTTAGGATTGCTTAGGCTATTCAGGCTCTTTTCTGATTTATATGAATTTTGAAATAGATTTTTCTAATTCTGTGAAGAATGACATTGGTAGTTTGATATGAATAGTATTGAATCTGTAAATTGCTTTGGGCAGTATGGCCATTTTAATGATATTGATTCTTCCTATGCACAAGCATGGAATTTTTCTCCATTTATTTGCATCATCTCTGATTTCTTTCAGCAGTGTTTTGTAGTTCTCCTTGTAGAGATCTTTTATCTCCTTCTTTAACTGAATTCTTAGGTATTTCATCTTGTGGCTATTTTAAATGGCATCATGTTCTTGACTTGATACTCAGCCTGGACATTATTGGTGTATAGAAATGCTACTGATTTTTATACATTGATTTTTATATCCTGAAACCCTGCTAAAATCATGTATCAGTTCTAGTAGCATTTTGGCAGCGTCTAGGGTTTTGTGAATATAGACTTCTCAGCAAAGAGAAAGAGTTTGACTTCTTTGTTTCCTATATGGATGCCTTTTATTTCTTTCTCTTGACTGATTGCTCTGGCTGGGACTTCAAGTACTGTGTTGAGTAGGCATGGTAAGAGTTGGCATCCTTGCCTTGTTCCTGTTCTCAAGAGGATTGCTACTGGCTTTTGCCCTTTCAGTATAATGTTGGCTGTGGGTTTGTCATAGATGGCTCTTATTGTTTTGAGGTAGGTTCCTTCGATGCCTAGTCTGTTGAGGGTTTTTATCATGAAGGAATGTTGGATTTTATTGAAAGCTTTTTCTGCATCTATTGAGATGATCATATGGTTTTTGAACCAGCCTTGCATCCCAGGAAAAAAGTGTACTTGATCTTGGTGGATTAACTTTTGATGTGCTGTTGGATTCAGTTTGCTGGTATTTCGTTGAGGGTTTTTATGTCTATGTTCATCAGGGATATTGGCCTGAAGTTTTATTTTCTTGTTGTGTCTCTACCAGATTTTGGTATTAGGCCGATGATGGCTTCATAGAATGAGTTAGGAAGGGGTCTCTCCTCCTCTATTTTTTTGGGAATAGTTTCAGTAGGATTGGTAGCAGTTTCTCTTTACATGTCTGGTAGAATTCAGCTGTGAATCCATCTGATACAGGGTGCTTTTTTCGGTTGATAGGTTTTTTCTTATTATTATTACTGATTCCATTTCAGATCTTAATACTCTGACCTTATAGTTCTTAGCAGAGGTCTGGCTTCATAGAAATGTTTTCAGCCGTATTTAATAGCTATTTTAACCTAGATAGGCAAATTCATCTTTTAAATAGTATTATGAGAGCAATTATAAGGCTACAGGTGCATTGATTCATTCAGTAGTAGTCATTAAAAGTCAATCCTATGGTAGAATTTTAGTAACTTCTAGAAAGGATTAAAAAATGTTATATGGCATGTAATTCTTTCTTCCAAAAAGTTAACAAGCTACTTGGGCAGCCAAATAATATATATACTGAACAGAAAGCTAATAATATATTTAATTATCTCAAGATGATAGACACTGATTTAATTTAATGCTTTCTCTGTACAAGTTTCTGTGCCAAATGCATGGTATGTCCTATATTTTTAAATTATAATAATCTGCAGAGCATGTGTTATTCCAATTTTTAAAATGAGGAAATAAGACTCAGGGAAGTTAGGTGACCTGCCCAAGATCATATAGATGGTAAGTAGCAAAAGCAGATTCAAACACAAGTCTGTTCTTCCACAGAAGATTTGCTTTTTACTCCTTGCTTTGGGTGTTGTCTCTTGTTACCCACAAATCACTTTTATTTCCAAGCCTAAAACTCACTATGTGCACTCAAAATAAGTTCTGAGAAAGAACATGCTGGTATGAACAAAGACAAGGATAGCAGATTGCTTTCAACTTTCATGGTAACTCCGATTAATTTATTATAGCCAACTGAACACTATCTTATGAGGAATTATATGACTTGAAACAACTATAAATGTATTCTGATGCTGCATTTAGGCTCAGTGGGAAAGAATGAGAACTCAACATGGTTATTGGAAATATTTAAATATGTTTAGAATAACTTGAGTATGTGATTCTACTGCTTAGCTAAATTTTATAAAATTTAACAGATCAAGAAAATTCAATGAAAATTATAATTCACACTGAAATATATTCAAAATATACAACACTCACTTGATTTTGAAGATTAGCACATATGAAAAATAATATATCTCAATAATTTTGTTGATTACATGTTGAATATCTTGGACATTGAATTAAGTCAAATATATTATTCAGATTAATTTCAACTGTTTCTTTTTATACTTTATTAATGCAGTTGCTAGAAAATTTTAGATTGAGTCTACATTTCCATTCCTTTGAGTCTACATTTAGATTAAGTCTACATTTCCATTCCTGTAGCCATCAGACTAGACAATACAGAAGATCACAGGGACAGGGGAATCTAGGGTAAGAGTGAAGTCAGTATTGATATAATTGAACATCCATATGCTTATTCTTCTAGTTCGGTGTTGTTAGTCTTTTTTATCATCACCCGTAAAATGCCTTTTTAGACATTTTTTTCTCTAATCACTCCTGCCATGAAACTTTAACACCAAACGTACACTGTATATCTACTTGGGCACTTATTCTAATGTCTAAGATGTTTTTACGCATCTGAGTATTGAACAGCTTGCCCTTTGGGGATGATATTTTTACCACTGGGAATACATGTTTCGGGTGAATTGGGAAGGGTTAAGTGACGAGGCCCAGTGGGGTAAGAATGTACCTTCAGATACCATAAGACTATGGAAAATAAAGGGTTATGAATTAAGGGGAAGAGAAGTAAGTTGAAGAATAAAGAGGTAGAGGTACCATAATGAAAATTTGATTTAGGGTATGAATCTATGACTAGCACCTACAATTATCCAACATATTTTGTCCATATGTTTGGACTATGCATTTTTCTAGACAGATGTTGGGGCAGCACCTAATTTACATTAATGTCAATTATAGAATGACTACATATCAAAAATGCAAGAGTTGTTTTGTATATCACTGTTCTCTCATAGCAATATGTGCTAATGCTATATTTGAGATAAAATGAGGAAGTGAACAAATAAACCTTCCATCCTTATGGACCCCTCTGTGATTTTTGCCTTCCTCTTCTTTCCACTACTCGTGTACCTATATTAAAAGGTAAGAGGGTAATTGACCCTAAAGAAAAATGTATAGCAAGAAAAAGGTCAATAAGTATTTTCTATAAATGGGCAATTTATGTAAACACAGTGTATTTCCAGTAATCCATTTCATAATGTAATTTAATATAATCTATTTTATGGGACAAAAATGCCACCCCTTAGATATTGTCAGGTAGTAACTTTCTTAAAACATGTAGAGTATAAGTTTGTGACTTGAAACATGTTATGAGATAATGATGTAATGATAAGAGAGGAAAATCTGCACTGAGTCTTGGAGATAAAGAGGGATGATAATTAATTTCCAGGTTTTTGCTATTACTGTCCAAGGGAACAGGTACTCCAACCAGCAAACAAAATAATCAGGTTTTCTTGACAGATCTATCCTTCTAGTGTAGATGAGTATCACAGCTTTATAACAATTAGCTGGCATCATTTAAACTTATTTTATTCTGACTCAAGCAAATTTCTGATTTGAGTTCAGCTTTACAAATAGGCCCTTCTAACACAGAAGATTCACTAGCTGACCAGCTGTTTTTAGTTTTCCTACTAGTTGGTCGTGATTATTTTTCACTGAAGACTTATTAGCTGGCATACCATATTTTAAATAAGTCCACTGCATGTACTTATAGTATGTTATAAAACTAAACCTATAAATTCCTCTCACTCCCCACCTGCTTCTTTATTTCCTATCTACATGAATAGCCTCATTATCGTTCCATATAACCTAAACCCAAAGCTGGGAAGTTATCTGAAAATTCTTGCTCTCCTTGGTCCTTCCATTACACCAAACATTATAGCCTGTCAGTTCTTCTGTGTAACATTTTTTTCATCACCGTTGCTAGTGTCTTAGTCCCTCATAAATTCTCCCCCAACTTCTAAGAAATTCTCTGTACCACTCATTGTTCTTTCAAATCAATTATTGCCCTGAACAGGACTGTTTCTGTCATGACTGACATAGCTAAAATAGCTAAACCAAAAAAAGGAAATTTATTGGCTCAAAAAAACTAAGGATGGTAAGTGCTGTTCTAGCCTTAGGTGCAACTAGATCTACAGACTCAAAGCCACTATTAGGTTTCTCTTTCCATTCCTCACTTCTGGCTTGTCAGTGTATTGGCCCTATTCGCAAAGAATTTCTTTTTTTTTTTTTTTTTTTTTTTTGAGATGGAGTCTCTCTCCATCACCCAGGCTAGAGTGCAGTGGCATGATCTCGGCTCACTGCAACCTCCGCCTCCCGGGTTCAAGCAATTCTTCTGCCTCAGCCTCCCAAGTACCTGGGGTTACAGGCATGTGCCACCACGCCCAGCTAATTTTCTTGTATTTTTAGTAGAGACAGGGTTTCACTTTGTTGGTCAGACTGGTCTCAAACTCCTGACCTCAAGTGATTCACCCGCCTCGGCATCCCAAAGTGCTGGAATTACAGGCGTGAGCCACTGCGCCTGGCCTCTCACAGAATTTCTATATGCAATACTGGATGTGATAGATGAAGAGATGCACTAAGAACATTCCTTTTCTATAAAATACTTACTGCCCAGGAGAGGGGAATTCAGCCACCCAATAGCCTCCAGCTGTGAGCTCCTTTAGAGTCTGGCTCAGCTTCAGGAACTCCACGCCCCCCACCACCACCACTCGAGGTCACACTTTTCTCAGAGTAGCATGCATACAGTGACTAAGTGGCCCAGCCACTTTAGGTACATGCAGGACACTCATGGGCTCTGTTCACTCCAGAACTCCCTGCTAGGTTGCCTGAGGCTTTGTTAGACCTGTATCACAATTCAGCTTCCCCCTCTGCCCAATCATGCATATTTATTCATTTTATAGGGGTTGATCCCTAATAAGTATCTATACCCCAATCTCCAACTCAGTGTCTGCTTCCAGGAAATCCAGTGAGTTATATGTCCAAAGTGGCTAGGGCTTCACAGAACCCCAGCTCCACAATCCCAGAATCAATGGTCAGCCTTCCTCTTCTAGCTCTGACTAAAACATGGATTCTGATTGACCCTATTTGGCTTACATTTAATTCCCTGAACTAATTCCTCGGGCCATGGAGTCAGGGGCTGTGTTTGATAGCCCCACCAGGACCACACAGAGTGAAGGAAAAAGGTTCTCCAAAGGAGAGAAAAGATGGTCCCCTATAATCTTCCATGCAGCCAACTGAGGGCTCCTTCTAAAATATAAATCTGAATATGTATGTTTGCTTAAACATCAACTTTCCCCATTGCCTATAACAGAATTTTACTGTAAAACGTTTGTCATAACATAAAACATTTTAAAAGGCACAGATTCAGCACAACATCTCTCATTTTTGTGGAATGTATTAGGAAGGCTTTTTGCCTCAAATGAGGGATTGGTTTTTGCCTAAAAATATATCTAGAGGAATGCAGTTGTTGTCTTTGAGTCTCCTGCCTCAGTGTGGTAGGGCCAGTGAACATTTTAGTATTTGTCATGGCTTTTGATTCATGGTTGCAACATTGCTGCCAGGGATCTAGCCATCATGACCTCATTCAAGGTAGGACCAAGCAAGCAGGTAGGGGTCATATCAAAGCTCTTCTAAAACCACCCTTACCAGCTTTCCACCAACAGGTTAAGAACTGGAAATGAGTCCCATGAAAATTGCTAGCTGCAAGGGAATTGAGAAAGTAAGACTGTCATAGGAGTCATCAAAGGAGAAGTGGTTGGAATATAATCTGGATAAGAGACAACGTGATGATATGAGGGTATTAAGGACAATGAAAATAATTGTAGAATTGTAGTTTCTAGGAGGCTAAGGATTCTCTGGAGTCAGGGTGACAGATGGAGGAAAGTAGAACGATAGGAGTTGGTGAGCAGAAAATGGAAAACTTAAAATTGTGACTGACTGGAGTTAGTGGAAGTCATTGATAATAACAGGGTATAGGATAGAAACATAACTTTCAGGGGCTAAGTGGAAGGGTAAATAGAGTCAAAAATCAATGGAGGAAAGGATGACAAGAAACAGACAAGGACATATGCCTGTCTTAACAGTTTTTACAAGTGCCTATCACAGAGTAGACACTGGACAAATGAATGATTAACTGAATTATTTCCCAGGCAATATTTACCTACAATCTTGATGTCTCTCCTGACAACTAGACCCTCTTGCCAAATAGCTTTATCCTCTCCAATCTCCTGCAGGTGCCTAATCTCAACATGCTCAAGGTCGAATCACAATCCCTCAGTTTTTAGTACCTTTTCAGGGTCTAGTGTCAAAATCTTTAGACAAATGCATGGATGGTTAAAATAGCAATACAAAATGTGTCACTAAAACAAGAGACAAAATTTATTGATAATACACTATGGGCAAGTACTGTGAGAATGTACCATGTGCTTGCATGGATTATCTCTTTTACTAATCAGAACCTATGAAGTAAGTACTGTTACTACACCCAGTTTGTGTATGAGAAAATTAAAACTTACAGAAATTAAGTCATTTACTCAAGGATCACAGCTACTAAGTGAAGAAGCCAGGACATTAACTGTGTCTGTCTGACTCCATACTCTTAATGACTGTGGAGCTAACAAATTAATTGCCTTTTTCAAAGTTTGGGGGCTGGGTGTGGTGGCACATGCCTGTAATCCCCACACTTTGGGAGGCTGAGGTGGGCAGATCACTTGAGCCCAGGAGTTCAAGACCAGACTGGGCAACACAGCAAAACCCTATCTCTACAAAAAATACAAAAATTAGCTGGGCATGATGGCAAGCTTGTAGTCCCAGCTACATGGGAGGCTGAGGTGGGAGGATCGCTTGAGCTTGGGAGAGCAAGGCTGCAGTGAGTCGAGATCATGCCACTGCACTCCAGCCTGGGTGACAGAGTGAGACCCTATCTCAAAAAAAAAAAAAAAAAAAAAGTTTGAGCCTATTTCAAAATATTGCTAAAATATGCATTCTTATTTTCTTGCAAATTATTAGACCTTCTTTAATAAGGAATTTTAATTAATCAAGGGGTGGAGTAATAGAGGGCAGTTGAGTATTTCTCATTCCTGCAGCCACTGTTCTCTGCTGTGACCGAAAGTCCTTTACTACAGGCCTTTACTGGTAAACTCATAATAGTTATATACATTAATCATACGAATTATCTATTTTGAGACAGAGGTTTAAATAATTGGACAATTTTAAAATCTGGTCCATGGATCAAGCAAATACTTTAGTAGTTTTTTATGTAGTAAACACTTTTCAAGAACAAGTTTATTCCATATTAAATATGTTCTACTCTAAGGTTGAAGCAACTGTGACAGGGTGCACAAAAGGTTTCTTAAATATTATACAAACGAAAACACTTCTTTTGTTCCTATATGAAATACATGGAGAAAAGTTTGTTTTCTTGGCAGTTGGGAATGAGGGGTAGAAGGTGCTGAATTTCTTGGCAGCATTCCTCATAAACAATCGATGGTCCCTGAACTGCTTTCTAAAGAAATGGGTATGCTGAGCTGTGTAGTGCTGGACTCTACAGACTTTTTGTTTGTTTGTTTTGAAAAAAAAAACAAAGATGAGAAACAAGGAATTTGGGCAGAGGATTGAGAATTTTAAAAACAAAGATTGTGTTTTTCTATGTGATGTATTACATAAATTCCCTCTGCAGAAAGAGTTAACATAGCAGGCCTGGCTTCCAACCTTTAAAAGCACTGCTTACAAGACTGGCCCTTGGTCTTTGTCTGGGAACTTGGATTTCAGGAGGACTCCCACCATTCCCAGAACTGACAGAAGTGTCTCACTATGACTAACCCGTGCAAACACTATGGTTTATGCTTAAAACCCTCTTTCCTTCTGGGATTCCAGAATTCAGGTGCCAGGCAGAGGGCACCTGCATGATCAGCCCCAATAAAATGCCCTCCGCGCTGAGTTTTTTGTTTGTTTGTTCTTTTGTTTGTTTTTGAGACAGAGTCTCACTCTGTCGCCCAGGCTGGAGTTCAGTGGTGCGATCTCAGCTCACTGAAACCTCCAATTCCCCGGGTTCAAGCAATTTTTCTGCCTCAGCCTCCCGAGTAGAGTAGCTGGGACTACAGGTGTGTGCCACCGTGCCTGGCTAATGTTTGTATTTTTAGTAGAGACGGGGTTTCACCACATTGGCCAGGCTGGTCTGGAACTCCTGACCTCGTGATCTGCCCGCCTAGGCCTCCCAAAGCGCTGGGATTACAGGCGTGAGCCACTGTGCCTGACTGGCACTGAGTTTCTAATAAGCTTCCGTGGTTGGCAATAGCCAGAAATGTGTCCTCAGAACTTGCTGGAGGAATTTAGTGCATCCTGTGACTCCTCTGGGAGAGGATTCTTGGAAGTTTATGCCTAATTTCCCTAAGACTTCACTCCATGTGCATTTTCTCTTTGCTGATTGTGTTTTTTGCCCTTTGTGTAATGAACTAGAGCCACAAATACAATTATATGCTGAATTCTATGTCCTAGCATATCCCCAAACCTCGGGATGATCTTTGGGATCTTCAATACAGCACCTTACTGTTACAAAAAATATCCACTTTATCACACATCTATTGAGTTTTTACTGTGCCTAAGTATTTTTTAAGCATTGAGAGTATAATAACAAATAAGGTACAGCCCCTATTAAGAAGCCTAGTGCCTAGTGGAGTGGTTCTCATTCCAGGCTGATTTTTAGGAACAATTGGCAGTGTCTGGAGACATTTTTGATTGTCACCACTGGGGCAATACTACTAGCATCAAGTGGGTAGAAGTCTGGGATGTTGCTAAACATCCTACCATATAAACTCTCTCTCCTTTTTATTGGGAGAGAGTTTTGAGAACACCTATCTCCAAGTAAAGTATTATTTAAGCTAAAGTTAATAGTGCTGAGGTTGAGAAACCTTGATCCAGTGGAAGAAACATAGATATAAACAAATAATTTTAATACAATGTAGAAACTATTCATTATCTATTTCCCCTTCAGTGATCATGCTTTCTGTCCTACCTTTACCACACACTTCCCAAAACTAAGGCCCCGCTAACCTGTGCCTTTTCACTTGCCTTCACCATCATGACTGCATATTTTCCATGATGAGGTTAAATTCCATAGTCAATTACTATAATCATTACATCATGCAGGGATTCACAATGTTTCAACATATGCAAATCAATCAATGTGATATATATTATATCAACATAATGAAGGACAGAAACCACATGGTGATTTCAATTGATGCTGAAAAACCATTTGATAAAATTCAACATCCTTCATGACAAAAGCCATAAAAATGGGTATAGAATAAACATACTTCAACGTAATAAATGCTGTTTTTGACAGACCCACAGCTAGTATCATGATGAATGGGGAAAAACTGAAAGCCTTTCCTCTAAGATCTGAAATACAACAAGGATGCCCACTCTCATCACCATTATTCAACATAGTACTAACAGTGATCAACAGTGTTGATTAACATTGTTAACCAACATACCAAAATCAGTAGCATTTCTATATGTCAACAATGAACAATCTGAATAAGAAATCAAAAAGGTAATCCCATTTACAATAGACACACATAAATACATAGGTATTCACCAAAGAAGTGAAAGATCTCTTTCATGAAACTATAAAGCACACATGAATGAAATTGAAGAAAACACCACAAAATGAAAAGGTATTCCATGTTCAAGGATTGGAAGAATCAATATTGATTGATTTGCATTTCTCTAATGATCAGTGATGTTGAGCTTTTTTTCATGTTTGTTGGCCACCTGTATGTATTTTGAGAAGTGTCTGTTCTTGTCCTTTGCCAACTTTTTAATGGGGCTGTTTGTTTTTTCCTTGTTGTTTAAGTTCCTTGTAGACTCTGGATATTAGACCTTTGTCAAATGGATAGATGCTAAAATTTTCTCCTATTTTGTAGGTAGTTCACTCTGATTATTGTTTCTTTTTCTGTGTAGAGCTTTTTAGTTTAATTAGATCCCATCTGTCAAATTTTGCTTTTGTTGCAGTTGTTTTGGCATTTTCATCATGAAATCTTTGCCTATGCCTACATCCTGAATGGTATTGCCTCGATTTTCTTCTAGAGTTCTTATAGTGTTGAATTTTATATTTAAGTATTTTATTCATCTTGAGTTGATTTTTGTAAGGAAGGGGTCCAGTTTCAATTTTCTGCATATGGCTAGCCAGCACTCCCAGCACCATTTATTAAACAGAGTCACTTCTTCATTGCTTGTTTTTGTCAAGTTTGTCAAAGACCAGATGGTTGTAGGTGTGCAGTCTTATTTCCGATTTCTCTATTCTGTTCTGTTGGTCTATGTATCTGTTCTAGTACCAGTACCATGCTTTTTTGGTTACTGTAAACTTGTAGTATAGTTTGAAGTCGGGTAGCATGATGCCTCCAGCTTTGTTCTCTTTGCTTAGGATTGTCTTGGCTATTCAGGCTCTTTTTTAGTTCCATATCGATTTTTAAATAGTTTTTTTTTTTAATTCTGTGAAGAATGTCAATGGTAGTTTAATGGGAATAGCATTGAATGTATAAATTGTTTAGGGTAGTATGGCCATTTTCACAATGTTGTTTCTTCCTATCCATGGAATGTTTCTCTGTTTGTGTCTGTTCTGATTTCTTTGAGCAGTGCTTTGTAGTTCTCCTTGAAGAGGTCCTTCACTTCCCTTGTTAGCTGTATTAATACCTAGGTATTCTTTTTGTGGCAATTGTGAATGAGAGTTCATTCATGGTTTGGCTCTTGGCTTGCCTGTTGTTGGTGTATAGGAATGATAGCTATTTTTGCACATTGATTTTATATTCTGAGATTTAGGCTTATCAGCTTAAGAAGCTTTTGGGGTAAGACAATGGGGTTTTCTAGATATAGGATCATGTCATCTGCAAATAAAGACGATTTGACTTCTCTTTTTTTTTGAGATGGAGTCTCACTCTGTTACCCAGGCTGGAATGTAGTGGCGCGATCTCAGCTCATTGCAAGCTCCACCTCCTGGGTTCATGCCATTCTCCTGCCTCAGCCTCCCGAGTAGCTGGGACTACAGGTGCCTGCCACCATGCCCGGCTAATTTTTTTTTTTTTTTGTATTTTTAGTAGAGATGGAGTTTCACTGTGTTAGCCAGGATGGTCTCGATCTCCTGACCTCATGATCCACCCACCTTGGCCTCCCAAAGTGCTGGGATTACAGGCTTCAGCCACTGCGCCCAGCCGACTTCTCTTTCTGTCTGAATATGCTGAATATGCTTTATTTCTTTCTCTTGCCTGATTGCCCTGGCCAGAATTTCCAACACTATGTTGAATAGGAGTAGTGAGAGAGGGCAACCTTGCCGTATGCCAGTTTTCAAGGGAATGCTTCCAGCTTTTGCCCATTCAGTATGATATTGGCTGTGGGTTTGTCATAGATGGCTCTTATTATTTTGAGGTGTGTTCCTGCAATACCTAGCTTATTGAGAATTTTTAACATGAAGGATGTTGAATTTTATTGAAGGCCTTTTCTGCCTCTATTGAGACAATCATGTGGTTTTTGTCTTTAGTTCTTTTTATGTGAAAAATCACATTTATTGATTTGCATATGTTGAACCAACTTTGCACCCCAGGAATAAAGTCAACTTGATAGTGGTGAATAAGCTTTTGATGTGCTGCTGGATTTAGTTTCGCAGTATTTTATTGAGGATTTTTGCATCAATGTTCATCAAGGATATTGCCCTGAATGTTTTGTTGTTGTTGTTGTATCTCTGCCAGGTTTTGGTATCAGGATGATGCTGGCCTTATTTAATGAGTTAGGGAGAAGTCACTCCTTTTCAGTTTTTATGGAATAGTTTCAATAGAAATGGTACCAACTTTGTACCTCTGGTAGAATTCAGCTGTGAATTCATCTGCTTCTGGGCTTTTTTCGGTTGGTAGGTTATTTGTTACTGCCTCAGTTTCAGAACTCATTATTGGTCTATTCAGGGTATCAGTTTCTTCCAAGTTCAGTCTTGGGACAGTGTATGTGTTCAGGAATCTATTTATTTCTTCTAGATTTTCTAGTTTATGTCCATAGAGGCGTTTATAGTATTCTCTGAAGGTTGTTTGTATTTCTGTGGGGTCAGTGGTAATATCCCCCTTATCATTTCTTGTTGTGTTTATTTGATTCTTCTCTCCTTTCTTCTTTATCAGTCTAGATAGTGGACTATCGATTTTATCAATTTTTTCAAAAGCCAGCTCCTGAATTTATTGATTTTCTTTTCAGAAGGGTTTTTTTTTTTTTTTTTTTTTTTTTGTATTTCTATCTCCTTCAGTTCAGCTCTGATCTTAGTTAGTTCTTGTCTTCTGCTAGCTTTGGTATTTGTTTGCTCTTGGTTCTGTAGTTCTTTTAGTTGAGATGTTAGGTTGTTAATTTGAGATTTTTCTGGCTTTTTGATGTGGGCATTTAGTGCTATAAATTTCCCTCTTAACACTGCTTTAGCTGTATCCCAGAGATTCTTGTACGTTCTATCTTTGTTCTCATTAGTTTCAAAGAACTTCTTGATTTCTGCCTTAATTTCATTCTTCACCCAAGAGTCATGCAGGAACAGGTTGTTCAATTTCCACATAGTTGTATGGTTTGAGTGAGTTTCTTAATCTTGAGTTCTAATTTAATTGTACTGTGATCTGAGAGACTGTTACGATTTTGATTCTTTCACATTGGCTGAGGAGTGTTTTACTTCTGATTATGTGATCAATTTGAGAGTAAGTGCTGTGTGGCAATAAGAAGAATGTATATTTTGTTGAATTTGGGTGGAGAGTTCTATAGATATCTATCAGGCCCACTTGATCCAGAGCTGATTTCAGGTCCTGTATAATTCACATCTATAAACTGAGTTGTTTCCTCATAACTCTGCTAGTCTAAAAAGAAAAAGAAAAGAAAGGTGACAAGGGAAAAACTGGTAGAAGGGGTAAGAAGCTAAAAGCAGTGCTTAGAAATAAAGTGTGGGAACTGACCTATGGATGGATTTTAATAGGAATATCCCTTTTCCATCAAAATGGATCCCTGGAAGCCAGCCAAAGTATTTCCTATGTGGTAAACCAGTTTATCAGACTAAGGGGAGCACAGACACTCAGCATGGAATATTTCATATGTGTAAGAGAGTCTGGACTTGGAGCAGTGGGTAGTGGGGTGGTAGTAAGGGAAATGTGGTGGAAATGAGCCAGAAGAGTGAATTACACGCGTATTTGAGTTGAAGCTGCTCCTGGCAAACTATAAATTATGAGAGTCATTTATAAGAGAGTCCATAATTGCTAGAGAAATTTCTGTGTTAATCATCAGGAGACAGATCCAATAAGAAAAAACAAAACAGTGCCAGCTTAGGAAAGGTTCCCCCTCCCTTCCCAGATCAATTATTGGCTATTCTGTTATGATTAAGGAGTGATAGAAACTTAATTAGCTATTTTTCCATTTAAGAAAATCATATTGCTTTGATTCAAGCACACCTATACAAGCTATCCAGAAAGTCTGTAGGTACAATGCAGATTTTAAATAATTCCAAAGCTGGTCCCTGTGGTTTAAATAAAATGACAATATAAAATGTAATTTTAGTGTATTTAAGACCTTTAATTCTGCTTTAATACAAAATATCTCTTTTGCTCCACAGTTGCTATATTAGACTAAACATTTTCATAGAAGAATATCAGTGAAGATTAGTTGCATTTATAAGAAGCATGGGCTTACCTGAATCATACCAATACAAAGAATGACAAACATCATCCAGATGGAAAAACTAATCATAAATTCTAAAGTGTAGTCAGTTGTTAGACATGTTGATTTTCTCTTCTTCCTAGTGCAGTAAACTATTTTGTCAGTCTTATTTGCTGTAACTTGAAAGTTTAAAATATTTATTTTAAAAATTTTTGCTTATTGAATAGTATCTCAAAGAGCAGAGAAAACCATGGTAAGTCATAGTAGTCTGAGATGATATTTATTTTAAATATTCACAAAGCAAAAATAAGCCTGAGTTTGGGCTTTCTTTTTTTCCTGTTTGCTATCCATTGCAATTGAATTGCCTAGGTTAGCTACTAGCCTTTCAATAATTTTATTGGCCCCTTTTATTATTCTTAACCTTTCTATTTTCCTGAGTTTAAATTTCAAATTTCTATATTTCTCTTCAATCTAGCTTAATGCTGTTTTTACACATTCAGGTCAGTAACTCCATTTTAGTAAGCACCATGCGGAAATTCTGAGTTTATTTAATGAGCATCTTGCCCCAGTAATTTCATACCCTAAAAGAAATAAGTCACAGCTACTTAAATGACTAGAAAGCAAAGATAGGCATAGATGATTGTGGGGAGAAGTGGTATATATAAACAGCCATGAGAATTTAGAAAATAGAAATGTTAATCCTGGATAAAGTAGGCATCACAGAGAAATTAGTATTTGGGATGAATCTTGAAGGATAGGTAAGGTTTGTATATGCTGGGATAGCAGAATGGGCAGATATAATTATATGAGATAGCCAAGTTTAGTAACTGAGAGCAATTTGTATTTTTCCTCTGTTTTAAGCTACAGCTATCTCCTACACATGGTGTGGTTTATTCCATATTGAGTTTGATACCCAGGAATGCCTTATGGGTGATGGCACATGCAACAATGAACTACCAGGAGCTGTTACAGCAATACTGACACAGATATACGTCTTCATCTTGGTTGACCTCTCGAATGGGGAGAAATTAATATATGACAATAAATGACCTGTGCAGCATGACTTCTCCAGAAACAAAAGGGACATACCTTGTATTTTATTTTAAAAAGGTATTGAAAAATGAGAAGTTACTCTCTTTTGGTTATAGAAATATCTTCTAACCTTTTCTTAGCCTTCTCAGTAGCATGCAGTAGTTGCTGGAGACAGCAGCATTAGAAAGATAGAGAGGAAAAGATAAACAGAAAGAAAAGATAAAATTGCTATTTTTAATGATGTTAAGGTAGCAAACAGGTTATGTCAACCCATAGCTATGTAAAATAGTCCTATGAATCTTAGAATCTCAGTTTTTTTTGTTCCCATTATTCACCAATAAAATGTAGATGAAAATATTTCTATAATTCTTCCTAACCATGATATGACACCCAGAAGCCCTAAAAAAATGATTAACACATTTGACTATATGAAACTATATAACTTTATATAAGAAGATATTATGGACAAAGTTTAAAAACCCTGTGAACTGCCAGAAAATATTTTCAACATATATATGGCAAAGATAAGTATCACTTTACATAGAAAGCTCTTACAAATTGATTTAAAAAAACATCATTAAGAATATGAAACTAGGGCTGGGAGTGGTGGCTCTCACCTGTAATCCCAGCACTTTGGGAGGCTGAGGCAGGCGGATCACAAGGTCAGGAGATCGAGACCATTCTGGCCAACAAGGTGAAACCCCATCTCTACTAAAAATGCAAAAAATTAGCTGGGTGTGGTGGCACACGCCTATAGTCCCAGCTACTCGGGATGCTGAGGCAGGATAATCACTTGAACCCGGGAGGCAGAGGTTGTAGTGAGCTGAGATCATACCACTGCACTTCAGGCTGGGCAACAGAACGAGACTCCATGGCAAAAAAAAAAAAAAAAAATGAAACTATTCCCAACCTCTCTAATAATTCTAACTAAAAAAAAAGAAATTATTTTTACCTATAAGACAGACTAAGATTAAGAAGAGTAATAATATCCGAGTTAGTGAGTATGAGGATATCAGCAAAGTCATGCATTCTTATGAAAATGTAAATTGCTACATTTCAGTAAGCTATTTAGCAGTATTTCTCAAAATAAATTTGCATATTACAATACAGTGACTATAGTTAACAATAATCTATTGTATATTTTTAAGCAAAAGAGTGGAATTGAAATGTTTCTAAAACAAATAAATGGTAAATGTTTAAGGTGATAGATGCCATTTTATGCATCTATATGCATCAATTATGAATATATATATGCAACTATAATGTACCCATAATTAAAAATAAAAATTAATAATGAGTGCACATTCACTTTTAGCCAGTTATTCTACTTCTATGAATTTATTATATGGTGATGCAGAAACATATGAAACATACATGCATAATCACCTTAATAGTGTTTGTCATTGCAAAAAAATTAGAAACAACCCAGACATTTGTCCCTAGAAATTAAGTAAACTGCCACATATTTTTACAAGCATGTGTTAATTTTGCAGTCTCAGAAAAAACTTCAAGTAGGGGGAAGAAAAGGAAGAGGAGAACTGCTTAAAAAAAAACTTTAAAAATGTATCTTTATCATAAACTACAAAAACTTGTGAAGTAAAAGTTTAAAACATTGTTCCTTCCCAACCCAATGTGACTCCCAGATTGCTACTGTTAACTGGTATGTATCCTTTTAGAAATATATCTGTGTATATTTTTTAAGCATGGCCAGCTCTGCTCTTACTAAACCAAGATACAGTTAAATATTAGTTTTTAAATCTTATGATACAAAAGTAAGTAGTTGGCAAATAATGACATGTCCCAAATCAACAGTATCCAAAATATACTTGTAAAAAGGAAGAGTTTAATTTCTGTGCTGTTGTGACATAGTGAAGGTCACAGACAACACAGAGTGCAGCTTCTCTGAGCCTTAGCATTTTCCTTCCATACTTCCTGGTTTTCACTTCATTTATTACAAATGATTTGCTTCCTTGTTTTAGGCCAATAATGTTTTTTCATTTCTATCATCTCTTCTTACAGCTCTTGTTTATTCTCCACAGCCCTACCCTTCCTCTCTTTGTAAACCCAAAAGTTGAAGTTGTTTTAATTCAACAAACATTTAACAATGATTGAAGCAATTGTTACAAGGAGTGGTTAGACTCCTAGCTTCCCCACAATTCCCACTTGAATCGATCAGTAACTGGAATGAATTTAATTTTTTCTTTTCCTTTGAGTTGATCTACTTTCATTGCCTTATACGATTCTCCTTACTTCCCTCTACCCCTTTCTTCACTGCTGCCTCGTAGCCTTTCCCTCGCTTCCTCTCCCCTTTTCTCCCTTGTTACTGCTCCTGCGTCTCCTACCATCACCAGCAAACCTACTTCCTCTTTCCATAATGTTTCAGCTAAACTATATGTTAAAACACAACTTGAAGATTGCTCTGGAACCAAAACACAATGTATGTATCATGGTTTCTAGAACATGTGTTTAGACTTCATCAAGAAAAGATCATGATTGTAATTATGCCTCATTATCTTGGCTACAGCCTGGCACAGGAGAAGGAAGAACAGTTACTGGAGGGAAAAAAGAAAAATTTTCACTTGTAGAGTTTAGGCCTGTGGATATTGCCTTCTGAATATGACGGCCTCTTTGCTTTGTTCATTATCTTCCATTAAATTGTTTGAGACATCCTGTTGCTTTCCATTATACCATCGCTATCTCATTATCTGCAACTCTTTGTCCATATGCACATTTCGCCTCTTTAGTAATTTACATCTAATTGTTACCCTCACCTCACATCTCCCTTCAGCCATTCCTTTGGCAATGAAATAGCAATAATCACAGTCAAGATACTGACTCTTCAATTTGTTGAGAAATGCTTCAAAGTTGTTTTTTCCATGTTTACTCATGAGGTGATTTTTTATTGCTTTCCAACAACATGTGAAGGGGTGAGATAAAATTAAAATGTCACAACAAATGTACTTCAGATTATGAAATATTTTTAAAAGTTACTTGTTAGCCCTTAATATTTGAAAGTGGAAAAACACAGGTTTTTAATGCTATCAAAATCAGGACAATATGAAGAGAGACACAATTGCAGCCCTTTAAAATATGAAATTAACTAAGAAACACCACAATCCTAACTGGTTTCTTTGATCCTTGCCTCATTTTCCTCTACTCTCTCCTCTCCAGAAATATCTTTCTAGTAATATTTGACTCTCTTTTCCAAATCCTAAATCCTTTAGTGTGGTATCCATCTACATATTCAGAATGCCCTCCTGCCATTTTCCCACCATGTATGTATTCCATAAACTTAGTGACTTTCCAGTATTCCCAGAAAAGGGAAGTACAGCTCTCGCTTCCCCTCTGTATAGAATCCCTCCCCAGTCCTTTGCATGGCTATTTACTTCTGCCAGCTATCTCTCCTCAGAACCAGTCACCACTCTGTAAACTGCACCTGACTGCCTAGGCAAGCATAGGCACTCCTTTCTCTGTGCCTCTTTTCCTTATATACCTCCACAGTGGCTCTTTTACAAATTTTATACATCCATATATACTATTGTAAACTTTTTGTTCTGTGTATCTAGCTCTTTACTGTATCATACTTTTCTGTAATCAGAAGCCGTATGTTTTAATCTCTATGTCCTCATCATCCAGAATGGCACCTGGCATTTAGAAGTGCCCATATCAGTGAAAGTTCTAGCTTTTGGGCTACTAAATCCAGCTACAGCTAAGTTAATCAGAAAAGAAATGTATTAATAAAAATATTCGTAAGATTATTAAATGAAGGAGAAGGCTGGATAGAGAAAGAGACTTAGAAAATGGGTAAAAACCTGTGGATTTAAGGCAAAAGAATCAAGATGAAAGCCATGCCACAGAAATAGTCCAGTTACTTTGCTACTACTGTGCCTTCATCTCTGTAGGGCATCACTCTTGTGGACAATTGGGCAAGAGAAAGAAATAACAGGCAGCCAAATTGGAAAGGAAGAAGTTAAATTGTGCCTCTTTACAGATAACATAATCTTATGTATAGAAAACTGTAAAGTCTCCATTAAAAAACTGTTATAACTAATAAACATATTCAATACTTTAAATTATTTCTAGTTCCTTGTTTCATTACCTCAACATTTAAAATTCTAAAAAGAGGAGATCATTCCAAGATGGCCGAATAGGAACAGCTCCAGTCTACAGCTCCTAGATGAGCGACGCAGAAGACAGGTGATTTCTGCATTTCCAATGGAGGTATGGGGTTCATTTCATTGGGACTGGTTGGACAGTGGGTGCAGTCTATGGAGCGAGAGCTGAAGCAGGGCTGGGCATCACCCGGGAAGTGCAAGGGGTCATGGAATTCCCTTTCCTAGCCAAGGGAAGCCGTGACAGATAGTACCTGGAAAATCGGGACACTCCCACCTAATACTGCACTTCTCTAACAGTGTTAGCAAATGGCACACCAGGAGATTATATCCCATGCCTGGCTCGGTGGATCCCACACCCATGGAGCCTTGCTCACTGCTAGCACAGCAGTCCAAGATCGAACTGTGAGGTGGCAGTAAGGCTGGGGGAGGGGTGTCCGCCATTGCTGAGGCTTGACTAGGTAAACAAAGCAGCCAGGAAGCTCGAACTAGGTAGAGCCCACCACAGCTCAACGAGGCCTGCCTGCCTCTGTAGACTCCACCTCTGGGGACAGGGCATAGCTGAACAAAAGGCAGCAGAAACTTCTGCAGATTTAAACGTCCCTGACTGACAGCTTTGAAGAGAGCAATGGTCCTCCCAGCATGGAGTTTGAGATCTGAGAATGGACAGACTGCCTCCTCAAGTGGGTCCATGACCCCCAACTAGCTTAATTAGGAGACACCTCCCAGTAGCGGCCGACTGACACCTCATACAGCTAAGTGCTCCTCTGAGACAAAGCTTCCAGAGGAAAGATCAGGCAGCAACATTTGCTTTTCTGCAATATTTGCTGTTCTGCAGTCTCCACTGGTGATACCCAGACAAACAGGGTCTGGAGTGGACCTCCAGCAAACTCCAACAGACCTGCAGCTGACGGTCCTAACTGTTAGAAGGAAAACTTAACAGAAAGGAATAGCATCAACATCAACAAAAAGGATATCTGCACCAAAACCCCATCTGTAGGTCACCATCATCAAAGACCAAAGGTAGACAAAACCACAAAAATGGGAGAAACCAGAACAGAAAAGCTGAAAATTCTAAAAACCAGAGCACCTCTTCTCTTCCAAAGGATCACAGCTCCTCACCAGTCAGCAATGGAACAAAGCTGGATGGAGAATGACTTTGATGAGTTGACAGAAGTAGGCTTCAGAAGATCAGTAATAACAAACTTCTCTGAGCTAAAGGAAGATATTCAAATGCATCTCAAGGAAGCTAAAAACCTTGAAAAAAGATTAGAAGAATGGCTAACTAGAACGAACAGCATAGAGAAGACATTAGACCTGATGGAGCTGAAAACCATGGGACGAGAACTACGTGACACATGCACAAGCTTCAGTAGCTGATTCAATCAAGTAAAAGAAAGAGTATCAGTGATTGATACTCTTTCGAATCAATGAAATTAAGTGAGAGGAGAAGTTTAGAGAAAAAAGAGTAAAAAGAAATGAACAAAGCCTCCAAGAAATATGGGACTATGTAAAAAGACCAAATCTACATTTATTGGTGTACCTGAAAGTGATGGGGAGAACAGAACAAAGTTGGAAAACACTCTTCGGGATATTATCCAGGAGAACTTTCCCAACCTAGTGAAGCAGGCCAACATTCAGATTCAGGAAATACAGAGAACGCCACAAAGATATTCCTTGAGAAGAGCAACCCCAAGACACATAATTGTCAGATTCACCAAAGTTGAAATGAAGGAAAAAATGTTAAGGGCAGCCAGAGAGAAAGGTCAAGTTACCGACAAAGGGAAGCCCATCAGACTAATGGCAGACTTCTCAGCAGAAACTCTACAAGCCAGAAGAGAGTGGGGGCCAATATTCAACATTCATAAAGAAAAGAATTTTCAACCCAGAATTTCATATCCAGCCAAACTAAGCTTCATAAGTAAAGGAGAAATAAAATCCTTTACAAACAAGCAAATGCTGAGAGATTTTGTCACCACCAGGCCTGCCCTACAAGAGCTCCTGAAGGAAGCACTAAATATGGAAAGTAACAACCGGTACCAGCCACTACAAAAACATACCAAATTGTAAAGACCATCAATGCTAGGAAGAAACTGCATCAACTAATGAGCAAAATAACCAGCTAACATCATAATGACAGGATCAAATTCACACATAAAACTATTAACCTTAAATGTAAATGGGCTAAATGCCCCAATTAAAAGACACAGACTGGCAAATTGGATAAAGAGTCAAGACCCATCAGTGTGCTGTATTCAGGAGACCCATCTCACATGCAGAGACACATATAGACTCAAAATAAAGGGATGGAGGAAGATCTACCAAGCAAATGGAAAACAAAAAAAGGCAGGGATTGCAATCCTAGTCTCTGATAAAACAGACTTTAAACCAACAAAGATCAAAGGAGACAAAGAAGGCTATTACATAATGGTAAAGGGATCAATTCAACAAGAAGAGCTAACTATCCTAAATACATATGCACCCAATACAGGAGCACCCAGATTCATAAAGCAAGTCCTTAGAGACCTACAAAGAGACTTAGACTCCCACACAATAATAATGGGAGATTTTAACACCCCACTGTCAATATTAGACAGATCAATGAGACAAGAAGTTAACAAGGGTATCCAGGACTTGAACTCTGCACCAAGTGGACCTAATAGACATCTACAGAACTCTCCACCCCAAATCAACAGAATATACATTCTTCTCAGCACCACATTGCACTTATTCCAAAACTGACCACATAGTTGGAAGTGAAGCACACCTCAGCAAATGTAAAAGGACAGAAATCATAACAAACTGTCTCTCAGACCACAGTGCAATCAAACTAGAACTCAGGGTTAAGAAACTCACTCAAAACTGCTCAACTACATGGAAACTGAACAACATGCTCCCGAATGACTACTGAGTAAATAACAAAATGAAGGCAGAACTAAAGATGTTCTTTGAAGCAAACGAGAACAAAGACATAACGTACCAGAATCTCTGGGACACATTCAAAGCAGTGTGAAGAAGGAAATTTATAGCACTAAAAGCCCACAAGAGGAAGCAGGAAAGATCTAAAATTGATACTCTAACATCATAATTAAAAGAACTAGAGAAGCAAGAGCAAACACATTCAAAAGCTAGCAGAACACAAGAAATAACTAAGATCAGAGCAGAACTGAAGGAAACAGAGACACAAAAAACCCTCCAAAAAAAATCAATGAATCTAGGAGCTGGTTTTTTGAAAAGATTAACAAAATAGATAGACCATTAGCAAGACTGATAAAGAAGAAAAGAGAGAAGAATCAAATAGATGCAATAAAAAATGATAAAGGGGATATCACCACCAATCCCACAGAAATACAAACTACCATCAGAGAATACTATAAACACCTCTATGCAAATAAACTAGAAAATTTAGAAGAAATGGATAAATTCCTGGACACATACACCCTCCCAAGACTGAACCAGGAAGAAGTTGAATCCCTGAATAGACCAATAACAAGCTCTGAAATTGAGGCAATAATTAATAGCCAACCAACCAAAAAAGCCCAGGACCAGACAGATTCACAACCAAATTCTACCAGAGGTACAAAAGGAGCTGGTACCATTCCTTCTGAAACTATTCCCATTAATAGAAAAAAAGGGAATCCTCCCTAATTCATTTTATGAGGCCAGCATCTTCCTGATACCAAAGCCTGGCAGAGACGCAACAGAAAAAGAGAATTTTAGACAAATACCTCTGATGAACATCGATGCAAAAATCCTCAATAAAATACTGGCAAACTGAATCCAGCAGCACATCACAAAGCTTATCCACCATGATCAAGTTGGCTTCATCCCTGGGATGCAAGGCTGCTTCAACATACACAAATCAATAAACGTAATCCATCATATAAACAGAACCAAAGACAAAAACCACATGATTATCTCAATAGATGCAGAAAAGGCCTTGGACAAAATTCAACAGCCCTTCATGCTAAAAACTCTCAATAAACTCGGTACTGATGGGACGTATCTCAAAATAATAAGAGCTATTTATGACAAACCCACAGCCAATATCATACTGAATGGGCAAAATCTAGAAGCAGCCCCTTTGAAAACCGGCACAAGACAGGGATGCCCTCTCTCACCATTCCTATTCAACATAGTGTTGGAAGTTCTGGTCAGGGCAATCAAGCAGGAGAAAGAAATAAAAGGTATTCAGTTATGAAAAGAGAAAGTCAAATTGTCTCTGTTCACAGATGACATGATTGTATATTTAGAAAACCCCATCGTCTCAGCCCAAAATCTCCTTAAGCTGATAAGCAACTTTAGCAAAGTCTCAGGATACAAAATCAATGTGCAAAAATCACAAGCATTCCTATACACCAATAACAGACAAACAGAGAGCCAAATCATGAGTGAACTCCCATTCACAATTGCTACAAAGAGAGTAAAATACCTAGGAATCCAACTTACAAGGGATGTGAAGGACCTCTTCAAGGAGAACTACAAACCACTGCTCAATGAAATAAAAGAGGACACAAACAAATGGAAGAACATTCCATGCTCATGGATAGGAAGAATCAGTCTCATGAAAATGGCCATACTGCCCAAGGTAATTTATAGATTCAATGCCATCCCCAACAAGCTACCAATGACTTTCTTCACAGAATTGGAAAAAACTACTTTAAAGTTCATATGGAACCAAAAAAGAGCCTGCATTGCCAAGTCAGTCCTAAGCAAAAAGAACAAAGCTGTAGGCACACGCTACCTGACTTCAAACTACACTACAAGGCTACAGTAACCAAAACAGCATGGTACTGGTACCAAAACAGAGATATAGACCAATGGAACAGAGCAGAGGCCTCAGAAATAACACCACACATCTACAACCAACTTATCTTTGACAAACCTGACAAAAACAAGAAATGAGGAAAGGATTCCCTATTTAATAAATGGTTCTGGGAAAACTGGCTAGCCATATGTAGAAAGCTGAAACTGGATCTCTTCCTTACACCTTATTCAAAAATTAATTCAAGATGGATTAAAGACTTAAATGTTAGACCTAAAACCATAAAAACCCTAGAAGAAAACCTAGGTAATTCCATTCAGGACATAGGCATGGGCAAGGATTTTATGACTAAAACACCAAAAGCAATGGCAACAAAAGCCAAAATAAACAAATGGGATCTAATTAAACTAAAGAGCTTCTGCACAGCAAAAGAAACTACCATCAGAGTGAACAGGCAACCTACAGAATGGGAGAAAATTTTTGCAATCTACCCATCTGACAAAGGCTAATATCCAGAATCTACAAAGAACTTAAAGTTACAAGAAAAAATCCACCCCATCAAAAAGTGGGCAAAGGATATGAACAGACACTTCTCAAAAGAAGACATTTATGCAGCCAACAGACACATGAAAAAATGCTCATCATCACTGGCCATCAGAGAAATGTGAATCAAAACCACAATGAGATACCATCTCACACCAGTTAGAATGGCGATCATTAAAAAGTCAGGAAACAACAGGTGCTGGAGAGGATGTGGAGAAATAGGAACACTTTTACACTGTTGGTGGGAGTGTAAACTAGTTCAACCATTGTGGAAGTCAGTGTGGCGATTCCTCAAGGATCTAGAACTAGAAATACCATCTGACCCAGTGATCCCATTACTGGGTATATACCCAAAGGATTTTAAATCATGCTACTACAAAGATACATGCACACATATGTTTATTGTGGCACTATTCACAATAGCAAAGACTTGGAACCAACCCAAATGTCCATCTATGATAGACTGGATTAAGAAAATGTGGCACATATTCACCATGGAATACTATGCAGCCATAAAAAAAGGATGAGTTCATGTCCTTTGTAGGGACATGGATGAAGCTGGAAACCATCATTCTGAGCAAACTATCACAAGGACAGAAAACCAAACACCACATGTTCTCACTCATAGGTGGGAATTGAACAATAACAACACTTGGACACAGGTTGGGGAACATCACACACTGGGGCCTGTCATGGGGTAGGGGGCTGTGAGAGGGATAGCATTAGGAGAAATACCTAATGTAAATGACAAGTTAATGGGTGCAGCACACCAACATGGCACATGTATACATATGTAACAAACCTGCATGTTGTGCACATGTACCCTAGAACTTAAAGTATAATAAAAATAAATAAATAATAATAAAAAAATAAAATTCTAAAGAGAGAAGCTCCCTGATGGCTAAACCTAGTTTATGAACCTATAACTTGATTTACTCGTAGTGATGATAGGCAAGATAAAGAGAAGACATAAAATCTCACTAATCTATACAATGAACTATCCTCCCAAATAGGTTGGGAAATTATACAGGGAGCAGCCAAAACTTCAATGCTTGTGAGAATTACCCAAATATTATCATTTTGTCACTATAATCTACAATAATAAACAGGATACATTTAAGATGCACTTAATAGTTTTGAGTCTAGCTTTAAGGCTAATGGAATCATTCTTACTACCTTTATCTACTTCTAAGACATGTAAGAGAAAAAGTTTTATCTAACAAATTGCTTTACACAGCTTTTTAAAATAACCTAAACTATCAAAGTTTTCTCAAAAGTGAGAAAGCAAATATAAATCTAATTAGTGTAACAGGCAAAGACTATTAAGTACTGATTAGGTCAAAGAGATCGCGCTGGTTGCCTATAGCAGAAAAGACCATGTCCTTTATGGGAGTACAAATTATCTGTTTACATGTCTATTGATGTTTTATTCAAAATGTCTGACATACATAAAAAATTATGACACATGAAAAAAGCAGGAAAGTGATCCATAACCAAGAAAAAAAAAGGAGGCATCCTCAAAAAGAACAAAAATATCTCTCAACCTAGAATTGTATATACAATAAGTTTCTTCTTCAAAAATTAAGGTAAAATGAAAATATTTTTAGACAGACTGAAGCTGATAAAATGTGTTGCCAGCAGCACTGCACTATGAGAAATAACTAAATAAAGTTATTCAAACTGACGGGAAATTATCCTAGATGAAAGAGTGGATATTGAGAAACTAATAAAGAGCACAGAAAAGAGTAAATGTGTGAGATAATATTAAACAGTATTTGTCAAAATTTATTTAAAAGGTGATTGAAGGTTTAAAGTAAAATAATGATGATTATGTATTGCTGGCTTTTAAACACAGAGAATTAAAATACATGGTCGAGCCCCGTATCCAAGCCCTATAGCTCCCAGTCAACATTTTTAAACATATTCTGGGCCAGAGGGGAGCCCACCGCCTTGAAGGGAAGGACCCAGTGCTGGCAGAATTAATCATCTGCTAACTGAAGAGCTTTGGGGCCCTAAATAGCCAGTAGCTATACCCATGTAGTACATCGTGAGCCTTGGGTGAGATTCTGACACTTGCTGGCTTCAGGTACCAGCTCAGCCACAAGCAAGTAAAGCACCAAGCAAGCCCTTAGGGTCCCCAATTCCAGGCCTTGGCACTTGGGTGACATTTCTGTACTTACCCTGGGTGCCAGAGGGGAGTCTACTCCCCTAAGGGTGAGGGGTTTTTTGTTGTTGTGTTTTGTTTGTTTGTTTGTTTTTGAGGTAGAGTCTCACTTTGTCGCCCAGGCTGGAGTACATTGGGGCAATCTCGGCTCACCAGAAGCTTTGCCTCCTGGGTTAGAGCAATCCTCCTGCCTCAGCCTCCTAAGTAGCTGGGATTACAGGCATCTGCCACCGTGCTCAAATAATTTTTGTATTTTTTTAGTAGAGACGAGGTTTCACCATGTTGGTCAGGCTGGTCTCGAACTCCTGACCTCAAGCAATCCACCAGCCTTGGCCTCCCAAAGTGCTGGGATTACAGGTGTGAGCCACCACACCCAGCCCCCTGAAGGGTGAGTTTCAGACCAGGCAGCACTCACCACAAGCTGAATGAGAGCTTTAAGGGAACATTGGCAGTAGCCTGGGCTTTAAGGGAACATTGGCAGTAGCCTGGCAGTGTGCCCCGTGGACCTGCGGTTGCATGGAGTGAGCTTCCTATACCTTTGGAAAGGGGACGGAAGAGTGGGAAGAACTGCATCTTGTGGTTTGAGTCCTGGCTCATCCACAGTAAAATAGAACACCAAGTAGACGCCTAAGGTTTTGACTCTAGTCCCTGGATCCCAGATAGCACCTCGGGACCCACCAGGAGCCTGGGGGAAGTCACCAACCTGAAGGGAAGGACACAGGTTAGGCTGGCTTAACCACCTGATAGCAGAGCTCCAGGACATTGAGTGAACATAGGCGGTAGCCAGGGAATGGTTACAGCAAGCCTTGGGAGAGACCCAGTGCTGGGCTGGCTGCAGGTCTGACGCAACACAGTCCTAGTGGTGGTGGTTATAGGGGTGCTTATCTCATTCTACTCCCAGCCCAGGTGACTCAGAGCAGTGATAACTCCATTTGTCAGGGAGAAAGTAAGGGAAGAGAACAAGAGTCTCTTCCAGGGAATTCTTCCAGATATTGTCCAAAGCTATCAAGGTGGTACCTCTACAAGTTTGCAAGAACCAAAGTGTTACTAGGCTTGGGGTGCCCCCAAATGCAGATACAGCTTAGATCACAACACCCAAGTACTTTCAAATATCTGGTAAGCCATCCCAAGAGGGACATGTCTAAACAAGCCCAGACTGTCAAGACTACAATAAATGCCTAACATTTCAATGCCCAGACACAAATGAACATTCACAAATATCAAAAACTTTGAGAAAAACAGGAATTCACCAAATTAATTAAATAAGGCACAAGGGACCAATCCTGAAGTAATAGAGCTATGAGACCTTTTAGACAGATAATTCAAAGTACTTGTTTTAAGGAAACTCAAAGATATTCAAGATAACACAGAGAAGGAATTCAGAACTCTATCAGATAAATTTAACAAAGGAATTGAAATCATTAAAAAGCAGCAGAAATTCTGTAGTTGAAAAATGCAGTTGACATACTAAAGAATGCATCTGCCTTCTAATAGCAGAATTGATCAAGCAGAAGAGAGAATACTTAGCTTGTCTTCAAGCTAAGTATTGAAGACAAGCTACTTAAAAATAAACAATCAGAGGAGACAAAAGAAAAAACAAAACAATGAAGCACACCTACAGGATCTAAAACAGAGCTTCAAAAGGGCAAATCTAAGAGTTATTGTCATTAAAGAGAAGGCAGAGAAAGACATAGGAGTAGAAAGTGTATTTAAAGGGATAATATCGTAGAATATTCCAAACCTAGAGAAAGATAACAATATATAAGTACAAGAAGATTATAAAACAGCAAGCATATTTAACCCAAAGAAGACTACCTCAAGGCTTCTAGTAATCAAACTCCTAAAGGTAAAGGATAAAGAAAGGATCCTAAAAACAACAAGAGAAAAGAAACAAATCACATAAAATGAAGCACCAGCACATCTGGCAGCAGACTTTTCAGTGGAAACCTTGAAGGCCAAGAGATATTTGTGTGACATATTTAGAGTGCTGAAGGAAAAAAAATTCTACCCTAGAGTAGTATATATAGCAAAAATATCCTTCATACATGAAAGAGATAAAGACTTTCCCAGACAAACAAAAGCTGAGGGATTTCTTCAATACCACACCTGCCCTACAAGAAATGCTAAAGGGAATATTCAATCAGAAAGAAAATGAACAATAAATAATCACCCAAAGGTACAAAATTCACTGGTAATAATACGTATGCAAGAAAACACAGAATATTATAACACTGTCACTATGGTGTGTAACTATTCTTAAGTAGAAAAACTAAATCATAAACCAATCAAAAATAATAACTACAGAGAGGTGGAGCAAGCTGGTGGAATAGAAAGCTCCACCAGTTGTGCACCCACCCCCCAACCCCCTGCAAGGACACCAAGTTAACAGCTATCTATGCAGAGAAAACACCTTCATTAGAACCAAAAATCAAGTGAGAACTAATAGTACCTAGTTTTAACTTCATATCACTGAAAGAAGCACTGAAGAGAGAGAAAAAACAGCATGGAATTGCTAACACCGACCCTCCCTGACTGGGGCAGCAGTGGTGTGGTGTGGCAGCATCTCTGGACCCTAGGGGAGAGAGAACACAGAAATTGTGAGTGCTGTTCTTTTAGAGCGGGAAGGAAAACCAGAACAAACACAGCTAACACCTGCCCACAGGGGGAGCATTTAAATCACCCCTAGCCAGAGAGGAACCCACAATCCCAGTAGTCCAAACTTCAGTGCTAGCAAACTTTGCCACTAAGGACTAAAGTACTCTCAGTCTCCAAGTGAACTTGAAAGGCAGTCTAGGCCATAAGGACTGCAACTCTGAACTAGACCCAGAGACAATGGCCTGAGGGGTCACACAACATACTGAGACACCAGCTGAGGCAGCCAAAGGAGTGCTGGCATCACTCCTTCTCTAACCTCAGCCTGCACATCTCATGGCTCCAAAAGAGACCCCTTCCTTTTGCTTGAGGAGAGGAGCAGGAAGACTGGGGAGGACTTTGTCTTCCATCTTGGAATACCAGTTCAGCCATAGCAGAATAATGTGCCAATTAGAGTCATGAGGCCCCTGTTCCAGGCCCTAGCTCCCAGATGATATTTCTAGACATATCCTGGGCCAGAAGGGAACCCACTGCCTTGAAGGAAAGAACCCAGTTCTGCCAGCATTCATCACTTGCTAACTGAAAGCACTTGGGCCCTGAATAACTAGCAGCTATATCCAGGTACCACATCATGGGGGCTGTAGTGGGCCTCTGAGACTTATGGGCTTAAGGTGAGATTCAAGCACATTACCAGCTAGTGCTAGTGGTTACAGGGTGAAACTCTTTCTGCTTGGGAAAAGTAAAGGGGACTTTGTCTTATACCTCAGGTACCAGCACTGCCACAGGAGATTAGAGCACCAGTGGACTCTTGAGGTCCTCAATTCCAGGACTTGACTCTTGGATGACATTTCTGGACCTGCCCTGGGCCAGAAGGGAGACCACTGCCCTGAAGGGGAAGTCCCAAACCAGGCAACATTCACCACAGCTGACTTAAGAGACCTTGGCCTTAAGGGCACGTTGGTGGTTGTCTGGCAGTACTCCTCATGGCCAGGGGTAGCAGTGACTATGGTGTGAGGCTCCTCTGCCTTTTGAAAGGGAAAGGAAAAGTGGGAAGGACTGGATATTGTGGCTTGAGTGCCAGCTCAGCCTCAATACAACAGAATACCAGGTAGACTTCTGAGGTTTTTGACTCAGTACCTGAGTCCCAGACACCACTTCTGGACTCATTTGGGGCCTGAGGGACCTCACAGCCCTTAAGGGAAGGAAGCAGGCCTGGCTGGTTTTGCTATCTGGTGATTGTAGAGCACCAAGGCCTTAAGTTAACATAGGTGGTAGTCAGAGTGGTTACAACAGACCATGGATGAGACCCAGCGATGTGCTGGCTTCAGGTCTGATCCAGCACAGTCATAGGTGTGAAGGCCACAGGGGTGCTTATGTCACTCCATCCCCAGCTTTAGGTGGCTCCAAACAAAGAGTGAGACTCTAAATATTTGGGAGAAAGTAAGGAAAAAAGAACAAGAGTCTCTGCCTGGTAATCCAAAGCATTCTCCTAGATCTTGTCCAAGACCATCAAGGCAGTACCTTTATGAGCCTGCAATAACCACAGCATTACTGGGATTTGGAGTGCCCCTTAAGGCAGAAATAGCTTAGATTACAACACCCAACTCCTTGCAAATATCTGAAGAACCTTCCAAAGAAGGATGGCTACAAATAAGCCCAGAGAGTGGAGACAACAATAAATACCTAACTCCTCAAAGCCCAGACACCAACGAACACCTACTAGCATCAACACCATCCAAGAAAATATGACCTCACCAAATAAGGGTCTAAATAAGCATGAGGGCCCAATCCTGGAGAAACAGAGATATGTGACCTGTCACACAAAGAATTCAAAATCACTGTTGAGGAAACTCAGAGATACTCAAGATAACACAGAGAAGGAATTCAGAATTCTATCAAATAAATTTAACAAATATTGAAATAATTAAAAAGAATCAAGCAGAAATTCTGGAGCTGAAAAATGCAATTTGTATAATGAAGAATGCATCAGAGTCCTTTAATAGCAGAATAGACCAAGCAGAGGAAAGAATAGTGAGCTTGAAGATAGGCAATTTGAAAATAGACAGTCGGAGGAGACAAAAAAGAATATAAGACGGTGAAGCATTCCTACAGGACTTAGAAAATAGCTTCAAAGGGGCAAATCTAAGTGTTATTGCTGTTAACTGGAGGTAGAGAGAGAGATAAGGGTAGAAAGGATATTCAAAGTGATAATACAGAGAACATCCCAAACCTAGAGAAAGATATCACTATACAAGTACAAGAAGGTTATAGAACACCAAGCAGATTCAACCCAAAGAGACTACCTCAAGGCATTTAATAATCAAACTCCCAAATTTCAACAATAAAGAGTGGATCCTGAAAGCAGCAAGAGAAAACAAATAAATTACATACAATGCAGCTCCAATACATCTGACAGCAGTCTTTTCACTGGAAACCTTGCATGCCAGGAGAGAGAGGCATGACATATTTAAAGTGCTGAAGGAGAAAAACCTTCATCCTAAAATACCTTTATGAGCCTGCAAAAAGACAAAAAGAATCCTCCAAATATGAAGGAAAAAAAAAAGACTTTCCTACCCAAACAAAAGCTGAGGGATTTCATCAATACCAGTCCTATCCTCTGATTTTTTTCAATCAGAAAAAAAAATCATTAATGAGAAATAATCACCTGAAGATATAAAACTTACTGGTAATAGTAAGTATACAGAAAAATGCAGAATGTTATAATACTAACTGTGGTGTGTAAACTACTTTTATCTTAAATAGAAAGACTAAACAATGAGTTAATCAAAAATAATAACTATAACTTTTCAAGATATAGTACAATAAAATATAAATAGAAACAACAAAACTTTAAAAAGCAGGAAGACAAAGTTAAGACAAGTTTTCATTAGTTTTTTGTTGTTGTTTATTTAGGCAAATAGCGTTAAATTGTCAGCAGGTTAAAATAATGGGTTGTAAGATACCATTTGCAAGCCTCATGGTAACCTCAAACCAAACAACATACAATGAATGCACAAAAAATATAAAGCAAGAAACTAAATCATATTACCAGAGAAAACCATGTCACTAGAGGAAAGGAGGAATGAAAGAAAAGAGAAGACCACAAAACAATGAGAAAACAAATAACAAAATGGCAAAAGTAAGTCCTTACTTATCATCAATAAGATCGAAATTAATGGACTAAACTCTCCATTCAAAAGACACAGATCAGCTGAATGGATGAAAACACAAGAACCATTGATCCGTTGCCTATAAGAAACACACTTTACCTGTAAAGACACAAATAGACTGAAAATAAAGGGATGGAAAAAGATACTCCAAGCCAATGGAAACTTAAAAAAAAAAAAAAAAAATGGAGGCCAGGCACAGTGGCTCACACCTGTAATCCCAACATTTTGGGTGGCCAAGGCGGGTAGATCATGAGGTCAGAAGTTGAAGACCAGCCTGGCCAATATGGTGAAACCCCATCTCTACTAAAAACACAAAATCTAGCCTGTAATCCCAGCTACTCAGGAGGCTGAGGCAGGAGAATCACTTGAACCCAGGAGGCAGACGTTGCAGTGAACCGAAATCACACCACTGCACTCCAGTGAGTGCACTCACTCACAGAGTGAGGCTTCATCTCAAAAATAAAATAAAATAAAATAAAAGGAGTCACTATGTTTATATCAGACAAAATACATTTCAAGACAAAAACTATAAGAAGAAACAAAGGAGGTCACTATGGAATGATAAAGGGGACATTACAGCGAAAGAACATAACAATTTTAAATATATATGCACCCAACACTGGAGCAAATATTAAAATACTTATTTTATATTATAAAATGAATAAAATATTTATATAAAGCAAATATTATTAGAGCTAAAGAGAGAGATGGGCCCCAATAAAATAACTGAAGACTTCAACATCCTACTTTCAGATTTAGACAGATCTTCCAGACAAAAAATTAACAAAGTAACATTAGACTTAATCTGAACTACAGACCAAATGGATCTAATAAATATTTACAGAACATTTCATCTAGTAGCTGCAGAATATACATTTTTTTTCCTCAGCATATAGATCATTCTCAAGGATAGAACATATGTTAGGTGACAAAACAAGTCTTGAAGCATTCAAAAAAGTTGAAATATTATCAAGCATCTTCTCTGAACACAATGGAATAAAATTAGAGATTAATAATGAGAAATTTTGGAAACTACACAAATGCATGAAAATTAAACACTATGCTCCTGAGTGACCAGTTTGTTAATGAAGAAATTAAGGAGGAAATTGAAAAATTTCTTGAAACAAGTGATAATGGAAACAACATATCAAAACCTACGTGATTCAGCAAAAACAGTACCAAGAGGGAAGTTTATAGCTATAACCACCAACATCAAAAAAGAGAAAAAGCTTCAGATAAACAATCTAATGATGCATCTTAAAGAAGTAGAAAAGCAAGAGCAAACCAAACCAAAAATTAGTAGAAGAGATATAATAAAGATCAAAGAAAAAAAAAACAAAGTTAAAATAAAGAAAACAATACAAAAGATCCATGAAACAAGAGCTGGCTTTTTGAAAAGTTAACAAAACTGACAAACCTTTAGCCAGACTAAGGAAAAAAGAGAGAAGATCCAAATAATTAAAATTAGAAATAAAAAAGGAGACATTACAACTGGTACTGCAGAATTTCAAAGAATCATTAATGGCTACTATGAGCAACTATTAGCCAATAAATTGGAAAATCTGGAAGAAAAGAACAAATTTCTAGATATCCCAAGATTCACAACAGGAAGAAATCCAGTACCTGAACAGACCAATAAAAAGTAACAAGAACAAAGCCATAATAAAAAGTCTCCCAGTAAAGAAAAGCCTGGGACCTGATGGTCAAATTCTACAGAACACTTAAGGAAGAACTAATACCAATTCTACTCAAGCTATTCTGAAAAATAGAGGAGGTGGGATCACCTACAAAATCATTCTATGAGGCCAGTATTACCCTAATATCAAAACCAGACAAAGATACACCAAATAATGAAAACTACATGCCAGTATCACTGACAAATATTGGTGCAAAAATCATCAACAAAGTACTAGCAAACCAAATTCAATAGTCCCTTAGAAAGATCATTCATCAGCTCCTGAAGGAATCCCTAAATATGGAAAGGAAAAACTGGTACCAGCCACTGCAAAATCATACCAAATTGTAAAGACCATCGACACTATAAAGAAACTGCACCAACTAATGGGCAAAATAACCAGCTAGCAGCATAATGACAGGATCAATTTCACCCATAACAATATTAGCATTGAATGTGAACATACCCCAATTAAAAGACACAGACTGCCAAATCGGATAAAGAGTCAAGACCCATCAGTGTGCTGTATTCAGAAGAACCATCTCATGTGCAAAGACACACATAGGCTGAAAATAAAGGGATGGGGGAACATATACCAAGCAAATGGAAAGCAAAAAAAAGCAGAGGTTGCAATACTAATCTCTGATAAAACAGAGTTTAAACCAACAAAGATCAAAAAAGACAAAGAAGGGCATTACATAATGGTAAAGGGATCAATGCAACAAGAAGAGCTAACTATCCTAAATATATATGCACCCAATACAGGAGCACCCAGATTCATAAAGCAAGTTCTTAGAGATTTACAAAGAGACATAGACTCCCACACAATAATTGTGGGAGACTTTAACCCCCCACTGTCAATATTAGACAGATCAACAAGACACTAAATTAACAATGATATCCAGGACTTGAACTCAGCTCCAGACCAAGCATACCTAATAGACATCTACAGAACTCTCCACCCCAAATCCTCAGAATATACATTCTTCTCAGCACCACATCGCACTTATTCTAAAATTGACCATATAATTGGAAGTAAAACACTCTTCAGCAAATGCAAAAGAACAGAAATCATAACAAACAGTCTCTCAGACCACAGCACAATCAAATTAGAACTCAGGATTAAAAAACTGAAAACCATACAACTACATGGAAACTAAACAACCTGCTCCTGAATGACTACTGGGTAGATAACGAAATAAAGGCAGAAATAAATAAGTTCTTTGAAACCAGTGAGAACAAAGACACAATGTACCAGAATCTCTGGGACACAGCTAAAGCAGTGTTTAGAGGGAAATTGATAGCACTAAATGCCCACAGGAGAAAGATCTAAAATCGACACCCTGACATCACAATGAAAAGAACTAGAGAAGCAAGAGCAAACAAATTCGAAAGCTAGCAGAAGACAAGAAATAATTAAGATCAGAGGAGAACTGAAGGAGATGGAGACACGGAAAATCCTTCAAAAAATCAATGAATCCAGGAAAGGGTTTTTTGAAAAGATTAACAAAATAGACCGCAAGCCAGACTAATAAAGAAGAAAAGACAGAAGAATCAAATAGACACAATAAAAAACGATAAAAGGAATATCACCACCAACCCCACAGAAATACAAACTACCATCAGGGGATACTATAAACACCTGTACACAAATAAACTAGAAAATCTAGAACTGGATAAATTCCTGGACACATACACCCTTCCAAAAATAAGAAAGAAGTTGAATCCCTGAATAGAACAATAACAAGTTCTGAAATGGACTTGTTTATAAATGGACTTGTTAATAACCTTCCAACAACAAAAAAAGCCCGGGACCACATGGATTCACAGCCGAATTCTACCAGATGTACAAAGAAGAGCTTGTACCATTCCTTCTGAAACTATGCCAAACAATAGAAAAAGAGGGACTCCTCCCTAACTCATTTTGTGAGGCCAGCATCATCCTGATACCAAAACCTGGCAGAAACACAACAAAAAAAAAAAGAAAATTTCAGGCCAATATCCCTGATGAATATTGATGTAAAAATCCTCAATAAACTACTGGCAACCCAAATCCAGCAGCACATCAGAAAGCTTATCCACCACGATCAAGTGAGCTTCATCCCTGGGATGCAAGGCTGATTCAACATATGCAAATCAATAAATGTGATTCATCACATAAACAGGACTAAAGACAAAAACCACATGATTATCTCAATAGAGGCAGAAAAGACCTTCAATAAAATTCAACATCCTTCATGTTAAAAACTCTCAATAAACTAGGTATTGAAGGAACACACCTCAAAATAAGAGTGATCTATGAAAAACCCACAGCCAATATCATACTGAATGGAAAAGCTGGAAGCATTTCCTTTGAAAACTGGCACAAGACAAGGATGCCCTCTCTCACCACTCCTGTTCAATATAGTGTTGGAAGTTCTGGCCAGGGCAATTAGGCAAGAGAAAGAAATAAAGAGTATTCAAATAGAAAGAGAGAAAATCAAATTGGCTCTGTTTGCAGATGACATGATTGTATACTTAGAAAACTCTGTCGTCTCAGCCCAAAATCTCCTTAAACTGATAAGCAACTTAGGCAAACTCTCAGGATACAAAATCAATGTGCAAAAATCACAAGCATTCCTATACACAAATAATAGTCAAACAGAGAGCCAAATCATGAGTGAACTCCCATTCACAATTGGTACAAAGAGAATAAAATACCTAGGAATCCAACTTACAAGGAATGTGAAGGACCTCTTCAAGGAGAACTACAAAGCACTGCTCAAGGAAATAAAAGAAGACACAAACAAATGGAAAAATATTCCATGCTCATGAATAGGAAGAATCAATATCATGAAAATGGCTATACTGCACAAAGTAATTTATAGATTCAATGCTATCTCCATTGAGCTACCATTGACTTTCTTTGCAGAATTAGAAAAAAACTACTTTAAATTTCATATGGAACCAAAAAGAGCCCATATAGCCAAGACAATCCTAAGCAAAAAGAACAAAGCGGGAGGCATCATGCTACTCAATTTCAAACTATACTACAAGGCTACAGTAACCAAAACAGCATGGTGCTGGTACCAAAGCATATATATAGACCAATGGAACAGAACAGAGCCCTCAGAAATAATACCACACATCTACAACTATCTGATCTTTGACAAACCTGACAAAACAATAAATGGGGAAAGGATTCCCTATTTAATAAATGGTGTTGAGAATACTGGCTAACTGGCTAGCCATATGTAGAAAACTGAAACTGGAACCCTTCCTTCTACCTTATACAAAAATTAATGCAAGATGGATTAAAGACTTAAAAGTAAGACCTAACACCATAAAAACCCTAGGAGAAAACTTAGGCAATACCATTCAGGACATAGGCATGGGCAAAGACTTCATGACTAAAACACCAAAAGCAATGGCAACAAAAGGGACAAATGAGATCTAACTAAACTAAAGAGTTTCTGCACAGCAAAAGAAACAATCATCAGAGTGAATAGGCAACCTACAGAATGGGAGAAAATGTTTGCAATCTATCCATCTGACAAAGGGCTAATATCCAGAATCTACAAAGAACTTAAACAAATTTACAAAAAAAAAAAATCAAAAAGTGGGCAAAGGATATGAACAGACACTTCTCAAAAGAAAATATTTATGTGTCCAACAAACATAGGGAAAAAAGCTCATCATCACTGGTCATTAGAGAAATGCAAATCAAAACCACAATGAGATACCATCTCACACCAGTTAGAATGGTGATTAATGATCACCATTATCAGGAAACAACAGATGCTGGAGAGGATGTGGAGAAATAGGAATGCTTTTACATTGTTGGTTGGAGTGTAAATTAGTTCAACTATTGTGAAAGACAGTATGGTGGTTCCTCAAGGATCTAGAACCAGAAATACCATTTGAGCCAGCAATCCAATTACCGCGTATATGCCCAAAGGAATATAAATCATTCTACTATACAGACATATGCACACATAAGTTTACTGTGGCACTATTCACAATAGCAAAGACTTGGAACCAACCCAAATGCCCATCAGTGAAAATGTGGCACATATACACCATGTAATACTATGCATCCATAAAAAAATTTTATATCCTTTGTAGAGACATGTATGAAGCTGGAATCATCATTCTCAGCAAACTAACACAAGGACAGAAAACCAAACACTGCATGTTCTCACTCATAAGTGGGACTTGAACAATGAGAACACATGGACACAAGGAGGTGAACATCACACACCAGAGCCTGTTCGGAGGTACGGGACTAGGGAAGGGATAGCATTAGAATAAATTCCTAATGTAGATTATGGGTTGATGGGTATGGCAAACCACCATGGCACGTGTATACCTATGTAACAAACCTGTACGTTCAGCACATGTATCCCAGAACTTAAAGCATACATAATTTAAAAAAAGAGACATCATTCATCATGAATGAGTGGGATTTATTTCTGGTACACAAAGATGGTTCAATGCACACAAACTAATCAATGGGACACATCAACTGAATAAATGATTAAAACATATCATTTAAATTAATGCTAAAAAGTATTTGAAAAATTTGACATCTCTCTATGATTAAAAAAAAACCCTCAAAAAACTGGGGATAGAAGGAACATACCTCAACATAATAAAAACCATTTTTGAAAGACCTCCAGCTATTATACTGAATGTGGAAAAACTAAAAACCTTTCCTCTAAGATTTGAAACACAATATGGATGCCCACTCTTATGACTGTTACTCGACATAATACTAGAAGTCCTAGCTAGAGCAATTAGAAAAGAGAAAGATATTAAAAACATCCAAAATGGAAAGTAATAAATCAAATTATGTTTGCCTGCAGATGACATGATTTTATATCTGGAAAAACCTAAAGACTCCACAAGAAAGCTACTAGAATTGATAATTCAGTTAAGTTGTAAGATACAAAATCAACATATGAAAACCAGCAGCATTTCTATATGCCAAGAGTAAACAATCTAAAAACGAAATTAAAAAAAATTCCCATTTACAATAGCCACATATAATACCTAGGAATTAACCAAAGAAGTAAAAAATCACTATAATGAAAATTATAAAACATTCATCAAAGAAATTGAATAGGAAACCACAAAATGGAAAAAGATTCCATCTTCATAGATTAGAAGAATCAAAACTGTTAAAATGTCCGTACTAACCAAAGCAATCTACAGATTATGTCCGTTCTACCCAAAGCAATTCTATAGATGCAATCCTTATCAAAATATCAATGACATCATTGACAAAAATAGAAAAAACAATCCTTAAGTTTACATGGGACCACAAAACACCCAGAAAACCCACAGCTATCCTAAGCAAAAAGAAGAAAACTGGAGAAATCACACTACCTCATTTCAAATTATACTATAGAGCTTTAGTACGCCAGCACCAAAATGATATGGTACTGGCATAGAAACAGATACATAGGCCAATGGAACAGAGTAAAGAACCAAGAAATAAATTCATGCTTCTACAGTGAACTAATTTTTGGCAAAGCTGCCAAGAACATATACTGGGGAAAAGATAGTTTCTTGAATTAATGATGCTAGGAAAACTGGATATCCATATGCAAAAGAATAAAACTAGACCTCAATATCTCCCCAATTACAAAAAAAAAATCAAAATGAATTAAAGACATATCTAAGACTTCAAACTATGTAACTACTACAAGAAAACATTAGGGAAAATCTCCAGGGTATTGGTTTGGGCAAAAATTTCTTGAGCAATACTCCACAAACACAGACAACCAAAGCAAACATGGACAAATGGGATCATATCAAGTTAAAAAGCTTCTGCACAGCAAAGGATACAGTCAACAAAATGAAGAGACAACTGACAGAATGGGAGAAAATATTTGCAAACTATTCATCTGACAAGGAATTCATAACCAAAGTATATAAGGAGCACAAACAACTCTTTAGCAAAAACTCTAATCATTCAGTTGAAAAATGGGCAAAAGATTTGAATAGACATCTCTCACAAGAAGACATACAAATGGTAAACAAGCATATGAAAAGGTGTTTGAAATTATTGATCATCAGATAAGTGCAAATCAAAACTACACTGAGATATCATCTCACCTGAGTTAAAATGGCTTTTATACAAAAGACAGTAACAAAGGTAGGTGAGGATGTGGAAAAAGGCAACGCTTGTATACTGTTGATGGTAATGTAAATTAGTACAATCATTATGGAGAACAGTTTGAGGTTCCTCACAAAACTAAAAACTGAGCTACCATATGATCCAGAAATCCCACTGCTAGGTATACACTCAAAAGCAAGGAAATTAGAATATCAAAGAGATAACTGCACTCCTATGTTTATCACAATACTGTTGACAATAGCTAAGATTTGGAAGTAACCTAAGTGTCCATCAATAGATGGATTAATAAATTAAATGTGGTATATATACACAATGGTGTACTATTCATTCACAAAAAAGAATAAGATCTAGTCATTTGCAACAACATGAGTAGAACTAGAGATCATTATGTTAAGTGAAATAAGCCAAGCATAGCAAGACAAACACATGTTCTTACTTATTTGTGGGATCTAAAAATCAGAACAATTGAACTCATGGATATAGGGAGTAAAGGGTTTGTTACCAGTGACTGGGAAGGGTAGTAAGGGCCTGGGAGGGATATGAGGAAGGTTAATGGGTGCAAAAAAAATAGAAAAGATGAATAAGACCTACTATTTAATAGCATAGTAGGGTGACTATAGTCAATAATAACTACATATTTTTAAATAACTTTAGAGTGTAATTGAATTGTTTGCAACACAATGGGTAAATATTTGAGAGGATGGATACCCCATTCTTCTTCATGATGTGCTTATTTCACATTGCATGCCTGTATCAAAATGTCTTGTGTACCCCATAAATATATATACCTACTATGTGCCCACAAATATTAAAACTTTAAAAAATAACTATGACAACTTTTCAAGACATAGACAATATAATAAGATATAATTAAAAACAACAAAAAGTTAAAAAGCGGGAAGATAAAGTTAAGGTGTAAAGTTTTTATTAGTTTTTTTTTCTTGTTCGTTTGTTTTTGCAAACAGTATTGAATTATCAGCTTGAAATAACAGGTTCCAAAATACTATTTGCTAGCCTGATTGTTACCTCAAACCAAGAAACATACAATGGATACACAAAACATAAAAAGCAATAAATTAAATCATATCACAGAAAATCAACTTCACTAAAAGGAAGATGAAAAAAAAAGACAGAAGGAAGAATAGACTAAAATACAACCAAAAAACAACAAAATGGCAGAAGTCTTTACTTATTAATAATATTTAATGTAAATGGACTACATTCTAATTAAAAGACAGTGTCTGAATGGATGAAAAAACAAGACTGAATGATCTGTTGCTTACAAGAATCATAGCTTTGTCTGTAAAGACACATATACACTGAAAATAAAGGGATGGAAAAAGATATTCCATGCCAATGGAAAACAAAAAATGTAGAGAAGGAGCTTTTATTTACTTATCAGACAAATTAGATTTCAAAACCAAAACTATAAGAAAGGACAAACAAGATGAAAAAAGAGTCAATTTAGGAAGAGGATGTAACAATTTTAAATATATATGCACCCAACACTGGGACACCCAGACATATAAAGCAAATATTATTAGAGCTAAAGAGAGAGAGACGCTCCAACACAATAATAACTGGACGCTTCAACATCTCACTTTCAGCACTGGACAGATCTTTGAGGCAGAACATCAACAAAGAAACATCAAACTTAATCTGCACTGTAGACCAAATAGACCGAATAATTGTTTAGAGAACATTTTATTCAAGAACTGCAGAATATACATTCCTTTTGTCAGCACATTAATTATTCTCAAGAACAGACCATATGTTAGGTCACAAAACAAGTCTTAAAACATTCAAAATAAATTAAAATAATATCCAACATCAGAAGACCTGACCACACTGAAATAAAACTGGAAACCAGTAACAAGAGGAATTTTTTAAACTGTACAAATACATAGAAATTAAACAATATGCTCCTAAATGACTTATGGGTCAATGAAGAAATTAAGAAGATAATTGTCAATTTTTTTTGGTAATGGCAACACAACATACCAAAGTGTATGGGATACAGCAAAAGCAGTACTAAGAGGGACATGTATAGCTATAATTCTCTACATCAAGAAAGAAGGAAAACTTCAAATAAACAACCTACTGACACATCTTAAAGAATTAGAAAAGCAAGAGAAAAACCCTGAATTAGTAGAAGCACAGAAATAATAAAGATCAAAGAAATAAATAAAATCGAAATGAAGAAAGCAATACAAAAAAATCAATGAACCGAGAGCTGGCTTTTTGAAAATTTAAACAAAATTGCCAATGTTTAGCCAGATGAACAAAGAAAAAAGGGAGAAGATGCAAATAAATAAAATCAGAGATAAAAAAGGAGACATTATAACTGATACCACAGAATTTCAAAGGATCATTAGTGGCAAAAATGCACAACTACATGCCAACAAATTGGCAAATCTAGTAGAAATGATCAAATTTCTAGACACATACTACCTGCCGAGATTGAACCATGAAGAAATCTAAAGCCTGAACAGACCAACAACAAGTAACAAGAGCAAAGCCATACTAAACAGTCTCCTAGGCCGGGCATGGTGGTTCACGCCTGTAATTCCAGCACTTTGGGAGGCTGAGGAGGGCGGATCACGAGGTCAGGAGATCGAGACCATCCTGGCTAATACGGGGAAACCCTGTCTCTACTAAAAATACAAAAAAATTAGCCGGGCATGGTGGCGGGTGCCTGTAGTCCCAGCTACTCGGGAGGCTGAGGCAGGAGAATGGCGTGAACCCAGGAGGTGGAGTTTGCAGTGAGCCGAGATTGTGCCACTGCACTCCAGCCTGGGCAATAGAGCAAGACTCCATCTCAAAAAAAAAAAAAAAAAAAAAAAAAGAGTCTCCCAGCAAATAAAAGCCTGGGACCCATTGGCTTCATTGCTGAATCGTACCAAACATTTAAAAAATAACTAATACCAATGCCACTCAAACTCTTCTGAAAAATAGATGAGTAGGGGATACTTCCAAACTCATTCTACAAAGCCAACATTACTCTGATACTGAAACCAGACAAGGACACATCAAAAAAGAAAACTACAAGCCAATATCCCTGATGAACATTGATGCAGAAATCATCAAGAAAATATTCACAAACTGCATTCAGCAATGTGTTACAAAGATCATGGTTCATGACCAGGTGGAATTTATCTCAGGGATGCAAGAATGGTTCAACATTTGTGAGTCATTAATGTGATACATCATATCAATACAATGAAGGACAAAAGCCATATGATCATGTAAATTGATGCTGAAAAAGTATCTGACAAAATTCAACATCTCTTCATGACAAAATCCCTCAAAAAACTGGGTATAGAAGGAATATACCTCAACATAATAAAAGCCATATCTCACAAACTCCATAGCTAGTATCATACTGGATACTAGCTTAGAGGAAAAACTGTAAGTTTTTCCAGTATGTAAGTTTTTCCAGTATCCAGTATGATAAGATCTGGAACACGACAAGAATACTCACTTTCACCACTGTTATTAAACATAGTACTGGAAGTCCAAGCTAGAGCAATCAGACAAGAGAAAAACATAAAAGGCATCCAAATTGGAAAGGAATAAGTCTAATTATCCTTCTTTGCAGATGATATGATCTTATATTTGGAGAAACCTAAGACTCCACTGAAAACTATTAGAACAGATAACTAAACTCAGTAAAGTTGCAGGATACAAAATCAACACATGAAAATCTGTAGAATTTTTATATGCCAACAGCAAACAATCTAAAGAAAAAAATTTTAAAAAGTAATCCCATTTACAATAGCCACACATAAAATTAAATACCTAGGAATTAACCAAAGAAGTGAAAGATCTCTACAATGAAAACTGTAAAACATTGATTCAAGAAATTGAAGTGGGCACCAAAAATGGAAAAACATTCCATGTTTATGGATTGGAAAAATCAATGTTGTAAAAATGTCCATACTAACCAAAGCAATCTAAAGATTCAATACAATACTAATCAAAATACCAATGACATTCTTCACAGAAATGGTAAAAGCAATCCTAAAATTTATATAGAACCATAAAAGACCCCAAATAGCCAAAGCTGTCCTTACCAAAAAGAACAAAACTGGAGGAATCACATTGCATGATTTCAAATTATACTACAGAGCTAGAGTAGCCAAACAGCATGATACCAGCATAAAAACAGGCATATAGACCAGTGAAACAGAATTTAAAAACCAGAAATAAATCCATGCATCTACAGTGAACTCATTTTTGACAAAGTTTCCAAGAACATATATTGGGGAAAAGATAGCCTCCTTAATAAATGGTGCTGGGGAACTGAATATCCATATGCAGAAGAATGAAACTAGACCCCTGTCTTTTACCATTTACAAAGATCAAATCAAAACAGACTAAAGACTTAAATAAAAGACCTCAAACTTGGAAACCACTGCAAAAAAACATTGGGGAAAATCTCCAGGACATGGGACTGGACAAAGATTTCTTGAGCAAAACCCCAAAGGCACAGGCAACCAAAGTAAAAATGGACAAATGGGATCACATCAAGTTAAAAAGCTTCTGCAAAGCAAAGGAAACAATCAACAAAATGGAGAGAAAACACAGAATGGGAGAAAATATTTGCAAATTCCCCATCTGACAAGGAATTTATAACCAGAATATATAAGGAGCTCAAGCAACTCTATAGGAAAAAATCCAATCATCCAATTGAAAAATGGGCAAAAGATTTGAATACACATGTCTCAAAAGAGGACATACAAATGGCAAACAGGCAAATGAAAAAGTGCTCAACGTTATTGATTATCAGATAAATGCAAATCAAAACTACAATGAGATATCATCTCACCTGAGTTAAAATGGCTTTTATCTAAAAGACAGGCAATAAGGAATGGTAGCAACAATGTAGAGAAAAGGGAGCCCTTGTACACTTTTGTTGGAAATGTAAATTAGTACAATCACTATGGAGAGCAGTTTGGAGTTTCCTCACAAAATCAAAAATTTAACTACCATATAATCCAGCCATCCCACTGCCATGTATATACCCAAAAGAAAGAAAATCAGTCTATCGAAGAGATATCTGTACTCCCATGTTTATTGCAGCACTGTTCACTAGCCAAGATTTGGAAGCAACCTGTGTCCATCAATAGATGAATGAATAAAGAAAATGTGGTATTTATTCACAATGTAGTACTATTCATTCGTTAAAAAAAAGAAAGAAATCCAGTCATTTGCAACAACGTGGATGGAACTGGAGATCTTTTATGTTAAGTGAAATAAGCTAGGCCCAGTAAGACAAACATCACATGTTCTTACCTTATCTGTAGGAGCTAAAAATTAAAATTGAACCCATGGAGATAGAGAATAGAAGGATGGTTACCAGAGGCTGGGAAGAGTAGTTGTGGGAGTGGGGAGTAAGGGGGGATTGTTAATGGGTATAAAAATAGTTAGAATAAATAAGACCTAGTGTTTGCTAGCAAAAGAGGGTAACTATGGTCAAAAATAATTTAATTGTTCATTTAAAAATAACTAAAAGCATATATAATTGTTTGGAACACAAAGAATAAATGCTTGAGGTTATGGATACTCTATTTACCTTAATGTGATTATTATGCATTGCATGCCTGTATCAAAATACCTCGTCTAACACATAAATATATATACTTTTTGTGTACCCACAAAAATGAAAACTTTTTAAAGAAACACATAACCAAAAACATGAAGAATAGGAGATAAATGACATGATTCTATATAAAGTTATTGCATTATTAGTGAAGTAGCATAATATTAATTCAAGGTTGATTGTGATAAATTAATGATCTATATTGTAAATATCTATACTAACTTCTAAAAATAATCCAGAAGTAGAGCTTTTTAAAAATCCAGTAGAAAAATATACAGTAAAAATATACTCAATCTAAAATGGAAAGGAAATAAGGAACAAAATGGGGAGTAAAACAACTCAGAAGGAACAAATAGAAAACAAAATAGAAAAATGATACACTTAAACAACCATATTGAATACTTGCATTAAGTATAGATTAAACAGTTTTATTAAAATGTTGTTGAACTGAATAAAGAAAGAAGACCCAATCATAAGCTGTTTATTAAAGACAAAATTTAGATGAAATGTAACAGAAAGGAATAAAATTACACAATGGAAAGAGATATACCATGCAAACACTAATAGTGGCAGGGCATACTGTTATTATATGTCAAATGGGCTTCAAACTAAAGAATCTTACCAGATATAAAGGAGTATTCTATGATGATAAAATGTTAATTCATCATGAAGACCTTTATATGTTTATTTATTACATATATCATTTTTCTCAAAAAGTAATTTCTAGGATTCCTTTCCCCATCCTGGTTTTAAACATGATGCTTTCAACATCTAATTTTCTTTTTCATGTCTTTTTTCATTTTTAAGATGATTTTGACACATTTTATTTTTTATAGTAGTTTCCAGAGTATGTAAACCTTTTTAAATCAACTCATTAATTTGATATATAACAAAAGACACTCATAAGATTTCCTAATTTAGATATGAAAAATGTGCTGTCCCTAATTTGACCGTATTATGTCTAAAATATAATGACTAGCCACCTCAGCCATTCACCACTGTTCACAGGTCCATATACTGATCTATGCAAAGTAGATGACTAAATGCATCACCAAAGTTCTGCCTACTGTGGGGGTGATTTTTTCTAATCACTGTCTTTCAAAGCCACTGCATAAGATTTCTAATGAATTTGCTATCTGTTTTGGGCAGCCACCAATATACCAAACTGTTCCATTCATAAGCCAAGTTTGGACTTTGTTTTTCTCACTTTTCTTCTTGTAAGGAATATCTCAAGTAGACAAAATTGTGAGCTGAGTAGTTTCTGGTACAATAATTGCAAATAAAATGGGAGCCTGGGCTACTTGCTCATGCAGTTGGCTTTTGCCCTCTGCCCATAATTCCAGATGGTATCACTGCTATTTCACAATGGATTGTTGCTGGACCCACCTGATTATACAATTCCATGAATCTGACAGACCCCAGCACATTGCAGGCAGTTTCAGATGCATGGTTATCCACTTCATCTCTGTCATGGCACCGTAGCATGCCAACAGTTGTTTTTCAAAATATATGTAATTCCCTGGCTAACATTGATGTTCTTCATTTTTGCTATCATGCTTCCAGATGTAAATTTTTTTATTTCCTTGCTTGAAATTTGTTGGATTTGGATTTTTTGTTTGTTTTTTAATTTTACTTTAAGTTCTGGGATACATGTGCTGAACATGCAGGTTTGTTACATAGGTATACATGTACCGTGGTGGCTTGCTGTGCCTACCAACCCATCATCTAGGTTTTAAGCCCTGCCTGCATTAGGTATTTGTCCTAATGGATTTGTTGGATGATACTGCTATCATTCATCATCTATGTAAAATTCTCAGCAATAATATCTTCAAATATTTCCTTTTCGTCATTCTCCTTCTTCTCATGCTGAAACTTCAGCTAAATACATAGACATACACATATGTTTGGCTTTTTATGTTGATTATTCTCTGTATATTTTGACCTATTTTTTATATTTTCCACCTCTGCCTTTCTGGGGGGCTTCTTAGATAATTATTTTCCATTGTTTATTTTCTAGTTTACTGATTCTTTTTTCAGATGTGCATAATATGCTGCTTTGTGGCTTTTCAAATTTGTTCAGATTTTATTTTACTTATTGAAATATATTAATGTACATTTGTATGGTGTCTTATAATTTCAAAATGTGAGGTTTGAGTATCTGTTTTCTTTCTCACATAGTATAGTTTACTTCCTTGTGTTTAGTAATTTTTTTAAATTATAAACTGCTCTGTTACCTTGGAACTTTATATATGCAAATGTGTTGATGCCCAGTTTGAAAGTAGGTTATTCCAGAAATAATTTGTCTTTGCTCTATTCAGTCATCTAGAGGCACTTTATGTTCTCCACATGGACTCTTGGCTATCCAGATAGCATCAATTTAAGAATTTTTTTTCTGCTATATACCAAAGTTTGAAACTGGCTATTTTTTTTACACTTTCCCAAAGAGAAAGAGGAGGCAGATTCACTTATAGTCAATACTGTACATACTCTGAGTGTGGAGTCCTTTATGACCCCTGCTTATGTAACAGATTTTTTATTAGACTCACTTTGAGTGGCTTCCAGAATGCTTTTTTCTCTTCATTGGACTTCACAACCTCACTAAAACCAGTGCTCAAGTTCCCATGGTGTGGATTTATACCTTCAAGGGAGATAGCCTGTTTTGAGTATTCTCTGCACACTTATCTGGGTACCCAGATTTACGACAGTTTCTGGCCTGCATATTCCTTACTCTTCATCAACTAATGAATGCAATTAAAGAATATTTTTCATTGCTTTTGGTGTTTTAGACATGAAGTCCTTGCCCATGCCTATGTCCTGAATGGTAATGCCTAGGTTTTCTTCTAGGGTTTTTATGGTTTTAGGTCTAATGTTTAAGTCTTTGATCCATCTTGAATTGATTTTTATATAAGGTGTAAGGAAGGGATCCAGTTTCAGCTTTCTACATATGGCTAGCCAGTTTTCCCAGCACCATTTATTAAATAGGGAATCCTTTCCCCATTGCTTGTTTTTCTCAGGTTTGTCAAAGATCAGATAGTTGTAGATATGCGGCGTTATTTCTGAGGGCTCTGTTCTGTTCCATTGATCTATATCTCTGTTTTGGTACCAGTACCATGCTGTTTTGGTTACTGTAGCCTTGTAGTATAGTTTGAAGTCAGGTAGTGTGATGCCTCCAGCTTTGTTCTTTTGGCTTAGGATTGACTTGGTGATGCGGGCTCTTTTTTGGTTCCATATGAACTTTAAAGTAGTTTTTTCCAATTCTGTGAAGAAAGTCATTGGTAGCTTGATGGGGATGGCATTGAATCTGTAAATTACCTTGGGCAGTATGGCCATTTTCACGATATTGATTCTTCCTACAGGACTTCATGTCTAAAACACCAAAAGCAATGGCAACAAAAGTCAAAATTGACAAATGGGATCTAATTAAACTAAAGAACTTCTGCACAGCAAAAGAAACTACCATCAGAGTGAACAGGCAACCTACAAAATGGGAGAAAATTTTCGCAACCTACTCGTCTGACAAAGGGCTAATATCCAGAATCTACAATGAACTCCAACAAATTTACAAGAAAAAAACAAACAACCCCATCAAAAAGTGGGCAAAGGACATGAACAGACACTTCTCAAAAGAAGACATTTATGCAGCCAAAAAACACATGAAAAAATGCTCACCATCACTGGCCATCAGAGAAATGCAAATCCAAACCACAATGAGATACCATCTCACACCAGTTAGAATGGCAATCATTAAAAAGTCAGGAAACAACAGGTGCTGGAGAGGATGTGGAGAAATAGGAACACTTTTACACTGTTGGTGGGACTGTAAACTAGTTCAACCATTGTGGAAGTCAGTGTGGCGATTCCTCCTGGATCTAGAACTAGAAATTCCATTTGACCCAGCCATCCCATTACTGGGTATATACCCAAAGGACTATAATCATGCTGCTATAAAGACACATGCACACGTATGTTTATTGCGGCATTATTCACAATAGCAAAGACTTGGAACCAACCCAAATGTCCAACAATGATAGACTGGATTAAGAAAATGTGGCACATATACACCATGGAATACTATGCAGCCATAAAAAATGATGAGTTAATGTTCTTTGTAGGGACATGGATGAAATTGGAAATCATCATTCTCAGTAAACTATCGCAAGAACAAAAAACCAAAAACCACATATTCTCACTCATAGGTGGGAATTGAACAATGAGAACACATGGACACAGGAAGGGGAACATCACCCTCTGGGGACTGTTGTGGGGTGGGGGGAGGGGGGAGGGATAGCATTGGGAGATATACCTAATGCTAGATGACGAGTTAGTGGGTGCAACGCACCAGCGTGGCACATGTATACATATGTAACTAACCTGCACATTGCACACATGTACCCTAAAACCTGAAGTATAATAATAATAAATAAATAAATTTTAAAAAAAACAAAAACAACAACAACAAAAAAAAGAATATTTTTCTGTATCCTATTCACCATTTGGTTCTCAAAAGAACAATTGGTATAGACATATAGTCAGCTGTTTCTCCAGAAAACATTTTTGTCCTTTTCCCACTCAACTTCTCAGTGTCTCTTTGAGACACCATTCAAAGTCTATGTCAGGCATGAATTACATATTACATATTCTGACTGAATAGAACAAAGACAAATTATTTCTGTAATAACCTACCTTCAAACCAGGCATCAACACATTTGCACATATAAAGTTCCAAGGTATAGGAGCGGTTCTTTTCTGAACCATTCAGAAAACCATTCTGCAAGTAACAAAGATTAAATTGTTGTTACAAATAGTTTTTTTCCTCACAAAATAAGAGGTCTGGAGTTAGGCATTCCAGGCCAGAACAGCTGCTCAATGACAATAACAAGATCCGAGGCTCTTTCTACCTCTTTGCTAAACAAAACTTAATGGCTTTTATCTTCATTGCTTGTCAAAATGGTTTCAAGTTAGCAACTGCTCTTTTAAAAATAAGCCCATTTTATAAGCAAAACAAAGAGGAAAAGCCAAAAGGAAAAAAGGATGGGCCAACCAAGTTTGCGTCATTTTACTAAGAAATAAAGTAAACTTTCTGTTATTTTTTATTGGCAGAAATAAATTACATGGCCACCCACAGAACAGTCAATGGCAAAAGTGCATAAAAGCACTTCTGATTTAGACCAATCACAACTCATTTCCTAGAGCTAGGATAGGGTCCTTCTCCACTTGAGATCTCCATTGCTACCTGAATAAATGTGGATTCTGTGAGCAGAAAATAGGGGATTGGAGAATTAGCATTGGGTAGGCATTAGATTATGTCTGCCATAACATCTAACACATTCTCAGGATCCAGCACTTCCTACCTGGAAGGCTTTCCCTTCTCCCTTCATCTGTTTACCCCTTTAACTCCAAGCTTATGGCTACCTTTTGTTAAAGCCTTTGACATCATCATCTGTCCATGGGGCTTGGTCTCTTTCCATGTATCAACAGCTAACAGCTATTACAGTGTGTACCTTTCTTCTGAGTAGTAATGACTTGGTAATTTGTTATTCTTTCCGTCTCCCAATCCAGAATAGAAGCTCCTCTAAAGTAGGTATCATGTCTTAGGTCACCTAGTATAGTGCCTTGGACATATATTATATGCTGAATCGGTCAGTGTTAATTCTTTACTAGCAAACTAATTGACTGCCTCATTATTTATGCTCTTCATAACTCCTTCTGCTTAATGACAACATACTGACATTGATCCTGACCCTAATTCCACGACCCTATTTTATGCCTTGATCTTATTGATCTCTCTGTTTTTAGACTCTGTCAACCACTCTCACATAGAAACCCTGTTCCTCCTCACCCCTTACTACTGTAATGATTTGTTACAGGTTACCATCTCTTCTGTTGGTTTATGTGATTCTATAATATTCTAGTTATCCTCCTATGTTTCCAATTATCTATGTTCTGCTCCTTTTCCTGCTTCCTCATTCTATCTTATTCCTCCTGGGGGTTTTTGTTGTTGTTGCCACGGTGGCTATCTCTCATGCACCCCCTCAGAAACTTCAGTTATGTGGTTTGTGAAATTTGAAGATGAAAAGAGTTTGCTTGAAACCACTTAGCTAACCGGGCATTTGTTCATCTTTACATGATTCTAGTTTTATCTTTAAAAGAGAGCAATTCTGTCTGAATATTGGCCTTTGGAGGGACCTTTATGCAGATGTCAGGCCACTTAACATGGTAAAGATTTCCTTTTAATTATGTTCGAGTTGAATGCCTCCTACAAAGTAAGTAATCTGGACTAATTTTGTCATTCTAAAGGAGTGTTCATACTATGTTTTTTCTTTCTTTTAAAGACCCTTTACTGAAAAAAAATAGATTTGGTTTTAAAGAATCAGATTTGTTTGATCTTAACTTATTTTCTTTCCCCATAGAGCAGAGATATTTTGAAAATATTTCACTTGTTTTTTATTTAGACTAATCCCTTGTTAAAAGTGCAAAGTGTCTGCATGCTAAAACAGATGTGCATTTGAATGCACAATTGATTAACCAATTTTCAAATAATTAATTTTTTAGATTTTGCATGTGCATTTGTTGCTCATTTGACCATATAATAATTAATTAGCCTTAATTATAATGGATTACACCTTCAAATCCTGCATGTATATTATAATAGAATGACAGTATTTTACATCACTTTTCATATTTTAGTCAAACAGCAAAGGAAGTGAATTTTTAAGATGGGGGACATTTTATATCTGTGGAAGTTGACATTTTGATTAATGAAGTGTTACAGTTATTCTTAATGTATTTATTTGATGGTGCATTCAGCAAAATTAATTCTGATAGATGAAATGTGTTTAAAGCACTGCTTACAAAATGAATGGTGTCTCTAAGCTAATAGAGTTACAAATGCACAGAAGAAAAAAATGAAGACTTTATAAATGAGTCAAGTGAAAATAAATGGCAGATTAAAAAACAATTTACTGTGTGTGTCTAGAGAGCCAAAGGGAGCTCAACTGCAAAGAATTTGACTTATGTACAAAGTGAGCAGCTGAAATATTTAAATTCCATCCTAATGCTCTTCAGCCATAATGGTAAAAGGCTACATAGTTGGGCTTCTTACCTGAACTTGTGATATGTAGAGCTGAAAGCCAAAAACCAAGATTACTTCCTAAAAGATATATCGAGTCAAGGAGTGCAGCCTTGTCACTCATTAGTGGTTACTGGGGGCTGTGGTGTAGCTTGAGAATCAGGAAAATTAGGAGCCAGAAACAATTACTTGGCTCAGGCATCTAATAAGCAATGGGGATGAGTACTGCAACCTGAGGCCAGTTCCTCGGCAGGAACTTGTACCCATCTCACCTTTTGGGTTTTTGTTGTTGTTGTTGTTGTTGTTGTTGTTTTTGAGATGGAGATTCACTCTTGTTGCCCAGGCTGGAGTGCAGTGGCACAATCTCAGCTCACTATAACCTCTGCCTCCAGGTTCAAGTGATTCTCCTGCCTCAGCCTCCTGAGTAGCTGGGATTATAGGTGCACGCCACCGCACCCAGCTAATTTTTGTATTTTTTTTAGTAGAGACAGGGTTTCACCATGTTGGCCAGCCTGGTCTTGAACTCCTGACCTCAGATAATCCACCCGCCTCAGCCTCCCAAAGTGCTGGGTTTACAGGCATGAGCCACTGTGCCCAGCCCTCAGCAGAACAGGTCCATTTAAAGTGACCATCAGAGAGCAGATAGTAGTCTACAATATTCTTTATAAAGGAGGGCTCCCATTTCAGGTATAATACCTTGAGTCCATATTAAAAGTTCTCCCAAGATTTTCAAAATATATAAATAGCCAAGTTTTCCCTCTCGGGAAAGGTGAAATAAATATAAATATTATTCATACAGTAAAGTACATGGCTTCAGAGAGAGCTACATGGGTATAAACTCTGATTACATCACTTACCACCTATTTGGCCCACCTATTTGGGTAAGTTAAAAAAAAAAAAAAACCTCTCTCTGTGTCTGTTTTCTCAACTGTAAAAGAAAATAAATAATTTGTTTTATCTTTCATGTTACCAGAATTTAAGATCTATGAGGCAGTCGTTTTGATGTTGTTTTTCATTGATGTAGCTCATGTACTCAAAAAGGGCATAAGGAATATATGCAACAGTTCAAGGTGTTCTAAATGACACATCAGTAGAGTCTCATAAGAAGGAAAAGAGAAAGAATATGATAGAAGCAATATTTTAAGAGACATTGGTCATCCTAAAGGAGTGTTCATACTATGTTTTTTCTTTCTTTTGAAGACCCTTTACTGAAAAAAAGAATTTTCTAAAACTAAGGTCAAGAATTTCTAAAACTAACAAAAAAAATCAATCCACAGATATGTGGAAAGTTTTATGAACTAAACGGGATAAATATAAATTTAGTAAAATTTGCTAAAAGCCAAAGATGACGAGGGAACAGTTGTGGTGGCTCACACCTGTAATTTCAACACTTTGGGAGACCAAGGCTGGCGGATCACTTGAGCTCAGGAATTCGAGACCAGACTGGACAACACAGCAAAACCCTGCCTGTACAAAAAAAATTAGCTGGGTATGGTGGTGCCTGCCTGTAGTCCTAGCTACTTGGGAGGCTGAGGCAAGAGGATCATTTGAGCCTGGGAGATGGAGGTTACAGTGAGCTATGATCTCTCCACTGTATTCCAGACCGGGTGACAGAGTGAGAGCCTGACACAAGTAAAAGCAAAACAAAGCAAAGAGATAATGAGAAAATCTTAAAAACAGCCAAAATCTTAAAAAAGCCAATTCTTTTCTTTTTTAAAAGGAAAGAATAATAAGAATGATATCTAAATTCTTGATAAAAACTGTGGAAGCCCAGAAGCTGTGCAATATTTTCAAAGTACTGAAAGAAAATAACTGCCAAACTAAGTTTACGCACTGTGAAAATATACTTCAAAGGTGAAAATACATTCCAATTGAGAAAAGAAACAAAAAAATTTCCAAAAAGTTTGTTCCCAGCAGCCTCACACTATAATAACTATTAAAGAAATTTTTCAGGCAGGAACAAAAAATAAATAAATAAATAAATATAAAATAAAAACAGAAATGCAGAGAAGAATGAAAAGCAATGGAAAGGTGGAAATGTGAATAAATTTAAATGAATGTTGACATACAAACTATAATATTAATAGTTTCTTGGGCTATAAATACTTGTAAAATTAAAATAAATGATAATGATTACACAAGAGAAGATGGGTGCAGTGGCTCATGCCTATAATCCTAGCACTTTGGGAGGCCAAGGGGGACAGATCACTTGAGCTCAGGAGTGTGAGACCAGTCTAGCCAACATGGCGAAACCTCGTCTCAAAAAAAAAAAAAAACATTGTACAAGAGGGCAGAGTGTAATACAAGATGGTCAATTAGAAGTAGCTATGATGCATGCTACTACCAGAGAGGAATTAAAGGGGCGAGTAAATATAGCACATTCAACAGAAATATCCAGATATTCACACTGGGACTGATCAGGGGAGCAACTCGACCCACAGAAAATGAAAAGCAGGGCAGGGCGACGGTGCACCTGGGAGCAACTCAGAGCCTAGAGAACCCCCTCCTCTAACCAAGGGAAGCAGGTAAGACTCCAGGAAACCATGCTTCTCCCATGGATCTTTGCAACCATTGGATCAGGAGATCCCCTTGTGAGCCCACTGCACCAGGGCCTTGGGTCCGATGCATGGAGCTGTGTGGAGTCTCAGCAGAGCAGCTGCTCAGGCACACACAGAGACCCAGAAGCTTTGCATACTCTGGCCCTGGATCCCTGACAAAGGTGAATGCAACTCAGGCAAGGCAAGAGGTCCACACATACCCCTGGGAAAGGGGCTGAATCCACGGGGCCAAGTAACATCCGTCTGTAGGTTCCACTTCCATGGCCCCTCACAAGAAAAGACCTACTGGCTTGAAGTTCCAGCCAACCACTGGCAACAGGGTAGAGCCTGCCTGAGATGGGACAGAACCTCCACGGGGAAGGGTGGGCCACCATTTTTGCTGTTTGGACGACTCAGCCACTCTAGCCTGTGTGTTTTGGAGAGTCCAAATGGCTGGGATGAGGAAGCAACCCCTGTACTGCAGCACAGCTGCTTTACCAAACGTGGCCTAACTACTTCTTTAAGTAGGACCCTAATCCATTTCTCCTCACCGGGCAGGACCTCTGAGCTGGGGCCGCCAGCCACCCCCACTGGTATTCTGGGCAGAGCTCTGATCTCTTTCTGGGGCAGAGTTCCCAAGAGGAGGAGCGGGTTGCCACCTTTGTTGTTTGGGCAACTCAGCCATTCCAGCCTGTGGGATTTGGAGAGTCCAAGCCAACAAGGGCAGAGGCAGTTCGCCAGCATGGCACCACTGTTTTGTTGAGGAGTGGCCAGATTGCTTCCTTAAACAAGACCCTGATTGATTCCTCCACAGTGGGCAGTTACTCCCAGCCAGGGCCTCCCGCCACCACTGCCCGAATTCTATAAACAGAGTTCTGATTTCTCCCTGGGACAGAGTGCCTGTGGGGAGATGTGGGCCACCATCTTTGTTGTTTGGGCAACTAAGCTGGTCCAGCTTGTGGGCACTGGAGAGCCAAACAGATCAGGAGTTGAAGGGATCCCCAATACAGCACAGCTGCTCTACCAAAATGCAGCGAACCACTTCTTTCAGTGGGTCTCTAATCCCGTTCCTCCTGACTGGGTGAGATCTCCCAACCAGGGTCTCCTGCCACCTCCTACAGATGCATTTGGGCCAGCCAACAGGTCAATACCCCTAGGACAGAACTCCCAGAGGAAGGAGCAGGCTGCCATCTTTGCTGTTTTGAAGACTTCACTGGTAATACCTCTAGGTATTGGAAAAACTGAGGTGACTGGGGCCTGGAGTGGACCCCCAGCAAATTACAGCAGTCCTACAGAAGACAAACAAGAACAACAACAGCAAAAACCCACAGAAATCCCATTCACACCCCATCAGCAACCTCAAAGACTGAAGGTAAATAAGGCCACAAATGAGAAAGATTCAGTGAAAAAACGCTAAAAACTCAAAAACCCAGAGTTCCCCCTTTCTTCCAAATGACCACAACACCTCTCCAGCAAGAGTTTGGAACTGGGCTGAGGCTGAGATAGCTGAAATGACAGAAGTAGGCTTTAGAATGTGGATAAAAACAAACTTGACTCAGCTAAAGGAGGATGTTGTAATCCAATTCAAGGAAGCTACGAATCATGATAAAACAATGCAGAAGCTGATAGCCAAAATAACCAGTAGACAGAGGAATATAAATGGCATCATAGAGCTGAGAAACACACTACAAGAACTCCACAATGCAGTCACAAGTATTAATAACAGAATAGACCAAGTGAAGGAAAAAATCTCAGATCTTGAAGCCCATATTTCTGAAAAAAAGACAAGCAGACAAGAATGGGGGAAAAAAAGAATGAAAAGAACAAAACTTCTAAGAAATATGGGGTTATGTAAAAAGACCAAATCTATGACTGATTGGGCTACCCGTAAGAGGGAAAATGGAAGCAATTTGGAAAATATTTAAGGATATCATCCAGGAGAACTTCTAAAACCCAGTTAGACAGGCCAACATTCAAATTCAATAAATGCAGAATACCCCAGTAAGATACTCCACAAGAAGATCATCCTCAAGAAACATAATCATCAAATTCTCCAAGGTTAAAATTAAAGTAAAAATATTAAGGGCAGTCAGAGAGAAAGGCCAGGTCACCTACAAAGGAAGCCCTAATACTAACAGTGGACCTCAGTGGAAACCCTCCACCCAGAAGATATTGAGGGCCAAAATTCAAAATTCTTAGAGGAAACAAATTCCAACCCAGAACTTCATATCTGGCCAAACTAAGCTTCATAAATGAAGGAAAAATAAGATCCTTTTCAGACAAGAAAATTCTGAGGGAATTATTTCCCACCAGACCTGCCTTACAAGAGCTCCTGAAGGAAGCACTAAATATGAAAATGAAAAATCATTACCAGCCACTACAAGACACTGAAGTACACAGCCCAGTGATACTCTGAAGCAACCACATAAACAAGTCTACAAAATAACCAGCTAAAATCATGATGACAGGATCAAAACCACACATAACAATACCAACCTTAAATGTAAATGGGCAAAATTCCCAGTTAAAAGACATACGGTGGCAAGGTGGATAAATAAAAAACAAGACCCATCAACATGTTGTCTTCAAGAGACCCATCTCACATGCAAAGACACATGTAGGCTCAGATAAAAGGGATGGAGGGAATTTTACCAAGCAACTGAAAAACAGAAAAAAGCAGGAATTGCAATCCTAGATTCCAACAAAATAGATTTTAAACCTTTTTTAAAAGATCTAAAAAGACAATGAGGGGCATTACATAATGATAAAGGGTTCAATTCAATAAAAAGAGCTAATTATCCTAAATATATATGCACCCAATACAAGAGCACCTAGATTCATAAAATAAGCTCTTAGAGACCTTCAGAGAGACTTAGACTCCCACACAATAATAGTGGAACACTCTAACACCCCACTCATAGTATTAGATAGATAAACAAGACAGAAAATTAACAAAGATATTTAAGATCTGAATTCAGCTCTGGATCAGGTGGTCCTTATAAATATCTACAGAACTCTCCACCCAAAACAATAGAATATACCTTCACATTGCCACATGGCACTTACTCTAAAATTGATCACATATTCAGAAATAAAACACTCCTTAGCAAATATAAAAGAACTGAAATCATAACAGACTCTTGGACCACAGAACAATCAAATTAGAACTCAAGATTTAAAAGTTCACTCAAAACCATACAACTACATGGAAATTGAACAACCTGCTCCTGAATAATGAAATTAAGGCATAAATCAAGAAGTTATTTGAAACTAATGAGAACAAAAATACTATATACCAGAATCTCTGGGATGCAGCCAAAACAGTGTTAAGAGGGAAATTTGTAGCACTAAATGCCTACATCAAAAAGCCAGAAAGATCTCAAATTAACAACCTCACATCACAACTAAAAGAACTAGAGAATCAAGAAAAAACAAATCCCAAAGCTAGCAGAAGGCAAGAAATAACCAAGATCAGAGCTGAACTGAGGGAGATACAAGAGACACCCTTCAAAAGATCAACAAATCCAGCAGCTGCTTTTTTTAAAAATAATAAAATAGACTACTAGCTAGACTAATAAAGATGAAAAGAGAGAGAAGATTCAAATAAATAATCAGAAATGATAAGGGGGATATTGTCACTGATTCCACAGAAATATACACAACCATTAGAGAATATTACAAACACCTCTATACACATAAACTAGAAAATATAGAAGAAGTGGATTAATTCCTGGACATATACACCCTCTCGACATGGAACGAGGAAGCAACTGAATCCCTGAATAGACCAATAATGGGTTCTGAAATTGAGGTAGTAATAAATAGCCTACCAACCAAAAAGAAAAAGCCGAGGAGCAGACAGATTCACAGCTGAATTCCACCAGAGGTACAAAGAAGAGCTGGTACCATTTCCACTGAAATTATTCCAAAAAATTGAAAAGGAGTGACTCCTCCCTAACTCATTCTATAAGGCCAGCATCATCCTGATACTGAAACCTGGCAGAGATACAACAACAACAACAACAACAAATTCATGTCAATATCCTTGATGAACACTGATGAAAAAATCTTTGACAAAATACTGGGAATCCAAATCCAGCAGCACATCAAAAAGCTTATCCACCACAATCAAGTTGGCTTCATCCCCAGGATGTAAGGCTGGTTCAACATACACAATAAATAAATGTAATTCATCACATAAACAGAACTAAAGATGAAAACCACATGATTATCTCAATAGATGCAGACAGGGCCTTCATTAAAATTTAATATCCCTTTATGTTAAAAGCTCTCAATAAACAAGGTATTGAAGGAACATACCTCAAAATAATAAGAGCCATCTATGACAAACCCACAGCCAATGTCATACTGAATGGGCAAAAGCTGGAAGCCTTCCCCTGAAAACTGGCACAAGACCTGTTTGCCCTCTCTCACCACTCCTATTCAACATAGTATTGGAAGTTCTGGCCAGGGCAATCAGGCAAGAGAAACAAATAAAACAATTGAAATAGGAAAAGAGGAAGTCAAATTATCTTTGTTTGCAGAAGACATAATCTTATAACTAAGAAACTCCATCATCTCAGTCCAAAATCTTCTTAAGCTGATAAGCAATTTCAGCAAGTCTCAGGATATAAAATCAATGTGCAAAAATTGCTAGCATTCCTATACATCAATAACAGGCAAGCTGAGAGCCAAATCATGAATGAACTCCCATTCACAATTGCTACAAAAAGAATAAAATACCTAGAAATACAGCTAACAAAAGACATGAAGGATCTCTTCAAGGAGAACAACAAACCACTGCGCAAAAAATCAGAGATGACACAAACAAATGAAAAAACATTCCATGTTTATGGATAGGTAGAATCAATGCCATGAAAATGGCCATACTTCTGAAAGCAATTTATAGATTCAGTGCTATTCCCATTAAACTACCATTCACTTTTTTCACAGAAGTAGAAAAAAAATAAAATTTATGGAACCAAAAAAGGACCTGAATAGTCAAGGCAATCCTAAGCAAAAAGAACAAAGCTGGAGGCATCATGCTACCCAACTTCAAACTATACTACAGGGCTACAGTAACCAAAAGAGCATGGTAGTGGTACAAGAACAGATGCATGGACCAATGGAACAGAATAGATAACCCAGAAATAAGACTGCGTACCTACCACCATCTAATATCTAACCTTCGACAAACCTGACAAAATCCAGCAATAGGGAAAGAACTTTCTATTCAATAAATGGTGCTGGCATAACTGGCTAGGCATAGGCAGAAAATTAAAACTGGACCCCTTCCTTACACCATATACATAAATCAAGCAAAAATGAATTAAAGACTTAAATATAAAATACAAAAGTATAAAAATATCCTAGAAAAAAACTCAGGCAATACCCTTCAGGAAGCAGGTATGGGCAAAGATTTCATGATGAAGATGCCAAAAGCAATGTCAACAAAAGCAAAAATTGGCAAACAAGACCTAATTAAACTAAAGAGCTTCTGCACAGCAAAAGAAACTATCAACAGAGTAAAGAGACAACCTACAGAATGGGGGAAAAATTTTGCAAACTATGCATCTAACAAAGATCTAATATCCAGCATCTATAAGGAACTTAAATTTACAAGAAAAAAGCAAACAATGCCAGTTTAAAAGTGGACAAAGGATATGAACAGACACTTATGAAAAGAAGACATACATGTGACCAACGCACATATGAAAAAAAGCTCAACACCACTGATTACTAGAGAAATACAAGTTGAAACTACAATGAGATACCATCTCACACCACTCAATGGCTATTATTAGAAAGTCCAAAAACAACAGATGCTGGCAAAGTTGTAGAGAAAAAGAAATGATTTTTACACTGTTGGTGAGAGTATAAATCAGTTCAACCATTGTGGAAGACAGTATGAGGATTTCTCAAAGACCTAGAGGCAGAAATACCATTTGACCCAGCAATCCTTTTACTGAGTATATACCCAAAGGAATATAAATCAGTCTACTATAAAGACACATGCATACTGTATGTTCATTGCAGCACTGTTCACAGTAGCAAAGAAGTGGGATCAACCTATTATATGTCCATCAATGATAGACTGGATAAAGAAAACGTGGTACACATACACCATGGAATACTATGCAGCCATAAAAAGAAGAAAGATAATGTCCTTTGCGAGGACATGGATGGAGCTGGAGGCCATTATCCTTAGCAAACTAAGAAAGAAAATCAAATACTGCATGTTCTCACTAAATGATGAGAACACATGGACACATGGTGGGGAACCACAGACACTGGGGCCTGTTGGAGGGTGGGGGTTAGGAGGAGGAAGAAGGTCAGGATGAATAGCTAGTGGATTCTGGGTTCAATATCTGGGTGAGCAGATAATCTGTGCAGCAAACCACCATGTTTACCTATATAACAAGCTGCATGTTCTGCATATGTACCTCTGAACTTAGAATAAAAGTTAGAAATTTAAAAGAAGAAGAAAAGGACTAAAAAGTCATGATTCTAAGTGTTTACCTTGAAAAATAGAAAAAAAAATGAAAAAACCCCCGATAAGATTTTTTAAATTGAAAGCAAATGTAAAATATAGAAAATCGACAATTGCCAAGATAAAATTCATAAAAGTTAGCTTCTGGGCTTTGGTAATTTTTTTAAATTGCTGGTTACGTGAGTGGGTTTACTTTGTGAAAAATCATCGGTCTCTGTACTATGTTTTATACACCTTTATGTGTAAAAAGTTTACTTAAAAAATAATAATTTTGAAATATGGTCAGGAATTCTTCTTTCCAAGCTGCATCTGCCATTTGGTATCATCTTTCCAACACTTTGAAAGAGAGCATAATAAGATACTCAAAGTCTGTCTTTGCAGATCCTCCCCTGTTTCACCATTCTTCTTCCAAGTCTCCCATAGGCTCATATCTTCATTACCCAAGGCCGGCTTTCCTGAACTCATCCTCTAGGGACTCTGACTGAAAAATCCCTACAGCATGCCAATATGCCTCACTGCTACAGGAGTAAGACTTTCTAAGATTTCCCCAATTTTGTTTCTTCACTGAAATGTACTTATAACATTAGGCCAAAAGCAAAAAAGTTCTGTGATCAAAGAAGTTGAGGGAACACAGAATATTTTATCCCCATCCTGAGATTCATAAAACACATATAGTTTATTAAAATGCTCAATGAGTCCTGCAGTAGATAAACTTATTTATCTTTATTTACTCCAACATTTTCAAAATGAACTTTACCATAGAAGTCTTTTTTTCACGGCCCGGCACGGTGGCTCACGCCTGTAATCCCAGCACTTTGGGAGGCCGAGGCAGGCGGATCATCTGAGGTCAGGAGTTTGAGACCAACCTGGCCAACAAAGTGAAACCCCATCTCTATTAAAAATACAAAAATTAGCCGGGCATGGTGGCGGGCACCTGTAGTCCCAGCTACTCGGGAGGCTGAGGCAGGAGAATCACTTGAACCCGGGAGCCAGAGGTTACACTGAGCCTAGATCACACCATTGCACTCCAGCCTGGGTGACCAGGGCAAGACTACGTCTCAAAAAAAAAAAAAAAAAAAAGTCTTTTTTCACATCATCACGTCATAAAGCCTTTTCATTTATTCAAATATTTATAGAGTGCCTAGTATGCCAAATACTAATTTCTGTGCTGGTGATAAATCCATGAACTCCTGGAGTTTAAGCTCTCAGTAATGATGGCAGAAAGTAAAGACTAAATTCATACATGATTTCAGGTAATAATAAACATTATGAGTAAAAATTAAGCAGGGTATGGTGATTAAACAATGACAACTGAAGTTGGAGTATAGGAATCCACAGAACAAAACTTTGGAAATTCTGCCTTAGTGTGTAACCATGTGCTAACTGAAGTCACAAAGTCCCTTTGGAAAAGGTTTGAGAAAACCTTCAACACTCTCTCTTCAATTAATGTGTGTGAAAAAGTACAAGGATACTTATTACCTGATCTTGAAGACCAGTGCTATTGATAGGGACTACTGGCCAGCTAGGAGAGAAGGTAGTGTTGTGCAAGGCGTTCAAGAGACTCGGGGCCCCTACAATTATACTTTGTAGATGGAACTTACTCAATGCACTCCTAAGGCAATTGCCCCTTCTTAGAAAATTGGAGAAGTGTAATGGTTGCGCAGTTTCCTGAACACACAGATCTCAGCTGCTTAATTTATTTTACAGTGTTTTTTATTAGCCTACAGTTGACTAGTATAATTTTTCCTTTCTACAGACATGGAAACTGGATTTCCAGGTTTCATGCTGTTCCTCACATAATAAATCAGGTCAATCTATGCATTCTTTTATTCACTATTTCACAATACCTATTAGATATCTACTGTCTGTGTAGCTCTGTCTCAGGTGTGCAAAAATAAATGTGACCCAGAGGAACTTACGAGCATATTATAGTCGGAAGGTCAGGTACTTTCCCTTTGTGTTTCCCAGCCTCTGTCTTAAATCAGTAAAGATGTAATTCATTTGTTTATGACTTTCCCAGGCCACACAGAACACAATAAACAGAGTAGATGCCTGAGATATACTTGGAGTCTTCACCCAAGATGGCTTTGGATGGTTTTTAAATACTGAGGGTAATGATAAATACAATAATCTTTTGCCAATCAATAGAAGTACGATATTACAAAAACAGAACTTCCTATTCTTCTCACTGGGAAGCATTTGCTCAGCAGCATAACTTTTAACACTCTTACGACTTAAAAGAAGATACTCAAAACTGGTTAGGGCAGATAAAGCATCAATTCTAATCCACCACCTGAAGTCATATGACTCATCTGAAGCAGAAGTGGAAAAAAAAAATCTAGACCAGGAATCTCAAATTATCACAGGCAGCAAAGAAAGTCATAATGATTGTACTGATGAGTCATCTGCCATCTGCTTCTCTTCCAGAAAATTTAAGTCAAGGTACAGATAAGCAGGAGTAAACCAACATCAAGAAAATGCAAAACACACTGTTCTTCTAGAATGATAGAAGGAAATATGAAGTGTATTAAAAGCTATCACAAGGAGATTAGATTGACTCAGAACCTCACTGAGCAGGCTGGGAAGATAATAGGTTTTGTAAGACCCAATACCTGCAGTAAATGATATGGGAAAGGGAAGGAGGCCTATACTATAGCTAAAAAGGGAACTGAAAGCCGAGAGACTCAATAGATGAGTTCCAGTTTACCAATTTATTCTTCTCACTCCATTTGCTGACTCAAGTTGCGATACAGAAGATAGGAAATCTCATCTTCCTAACGAGAAGACTCCATTCCGATGAGGAAAAATAAGCTGAGAGTCCACTTGAAATCTCTTCTCGATACCTCCACATCCATCATCCCTCTCTTATGATCCACTTTTGGCTACCTTACTAGAACAGAGAACTGTTCTGTGGAATTATTCATTCCATTGCTCTTGTTTTATATTGATAGCTTAGCACTCATCATACTGTATTACAGGGCATTATTTGTACTTTGTCTCTTTAATATATATAAATTCCTTGAGAGCAGAAGCAATAACTTATTCATGTGTCATAGCAATAGCTAATTAATACTCATTATTTTATCCTACCAATCTTTATTGAGCACCTACTATGGGCCAAACACTGTTTTTGGGGCTTATGATATATTAAAAGACAAACTATGATCTCTGCCTTTGTGAAGCTTACATTCAAGTGGGAGGCAGGAATAGAAAATAAACATCATAAGTAGATATGCTAATATGTTTGAAGATGATAAACATCACTGAAAAGAAAAACAGTAGAATAAGAAAGATCAGGAATGCCAGAAGGTAGTGTTGGGGAAGGGGTAGTTTGCGGCACTACAGAGGACAGTCAGAGCAGGCTTTATTGAGAAGGTGAGATATGACCATACTTGAAGGAGGTGATGGAGTTAGTCAAGTGAATATTTGAGAACAGATGTATTACACTTTCTTCTTCAAGCTCCATCAAGGACTTTCAGCCAGTGCTACCTTGAGACTCAGGAGATTTGGTAAGTTTGCCAAGCTGCCAGAGCACTTGTTCTTGGCTCACATAATACATTCAGTGAGTAAGACTTTAGTCATTTTGTTACTATTGTGTGACATGGGAGACTGAGAACAGGAACAGAGAAAGGAGAAGCAGCACAGCACTCAAGAATGGGGTGGGAATGGGGAGAAGAGGGACCTCCACTCTCATCTGAATCAAGAAAGATTCTGGACATCTTGTGGGTAGAGTGAAGTCAGCCCTTCCTATTTCCTAAATGTCCTTCCGTGTGATGAGTTTTAATTATCTAAACCTGTCATAAAACTCTGCAGAGTCTCTTTGTTGTCTTTAGAGGCTTCTTTTTGCTGGCTCTTTTTCTTCCTTCTTTATTTCTGTGGCGACTAAAAGGATGAATCTCAGCTATATTTTCTGGAGAGGCCCAGGAGAGGGAATTCCAGTTTTGTTGTTCAGTTTCAGCCCTGTACTAATTTTATAAAATTATATCTATTTTGGGGGGCTCTTTCAAAGAAAGTGTAACTAATCAAACTATATTTGAAAATGTACTCATTCAATTAAAAATGTTTATTAAGCGATTGACAGGTTTCAGGCACTGACTGTGTATCAAGCGTACAAAGATAAGGAAGATATGGCTATACTAGAAGTAAAAACCTATCCTTAATAATATTCTGGGGCAGCCAGGCGTGGTGGCTCACACCTGTAATCCCAGCACTTTGGGAGGCTGAGGTGGGCGGATCACAAAGTCAGGAGTTCGAGACCAGCCTGACCAACGTGGTGAAACCCCGTCTCTACTAAAAAAAATACAAAAATTAGCTGGGCATGGTGGCATGCACCTGTAATCCTAGCTGCTCAGGAGGCTGAGGCAGGAGAATTGCTTGAACCCAGGAGGTGGAGGTTGCAGTGAGCTGAGATCACACCACTGCACTCTAGCCTGGCAACAGAGCAAGACTCCATCTCAAAAAAAAAAAAAAATATATATATATATATATATATATTCTGGGGCATTGCATACCACAGGCCAGAACAAAATGACCCCAAGTTATAGGAAAACAATAAAACAGATTTGTCATACTCTAGAAATAATTCAGTCAAAAGTACTAAACATTTTTTCAATGAAATAAGAAAAGTCATGTTCTTACTGACGACTATTTTACTACTGTGATTGTCTTTTACGTAAAACTTTTAAACCCTAGCAACATTTAGCCATTCCTCCTGGTTCCTGTTAGTAAGTCTGTGCTTCACTGAACATCCTAATCACCCACATTTACCATCACTTTACCATGAAAGAGGAAGAGAATAGAGACTTCACAAAAGTCAATAAAGAAGAAGTGGAAACAGTGAAGTGAGGGGAAGCCTCAAGGCAGCAACTAAGAACAACCTATAAGCACAGAGAATAATAGTGGTCAGGTTTTTAAAGACCACAGGACCTCTGGGAGTGACTCATTTGGAGAGCATACTATTTCTGCCTTTGACTCCACAGTGAGGTCTGCCCATACGGTGTTGGTGGTGTTATTTTATGTAAGATGTAGCTCAGTTGCCAAAGAAGTACATGTTTTCCTCAGCCATATATGACTTAAAGATCCCTCTAAAACTCAAATTAACACATAACGTGTAAATCACATATACACAGTGTTTAGTGTCATATCATAGAATGTTTTTGCATCAATGAGCTAGTTGTTACTGCTTCTGCAGTAACATCTTCTGCAGAGGGAACTGCAGATATGTGAGTATAGGAGAAAATAAACATATCCCTCATAGTCTGCTTTCTTTGTTTAATTCATTCACTAGACTCATCATTCTAAGGAGGATTTTGTGCTGCTCTTGTTTTGTTGCTGGGCCTATCCTGTTTCCATTCCCAAATCAAGTATTCCTGGAATTTAAGGTATCACTTTACCAGCCTGACCACAAGTTCTCCATTGTTTCCTCTGCTCTGCTCACGCCCTGGAATAATGCCTCTCCCTGGATACTAAATTTACTGACCCTGCCTAGGACCCAGAGAAGATTGCTGAGTCCTCAGCCCCTGCATATCTTCAAAAAGGTAAGACAGACCAGCAAAGCAGTAAAATGACAGACCCATTGTTTGAGCCCAATGCTGGGACTTCCCCTTTTGTATAAGCTGAGTCACATTTTTCCTGTTGTCAACTTGAAGCCCGTTCGTTGATGTACGATAGGGCTATCTTGCTGATATATAAAGCCAGGCAGACAGGTTTCCTTGCATTTGTTTGCCTTACCTTGGACCCTTACCAATTAGAAACTGTCCACTGGCCAAAAGAGATAAGACATGGTTTATTAAAGCTCAGATACTACGTTGAATGAACTAATTTCTGACAATTTTCTTCTGTTAAAGTGCTATCCGAGGTTCCTGCCTTGTGCAATCTTACTGATTTTGACAGAGGTCTTTTGGGATGTATATGTGCATTTTATTCTTGGTATCTGTTCAGTTGACACATGTTTTAAAACCACAGATATATTTGATTGGTTGGCAAATTGTGAAAACAGGAAGTCAAATAATGGAATCAACTGTGAAACAACCATAACAAGTGAAGCTTTCCTGCTTAAGTGCCAAGATGGGAATACTGTTATGAGTAACAAACAAAATGAAATGATAATGTCAATATAATTCCAACAGGAAGAGTGAGCATCTGGACTGCCCTAATTATCATATTTCCAGTGCTTTATAACCAATGAAATGGTTTTTACATTTTACTCTCCAATATTGTTGCTAGGCATGATAAAAATCTCCAAAATTGAGAGAGGGATGTGGTGACATTTTCTAGCTAGGAAATATTTGAGATTTTTTCTTTTTTTTTTTTAGTCGGACAATCACCACTTGCATTGGACTTCAAAAAAATACCTTGCTGGGGCCAGGCACAGTGGCTCATGCCTATAATCCCAGCACTTTGGGAGGCTGAGGTGGGTGGATCACCTGAGGTCAGGAGTTCGAGACTAGCCTGATCAACATGGTGAAACCCCGTCTCTACTGAAAATACAAAAATTAGCTGCGTGTGGTGGCGGGCGCCTATCGTCCCAGCTACTTGGGAGGCTGAGGCAGGAAAATCACTTGAACCTGGGAGGCGGAGGTTGCAGTGAGCCGAGATCACGCCATTGCACTCCAGCCTGGGTGACAAGAGCGAAACTCCATCTCAAAAAAAAAAAAAAAAAAAAAAAAATCTACTGATTGCTTACTCTAGAACAGGCACTGTTGTAAATACTAGGGTTATGAAGGTCATGGCAAATTACCTTCTTGCTTATAAGCATTTGCACATTACACCAAGACTTTTCTTGTAATGCCTCAAGGTTTCCAAGTACCAGTTCTCCTGTGATAGTCATTCTTCCATAGTGAATTTTCAAAAGGTTATCAAGCAGTGTAAAGAATAAAAAATATCCTCAAATCAATAGATATGAGGAACATAGGCAAATATTAGAATAAAATGAAAGACACAATTTTTAGACAAAGACCAAGAAATACGATCTCACTAGTATGTATTAAGTTTATAAAACTTATTACTTGAAAAATTTCAGAAACATAAACGAATTTTAAAGACACCTGAATAAACTTGAGGCAGGACAGCTGTCAGCGGTAGAATGAGGGAAGGGTGGCGCATGTACCATGCCACAGATGGGAAATCCTGTTCTTCCATCTTCCATCTTCTGAGAATTTCTATATGAAATATGTTATGGAAATGATGGCATGTGCCATCTATTCAGACAATTGAGTTTTTAAAGTATGATCAATATTTCTCAAGGTCTGCCTCTGCCAGAAAAAAATTTAAAATATTACAATGGGACATTTTAATGTCATCTTGTTGGAGAGAGAATTAATGAGGACTTGGCACAATTGATTGTTAGTTAGCAGATTAAGTCACAATGCATATATTAATCTATTTAACCTTCAAACACTGTTTTAAGAGACTGTTTTAGGAGAAAGTACCTTTGGGCCAGTTGGATATTTCAGTCTATCTTAATTATATTCAGAAATCTAACCCTAGAAATGTAAATTTAAAGGTGGAAGAACAGAAAGACAAACTACTCTAAAGCTCTCATCTTACAGATGAGACACAAACAAATTAAATGAAATCCAGAAGTTATAGCATTTACACAGGGATGAAGCCAAGCCCAAACCTAGGTCACCTGGATACCAAGGCTTGTCTCAGGTCTCTGCATGGACAAGGAGATGAAATAAAACTGCATCCAGAATTATCCAATTAGCCTGTATCTCTTATCGTGAAATGATTCCACTTGGGGACAGAATCAGTCACTAATTGAAAAAAACACTGCATTGACTTTCAACTGATGAATCTGCCCTAAGAGGTGTTACACTTGTCATCATACCCATAGAGCATTACAGCACTGCTTACCAACTCTGTACTAATCAAACAATCATTTTTATTTTTTCATAAAGGTGAAAAGTAAAGAAAAATTCTTAGTGAAAAAGCCCTCCCAAAGAGAAATCCAGGGAAAATAGCAATAATAATGCAAAGTATTCAACTATATAATTTCCAAGACTTTCATTTCACTGTATAGTCAAGTAACACTATTATTCATTTCACAGCTATAGATCAATTTGCTCATGTGTGAAACCTATGAAATACAACCATTTTCTCTTCAGATGAGTAATCCTGGTTTGAGTTACCCATACAATTTCATAAAAATACATTATTCCAGATGGACTCCAGTTGCTGGGCAGATGGAAATGCTTAAGTAAAAGACTAAAAACTTCATTATCCTAAATTAGGTAGTCAGAGAGAAAAAGTATGAATATAACTATAACCCAAATAATTTTTAAGTTTTCTGAATATTTTTAAAAATTCTACTTTCAGGAGAAAAGAACTTGAAAAATAATTACATATATTTAAGTATTTAAAAAGTATATACTTTTACAGTCAAGTTTTTATCAATTTGTTGTAGCTACCATAATTATATTTCTCATAGTCACTTTCCATTTTGACATACTGAGCCAACCTGTCCCTAAGCCAAGCTCAGGTTTATCCCATTCCTTCAGCTGATTGGACAGGATTTCCCCACAGGCACAGGTGCAATTTCTGTGAGCATCACTGCCGTGACTGTGATGGTTAATGTGGGAGTCTTGTCTACCTTCCCACATAGCTTACCTGTGCTCATTGTCATTGCATATGACATTTCTGGATGTACATTTCTATCTAATGACAGACTGCTGCTTAGCACATTCATATTTATGCTTTGGCCAGTCTGACAGAAGTTAGCTCATAATGGGCAGGACCATTGGTGTCCCATGGTCAAAAGCTCCATCTCTAGCAGGATCTAATATTGTTCCAGGAGCTTCTTTGGACTTCTAAAAACTTCACTGAAATGACAGGTCTCTAAAACTTCATGAGGTTTATCTCCCACACTCAGGCATTGCCACCTCTTACTGCAAAGGAATGAGCCACCTCTGTAAACTTTGAACATCCAGGGATGTATACAGAGCCAAAATCCTCTGGGGGAATCTATCCATTGTGTCCTCATCCCATGTTTTAAGATCCTAGGTTTTCATCCATGGTCTGCCTTGGCTGAGCATCTAAGTGTCTCTGATGCTCTGGAATTCTACTTGTCAAATCCTGGAGTCTGTTTTTCAGCTGTTCATTTTTCCACTGCAGGGGAAAAGAGCCCCTTCTTAAATCACCAAAGAGGTTCTCTGACTCTTGCCCTTAGCATTAGTTTGTTAATGGTTCTCTGTTTCTCATTATCCCATTGCAGAGCATCAATATAACCGTAATGCCCAGCCAACACTCTGTCCTTGTGCTCCCCACTGCCATACCTATTTCAAATCCTAAATCATTATGACTGCAAGGGTATTTTCCATTGGGATTTTCCTCAAGTCACCCCTGATGAAATGTTCAGCAATTGGACTTTCACTTTTTGCCACAGACTATCTAGGCCCCACGTTCCTCTCATGATGCAGTCCTCCTTGCCTGCCGAGAAATAAGTGAGCCAGGCCCCAAGCTCCATCTTGCCACTTGACTTATCAGGACATGTTTGGTTTCTACCATGTCAACTCTGGTCAACCCAGGAGGAGCTAACGAAACAGGATTACACGTGTAAAATATATATTGGGGGAAACTCCTGTGAAAGATGAAGAAGGAGGGAGCAGGAGTAGAGAGGGCCTTCAGACCACAGTGAAGAATTGGCTTCTGTAAAAAGAGAAACAGAATGTTTGTAATCCTGGTCCAGACCATCTCTAACTCTGTAACCCTCCTATTTCCACATCTTTTGACCACAAAGTTGTTAGAAGAACTGGAGATCGATGTACATGGGAAGGCCCAGCTCAGGCTCTGTGCAGAGTGGGTCCTTAGCAACTGTTACGTTATGTGTTCACTGCACAGAACAGGGGAGTAATAAGCAGAGCCCTGGGTTTCCTTCAAAGAAATGCAGTGACCCTTATTTCATGTGTAGACAGGTAGATATGGAGGCTGCCCCTCTCTGCATCTACAACAAGCCCTGTTTCTCCTTAAAGTCAACGTTGAACACTGTGTTTTAGATAACACAAGGAAGAAAACAGGATGCACTTATCTCCTTAGACATGACCTCAAAATGTATTCTTCTTTATAACTGTTATTACTAACTAAAATACATCCTTCCTATTCTTTCTTTGGAAAGAAGAAAAATAAGGTTTGTGATGGAAGGTAGGATAAAGCCAGCATGTATTGAGTGCTGGTATGTGCCAGGTACTACTTTAGGTACTTTATGAATGTTTTCTTTCTTCATCCTTACACTCTTTGGAGTTAGAATTATCCACACCTTACGTAAGAAAACAATCAAGGTTATAGAAATTAAATAACTTGTCCATAGTATTGCAGTTAATTATCAGAAATGACTATTGACTCTGAAACTTTGTATATTTCAGTTTTGCAAAAATCTTTTCTGTAAGGTGGATTTTCATTCAAGAATTATAGAAATGTTTTGGTTGAAATAATTTTTTTAATAAAAAAGAATTTTTTCCTATATTATGTATTTAAAATATATAATGAATTTTGGCCCTATCTCTGTGAAAACCACATTGTTTTAAATACTTAGTTGCTCATAAATCTGTTTCTCCTCATTATAAACCCTTGAGGGAGACTATTATATCTAATTCATCTCATCCTAACCAACTAAAATTAGGCCTAAATGTCATATGCACTCAATTTATGTATGCTGAGCCAAATAGGATAATTCAAACAATTCAGTTCATTTTTCTGCTAATTCTCCACTTACTCTGATACAGCAAATTAGAATGATAGAGAGGAAAACATATCCTCTTCTTTATTCCTTGGGACCCATATCATAGTGGACAGGCTCTCTCAAAAAAGCCTTAAAACTTTTCTATTTGTTGAGAAGCCATAGTTGTTTAACTAGCTTGTCCTGGCTGAAAGATAGATGTGGATTATAAGAATCAACAGGAAATCCTCATTGCAGGTACACATCTCCAAATTTCCCCACTATGCAAAGAGATGGCCAAGTATTATAGAAGCATAATTACTATAGAAGTTGTAGCTACCATAATTATATTTCTCATAGTCACTTTCCATTTTTACATACTGAGCCAACCTGACCATAAGCCAAGTTCAGGTTTATCCCACTCCTTCCGTTGATTGTACAGGATTTCCCCACAGGCATAGGTGCAATTTCTGTGAGCATCACTGGCCAACATGGTGAAACCCTGTCTCCACTAAAAGTACAAAAATTAGCTGGACATGGTGGCCCGTGCCTGCAATCCCAGCTACTGGGGAGGCTGAGGCAGAAGAATTGCTTGAACTCAGGAGGCAGAGGTAACAGTGAGCCAAGATTGTGCCACTGCACTCCAGCCTGGATGACAGAGTGGCAAGACTCCATCCAAAAAAAAAAAAAAGATAAAAGATAAATGTAGAGTACTTGTGATTTGGGGAAAAGATTATGAAAGGTAACCTTACAAAATGTGACCTTTACAGAAACTTTCAAAGTTTATGTTATGGTGAAGAGCATAGGCTTTGGACACAAACCAGCCTTAGTTTGAATCCTGTCTGTGACACTGAGCTGTGTGACCTTGGGCAAGTTACTTAGCCTCTCTAGTCACAGTTTCCTTGTGTGTAAAACAGAGATAATAATAGTGCTGTTTGAGAATTAAAAGGAAGACAAAATGTAAAGCACTTAGCACATGGCCAGCAGATGATAAATACTCATTAAACAGGAATTTACTGTCATTATTATTTTACTGTGCATGCAACTAGCTGCTTCATGTGTCTGAGCTGAACGATAACAACATTGGAATTCACAATTTTAATAGATCTTTACATTCCCACAGCATCTTTTATCTCAGAGGACCAAAGTTCTGGAAAATATTAATTCTTGTCTATTATGTTTGTACTAGTAAAGGCAGGAGCACATACAATGGCCTAGTTATTAAAAAGAACTATGATATAAAGTGCTAACTCCACATGCACAAAGTTATACATAAAACCTTAACAGAATCTAGGTCTCTCATCTTGGATTCCTCATTAATCGTATCAGATTGTTTCCAGTGGCTAAATATTATTTATTGGCAGTGTAAGTCAATGCCGCTGATATATTACTCTTTTGGGGAGTGTTTGTTTCTTGAAAACTGCTCTCAAATTTTCTAAATGTGAATTTAAAAGTCTGTCAGTCTATGTGCCGATAACACAAAACAGATTGTAAATGTAGCAGGATGCAATCAAGTCAAACAAATCCAGTGAGAGCGCCAGAAGTCTTTATTAGGACTGCTCCTGTTCACAGGCTTTGCTAATGATGGAACAATTGTTTGTGCTGATTTGTAGCTGGCATTGATATGCCGGCAGCAACACTTTCATCTAAAATCCAGCTCCAAATTTTTTTAATACTGTCAATGAATTTGCTGTGTCTGCAAAGAGCAACTCCAAAGAACCTTTCTAAATAATAAGAAATGGGAATATTCAAGCCGTCTTTAATCCTAAATCCAGAGTGTTAGTTGAAATATACAATGATTTTTCTCTTTGTCATTGTTTTGTCATCTACTGGGATGCCTGCATCTCAACAACTTGTATGAATTAATAACTAAACACAGTTTTAAAATGCTGAAATTGGCAGATGTTGAAGGGAAGTAAATGCTGAACTGCAGAAGGATATTCCAAGATTCCAAACTTATCTAACATTTTCTTCACAAAATAAAAAAATGCAAATGTGCTCTGACTGCTGTTCACATTTACTGTGGGGACCAGTTTTTTTTTTTTTTTTTTTTTAATCAAACAGCACCTGCCTCTCTATTCAGAGATTTCCGCGTGTGGGCATAAGTGCAAACAACAAAGGCTTCGACTGTGGCAGAGGCTGCATCATTTTCTTGGAACTTGCCATTATGTTTCAGGTCAGAGATTGAGGTTTGGTGCAGGGAATGGAGCTTTTAATATCAGGTGAATGGATTTTTATAAGAGGTTGGGAAGCTTTGGGTCTTAAAGAGAAAAATGGTGCCTTAAAAATAGCCACATTTCTTTTGTACTGTAATTATCAGTGCATGACCAATCATTTTTTATTCTGTCTGTGTGGGCAAAAGGAAATATCCTCTACCCATCTCTGTGGGCTGGCCATTTGAATAAGTCAAAGTGTTCCCATATTTAATCAGTTTATTGAGAATACATAATTTAGCTAGAAAATTGATCCTGAAACATCGCTTTTAAGGGAGCATGAAAAATGATACAAATTCATCAATTTTTTAAGAAGTCATTGTTGTATGTTTGCTGCTTAAACAGGTAATGTGGAGTAAATCAGTGATTTCTTCATAATTTCTATTGAGAAAAGGTTCACATTGTATAAGTGACAAAATGTCTGAAATAGGAATAATCAGCCTTTAAAAAAATAGAATGGTAAAAATATGAAGGAATAGAACAATAACTTGAGCTGATCCCAGCTCTAACGTTGATGGAGAAAGCTCAGGCAAATCACTTAATTCCTCTGAGTTTCCATTTCTGCATCTATAAAGTGTAAATGGTAAAATGTTCCCTTCCAGGACTGTTGTGGACAGGAAATGAGAAAATGTTTGTGACGTATTTTGCAAATGGTAAAACATTTTAAGAGCATCAGGAATAAAAGGAGAAGTAAATGGGATGATAATAATAATTACAATATGTAACAATTATGATAATTATAATATTAAATATAATAATTATGATTAATGAAAATACTAAATCCTTCCCAGAAGTGCTAGAAATTGGTAAATCCTCAGACCATTCTTCATTCTGTTCTTAACTGGAGGAAAAGGAGACATACATACTCTGTAATCCCACATGAAAAAGTGAAGTCTATTATAACTGAAGTGGACTCCAGACTACATTAACACCTGTTCTTTGAAAGAAACTCTTAAATTAAAGTTACATCTTTCTGAGAGCTTTTTTCAAAAGCAAAGTATAGGCTAACAGAGTATCCTATTCTTGAAATGGCTTGTTAGGGTTTCAGACAACCTTTGCCCACAAAACAGGGGAGTCACATTAACTTGCTAAGGTTGCATTTCTCTCTCGTTAGATCACTCACATGTTATGTAGGGTTACATGAAGTCACCAATCAATGACAAGCATTCATTATCATACGTTTGCTCCAAAATACAAAGCTTTACACTGTTCCAGGAATAAAAATTTTTAAATAGCGTCCTTTAAAAGTTGCAGGAATTATGGATAGAAAACTATTGTACATTTTTGCTACTGAAACCAACATCCCAAGAAAGTAAAATGCACTTTTAATAGTAGATGCTCGAAATAAACAACTTCCCACACTCACTCTCTGGGTAATAAGTTGTGTGCTGAGAAGGTAAGGCAGTTGGTGGTTGCTTATGAAGAATTTATGCACTACAGTTCATCTAGTTAGAGTTGAGAGAAAGATGCAAGTAGCATATATAGGTTGCCAATTCTTCCTCCTCCTCTAGTAGTTGTATATTATCTGCCTAGATAAGCTAGAAATATATTTCCCCAAATTTCTTTCCCTATATAGTCCTGGGTTAGTGTTGGCCACAAGAGGAGTTTAGATGAAATTTGGGAGGGGAAATGTACCAACAGCCATTATGCTCAAAAGATCATTGTTGCTCAAGGCAGGGAGGAACAGACAAAACGAGAAACTGGCAGTTTTGTTTGTTCTGCTCATCCTGACCCATGTCCCTAGCTGAATGCCTGTCCAGCCAAACAATAGCAACATTAGGTTACCAGCAAACCCTTTGCAGCTGAACTCAGAGGCACTAACCACAAAGATCTAGCAACCTTCATCAGACTTCTATCCCAGTACTATTTATTATTTTTTATTTTTTATTTTTGTGGGTACATAGTAGGTATATGTATTTATAGGGTACATGAGATGTTTTGATACAGGCATGTAATGTGAAATAAGCACAACGTGGAAAATGGGGTACCCCCCTCAAGCATTTATCCTTTGAGTTACAAACAATACAAATTACATCCTTTAAGTTATTTAAAAATATACAATTACTATTGACTATAGTCACCCTGTTGTGCTATCAAATAGTGTTTTTATTCTTTCTATTTTTTTAATCCATTAACCATCCCCACCTCCCCCCTGCACTCCTCTCACATCCCTCACCCACCCGCACCAACTATCCTTCCCTGCCTCTGGTAACCATCCTTCTTCTCTCTATGTCCATGAGTTCAGTTGTTTTCATTTTTAGATCCCACAAATAAGTGAGAACATGGAATTTTTGTCTTTCTGTGCCTGGATTACTTAACATAATGATCTCCAGTTCCATCCATGTTTTTGCAAATGACTGGAACCTAGTACTATTTCTGATTCTACTCTAGCAGTTGGACATGCATGGCTTCCTGCAAACTCTAACTCTTTAACTTGCTTACCCATTCCAGACCTGGTTGAAGTCAGGTCCACTTATCAACACAAGTCATTTGAAGGCATTTGGTATAAGGGGAAAACATGGGCTTCAAAGTCTTACAAATCTATTTATTCATCCTCTTTCCTCTTCCATCTGTATGACTTTAACCTCCTTAAGCCATATCAACCTTCAAACTAAATGGTAAGAAATCTTGCCTTGGTCCTAAGTGAAAAAAAAAAAATTCTTTCATGAGAATCTTAATCCTAAATTAGTCTTCATGTAAATTTGAGGCTAGAATGCACTCTACCTGTATAAGCCATAAGAATCCCAAGCTCAGAATTTAAAGTGACCCATGGTGGTTAGTGCATCTGAGGCAAAGGAAAAGAGAAAATATAGCAACTTTTCAAAGGAGAGCTCCTTAAACCCAGGACACAAAGTATTTCCAAATAAATTTCTAAGAAACATGAGCTTACCATAAATTTTTTTTAAATCACCCAAAGAAACTATTCACCATTAGCAAGAGTCAGCAGAAACAATAAATAAGAGAGTCTGACCTTCAGATCTGCAATTTTTGTGATATTATCTATATTTAAATTTTAAAGAATGCATTTAAATTTCTTAAAGAAGTATAAGAGATTGTCAATATTTCAGCAGATTTGATAAAGGAATAGAACATGAAGAAACAGAAATAATAATCATTGAAAACTCAATAGACAGGATAAGCTATAGGTTATAAATGACCAAAGAGAGACCTCAAGCTTTGATCCAGAATGCAGCACAAAGGGACAGAATATGAACAAGAGGTTAAAGGACATAAAGAACAGAGGGAGAAGTTCTAATATATATGTAATCAGTGCTTTAATAGGAGAAAATTGAGGCAGACAGACAGGTGACATTCCAAGAGATAATGGTTGAGATTCTTCCAGAAGTGAAAGGTAGCAATCCTTACACTCAAGAAACCCAACTAATCACATGAGCTAAAATGAGAAAATAAAAGTTTTATTTGGCAACAGATGTAATGGCAATATATTTAATAATATTTGGTTTAGGTAACAATATACTTTTTTTATTTTTTATTTTATTATTATTATTATTATTATTATTATTATTATTATTATTATTATTATTATTTTGAGATGGAGTTTTGCTCTTGTTGCCCAGGCTGGAGTGCAATGGCATGATCTCAGCTCACTGCAACCTCTGCCTCCCACGTTCAAACAGTTCTTCTGCTTCAGCCTCCCAAGTAGCTGGGATTACAGGCATGCGCCACCACGCCCAGCAAATTTTTTGTATTTTTAGTAGAGACGGGTTTTCACCATGCTGGCCAGGCTGGTCTCAAACTCTGGACCTCGGGTGATCCACCTGCCTCGGCCCCCCAAAGTGCTGGCCACCATGCCTAGCAGTAGCAATGTATATTAAAAGATGGAATGAAATTTTAACTTCTAAGAAGTCACCAAAAAAGGATGAGGCAAATGCAAATGAGGTACTCACTCTTAGAGATGTGCAAGTGCAGGGCTGGGGCTCTCAGGAACCTGACAATGAGGGCCTGCCTTAAATTTTGCAACCTGAGTCTCTCACTTGCCTCACTCTTGTCCTGATTCTTAGAGACAAAAATCTGCATCTGTGCTCTAATACGCAGAATTATCTAATTAAATATACTTTTAAAATATAGTGAGCTGTTGTATGAAATGTATGCCTATCTTTAATCTACTATGTTGTGATCCTATTTACATTTGGTGTAATGCAACCATTGCAAATGTAGTTTGTTGAATTTAACAATGTAACCACCTCAATAACAAAGATACAGAACATCTCCATCAGCCAAAAAATGTCCTTTGTAGTATTTTGCTATTACCCACCCCCACCCCTGATCCTTAGAAACCACTGACCTGCTTTCTGTCATTATAATTTGGATTTGACTTTGCAGTTTTATATAAATGGAATCATAGAGTATTTACATTTTGTTTTTAAATAATAAGATACTAAAAATATCTAAAACAGCAATTCTCTAAAAATGTCACATAACAGATATGGGTTATCTTTAGTTGCAAGAAGTAAAAAAACTTACTTATTGGATATATTTGTGGGGTTTTTCCATTCACTCTATTTTTTTAAGTACTCGAGAGATTTTAGTAAGCAATATAAAAACTGTGACTCGGCTGGGAGTGAGAGCTCACACCCGTAATCCCAGCACTTTGGGAGGCCGAAGCGGGTGGATCACCTGAGGTCGGGATTCGAGACCAGCCTGACCAACATGGAGAAACCCCATCTCTACTAAAAATACAAAATTAGCTGGGTGTGGTGGCACATGCCTGTAATCCCAGCTACTCAGGAGGCTGAGGCAGGAGAATTGCTTGAACCCGGGAGGTGGAGGTTGCAGTGAGCCAAGATCGCGCCATTGCACACCAGCCTGGGCAACAAGAGCGAAACTCCTTCTCAAAAAATAAAAATAAAAAAAAAATTGCGACTCAATTAATAAAACAATATTGCGTAAGACAACTTGAAACAAATTAGCAGAATTATCATTTTTTACACTCTTAGTTAACTTGCATTTAGCATCAGCTTTTGTTTTTATCAAAGGTTCCATCATGGATTTAAGTTAAATTCTAAAGATACATAAAAATAAAAAGAATCTTTCACTCTACATTAATTAAAATCAACACCAGGGCTAGAGGTATTCAACTGAATGACCAAATCATAAACACAATTATCTTATATCAAATGATTCCTGTGCATGGCCACTCAATACATTTTATAAGACTCAAAGTGTTCCGTTTGAAAGAAAGAAATAATCATACCATCACTTAATTTAAACATTTTTAAAACAAAAATTAAATATTAACTTAATTTTCTATGACCCTCTGTTTTTTAATGGAGATATATTACCTTTGAAGATTTTTTTATAACATGTTTTCATAAACACGCCATCCAAATAAAGAATTTTTAAAGCACACTAGAAATCAAAACAGATACCATTGCTATTTTTAATGAACCCCCTGTGACATTTTCACAAACCTTTGAGGATTTTCAAATCACAGTTTAGGAAGGAAAAATTAATGCATGTTTACAGGCCACTCATGGGTCCCTAATTACTGTGTGTCACCAAATACAATAGTCTCTTTTGTTAGTTACCTTCTTTGAAGTCTCTGTATTATTTGATGCCATTTATCAGACCTCTCCTTCTTCCTTATAATTTTTTATTTCAAGCCAACATTGTATTATTGCTACTCCAACCTGTCTGGCTGATCTAGCTCTGCTCCTTCAGAAGCTTCCCTCCTTTCTCCATGGCTTTTCTTACCACTTCATGCTTTCTTTCATTTGCTTAATCCTCCGTATTGATCCTGGGCATGTTCTCCCAGTTCTGCTTCATCTCGCAGGCTGCATTTCCTGGGTCCCCTATTAGCTAGCTTCATTGACCAAAGGCAAGCACTAGAGGGAGAAAGGAAGCACTGGCAGGAGACACTGAGGGAAGGATAAAGGATGGGAAGAGCCAGGATATTTCTCTCCCTCCCTCCCTCTTTCTGCTTTGGGTACCATCTCTGATCTCTTGAATGGAGCTGGATTCCTCAGGATAGCTTCACTCACATGTCTGACAATTTTTTGTGGCTGTTGGCTTGATTCTCCTCCATAGGACCTTTTGTCTTTTAGTAGGCTAGACTGGGCTTCTTCACAGCATGGTGGTCTAAGGGTTTTATGAGGCAAGACCTCTTACCTAGAGGATCCAGAACTTACACAATGTCACATCCACCACATTCTGTTGGTCAAAGCAAGTCACAAGGCCAGGCCTTATTCAAAGGGATAGAAAAACAGACTTTGTTTATTGATGAGAAGAGCAGCAATATGACATTACAAAAGACATGAAAACAAGGGGATGTAGTTCATGGGAAGCCATTATTGTAACAGTCTACCTCACTGAGTCCCTGAGTTCCAGAAACAGCACCTCTCTCCTAAACACAGTGTATACTGTTCCTAATCTCTGGGTTGTTCCCCATTTGTCTCTTTTGCTCCCTTCTCACCTATTTAACCAACTCCTTGCATTAGATTACTTCTATTTTCCTAGTTTGACTGTAAATGTGCATCTACTTTCTTACTTTAACAGTGATAACTCTTAAATCTGGATCTGAGTTCTAGATTTAAAAGTTCTAGAGTTCTAATTTCTAGATCTAAATCCTATTCTAAATTTCCAAAGGCCTTAGGGTATTTCCACTTTAATTTTTTCTTCTTCATCTCAAACCCAGCATATTCAAAACTGAATTCAGAAGTCTCTCCCCTGGACAATGACCCTTCTCAATTTCTGTATATTCTAAACCAGGGGCCAGATGACTATAGTAAGCAGCCAAGTCCATCATTGCTAATTTTATTGGAACACAGCCAAGCTCATTCATTTTTGTATTGTCTATGTCTCTTCCACTCTACAATGGCAGAACCGAGTAGTTGCAACAGAAACCGTGTGACCTATGAAGTTCAAAATACTTACACATCTGGCCCTCTACAGAAAAATTTCCCAACCCCGGTTTTAAAGCTCTGATCCTTTCTTTTTCTTCTCTACATACAATCAGGGACCAAAGGTTATCAATTCAGTTCACATTCTTCATTTCTAAATTATTTCCATATTCTTTTATCTGTCTCTCCCTGTTTCCATCCTAATCTATTCTGCATATTTCAACTAAATTGATTGTTGCAAAATACCATTTTAATTCTGTCGCTCATCTACTAACAATTCTACAGTGACTTGTTTTTATTACAAGTCACTGATCATTGCAAACTCAGCATCCTTCAACCAACTCACCTCAATTTACCCAACAAAATCTAATTTGCACTTTCCCCAAGCCATCTTCTCCAATCAGGTGCATCTTCTCTTTCTTCCCTTACTTGATTTCAGAACCTCTGAATGTAGAAATTCTGTTTCATCACTTATAGCTCTAGCACCAGGCACAGTGGCTGGCATATGGTAAACAGGGAGTACTACTGATTTTTTTTCTACTTCTGTCACTTTATTTATATGCTGCCTCTACTTAGTACATTATTTCCTTGCTTTCCTGTCTATCCAACCCTCTCTACTGTCTCTAGTCTCATATTTTCTCTAAACTGTTCTAAGCTTAATGATCAATTTTTTATTCAAATTCCTGACACTAAAAATTTATATCATCCATCTCTTCACTGCCTCAATGCACAGGGAGATATAGAATTAGCCACAGTATTGATTCTTGAGACAGTAAGAACATGCCATGTATTTATGCACAATTTCTAACAACCTTTCCCATACCTCACACTATCCTTTGAGGTATTTCTTCTTTGGGATTTGTCCAAAGTTACAAGACTTCATAACTATTAGGAGCCAAAGTGACAATCTAGATTCTAAATTTATACATTCTAAATTTATAAGGCTTTCTAGGAAATTTCAGATGAATTGTATGATAGAAGGTTTTATTCTAGACTCTTTTTGTAAATTGAGATATACAATATTTCAGATATGGCAAGAAGAAAGAGTTGAGAGAAGTATATAAAAATACTTATTCACAGGTTATTACTCAGAAGAGAAAAAGTTCACTTACACAGAATCTAAAACTTACAACCTGTATTTTCAGTGTTTGTGAACAAAATTCTGCAACAATACAGATATCCCAGGAAACCAGCTCTTATGACAGTTGTGTGCTGGAGCAATTTCCTACCAGCTTAAGGGGACAGATTGTTAAATATTCAGGAATTTTACAAACCAAGTGTCAAACCATTGGCAACTTGAAATCACCCATCATATGGGTATTTTCATCAAAATTGGCAAATGCAGTAAATCAAGGTTTTTTTTTCTTAACAGTTTTCCAGCACATCACTGATATATCTATATCCATACCCATATCTATATATATATATCTATCTATAGCTATATATATAGATATGGGTATGGATATAGACACACACAAAATATGAGGAAGAGAGAGACAGAGCACAATTATAGTCACAAGAGGAATAATGATTGATAAAAACACACATTAGTGTAGACTTTACTGTATTCCAGGCCATGTTCTAATCACTTAGCATATATTCAGGGTGTGCTACAGCCAGCTAGTACTAGCTTACAAAAGCCAGTGGTGCACATCTCTTTCCCAGCTCCATGTTCAGTGGCCTCACATTGGTAGCTTGAAATCAGCCATAGAGGGAGTATTTACACCACAGAAATCAGTAAATACTGTAAGTCAGGAATTTTTATGCAGATAGCCAGTTGTTAAACATTCACCAGCACATCACTGTTCTTAAGCCAGACTTTTATAAGACAGCATACTCACTTTTGGCCTCCTAATACATTATTCAGTACAGTTTGATAAACAAGAAACCTGTGCCTAAGCAGAGGAAAGGGAAGAAAACATATGAGATTTCAAAAAGTAAGGGAAGACTTTGAGTTTGGTACAACTAGTCTATGATAATAGAAGGGCTAGGAAATAAACACATTACCTTCCTTCTACCATAGCAGCTTCTGGGAAAGGTTGGCACTATGTTCTTTCCATCATGCTGGCTGTCTTGGCACATTTTGTGCTACTATAACAGAATACCTAAGACTGGGTAATTTACCATGAACAGGAATTGATTGGCTCACAATTCTGGAGGCTGCAAGTCCAAGAATGAGGTTCTGGCATCTTGCAAGGGTCTTCTTGCTGACTCATCCCATGGTGGAGGGCAGAACGGCAAGAGAAGAAAAGAGAAGGGGAGGGAGAGGGAGAGATAAAGGAAAAAAGAGAGAGAGAAAGAGAAGTGAGCCGAACTTACCCTTTTATAATAAACCCACTTCCAAGACAGTATCATTAATGTACTCATGAGGGTCAGAGACTTCATTGCCTGGTCACGTCTTAAAGGTCTCACCTTTTGACACTGTTACAATGGCAATTAAACTTCAACATGAGTTTTAGAGGAGACAAATATTCAAGCCATGACACTGGCCCTCCCCATGAAAACCAGAATTGTGAATAGTTCAATCATTTGACTTCAGTTTCTTGAGAACCACTGACTCTTTTGATCAGATAACAAACACCCTTGCCATCAATAAGTAGGTACTTCCTAAACCCAGCACTTTGAATTTGGCCAAGTTCAAAGTGCAAATAAAGTAGGGGAAAAGGTGAGACAGAGATAAGGGGAGGAGAGAAACAGAGTAAGGAAAGAAATTAAGAATGGCACCTAGAATGGGATGAGTTTCTAGAGTTAAGTTTTCACTATAACTAGGGCTTCCTTGATGTTTTGAAATCAAAAGTGATGCCTGCATTTGCCAGTCTTCCTTACGTCCCCGGCAATTCTCAGTATGTCTGTGAGAGAAATCTGGGCCAGTGCATGCAAGGACAATTATGACAAGCTTCTTCTGTCATATTTTTGCAAAAGGAGAAAATGTCTACATGTCTAGGCCTCAAAAACCAAAGTTAATTTTCAATTCAAGTTTACATCTCCTTTAGGGGGAGAGCTGTCCAGTGAATTAAATAATTTTCAAAATTTCCTAGCAGAAATAAAAATCCAAGTTAAAGAAGGAAAATGAAAACAATTACAAATGGTAAGTTATCTGCCATGAACAACAACTGCTGGGTCTTGAAAATAGGAGAGGGAAGTGTACGGCTTAATTAGGGAGTGTCCTCCCAGAATACTAATGGTCTCCCAGCTACTCTGCTTAGTTTGCCACAGACCATTGTCTTTCTTCATAAATCTAAATTAACATCTGCAGCCACTCTCCTAGAAATGAAGATTTTAGCTCAGTGCTTCATTTTGAACACCCACTGGTCTTGAACTAAATTTAAATCATGAATGGAGTATTATTTAAAGGTTGATGATCTTCACACAGCATCACTTTAGCAATGAAGCTAAAACCCCCTGAACTAAATTCTGCTTTATAGCCAAGAGTGCCATGGTTAGGTTCCAGTTTAATAAAATTGTCTTGCTTTTGTAACTTTAAATGCCTTTAGGCATTTTTTTTCAACATGCTATTGTAATGTATACAACATTGAGCATGAAGTGATTAAACAATAAAACCTTGAGCTAATTTGCAGGTGGGGGTGGATAATGGAGTCCCATGGGAAGTGCCATGGTCCTTCCCAAATTGAGGGAGGAAATGTAGAGTCTCTTTTCATCTCTAACTTCAAACAAGACCAACTCTTTTGTCTCCAAGGGGATTTTAAGCCTCCATTCCAAAGGAAACACTGATTCCACTGAGAAGATTCAGGGCCCAGTGCGATCACAAAACTTAACTTCTTTGTTATGCTTGTGAAAGCCAGAAGTAGAGTCTGTTAGTCTGTTCTTTCACTAGTATAAAGAAAACCTGAGACTGGATAATTTATTTATTTTTTTTTCCTTTTATTATTATTATTATTATTATTATTATTATACTTTAGGCTCTATGGTACATGTGCGCAACGTGCAGGTAAGTTACATATGCATACATGTGCCATGCTGATGCGCTGCACCCACCAACTCGTCATCTAGCATTAGGTATATCTCCCAATGCTATCCCTCCCCCTTCCCCCGACCCCACAACAGTCCCCAGAGTGTGATGTTCCCCTTCCTGTGTCCATGTGTTCTCATTGTTCAATTCCCACCTATGAGTGAGAATATGCGGTGTTTGGTTTTTTGTTCTTGCGATAGTTTACTGAGAATGATGATTTCCAATTTCATCCATGTCCCTACAAAGGACGTGAACTCATCATTTTTTATGGCTGCATAGTATTCCATGGTGTATATGTGCCACATTTTCTTAATCCAGTCTATCATTGTTGGACATTTGGGTTGGTTCCAAGTCTTTGCTATTGTGAATAATGCCGCAATAAACATACGTGTGCATGTGTCTTTATAGCAGCATGATTTATAGTCCTTTGGGTATATACCCAGTAATGGGATGGCTGGGTCGAATGGAATTTCTAGTTCTAGATCCCTGAGGAATCGCCACACTGACTTCCACAAGGGTTGAACTAGTTTACAGTCCCACCAACAGTGTAAAAGTGTTCCTATTTCTCCACATCCTCTCCAGCACCTGTTGTTTCCTGACTTTTTAATGATTGCCATTCTAACTGGTGTGAGATGGTATCTCATTGTGGTTTTGATTTGCATTTCTCTGATGGCCAGTGATGGTGAGCATTTTTTCATGTGTTTTTTGGCTGCGTAAATGTCTTCTTTTGAGAAGTGTCTGTTCATGTCCTTCGCCCACTTTTTGATGGGGTTGTTTGTTTTTTCTTGTAAATTTGTTGGAGTTCATTGTAGATTCTGGATATTAGCCCTTTGTCAGTTGAGTAGGTTGCGAAAATTTTCTCCCATTTTGTAGGTTGCCTGTTCACTCTGATGGTAGTTTCTTTTGCTGTGCAGAAGCTCTTGAGTTTAATTAGATCCCATTTGTCAATTTTGGCTTTTGTTGCCATTGCTTTTGGTGTTTTAGACATGAAGTCCTTGCCCATGCCTATGTCCTGAATGGTAATGCCTAGGTTTTCTTCTAGGGTTTTTATGGTTTTAGGTCTAACATTTAAGTCTTTAATCCATCTTGAATTGATTTTTGTATAAGGTGTAAGGAAGGGATCCAGTTTCAGCTTTCTACATATGGCTAGCCAGTTTTCCCAGCACCATTTATTAAATAGGGAATCCTTTCCCCATTTCTTGTTTTTGTCAGGTTTGTCAAAGATCAGATACTTGTAGATATGTGGCATTATTTCTGACGGCTCTGTTCTGTTCCATTGATCTATATCTCTGTTTTGGTACCAGTACCATGCTGTTTTGGTTATGTAGCCTTGTAGTATAGTTTGAAGTCAGGTAGTGTGATGCCTCCAGCTTTGTTCTTTTGGCTTAGGATTGACTTGGCGATGCGGGCTCTTTTTTGGTTCCATATGAACTTTAAAGTAGTTTTTTCCAATTCTGTGAAGAAAGTCATTGGTAGCTTGATGGGGATGGCATTGAATCTGTAAATTACCTTGGGAAGGATGGCCATTTTCATGATATTGATTCTTCCTACCCATGAGCATGGAATGTTCTTCCATTTGTTTGTATCCTCTTTTATTTCCTTGAGCAGTGGTTTGTAGTTCTCCTTGAAGAGGTCTTTCACATCCCTTGTAAGTTGGATTCCTAGGTATTTTATTCTCTTTGAAGCAATTGTGAATGGGAGTTCACTCATGATTTGGCTCTCTGTTTGTCTGTTATTGATGTATAAGAATGCTTGTGATTTTTGCACATTGATTTTGTATCCTGAGACTTTGCTGAAGTTGCTTATCAGCTTAAGGAGATTTTGGACTGAGACAATGGGGTTTTCTAGATATACTATCATGTCATCTGCAAACAGGGACAATTTGACTTCCTCTTTTCCTAATTGAATACCCTTTATTTCCTTCTCCTGCCTAATTGCCCTGGCCAGAACTTCCAACACTATGTTGAATAGAAGTGGTGGGAGAGGGCATCCCTGTCTTGTGCCAGTTTTCAAAGGGAATGCTTCCAGTTTTTGCCCATTCAGTATGATATTGGCTGTGGGTTTGTCATAAATAGCTCTTATTATTTTGAGATACGTCCCATCAATTCCTAATTTATTGAGAGTTTTTAGCATGAAGGGGTGTTGAATTTTGTCAAAGGCCTTTTCTGCATCTATTGAGATAATCATGTGGTTTTTGTCTTTGGTTCTGTTTAGATGCTGGATTACATTTATTGATTTGCATATGTTGAACCAGCCTTGCATCCCAGGGATGAAGCCCACTTGATCATGGTGGATAAGCTTTTTGATGTGCTGCTGGATTCGGTTTGCCAGTATTTTATTGAGGATTTTTGCATCAATGTTCATCAAGGATATTGGTCTAAAATTCTCTTTTTTTGTTGTGTCTCTGCCAGGCTTTGGTATCAGGATGATGGATAATTTATAAGAAAAGAGGTTTAATTGGCTCACAGTTCTGCACGCTGTACAGGAAGCATGGCTAGTGAGGCCTCAGGAAACTTACAATCATGGTGGAAGGCAAAGGAAGAAGCAGGCATGTCCTCACATGGCCACAGCAGGAGAAAGAGAGATGGGGAGAAGGTGCTATACACATTTAAACAAACAGATCTCATGAGAACTCACTCAGTATCATGAGAACAGCACCAAGGGGGATGGTATTAAACCATTAGAAACTGCACCCATGATCCAATCACCTCCCACCAGGCCCCACTTCCAACACTGGGGATTACAATTTGACATGAGATTTGGGCAGAGACACAGACCTAAACCATACCACAGGAGTTATGCATGGAAGGGTGTGGTTGGGAAAGGGCAGGTAATGTTATTGTTAGACAGACACAAATCTGCAGAGCCCAGAGATGGTGCAGACCTTTTATGTTTCAGTCTATAAGCATTGGCCCTATGGAATAGCCAAGGTAGTTTCTTGTTGTGCTGGGTCCCAGAAAGAAGCTATACATCCTACAGACTTTTCAGCTAAAGTTGGGCATCTAGAATGTGATTTTTTTTATTATACATTAAGTTTTATGGTACATGTGCACAACGTGCAGTTTTGTTACATATATATACATGTGCCATGTTGGTGTGCTGCACCCATTAACTCGTCATTTAACATTAGGTATATCTCCTAATGCTATCCCTCACCCCTACCCCCACCCCACAACAGGCCCCAGTGTGTCATGTTCCCCTTCCTGTGTCCAAGTGTTCTCATTGTTCAATTCTCACCTATGAGTGAGAACGTGCAGTGTTTGGTTTTTTGTCCTTGCGATAGTTTGCTGAGAATGATGGTTTCCAGCTTCATCCATGTCCCTACAAAGGATATGAACTCATCCATTTTTACAGCCGCATAATATTCCATGGTGTGCATGTGCCACATTTTCTTAATCCAGTCTATCATGGATGGATATTTGGGTTGGTTCCAAGTCTTTGCTATTGTGAATAGTGCCACCATAAACATACGTGTGCATGTGTCTTTATAGCAGCATGATTTATAATCCTTTGGGTATATACACGGTAATGGGATGGCTGGGTCAAACGGTAATTCTAGTTCTAGATCCCTGAGGAATTGCCACACTGCATTCCACAATGGTTGAACTAGTTTACAGTCCCACCAACAGTGTAAAAGTGTTCCTATTTCTCCACATCCTCTCTAGAACCTGTTGTTTCCTGACTTTTTAATGATCGTCATTCTAACTGGTGTGAGATGGTATCTCATTGTGGTTTTGATTTGCATTTCCCTGATGGCCAATGATGATGAGCATTTTTTCATGTGTCTTTTGGCTGCATAAATGTCTTCTTTTGAGAAGTGTCTGTTCATAACCTTCGCTCACTTGTTGATGGGGTTGTTTGTTTTATTCTTGTAAATTTGTTTGAGTTTATTGTAGATTCTGGATATTAGCCCTTTGTCAGATGAGTAGATTGCAAAAATTTTCTCCCATTCTGTAGGTTGCCTGTTCACTCTAATAGTAGTTTCTTTTGCTGTGCAGAAGCTCTTTAGTTTAATCAGATCCCATTTGTCAATTTTGGCTTTTGTTGCCATTGCTTTTGGTGTTTAGACATGAAGCCCTTGCCCATGCCTATGTCCTGAATGGTATTGCCTACGTTTTCTTCTAGGGTTTTTATGGTTTTAGGTCTAACATTTAAATCTTTAATGCATCTTGAATTAATTTTAGTATAAGGTGTAAGGAAGGGATCCAGTTTCAGCTTTCTACATATGGCTAGCCAGTTTTCCTAGCACCATTTATTAAATAGGGAATCCTTTCCCCATTACTTCTTTTTCTCAGGTTTGTCAAAGATCACATAGTTGTAGATATGTGGCATTATTTCTGAGGGCTCTGTTCTGTTCCATTGATCTATATCTCTGTTTTGGTACCAGTACCATGCTGTTTTGGTTACTGTAGCCTTGTAGTATAGTTTGAAGTCAGGTAGCATGATGCCTCCAGCTTTGTTCTTTTGGCTTAGGATTGACTTGGTGATGCGGGCTCTTTTTTGGTTCCATATGAACTTTAAAGTAGTTTTTTCCAATTCTGTGAAGAAAGTCATTGGTAGCTTGATGGGGATGGCATTGAATCTATAAATCACCTTGGGCAGTATGGCATTTTCTTTTCATGATATTGATCCTTCCTATTTGAGCATGGAATGTTCTTCCATTTGTTTGTATCCTCTTTTATTTCCTTGAGCAGTGGTTTGTAGTTCTCCTTGAAGAGGTCCTTCACATCCCTTGTAAATTGGATTCCTAGGTATTTTATTCTCTTTGAAGCAATTGTGAATGGGAGTTCACTCATGATTTGGCTCTCTGTTTGTCTCTTATTGGTGTATAAGAATGTTTGTGATTTTTGTACATTGATTTTGTGTCCTGAGACTTTGCTGAAGTTGCTTATCAGCTTAAGGAGATTTTGGGCTGAGATGATGGGATTTTCTAGATATACAATCATGTCATCTGCAAACAGGGACAATTTGACTTCCTCTTCTCCTAATTGAATACCCTTTATTTCTTTCTTCTGCCTGATTCCCTGGCCAGAACTTCCAACACTATGTTGAATAGGAGTGGTGAGAGAGGGCATCACTGTCTTGTGCCAGTTTTCAAAGGGAATGCTTCCAGTTTTTGCCCATTCAGTATGATATTGACTGTGGGTTTTTCACAAATAGCTCTTATTATTTTGAGATACATCCCATCAATACCTAATTTATTGAGAGTTTTTAGCATGAAGGGGTGTTGAATTTTGTCAAAGGCCTTTTCTGCATCTATTGAGATAATCATGTGGTTTTTGTCTTTGGTTCTGTTTAGATGCTGGATTACATTTATTGATTTGCATATGTTGAACCAGCCTTGCATCCCAGGGATGAAGCCCACTTGATCATGGTGGATAAGCTTTTTGATGTGCTGCTGGATTCGGTTTGCCAGTATTTTATTGAGGATTTTTGCATTGATGTTCATCAGGGATATTGGTCTAAAATTCTCTTTTTTGGTTGTGTCTCTACCAGGCTTTGGTATCAGGATGATGCTGGCCTCATAAAATAAGTTAGGGAGGATTCCTTCTTTTTCTGTTGATTGGAATAGTTTCAGAAGGAATGGTACCAGCTCCTCCTTGTACCTCTGGTAGAATTCGGCTGTGAATCCGTCTTGTCCTGGACTTTTTTTGGTTGGTAAGCTATTAATTATTGCCTGAATTTCAGAGCCTGTTATTGGTCTATTCAGAGATTCAACTTCTTCCTGGTTTAGTCTTGGGAGTGTTTATGTGTTGAGGAATTTATCCATTTCTTCCAGATTTTCTAGTTTATTTGCGAAGACGTGTTTATAGTATTCTCTGATGGTAGTTTGTATTTCTGTGGGATCAGTGGTGATATCCCCTTTATCATTTTTTATTGTGTCTATTTGATTCTTCTCTCTTTTCTTCTTTATTAGTCTTGCTAGAGGTCTATCAATTTTGTTGATCTTTTCAAAAAATCAGCTCCTGGATTCATTGATTTTTTGAAGGGTTTTTTGTGTCTCTATCTCCTTCAGTTCTGCTCTAATCTTAGTTATTTCTTGCCTTCTGCTAGCTTTTGAATGTGTTTGCTCTTGCTTCTCTAGTTCTTTTAATTGTGATGTTAGGGTATCAATTTTAGATCTTTCCTGCTTTCTCTTGTGGGCATTTCATGCTATAAATTTCCCTCTACACACTGCTTTGAATGTGTCCCAGAGATTCTGGTATGTTGTGTCTTTGTTCTCGTTGGTTTCAAAGAACATCTTTATTTCTGCCTTCATTTCATTAGGTACCCAGTAGTCATTCAGGAGCAGGTTGTTCTGTTTCCGTGTAGTTGAGCAGTTTTGAGTGAGTTTCTTAATCCTGAGTTCTAGTTTGATTGCACTGTGGTCTGAGAGACAGTTTGTTATAATTTCTGTTCTTTTATATTTGCTGAGGAGTGCTTTACTTCCAACTATGTGGTCAGTTTTGGAATCGGTGTGGTGTGGTGCTGAAAAGAATGTATATTCTGTTGATTTCTGGTGGAGAGTTCTGTAGATGTCTATTAGGTCCACTTGGTGCAGAGCTGAGTTCAATTCCTGAATATCCTTGTTAACTTTCTGTCTCGTTGATCTGTCTAATGTTGACAGTGGGGTGTTAAAGTCTCCCATTATTATTGTGTGGGAATCTAAGTCTCTTTGTACAGTGTGATATTTTTGATGTATTATTATGTTCTTGAGGGGTGGGAGAGAAGAAAGAGGACCTATAAAAAGAAAAATCCCACCCTGTAAACCTAGGGAAGAGTCAGAATTACCTAGAGGAGTTAAAGGGGACTTAACAGAGCAAGGTTCTGCTTCATTTTTGTTTTTCCTCCCCACTTGAAAATATAGACAACTCAAGTTTCATTAATGCACAAGTCAAAGGTAATGGTGCTGAAACAAGAAGCAAGCATCTCAGCTCATGGTAGAACTTGAGCTAAGAACAATGGGGCAGACAAACAGAGAGTGTTAACCTGGCAAGTGTATGCCAACCTTCCACATGGTCTTGAGATGTGAGGCCACCATGGGTAACTTAAATGTCCACTTGAACAATTCCAGCATCTTCCATATTGGGTATTAACAAGATCAGCTTTTCTTCTAATATCTGATAGTATCTAATATTCTGAAAGTACAGAATTCATCACTGGACAACATGGATACATTCTGAAAAATGCATCACTGGGCAATTTTGTCATTGTGCCAACCTATTATAGGAACCTAGATGGTTTAGCCTACTACACATATAGGCTATATGGTATAGCCTATTGCTCCTAGGCTACAAACCTGTACAGCATGTTACTGTACTGAGTACTGTAGGCAATTGTAACACAATGGTAAGTATTTGTGCATCTAAACATAGAAAAGTTACAGTAAAACTATAGTATAAAAGATAAATGATAGGGCACCTATATAGAACATTTACCATGAATGGAGCTTGCAGGACTGAAAATTGCTCTGGGTGAGTCAGTGAGTGAGTGATGAGTGAATACAAAGGTCTAGGACATTAATTACTATACAGTTCTGTAGACTTTATAAACACTGAACACTTAGGCTACACTAAATTTATTTCAAAATTTCTTCAGTAATAATCTTAGCTTATTGTAAGTTTTTTACTACATAAACATTTTAATTTTTCCAACTTTTTTACTCTTTTTTAATAATATAGCTTAAAACACATTATACAGCTATACAGAAATATTTTTTATATCATTAGAATTTTTTTTTTACTTTTTGAAATTTTTGTGTTAAAAACTAGAACATAAACACCCATATTAGCCTAGGCCTACAGAATAATCAATATATCTGTTTTCTATCTCCACATCTTGTACCACTGGAAAGTCTTCACAAGCAGTAAACACACATAGAGCTATCACCTCCTATGACAACAATGTCTTCTCTGGAATACCTCCTAAAGAGCCTGGCTGAGGCTCTTCTTGAGGAGGTGTCACTCTTTTCAGAAACATGTTCATGATGGTTTGTTTTGTTTGTTCCTGGTTTTCATTACAGATTTGCTTGGAAGAAGATAATGCACCATGAACATTCCTCTCTATAAATGAAAATCTTTCAGTGTTAGGGCCCATGTTTTCAAACTTTTTAAGGAGATTTTAAGCTCTGCAAAAGCTTCTGCTAAACCCTTTGCTGTGAATTTTCTTGGAGGTTCTTCTTTTTCTTCTCCTTCATTTTCCTTTTCTCTTGCCTCTTCTTCAGCTATGCATTTCTGTTCCAGTTCCAATTCATTAGTTAGTTCCTCAAGAACCACCTGCAGGAGCTCCTTGATATTATCCTCATCCATATCCAGGTGAAAGTTGTTTGCCATCTCAACCACAGACTTGTTAATTTTTGCAACCTCATCCTTAACAATTTCTTTGAAATCACAGGCAAACCTTTGGAGTGTTTTCTTCCAGATGCCATGCATACACTTTTTGGTAACATCACCTGAAGCCCAAGCAAGGTTCTTGATGCAGTCATAGGTGTTGTAACCCTTCCATCAGTATTTTCTCAGTGTCTAGTTGCAGCAGTATCCTGGGCAAATGTCTTCCTTAAGTAGTAGACCTTAAAAGCTGTTACAACTTCTTGACCCCTTCATTGAATCAAAAAGGTGGTTTTTAGAGGGGAAAAGATCACTTTGATATTGGAATAAAGATCATCAATAAAAGGAAGATGTGTGGGAGCATTATCAACAACAAGCAAAATCTTTAAAAGTGTTTTGTCCAGACAGTACTTCTCCATGTCACTGGCATAGCAATTCAGGAAGGCATCTTGGAAAAGGAAACGGGTCACCCATGAGTTCTTATTGCTATTATAGTACACTGGAAGCATGTGCTTATTGATATTCTTAAAGGCCCTTAGTTCCCATTGTGACAAATCACAAAGAGTTTCAATTTTTAACCTGCTACACTGCCCCCAAGAAAGACTGTTATCCTGTCCTTAAAAACCTTGAAACCTGGTATTGACTTGGCCTCTTCATAGATCAAAGTTTTTTCAGGCATCTGTTTCTAGAATAGGAGGTTTCATCCACATTGAAGATTTGTTCTGGCAAGTAATTTTTCTCTACAATTTGTTTATCTAGAGTTTCCAAAATTTTTTCAGCTTCCTTCACATCAACAGCCACAGACTCACCTCTCACTTTCACATTATTTAATGAATAACAATTATTGAATCATTTAAATTACCCAGAACTAACAGTAAACTCAACATCATAGTCAGGTCTAGCCGTGTCTTTCAACATCACAAACAAATTTTTGTTTTGGTTGTGATCATCAAGATGTTGAGAGGGATATGCTTCTGTGTCTGGTCTTCAATTTAGGTCAGTAGAAGTTTCTTTCTCCATATCTGATAAATGCCCTTCTTGAATTTGTGTTAGTTTTTTTGCCTTTAATGAATCAGATACTTTAACACCTTCCATCATTTTGTTCTTGTCCTTCAATATGGTAGCCATGGTCCAATGGGACATGCCTGACTGACAGGCAGTAACCACCACTGATTTTCCACCTTTGTAGTCCTTCATCATTTTTAATTTCATTTCCAGGTCATTTACTCAATGTGGCTTCTTACTGACACCATTCACCATGGATTTTGTACACTTAGGGCCATGATGAACAAAACACAAGATTAAGTCAAGGATAAGAGAAAATGATGCAATCAGGAGACGCAGTAAACATAAGATGTATGAGGCTGCTAATAGCATAACACAATATACTGTTTTACGGTAATGAGCAGACAGTACAGTCTGAAATAATAAAAAGTATTGTAATACATTAGCCAGTAATATAGTCATTTATTATCATTATCAATTATTATGTACTGTACATAATGGTGTGGGCTATGCTTTTATATGACTGGCAATGCAGTAGGTTTGTTTACACCAGTATCACCACAAACACATGAGTAATGTGGCATGTTAGGGCTTTATGGCTACAACATCACTAGGTGATAGGAATTTTTCAGCTCCATTATAATCTTATGAGACCACTGTCTTATATGCAGCCTGCTGTTGACCAAAACATTGTCATGCGACATATTACTATATATTGTATCAAATGTTGAAGAACTAATGTTCAGTATGGAATGTTCAAAAATATATGAAAAGTAGCTACTGTGACCTCAGAAGCTGAGGAGAGTTTCAGGGATGCTCAAACAATTTTGGACTTCAGAGAAATAGACATCCCATTCTGTCAGAAACAGAACAAAGGTAGATTTCTTGTTGATATCCTGAAGATTGTTAGGAGAGGAAAATGAGACCAAGAAGAGTTATAGCCAGGCTCTACCAATGTCTCTGACATCAACAAATCAATATACAATTTGAGAAACCTAATGTAATATATGACTAATCATCAAAAATCTGTGATATTTCTAAATACATTACTCTGTGTGTGTGTGTGTGTGTGTGTGTGTGTGTGTGTGCATGTGTTTACAGAAACCCTGAAACAGAATGGAGACAAAGGTATTACTGCTGCTATCAATCAATTAATAAAAACAGTATGAAAAGTCCATTACTGTCTGCACTTCAGTTTCATGTGCTGCATAGAAAGAAAGAAATATTCATGAGTCAATTGCTGTATTTTCATCCATGATATCATCTTTGATCGTCATCCCAAAATAGCACAAAAGTGATCATTATAATCACAAAACAATTCCATAGGGTTCTGTAAAGTTTAAAACAGTTTCTTATGAGTTATTTAATTGCATAATAGCACTGTGAGAAACACAGGCTATCAGAGCAGAAATAGCAGCCCTATGAAGAAAGAGGAATGATGAAAAAGAAAGAAAGGAAGGAGAGAAATGTGAAGAGGGGAGGAAAAAAAGAAGGAGGGAGAGGGAAAGCTGCCTACCCATCCCTTGTTATAATTGGATACCAATCTTAATCTTAATATCTCCTAACTAGTCTTCCAAGGGTTAAGATCCACATAGTTCTTTTTACTCTCCAGTAATAATTGCTTTACAAATTTTAAGTAATATTATTATCATCATCACCAATCTTAGCTAGAAAGTTTTCTTATAAACTCATATATAAAGTTGGGGAAGCTTCAGAATAAACAGAGCACAGTGAAGCACAAAGTTGAGGTTAAAAAAGCAAGCAACAAGCACTAGCTTTCTCTATAGTCCTCATCATCTTTCTCCCTGATGCGCTGTGTAGCTAAGTAGTAAGGTTACATTAAAAACGGGATTGTAGAGTGAGTTTGCCTGAGAATGCCTCTCCAAGACCAGCCTAGGAAGTGCAAATCCCTCCCATTTTGTCCTCAGTTCAACTCCCAAGATTCCCAACCTGGGTGTGTGAGTCACATTGCAATTGCCTACGATATGCATCTGCACGGATTCCTTCTGCTTCAGCAGGGAATTTCAAGCTCCTGCCTGCCTATAATGAAGAAGAAAATTAGTGCAACAACGTGTCCGGATGCTGAAAAGCTGGCAGCCAGCAAAACAGTAGTGCATTTGGCTAATTTTCTTTTCCAGGGCTTTTTACTGTAAAGAAAATTGGCCTCCATGGATTAAAAATATTTCAACATTTGCATCCCTTTCTTGAGTCTGATCTCTTTGTTTCCATTTTAATATGTCGTGGGAAGTTTCCTGTGAAAATGTAAACAAGCTTTGTGTTTATTTTAATCACTTTTTCCTCCTGTTTTCGGACTGTGGACAACCCCAGCCCTTACTCAAATTCTGGTGGTTAGAGTAGAACACAACCAAGTTGTAACCCAAGCCTGTCCTTTTGTAAGAGGAAGTGGTGGGATAAGTAAAAGGAAGGCATTTCCTAAAGTAGCTGAGAGTCCTATTAACTGGCTAAAGAACTAACTCCTCAGTGAAGAATTAGTCAACTGAACTAGTTTAAGAAAACCTTTGAGGTGAATAATTCACAGCTTTGGAACCTAAATACCCACCCAAGAAGGAATCTTTCCTTTTCCTGTTAATCCTGAATATTGTATCTCTACTTTGCTTCTGGAATCACCTTGAAAGTGTTGCCATCTTCAGTGTTTCTACTCCCTCTCATCTGATTTATTAACCCACTATAGTCTAGCTTCTATTCTTACTACCTTACTGAAATTTACAAAGACAGACGTCAACAATGATCTACTTTTTGTATAAGTAATACATTATGATCAATACAGTGAATGTTTCTACTACCTACTTTACTGGATTTCTCTGTTGTATTTGAAGATGTAAACCACTCTCTCCTTTGAGAATTTTGTCTTCTTTTGTTTTCCATGGCATCATGGAAACCTGATTCCTTTTCATCATTGCAGATCATCAGTCCTTAGTCTTCTTCACTGAATTCTCTTCTATTGTCCTCTTAAAATAGGAGTTATATTTTATAATCTCATTCATTCTCATCTTTTCAATATCACCTCTATATAATTTTCCCATTTATATGTCTAGCCTAGACTTCCTTCCTAAATCCTTACATCTTGATCTGCACACTTTGATTCTAGCAGTGCTATTGTGAACAATTCCAAACCACCTCCCCCTGCCAAAATCTCACCTCAAGTGCCTGCTTCTCTTGTCTTTTCCTGTTGCGACTCAAGTCCTTTTATAATGTCATAGAAGCATTTTTGCCCACTTAAACAAGAGCAGCTTGCAAGACGGAAGTGAGAAGATAAATGTTTCAGACTCCCACCCTTCAGACGGGTAATTCTTGGAGGATTTCTTTGTTTTTCTCAAAAGTCCCTTGTTGCCTAGAGCACTGACCTCAGTAAAGTGCCCTTACACTGGCTCTTCCTTTTTCCCTATCTCACTTTCCCTCTGTGACCACTGAGGTTTTGTGAGATCACTTGCCAAACCAACTACCTATGGCCAAATACCTTTTTTTAATAGATTTTATTTTTTAGACCACTTTTAGTTTCACATCAAAAGGGAACAGAAGATACAGAGAGCTCCCATATACTGCTTGTCCTCACATATGCACAGTCTCCCCCATTATCAACATCCTGCCCCACAGTTGAACATTTGTTACAATCCGTGAACCTACATTAAAACATCATTGTCATCCAAGGCCTATAGTTTACACTAGGATTTACTCTTGGTGATGTATATTATTATAGGTTTAGACAAATTTATAATGACATGTGTCTACCATTATAGTGTCATACAGAGTTATTTCACTGGCCTGAAAATCCTCTGTGCTCCTCGACCTATTCATCTGTTCCTCCCCATAACACCTGGCAACCAGTGATCTTTTTACTGTCTTCATAATTTTGAATTTTTCAGAATGTCATATAGTTGAAATCCTGTAGTATATAGGCTTTTAAGATTGGCTTCTTTCACCTCATAATATGCATTTTAAGTTTCCCTCATGTCTTTTCATAGCTTGATAGCTCATTTCTCTTTGGTGCTGAATAATATTTCAATGTCTACATGTACCACAGTTTATCCACTCACCTACTGAAGGACATCTTACTTGCTTCCAAGTTTTGGTAATTATGAATAATCAGGCCACAAAAATCTGTGTGCCCCTCATGTGTTTCCCCCATGCTGTTCTCGTGATAGTGAGGGAGTTCTCACAACAGCTCATGATTTTAAGTTTCACACTTCCACACTTTCTCTCTCTCTCTCTCTCCTGCCACCATATAAGAAGTGCCTTCTTCCCCTTTGCCTTCTGCCACGACTGTAGGTCTCTTGAGGCCACCCCAGCCATGTGGAACTATGAATCAATTAAACCTCTTTTGTTTATAAATTACCCAGTCTCAGGTAGTTTCTTTATAGCAATGTGAAAATGGATTAATGCAAATACCAAGGATAATTGCTGGATCATGTATATGATAAGAGTATATTTAGGTTTTTTTTAAATAAAATTGAGACAGGGTCTCACCATGTTGCCCAGTCTGGTCTCAAACTCCTGGGTTCAAGTAATCCTCCCACCTTGGCCTCCCAAAGTGCTGGAATTACATGCATGAGCCACAGTGCCTGCCTGGCCTATTTACTTTTATAAGAAACTGCCAAACTGTCTTCCGAAGTGGCTGTATCATTTTGCATTCCCACCAGCAATAAATGAACATTCCTGTTGCTCCACATTCTCACAAGCATTTGATGTTGTCAGTGTTTTTGATTTTTGGTTATTCTCATTGATGTGTAGTGCCATCTTATTGTTGTTTTAATTTGCATTTCCTGGATGAGGTGGATTATCTTTTTATTGTTTATTTGCCATCTATATATCTTATTTGGTGAAGTGTCTGTTGGGGTTTTGGGCCCATTTTTTAATGGTACCCAAGTTCTTATTTTAGGCATTGCTTTAAGGGAAACCAAAAGATAATTGGTACCAGCAATGATCCTGCAAAACAGAAGAATGAGATCCTATAACTAGATTGTTTGCATTTAGATGATACCAATAATTGAATGACTGATAGTAAACAGGATGGTGATAAGACCTAACATGCAGTACCATTCAATTATTAAGACCAGCCTATCCAGCGTGGTGAAACCCTGTCTCTACTAAAAATGCAAAAATTAGTGGGGAATGATAGTGCACCCCTCTAATCCCAGCTACTCGGGAGGCTGAGGTGGGAGAACTGCTTGAATCTGGGAGGCAGAGGCTGCAGTGAGCTCAGATCACGTTACTGTATTCCAGCCTGGGAAACAGAGCGAGACACCACCTCAAAAAAAAAACAACAACAACACACAACTCTCATCTGTAGTGGATGTGAAAAATACAGAGGAAAAGAAAGGTATTGCATTCATTGATATTGGGCAATAGTAATTATAAGGATTATGGAATTCAATGGCTTTCATTAAATGCCTTAAAGGTCTTGAAAAAATATGAGTATGAAATAAAAATAATATGTCAGGTTCAGCTATGTCCTGTGAAGTGCACCCTGTGAAGATCAGAAGACCTCTATGGATGGGTAAAAAGAGACCTTCAACTCCTATAATCAAAGGGTAGTTCTATGCTGAAAGTCAGGTCAAATATTTAAACCTTGTGAAGACACTGAATGTGCAGCCTTGAAAAATCTTCAAAGCTGAAGACACAGCCATAATAGGGGAGTAGTAAAATCCTAAAACCTGATATGGGGATATTTGTAGATTCATTTAAAAAGACTGAACCCTAAATTCTCCTGGATCCTCCAGACTGGCATAAGCAGCCACTGCCCCTGCCAGAGAGGAGTCCTTCTTACCTGAAGATATTGTCCAGATCTCACCTGAAGCAGATGCCTAGCAAGGTGATGTTTCTTCCTCAATATCCACTATTGCCTTTCCTTCTAGTTTCCAAACCAATAATTAAAGTCACATATCAGGGTACACTAAGTGGGGAAATACAATCCCTCTTCCAGAAAGAAATAGCTTATTCACATTTTGTATTACTGGCTTATATGTTCTGGCAGAAATTGCTAAAATATGTGTGGGAGTGGATTTTGAGGGTTAAGTTGGGCAGACAGTATATAAATCTGAATAAGGGAGAGGTTGTTGACATTGGAGTGTTCTTTCATGACTCAGGATTTAATGCCTTGGCAAGAACACCTGGACCCACTCCTAATACAGAACTGGGATCCCTCTTTGAAACTTAGTCACATTTATGGCCCATAGTAATAATGGTGGAGATGGTGGAACTGTGTTGGCAGAGTATTGGAGAAAGATTTAGAAGTGGGAGAAAAACTCACTCTGACTGTGTTCTTCGGAAGAGCCCAGAAGATACGCCTTTACTAACAAAATAAAGAATAAACTTTATGCGAGAGTAGCCAGTTATATCTTTGAAAGTTTCAATGGTAGCTCTTCTCTGTAGGACAGGGTAGATAAAAGGAAATGATGTCATGGCGGAACTCATTTCCTCTCTATCAATGGCAATGTAGAATTCCAAAACATCAGACACTAGGTTGCAACACTTAACAGTCATAGGCAAGGTGGAAATAATAACCATAATAGGCAGCAAATCTAGAATGACAATCAGGAGTCAATCAAGACTGAGGCAGGTGGGCAGCTGACTACAGACAAAAATCAATGGCTGGTGAACAGAAGGCTGATCTCAGCTGCTACAGTGGAAAATCACAATTATTCATCAAGCTTCAAGCTTTAAGATCTGATCCAATTCTCAAAAAAAGAGTCATTAGAGAGGATAATGTTCACTGCAAGGAAAGATCCCTAAAGGTCCCCTTAAGGAAAGTATATTGTATATACTGCTACCACAAATATATTCAGTAAACATGCTCCAAATTCATTATCTGAGGAAACTGACCACTTACCAGACTAAGTTACGCACTGGGGAAAGAGAAGGACTCTGACCTTTCAAGTACTATTAGATATATTCCTAAGCCGACAAAAATACAAGGAAACATGCTATGTCATCATACCCCACTACCTCAATTAGAGTGGGGCTTTTGAAGGTCAGATGAATCCTCTCCAAAAACTATCTCACAATGAGTTTGTATACCCATTCTGTTGTTATTTCCCCTATGCCTGAGTGTACAATTGGGATGAATATGATTAGCAGCTAACACTCACTCACTCACATGGTTCCCTGAGCTGTCCAATAAGAGCAATTATTATATGAAAGGCCAAGGATAAGGCTTTGAAGTTACCCTTACCCACTTAAGATAGTAAATCGGAATACCATGCTCAATGAAAATCCAAGCTTAATGCTACAATCAAGATGTGAAGGCACAGGTATTGTGGTCATCATCATATCATTGCCTGGTTGACATCATTACAGATAATAGCTGATTACCATGAAAATACCAAATGAGACCCACAATTGCACGTCTGTATCAGATGTGGTATGTTGACTAGAACTGATCAACATCACTTGTTGATCAGGCAGTGGCAGTTGGTATGCAGCTATTAATCTGATTAATATGTTCTTTTCAATCCTCATCAATAATAAAGATAAAGAAATTCACATTTATGTGGAAAGGACAGCAATGCACATTCACTGCCTTGTCCCTGGGCTATGTTATTTATCCTGTTCTCTGTCAAAATGTAGCACAAAGAAAACTAGATCATCTTGACATTCTAGAGAAAATTATGCTGGTCTACTATATTGATGAAATTATAATGAACAAGAAATGGTAAGTAGCTCTGTTACCATTGTCAAATCATATATTCCAATGAGTCAGAGATAAAAGCTACAAAGATTTAGGGGCTGCCATATACTTTGAAGATTTTTAGGAAGCCAATGGCCTGGCACATATTTGAACATGTTCTCATGTACTCCAAGAAAAAAGACAAGCTATTGCACCTTGCAACTTTGCAACTAAGAAAAAGACACATTTAGTCGTGCAACAGATGCTTTCAGTGTTTTGCACAGAACATCTTATCATTTTCCATTTCTTTGCTTATAGGTCTGACTTCTAATTGCCAGCACTGCAATTTTTTGCTTGAAAGCTCCCTGTCTGACTATCAGACTATGGAGAAGGCCAGAAATACCCAATAATTAATTCCTCCCAAGATTAATCCTCAATTAGTAACTAATAACAGTTGGTGGATACTTCCTAAGTACTGCGTTTCACAAAGTCTACAAGAGTTCCTAAGAAGGATTAAGCTCTAGTTGCCCTCAGTGAAAACTTGCTTGAAAATTTTATCTTTATGAGATGCAACTCACATAGTGCTCAGAGAGGAATTTATAGTTGTAAACACCTATACCTAAAAAAGAAGAAAGAATTCAAATCAATAATCTGAACCTCTTCCATATGAAACTAAAATTTAAAAAGAGCAAATTAAACCCAAAACCAGAAAAGGGAAGGAAATAATGATAATTAGAACATAAATAAATAAAATGGAGAAGAAAAACAACACAATCAACAAAACCAAAGCTTGGTTCTTTGAAAAGATCAATAAAATTGAAAAATCTTTAGCTAAAAAAAGAGAATTACTAAAATAGGGAATGAAAGAGGAAACATAACTACTGACCATACAGAAATAAAAAGTAATCTAAGGAAATACAGTGAACAAATGTATACCAACAAATTAGATAACTTAAATAAAATCTACAACTTCTTAGAAGGACACAAGGCCGGGTATATGCGTGGTGGCTCATGCCTGTAATCTCAGTATTTAGGGAGGCAAAGTTAGATGGATCAGTTGAGCTCAGGAATTCAAGTCCAGCCTAGGCAACATGGCTGTCTGTCTCTACACAAAATACAAAAATTAGCCAGGCATGGTGGTGCATGACTGTCGTCCCAATTACTCAGGAGGCTGAGGTGGGAGGATCACCTGAGCCTGGGAGGTCAAGGCTTCAGTAAGCCAAGATCACACCACATACTCCAGCCTAGGGGACAGAATGAGACCTTGTCTTAAAAAAAAAACAAAACAAAAAAAACACAAATGACTGAAATTGCATCAAGAAATAGATTGAACAGACTTATAATAAGTACAAAAAAATTGATTAGAAATGTGGAAACTTCCCTCCATGAACAACCCGGGTGCAACATGAGCAATGTTGCAAAACCTCATCTCTAAAAATAAAAAATAAATAAATAAATTAAAAAAATCAGCCAGGTGTGGTGGCATGTGCTTGTAGTCCCAGCTGCTTGGGAGGCTGAGGTGGGAGGATTACCTGAGCCAAGAAAGGTAAAGGCTATGTGATCAGGGCACTGCACTCCATTCTGGGTGACAGAGTGATACTCTGTCTCAAAAAAAAGAAAAGCCTAGATTCAGATGGCTTCACCGGTGAATTCTACCAAATATTTAAGGAAAAATTAACACAAATCCTTTACCAATCTTCTAGTAATATAAAAGAAAGGAGCATTTTCCATCTCATTCTATGAGGCCAATTTTACCTTAATAGCAAAACTAGACAAAGACAATAAAAACTATAAATAAAGACATAAAAATTCTCTATAAAATACTAGCAAACCAATACTAGAAGCATTAAAAGAGATTATAGACCATGAACAAATAAGATTTATTCCAGGAATACAAGGTTGTTTTGATATCCAAAAAATCAATTAATGTAATATCCAATATTAATAGAACAAAAAAAAACATATCATCTCAATAGATACAGAAAATGCATTTGACAAAAATCTAATACTCTTTCATGATGAAAAAGAAATATTCAATAAACTAGGAATAGAAGGGAACTTCCTCAATCTGATAGAGAATAGCTACGAAAAACTTCATCTAACATTATACTTCATGGTAAGACACTAAACTTTTTCCCCTTAACATCAGGAACAAGACAAGGATGCCGACTTTTGCCTCTTCTACTCAACATTGTACTGGAGGTTCCAGCCAAGGCAATTAGGCCAGAAAAAAAATGTACACAAATTGGAAAAAAAGAAGTAAAACTACCTCTATTTGGGGGTAATATGATTTTGCATATAGAAAATCATAAGGAAATTTAAAACTAGCAGAAATAATAAAGTTGAAGATTATATGATATAAGGTCAGTGTACAAAATCAATTGTAACTGTGTACACTTGCAATAAATATGAAAATGAAATGAAGAAAACAATTCCACTTACAATAGCATTAAAAAGAGTAAAATACTTAGAACTAAATCTAACAGAAGTGCAAAAAATGTATACTGAAAACTAGAAAATACTGTTGAAATAAATTGAAGAAGAATAAATAAATATCAAGACATCTCACATTCATAGATCAGAAGACTTAATATTGTTAAAAAGGAAGTATTTCCCAAATGTATCTGTATACTCAGCAAAATATCTATTAAAATCCCAGACAACTCCTCTGCAAAAATTGGATATGATTCAAAAATGTATATGAAAATGGAAGAGATCCAGAATAGACAAAATAATCTGAAAACAAAAGAACAAAATTGGAGAACTCATACTTCCCAATTTCAAATATAATCATAAAGCTAAAGTAATCAAGACAGTGTGTTCCTGATGTAAGACTAGAAATATAAATAAACAAAATGAAATAGACATTCCTGAAATAAACTCTCACGTATAAACTCAATTGATTTTCATCAAAAGTGTGAAGAAACAGTAATGCGGAAAGAACAATCTTTTCAACAAATGGTGCTGGGATAACTGAATAACCAAAAAGAATCAAAAAATTGAATTTGGACTCAGACTTTTTACCATATATAAAAGTTAAGTCAAAATGAATTATAGACCTAAATATGATAGTCAAAACTATAAAACTCTTAGAAGAAAATTTATTTGAGAAGATCCTCATGACCTTGACTTAGCCAATGATTTATTTGACCCAAACCACAAATGACAAAAAATAATAATAAATTGGACTTTATTAAACTAGCAAACTTTTGCTCTTCGAGTGCTACTATCACACAAATAAAAAGACAGCTCTGATGGTTAATTTTATAGGACATTTTCTAGATCATCGTACTCTGTTGTTTGGTCAAACATCAATCTGGATGCTGTTGTGAAGGTATTTTTTAGATATGATTGATATTTAAAGCAGTAGACCTTGAGGAAAGCAGATTTATCCTTCATAAAGTGGGTGGGCTTTATCCAATCAACAGAAGTCCTTAAGAGAAAAGGGTCCTGCGAAAATGAAGAAATTTTCTTTCTAGACTACGTTCCTATTCAAGACTGCAACATCAACTCCTGACAGAATTTTCAACCTGTCAGCCTGCCCTACAGAGTTCAGACTTACCAGCCCACACAATCATATGAATCATTTTATAAAACAATCTCTCCCTCGGCCGGGAGCAGTGGCTCACACCTGTCATTCCAGCACTTTGTGAGGCAGAGGCAGGTGGATCATGAGGTCAGGAGATCAAGACCATCCTGGCCAACATGGTGAAACCCCATTTCTACTAAAAATAAAAATAAAAAATTAGCTGGGTGTGGTGGTGCGTGCCTGCAGTCCCAGCTACTCAGGAGGCTAAGGCAGGAGAATCGCTTGAACCCGGGAGTTGGAGGTTGCAGTGAGCCAAGATCTCCACTGCACTCCAGCCTGGCGACAGAGCAAGACTGTGCCTCAAAAAAAAAAAAAAAAAAACTCCCTCTCTGTTTCAGCCTCTCTCTCCAGATATGTATGTATGTATACGTAATGCTAGAATATACTGCAAGTTTGATTCCAGACTACAGCAATAGAGCAAATATCACACATAAAGCAAATCACATGAATATTATGACAGACATATTCCTCAGTATATATAAAAGTTATGTTTACATTCTACTTTGGTCTATTAATGAACAGTAACATTATATATGAAACATGTACATACTTTAATTTTAAAATAGTGCTTAAAAGTGCTAACAATCATCTGAGCCCTCAGGAAGTCATAATCTTTGCTGGGGAAGGGTCTTGCCTCCATGCTGATTACTGCTGACTGATCAGGGTAGTGGTTGCTAAGCGTTGGGGAGGTGGTGGCAATTTCCTAAAATAAGACAACAGTGAAGTTTGCTGCATTAATTGACTCCTCATTTCACAAAAGATTGCTCTGTTGCATGTGATGCTGTTTCATAGCATTTCCATTGCCCTGCAATAGAAGCTTTTTCAAAATTGGAGTCAACTCTCTCAAGTCCTGCTGCTGCTTTATCAACTAAGTTTATGTAAAATTCTAAGTCCTTTGTTGTCATTTCAACAGTTTACAGCATCTCCACCAGAAGTATATTCCATGTCAAGCAACGACTTTCTTTGCTCATCTATAAACAACAGTTCTTCATTCATTCAAGCTTTACCATGAGTTTACAGCAATTCATCCACTGAAGTGGAATCTTCAGAATCCACTAATTCTAGTTCTCTTGTGGCTTCAACCACATCTGCAGTTACATTCTCCACTGAAGTCTTCAACTCCTAAAAGTCATCCTTGAGAGTTGGCATCAACTTCTTCCAAACTCTTGTTACTGTTGCTATTTTGACCTCCTCCTGTAAACAACAAATATTCTTAATGACATCTAGAATGGTGAGCCCTTTCCAGAAGATTTTCAATTTATATTGTCCAGATTCATCAGAGGAATCACTACCTATGGTAGCTATAGGCTAACAAAATGTGTTTCTTAAATAAGACTTGAAAGTGAAAATTACTCCTTGATCCAGGGGTTGCAGAATGAATGTTTTGTTAACAGGCATGAAAACATTATTCTCCCTGCACATCTCTCTCGAAGATCTTGGGTGACCATGTGCATTGTCAATGAGCTGTAATATTTTGAAATAAACCTCTTGAGTAGTGGGTTTCAACAGTGGGCTAAAAATATTCAGTAAACTGCCAGGCATGTTGGCTCATGCCCAAAGTGCCTGTAATTCCAGCAGTTCGGGAAGCCAAAGCGGGTGGATCACCTGAGGTCAGGAATTCAAGACCAGCCTGATCAACATGGTGAAACCCTGTCTCTACTAAAAATACAAAAATTAGCTGGTCATGGTGGCACATCCTGTAATCCTAGCTACTTGGGAGGCTGAGGCAGGAGAATTGCTTGAACCTGGGAGGTTGAGGTTGCAGTGAGCAAGATCACACCATTGAATTCCAGCCTGGGCAACGAGAATGAAACTCCTTCTAAAAGGAAAAAAAAAAAAGTCAGTAAACCATGCAGTAAACAGATAGGCTGTCATCCAGGCTTTATTGTTCCATTTATAGAGCACAGGCAGAGTAGATATAGCATAATTCTAAAAGGCCCTAGGATTTCCAGAATGGTAAATGAGCTTTGGCTTCAACTTGAAGTCACCGGTTGCATGAGCCCCTAACTAAAGAGACAGCCTGTCCTTTGAAGCTTTGAAACCATGCATTCGTTGACTTCTCCTTCCTGGCTATGAGAGTTCTAGATGGTGTCTTCTTCCAATATAAGGCTGTTTCATATACACTGAAAATCTGTTGTTTAGTGGGTCAACTTCATCTATTATCTTAGCTAGATGTTCTGGATAACTTGTTGCAACTTCTACATTAGCACTTGCTGCTTCACCTTATACTTTTATTTTATGAAGATGGCTTCTTTCCTTTAACCTCATGAACCAACCTCTGCTAGCTTCCAACTTTTCTTTCTTTTTAAAGAAAATAAACTTCAGATGTACTAAATAATAAATTCCAAATGTAATCATTATATGTAGAAAACAAAACCACAGAATAGAAGGAATTGCCGTTTAACATTTATATAAACCTAGGATAGGGACAGCATGATGCCAGGGAAAGGAATTGTGATGAAAGAAATTGATTGTTTTTACCACAAAATGCAAACTTCTATAAAAAGCACCACAAGTAAATCCAAAAATAAATTGAAAAACACTTGTATCATATAACCAAAGGCAAAAATCTTCATATATAAAAAGATACTGTAAATTAATAAGAACATTCCAAACTACCTCAAAAAGTGAAAATGGCTAAAGATAAGCAAGTTTTTTTGTGTGTTTTTTTGCTTGTTTGTTTTGAGACAGAGTCTTGCTCTGTCACCCAGGCTGGAGTGCAGTGGTGCGATCTCAGCTCACTGCAACCTCCGCATCCCAGGTTCAAGAGATTCTCCTGCCTCAGCCTCCCAGATAAGCAAGTTTTAAAAGAAATACAGATTAAATAGACATTATAGCATTAATCATAACAGTGAGAAGCTAGAAACATGAAATAATCAATAATAGGCAACCAACTGAAATAAATGATACACATACCTATACCTTATAATATTAAGTAGCAGTTCAAAATGATAGTAGAAAAAAATGTGTTTACCAAATGTACAAGGAAAAACAAACCCATTAGAAAGTGGGCAAAGGACATGAACAGACACTTCTCAAAAGAAGACATTCATGTGGGCAACCACATATAAAAGAAAGCTCAACATCACTGATCATTAGAGAAATGCAAATCAAAACTGCAATGAGATACCATCTCAGGCCAGTCAGAATGGTGATTATTGAAAAGTCAAGAAACAACAGATGCTGGTGAGGTTGCAGAGAAATAGGAACACTTTTACACTGTTGGTGGGAGTGTAAATTAGTTCAACCATTGTGAAAGACAGTGTGGCAATTCCTCAAAGACCTAGAGGCAGAAATACCATTTGACCCAGCAATCCCATTACCAGGTACGCACCCAAAGGAATATAAATAATTCTATCATAAAGATACATGTGCATGTATGTTCATTGCAACACTATTCACTATAGAAAAAACATAGAATCAACCCAAATGCCCATCAATTATAGACTGGATAAAGAAAATGTGGTACATATACACCATGGAATACTATGCACTCATAAAAAGGAACAGATCATGTATTTTGCAGGGACGTGGATGGAACTGGAAACTGTTATCCTCAGCAAACTAACACAAGAACAGAAAACCAAACACTGCATGTTCTCACTTATAAGTGGGAGCTGAATGATGAGAATACATGGACACATTAGGGGAACAACACACACTGGGGCCTGTCATGGGGGTAGAGAGGGAGGGAGAGCACCAGGAATAACAGCTAATGGATGCTGGGCTTAATTCCTGGGCGATGGTTTGATCTGTGCAGCAAACCACCATCGCACACGTTTACCCATGTCACAAACTTGCACATCCTGAAAATGTACCCCAAAACTTAAAAGTGGAAGGAGAAAAAGATTAGAGTTTGTTCAATGTGTAAAACAAATTAAAAAATAATATATATCTTAAAAAAATGTGTTTACTGCTAGGGAATGTGCATTCCCAACAATAGCATGGATGTTTTCATTTTTTATAAAAAATTATATATATTGACAGAAAGGAATATGAAAATAATATTGTCTATTTGAAATTGTATTTAAAATTTTCTGTTGACTGTATTTGCTTTTTCTGCAATGAATTGCTTTCATAGTAAAAAAAAGTCTTTTAAAAATTAGTCCCAGCAATAAAACCATAGGCAGATAAAAAATCCAGCAATCCCTGAGGTAAGGTGGCATTTTAAAAATTGAAAATATTTATTTGGACAGAAAAGCAAAACTTTACCATAATTATGAATATTGTAATTATAAAGTAAATGAACACTTCAATTATGTAACAGTTGTGATTTATTATTAAGGTTTTAGGTCTATAATACATTTAAAATTTAATGAACTTTGGAAAGACAATATCATAAAATTGTCTTAAAACACTACGTTGTCATTATTAACATTGCAGATAACAATAAAGATGGCAAAATTCTTTACTCTTACCACATCATCATATAATTATCACATTTGTTATCAAATTTTAGTTTGGAAGTCAGTCGACTTATCAATATCAAATTCTACTTTGTTGCACAATGTCCAGTTTGGCAATTTTCAACTATGTTGTGAAACTCAAGAAAAATAAAGTTGGGTCTAAGCAGTTGACAGAGTTCTGCTCGAAAACCTATTCTTACAGAAGAACTTGTCAAAACATTTTTATCTTTAAAACTTTTTGAATGCAACTATTAATGTTTCACTTTTGCTCTACTCAACTTTGCCTGAAAAAGTTGATTAAAATTATTAAGGAAATAAAGTGTAGAAGGATTATAGAAAATATTTTCAATAAAAAGAATAATCATTAACACTGGTAATTGCCACTAGGAAGGAGTATACATACTGATAAAAATTATAGAAACCTGTTGGTGGTTCCCATAACTACCACTGATGTTAAGTCCTACAACATCAAAAATGAAGAAATAGTTCCATGAGCTGTCAATAATTGTCTGAAGGCAACGTGTTATTCATCAGCACCAGAATCCCTCTGATGTTCTTCCACATGTTCACAATTTTTTTACCATTGGTCATCTATCAGATTCTGCAACTGTTCTGGGAATATCCAACTAACAAAAGCCAAAGCTGGGCATTGACACTAACGGTAGCTTACGGATGTTTCCCCTGCAAATCTCACATTTTCTGATAATAAAATTTTGCACAAAAGGTAGAATTCAAAAGGCCAATTATACTTTTATCTAAAATCTTATAATTACAGTAGTTTCATGAAAAAAGTTGTCCAGTAGTATAAATTGCTTCTGCATCAGTTCCACAAACAAGACAAGGACCAAAAACATCCAAACGGTTCACAGACAGGGTTGAGAAGTAAGCTTGTGATTTCAATCTGGTCTTTTGTAGGATCAGTGCTGAGCCGAGAACTTTGAGAGACTGGTGAACATTAACTTGGTTACTAATGCTATGGGACAAAAAAGTACTAGCTCTTCCTCCTTGGTGAAAGAGTGATGGTACATCTGTGGAAACATCCCAGTGCCAGAAGAATTCATCTTCAGAACAATAAATGGAGGATCTGGGTTGGATGGGTGAAAGTGAACTTCATACATTTTAGCTTTATAAGCCTTCAGCAGAGATACAGGCATAGTACCTTGTCTAACATTCCAAATACTCAACATTCCATCCTGGCCACCAGTAGCTACAACATGCTGTTTGATGAGATTTCTATCAACACAATGGACTGGCACTCAGTCACCAGTCATGACAATATCTGAGAAGGCTCATTTCCTTGTTGTGTGAAATCCCACATTTTTAACTGTCCAATCGAATTTACAGTAAGAATCTCTCAGGAGTTCGAAGAAAGATTACAGCATGGAGTATACTACTATCTGCATTGCCTACAATTCTTACAGCTTCCTTGTGATAAGCTTTGAAGAGATTTATTCAACCATCATCTCCGACATTAATTATTTCTGGGCTGTTGCACACAACACCTGTACATGGTGCACTGCTACACGAAGGACTTTCTGGGCCTATGTGGTAGTGAGCTGTAGTTCACAGCTGGTTGACTGAAAGAGTCTGGTTATTTGGATGATGAAGGAAAACTGATACACATCCTGTTGATGAAGCAGCTACAACTCTTTCCTGGTCAGACAACTGTCAATCCATTATATCACTGTGGTGTCTAATATCACACAATAATTGATTGTCTCCTTCAAACCCTCTATCAGAGTCCAAGTTTCCAAAATCTCCCATAGACCGCAGTGAAACATAATTTTCCCCATTGTCCTATAATTTTCCCCATTGCATGTAGTGAACATCTCTGCAGTCTTCAAGTGCCCCAGAGGACTGACTGGTCACCAGCAGGTTTTGCAGATTCTCTGAGACACAAACAGCATACAGCAGGTACAGCAAGAAGCAAGCACTGCTTCCAACTTCCCTTCTGCAGCTTCCTCACCTCTCTCAGTCTTTGTAGAATTGAAGAGCATTAGGGTCTTGCTCCGGATTAGGCTTTGGCTTAAGGGAATGTTGTGGCTGGCTTGATCTTCTATCCAGACCAACTAGAACTTTCTCCACATCAGCATTAAGGCTGTCTCCTTTTTTTATTATTTTTCACGTGTTCACTGAAGCAGCACTTTTAATTTCCTTCAAGAACTTTTCCTTTGCATTCACAACTTGGCTAACTCTTTGGCACAGTGGCCTAGCTTTCAGTCTATCGTGGTTTTTGACCTTCCTCTCTCACCAAATTTAATTATTTCTAGCTTTTAATTTAAAAACAGATGCGTGCAACTCTTCCTTTCACGTGAACACTTAGAGGCCATTGTAGGGCTATTTCAATATTATTGTGTTTCAGGGAATAGGGAGGCCTGTGGAGAGTGAGGGAGATGGGGGAATGGGTGGTTAGTGGAGCAATCAGAACATACACCAACTTTATTGATTAAGTTTGCCGTCTTTTGTGGGTATAGTTCATATAGCCCCCCAAAAATTACAATGGTATCATCAAAGATCACTTACCACAGATTACTATAACAGATATAATAATAATAATAAAGTTTTAAATATTGTGAGAATTACCAAAATGTGACACAGAGACACAAAGGGAGCATATTGCTGTTTGAAAAATGGCATTAATAGAATTGCTTGCTGCAGGGTTGCCACACACCTTCAGCTTGTGAAAAATGAAAGCTCTGTTCAGTATAATAAAGCAAAGCACAATAAATTGAAGTATGCCTGTGTGTGTGTGTGTGTGTGTGTGTGTGTGTGTGTCCTGTTGGTTTTCTTTCTCTGGAAGACACTAATATAACAACCTAAATAATAGAAGAAAATATTTGTAAATTATTAATAAGTGACTTTTATCTAGAATATATTTTTAAAGTCTTACAACTCAGTGATAAAAAGACATCCTAATTTTTTAAATTTTTTTATTACACTTTAAGTTCTAGGGTACACATGCACAACGTGCAGGTTTGTTACATAGGTATACATGTGCCATGTTGGTTTGCTGCACCCATCAACTCATCATTTACAATAAGTATTTCTCCTAATGCTATCCCTCTCCCAGCCTCCCACCTCCTGACAGGCCCCGGTGTGCAATGTTCCCCGCCCTGTGTCCAAGTGTTCTCATTGTTCAATTCCCACCTGAGTGAGAACATGTGGTGTTTGGTTTTCTGTCCTTGTGATAGTTTGCTCAGAATGATTGTCTAGCTTCATTCATGTCCCTACAAAAGACAAGAACTCATCCTTTTTTAAGGCTGCATAGTATTCTATGGTGTATCTGTGCCACATTTTCTTGATCCAGTCTATCATTGATGGACATTTGGGTTGGTTGCAAGCCTTTGCTATTGTGAATAGTGCCGCAATAAACATATGTGTGCATGAAGACGTACTAATTCTTTAAATGAGCAAAGGGTTAAATATACACTTCTCCACAGAATATATATGAACCACCAATAAGGACATGAAAAGTACATTATTAGTAGTAATTAGGAAAATGCAAAGCAAAACCACAATATAACACTTCACATTAACTAGGATGACTAAATTCAAGAAGACAGCAATAACAAATATTGGCGAGAATGTGGAGAAATTGTAACACTCATATACGTTGATGTGAATGTAAAATGATGTGACCATTTTGGCAAATAGTTTGGCAGTTGACTGTTTACTGTTAAATATGGAGTTATTATATGATCCAGCCATTCCACTCCTTGGTATGCACCCGTGAGAAGTGAAGACATGTCCACATAAAAATTGGTACATAAATGTTTATAGCAGCATTATTTGTATTAGCCAAAAACTGGAAACAACCAAAATGTCCATCAACTAATGAATCGATAACTAATACATGGTATCCATACAATAGAACATTGTTTGAAAATTAAAAAGTGAAAGCAGTTACTGTCTGCTGCTAATGTTTCCACTACAGATACAAGAAAAAATTCTCTTCACACTTTCTGTCTGATTGTAGCAGCCTGAGATTGAATAGAGGAATACAGGGGGGAAAACACAGAAAGAGAATTTTCACGACTCAGGAATAATCTTGTAAACACTAAAGAGCCTGTTTTACTACAAAGAAAAACCTAAAATTTGGTTTACATGAGAAGTGTTCAGAAATATCTCTTCCTATCCTAACCTAGCTGGTTACATTTGTAAGAGCTTAAAGGCTAAAGCTAATTAAAAGCAAGCCAATAATAAAAAGAAAAGGAAGAACATAAAAAGGAATGAAATTCCAATACATCTTACAACTTGAATAAAACTTGAAAGCATTATGTGAAGTGAAAGAAGTCAGTAACAAAAAAACAAATATTGCATGATTCCATTCATATGAGATGTCCATAATAGACAAATCTATAGAAACAGAGAGTTGATTAGTGGTTACTAACAACTGGATTAGGCAGTGAAGAGAGAAGTGTAAGGAAGGGTGAATGACTGGTAATAGGTATCAAGTTTCTTTTTGGGGTGATGAAAATGTTCTAAAGTTATGTTATAGTGAACTCATTCCATCTTACTTGCCATCTATCTTCATAAATAGCCCTGCTTGTGTTTTTGCCAGTTTCCTCTCTCCCCAGCTTCTACTTTGATCTTTCTATTCCTCTTGTTTCTTCCAGTCTTGCATCATAATCCAAGCTCCAAGCACAAAAACAAATTATCTGTTCCCAACCTCTTTGAATCAGAAGCATTAGCAATTATATGAACCATCATTTGCCTTGGGTCCACCAAGCCAGCCCCAATTCCTGTGACCAAATCTGCGGATACAGTTATTTGGAGTTTGGAATTTATACCTTCACAACTCTATGGTTAGGTTCTGTGAATTGCAGAGAGTCTAATCAACTCATGATGTAGCTAAAAATATACCATCCAAGAATTGAGTTACAAGTCCCTGTTATCTTTCAGTCTGACTTACTGGAGACTCCGAAGGAGGGAAACCAGAGGAACAGCAGCTTTTGCAGTAGTCCAGGAAGATGGTGCTCATGACAACAGCCATCTATACATAGTTGTCCAGAAAGCATGTTGCCAGTGTGAGCCAAAATTTCTTTCCTAAATACCCAAAATGGCACATCTATCCTTCATTTGCCCTGGTAGAAGAGCTTACATAACCAGAGAAATGGTTCTAGTTTCCTGTTTCAGAACTTTGGAAAAAGCTTCTTAGAAAATATGAGGAACAAGGACTTATTTTCTGTCTTAGTCTGCTGTTCTATGGGATGATAGATGTAATCTGTGTTTCTTAATCCTTGTTCCCACTTTTGATGCCAAACAAAGTAACAATGGTTGACATTGAATGTGGACTTTTGAGGCTGTCTGACTTCTCCTAAGAGGCTGACTCTACCTCTTCCTCTTTATTTGCTGGTTATTTTAATAATGACTATAGAATCTGTTCTAATTAGATAATGAATAAGAGAGAGGAAGGAATAAGGACATAAATTTGCAAAAACTAAAAAAAATGAAGTGCACAAGGAAATTGATTGAAGTCACCAATGCCAGGGAATAAATCCTATGCTACCTCACCATCAGTGTGCCAGCAGGGTATTGATTTCTGGATGCACAATGGGGAAATTAGTGCCAGCTCCAGTATGGTTGTGCAGCAGTAACAGGTCAAGGAGTATCTGGGGAGACCTTAATGACTAAGAGAGCTTTGGGAACTTTCTCTGGGAATTTTAAAAATAAAAGTAGTATAAGTCTTCATTAAATTATAAGTAGTTGAAATATCTGCTTTTGGAAAAGCCATAAATATAAAAAAGTCTCACTTGATCCAGAAAAAGGTCCCAGGATTGAGATATAATTCCTTAGAAGTCAGCTAAGAGTGAGGAGAACAAGCTTTGTACTTTTAAATAAACTATCTCCCATGGGCCCTAAATGGACACAGCATCTGCAATCCCCAAAAATGTACATACTTAATAGAGAACAATATATTACATATATTTCATAAATGCATAGAAAGTTTTAGAAACAATTAGATTAAAAATAGACTGTGTTCCAAAATGCCTTTTTATGTCAGTCAATTGGAATTAGAAAAATTTTTTCCCACTGAATCCATAGTTCATGTTCCCAGGTGAATCCTAGAAATTCTACTTAAACCATATGCAGTTGAAAATCTGGACTAAGTCCCAAGTTCTTTGGGTTCTAAGCCACTGTGACCTCTGAGGGTAGGGACCAGAAAAAGAGAAGCTTTCACAGTAGCCCAGGAATATGGTTCCTATGGCAGCAGACACAGATAGATAGATAGATAGATAGATAGATAGATAGATAGATAGATAGATAAACAGGTTAATGAATGGATGTACAGCAAAGTATACATGCTATCCAAATCCCAACATGACATGTTGAACCTAAATTTTCTCTGTTTTATTTTTTAAAAAATTAACGTAATGCAATTTTAAATAAAATTGCTGCATATTCAGTGTTTCCTTTTTCTATTTCAATGCTTATTTTCCTTTATAAAACTAAAATGCAGATCTTTTATCCAGTAGCACTTTTATCTGTGGCCCAAGGACCCCACCAATAATTTAACACATATCATCCTTTAAACATAAAAACAGCTGGGTGCAGTGGCTCATGCCTATAATTCCAACATTTTGGGAGGCCAAGATGGGAGGATTGCTTGAGCCCCGCAGTTCAAGACCAGCCTGGGCAACAAAAATGTTGCCTGTCTCTACCAAAATTTTAAGAAATTAACCAGGAATGGTGGCACACACCCGTGGTCTCAGCTACTTGAGAGACTGAGGAGGTCGAGGCTACAGTGAGACAGATTTGCACCACTGCACTCCAACCTGGGCAACAGTGTGACCTTCTCTCAAATGATAATAATAATAATTAGCCTTAGCCTACCTTTTCCTTACAAAGGTTTTTACTGCTGTCTCTTTTATCACCTTTCCCTTGAAAGCTCCTGACAACTTGAAACCACTTATTTGCATGTAGTGAACTGCTTAATACTTGTGTTAGGGTATATCACAGACCTCTGCCTCAGAAAACAAAGTCAGATTTTTATGCTCTACAACAATAAATCCTCTAAGCAAAAATGTGGCATTGCCTTACATGTTTAGATTCATACATAAGATTCCCCACATAATTTGTGGTATAATGGACATGGGATATAAGATTCTGGAATTTTATGCAGCATCTAGAAGACCCAAAAGGAATGTTTAGGATTTCTCTTTCCTATCATTCTCATCTTCTTTCTCTGTCCAAGTCTTTCCCCCAGAACACTTGTTCAGTCAGGCATTCTTCCTGAGTTGCCCTCTTACACTTCATTTTGCAAGCAGGACATGTTATTGAGATAAGGCTTTGGCTGACTTACATTCTGGCCAAACTGTAATTACCTGCTGTGTGGGCTGCTTCCCAAAACAGTAGGGGAAACTTTATTGGAGATGCCAGTCATTTTTGTACAAGTAGCCACCCCAAGATGTTAGTGACCATTTCATTCTCCATATTGTCAGAAAAAAAACTGTGTGTTAGTGTCAAACTTAATTCAAGGTGCACCTTAAGTCCTCAGTACCTCTCCAGTCTCAGGAGGCCCTTTATGCCTCTTTCCATCTTGAGGTAATCTTCATTTTTAGCCTACACAAAGCTGAGAAAGAGACAAATAGGGGGACAATTTTGTGAAAGTCAGCCCAAATCTTCCAATTTTTCAAATATCCGTTCCTACTTTCCATAAATTCAATAGAGGGTCACTCACTATGGTGTTATACATTATTCACCAAGTATATTATATTACAATTCTTCCTTTTAGAGGTTTCTGAAACAGTCAGGACTTAGAACATCAGCTGAAAATTTATTCCCTTGTTAGGTCAACCCTGATTGATAATTCAGATCATATGTCATACACGTGGCCAAAATTTCCATTTTCTATTTTCTACTTAGTTATGGACTATAGTATAGTTATATCTAGCCTTAATGACCTTTTGAAAAAAATTCCTTTGTAGCAATAGCCATATAGACATTGTTAGTACTTTCATGAAAATGATGACCAAATTCATCATAAATGAAGCATGCAGAGTTTAATTTAGTGCTATTTTCCATTTTTCTTTTTTGTATTTTTTTTTAAGAGATGTGGTCTCATTATGTTGCCCAGGCTGGTCTCTAACTCCTGGGCTCAAGCAATCCTCCCACTTCAGCCTCCCAAACTGCTGGGATTCTGGGCATAAGGAACCATGTTTAGCCTTTTCTATTTTTAAAAGAAGGGGGTTCGTTGGTTGAGAATATCCGGCCCCTAGCAGATACTAGTAACTTAGTTCTGTATAGAGGAAAATGATTTCATAATCATAGATGATATAAACTATGGACAACCATCTTGCCAATTCACATTGGCAAGAAGAAACAATGTGATCAACCAATGTAACTGTGAATAAATTTCTGGGGAAGTCTCACCAGAAGTGGCAATCCTATTAGAATGGAAGATATGGCACCTTTGTGATTTGGGGAAATTTTCAATATGAGGCAAATTTAGTTTGGGATGTCTATTTGCATTTATTGACTGGGTAACAATAAATAAAACATTCAAACCCATTTGTGCCTCAGTTTCCATATTTGTGAAAGAAAAAGAATGGCCTCTGTGTTTGAAGCTCTTAAAATCAAGAGAGACAGTATATCACAGTGGTTGGGTGCACAGCCCTGTGCATTCTGATTCTTCCTGTTACTAAATGACCTTAGAAAAGTTACTCAAACTCTTTGTGCCTCCAGTTTTGCGTTTGTAAAAAGGAATCATAATATATCAACTTTTAGGGATACTGTGAAGATTAAATTAATGAATGCATGTAAAATGCTTAGAACAATGTCAGGTACAAAGCAATAATTCTATGTATGTTAGGTCTGCAGCAACAGTCATCAAAGCAAGACTATCTTTTTAAACCAGATGCTATAGCTAATGAGGTGTTCTTAATTCTTTGTTGTCACATATTTCCAAGTGCTTTCCAATAGTTCTCTTATATCTCTGAATATTATTTCCAGGAAAATATTAAATTGAAACACAGTGAGAGTAAAGAATATATGCTGAACTGAAAATCAGGATATCGGATCACTTGAATTTTCCCCACCAATTGTGACATTAAGTAATTTGGGCTCTCAGTTTCCTCATCTGAAAAATAATGGAAGTAAATTAAGTATCTCTAAAGCCCCTTCACCTTTAACATTCTTTCAAATAAGACTGTATTTGGTCTTATTATCCTGAAATAATTGGAATGACATTTTACAATAGCCATTTTCAATATGCATATTTGCTTAGGTATGTTAAGCTCTTTTCTTTTTCTTTTAAACCTCAAATCCAAGGTTTGTGTCAACTAAAATAGACAAAATCTTATGAATGTTGAACCAGGAATGTGACAAAATGCATTTTTCCACCATAGAGTCAAAGTTAGCATAATATACTTTATCTGAATGAACACATTTTAGTAAAAGTAAAGTTCTGATTTAGGGTGACTTGGTAAATGAGAATTTCAGTTAAGACCTGCCTAAAGGAAAGGAAGCTGAGGAAATGAGCGAGAGAACAAGTATAATTCTTAAAGGAGAATTTAAGTTACACTTTGGAAAATACTTGTAAAAACAGAATTGTCTTTGCAGGGAGCACATCATCTTGAGGGGAAGTGCTACAAAGTTAGAAAAAAGACAAATAACACCAAGCAAATTACAATTTTTAAAAATAGTATTATCTCAAGGAAACAGATGAGAGCCTACAGGGAAGGGGAAAAGTTAGTAAGAAAAGAAAATAATAAAAAATATGAAACAAAAAGTTGTCCCAAAAAACTGATGAAAGAGAAAAATAAGGAAATAGCACAGAGATAATGAGAGGAAAAAAGACATAAAAGAATGACATACATGGAGTCATAGTGTCAAAAATACATTGATCTGACAGTCAGAAAGACAGCTTCCATATTCCAAAAAATAAGGTGGGGGTGGAGGTGGGTTGGCATAAAGAAGAGCCTAGAATGTTCAAAAATATGAAATACAAAAAAGTTAGGAAACTGTTCTGATTAAAGGAGACCAAAGATAATACATAACCCTTGATAGAATCCTAGATTGTTAAAAAAAAAAAAAAAAAAAGAAAAAAAAAGACATTGGGACAATCAGTGACATTTGGATATGGATGGATTGTATATTAAATAATAGTATTATGTTAATGATAAATAGTCTGAGTGGCAATGGTGTTGTAGTTATATGTATACATACATATATATAGTATGTAGGTTACATATATGTCTTATTATCAGGAGATAGAGATATATGCTGTGGTATTTAGGGGTAAGATGTCTGCAACTTACTCTCAGCCTTTTCAGAGGGAAAAAACGTAGTATAAGGAAAAGGAGACAAAGTAAATATGGCAAAATGTTGACAATTCATGAATGTAGAGGGAGAATCTACAATGTTCATTGTCCTATTCTTGTAATCTGCCTGTAGTGTTGAAGTTTTCAAAATAAAAAGTTTCTCAAAATCAAAAATAACATACAACCTTTCAATAAATAAATTGCAAAGCTGTTTAAAAAAAGCAAAAAAAAATTATGTAGCATAAGCTACCTTGCTCAACCCTTGTCCATCATCCTTCTCCACTACAACTTCATCAAAGAGAGAGTGTGTAAAACCAAATTATTACTAATTATTGATTAGTTCTGCAAATAAGAACCCTGAATTCTTTAGAGGTTAGTGCTCTTCTTATCATTAGAACCACAACAGTTCTCTACTGCCAGTCTGGACAGAAGCAGTTACTTTGTGGTATCTATTGGGTAACATTGAGAGGAAGAAATGGGAACCTCTAAATGCAAATTAAGCCTGTGGTTAAAAAAAATTAATTAAATTAAAAAAAAATAAGCTAACGCAGGAGAACTTTTTTTGTCTCAACTAAGATAGTTGTGTAATATCTTGAGTGGACAAGCAAGGAGGGGTAATTTAACAGATACAGCAATGTGTCTTGTGTGTTAGGCATATATGGTGGAGAATAGACTGGTTTTGGTAGTCTATCTCTAAAAAGAGAAGTATAGGCAACTGAATGTGTTTTAATTATTTGAAAGATTTACTTCTCTAACAATCTAAAAACTAAAAACCTTTAAAAGGAACCTTCCCTAAAAGAGGAGGATTTTTTCTCGATGAGGAAGCATTCTATCATTACATTCAGTTTAAAATTACAATGAACAACTCTGGCAAATATGAAAAGGGATGACGCTCCCATACATTGATGGTTTCAGCATAAATTGGTACAATATTCCTGGTAAATAATTTGGCAACAGGTTTCAAGAGTCACAAAAATACTCTTATCTTTTGATCACTTTTTATCTTAAGGAAAAAAAGAAAACAAAAGAGAAGAGTAAGAGAAAGGGAAAGGGAGGTGAGAGGAATGAAGAAAGGGAGATGGAGGGAGAGAAGGAGGGCAGGCAAGCTGTGTATAGATGGTCATTTCAGAATATTTATAGTTAAAAAAAGAGAAAGGAAGAAAGATGTTCAGCAATAATATGTTTATATAATGCACATCAATCTAAGCACGTATAATATCTTTCAAGCCTTAAGACTGAACAGGAAGAAAAATGCTAACATAGCGATGAGTGGAGTATATATAATTAAAAATGGCATCCATTTGATGATTCATCTATGTAAAGTCATGTAAGGATAAGAAGAAGGTAATTTGTTTGATTATGAACAGGATGGAGTGAGGTATATCTTTTTTTTTTTTTTTTTTTTTTGAGACAGTCTTACTCTGTCAGCTGGGCTGGAGTGCGGTGGCGTGATCTCGGCTCACTGCAACCTCCACCTCCTGGGTTCAAGCAATTCTCCTGCCTCCATCTCCCAAGTAGCTGCGATTACAGACACCCACCACTATGCCTAGCTAATTTTTCGTATTTATGGTAGAGAAGGGGTTTCACCATGTTAGCCAGGCTAGTCTCGAACTCCTGACCTCATGATTCACCCGCCTCAGTCTCACAAAGTGCTGGTATTACAGGCGTGAGCCACCTCACCCAGCCGGTTTATCCTTTTAAAGTCCCCATTGCTATTGTTACAAGAGTAGAGTTTAGTTAATTGCTTTCTATTTATGACAGGGCATGGAGTGCAGCAAAGTCTACCAAATTGAATACAGTTTTGGAGTGTCGACAAAATATGAATTTCCTCTTCACTTCTGCAGACTATCCATATGAAATTATATTTAATCTGTATAACTAACTCCTCAGTCTATTCTGCTGTAATAAAGCATCTTTTCAAGAAATGAAAATAATATCTACATGATTAGAAAAGCTGTTTATGCCAATTTGATGAAGCATTTATTTTAGGTTTGCACCTATATAGTGTGGTTTTGGAACTGGCAACACTTCTATTTCCATCTGTCATTTAAAGCAAGCTTGGTTTAGAAGAGCCACATAGTGTACTAAAGGTTAGAACAAAGACTCTAGAGCTAGGTAAATCTGGGTTTGAATCCCTTACATGCCTTCTAGTTGAGTATCCTTGGACAAATTTCTTAATATCTCTCTGCACTTCCATTTTCTCATCTGTAAAGTGGGTAGAAAAATTACACCTACTTTATAGGGATATCATGAAGATGAAATGAGTTGATGCATATGAAGTTCTTAGTACAGTACCTGGCATGCAGTGATGTTAGCTGATCATCAGGGATTACTGGTTCTCTTTAACCCACTGCTTTTACACAATGAACAGTTAGGTGTAAGGGTGATCAAATTAAAGCACATCTTTTAATATTGTGGGGCTTGGGTCTATATTTAGACTCATTTCCAGAATAGTCTCATGGCCAGAATTTAGACGCAGCCAGAATAGTCAGTGGCTAATATTTTTTGAGGACATCTTCAGTGCCATTGTTCTATCATCATATATTATATTAAACAATGTAATATTAGTGTTGTGGGGATATTTTTTCAGGAAAATTATGTAAATTTATGTCCAGATATATTACTTTTTGAATTTCATAGAACATATATGATTGAAGGGAAGCTGAAGAGTAAATTTTGGTTTTCTTGAAACCACTACTGAAAAGAGTTCACCTCCATAATGCCTCTTGCTATATTCCCATTATTCAAGGTCTATCTAGACTGCCCCAGAAGATTTTCAGACATTTTAGGTAATCTACACTTTTTGATTTTTCTAGAGAAGTCAATCGAGGAATCATGGGAATTAATCTAAACTTCTTACAGGCATTATTCTAATTTTCTAATCCAGGAAGGTGAGAACGGACCAGGAAAACTTCTTAGTAATAAGCAGAAAGAATTTGGTGCTAAGAAAGAAGACAAGTACACAGATTGCATTCTGTTTTTATTTACCAAGCAGTCCTGAACATTTGTAATAAACAAGGCTGTATACAGGCACAGTATAGAAACAAGTGGCACCATCTTTGCTCTCAAGTAGCTTATACTTCACATGACAAAAATATATGCATGAACAAATACATAGCAAACGAGGAAATGCATATAAAATAGCGTCCTATCAAAGCATGATTGTGAATAAGCTTTAAATCCTAAAAGATTCATTCCAGCAAGTATTAATAGTATTTTGGTTCTGATTAGTTCTACCAATAACTTGGGTCTTGAACTTTCAACACTTCATTAACTGAAAGAAGAGGCTGGGGTAATCACTGTTGCAATAGCATGACTGCTATTTTTTTTCTCTTGCAGCCACCAACTGAGAGCTACAAAACTGCACTTCCTAGAGATATGTTGAGAGAGGTTCAAGGCTCAACAGAACTTACCCTTTTTCTGTCAGAGGTACAATTAGATGTTTGATGTAGCTCCCAGGTTAATTACAAAGTGAGCATTACATTAGATTAATAAATGCTGAGGTTGATGCCCTTGCAATGAGGGAAGACAGTACCGAATAATTCAGCTCACATTTTCTGGTCGACAGTTACCAATGTTAGTTATTTGGCAGGTCAGCCTGACCTGGGTTATGTCACAAAAGGCCACATGGGGCAGCTGTGGAAGCAAATCAGTGATCCTAGCTCAAGGGTTGTACAAAGCATTTTGTGCATATTCAAGTTCAAGTACCATACAGTACAGGCTGATTTTTCCCTGAGATTAAAAGTAAATATATTTTCCCACTTTTTAATTGGTCAAATATTTTATTGAAACATTTAATTGAAAGTAACCTCCAAAAGTATTTCCAAGTTCCAGGAATTTGAACAGTATGCTGATAGAATAAAGGAGGCTATTACTGTAAAACTTCTTTCAGTATATATAACCTATGCAGTACATCAGAAAGCAACTCTGCTTGAGCATATAAAAAGTGATGTCTAAGTAGGAAAAAATTTGGCACTAGGCCAGGTGTGGTGGCTCACACCTGTAATCCCAGCACTTTAGGAGGCAGAGGCGAGTGGATCACTTGAAGTCAGGAGTTTGAGACCAGCCTGGCCAACATGGTGAAACCTCGTCTCTACCAAAATAACCCAAAAATTAACCAGTTGTAGTAGTGAGCACCTGTAATTCCAGCTACTCAGGAGGCTGAGACATAAGAATCGTTTGAACCTGGGAGGCAGAGGTTGCATTAAGCCGAGATCATGCCACTACACTCCAGCCTAGGCGACAGAGCAAGACTGTCTTTAAAATTTTTTTTTAAATTGGCACTTTATTTTATTATAACAATAGAAATGACAGTACAAAAGTTCATCTTTTCTAAATAGAACAATGACTAGCAGATCGTAAGGTCCTAATAAATATTCCTTGAAAAAATCTTTGGATAGCCTGAGAAAGTAGAATTCATTTGGCATTTATACCTAATATTAATTTCCTGATGATTTACACAAATATTTTTGGGTCAAGTTTTGAAACCCCAATAACCTAATTCCTTACTATTCCACAGTGTGGTCCACAGACAAGCACCAATATCACCTGGGAGCTTGTGAGATCTGCAAAATCTCAGGCCTAATTAATCAGACCTGCTGAATCAGAATCTGCACATTAAAGTTTGATAAAATCTCTTTCAAAACAGGTGAAATAAGGCCAGGCGCGGTGGCTCATGCCTGTAATCCCAGCACTTTGGGAAGCCAAGGTGGGTGGATCACTTGAGGTCAGGAGTTAGAGACCAGTCTGACCAACATGGTGAAACCCTGTCACTACTAAATACAAAAAATTAGCTGGGCATGGTGGCGGGTGCCTGTACTCCCAGCTACTCAGGAGGCTGAGGCAGGAGAATTGCTTGAACCTGGGAGGCAGAGGTTGCAGTGAGACAAGATCATGCCATTGCACTCCAGCCTGGGCAACAAGAGCAAAACTCTGTCTCAAAAATAAATAAATAAATAATAAAACAGGTGAAATAGTCCTAAAGTTAAGATCAAAGCCCTCTTTAAAGAGAGAAACACAAGGGAAGTAGATCTTAAAATATGGTAATGGAACCAGAAAGGATGTTTGGAAGGTGCAGAATATTACTTGCACATGGGATGTGGCAGGTACATACAGTCAAACGCTCATACCCAAGTGATTATTGTGACCTTGGGTGAGTTTCTCAACCTTTCTTGGAGTTATTTGTAAAAGAAAAAAGGCAAGTTCGAAAACTTCTAGTTCTAATGTGACTTTCCTCTTGTCTTCAGGTGCTTTGGGTCTTATTTCCCACAAATTAACAAAAGCATCCCTTTCACCCTATGTCATACCAGTTTGGCCACTGTGTGTGCCTCTTGTCCTAATTTTTACCTAGCCCTCACCCTACACTACTCTGCCACACACCTGAGACATATGCTGTAGGCATTCTGGATATACTTTTAGCCCATTAAATGTGAAAACAGCATTTATTCTGGAAAGCTCTCTTCGTTTCAGATAAATCAGAAAGACATTTAATTGTATATATTATACGTATATCACCTGATTAAGTGGGCAAAATAAAATGAATAACCCTTGTAATATCCCCTTTTCAACACATATTCCCTTCTGTTATACTTCGTACTATCGTTGGGGAAACAGGACAGATGTTTTTTTTCTCTGCTCTGTAAAAATTTTTAAAGAAATCTTTCATAAAGATCTCTTTTGTATTTTTTAGTTTTATATATTTGTTCTACTAACTTAATAAGGTATTTTAATGGAGATTCCGTAGAAAAATAATTGCTAGCAGAGCTTTAAAGACAGTTTAAGTATTTATATCCCTAGAGTAGAGGAATATTGTATGACATGATTTAAGAAAACCATTGCTAATGAACACAGTCATCAGCAGATTTTGACTTAAGGGGCACTGAAAAATCCTCTAATCTTATCTTCTCTTCCAAAATATACTATCTGCTGGGACCTTCTATTTGCATAGTACAAAGACAAAGAACTACTAAGCCATATGACTCCAAGATAATCCTGATGTGGTAACTTAAAAGATGTCATCAAAGTCTTGCCACACCTCTCATCAGGAGGTGAAATCTATTTCCACCCCCCTTGAATCTAGACTGGCCCTGTCACAGACTTTGACAAATAGATTGTGGCAAAAGTGATTATGGAACTTCTAAGAGTAGGCCTTCAGAGATCTATAGACTATGCTTTCTCCCTCCTGGAATGCTCTCTATTGGAAGTGAGCAACCATGCAAGAAATAACAACTACCCTGAGTCCACCATGCAGGGAGGAAGCCTGAGCTAACCTCATGAGAGTGTGTGAAGGAGTACAGAAGGGCCATACTTGTGAGTAAAACTTTCTTGGAACTTCCATTTCAGCTCCACCACCAGATAAGCACAACTGAGCGAATGACACCAACCAGTGTCAAGAGAAGCAGGACTACCCAACTACACTTTGCCTAAATTCCTGATTCACAGAATTATAAGCAAATAAAATGATTGTCTAAAGCACTAAGTTTTGGGTTAATTTGTTATGCGGCAATAAAGAATCAAAACACCTGGAATCCAGTTACCTTCTCTTTTATTACCCACCACACATGGTCTGTCTCCTGTAGTATCGCTGTTTTTCCTGACTAGCTTTCTCATCCTGCTGTTACATTCTTACTAGGAATTTCTCTAAGCAATATCCAGTTAAAATTCTGGAAGGGAATAGGCTGGTTGGCTTTGCTCATTGTCTCACTTTTCTTGGGCAGAACCTTTTGTACCAATCCATTTCATCAGCATTTTTATGGGTGAATCTTAGTTTACCAGGTACCGACTCTCATCAAATTAGTGTCTGACTCTACACAAGAAATACACAAAGAGCCTGGTGCTGCTTTCCTGAGCAGGACAGTTCATAGGGACATTGAGCATGGTTGGCATCTAACCTGGTTATTCTGAAGATTTCATGATTAAATCCTCAGTCCTATGAATTAACCAATTGTCCAGTGTTAAAATACAGACACCCCCTGCACACATGAAACTACTCATCAATTGTTTAAACTTTAATATATGTAAAATGTGTCCTGTAGGATCTAGCTGAATCTGAGCATTAATGCTGGAAAAGGAGGAGGAGGCCTGAGATCTTTGGCTGCTTGGTAGAGTAAAGGTGGTAGAAAGAAGTCAACAAGAACTTAAAGGAAAGATCAAAGGACAGTGAAAGAACACTTTTCCTAGTTTTGCCTAGAGCAGGCTTTTGATTAAAGGTAGAGTGCTGACTCTCTAAAGATAGATATCTAAAAGGATTCTTCTAGATACATGAGATCACAAGAAAGATTGTGCAAGGGCATAAATAAGAGCATACTATAGTGATTAAGACCATGTGACATTAAAGGAAGAGGAAGATGGAAAAAAGATACATGAAGAATATAAACAAGAGGTTGGTGCCTAGAAAAAGAGGAAGATAGTAGAAAGTTTGGGAAGTATAGAAAGTATAAGATCCTTTAGGAGTTGTTCTTTATATACTACTATTTGCTAAACTTCAATGTTTAAAATTCAGCATTTGTACAGCAAGCGTAGGTATACAGCTAATATTAAATTCTAATATGTAATGGTCTGTATACTTCTAGAAGCTTTCAGAGTTTTGAACTGATATTCCATTATAAATTTTTTAGGAATTCACCATTTGTAATGTACATGTCTAGTGATAATTCTTTCCCTCAGCCCCACCCCCCAGATCTTTATATGTCTGGTAATTTCTCATCATTCAGGCTTTCATTGAAATGGAAATGCCTCAGAAAGCCTTTTGCTTTCTTAACCATCCTTGGCAAGAAGAATTCCATGATGGACCCTCCAGGTTCCTGGCCTTGATATACACACATCTCTCAGTTACTCAGTAAAACACACTAATGTAGCTATTGCTGTAAAGGAAGTATGGAGATGAAATCAAGGTCTCAAATCTATTGACCTTTAAATAAAGAGATTAAATGGGTGGAACTGACTAAGTCATATGAGCCCTTTAAAATAAATTTTCTCAACCACAGTGAGATACGACCTCATAGCTGTTACAATGGCTATACCAAAGAGACAAGAGAGGCTGGGCATGGTGGCTCACGCCTATAATCCCTGCACTTTGGGAGGCAGAGAAGGGTGGATTACTTGAGGTCAGGTGTTTGAGACCAGCCTGTCCAACATGCTGAAAGCCCGTCTCTACTAAAAATACAAAAATTAACCTGGCTTGGTGGAGGGCATCTGTAATCCCAGCAACTCGGCTGAGGCAGAACAATTGCTGAAACCCAAGAGATGGATGTTGCAGTGAGCCAAAACTGCACCACAGCACTTCAGCCTGGGCAACAGAGTGAGACTCCATTTAAAAAAAAAAAAAAAAGACAAGAGATAACAAGTTCAGCTAATTTAATGTATAGCATGCCAATTATAATTAATAACAATGTAACATACACCCAGAAATTGCTAAAAGAGTCCATTTCAATGTCCTCACCCCAAACAAATAATATGTGAGGTAGTAGATATGTTAATTAGCTTGACTTTTCATTTCACAATGTGTACATATATCAAAATATATTGTACACCATAAATATATACAATTTTTATGTATTCATTTAAAAATAAGTAAAAATAAAAATGGGGCTTATACTTTAAGAAAATTGATTTTGGCCAGGCACAGTGGCTCACACCTGTAATCCCAGCACTTTGGGAGGCCAAGGTGGGTGGATCACCTGAGGTCTGGAGTTCGAGACCAGCTTAGCCAACATGGTGAAACCCCATCTCTGATGAAAATATAAAAAATTAGCTGGGTGTGGTGGCAGGCTCCTATAATCCCAGCTACCTGAGAGGCTGAGGCAGGAGAATCACTTGAATCGGGGTGGTGGAGGTTGCAGTGAGTCGAAATTGCGTCATTGCACTCCAGCCTGGGCAACAAGAGCAAAACTCTGCTCAAAAAAAAAAAAAAAAAGAAAAAAGAAAAAAAAAACTTGATTTTATCTGGCTGTTTGAAGAAGTCAGAGATGTGAAGTTTGTGAAGGTTATCACATGCCATTGCTGACAAAGATGGAGGAATTCAAGGAATGTGGCAGGCTACTGGAGCCCAGAGTAGCCCTTGGCTAACAGCCAGCAAGGAACAAGGATCTCAGTCCTACAGCTACAAGGAACTGGATTCTGCCAGTAACAGCAATGAGCTTGGAAGCGGAGTTTTTATTTCAGCCTTGTGAGACCCTGAGCAGAGAACCCAGCCATACCACGCCAGACTTCTGATCTACAGAACAGTATATAATAAATGAGTGTTTTTTTAAATGGCTGAGTTCATGATAATTTGTTACATAGCAACAGAAAACTTATTTACCATCCTAATCTAAAATAAGACCCCCTAATCACACTCCAGTCATTATTATACATCAGTTTGTTTTTCTTTCTTCAAAAAATATATAATAATATATGTATTATATATAAAACATAAAATTAATATTTACTTGCTTGCTTGCTATATATCTCTTCCCTAATATTATATTAGACAATAAGCTTAGTGAGGGAACGTAAAAGGTACCCAATCAATATTTACTTAAAAAAAGATAAATGTCAACATTTAAACAAATATTTTTCAAAAAAAAGGTTAGTCAAATCTCAGAGATACCATCCCCCCCAAAAAATTTTTTAAATATGTCTTCTAGGCCAGATGCATTGGCTCACACCTGTAATCCCAGCACTTGAGGAGGCTGAGGTGGAAGGACTGAGTCCAGGAGTTCAAGACCAACCTAGGCAACATGTTGAGACTCCATCTCATAAAATAAATTTGTTTTTTAAAATGACTTCTACTTGTCAGTCCTGCTATAGTTGTCCCTTAAAGACCTACATATACTTCCATAATATGAATTTCAATTTATACTCAGAGCCTAGCAAAATGGAACACACATAAAAGTTAAAAGTTACAATTGGAAAGGACTCAGCTGATTATGTATTCCACTCTCAATGCTGTTTAAAAAGAAAAAATATATGAGTCTTCATGTAATATGGAATGTCCTGACAAGTTTCCTAACAAATTATTTCACAGACCAACAATAGAAATCACCAAGAAAAATGTCCACTTACTTAGGGTAAATCTTTCTAGGTTTAGTGTTCTTTATTAACATCTCTGTTGTTCTCTCCTGGATTACTCACCCTCCTTCTCCAACCTTTTCTGTGCTCCAGAAGCTGGCCTGTAATTAACTACATCAACAGACGCCCACATCCTCTACTTTCTAGTAGATTTAGCCTAGTCCTGTCCAAGAGAAATTGTGTGATATGGTATGATATTATGTGATATGGTATGATATTATGCGATATGATATGATATATGTATAAATAGTTTTTTAATTTTAATAATTTTCTAAAAATTTAAATTTTCTAATAGCTATGATTTAAATTAAAAAGCAGGTAAAAATAATAACATGTCAGATATTATTACATATTATATATTGATATATACATATTTAATATGTGTTAATGTTTAGTAATAATGTATATCAAATATGTATGTCCATACTATTGATACCATTTTTATTTAACATAAAATTATTAAGGTGATATTTTACATTCTTTTTTCATACTAAGTCTTCAACATTTGGGATGTATTTTACACCTAAAACCACATTTCAGTAGCCACCTGTGACCAGGCTATCGTATCAGGCAGTGCAGTGTAGCCCAGAAGAAGCCCTGACAATGGATCACCGAGAGGGCCAAGAGTAAATGTGGGATATTTCTTCCCCTGATTCCTTTGCTGTGGCATCCCCTCAGACTGGCACTGTCCTCCATCCTAACATCATAGTTCCTTTTAAGGTGGGATAAACTACACATCTCTTTCGTCCTGCGTTCAGGTAACCATTTTCTCACCTTTCCCCTTGAGCCTAGGGATGATAACAGCATTCCCCTTTGTGATTCCTATAAGCATTTTCCAAACATCTGTAATATTTCTATATAAAACCCTTCTCAAATTATCATAATGTGAGTATGCCCTCTATTTCCTCCTGGGACCATTTCTGATTCGTGGCTCTTTTGTTGGAATTTTTCTAAAACCTTTGAGGGCTGTATTCCCAATATTTCAAGAATGACCAATTCTGAGTATATACTCATCAAACGATAGGGTGGTATAACTAAAAAGTATGCTAATAAGCAGAATAAATAAATAGAATTTGGTAAACTAAAAATTGCTTAATGTAATGTATAAAGGTACAAAACAGGGGTATATATTCTCTATTCAATGACAATTGTTAAAAAAATAGCTGCATGGAAAAGTTGTAAGGTTTTTAACAGAAGCTTTAAATATATATATATATATATATATATATATATATATGTTTTTTTTAATGGAGTTTCGCTCTTGTCACCCAGGCTGGATTGCAACGGCATGATCTTGGCTCACTGTAACCTCCGCCTCCCGGGTTCAAGCAATTCTCCTGTGTCAGCCTCCTGAGTAGCTGAGACTACAGGCGCCCACCACCACGCCCAGCTAATTTTTTGTATTTCTAGTAGAGATGAGGTTTCACTGTGTTGGCCAGTCTGGTCTTGAACTCCTGACCTCAGGTGATCCACCCGCCTTGGCCTCCCAAAGTGCTAGGATTACAAGCGAGATCTTATATTTTATGGATAAAAATATCTACTTCCAAAAAGGATGTGGAAAAAAATAAAATAAAAACATTCATTTATCTTACATAGATATTGACTCTATTTGTCTTATATAGATTTATTCTAATTTTTTTTTTTTTTTTCTGAGACAGAGTTTCACTCTTGTTGCCCAGGCTGGAGTGCAATGGCACAATCTCAGCTCCGCCTCCCGGGGTCAAGCGATTCTCCTGCCTCAGCCTCCCGAGTAGCTGGGATTACAGGCATGTGCCACCATGCCAGGCTAATTTTGTATTTTTAGTAAAGATGGGGTTTCTCCATGTTGGTCAGGCTGGAGGTCTGGAACTCCCAACCACAGGTGATCCACCTGCCTCGGCCTCCCAAAGTGCTGGGATTACAGACATGAGCCACCACACCCAGCCTATTTTAATTTTTTAGACAAAGGGTCTCACTCTGTCATCCACAATGGTGTGCACTGGCATGGCCTTGGCTCAATTCAAGTGATTTTCCCACCTTAACCTCCCAAAGTATTGGGATTACAGGCACATGCCACCATGCCCAGCTACTTTTTAAATTTTTTGTAAAGACATGGTCACAGTATGTTTCCCAGCTCATCTCGAACTCCTGGGCTCAAGCAATCCTACAACTTCAGCCTCCCAAAGTGTTGGGATTACAGGCATAAGCCACCACTCCCAGCATAGTCTTATATTATTGATTTCTAAGGTGTATCTATATTGAGAAGGATTGTTAACTAGTTCCAAGAAGCAAATTATACATAAATATCTTTCTAAGTTGTAATCTTTGGCATTTTTAAAATAAGAAAACTCTGTTTCCCTCTGTGGAAGAAGAGAAGTTGATCCAATTGTGTAGCCTAATCCCTCATGTAAGCTGTTTAGGGACAGTTTCTGAACTCACTTTTGGCCCAAGGGAAATGGCATGTCTCTTTTATCACAAATTCTAATCATAATTTTATTTTTTTATGAAACAGAAAATTCAATTGTTTACACTTCTCTAAAGAAAACCAGACATTTCAGTAAAATATTTGCCTTTGAGGTTGTTTTTCTTGGCTAAAGGAGTTGTCCATGAAACAGATGGAAAAATCTATGCTAAAATGAAAAGTAATTGGAGTATAAATTGACCTTAACCTAATGTGATAAGAACATTTCTTCTCTAAAAAGTAATACGATTATCTTTCTTAGGGATCAGTAAATAGTAACCACACTATTGAAAAATATATTTGAATGAGATTCTGGGAAGCACAGCAGAAACAAAAGCACTTACAAAATCAGTTTTCTAAGCTAAACTCCATTTGTCTCACTGAAGCCAGCCAATCCCCTCCATGTTTTGAAATAGTTGGCAGGTGTCCCTAGGACCATGACATTATGAGTATGTGAGGATAAACTTATGCTTAGATACTGGTTAAAATAGAATAGGGAGTGGAGAGATTACTTTCTAAGCTGGAGTCTTCACTAATATATATGTGGATTCACATGAAGCAACTTAGATTTTTAAGGACAATCACTTGTAAAACCACAAGAGGGTTACCCCAAACCTTGGTCATTTATAATTAGCCACATAAGCCTGCTTTTGAATATCAGACTCTGTCAAACATTAAATTAGGCTTCATGCTTATGAGCCTCTGCTTCTGCTCAAAGGAAAACATTAATCTAGATTACTAAGCAATTACATTGTTGAATAAGCTGTCTCAAGAATATTTCTATGTTACATTTACAATCGATTTTTTCTAAAAACGGGTACAATGAATTACCTGAAATACTCTCTGAGAATTGTTTATGCAAATATCTCTTGGTCAATCATTCAGCAATGACCCAGATTTTTAGATCACTCTTCCTCAGTAAAATGTCTTGAGAATTACAGAGAAAAAAAAGACATTGTTACAGAGAAGGAAATCTTGTGGCAAGAAGCATTTGGTGCTGAAAGGTAAGTAATAAACCAAAATATACGTGGCTTAGTATCCTGACACTAAAAGATTATGATGGGAAGCCAAGATAGGCATTATAGCATCAGAACTTTCTAGGTTTTTCTCCTGATAATGAAATTATGTGATTTTTACAACTGATTTCATAAATATTAGACCTAATGTTGAGAATGTTGATAATTAAATTATGTGGTTTAACACATATTTCTATAAATATGAGACCTCAATTTTCTAGGACCTCAGAAGAATAGAAAAGCTTGAATGCAATAAAATGGAGGAGACAATTTTTTATCTTTAATATGAGCTTACTTTATATCTGCAATAATGCATTCAGTAAAAGATATATGAAACTCCCAGGAATAGTCATATCAATAGAGATTTATTCTAAGGAGTAAGTTATTCGCAGTTATACATTGAGATGGAATTGTTTCTAATAACTCTGGGGAAAAAATTTATTTAAACGAGTTGTGTCACCTGCTTAAAGAAGTTTGGTGACTTTTCCAAAAACTAAGAGATAACTAGAAAGTGGTAAATTGGTAGTAACATTGTTTGGAAAACAAAATGCAACTTTCTTTTAAGGTAAAAATTATGTCTGAATTTTTTTCAAGATTATACAAAAAGTCACTAAAAACTGACTCATTTTCTCAAAATTATATTTCCTAAAAGTCTTCAATAAGAAAGATATTTTATTATTGGATCATGTTATACAATTATCTCTCATAGCAAATGTAAGCAGAGTTACATTTGGTCTCATTACAAACATTTGGTACAAACATAGGTACAATCGACTAGCTGACTGAGTATTCTTATTTATGACTTTTAGAGAGTTAGATGGTGTTCATTCAAGATTAATTACTCAAAATTTGTTCTTTAAAAATCTCAAATCTGATCACATCCCAACCCTGCTTACATCCATTTCATGACATCCCATTGTTGTTGGGTTAAAGACTCTTTAGGTTGGGAAGGACATAAACCCAACAAAAAGTAGATTGCCCCCAAAAAAAGGGGAAGTGGAAGAGGGATTGACTAGCATAGTGAAAACTTGCATAAATAGGTCATCTTCATGTTTAGCTAGAAAAATGAGCTCAAATGATATCACCAGGATTCCATCTCACTCTGCATTTCCCAGCTCTCATTTGGTCTATTTTAGCTCTGTTGTCAGGTAGGTTCTTCATTCATGATAGATGCTAGAAACTCTAAGCTTACATTTTATGTTTGCAACATCCCAACAAAGAACTGAGTCTCATTTTCTCTGATTTAACTGATTTAGCTGTGATCCCGTGATTCAGAGAGCCACAATAAATCAATCACTAACATCAGAGGGATACAATGTTCTGACTATCCAGGGCTGTGTCAATGTTGGCCTTGAGGCTGGACGTGAAGTCAAATTCACCTAGTCACGTGTAATAAATGTAGGGGGAGGAATAGTTCATCTGGGAAAATCAGGCATGAACCTAGGAGAAATGGATTCTGAATAGGCCAAAATTGCATATTTATTCCAGTTTACCTCTTGGCTGCACAAGCTCATGTTTCTATATCTTTACCTAAAAATTCAGAAAAACCCAAGCCTATATTAAACAGTAATATCATATGTAATCAAAAACATGTATCAGCATCACTTCAGTTTTATTCAGTTACTGCATCCAGCCTGAGTCCAGACTCTACTGTTAATGTGCCTTTCTCATGGTCCAAAAACCTATCTTTAAATGATACCTTTGACCATCTCCAAGAAATCTAATATGCATTTATTTGGAGGAAACAAAATAACCATCATAAAAACTCCTACTTGAAAAAGGGGATATGGGTGGGAGATGGCAGAAAATGATCACCGTTCTTTAGCATGTATACTATCCTGCTAGACAGGAGCAGCAACAACCCCTTGTCCTGGTCTTGAGGCAAATTCCTTCGTCAGTCCTTCAGTCTGCTCTTGGATCTGTCTTTTGGGATGCCATTGTTGCTTGTCCTTTATGGTCACAGCTGCCAAAGGCACTGGGGATAACCACTTTCTGGTTATCATACCCTACTGATAGTGCTGTTTCTGTTGGTATAGATTTAGGATCCTGACTGAGTATTGCCTCAGGGGTTGAGCAATCATAGCACTCAGTTTACCGGTATTTGCATTTCTCTGGAAACCTCTGTTCCTTAAAAGTTTACTGAACTCTACAATCTGTTTCGAGTAAATTCAGTGAGTTTACAACAAAACTGAGTTAGTATTGCATTCTAATCCTTGATTCTAGATTCCAAATTTGTTGTTTCTGTCTTCTAACAATTGGTCTCAGTGCTGTCTCCCCAGGTAGGCAGAATTCCTAGTTTCACTCATAGCTTCTAATTTTATTCTACTCTCCCCGCCTTTGCTAACACTAAATTTAGATGAGAGTGAAGCAAAAATGCTTCTGACTTTTGGCTGGCTTGTCTATCAGGACAAGGGCCAAAAGGGCCGCTCTTAGTGCTTTTACTGCTTCCAGAGAAGCCAGCTTTTAATGCAGCTGTTTCTCGCTTGTAGGACGTCATTAAACTCTACAAAAAGGAACAAATACATTTCTGGAGCTTTTTTTCATATACATCCTTTAATCTTCAGCCTGAGTGGACACATGGTCTGAGCCCCAAGATATAAAAGACAGGTGAATCAACATCTGTGTCAATTTCTCAGCTAAAGAAAGAAGGGTCCTCAGTGCTTCTTTACTACCTGAATTGAGCCAATTCCACATTTAAGGATCTGTTACTTACAACGCTTCAAATCTTGCACTATTTAAAAAATATACAAATCAGTACTCTTTCACATCTAAGTGACTAAAAAAACCTCAAACGGGCTTGTTTGGTGGGAGAAATTTGCTGGTTCATAAAACTAAAAAGTTATGGAGTAGATCTGCTCAATGATGTCAACTTGACTTCCCTCTTATCTCTCTGCTCCACTATCCTCTGTGTTGTCTACGCCACAGAAAAGGCGTTTCCTTTGAGAAAATGAGTTTTTTCCTTCTGGCTGCTAGTAGTATTAGGTTTACATCCCATCACATCGGCATCCCCAGCAGAAAGGGAATACTTTTCCCCAACTACACAAGCAGAAGGCCCAGAACTAACTTTATTGGTTCTTATTGGCCTAGCTTGGGTTGTATGCTTTCCTTTCTTAGTAATTTCTATGGTGAGAGGAGGATTATTCTCCAATTGGCCAAGGCTGGATTAACACATGTCCAGCTTTAGGCTGGGTGCAGTGGCTCATGCCTGTAATCCCAGCACTTCAGGAGACTGATGGGGAGAATCACTTGAAGTCAGGAGATTGAGACCAGCCTGGAGTTTCATCAACATGGTAAAACTCTATCTCTACTAAAAATACAAAAAATAGCCAGATGTGGTGGCGCATTCCTGTAATCCCAGCTACTCAGGAGGCTGAGGCACGAGAACCTAGGAGGTGGAGATTGCAGTGAGACAAGATTACACCACTGCACTCCAGCCTGGGCAACAGAAAAATACCCTCTTCCCCCCGAAAAAAATGCCCAGCTTTGAAGCTAAAGATAGACAACCTGAGCCTTGTGGTTTGAAGGTTGGTTTTCCAAGGATAAATCATAGTGTTATTACTTGACAAAAGAGGGGATAGATCTTGAGTAGGTAAAAAAATAATAATTTTTTAAAAGACTCAGTGTGTCATATAAGGCCCTGGAAGATCTGACCCCTGCCTACCTTATCTGCCTTGTCTGATTGTGGTCTCCTGCTTACCCTTTGAGCTCCACCCCACTGGCCTTATGTCATTTCTCGTTCTGCTTGTGGACATTCACATGGGCAATTTCCTCTGCAAAAAGCAAAGCTCCTTTCTTCAGGTTTCATTGGATTGGTTCATTCCTACAAATTTTTCAAAGGTCAGCCCAACTATCACTTCCTCAAGGAAACGTTAGGTTGACTCATAAACTGACTTGTATCCCTCCTGTTATCATCCCCCAAAGTCTCCAAACCTTTCATTTATATCTCCTACCATAATTGTAATTTAAGTATCTAATTGGGTAATTTTAGCTCCATGAGGACAAAATTTCTCTGTAAATTTAAAAATATGGTATTACTGAATGGATAAATGTAGGCATGAGAAAATGGGAAAGGTGAAGGAATACATAGGTGCTGAAAGTAATTAGTTTTTCCCATCGATCTATTTCTGGATCTAGTTTTTCATCAACTCTCTCTTTCTTTTGTATATCAATACCAGTATCTCCCACTGTGGGTTGTTCACTATTGTGTAACAGAGAAAATTAGTTGTAAAACATAACACTGCTATGAGGGTAATTTGAAGCAAAACATTGTCTATCTCAGAAAATGAGCACTTTACACAGGTGCTCATCATCTGAAATGGATAAACCTAGGTGAAGTGCTAGTCCAGTGATTTACCAGCTCTTTTGAGACAGAGTCTGGCTCTGTCACCCAGGCTACAGTGCAGTGGTGCAATCTTGGCTCACAGCTCACTGCAACTTCCACCTCCTAAGTTCAAGTGATTCTCCTGTCTCAGTCTCCCAAGTACCTTGGATTACAGGTGTGTGCCTCCACACCCAGCTAATTTTTTTTGTATTTTCAGTAGAGATGGGATTTGCTATGTTGGCCTGGCTGGTCTTGAACTCCTTGCCTCAAGTGATCCACCTGCCTTGGCCTCCCAAAGTGCTGGGATTACAGGCATGAACCACTGTGCCTGGCCATTTACTAGCTCTTTGATTGCAGGAATTTATTTATTTTCTCTGAGCTATTACTTATCTGTAAGCTGAGGATAATAATATCCACCTTGCATAATTCTTACAAGAGTATGAAGGCAATACAGTCATACCTCAGAGATCTTGTGGGTTCAGTACCAGACCATAGCAATAGAGCAAATATCACAATAAAGTGAGTCACATAATTTTTTTTGTTTCCCAGAGGATATAAAAGTTAAGTTTACACTATACCATAGTGTATGAAGTGTGCAATAGAATTATGTCTTTTAATTTTTGAATATTGCTAAAAAATGCTAACAATCTTCTGAACCTTCTGAAAGCCATGACCTTTTTGCTGGCAGAGGGCCTTGCCTCAATGTTGATGGCTGTTGACTGATCAGGGTGTGGGTTGCTGAAGGGTGGGGTGGCTGTGTGTGGCAATTTCTTAAAATAAGAAAACAACGAAGTTTGCCACATTGATTGATTCTTCCTTTCACAAAGGTTTCTGTGTAGCATGTGATGTTGTTTGATAGCATTTTACCCACAGAACTTCTTTCAAAATTAGAGTTAATCCTCTCAAATCCTGCTGCTACTTTACACACTCAGTTTACAAAATATTCTAAATCCCTTGTTGTCATTTCAACAGTGTTTATAGTGTCTTCACCAGGAGCAGATTCCATGTCAAGAAACCACTTTCTTTGCTCATCTACAAGTAAAAACTCTTCAGCCATTCAAGTTTTACCATGAGATTGCAGCAATGCAGTCACATCTTCAGACTCTCTACTAATTCTAGTTCTCTTGCTGCTTCCACCACGTCTGCAGTTACTTTCTATTGAAATCTTCAACTCCTAAAAGTCATCCTTGAGAGTTGGCATCAACTTCTTCCAAACTCCTGTTAATGTTGCTATTCTGACCTCCTTTTGTGAATCACAAATATTCTTAATGGCATCTAGAATGGTGAGCTCTTTCCAGAAGATTTTCAATTTACATTGTCTGGATTCAACAGAGGAATCGCTATCTATGGTAGCTATACGCTAACAAAATGTGTACCTTAAATAATAAGACTTGAAAGTCAAAGTTACTCCTTGATCTAGGGGTTGCAGAAAGAATGTTGTGTTAACAGGCATAAAAACAACATTATTCTCCTTGCACAAGCCTCCCAGAGCTCTTGGGTCACCAAGTGCGTTGTCAATGAGCAGTAATATTTTGAAATAAATCTCCTTTTTTTGGATAGTAGCTTTCAACAGTGGGCTAAAAATATTCAGTAAACCACGTAGTAAATAGATAGGTTGCCATCCATGCTTTATTGTTCCATTTATACAGCACAGGTAGAGTAAATTTGGCATGATTCTAAAGGGCCCTAGAATTTTCAGAATGGTAAATTGGCATTGGCTTCAACCTAAAGTCACCAGATGCATGAGCCCCTAAGAAAAGAGTTGACCTGTCCTTTGAAGCTTTGAAGCCATGCATTGACTTCTTGTCCCTAGCTATGAAAGTCCTGGATGATGTCTTCTTCCAATACAAGGCTGTTTTGTCTCCATTGAAAAATCTATTGTTTAGTGGAGCCACCTCCATCATTTATTTTAGCTAGATCTTCTGGACAACTGCTACAGTTTCCCCATCAGTACTTGCTGCTTCATTTTGTTCTTTTTTTTTTTTTTTTTTTTTTTTTTTTGAGACAGAGTCTGGCTCTGTCACCCAGGCTGGAGTGCAATGGCACGATCTCGGCTCACTGCAACCTCTGCCTCCCGGGTTCAAGCTATTCTCCTGCCTCAGCCTCCTGAGTAGCTGGGACTACAGGCGCACGCCACCACACCCTGCTAATTTTTGTATTTTTAATAGAGACAGGGTTTCACCATGTTGGCCAGGATGGTTTCGCTCTCTTGACCTCGTGATCCCATTTTTAATAGAGACAGGGTTTCACCATGTTGGCCAGGATAGTTTCGATCTCCTGACCTCGTGATCCGCTGGCCTCCGCCTCCCAAAATGCTGGGATTACAGGCATCAGCCACCACGCCCGGCCTTCATTTTGTTCTTTTATGTTAAGGAGATGGCGTTTTTCCTCAAACTTCATGAACCAACTTCTGCTAGCTTTCAACTTTTCTTCTGCAACTTCCTTACCACTCTCACAGACTTCACAGAGTTGAGGATTGTTACAGCCTTGCTCCAGAGTAAGTTTTGGCTTAAGGGAATATTGTGGCTGGTTTGATCTTCTATCCAGACCAATAAAACTTCCTCCATGTCAACAATAAGGCCATTTTGCTTTCTTATCATTTGTGTGTTCACTGAAGTAGAATTTTTAATTTCCTTCAATAATGTTTTCTTTTTTTGCATTTACAACTTGGCTAACTGATGTGAATGGCCCAGCTTTCAGGCTGTCTTGGCTTTTGACATGCCTTCCTCACTAAATTGAATCACTTCTAGCTTTTAATTTAGAGTGAGCTGTGCAACTCTTCCCCTTGAACATTTAGTGGCCATTGTAGGGTTATTACTTGATCTATATTTCAACATTGGTGTGGTCTAGGGAATATGGAGGACCCAGGAGAAAAAGACATAGGGAACAGCCAGTCAGCAGAGCAGGCAGAACACTTACTGCAATTAAGTTTGCCTTCTTACATGGGTACAGTGTTGCACCCAAAATAATTACAATAGTAACAAAGATCACTGATCACAGATCATTACAACAGAAACAATCATAATGAAACTTAGAATATTATAAGAATTATCAAAATGTGAAACAGAGAAACAAAGTGAGCCCATGCTGTTGGAAAATGTACCAATACGCTTGTTCAACTCAGGGCTGCCACAAACCTTCGATTTGTAAAAAATGCAGTATCTGTGATATGCAATAAAATGAAGCACAATAAAACAAGATATGCCTACGTATTCTTTGGGCCCAGCACAAGCAATATTCTTATGATTATTCTTGGATCACAGAACTGTCACTGCAGTGGCAAGCATAAATTTAAAACCATAACCATCATTGTACATCACCCAGGTGAAGATCCTTTTGCCAGTGTAAGAAACATGGCGGCCAGGCACCATGGCTCATGCCTGTAATCCCAGCACTTTGGGAGGCTGAAGGGGGGGGTGCGGATCATCTGAGGTCAGGAGTTCAAGACCAGCCTGGCCAACATGGTGAAACCCCATCTCTACTAAAAATACAAAAATTAGCCAGGCATAGTGACAGGCGCCTGTAATCCCAGCTACTCGGGAGGCTGAGGCAGGAGAATCGCTTGAACCCAGGAGGCGGAGGTTGCAGTGAGCCAAGATTGTGCCATTGTACTCTAGCCTGGGGACAAGAGTCAGACTTCGTCTCAAAAAAAAAGAAAGAAAGAAACATGGCATGGGAGGGGGAGGGCACAACGAAATCGCCTATGTCAGTAACTATGGAGACTATACACCAATTCTGGAGAGGCATGTGGTGAAAAGTCCCTCAGGTCTTGGGATTTACTCTATAAACTTACCTGAACCATAAAAAGAAAACTTTACACTGAGTCAATTGGCTCTGGAAAACCAAAGAATTTCTGTGACTTGCTTTATTATGATACTCTTTTTATTTTAGTGGTCTGGAACCAAACCCATGGTATCTCTCATACTTTCTTATCAGACAGAAGAAATGTATTGAAACCATGCTCTTTTATTGCTTAAGGCTGAAGGGGGTGACGTTTGATGGGTTTAGTCCTTTATAAGACCACTCCTCTACCTCAGCTTGTCAGTAGATTGATTTTTTAAAAGACCCAATTTTTCAGGGACCTTATTCAATATATTATCTTCTCTTCCTTTTAACTATGCACCTCCGTTTGCTCTCTCCCATTAGCATTTAGACATGCTCAATTCTTTCCCATCTTAAAAAATTCCTTTCTCAATCTCACATCCCCCCACAGCTACTCTGCTATCTCCTTCCTCCTCTCTGTAGCGAACATTCTTTAAATAGTCATCTGCACTCACTATCTCTACATCCTCACTTCCTGTTTAGCATTCAACCTCAGGCAATCTGGCTTCTGTCACCACTGCTCTTCTAGTAAAACTCATTTTGCCAAGGATTGCAATGAATGCACTACCATCCAAGGGATACTTCTTATCACTTGTCTCAGGTGATAGTTCAGTATGTGACCCTGCTAATGCTCTGTCATGAAGCATTTCCTTAATTTGGCTCCCATAAAACCACACACATCTGAGTTTCTCCTTTGGGGGCTCCTTTTTCTCTTGAACCTCGAGAGTGGTGTTCCTCCGTTTCTCTTCTGGAGTTCCACTTTTCTTCTCCCTCATTGTATGAGATTATCTTCCTCAACTGCCATCTTTATGCTGATGATTCACAAATTTCTAACTCCAGTCTGGATCTCTTTTCTGAATTTTGGGCTCAGATACCCAGCTACTCACTGTGTGTCTCATAATGGATGTCCTTCCAGTGCCTAAAACTTAACTTGTTCATTGTGATCGTTTCTTCCCACAACCCCCAAACTCCTACTCCCAGGTCCTTCTATCTTCTTTTTATCTCCAGTGAAAGCTACTACCAACCATTCTGTTGGCCAGGTCAGAAACCTGGCTGACATCCTCAATCCTGCCTCTGCCTCACCCTGCTCCAAGGTAGTTACTGTGCTCCATTCCTGCTACTTCTGTTAATACCTCTGGGTCTACCCATTTCTATCTTCTCTATTATTGCCTAATTTCTCATCTAGACCACTCTAATTTTCTACTCTCTCCTCATAGGTGTCCTAGCCTCTGTTATTGTGTTCCCTCAATCCATTTTCCCCACAGCAACTACAGAAATATTTTCAAAGCCCAAATCTAATCACTTTCTTCTCTTTTCAAATCCATTATTGATTTCTCAGTCCACTTAAGCCACAATCCAAACCCCATACCATGATTTAAAGTAACCCTCATAATCTGATCCCTGCAAACTGCTGCATCCCAATAGTATGAACTCTTCCTCTTTACTTTCTATAAGGCTTTTGGAATTAATTTTATTTCGTCAAACATGTCATGCTCTCTTATGTCTCTAATATAGATACAGTCGTTTATCTAAAGCAAGCACTTTTCTCTGACTTACCGCTTGGCCTGAATAATTCCTATTCATCCTTTAGATCTCAGTTCAAATGTTACTTCCATGGAAAGATCTCCCTGAACCCTGAACCTACAAGGATGAATATTAAGCACCCTTCCTATTGCATCCTGGCATACTTTTATTCACATAACTCAAAATATAGAACAAGGCTGGGAAAATAGAGCATGAGAAATGCCACTACTAATGTGAAACAAGAATGAAGAACAAATATGTCATTCTTTCTTTTTTTTTTTTTTAGAAAAAGACATTTATTCAGCGTCACAATCAGACTATTACATTTAGCAATCAAAGCATGGGTGCAAAAAAAAATCTACATTAAAACCCTTTGTTGGAATGCTTTACACTTTCCACAGAACAGAAACTAAAATACCCTGTTACACAATTAGCCACAAATACAGTCCTCGAGTTTTTTGCCCATACACATGAGTATTTGTCTAAAACATGTCTTCTTTGTAGCAGCTAGGCCCTGACACCACTGTGCTTGGCTGAGTTCACAAATCTGTTGTAACCTGTAGCTTCCCTGTCATTCTTATAACACACTTGTGAGAGATGTTCTATGACGGTATTTCCATCTACTTCTGATCCTTCTGTATTTTGGGGATTTCCTGGCAGACCTCCATGATGACACAGTTTACTCTGTTTGATTTTGGTCATGCACTGATTAAACTGTCTCTCTAGAACGTAGAAATCAAAACACAAATGACACATTAATCTCTTAATGTATCACCATAAACTATGATAAATTAGAAATTGATATTTGAGCAACCATTTATGCAATGGAAATGAGAATAACAAGCCTTCATTTCTACAGTTTTTTTAACAAAAAAAATTATTTAAATGTGTCCTGACTAGGTTAGATTTTATTCATCTCAAATTCTTTGGTAAGCTCCTCCCTCCTCTCAATTCATGGCACATACCTTTCAGGAGCAAAGCAATTCAAAAGTCCCAACTAAAAGTGGGACCTATAACTATTTCCCTTGTCACCCCACAGCTATGATTCTGAATTTTATAAATTACTACAAAAATTCACATCTTTCCCATTGGCTGCCATCAATAAGTCTCTCAAAAGTAAAAATGTATGCTACCAAGTAAAGTAATTATTATTTCCAAAAGCTAATAATTCTATAATAAATACATTCTACATTTGCCCTTTTTCTAAAGATATTGGATATGCAATAAAGTATTATTGCTTGGTAAACAGCCTTGTTGGAGAACATTATTATTTGCCAGAATTATATGAAATTTGTCTTTTCATGAAATAGTTTAGAGCAAAATGTTTCACTCATTCTAGATTGTATGCATCAAGTTTCATTCTGTTTTTGTTTCATTAGAAAATATGTGAATTTGAAACTCTAACCTAAATCCACCAAGCCCCATCCCTCCAGCCTTACTCAATAAAAAGGGGAATTGTTTCAATAAATTTCAAAATTTTAAAAAAAACTTTTCATAAAACTTTCAGTTCAAAAACTTCTGGTCTAATGATTTTTTTCTCATTACTTACACACACACACACACACACACACACACCCCTTCTCTCCCTCTAGCTCTTTCTCTCTCCTCTCTCTCCCCTTCATCCAAACATCTTTCTCAGTTGCTTTGAAGGGGAGACAGCAAGGAAGAGCTCCAAACATTTTGTCTTTCATGCCTTTGAATAACTTATTCTTTCCCTTAGAAATGCTTTTAGGGAACAGATTAACTTTCATCTCACATTTGGAATAAACACAATTACTATCACAGTGGATGGCCTACTTAAAAAAAAATACACAAAGCACTCTCTTCCTAAATGTTTCCTTTACTGTAGCATTCTCCTCTATCTGTGTGAGCACAGGCAAGGAATGAAAATGTATCAACCTACGATACAATGTCACAAGTTGGTAAGAGCTTCTTTTCTGCCTTCAGGAAAGAATTAAAGTTGCCTTATTTCCCTTTAGTTTGTGGAAAGAATACTGAAGAAAACTTGAATTTGAGAATTTATCACCTGCTGTGTCACCCTGGGCAAGTTCTTAATCTCTCTGACACGTTCCTTCATGTATTAAACACATGTTCCCTGGTGTTAAAAAAATAAAATTCAATAAAATGGAAATTATAATGGTCTTACCTGTTTTCAAGATTACTGTAAATACTAAATGACATAATGCATTTTAAAGGTTTTTGTAGGTTTTCAGTAGTGGAGGCTAGACTACAATGTTGGATCCTATCGTATACTTATTGCCTGAGTTTGACACTTCCAATAAGTGTGCTTTTGGAGTTTCTCTTTCTAAATTTTTTGAATATCTATTTTTGACCTCACACTACCTTTACCTTTAACAGCAATTCTCACTTATCAAAATTATGACTTTACTGTTTCACCAATTTTAAATTTAGAGACTCTCTAGTTCTTGTTCACTAGTAGACAGTGCCTATTGACATTGTATTACTAAAGGGGTTTCAGAAAACTTTTCTTCATTAAAATATATCATCATCATCCTAGAATCAGCATGCACCTGACCACTAATCCTTCTAAAGAAACCCTTCTTCAATAGTTATCACTGTCTTGCATCTTCCTATCCAGTCAAACTAGGGCCAGTGTTCATAAGATTTCAGAAAACCTCAATGAAATGCTCCTTTGGGATTTGTTTTTGCTATTCTGATGTGTGTGTGTGTGTGTGTGTGTGTGTGTGTGTGTGTGTGTGTATGTGTCTGTGTGTGTGTTTTCACCTTCTACTCTAGCCTGTCAGAAACCCCTGTTTTGTGGTCCCTGCTTGGATATAATTTATTCTCTTGAGGATACAAGTCATTGTGAAATGCAGAACAATTGCCTGGCAACCAACCCATGTTCACTTTAGTGGTATGCCTAATTACTAACAGATCAAGGAGGTTTTCTGCCAAATCATATTGTACTCTGAGATATAACATAAGAAAACAAATTAAACAGAGGTTGTTAGTGCAGAGCTTCACAGGAAACTACTTAGCCTCTCATGCTTGCACAGGCTTTGAGTTGGATCTGAGTCAGAGCTCAATTTTCCCACACATCTCCAGAAAATATGAAAACACATTTTAGAAGATTTGAAGAAAATTGGATATCAACTAATAGCTACCTTACTTCCTTTTTAATTTGCCTTCTCCATATAGGGTGTCTGTAGGAAAGGGAATAATTTAACTTACTGGGGCCTAAACATTGTTTAATCTCTATAGGTCTTCCTTCCAGGAAGAATTGCACTAACTGTTAGCATGATGCCACATAATAACACTCATAAACTATTGCATGACTATTATTTTGGAAAAAGAAAAAAAATCATATTCAACTGGTGTAATTGCCAAGATTATAGGAATGGCTTAAAAACTTTAAAATTTTTGACAAAACTCTATCAGTAGAATTTTCCCATGAGAATAACCACAACAACAAAACAGAATATTCTTCACACATGGAACTCAGGCAATGTCCAGTACTTCTTTCTCCCCACTGCTTCAGGGCATTGTTCCTGTCACTTACATTTCCCCCTAATCATTCTTATTCACTACTTATAATCTGAGTCATTCTTCAGCTGCTAATTATTTATGTCTTCCTCAATTTTTTGACCTATCACAAGAGAATTCAGAAATATTTAATCAATATGAAATATCAAAAGAGTTAAAGGCAGCTTTGTAGGATCTTTGCAAAGGAAAGAGTTCCACTATACTATAGAGAGATATATAAAGTCTGTTCTTTGTCATAGGATATTCTATGAATGATAATATTGTGTGCCTGTTAACTATTCATAATAGGTGTAAACACTAAATGTTTTTATTGCATTCTCACACATTAAGCTATCCCAGTGATTTTCAAGCACAGTTTGTACATCTCATTGTGAATCATTCAAAAAGTATTGTTACTCCTGCCCCATCCCAGACCTCCTTAATCAGAATCTCCAAAAGGCCTGCGGGGGTAGAGGAGTGTAACCTAGTCATGCATATTTTTCAAAAGCTCCCTAAATTAGTTTTTGTTTTCCCAATTGAAAGGTTTGGTGCTATCCCATTCTGAGCATTTTATTAATATCACCAAAGACCCATGTCCGATTAATGATTTCAGTAGATGGCGCTCTTTCCACCTGCCAGCTTCCTTGCTTGGCGGTATGAACCCTAAGTCATTCATAAAAGTCAAGGGCAGGTCAAAGGTGCAATTCCACGCCAATATTGAAAACATACACTAGAACTTACCTTTGCAAACCAATTGTTAGTCAATTAAGACACATGTTAAAGTGGTTGTGGGGAAGGGGTACAGTATCACATTTGCTTATTACATGAATTATTCTTCTGAAGAGTTCAAGAATGTCAACTCTCTGGCACAAAATTGGAAACTAAAGAAACAGAGTAGAAAGCAATGATTTTTTTTTTATAAAGTAGAGATTTGGACAAAAGAGGTTTTTTTAAAAATATGAGAAAGATATAGGAAATACTGATGTTACCGCTATACAACCTACTGTGTGAAAAACTTATGATGGGGCAAACATAGATGTCTGTATCTGCTAAATTGGGAGACAGCACCAGGTAGCCTGCAAGATCATCAGCTTTAGAGTCAGCTAACCCTGCTTGAGACAATTCTTCCCGCTATTTTATAGCAACCAAGTTACTTAGCCCTTAATTCTCAACAAGATATTACCTACTTTACTTGGTTATAATAAGCATTAAATTAAAAGAGATAATGAATGTAAAACAATTATTTCAATGCTTGGTGCATAGCCAGTATTTAACCAATAAAATTACTTTTCGAGTGCTAAGTAAATGTAGGTGCTGAGTTTTTAATTTTTTAAGTAGCAAAGGATAATAGAAAATTACCATGAGGTTTTGAAGGGAAGATGCCTTTACCAGTCAGTGCTAATAATGGTGAGAAAAAAATTAGAGGAGGATAAGCAGGAAAAAACCAGAAGGTTAGCTTTGGTATAATAAAAAAGGCCTAAATCTTAATTCACAAAATTTAGATTTGTAAGGTGCTCTCTATTTACAGGATGTCTGACCCTAAGTAAATCAATTAATCTCATCTTTAATATTTATATGATGGAAATTACATTAAATAAATCACTTAACCTCACCTTTAATATTTATATGATGGAAATTACATTAAATGCCATTTTTAATATGACATGATTTTGCATATTAAGTCATAATAATGCACATAAAATGCCAAAAAACTATAGAGTCCTATAAAATGGTGCTGAGGTAATTATTAATAGTTAAATTTTATTGATTACTGAAATTCATCATTAAAGTTAAAAATTATTCTTTCAAAATAAAATGAGATACTAAGTGAGTTAGTAAATTTGGATGAGGACAAAAAGAGTAGTTACTGGACTGTGAAGTCAGAATTTATGAAAAGAAAAAGTATTCCCTAAAATTGCAAGAGATTGGTATTAGCAATATTTGCAATAATTGTGGAGGAATTTCCATGATGTTGTCCCACTAATGATTCTAATATTCTTTCATTTTCTTTTTGAGACAGAGTCTTGCTCTATCACCCAGTCTGGAGTTCAGTGGCACAATCATGGCTCACGTGGCTCACAGTCTTGAATTCCTGGGTTTAAGTGATCCTTCCTCCTCAGTAATATTCTTTCTATAATGCCTTTGCCAATACTTTTCAGTTTATCTTATATTCTACTTTGCCCCCATTAAATTAGTACACACATTGGATAGTTCCTGATTTCATTAATTTAATATTATATAATTTGTATTTTTTCTTTAAAATTTTCAAATTATATAAAGAAAAATTAACCAAATAAAATCAGATTAGGAAAAAAGTAACTAGAAATCATAAGAGATTCTATCGAGACTCTCATCATATTATAATCCCTGGGTTTAGACAATAATTTTTATTAATAATAATTTATATTAATAAGCTAAAATATTATATCTCAATATGTCATCTATTGGAGACTGTTAAAACTTAGTATTCTGTGTTAAATACGTACCTACATATAATGTGCAGTAATGTAACCAAACAAAATAAATAAGAAAGCTTTTTCACTGCAGTGACTGCTATGCTGTTTGATGGTCAATTGTCTTTTAAGCATACAGAGAATCTTTATCATGTTATACTTCAGAAACATGTTTTTGGAGATGGGAAACAACAGGCCATGATTTTATGTTTTTGTTAAACCACTATAATTCTTTCAAAGCAGTGTATATCACAACTATTTCTCTGTGTTGAAGAGAGTATCAAGTCCTTAAAGAAAAATGTAATCCCAGCACTTTGGGAGTGCGAGGTGGGCAGAGCACGAGGTCAGGAGTTCGAGAGCAGACAGGAGAATTGCTTGAACCCGGGAGGTGGAGGTTGCGGTGAGCAGAGATTGCGCCACTCACTCCATCCTGGGTGACAGAGTAAGACTCTGTTTCAAAAAAAAAAAAAAAAAAAAAGAAAGAAAGAAGGAAAGAACACTTTCTATTCTGCAGGTGGGGAGGAAATGAAGAATGCACCTATTATTTTTGTGTTAGTACAACATAAAAAAATTTTGCATTGTAAAGCAAACTACCATCTTCAGCTCTTTAATGGACAGCAGCAGACAGGAAACTGCCTCCACCCTAAGAGACTTAAAGACTGAGCAACTGAGTTAGATAGTAGGTGCGCAGGCCAATCAAGTCAATTTTCTAACACAGAGTAGCATGTTGTGGAACTTGTTCTATTAGTCTTTTTTCTCTGTTAAGGAAGCAAGGGTCTCTCTGCATGGAAGCAGTGCTGCTATTTCTAGTTTGAGGAAAAAAATGGTAAAGAACTTGATAATTAATTGTTGTTAAAACAGCAAATTATATTTTAAACATAGATTGTCCACACCTATAGGAGGAGGAATCTCAAGAATGCACACAATTAATAAAAGCTGGTTCTGAATTACCCATACAAGTGTGCACTGCGTTCAGTAAACAACTGATTATGCAAACTATATCCTTTCTTTCCCAGAAATAGCAGGAGGAAGTTTTTTAAATCAAAAAAAAATCTAACTAAAATATTTTATACATGAAGGCCTGCAGAATTTTACTTCCTTTTGCTGTTGAGAAGTCACAATAGCCAAGAGGAGTAATGTATTTTATTTTAAATTTAAAAAAGTCATGATGGTTAAGGGTAGAGTGGAGGTGCAGAGAAAGAAGTTGGCAAGAAAATGTTCAGGGCCTGTTGTAAAACCAACTGCAAGCCAAACATGATTCCAAATAGGCAAGAACACCCTGTTACAACAGAGAGCAGTTTTCAAAGAAGAAATGAGAGGGAGGTGACCTGAAAGATCATTTCCCAGTTATAACTAAAGGAACCTACGGATACTTTTATATTAAACACATGTTAATATAATATTTTCCACGTATTATTAAATGTAAGAAGATATATAATTATATACTTCTATAGTCAGAAACAAAATAACTCCTAGAAGTAAATGGTTTGTTACTGTAGTAGTAGCAACTACCTGGGCACTTACCTAGTGCTCTTATTAAAAACTCACCACAACCCTGCTGTCTTACAGGTTGTTGAACAGATTGAAAGAAATCGATACCAAGAGAGTTAAGTAAAATGCACAAGGTCACACTGGAAAGATAGAGTTAAGAGTCACTCAGCTCTGTAAAACTCCAAAGCCCATGTTTCAACAGCTCTGCAATACTGTGCACTATATAAATGTGTGTTGTGATCTTGAGAGAACTTTATTTCCTGGACTCGGAAAATACATCACAAGCCGGGCGCGGTGGCTCACACCTGTAATCCCAGCACTCTGGGAGTCAGGAGTTCCAGACCAGCCTGGCCAATATGGTGAAACCCCATCTCTATTAAAAATACAAAAAATAGCTGGGCATGGTGGCACACGCCTGTAGTCCCAGCTACTCGGGAGGCTGAGGCAGAAGAACCGCTTGAACCCGGAAGGCCAAGGTTGCAGTGAGCCGAGATCGCGCCACTGCACTCTAGCCTGGGTGACAGAGAGGCTGTCTCAAGAAAGAAAGAAAAGGAAAGAAAAGAAAGATAGAAAGAAATAAAGATCACAAAGAACTTTCAAACAGCTTAGATTTTAAAGTGTATTAACAATTTCCAAGACCTAAGTGACACTTTAGTGTACAGCTAGAAAACATGGAATGTCATTCCCACCTGAAGTGTTTAAGGGAAAATGTACTATTTTCCTTAGTTTGTGCAAAATCTGAAATCTGAGTCAACTTTGTTTCAAAATGGAATAAATAAAGTTTGATTGGACCCACTAAACATTCTTCTTAGCAACAATGCGACACTTGCAAGGAGTTCCCTTTTTTATACGCTTCAAAGAGGAAATATTCCGATTTCGTAAAATTAGGGCTCCACTTTTAAAGAAATTACAGACCAAAAAAAGTGTGGTTACACAATATAACTAGTATTGACTTAAGGGTATTGTGATCACCATGCAGTGATCCCATAAAAGATGTGACCAAAATACCCACTTAAAATTTGAACGTCAGTCATGTAAGAACATGTTAAAGATGAAGGGAATATTTCAAAAACGACTATCTGACGTAATATGATACTTACTATGACTCATATGGGCTTTGTTCTTCATCTCATCTTCAAATAAAAAGTTGATGATTAGAAAAAGGAGCATTAGAAGGGGAAGTAACACTACTCGGCAATAGAGAAAAACTCCGGTCAAAGGAAGAGCATAGTTACAGAGCTCCGAATGCCAGGGAAAATCAAGCATCCGTCATTCGGAATTAGCTCTGTATCGGTCGGTTTCTTCATTACTTAATTGTACGGGGGGAAACTACTTCAAAGTAGAGGCTCTTACGAGAGGCAACTTAAGCATTTGAAGTGCAGGTTTATTTCCTCCTAGCGAGAAGTAGAGGGTCACTAGTGAGAAACCCATCTTCAATCTGTGAGACGCCCCCTTCTACTCAGCCCACATGGCTAAAGTAAACAGAAGGTGGGCCGGGGCGGGGAGAAACAGAACTCGGTCAATTTCCCCGTTTGTTGGGTCTTTAAAAATACAGGCCCCTGAAACACTAAGGGCATGCCCTCGGTGAAACAGGGGAGCGCTTCTGCTGAATGAGATTAAAGCGACAGAAAAGTGAAAAGAGAGCGCGGGCAAGGGGATCTAAAGGGAGATAGAGACGCGGGCCTCTGAGGATAAGGCGGGCGCAAGCAGAGGTGTGGTGCGGGGAGAGGTGCCAGTGGGTGGAGGCGGGGGCCAGAGCGAGGGCACGTGCGGGTACACTCCGGAGGAGGTGGGTGCGCGCAGGGGCGTGTGCGCGGTACCTCGAAGTGGTGGTGGAGTGCAGACCAGCAAAAAGTTTCAAAGGGAAATCTTGGATGTCATGTCCTTGTCCAGGCACCCATGCCATCCCAACCTCCCACCTCGCCCCCAACCTTCGCGCTTGCTCTGCGTCTTCTCCCAGGGGTGGAGACCCGCCGAGGTCCCGGGGGTCCCCGAGGGCTGCACCCTTCCCCGCGCTCGCCAGCCCTGGCCCCTACTCCGCGCTCATCCAGGCGCACCACTACCCCCGCGCCACTGCACGGCGTGAGGGCAGCCCAGGTCTCCACTGCGCGCCCCGCTGTACTGCCCCAGGTGCCTCCGGGCTTTGTGCTGGACGCCCGGTGCGGGGGGCTAATTCCCTGGGAGCCGGGGCTGAGGGCCCCAGGGCGGCGGCGCAGGCCGGGGCGGAGCGGGAGGAGGCCGGGGCGGAGCAGGAGGAGGCCCGGGCGAAGGAGGAGAGCCGGCGGTAGCGGCAGTGGCAGCGGCGAGAGCTCGGGCGGCCGCCGCCGCCTCCTCGCGAGCGCCGCGCGCCCAGGTCTTGCTCGCATGCGAGTCACGTCCGCCCCCTCGGCGCGGCCGCCCCGAGACGCCGGCCCCGCTGAGTGATGAGAACAGACGTCAAACTGCCTTATGAATATTGATGCGGAGGCTAGGCTGCTTTCGTAGAGAAGCAGAAGGAAGCAAGATGGCTGCCCTTTAGGATTTGTTAGAAAGGAGACCCGACTGCAACTGCTGGATTGCTGCAAGGCTGAGGGACGAGAACGAGGTCAGAGCGCTTCTCTTATGCCGCGAAACTCTCCCTTTCTTCTCCCCTTCGCTTTTTCTCGGGCTTCCAGGGATTGGGGAGCAAACCCTGTAGTGTCACCCACAAATACCAAGAGGGAAGAGGGAAGCTTCACAAATTACTGGAGCCTCTTCAACATGGCTGACAAATATAGTTTTAATTCCCTCTACCCCTTTTAAACCTGTAGTTCTGTGTTCTCTTCTCTCCTCCTAATGCTCGGCCCCTCATCTCCCAGAAAACTTACCTTTGTGCCTCCGACGAGCCGGTTTCCCGGCCTTTTTTAATCCTCAGAAAAGTGATTTTTAAATTTGCTTTCCTTTCTAAAATAGTTCAGCTTTGGGGGGCACTACTTTTCCCTTTAATCCTCTTCCCCTGTTTCTTTCGTGTAAGTGAAACGAGTCTCCCGTTTATCCTGAACAACCTCAGAGAGAACACTGATAGGGTGTTTTTCGACCCTTTTATCAGCTGTAGGGTCTGGGTCTGGGTTTGTGTCTGCCTCCTCCTACCTTCTTATCCCCCTTTAGGGGGCTGTACGAAGTGAATGTCACAGGGAGTGGAATTGGAGTACACTGAGTGGGGTTTTTTTTTTCCTTAAGTCCGCGCGTTTTGTTAGCGGCGCTGAGTGAAAGAGGAAAGAATAGTTTCTCTGGTTCCCCGAACAAGACCAGAACTCACTTTTCTCAGGGTACATAAGTCAGAGCTGGGCTGAGCCTTCCAGCCTGGGGAATGTATGTAAGAGAATTTATGGACAAATCTGTGTCCCGGCTTTGTGCTTCTCCCGAATCAGCTTCGTTTGGTTCCTTGGTAAGTGACAGGCAGACACAAAGGCAGGCGCAGGCCCGGGGAGGGGGCGGGAGGGTGTGGGGAGCGCAGCGTTGAGAGTTGCAAGACTGCAAGGTCAGGGGCGCCGAAAGAAATGAAACCCAGCAAAGAAGTGAAGAGCAGATTTATAACAGTCCCATCCAAATTTCTCTTTTGGCTTCTCTCTTTGGTCTTTCATCTCTCTGCCTTTCTCTCTGTGTCTCCTCTCTACTCTTTTCTTCTCTCTCTCTCATACACATACATACACACACACACACACACCTCACTCGCATCTTGCTGAATCTTTTCACTGGGACTGCTTGTCTAGTTTTATTAAGCTAATAGGGTTTGTATGGAGAATTTTCTACCTATGACATAATGAAGTGTGGCCTGGATAGACTCCTGGAAAGGCTGAAAATGAAATATAAGTGTTATTTGCTGGTTATTCCCCTCATGATATACTTTTAATTACATTGAGTGAGTTCTCCCTTCTTCATCTAATGTTTAAGGATTGAGAAAAGGCTTATTTTCCAGCGGTAAAATTTAGTGCATAAAATTTAGTGAAATATTTATATATTTACGTGTCTAGGGAATGGAATACATTCATGAATTTAATATCTCAAATCACACATTGTGCTTTTTCCCCTTCAGTCAGGGATTATAATGGGAAACCCAAATTCAAAGATATTCATCAACAAATGATCCAACGTAGGAATAAGATTGTATCTTAAGGGAAGTTGGGATTCACAGAGAAAAGACATTGGTTTGGTTTGGTGTGATACTGTGGGTATTGTTGCCTGGCTAATGAAATCATTACATTTGCATTTTAATGGAAATTTGAAATACTAAGGGGAGTTATGTTCTTTTACATGTTTGTATGTGTGCTTAATAATGTTTGGAATAGAATATAAATTTAAACACAATAAATATTGATTTTTTTAAATGTTAATAAGCAGAGAACTGTTAGTGAAGTGTTGGATAATCAAACTGAAGTTTAGAAGACAATTTATAGGATTAAAAAATGGATAGAAGGAAAAACACAATAATAGATATTTCTCCATAAGTCGAATTTCCAAAACTATTTGTCCTCGATAGTTCACTTTGTAACTTTCTATTTTGATCTTTGTTAATTTAATGTAGTTTGCTTTAATCATTGATACGCGGGGTTCTTTCACATGATTACAAGGGAGAACCATTACTCTTCTCTGTGGAATAGAAACGGTTCATTGGTTAGTTCTTATTTGCCCTAAAATTAAAAAAAAAAAAACTTAGGATTTTACCATTAGTGCTGTTCATGGTAAACTATCGAGAAAACTATGGTTAATTATTCCAGCGATTCAGAATTAAAAACAATTCCTTTTGCTAACAAACTAGTACATACTTTTTGGGGACAACTTTTCAAATGTTGTGGTATATACTGTCTTCAGGCTATTCAACTAATAATAGATATAACATTTTCCACTCAATAAATAAGAATAACTGCATTGGTTAATAATTTTGAATACAACTATGAAGGCTTGTTTTTTCCTGTCATCAAATTTAGGTTCTTGTTATTTTGTGCATCCTACTTTTATGCTGAAAATAGCTGCTAATTAATACTGTATAAAGTATTTCAGTGATTATAAGGAAAAGATGTGTATGTTAGTCACTTTATCCTTTGTTGGAAAAGAGAAATTATTTTAATAAGTATGGGGTAGTTTACAATAAAAGACATAACCTCAGTTCTTTCTTTACCATATATGTGATCATACTACCTAGGTGCTCCAAAAATTCCATAGGACTGTCTTGGGTTATTGAATTTTAGGAACATGATAATGGACAATAACAAGATAGATAGCTTTTCTTAACTATGACATTGTTTTGCTTATTTTCTTATTGAACTAATCATTAATGAGAAATTAAGTTGCAGTGAGAGAAGTCCCTTGCTTTGTTTAAACTGTCCTATTTGCCAAACTCTTCTTAAGGCTTTAGTTAGGTCTGATGTGTCAGTTTATGCCAGAAGCCGGAGGAATTGATATGATTTTGAGGCAGTGGCACATGGTCCTACTAGACATTGGCAAGTGAACATCACTTCCAGAACAAGTGAAGTGCACCTGCCAAGGAGTTGTTATGAAAGAATTCCAAAGTCTTTATTGGGCACTGGTCTTGTATTAGGTAACAACAACTGGAGTTAATGTTTTAGTTTCACTTGCTGAAGTTAAAAGTTCCCTATCAATTCTTCTAAGACTCCACCTCCAAACAATGTTGTAAGTCAAATGTCACTATCGAAATGTATTTCCTTAATTGCTGACCTCATTAAGAAGCCCTTCTTATGATTCATAGGCACACCTCACAGAAACTCTATTTTCCATCCTGCCCAAAGTCTGAGTAGGTAAATTCTTATAAATTCGTATGAAATTACCTTGAAATAAAATGTCTTCAAAAGTTATGGATGCTAGACATTGTATAATGTCAATATTTTAGAATATCTAATATTTAGAAAATCTTAGATCTACTTTTTATGCTTTAATTGCTTCTCATGCAAGTTAAATTGTTTTTGTTGTTAAGAATTTCATAGTCTTATCTAGTAATTTCAAATTGCTGGAAAGAGTCATCTTTGTTTTATAAATAACCATGTAGACTGTTTTAATGTAATTGTTTCCTACCTTGGGAACAGGCTAAAACTTTGGACCAGCTGTCAGTATTTGTTCATCAGAATAACACTTTGTCAATGATTATTCTACCATTGCACAGTAGTTCTTAAGGATAGTAATGGTACCAAAGCCAGCAGCAATAGAATACCTCCCAAGCCAACTTTACAATTGGAGCCTTAACTGTGGGAAAGACCAGTTGCCAAGTAGAGCTGGTGGTTATCTGGGAAACTGTGCTGAAGAACACAACCACAAATGATTTTGCCAAATATACAGTATTTACTTGGTCTAGATCTCCAATTTCTATTTCCACTCACTGCCAAAACTGAGTGAATACTGTGACATTATTGAAGGAGGTTATGCAGTACATCTGTTGGTTTGGTGTATAGTAGGAGAGAAGGGTTCCAGGAAGGAAAGGGGAAGGTGAGAGCATGTGAATCACTGTGACTACAATCCAAAAAGAATTATGTATGTCTGCTATTTCCAGCATTATTTTTGTCCTATATTGTACATTGCAGAGACTTGCTGACTTAAAATAGATACATAATCTTTTTCTCAAAAGAATAGATATTTGGTTGTCCATTCCAAATAACAAATTTTGGATGGGCATGGTGGCTCATGCCTGTAATCCTAGCACTTTGGGGGGCCAAGGTGGGAGATCACTTGAGGCCAGGAGTTTGAGACCACCCTGGGCAACACAGTCAGGCCCCAGTCTCTACAAAAAATTTAAAAAGTTAGTGGGGCACGGTGGTACATTCCTGTAGTCCCAGCTACTCAGGAGACTGTGGTAGGAGGATGGATTGAGCTCAAGTGTTCTAACTTACAGTGAGCTATGATCACACCACTGCGCTCCAGCCCAGGCAAGAGGGAGAGACCCTATCTCAAACAGCAACAACAACAAAACCAAACAAACAAAAAAGCACATTCTATCAGCTTTGATTTATGTTTTCGTCATTTGTAATGACATGTAGTTAAATATGTCATACTTCAAAAAGAAGAAACAGCAGGTGGATTTTCAATACAATATATATTATATATAGATAATATATATTTTCAATATATAATATATGTAAAAATAAATTCAGTGATAATATCATCCTACCTGCAGTTTGAAGAATTCAGAACTCAGGCCGGGTGTGGTGGCTCATTCTGGGAGGGGAAGGCAGGAGGATCACTTGAGGCCAGAAGTTCTAGACCAGCCTGGGCAACATAGTGAGATACTCATCTCTATTCAATAAAAATAAAAATAAAAATAATTCAGAACTCAATGCTTTATACTCACTGAAAGTTGTTCCTCTAAACTGACTTGAAATCATGTTCCAAATAAACTGAGAATTAAAGTAAGAGACGAGGCCGGTTGTGGTGGCTCATGCCTGTAATCCCAGCACTTTGGGACACCAAGGCAGGTGGATGACCTGAGTGAGGTCAGGAGTTTGAGACCAGCCTGGCCAACATGGTGAAACCGTGTCTCTACTGAAAATACAAAAATTAGCCGGGCATGGTGGCACACACCAGTAATCCCAGCTACTCAGGAGGCTGAGGCCCGAGAATCACTTGAGCCTGGGCGTGGTGGCTCATGCCTATAATCCCAGCACTTTGGGAGGCCGAGGCAGGTGGATCACCTGACGTCAGGAATTCGAGACCAGTCTGGCCAACATGGTGAAACCCCGCCTCCACTAAACATACAAAATTAGCCGGGTGTGGTGGCACATGCCTGTAGTCTCAGCTATTCTGGAGGCTGATACAGGAGAATTGCTTGAACCCTCCCGGGAGGCAGAGGCTGCGGTGAGCCGAGATGGCTCTGCTGCACTCCAGCCTGGGTGAGGCAGAGAGACTCTGCCTCAAAAAAAAAAAAAAAAAAAAAAAAAAAAAAAAATTAATAAATAGGAGATGAATAAATTGGGATAAAATGTTTTTGAAGGACAGTCTAGGATATAAAATGAACTGGTTGTTTGACTAAAAATACTACAAATGTTTCTTTCAAATTACATTTCTTTTTTGTCTATTGGAAGGTAGGCACTGATTCCTATGTCTTTCTATTCCCTAATAGAACCTACTGTTGATCTCTCAGTCAATATTTAATGGATGATATAGAACTAGTGAAAAACCATGCAATTTAACTGGAAAAAAAAGTATAATCTATTTTCTTTTCCTTTTTCTTTTCTTTTTTGAGACGGTATCTTGCTCTGTCACCTAGGCTGGAGTGCAGTGGCATGATCTCGGCTCACTGCAACCTCTGCCTTCCAGGTTCAAATGATTCTCTTTCTCAGCCCCCAGAGAGTAGCTGGGACTAGGAGTGTGCCCCACCACACCTGGCTAATTTTTCTGTTTTTATTAGAGACAGGGTTTCACCATGATGGCCAGGCTGATCTTGTACTCCTGGTCTCAAGTGATCTGCCTGCCCGGGTCTCCCAAAGTGTTGGGATTACAGGCATGAGCCACTGCACCTGGTCTAATCTATTTTCAATGTATAAGGGAAAAATAGTGTTAAGTGTCTTGGTGATGGTGATGGTAGGAGTAATGGTGTGTTTTCCTTACATTTAATTTCTACAGGCTATGGCGATTGCCCTATAAAAGCCACCCATTTTAAGCACAAAAGTGAATGGTTTTTAGTAAACTTATATGGGATCATATATTTTTAATTGAAATATTTTTTGAGATAATTATAGATTCATATGCCATTGTATGAAATAATACAGAGAGATTCCACGTATACTTGCTCAATTTCCCCCAGTGACAACACTTTGCAAAACTATAATATCATATCACAACCATGATACTGACATTGATATGGCCTACTAATCTTATTCATATGTCCTCAGTTTAACTTGTACTCATTTGTGTGTGTTTTGTTTTATACCATTTAGTCACATGATCACATATTTTTAAACCTTTTTTTTCCTCAAAACAGAGAAGTTTAGCACAAAAGTTTAGCAAACATGTGATTGTGCTGTTATGCCATATTAAAATGTGTGTCAGAATGTAAGTTTTTGTTTTCTTAAAAGTCCTTTTTTTGATAGAATGGCCTTTATGTTAAAAATATTTTAAGTTGTTTTTTGACAGTGTAAGTTGATGTCATTTAATTCTCATCACAACCCTAGAGATAGGTATTATTCTTATCCCTTTTTATGAATGAGGAAACTGAAGCCCAGTGAGGTTAAATAACTTCCTGAAGTTCATACAGCCGATACATGGCTTAGGCTTAGCCAGCATTTGAGTTAAGCAGTCTGTCTCTAGTGCCAAATCTTTTAATCACTATATTATACTTCCTCATTATCATTGATAGCTGTAAAAGTGTATAATATGGACTATGTAGAGAAAGACATAAAAGGAGATTTAAAATGCATACCGTTGTTGACATGAAAACTTGTAGCCAAATGTTCATTACAGCATTATTAATAATGGTAAAAAATGGAAACAACCCAAATGTCTATCATGTCATGAGTGAATAAACAAATTGTGGTATATCCATACAGTGAAATATTATTAAGCAATATAAAGGAATGGATTATTGATAAATGCTGTCACATAGGTGAATCTGAGAGGCACAAGAAAGGCCACATATGATATGCTTTCAATTTTAAGTAACGTCCAGAATAGGCAAATCTAAGGAGACAGAAAGTTGGCTAGTTATTAATAGGGGCTAGGGGTGGGAGGGAAGTGACTGCCCATAAGTGTGAGATTTCTTTTGGTGATGATGAAAATGTTCTATAATTAGGTAGTAATGATTGCCCAACTCTTTGAATATGCTGAAACCCACTGAATTATATGCTTTAAAAGGATGAATTTATTGTATGTGAATTATATTTCAAAAAGCTGTTGTTATAAAAATGAATATAGTTATTTGGTTTATGTTATGTCAGAAAATATCTTACATCTCATGCAAAAGAAATGCAGGAACTATTTGGACTGAATGAGGCTAAGCATATCTTTCTAGGAAGATGGCATCAAGGAGTTTTATTACACCTGTAATCCTGGCACTTTGGGAGGCCAAGGCGGGAGACCAGAAGTTTGAGATTAGTCTGGGCAACATCCTCTTATAGATGAGAAGGATACTTAATCACTCAAAAGTTGGCATTGTGTTTTGTGATAATAGCCTTTAGAGCTTATATGGGAAGATTCAATAGATAGTGATAGGTTATATGACTTGGTAAACAGGGCTTAATGTATAGGTGCAAGAAACTTTCTCAGATGTCTTTAGTTACCTAGCCATTCAGTTCAGGAGATGTAACCCAAGTGTTAAAAGGAATGTGACTGGGCGCGGTGGCTCACACCTGTAATTCCAGCACTTTGCGAGGTGGAAGTGGGCGGGTCTCTTGAGCTCAGGAGTTGGAGACAAGCCTGGGCAATGTGGCGAAACCCCATCTCTACAAAAAATGCACAAGTTAGCTGGGTGTGGTGGCACATCCCTGTAGTTCCAGGTACTTGTGGGGCTGAGGCGGGAGGATGGCTCGAGCCTGGGAAGTTGAGGCTGCAGTTAGCCATGTTGGTGCCCCCACACTTCAGCCTGGGTGACAAAGTGAGACCCTCTCTCTCAAAAAAACAACAACAACAAAAAAAAAACCTATAAAAATTGCTGTTCTTGTTTAAATTACTACAAAGTGCAGTTTAATCTAGAAATAATAACAAATTACTAGATTTTGGGGGGGTATTAATGTCTTATCTATGTGAAAACAGAAGGGCAATGCAGGGCAGAGAATAAACTTCAACACTTTGAGTTTGTTAACTGTTTATATCTCCACTTGTCATGTTTCAGATTTTAAAGTTAAAACGACAGAGTATCTCATAGGGTTTAAACAAGTGACTCTTTTTCTATTAACTGATACTGTGGCATGTTGAAGATGTAAAATAAGGTTGAAAAGGAAATTGCTCTGCAGCAGTCTTCATAATGCCAGGACAAAGTGAGAAACAGGGTCAGAATGATGATGGCTCTCCATCTTTGCTACACATGGCTGCAAGTATTTACAAATACCAGCAGAACTTCTACAAACCACTTAAAGGTAAAATGAGTGCAGATTTTTAACACTAGTCCCTATGGAACTATGACTTGTAGTTTTGGACACACAGGGTGAATTACTTGGGGTTGATTGTATTTGAATTTCTAACCTTATGTAATTCTAGATACTAGACATTCTTGTTGTGCAATACTTCTCTCCCTTTTTATTCTCATGAGAATGTTGGGTTGCAGCCAGTTGGATCCCATACCTTGGGACCATGACTGATAACTGGAGTGGAGAAAATTCACTGATCTGGAAAGGTTGAGCTTTAGGGATCAGAGACATATTTAAGGTACACATGTGATTGTACCCAATAAGGAAGTATATTGGCTTTATATAATTGTTATGATCACTTGTTCAATGAGTAACTGTAGAATTTTACTTTTTAAGAGTATGATCATAGCATCTACTTGTAGGTTTGTTGAGTATGTGTGACAAGCCCAAGATAGGTGCTCATGTTAGACCCATTAAGAAGTTGGTGTAGTGACGGTTATGGAAAGCAGTAAGATAGAATTTAGGTTCTGTTCTCCTTACTGGAGAAATGAGTAGCTTACTTGTCTTCACTCTCTCTTCTTTCTCTTAAAACTTTGTGAACCACCTCAGCTGACTATAAATTTTTGTACTAGTATCTCCATAATTTTAAAAAAGTTGTTCACAAGTTTGAGTGTAGTACTTCATCTTTGCTTTTTAATGCACTTCCAAAAAATGTAAATCTGTTCTCACATATTAGGAACATTTTGATTTGTTGTTTATTTTTAGCTTTGCTTTTTATAAGTAATTTATACAGAAGATACACCATATTCGAAAGAAGAAAAATGGGCTGTGAATTTTTGCTGATGTACTACTCTCTTCAAAGGGAATTGCCTATGTTCAGGCATAGAAATGCAGGCAGTCTGACATTTAGGTATGCCATACAGAGTATTGATATTTTTAATTTGCTACTTTTAAAATTTTGAGATTTGTCACAGTTTGTTCTGTGGGTGGGTAAAAGTAATGGTAATTTTAATTACAGTTGTCGTGCCTCATTAGCCATTGCTAAAACCTGCCTTACCAAATCGCTTATTTTCTTGATGCAGTGTTAAATCTAGCTTCTGTGTCCAGATTACACATTAATGAGAACATTGACCTATCTCTCAAATGGGTTATTATTATAGTATTTTCTCCTGAAATAGATGATGCATAAAAGAAAAGTAAAAAAGCTTCAATGGGGATAATGAAAGCCAGATAATGTAGCATGGTATATGAGTTATTCCTCCTGTTTTTCTTACCTGTTTGCACTAAGGGCACCCATTAAAAAATACCATAATTATTAGTTGTGCTGCCTCTGAAGTAGAGCACCAGAATGTGAGAGTAATACAATGAAACCACACCCAGATTCTATCCATAACGTACTGTCCTGGTCTTATTAATTTTTTTAACCTGCTTGTTCTTTTAGCACTTTTCCTGCTTTTGTTTGAAGTCTCTTGCTTTGAAGTTATAGAATTTTTATATTTGCCATTGGCTGTAAAGTTAGCTCTTTTATAACTTTTCATTATATTTGCATTAAGAGGATCACTTTGAGCACCCTGTAATTAGTTCAGATGATTATTAGCTTTTTGTTTGTTCTACTGTGCACTCTACTATATACATTATAACAGAAGAAAAAACCATTTCTACAAATACGGTGTCTGATAGTTCATCAAATCAGAGTGAGCATCTTAAAAAGTGAATTAAAATATTAATTCATTTACGTTCCTATTTTAATGTACCAAATGTAACTGATGAAAAGAATACCATAAATGGGTACCTTTCAAAAATGAAGGAAGAAAAAAATCTCACAACTAAAGATTCTTACCATATAAATTATTTATTTTAGTAAATAATTATTTTAGTACAAACAGATACATTTTAGCAGGAAAAAAACATACTTTAAACTTTGTTTTATGGATTTTATCTTTCTTCCAATCTAGCCACCGAAATGGTTTTTTCTCCAGTGAAGTTATATTATCTACATAAGTTGAATTTAAAACAAGGTTGTAGTTTAATTTTGCAGTTGTCTGCCACATTACGCTTGTGGAAAAACACAGGCAGAAAGCAAAGCTAATAGACATTTTGCTGTTGGCTCACCTTATTAATGGCTAAGATTTAATTATGTATTTCTACTGAAAAGCAAACTTGAAAAAGACATTTGGTTACTAACTGTGGGAACTAAAAATTTTTATTTATTTTTTATTTTTTATTTTTTGGTAGAGTCTCACTCTCTTGCCCAGGCTGGAGTGCAGTGGCATGATCTTGGCTCACTGCAGCCTCCTCCTCCTGGGTTCAAGTGATTCTCCTGTCTTAGCCTCCCGAGTAGCTGGGCTTATAGGCACCAGCCACCATGCCTGGCTAATTTTTGCGTTTTTAGTAGAAACAGCGTTTCGCCGTGTAGGCTAGGCTGGTCTCGAACTCCTGACCTCTAGTGATCCATCCGCTTCTGCTTCCTAAAGTGCTGGGATTACAGGTATGAGCCATTGGGCCTGGCCAACTTATTTACCATTACAATTATTTACTTTGAAACAACTTATTTACTGTTAAAAAATGTGGTTCTTGTTTCAAATAAGAAATTTTATGGACATCAACTAATATTTTAAACATATATTGTAATTTTAAAACATTTTTACCAACATGTTTTTCAAGATCATGGGAAATCTAGGGTATGGCACTTTAAAGTGACTTTAAAGACAATTCTTGGGTTTTGTTGAAGTCAGAATATTTTTAAAAATACAGTGAGTTTAATTTACTACTGACAGTTTTCTTTATTTAATTTTTTTTGCATTGTTATAATTAGTCATGCCTTAATACTAGGGCTTTTGGGAAACTATATTTAGGGGTTAAAAACTTAGTTATTAACATTGTAATTTTTCTCAGTATTGGTAAGAATTCAGGTGTTTAAGGAATGGAGTTTACTTTTTTTCTGTTCACAAACCCATTGTAAAAGATATAATGAATGTAGATGAAGGTGAAATCTGAGATAGGAAGAGAGGTAAAATACTACTTTTTTTTCCTTCACCCAAGGAAAGCCATTGAATACTGAATGGGTCATGTTGTAATTTAATTGGGTGTAAATTATAACTTTGTAAATCATTTGCCTACTTAGTGTATATCTCTGGTTTTTATGTAATTCATCTCTCATAATATCTCAGTTTACACTGAAGTAAATAAGCAAGCAAGAATAAGTCCTGCAAACAGAGGAAGTAGAAAGTGCATTCAGAATGCATTGCTGAAATTATAAAACTGATCCTAAATTGAGTTAGGTAGAGCAGTTAATTTAGGTTACAAGAAATGCAACAGGAAAAAAATATTCCAGTTCTTCCTCTCTTTTGGAAAAAAAAAAAAAAGAAAGAAAGAAAAGACAAATCACCCTTAGTTAGAGATAATTCCTTGACATCTGTATGCTCATTTTTAGGGCCAAAAAATAGTAGGCTTCTCTTTGGAAATTGTAGAAGCTTTCTCTCCTTCCAGTTACACGGGGTCACATCAACATTTGACACGTGGGTACCGTGCACGTGGCAGCAGTATTTACAAACACCATCCTAGGATTCCAGAGACTCTTATGTAACAGTGGAGAGAGTAAGCTTTGAGTGTCTGTGGGCGGAGGAATCAACACAGTTTAATTCGTTGTCCGGAATCCCTTGTCTGGCTCTGATAGGGTCATGAACCAAAGATCAAGGTGTTTAGGTCAGGATCTTCCCTAACGCATGGTTTTCCTACCAAAGCCTCAAAAGCCGTGCCTAAATACAAGATTAATCTTTTTTCTTTCTTTCTTTCTTTCTTTCTTTTTTTTTGAGACGGAGTTTCGCTCTTGTTGCCAAGGCTGGAGTGCAATGGCACCGCGATTTTGGCTCACTGCAGCCCCAGCCTCACCGGTTCAAGCGATTCTCCAGCCTCATCCACCCAAGTAGCTGGGATTATAGGCATGCGCCACCACGCCCGACTAATTTTGTATTTTTAGTACAGACGGGGTTTCTCCATGTTGGTCAGCCTGGTGTTGAACTCCCTACTTGAGGTAATCCGCTTGCTTCGGCCCCCCAAAGTGCTTGGATTACAGGCTTGAGCCACCGCGCCCGGCTAAGATTAATCTTTTTATGCCCTGCAGCAAACAGAACTAGTCATGCCAAACCATTCTTGTGATTTGGGGAAACGTGAGCAGATGATGCTTTGGATCTGATTATAATTCACAGTGCTCTTGTAATTTACGTGAGGTTTGCATACCTGCCTCCCAGCCTCACAAAATGCCTTTAAAAAATTACATCTTGGCCAGGCACGGTGGCTCACGCCTGTAATCTCGGCATTTTGGGAGGCCGAGGCAGGTGGCAAGAGATCGAGATCATCCTGGCCAACACGGTGAAAACCCGTCTCTACTAAAAATACAAAAATTAGCTGGGCGTGGTGGCGGGCGCCTGTAATCCCAGCTATTTGGGAGACTGTGGCAGGAGAATCGCTTGATCCCGGGAGGCGGAGGTTGCAGTGAGCCGAGATCGCGCCACTGCACTCCAGCCTGGCGACAGAATGAGACTCCGTCTCAAAAAAAAAACAAAACTTGATATTTGTAAACATCTTAAAAAGCAAGAGAATTCATGATTGACTTCCCAAACTAAACGGTCTGACCAGAAAACACTCAAGAAAACTCTTGGTTAATCATGCCCCTTAGTATACCATTATACCTGCCTCTTCCCTTTCCCCATCCTCTGTAAATTCTCTCAACCTTCCTTCATTTTTAATTTCATATCAAGACCTAGAGCTAAAACAACAACAACAAAGCTTTAAGTCTCTATATTTAGAGAATGTGCCTCCTATCCCAAATTGATTTTTAGAGCTTTTCATTTATTTTTATCAATACAAAGCAAGTTGAAATAAAAAAAAAATAAGGCATCAAAAATTTAAATGTCTAACCGTGTATATTTGGTATATGTGTACTGGTGCTATTTATTAGCTGTAAGCAGACTGGTTTGAATATTTAAAATATGAACAGAATTTGAGTTCTTTTTGTATTGCATCTAAGGATCATTTGAGATGGATGTCATCATTTATCATCCAAAATAGAAGCCTTCTTGCCTAACAAAGAATTGTAATTAGATCATCAAAGATGAAATTTATAGTTAATTGAAAAGTTAGCTCATTTGACTGCTTCTTTCATAGAATATGTTTTTGTAATTACACTACCTTTCTAAAGATAGGAAAAATCAGAGTCTCTGAAATGTGATTCTATAAATGAAATATATATATATGTTTAAATAAAGGATCTTTTCCCAAGAGCTAAACCAAGCACCAAATCTGTTTTTTGGGGGTTTTTTGGTTTGTTTGTTTGTTTGTTTTTGACAGAGTCTCCCTCTGTCGCCCAGGCTGGAGTGAAGCGGAGCGATCTGGGCTCACTGCAACCTCCGCCTCCTGGGTTCCAGCAATTCTCTGCCTCAGGCTCCCGAGTAGCTGGGATTACAGGCACTCGCCACCACGCCCGGCTAATTTTTGTATTTTTAGTAGAGACGGGGTTTTACCATCTTGGTCAGGCTGGTTTTGAACTCCTGACCTGGTGATCCACTCTCCTCAGCCTCCCAAAGTGCTGGGATTACAGGTGTTTTTCTTTAAGTAATATTTGGTATAAGAGAACTTTATATTTGGAATAATTTAAATATTATCTGACCGAATCTATTATTCACATATAGAAACTCAGGTTTTAGCCATTTAACATCTAAAGCTGTTCTCATTTAGAGGAAATTACCAAAAGAGTGACTCATTTAACTAACAATAAAATCTAAGGATAGATATTTTTTCATTCTGTTGCAGAGCAAAAACAGCCTTCTGGATATGAAGATATTACTTCTTTAGTGTTTATTACTTATAATTTATTATTGTACGTTTCTGATACACTGAATTAAGATACGGTGAGAGTAGGTTGTAGATTTTTAAAAGTTCTTATTTGTGTGATTTATCTACTTGCTTTTTTAGTGTTGCACTAGAAATGATGTATTTCTCTCAATTATCCTCGGCCTAAATAGTAAAAGCTTGGGTGAAATTACTTATGAGTGTACTTTTCCTGCACAGAGCAGAGCCATTACTGAACACTCTTGAGCTTTAACAAAAATCATCCTATCTTATATTAGAATATTAATATTTTCCCTCTTTCTCAGACCTTTGTTTCACAGTAAATCGTATATGGATATAAGCTGCAAGTGCTCAGAATTTGATTAAGGCTGTAAGTTAATTTCTACTAAAAAAGGGATTTAAATATAACTTTCATTTGGCTCTACTGTAGTTTCACTTGAAGGGACAAGCATGCAATAAACATTGACTTATTCAGTGCATAGGCTGTCTTCATAAAGATGAGACTGAGTGACAGTTGTCTCTGTATTATAAAATATCAAAATGGTAGATTGAGTCTGATACATACCAAGGAGCAATGTGGAAATTTTAGGCTGTTCAACTTTTTTCAGTTACTACTAAGTGTGTGTATGTGGTGTGTATGTGTTTTGAACTTTTCATATTTAAGCTGAATCCTCTTTGGTAGAAATGGTTAAATAGACTATAGTAAAAGTTTCTATCTATAAATATAAAATGAAAAAATACTGATGTCTTGCATTTTCCCTAATATATTGAAGGTGCACAAAATCCTTGGGGTCTTTTGTATAAACTGTTTTTATATGGTTCCTGTAGAAGACAGCTGAGGCACCAAACACACACACAAAACAAACAGCTTGCTTGGTGATGATAACATTCGTGCGAGGGAGTTCTCTTGCGTAGGAGTCCCAGGTTACCCTAATGCCTTCCCACATGGTCAAACACATGGAGCTTTCATATTTACACACAGCTCCAGAATTCTGAAGCCTGCAGTTGTTTATCAGTGGGGTACAGGGAGAAAGAGTGGTGTCTATCTTACTAACTGTTTAATGACCTGGATCATGAATATTGATACAGAATAAGAAAGCACTGGCCTGACTGCAGGGGAAACATGGTAGATGCCTAAAGGAGGCTTTTCCCTGCCCCACATTGTTTATTTTAAACTATCATTACCACCTGAAAGGAGCTTTTCACTTTGAACTTAAAATAGTAGCTTTTAACCCTGACAAGCAAGTAGGCACTTTAGTATTCAAGAACTGAAGGCGACAAGCCCTGAGGAGTGTTACTCTCTTTCACAACCAAGCTGACTCAAACTCTTTTAGAAGCTAGTACAGTAACTTAACCGTCTCTAATAATGTTGCTGCATGCCTTCATAGAAACAGTTGGAGCAAGAGCTGCATTTTCTTGTTTTTAAGTGTTTATCTGTTATTTACATTTTATTTTTGAAAACATGCCATTCCTATTACATATAGAAATACTTTCCAAAATCACTGTTTTTATAGAACTATTTTGCCTAACATTAGGATTCTATTGAAGAGCCCATATCTGCAATAATACGGGGAGAAAATCCCCTTTTGTGTGACAGATTAATGATAAAGAGAAAGAAAAGGTGAGAAGTAATTTTGGAAAATATGCAATGATAAACTAGTGGTATTTATTGAACTAAACACCAGCAGCTGTGCTTAGCATGGATAATTGCCTAAAAGGATGAGAGAAAAAATGTAAAAATCAGGAGACTATAAATTTTTCAGTGAAGAATAAATTTTCTATCACAAATCATGAACATTTTAAATATGTATTTTAAACTTTTTCCTACTTGTAACAAATTATCAGACTTTTAAATCTACCTTTTTTGAGCTTTTCATCTTTTTCCCTGAATTATAGATTTAATTCTGTGTATGTATGTGTGTGTTTGAATATATTTTTATATTTTAGATCTAGATTTGTAAACTAGAGCTGTTTCTAACTGCTTATAAGACATTGCCACCTGGATTGCCACCGCCTTCACTCCAGTATTTCAATAAACAATTCATCAAAAACATAGTTTATTTTCAAACATAGAATCTTGGATTGTTACAAGCTGAAAGGACTTTAGAGACTCAGTAACCCCATTCCTTGCATTTACAGATGAGAAAATGGAGGCATGGGAAAGTAAAGTCAGTTGCCTCAAATAGCATAACAAGCTATGTATATTTCTAATAATAGCTACTATTGATTAAGTTCTTATGTTGGGTTAAGTACCATGCTAAGCACTTTCCAGTGATTATCTAATTCTTACATCATCTATATTTTTGTTGGTGCTATTACTCTCCCCACTTTACTAAGGAAGAAACCAAAACATGGGGTTAAATAACTTCCCTATAAATTTTGAATTATCTTTGGCATCATCTCCCTATTTGCAAATCTCCATTGTCTCTTTGTTCGTAATCAATGTAAATCAACTCCTAAACAGCTGGATGCCAACAAGCAGTCTGGTGTTTGGAGCTCGAAAGGTTCAAGAGTGTGTGTGTGTGTGTGTGCGCGCTCCAGCTTTATTGAGGTATAATTGACAAGTAAACAGTCGACAAAACTGTACATGTTTAAGGGATACAATGTGATGTTTTAATATACATTGTGAAGTGATTATTACTATCAAGCTAATTCACATGTCCATCACCTCTCAGTCATTTTTTGTGTTTACGGTGAGAACACTTAAGAGCTACTCAAATGTAGTCGAGGATACCATACAGTACTAACTGTAGTCACCATGCTGTACATTAGATCTCCAGAATGTATTAAATATTCATCTGGCATAACTGAAACTGTTTACCCTTTGACAAACCTATTTCCCCTACTACCCAGCCCATGGCAACCACCATGTTATTCTCTGCTTTTATGAGTTCGACTTCTTTAGATTCCACATATAAGTGAGATCATGCAATAGGAAGATCTAGTTTAGAATCCTGACTTTCCTTTTTATTAGCTGTGTATGTCATATTCAGGTTGCCTTAGCATTTGTGAATCTGCTTCTCTACCTGTAAAATGAGAACAACTAATAATTCTTATCTCATGGATTACTGAGAGGATCAGATGAAGTAACATAAATAAAACATCCAGCATGTTACTTGGCAAAATTGTAGTGATTGAATAAATATTTGTTTATTCTTCAAGCATGTGTTGAGCATCTATGTATCAGGCAAGAAGAGAGCCATCATCTTTACCCTTCTGGAATATACAGGCTCATAGGAAATAATCAATACTTTGATCTTTTTTAAAAACATAATGAGATGAAAATTATAGGACTCATAGACTGGTCAGTTGAGGAATTTCCCAGGATACTTCTAGCCTCTGCTCAAAAGGTGTGAGTTCCCAGTTGCCTGAATAGGTACTAGAGTTGGCATAGCTTTCTCAGTATTGGGACCTGACAGGGAGATTGCACAAGTGTAACAGCACAGCCTCTGAAGATTGTCTCAAGGGGGAAGAGATGAAGGATTACTTCCATCCCTTTTATTGTTTCAATCAAGATATAAATTATGAGCTCATAGTACCATCCTTTCACGATCATCCTTTATTGTCTTTATTAGATACAATGAAAAGATACAAGTTTGTCCATAGAAATATTAAATGATAGCAGGCATGATTTAAAAAGTACTAAGGACTATAGATATTACTGTTTTTCCTCTATTTTATATCGTATTTTTAGGAAGAAGAGACAACATTTTGGCATACCTTGCTTAAAGATAGATGATAGCCAGGTGTGGTGGCTCAGACCTGTAATTCCAGCACTTCGGGAGGCCGAGGCGGGCAGATCACCTGAGGTCAGGAGTTTGAAACCAACCTGGCTAACATACAGAAACCCCGTCTCTACCAAAAAATACAAAAATTAGCCAGGCGTGGTGGTGGGCACCTGTAATCCCAGCCACTCAGGAGACTGAGGCACGAGAATCGCTTGAACCCAGGAGGCAGAGGTTGCAGTGAGCTGAGATCGTGCCATTGCACTCTAGCCTGGGTGACAGAGGGAGACTTCGTCTCCCCCCCAAAAAAAACATAATTGTCTTGGTGTGCTAATCAGGAGCTTCCTGTGAGAATGGAAATTCCTTACATGGCAGTGTCATGAAATTTTAGGCCCATGTGAAAGATGTTTTTGAGTGTCTCTTAAAATAGTTAACGGTTTAAAAATACATTATTTATGTGTCAGAAACTGCTTTCATTGAGATTGAAGTTTCTTTGAGAACTAGGATCACATCTTGTATATCTATTGAATTTCCCACAATAATTATCATGCAAGCAAATGAATAGCAGACCCTCAATAACACTTACTGATGATTATTGCCATGTATAAGTTGGGATACTCTTGAGTACCTTTCTAAGTCTGCATTTAGGGAAATACAGAACACAAAATGAAATGTTTGATTGGTTGCTTAGTTTCCACAGTGACTTTTCAAAATATATAGGAGCAGGGTAACAAAACTATTTTAAATACTGCAATCATAAGTATGCCTTTATTATTCTTACCCACAATAATGCATTGCTTTAAAAAATTATTTATCAGTGTCAGACCATACCTTTCTGAGTCTCCACTATGTAAGATGTGAAAGTTAATATTCTTCAATTCCAGCTACTTTTCTTTTCCTGCCTTCTGTCAACTCCTCTATTCCATATCATTACTTCCTATTGCTAAATTTATAATATTTATATTCTGGTTTGCATCTATAGTTAATTCTCTTGTGCTTCATTTCTCAGTGCTAATTGAAAAAGAAAACACATCATTTACAATGTCATGATTGTAATAAATAAAATTCACTGTTAACACCAAACAGTATGGTTAAACATGTAGAAAAGGAAAAAGTGATCCTGTGACACTAAAACTTAGCTTGTTCTAAGGATGCTACTTTAAGCATTAGGGTAAAATGGATTCCCTTTCGCTAAATTCTTTCAGTTCCTCAAAATTATGCCACATTTTTGTTTCTTTCACATTTGGACTTAGATTTTCCTGTAAGCATTCAATTTTTCTTGAAAATTTTAATTGCATTTTTTTATTCTTGTTGACAGAAGAAACATTTTCATCATATCACAATGTTTTTTTCAGATTTCTTAATTATACCATTTGATGAATGAAATACACTTTCTTCTTGAAGTCTGATTTTTCTGTTCTAATTTAGAGTTTCTTCTCATTTTTCTCCTGGCTATGTCTATTATTGCTTTAGTTTCATGTCTTTGTATTTGATTATTATTTTTCTTTTTACTACTGTTTTTCTTCTTACAGGAAAAAAAAGAAAAAAAAACGGGTTTTTACAAATATTGTGCTTAGTCTTTACATGTCCAAAATGCCTTATATTTTTCCTCATAGTACATTCATAAATTATTGTGATTAGAACCATAAATTCGAAGTAATTTTCTCTCAGAGCTTGGGAAACATTGGTACATTGTTACCTTTCATCTAGTATTGCTTATGAGATAGATATCTGATGCCAGTCTGATTCTGTCTTTTTTAGATAACTTTTTTCCCTATTCATATGTTTATTAGGATCTTTATCTTTTCACTTCTGAAATTCCTCCAGATATGGCTCTGTTAAAATGTGTTCTTCTCAGCACTTGATGATTCTGTACAATCTGGAAACAACTGCCTTTACTTAGCTTAAGGTACTTTTCTTCCATTGTACCTTTGATTATTTCTTCCTTCTTTTTTTCACCCTATCTTTATGAAACTCATGTTAATGGTGCATTAGAACTTGTGAACTGATTTTTCTTATTTATTAAATTCTATCACATATTTTTCATCTGTTTATCTCTGTATATTTTATTTTCTCAACTTTTGATATTTTTGTTAATTGAAATTTAATTTCCAAAAAGTCCATTTTCTATTCTCTGATTGATTCTTTTTAATGGTAGCCTATTTCATGGCTCAAATCATATAAAATGTATTAAATTTTGTGGGAAAATTAGGCAAACAAAGAAAATTGAATTTTACCTAACTATATCTAAAAACAATACAACTAACCTTAAGAAAAGTGCGTATATGTGTACACATATACATACGTGTGTATATGTGTACACATATGCTACATGTACATGTATATGTAGTATATGTAGTATATGTACATGTAGTATATGTGTGTATGTATGTATATACACATGTAGTATATCTATATACATGTATATGTACAAAGAAAAAATAGGTATATAATAGTTTCACTGTACTTTATTTGCTCCCCTTTTAAAAATAACAGTGCTAGAGTTCATGACTGACTAATTTTCAGAATTTGGTGTGTATGGTTGTTTATTAAGCCCTCAATAATAATGCTTTAGTATTACAGTGCCCAGGCATAGTCAGTGACTGTGCTAATAGTCCTAGCAGTAGCGGTTCATCCTGTACAGATCTAAGGTGTAACTATTTTCATTTCTGGGCCCTTGGAGATTCTTTGCTCATCTTCATATCTTTTTACCTATCTTGCTGTTCAATAACAGGTAATAGAAAAGGAGATAAAACTTAAATGTCATCATTTTCCACTGCTTAACAGTCTTTAAAAATAAATGTGAAACCCATAAGGACATAATCTTGCCTAGCTTTAAGGAATGAAGGAAACACTAGAAACAACAGAGAGAAAAGGAATAACTGATCCTCCAACATGTTCTGTTGACTCTACCTGTAAAGTATATTCAGGATCTGACTATTTCACACCATTTCACCAATTTCCATCTCCATTCAAACCACCTTCATGTGTTACTTTGAAAAGTGCAGTTTCCCTGTCATGGGTTTCCCTGTTTCTAGCTTTGCTTCCCTTTCTTACCTCACCGTGGGTTTTTACCCAAACAAAAATTCAAGTGATCATTTAAAATTAAGTCAGGTCATGCCTCTCCTCTGCTTAAAACCATTAATGGGTCTCTGTTTCACTCAGAATATAAACCAAAGCCCTTTTCATGACCCACCAGTCCTCAAGTGAATTGGCTGCTATTTGTGTTTCTGATTCCATTTCTTGCTGCTATTCTCCCTCATTCTATTCTAATTTCCTTGGTTTTCTTGCTGTCCTGGCAACAAGAAGAGCATCCTTTTTCCTCCAGGCCTTTGCACTTGCTGTTCCCTCTTCCTGGAGCACCCTTCCTTCAGAGAGCCACAGGTATTGTTTCTATCTTTCCTTCTAATCTCTCCTTGAGTGTTACTTTTTCAGAGATAAATTCCCTAACCATTCTATCTAACAGAACTCTCACTATTGACCTTGCTTTATTTTCTCTCTTTTTTTTTTACATTTTATTTTTTTATTCCCATAGGTTATTGGGGAACAGGTGGTATTTGGTTACATGGGTAAGTTCTTTAGTGGTGATTTGTGAGATCTTGGTGCACCTATCACCCGAGCAGTATACACTTCACCCTATTTGTAGTATTTTATTCCTCACCCCCTTCCCACCCTTTTCCCCTGAGTCCCTAGAATCCATTGTGTCATTCTTGTGCCTTTGCATCCTCATAGCATAGCTCCCACTTATGAGTGACAACATATGATGTTTGGTTTTCCATTCCTGAGTTACTTCACTTAGAATAATAGTCTCCAATCTTATCCAGGTCACTGCAAATGCCATTAATTCATTCCTTTTTATGGCTGAGTAGTATTCCATCTTATAAATATGCCACACTTTCTTTGTCTACTCACTGATTGACGAGCATTTGGGTTGGTTCCACATTTTTGCAATTGCAAATTGTGCTGCTATAAATGTGTGTGCAAGTATCTTTTTCATATAATGACTATTTTCCTCTGGGTAGATAGCCAGTAGTGGGATTGCTGGATCAAATGGTAGTTGTACTTTTAGTTATTTAAGGAATCTCCACACTGTTTCCCATAGTGGCTGTACTAGTTTACATTCCCACCAGCAGTGTAGAAGTATTCTCTGTTCACCATATCCGTGCCAACATCTACTATTTTTTAATTTTTTAATTTTTTTATTGCCATTCTTGCAGGAGTAAAGTATTGCATTGTGGTTTTGATTTGCATTTCCCTGATCATTAGTGATATTGAACATTTTTTTCATATGTTTGTTGGTCAAACATATGAAATTTGTATATCTTCTTTTTAAAATTGTCTATTCATGTCCTTAGCCCACTTTTTGATAGGATTGTTTGTTTTTTTCCTTGCTAATTTGTTGGCGTTCCTTGTAGATTCTAGATATTAGTCCTTTGCTGGATGTATAGATCGTGAAGATTTTCTCCCACTCTGTGGGTTGTCTGTTTACTCTGCTGAATGTTCCTATTGCTGTGCAGAGGCTGTTTTGTTTAATTAAGTCTCACCTATTTATCTTTGTTTTTGTTGCATTTGCTTTTGGGTTCTTGGTCATGAAGTCTTTGCCTAAGCCAATGTCTAGAAGGGTTTTTCTGATGTTATCTTCTAGAATTTTTATAGTTTCAGGTCGTAGATTTAAGTTTTTGATCCATCTTGAGTTGATTTTTATATAAGGTGAGAGATGAGGATCTAGTTTCATTCTTCTATATGTGGCTTACCAGCTATCCCAGCACCATTTGTTGAATAGGGTGTCCTTTCCCTACTAATTTATGTTTTTGTTTGCTTTGTCAAAGGTTAGTTGGCTGTAAGTATGTGGGTTTCTTTCTTGGTTCTCTATCCTGTTCCATTGGTCTCTGTACCTATTTTTATACCAGTGCCATGCTGTTTTGGTGTCTATGGCCTTCTAGTATAAAGTCAGGTAATGTGATTCTGCCCAATTTGTTCTTTGTGCTTAGTTTTGCTTTGGCTCTGTGGGTTCTTTTTCGTTTTCATATGAATTTTAAAATTGTTTTTCCTAATTCTATGAAGAATGATGGTGGTATTTTGATGGGAATTGCATAGTTTATCAACCCTTGGCATAGTGTTTCTGCTTTTCTTAAAAAATTTTTATTTTCTGCTTTCCCCAGTAGATGTGAGTTCTATAAGATGAGGAACATTGTCTGGGTCACTGACATGTAGCGTCAGCATACCAAACAGTAGCTAGCACATGGTGAGCACTCAATAAATATTTGGTGAAAGTTGCAGTGAATAAAAATGGTTTCTAAAATGGCAATGTTTATAGTCCCAGCTACTCTGAAGGCTGGGGCAGGAAGATTGCCTGAGTCTCAAAAGTTTGGGGCTGTAGTGCACTATGATTGTGCCTGTGAATAGCTACTGCACTGTAGCCTGGTCAACACAGTGAGAACCCATCTCTTTTAAAAAATGGCAATGAAATAATCTTATTTTTACTGCTTTTCTCTTTAAGGCTGCCAGTGTTGTCTTTTCTCTGCTGATTTATCCTCATTGGAAATTGAAGATAGATAAAATATCCGTTGATTATTTATAGGTGAAATTAGGCTTTTGGATCCATGAGGAATAGCTGAGACAATCTTCCAGGAGCTTCTGGAGCCGAGGAAACATTGGTCACTAAAATACCATTTATATTGGCAACTATACTCTTTTCCGATGCTAGTGTTTCAATTACATTGTGCGTTTAAAAGACTGTTGTGGCTACCTCAAAATATAAACATGATGTGCGACACTACTTGTTAGTTTTGAACAACTGATTTATAAATAGACTTAGGGTGCTCAAGCCTCCTGCAAGTTGAGCACTGCCTGTGTTCTTCCTTCTGCTTCCTTTATTTCAGTTGTGTGTCTACCAACTTCCTCCTTCTACACTAGGAGAAACTGCACTGTTTCCAATATCTTTAACATCTGCTATCATGATGAGAAAATATCTTTTCTGGATTTGAAATACCTTCTTCATTCATTTTTTTTAAATGGCGGAAATAAATTCATAGTGTTTTGAGTGCAGTTTTCTTCCTGCTCTTATTGCTGGCTCAAAATCCAGGAGAATTTCAGTGTTATTTCTGAGCTCCATGATGGGAGTTCCATTTCTGTTTTATTCAAAGTGTTATCTCCAGTGTCTAGCACAGTGCCTGGCACATTATAAGCCTATAATGTTTATCTAGTGGATGTAGACCAATACTATTAAAGAATTCTCATTGCAAAGATTTAGTGGCATGAAAAAATGATAATGATTAATGCTCTACTCCATGCTAAGGAAATGAAGTGCAAATTGTTAGTTCTTTATTTTTCTTCCAAGTATAGAGAACTTTCTGAAATTAAAGAAGCATTGATTAGTAAGTTTTAATATATGTTATTGATCATAATAATATGTAATCATATAACCAAATAAGATAACACAAGCCAATAGTTCCTTATTCATCTTTTGTTCTTTAAAAAATGACAGGAAGATTAGAATAAGAGAAAAAATTAGAGGTCAAAACAGTTTTCTTCAAACCAGTAGTGTAACTTACCAAGATATCTTCTGTAATACTTAAATTCTGTATTGGTGCTACCAAGATGCAACTCTTGAGCTACAACTGCCTCTTGATAAAGGATGCTGGTCCCTGCTGCCAGTGTAATGTTTGCTCATTTACAGTGGAATGTACAATATAGCACCTGGGATGGTGAAGAAGGTGAAGCAACAACTTTAAAATAGCTGTGGGTAAACCTACAGAAACAGACTTTTCTCTTTCTTCCAGATTGCATTATTCATTTTCATATGCCTGCCTTTGTCTGCTTTGGAAGCCTATTTCCTAATCTTCCAAGATTTATCATCACCTTCATATGTCCATAGCATGCATTTCTCAGACAGGTAGGATAGAATTGGTATATATTTGGTATAGCAAAAAGTCATGGTTGTCTTTAGATTATATCCTTAGTTTTTCATGTGGTACTGAGGAGAAAGCCTACTGTTTCTTCATCTATAAAATGAAGGACCTGGGCAAGATAACATTCTGTGAAATTTCACTGAACTTTGAGCTCAGCAAAGTAGGGGTGCGTGTGTGTGTGTGTGTGTGTGTCTATTTGCAACGCATCACAGACCTTAAATAAATACAGTTGACCCTTGAATAACATGGAGGTTAAGAGCACCAACCCCCTGCACTGTCAAAAATACACATGTAATTTTTGACTCCCCAGAAACTTAACTGCTGTTGACTGGAAGCCCTGCTGATAACACACACAGTTGACTAACACATACTTTCTATGATATGTATTGTGTACTATATTCTTACAATAAACTAAGCTAGAGAAAAGAAACTTATTAAGAAAATCTTAGTAAAGAAAATATATTTACTATTTATTAAATGGAAGTAGATCATCATAAAGATCTTCATCCTTTGTTGTCTTCACCTTGAGTATGCTGAGGAAGAGGAGGAAAAGGATGGGTTGGTCTTGCTGTTCCAGGGGTGGCAGAAATGGAAGAAAATTCACATATAAGCAGATGCATGCAGTTCAAACCTGTATTGTTTAAGGTCAACAGTATTTGTTACATTGCATTTTGTAAGTGACCTTGTTATTTTTTTTCAATGAAAAAAATAGTGCTCCATTCAAATGCCTGTATGTTTATGAGAAACATTTCAGAACTATGAAAGTTGAATTCAAGGTTTCTTGCAGATTGTTTGTATACTTTCTGTAATGTTTGTTATATAATGAGAATACTAATGGTCTTACAACTTGAAACTGATTAACTGATTAACTCTTTAAGCAACTTAAAAAGAAAATCTTACAGTGAGGAAAGAGTATTCATCAGAAGTATTCTAGTAGATGACATATTTTTGGTAATGAAATTGATATGGGCAATTAACAGCTTTTTCCAAGTTGGCTATGCTGCTACTCTCTTATTATACAATGATACTATTTTTCAAAGCAGAAAGCAAATTAGTTTTATTTTTATAAACCAAATTTTAAATATCCCTTTAGAGAACAGAAAATACAAAAAAGTATTTGCTTCTCAGACCTCTCAACAATGTAAATTTTCTTCTTAAGAGGAAATTTATTCTTGCATGCCAACACAAAGGATAAAAAGTTTACCTGTCCTTAGTTTCTAAGAGGAAAATGTGCATAAAATTTCCATCTGCTGTGTGCCAGTTACCAAAACGATAAGTTCCAACTCAATCTTGGTTGGGTGTGGTGGCTCACGCCTGTGATCGCAGCACTTTGGGAGGCCGAGGTGGGCGGATCACGAGCTCAGGAGTTTGAGACCAGCCTGGCCAATATGGTGAAATCCCGTCTCTACTAAAAATACAAAAAAAAAAAACTAGCCAGGCGTGGTGGTGTGCGCCTGTAGTCCTAGCCACTTGGGAGGCTGAGGCAGGAGAATCGATTGAACCCAGGAGGTGGAGGTTGCAGTGAGCCGAAATTGCACCACTGCACTCCAGCCTGGGCAAAAGAGGGAGACTCTCTCAAACAAACAAAAAAGACTCAATCTTACTAAAAAATTGCAGAGAAGAATGAGTCATTTTAGTCAATAAAGGAAATAAAGAAATTCTAGTTTTGAAAATGACATAATTTGCTACAAGAATGCAAAGGTGATGACATGAGGAAAAAAGGGGTTTGCCGATTTGTTTTCTCTACTACTCAGCAAATGCAGGCCAGGAACCCATTTATTCAAATATTTGTTACATGGTAAATTAAAACATTTATAAAATTAGGCTTATATTCTTAGAATTCCTGTTAACAAAGTGACATATAAACAAGATTATAATCTAGTGGAGATTAATATTGGTTGAGAAAAATCTTGAGACTTCTTCAAGACTTCAATTTAATAAAATATTGACTTAGGTAGATATATGTGAGGAAATATATATTTTACCCATGCGTGCAAAAATGATGTATGTATTTCTTAAAAGAGTAGGTAGCAATGACTTCAAAGGACCATAGCTGTCCCTATCAACATATATATATTAACAAAACAATTAGAAACATGAACTTAGTGTGCTAATTATATTTCTACCCAAAGCCTCAATTTGTTCTATAGCTATACTGTTCATATATAAATAAAATTTTAGGGGTATCAGAGAGAGTTAGAAAAGAGCAAATACATGTATGAATTTGATAAGCCTATCCCTTATTTGATAGATCTTAAAAGACATTTTATCACTGCATTCTTCTAAAGAAATGTATTTGTACGTTTCAAAACAACCCTTTTTGAGAAGTAGACTATGATCACAGATTTTCTTGCCACTAGTATTTCCTAAGATTTATTTGGAATAGAAGATTGATATTTTTCTGGGATTACATATGGTTAAAAAGTAAAAAAGAAAACAAAACAAAAAACTCTTTAAAAACACAAGTAAAAAGCTGAATAAATTGGAAAATTAACGAATCTTCTTAGATCTGTCAGAAAAATGAGATTATAGGGCAAACCACTGCATCAAATATTAGAGAATCAGACAGGTAGATAGAAAGAATCACAACTTAGTGGGGCAAAAACCTACAAGGAAAATTTTTGTGGGAACCGGTGCCAGGTAGGAAAACATGAACTGTAATTGAAAAATTGCTCAGTGTGGGCAATTGTTCAGTGTGGGCAAGTCTGAGGGTTAAAAACTCCAGGAGGACTCACTTATGGAAGGGCCTGTACATTTGTGAGATTAACCTCCAGGAGTGTTCACAGTGACTACTGGAGAAAATTCCGTAAGGGGAGAAGAAAAGGAACCATCTTGAAATATGTCAGAGCATTTTGTTAGACTCAAGCCTGCCCTCAAGAGAAACTATTTTACCAGAGCCTAAACTTTTGGGATTTTATAAGAGCGGAAAATAGGGAGGGGAAGGGAAATACCTAAGTTCAGCCCCCTTTTAGCTTTCCACATAGGGAAAGGAAAATATATAACTCTGGACAACTCAAACCATCCTGTCCACGTTAGGGAGCCTAGGGGAACTGAGAAAACTGGTGAAGTTCATAGTCCATGGGTACAGTTTCACCAAAGAGGGAGACCAAATCATAAGGCTACAGAATGCTTCCCTTTCCCACACATTTTACTATCATATTACTAAAAGCCTATTTGCAGCAGTTTCTTTTACTGAGTATATCATGTATGTCATTCAACCAAAAAATTATAAGGCATGCTAAAAGGCGGGAAATGCAGTTTGAAGACACCGAATAAGCATCAGAAGCAGAGTCAAATATGGCAGTGACATTGGAATGATCAGACCAGAAACTTTATAAAGAACTATGGTTAATATGGTGAGGGATTAAAAAAATGACATACAAGAACAGATGAATAATGTAAATATAGAGATGGAAATTTTAGGAAAGAACCAAAGAGAAATGCCAAGTATCAAGCATAGTGTACAGAAATGATTAAAAATGCCTTTGATAGGCTCATAAGTAAATTGAACATAGCCGAGGAAGAAATCTTTGAAGTTAAGGATATGATAATAGGAACTTCAAAACTAAAATTCAAAGAGAAAAAAGACTGTGAAAAAAACAGAAGAGAATATTCAAGAACTGCAGGAGAACTACAAAAGGTATAATGTATGTGTAATGGGCATACTAGAAAAAGAAAGAAAGGATTAGATGCAATATTTGAAGCAATAGTGTGTGAAAATCTCCCCCAATTAATGTCAGACACCAAACTACCTCTCCAGAGAGCTCAGAGAACACCAAGCAGGATAAATGTCCCAAAACTACTCATGGGCATATTATATTCAAACTTCAGAAAATGAAAGATTAAAAAAATGTTGAAAGAATCCAGAAGGAAAAAACACCTATAGAGAAGCAAAAATAAGAATTTTATCTGACATATCCTCATAAACCATGCAAATAAGAGAGTAGAGTGAGACATTTAAGATGTTGAAAGAAAAATCCAGCAGTGTACAATTCTGGAGCTTGCAAAATTATCCTTCAGAAGTTAAGAAATAAAGACTGTCTTAAAGAAACAAAAATTTCAGGAATTTGTTGCCAGTGGACCACCCTTGCAAAAAATGTTTAAAGTTCTTTAGCGAGAGATAAAATGATATAGGTTAGAAACTCAGATCCACGTAATGAAAATAAAATTAGGGATACAGTAGTATTTCCCAACTTGATAAAGAAAATACACAAAAAACCTACAGCTTCCATCATACTTAATTTTTAGAAACTCAAAGCTTTCCTGCTAAGATCAAGAACAAGACAAAGGTGTCTCCTCTTACCACTTTGTTTCCTACTGGAAGTGCTACCTAATGCAATAAGACAAAGGAAAGAAAATGAAAGGCATACAGATTCCGGAGGAAGAAATCAAACTGTCTTTGTTCACAGATGACAGTTGTTTATATAGAATATCCAAAGGATCAGAAAAAATAAAAAACTGGAACTAATAAGTGATTATTGTAAGGTTACAGAATACAAACTTAATATAAAGAAGGCCAATCACTTTCCTATATACCAGCAATAAACAAGTGTAATTTGAATTAAAAACACATTACCATTTACATTAGCACCCCAAGAAATGAAATACTTTTGTATAAATCTAACAGAATATATATATGAAGAAAACTACAAAAGTGTAATGAAAAATACCAGTGAACTAAATAATGAAGAGATGTTACATGTTCATTGTCAAGATGTCAGTTCTTCCCAACTTGATCTATAGATTCAGTGCAATGTCATTAAAAAACACAGCACGATATTTTATGGATATCAACAAAAGGATTCTCAAGTTTATATGGAGAGGCAAAAGAGCAGAATAGCCAACTCAGTATTTGAGGAGAACAACAAAGTCAGAAGACTGACACTACCTGGCTTTAAAGCTTACTATAAAGCTCAGATAATCAATGTAGTGGGTACTGGTGAAAGAATATTCAAATAGACCAATGGAATAGAATAAAGAGCCCAAACAAACCCATATAAATATAATCAAATGATCTTTGACAAGGGAGAAAAGGCAATACAATGGGGCAAAGATGGTCTTTTCAACAAATAATGCTGGAAAAACTAGACATTAACATACAACAACAAAAATTTTTAAATCCAAAATGAGTGTAAACACAGATCTTATACCCTTTGCAAAAATTAACTTGAATCATAGACCTAAATGTAAAATGCAGGACTATAAAACTCCCAGAAGATAACACAGGAAAAAATCCTAGATGACTTTGGTATGGCAGTGACATTTTTTAGATAAAGCTCCAAAGGCATGATACATGAAGGAAATGATTGATAAGCTGGACTTAACTAAAATTTAAAACTTCTGCTCTGTGAAAGACAATATTAAGAGAATGAGAAGACAAGCCATTTCTGCTCTATGAAAGACAATATTAAGAGAATGAGAAGACAAACCACAGATGGAAAAATTATTTGCAAAAGATACTTGTCATAAAGAACTATTGTCCACAATGTGCAAACAACTCTTACAACTCAACAGTTTGAAAATGAACAACTCAACTTAAAAAATGAGCAAAAAACCTGAACAGACACCTCACCAAAGAAGATACACAAGTGTCAAGAAAGCATATAAAAAGATGTTAAACATCATAGTCATTAGGGTATTGGAAATTAAAACAACAATGAGATACTGCTACATACCTGTTAGAATGGCCGAAGTCAGAACACTGATGAAACCAAGTGCTGGTGAGAATGTGGAGCAACAGGAACCTTCATTCATTGCCGGTAAGAATTCAAAATGGTGTAGTCACTTTGGAAGACAGTTTGGCAGTTCCTTACAAAATAAACATACTCTTACCATATGATTCAGCAATAGCACTCCTTGGTATGGACTTGAAAACTTATGTCCTGGCTGGGCACAGTAGCTCACGCCTGTAATTGCAGCACTTTGGGAGGTCCAGGCAGGTGGATCATTTGAGGTCAGGAGTTCAAGACCAGCCTGGCCACCATGGTGAAACCCCATCCCTACTAAAAATACAGAAAAGTAGCTGGGTGTGGCAGTGTGCACCTGTAATCTCAGCTACTAGGGAGGCTGAAGCAGGAGAATCACTTGAACCCAGGAGGCAGAGGTTGCAGTGAGCTGAGATCGTGCCACTGCACTCCAGCCTGAGTGACGGAGCAAAACTCCATCTCAAAAAAAAAGCAAAAACAAAAACAAAACTTATGTACACATAAAAACCTGCATACATTGTTTAACAGCTTTACATAATTGCCAAAACTTGGGTGCAATCAAGATATCCTTTAATATTTGAGTGGATAAACTGTGGTACATCCAGATGTAAGAATATTATTCAGCACTAAGAAATGAGCTATCACATCATAAAAAGACATGGATGAAACTTAAATGCGTATTATAAAGTGAAAGAAGCTAATCCGAAAAGGCTAAATACTGTATGATTCCAACTATATGACATTCCGGAAAAGCCAAAATTATGGAGACAGTAAAAAGAGCAGTGTTTTCCAGGGTTTAGGAGGGGGGAGGAATGTATAGGCAAATTTTTAGAGCAGTGAAATGAATCTATGTAATACTATAGTGGTGGATCCATGTCATTATACATTTGTCCAAACACGTAGGATGTAACCACCAATAGTGAACCCTAATGTAAACTATGGGCTTTGGATATCAAAATGCATCAATGTAGGTTTATCAGTTGTAACAAATATACCACTCTGGTATGGGATGTTGATAATGGGGAAGATTGTGGGTCTGTGGGGACAGGGGTATATGGGAACTTTCTACTGTTTTACTGTGAATCAATTTTCCTGTAAAGTTTATTAATGTTAAAAAATTTAATGCACATGTACCCTAAAACTTAAAGTATAATAATAATAAAATAAAATAAAAAATTTAGGCAATCTGAAAAAATGTTAATAAAAAAGAAAATAAACTAGTTGAATGTATCAGTTCATTTTCATACTGCTATAAGGTACTGCCTGAGACTGAGTAATTTATAAAGGAAAGAGATTTAATTGACTCACAGTTTAGCATGGCTGGGGAGGTCTCAGGAAACTTAACAGTCATGGCAGAAGGTGACTTCACAAGGTGGCAGGAAGGAGAAATGAACGTAGAAGCAACTACCAAACACTTATAAAACCATCAGATCTCATGAGAACTCACTCACTATGATGAGAACAGCATGGGGGAAACTGCCCCCATGATCCAATTACTTCCACCTGGTCTCTGCCTTGACACATGGGTATTATGGAGATTATGGGGATTATAATTCAAGATGAGATTTGGGTGGGGACAAAAAGCCTAACCATATCAGTGATAAAAGTATGTCTTTCTTTTATGGGGTGCTATAGTGTTTCATTTCAAGTCATCTTTTTGACCTCCATTTTCCAATCTGGGGATAGGAAAAATAACTTTGTCTCCTCCTTAATTGACCCACAACCTTGTTTGCAATGAAGAATCAACACAAAATCTTTCATTAAAAGAAATAGGGGAGGTGATAGGGGGATATCCATGAGTGTCCATGGGCATAATTCAGTTGCCTTCATTCAATGCCAATGATACTGCAAAGCCTGCAAGGCAAATTCATGTACCTACAGACAGACTCCATCCTTTTTCTCAAAGTATTCAAGATAAAAAAATCTTGTTTGATTTTATGTGAGGATTTTTTTCACCATCTATCCTCAAAAAAATGAAAAATATCCTCTTCATTTGGGAAATGAGTGCTTATAATAGAAAGTAATTTGTAGTCAGCTGTTACACTTAGATGACTTGTGTCACCTCTGACCTGCTTTCTGATAATGCGTGACTTCATTCATGGCTCTCTAGGTGACCTGTGTACCCTGACCTGGCATAAACCTGGAGTATTAAGTCATTTCAGTGGCACATGTTTGAGGGAAGATTGACATCCCACTGGAAGACTATCTACAGTGAGATCCTCTAAAGCAGCTGCATTCCTAGTGAGGCATGATTAAGTTTATCCCACTATTAGGTTCTGGAGTATTACTTGTCATGCCCAAGAGGAAAGTTTTTCTAGCATGCAGAGTATCTGGTTTTTAATGGCTACTGACCTGAAATAAAATGTGCCTACTAAGAGTTGTTCATTTGTCTGTCTCCCTTCTTTCACTGTTTTTTTTTCTTGGAGGTTACAGTAGTTATGCCTTTCTGGTCAGCTGGCTGTTGACCTATCATAGAAATGACACTTTCACATCTTCAAGTGTAAGAAATTAGATGTTCCAGCCTTCACTTAGTTTCTCATCCAAAATCAATGACAAAACTTTCAGTATTGATTTCTCATGGCCTATGAACCTGAGTCAACTTGGCATAAAGGACTTTTTTAGACAAGCTTCTCTAAACGCAGAGTCAGTGGCTTCTTTTTGCCAGACTCCACTTTGCTCAGTGATAACATTAAAATGGTGATTTGATTCGTTCCTAGTCTAAAAATACTTCCTCATATTCCAAAATCTCAGTCATTAATACATGGAGGAAAATACAAATTATTACATGCCTGTGCTTCTCGACTGTTGTAGATAGATAAAATATATACAATTGTGTTCTATAATTATTGAGTTCTTTTAAGTTTTATCTTTTTTGTTTTATTAGGAAGCAAAATTATGTTTATTTCAGAGCTTATTTACTGCATTTAGAATCTCATGACACTTAAAAACCTTTCTAAAATGTAAATATTCTCCATGATCTCCATGGTCACAAATAGTATTTCACGTTCTAATTGATATTGCCATTTTATCATTTTTTTTTCTTGGAGACAGTCTCACTCTGTTGCCCAGGCTGGGGTTCAGAAGCATGATCTTGGCTCACTGCAACCTCCACCTCCTAAGTTCAAGCGATTTCTCCTGCCTCAGCCTGCCGAGTAACTGGAATTACAGGCACGTGCCACCACACCTGGCTAATTTTGTATTTTTAGTAGAGACAGGGTTTCATGATGTTGGCCAGACTGGTCTTGAACTCCTGACCTCAGGTGATCCACCCACTGCAGCCTCCCAAAGTGCTGGAATTACAGGCGTGAGCCACTGCATCTGGCCCTTTTATCTTTCTTTTAACTCAAATCCTCAAATTTATCCCTCCATGTGAAGTTGCCTTCCCTGATTATGTACTGTCCTAGTTTAATCTTCATTCCTTGTTTGCCTCTATAAAACCAAGTTTAAAAATAGTCTCTGATTCTATAAATCATCACTCTTATGCTCATTTATATTTCTATCTAGAATATTTTAAATCCTTTGTAACAAAGTTTCTACTATGCAGTCTCCCTTTCTCAGCTACAATCTATATACTCCTTGGCCATATCTTTTGTTATTGTGTGTGTTTGTCTTTGTGTGCGTCTGTATGGTAGTGGTTTGTAAATTCTCCATTTAGTCACAATATGCTTTTTGAGGATTTTCCTTTTCCTGGGAATTTCTTGATGATTTTTATTTTGTCATGTGATGAAGAATGTATGTCAAAGCACCATTGCAGAAATAGTGCTTTTCTATTTACTTGCACTCTTCCATCTTAGAAGAGCTGGTGATAGACAACCAACTCTTCTTTTATCTTGGTTTCTACAACACAGAGGTTGCTAAGCGACTTTAATCCCTTTTAACACAGGACAATCAACAATAACAAATTCCTGCTTTCTTTAGATTCAGATATTTCACTTAGAAAATCTAGCAAATAAAAAATGGTTTAAAACTTTTTTTAAATGTGTAATTCTGTACAATCTCCTACATCTGTAACATTGCCCCAAATATTTTTTACTTATGCTGCTGTTTCTTGAGCATTATGATATGCTTATTCATAGGCAATCAACTTGTAAGTAGCAATAGTGTAGCCCCCTTCTAGGAAATTGAAGATGTGAAAATTCAGTTTAATGTGATAATGACAGTTACTTTGATGAAAAATACTATGTCACAATTTGTTATAAAAATACTCATTTGGATTTCTGATTCACTTATATTACCCTCCAACCTTAAATATGATTGAATGTATAGCTTTTTATACTACTTTCTTTATTTAGGGAGAAGTGTATTTAAATTCTATTATCTTGGTTATTACTTGAAAGTTCAACCTCATACTTTCATTTTTATATAATTTTAATATTATGAAAATATTTTATGTAATTTTATGTATAATTCGAAGGCATTTTTAAATATTGCATCTTTAAATTTTTATTTCTTTTATCAAATTTTCCCTATCATTTGTTCTCTGGCTACAACCAAAGTTAATAGTTACATTTTTTTCCAGTGACAAATGGTAGATTTGCAAAGACTTGTAACAGTTGCTTAATACTTTTTTATCCCTTATTTAAGAATCATGCAAACAACCAGAGCTGATAGGCAGCAGGTGCACATGAGTGTGGCTGTGCTGATGGTTACTGAAAGATTTCCAAGAGACATTCTGAGATTCAGCTAAAAACCTAGCTCCCAATAGAATTATTGTCCTGCAGTCAGCCACGCAAATACAATCACAAATACCTGAAGTTCCTTGTGTAAAGAAAAATAAAATGACTAATAAAGCATCGAAATCAATGCAAGTTACCTTTCTTTCCCCCTTTCTTCCCCTTTCACTCCTTTCTTCTCCTATACTACTTGAAATTTCTAGCGGGGATCACTAAAATGCCTGGATGTTAGGAATGGTAAGTCTATTGTAGAGAATTATATTTTCTATTTTAGTGGATGAAAAATAAACCATACCCTTAAGAGGCTTTTCAAAGTTAAGATTTTGAGCACACCCTTCATTGGCCCAGTCTCTGACCAGTGAGGTCAAGTATTAGCCAGTGTCAGAATGTCATGAAAAGTTTGTGTTTCAGATGCAGAATTTTTTTTTGCGTTTTCTGCATGATGTTTTAGGGTATTTTCTTCTGAAATGTTTTCCATCTTGGTTTTTAAAAATTATTTTAAAAAATATTGCCTCATAACTTCTTTTTATTTTTGGAAACTATATAAATTGATCTGATAATCTATACACAATGCCTTGTGAATTTATACCTGTACCTCTCATGTTCCACTGTTTGGTTCCTAAATAATCACTTTGTGTAATGGAAATACTATGTTAAATTGTTTATAACTGGTGGTTGACATTTCAGCCTTGTTTGGCAATTGTAGTACATAAAGACTGTTGATTAGAAACAACCTCGTATGGTGTATACTTGTTTTTATCTTCATGGAATTTGTTCTGCAAACACTTACTGAGTTCTTCACTGGGAGTCACCACTTTGTCTATGTTAGAAGGAGCAGGAAGTGAATACATTTAAGGTATTTAATTTTCTTCTTAAAACTTTGACTACCATAGTGGTTTTTTAAAGCATTAACAGGAGAATAGCCATCACTGCCAAGTAGCTGACATTCTGAAATAGCACTTCCCTTTAGGCACTGTATGGTTGGGATCATTTACTTGCAGAGGTGTGTGTGTGTGTGTGTGTGTGTGTGTATTTATGTGTGTACTCATGTGTATAAGAATAGGAGAAACACTTTGTGGGCATATGCTGCTGAGGTGAGTAACGTGCTGATTAGTGAACTCCAGTCTGACCCCATTTAAACCTGGAGGAGAATCACATCAAGCACAGAAGCAGCCAAGGCAGCATTTCAACAGGAAGGAAACATCTATTACTGGGGCTTTGAAGAAACATGCCATGAAGGTGTACTAGTATCACAAAGGGAAGGGAAGGACTAAATTCAGCATGATAAACAAAGTCCCTTTTTTGTAACAGAAGTGTTTGATGATGTTTGATCAATGGTGGATCTATCTCTTGAAAGGAAAATGCATTTAAACCCCAAATGGAGGATTCTTATGTAAGGTGCCTAGCTTGTAGTGATATATTCATGTTTATAGGTAGAGTGACTGGTTTTTAGAGAAGAGGTGTTTTTTTTTTTTTTCCTTCATTTTTTGAAAGAAAATGTGTCTGTTTCTAGGCTTTGAAATGTAGAATTATTTACCTTTCACCAAAATGAAATGTTTCATTGAATCTCCTACAAGCTTGTGGAGGCCATGAAGCATGTTGATTAAGAGCGCAGGCTCCGGAGGCCCTGCTACCCACAAAGGGTGTGCTAAGGTAAACAACTGATAGTATTTTGAAAATTAGATGACTTAGAATCCATTCAATAAATTTTAGCTATTTTTATTGTCTTTTTTTTCCTAAATCTATTTGGAAAATATTGCAGATAAAGTAGATAATACCTTTTTAAAACACAGTGAGACCAGGCGCAGTGGCTCATGCCTGTAATCCCAGCACTTTCGGAGGCCGAGGTGGGCACATCACGAGGTCAGGAGATCGAGACCATCCTGGCTAACAGTGAAATCCCGTCTCTACTAAAAATACAAAAATTAGCCGGGCGTGGGGGCATGTGCCTGTAATCCCGGCTACTCAGGAGGCTGAGGCAGGAGAATGGCATGAACCGGGGAGGTGGAGCTTGCAGTGAGCCAAGATGGCACCACTGCACTCCAGCCTGGGCTACAGAGCGAGACTCTGTCTCTAAAAAATAAAAAATAAAAATAGAAGAGTGAATAGTTTATAAAGATAAAATAGAATAGGCTTCAATTTAGGGAACAAAGGAAAATATGTTTAGGAATGATATTATGCTCAAAATGATTGCAACTTTGATGGTGAAGTGTATTTTATTCAATTAAAAATGTAGATATGGCTGGGCATGGTGGCTCACACCTGTAATCCCAGAACTTTGGAAGGCTGACGCAGGTGGATCATTTGAGGTTAGGAGTTTGAGACCTGCCTGGGCAACATAGTGAGACCTCATCTCTACAAAAAATAAACAAAAAATGTGCTGGGTGTGGTGGTACATGCCTGTAGTCCTAGCCACTTGGGAGACTGAGATGGAAGGATAGCATGAGTCTGGGAGGTCAGTGCTGCAGTGAGCCGAGATCGTGCCACTGCACTTGAGCCTGAGTGACAGAGCAAGACCCTGTCTCAAGAAAACAAACAAAAAAACAAAAACAACAGTAGATATGTGTGTGGGAATGAGAACATTTAAATGTGCTCATCGGCTTAGATTTTTCTTTAACCCCCTTCATGGCCCTTATCTTAACCTCTGTCTTCAGCACTACCCTTCATATGTTTGTTCTGTTTTGTCTTCTAAGTGATTTTTTTTATAACTCTTAATGTATCATGGCAGAAGGAAAACTCAATGTATAAGCTGACTGTATTTTGCATTTTCTTTGAGAATTTTTTTTTTTTTTTTTTTTTTTTTTTTTGAGATGGAGTCTCACTCTGTCACCCAGGCTTGGAGTGCAGTGGTGCGATCTCAACTCATTGCAACCTCCGCCTCCTGGGTTCAAGCAATTCTCCCGCCTCAGCCTCCCGAGTAGCTGGGACTACAGGCTTGCACCACCATGCCTGGCTAATTTTTGTATTTTTAGTAGAGACGGGGTTTCATCATGTTGTCTAGGCAGGTCTCGAACTCCTGACCTCAAGTGATCCACCCACCTTGGCCTCCCAAAGTGCAGGGATTGCAGGCATGAGCCACCGCGGCCTGGCTTCATGATTCAAAATAGCATCATTAAGCTTCTCTTTCAAAACATGTATATAAGCCTGTGAGTCATCACTGTATTTATTCCAGAATATTATCATATTGGAGACTTTCCAAAGCTGAACAAAGCCAGAATTATTGGCTACTGAGGAACTATATTCTAGCAAGAGACTATTCTATTTGTTGGGGATCACCTCTTTTTACTAAAGGGGACTGTTTTGGGCATATAAGACTAGAATTCATGGTTTCTCCTTGATAGTTTGCCAGCTTGATTCCCAGCCAACCAGATAACTGCTGGTAGTGACACTCATGTCCTCTAGGACTCCCAATCTTGTGCCAGCTCAGAGAGGGAAATCCCCCTAGAACTGCTCACACTGTTCCAAGAACCACGAGCACCACCTTGGTATAGTTAAAAATGTGATACCAACTCAAATTTTGATAAAAACAAGTTCTATAAAGCTTAATAAAGATATATTTTTTACTTTTTAAGTTTTGTTTTACTATTTTAAACAGAAAACAGAAGGTAAAAACTCCTCTGCCTTCCTCAATGTTTGGTTTGTCAGTTGCTGAACTCAGATTTAAGAGTCTAATCATATATGGGCAATAACCCTCTTCTAATCTTAATAATGTTTCTTTGATCATATCTTTAAAAAGAAAAATGAAATAGCCTATTGACTCCAACCCTGACCTCCTGTACTTCACCTGCCTGATGAATATTTATTTGAAATACATAAGTTTTTTCAAATGCGTCATGTCAAGAATTTGTCATTTCAGATTCCTTTCTAGAATTATCTATTTATCGGATTAATAGCATCGTTCTTCCAGACAACCAAACTCAAAAGCTTTATCACTATAATTGAATTTCTTTTTTCTCCTTACATTTAAAATGTTACTAAATGTCATTCATTTCTTTATCAGAATATTTGTTTGATCATTTTATTTCATTTATTCTGCCACCCTCTCATTCCAACTATCACTTATACTTGAGTACTGCAATAAGCCAATATCTTGCATATGATTATTTATAACACCTAAATCTTCTACCACTTCACACTCACTGGGATGGATATAATTTTTAAAACATACAATAACAGGTGTTAGTGAGGATGTGGAAAAATTGGAACCCTGACACATTGCTAGTGGAATGTGAAAAGGTGCAGCCACTTTGCAAAACAGTTCGGCAGTTCATCAAAAGATTAAGCATGGAATTACCATAAGACCCAGTAGTTTTGCTCTTACGGATTCCACTCTCAAGAGAATTGAAAACATATGCCCATACAAAAACTTATAAACATTGTATATCCATGTTTGTTGCAGCATTATTCACAATAGCCTAAAGGTAGAAGCAACCCAAATGCCTATAGATGGATGAATGGATAAACAGAATGTGGCATAGACATACAATGGACGATTATTCAGCCTTAAAGAGGAAGAAAATTCTAACACATGCTAGAAAATGGATGGATCTTGTATACATTCTGCTAAGTGGAATAAGCCAGTCACACAAGGAAAAATATTATATGATTCCACTTACATGAGGTACTTAGAATAGTCAAATTCATAGAGGCATACAGTAGAATAATGATTGCCAGGGGCTGGGAGGAGGAGCAAATGGGAAGTTATTGTTTAATGAGTATAGAATTTCTGTTTAGGAAGATGAAAAAGTTCTGGAGATGGGTGGCGGTGATGGTTGCACAGCAATGTGAATGTACTTAATGCCACAGAATAGTATACTTAAATATGGTTTGAATGGCAAACTTTGTTACATATATTTTATCACAATTAAAAAGTTTTAAATGAATATCCAAAGAAGCATTATTTATGAGGCTAAAAGTGGGAGTAACCCAAAAGTTCATCATTGATAGCTAAAGGAAATATGGTATATCAAAACAGTAGAATATTAGTCATACAAAGGAATAAAGTACAGACACATGCTACAACACAGATGCACCTTAAAAACATTACACTAAGTGAAAGAAACCAGACATAAAAGGCCAAATTTTGTATGGTTTTATATATATATAAAGTCGTTCAAAATAGGAAAACCCGTAGAGACTGAAAGTTGATTAGTGGTCACCAAGGCCTGGGGGAGGAATGAATGAAAACTGGCTCCTAATGGTACTGGGTTTTTTGCGGGGAGGGGGACAGAGTGATGAAAATATTGTAGAATTTGATAGTAATGATAGGTGACAGTGGCATAATTTTTTTTAATATACTAAAACCCGCTGACTCATATACTTTACAAGGATGTATTTTATGGTATGTGAATTATATCTCAAAACACCCGTTAAATCTTAACGTATGGCTTTTATGATGCCGTGTTTCTAAAGAAGCAACATGTCCCAGTCTCAGCTTACTATTTCTAGGCATGTGACTTTGAGAAAAAATTAAGAGGCCTCCCTTCTTACTCTGTAAAATGGGAATAATAATAATGATGATAATGATAATAATAATGATCTCACCAGATTTTTTTGAGTGTTAAATGAGGTAACATATGTAGTGCATCTAGCATAGTGTCTGGCATTTACCAAGAACCCCTGGAACCTGAGCTTCAACTGCTTCTGATACTATTCCAGATACTATTACAGGATATTCCAATACTGTTTCCACATATTCAGGACAATGGACCAACTCCTTTAGCCATTTTATCAAAACTCTTTAGATTCTGTTTCAAATCGGTCTTTCCAAAGTCTTCTTGTGCTCCTTTGTAGACACTCTTCAGTCAGAGAGAGCTTTTTAATCTCCTCCAATTTGCTGCAGCTGTGTCTTTGCCTCAAAGCGCTTTCTCCCCATTTCTCTTTTCTCTCTGCCCTTGGAACTCAGTGGACTTCTCTCATGTTTTTAACCTACTCCCTTATATCAGCGCATGTCATCTCCACTTATTTGTAGCACCCAGTATTTTTACTACATCTTTGACCAATTAAGTCTTACTTGGGTTATGTTTTTAAAGTAGGTATCTTATTAGGTGGTCCTTTTAAACTATATGTCCAGTCTCTCCAGCTAAATTAAAACCCTTGAGCACAGAGACCACGTTATAATGTTTTACCTTTTCCATACATAGCACTTAGCATATTACCTTGACATGGCATATACTGAATGAATCCTTGCTATTTATGAGTTTAGTTAGTGCCACATCTCATGAAGTACGGGGACTTAATGGTTCTCAATCCTGACTTCATCTTAAAGTCACCTGGAGAATAAAGTTTCCTCTTAGCTCAACAAGTCAGAATCTCTGAGCAAAATCCTCAGCTTCTTACCTAGGTGATACTCTTGTAAGCCACACTGTGAACCACTGGATTCAACAGATGAAGTAATATAAGCCACTGGCTCTTAAGCCTCATTGATTATTGCCGTGAAGATGTGAAGACTAAAGATGCTTTGGGCATTGCAAAGTGTTCTACAGATATTAGAATTGTTATTATGGTACATTTGAGAGTGTCATTGCTTTGAGAAAGATCCTCTTAAGTTTTTTAACAGCCACAGTGTAATGGAAATATCCAACTATAGGTATCTAAAACCTTTTAAACTCTTTATATCAGGTGTATATACCCTGTTCCTTTTTGCTAACTTAAAAATGTTCAAACTCTGTCTTCTCTAGGCTGGCAAACATTCAGCAGCACACCCTCTCAAGATTGTTTACTTGCCTTTGCTCCTGTTGAGTTACGACGCTTGGAAGCAGGAGATGGGCTCAGCATCAGCCAATAGGACATGATCCAGGAAGAGCAGTAAGGGACTGAGCTGCTGGTAAGACAGTAGAGACAGTTGACGCTTGTTTGTCAAGTATGAATTTATTCCTAATTTAATGGTTAATTTCTGTCCCAAACTTCAACTCCAAGTTACCCTGCACCCTCTCAAATACTTTTCTTTATTGTCTATGCTTAGGACACATGGATTAGATTGTTAAGATTTGTGAATTTACTGAAGTTGTGTGCTGACTTATGTATAGCTGTATTTTTCTGGAGAAAGATAGATTTTTATCAATTCTCAATGTCTATGGAGTTTTTAAAAAGAGGTAAGGATTATTCAAATGTAACTATAAACATAAGAAAATGTGATATCTATAACCAGGTGTTACAGTATTTATTGCCTCCATTTTGCTTCACTTGTAGCCACTTTGTCTCAATCTTGTTAAGGACCAAATAAATGGTATTTGTGGTTACTTGCTGATCTGAAAAGTGAGTACCTCCTACACCTGGCTAGTCAGTCTTGTGACAATTTGGTGCCGTAGAACTAGCAGAGAATTAATTATGGAGTGGCAGATCTCAGGAGCAGCTATGTGATTTTACATACGGTTTGTTTTTAATGGATAGAGACAGAGTCTGGCTGTGTTGCCCAGGCTTCTCTGAAACTCCTGGGTTCAAGCCATCATCCTGCCTTAGCCTCTTAAGGAGCTGGGATTACAGGTGCATGCCCCCCAGGCCCAGTTCATATGATTTTCTGAAAATACAAAAGAAAGAGATAGACACAAAATACTTTTTTAATCATGTTCTTATAACTATCTTAATAAAAATCAATTTGCTCTGAATGCCATGACCTGCTGAGTGTCCCAACCTAAGGGTTGTCAGACCATTTTCTCATATATGCATGTATAGAAGTAGGGAACTAATATATTTTTGTCCAAAATGTTTAAGATGAAGATGAGAATGAATTCTACAATATATAATTTTGCCTGTACTATATAAGACTTAAAATTATAGAGACATTGCAGGAGAGACTCTGGATTAGATAGAAAAAAGAAAGAATTAGGCTTTTTTTTTTTGTCTATAATCCTTTTAGTAGGTAATTCAGCTTCAGTTTCACTAAATCTTGTTTATGCATTCAGCATAACAAATCTTCTAATAAGCCTGTATAGCTCTAATCTCTGCCTTACTACAGACACCTGAGGATATAAGTATCCACTCTGCCACTTGATACTTCTTAGAGACTGTCCTGGTGCTGAGAAATGCTTTCCAGTGTGTCCTCAGTTGAACTCCCATGATTCCTGGATGTTGCCATTTTCAAGACACAGGGCAAGTGCATCTGTCTAGATTACCTCTCTACCTTGGGAATTTTAAGTCACTCTGTGAGGGAAAGAGAACTCTCAGTATAGTAGTAACTCTCAGAATGAAAATTTTCCCCTTGCATGTTAATATTTTTAGAGTAATCATTGTCACTGAAAATAGACTTCCTCTTTCCCCTCTCATGCTGGAAAATCTTAGGTAATTATGAATAAAGCATTCTTTACTTTTCCCCTCCTCCCTTGATGATTGCTTTACCTCACTCTGTGAGAACTGTGACTACTCATTCTGCTCTTTTACATGAGAACTGAGAACGCATTTTTAAGATGGAATTTTCCTCCTTAATGAAGTCATAACATTAGTCAGAAGATTTTCTCTTCTTGAACGTTAAGCCTGGGTAAGGAATAAAGTGCAGAAGTTTATGGAAAATTATAAGATAACTTACACACACACAAAAGAAGACAACAAATTAAAATATTAGCCATTGAGGGTAAAGGTTTTACAGGTAGCTCTCTGAGGAGTTCTTCCCTCATATCTCCTCAAAAATCTTGTTTTGCATTTAGTTTTTTACAGTTGGATAAGCTCAGCCCTTGACATATTTTCAATAGCAAATAAGCCTAGAGCTTATTTTTAGTACATTTATTAGGAATGTGTTCTTGGGAAAATTATTTAACCTCTGTAAGCCCTGCTTTATATGGCAAAGAAGAAAGTAGGTAATAATAGATAATAACAGGATTATTTTATGCATTACCTGTACATTGCCCAACATATAGTAAGTTCTCAATTTTATATTGGTATTTGTTTTATTATTAACCACTTTTATTAATGTTGCTTTTAGTTTTAAAAATATGAATTCATTCAAAAATATTTCTTGAGCACCTGCCAAATACTAGGCACTCTTCTAGGAGCTAGAGTGGCATTAATGAGTAAGAGACAAAAATCTCTTCCCTTGTTGAGCTTAGAATCTGTTAGAGTGAGAGACAGACACATACAAAATACAATGTATAATATACTAAATACCAAGAAGTGCTAAGTATAAAAATATAAAGCAGAAAAAGGAAATTGAGTGGCAGGGTTAGGTAGTAATTGAAGATATAGTAGTCAAGTAAGGCAGCTTCAAGAGAAGATTATATCTTAAATAAAAATCTGATAAAGGTATAGAAACAAGCCATGAAGTTATCTGAAGGAATTGCAGGTAGTGGAGAACAGCCAAAAGACCTGGAGTAGTAAAAGGTTTTATGCAGAGTGATTTAAAAAGAATCACAGTATCTTATACATCAGTAAATATTTACACATACACTTAAGTAAGTGATATGGACAAGAACTTTGGAAGTTGAATAGCAAGGCCCATCTGGACTATAACAGAGGAGGCTTCACAAAGGAAGGTGACAGGGCATGGCCTGGATCCTGAAGGACAGGAAGAATTGGGATCGATAACAAAGAATGACATCCCAGTGGAGAGAAGTAGAGGGGAAACAGCATGAAATGAAGTGAAATAAGAATGTTGGCCTTTAGGGCAGGAATGGGCCAGGCAGAGGGCAAGTGGGAAGCAGGAAAAAGGCGACCTTGTATAGAGTTCATGTTGACAAATAGAAGATGGAAAAGCGGGGTAAGGCCAAATTTAGTAAAATCCTAAAGTCAAGCTAAAGATTATTGCATGCTATCCTGAAAATATTGGGGAATAATTAGAGCAGATGAGTAGAAAGGTGAATTATTGTATTTAGCAATATCATTATTTTTACAAATTTAAACAAATAAGGAAATGGAGGCAGTAGTTGGAGTAATTTAGGAGATAAATTGAAAATGGATTTTGTTAAGAGAGAAGGGAAGATAGATTTTATGTATTTTAAGGAAAAATCATGAGGATTTATTTGCTGACTGCACATAAGAGATAAAAGAGAGGAGTCAAAGATTTCTCTAAAATGTTCAAAATGATTAATTACGTGTTGGTATTAAAAGAAATAGGGAAGTTGGGACATATGAGTTTGAATTCAGCGTAAGTCAGTTAAGACAATCAGATGCAGATATTCTTAAGGCAACTAAAGTTCATTTGATATTTGTCATATAGGCTGAATTAAGTTTCTAAGAGCTGTTTTTACTATGCATTAAATCCATGTAATACTAACATAGTACAAAAGTTGTTTGCTATCCAAATTTTATATTTTTATAACAAGTTGGAGAGACAGAGAATCAAAGCATTATTGATTTGGAACCATTAGACATCAACTAATCCAATTAGTTCACTTTGTGGAAGGAAAAAGGATACCCAGAGATGTTACATGACTTTATAGCCATGCCTCTAGCTATTATGTAACTTGGTCTAGCCCAGGTCTCCATATTGAGACTCTCCTCCTGCTAATAAAAAAATAATAAAAAAGTATTAGTGATTTGTATTTTGCCAGCTTGCTTGTGGAGAATAGGATTAGAAGGTTTGACTTGCCTGTTAGCACTCTCTTGTAGCCATTTTTCTAATTAACGTAGACACATTTTATCCATTCTCATGAAACAGATCTAACTTGTTTAGAAGCTTCAGTCTTCTTGATTTAATTAATCACTTTCTCCCACCTTTAGTCATTGTTGAAGTTTCCTGATTTACAATGTTATCTTTTTATCTCTTCAGTAGTTTAAGGAGGAATGATATTTCTACTGTTGTACTATTTTTCTGTTTATCTTTCAGAAGAAAAATAGCTTTTCTTATTGGCCCAAAAAACCATCACCCTGCAGGAAATAAATCACACTCTTTGCTTGATTTTCCTGATCTGGCTACTGATTTCTCTTCAAATTTAAGTCAATACTTAGACTTTAAGACTTCATTGTTACTTCCTTACAGGTCATTCTTATGAACTAAAATCCATAGTCATTGTTCTAGCAAGCCTGAGCAGTTTATTCTTTGAGTCACAGGATTGTAAAAGAAAAATAGACCTTAGAGATCATAATACAGTGCTCTTCAAACTGTACTCTTCAATTTTTCTACTAATCAGTTATTTGTTTTTTATTCTAATAAAATATAATTACCTAGCAAGTGAGCAGACATGTATTTACAGTAGCTTTACAATTCTTTATACACTTCTTTACTCTCTCCATTACACATGCCACATGGTATGATACAAGTCATAACTCAACTATGTGAAAGCAAAACCACTCTTATACATGGTGTCTTGCATATATGTTAAGGCCCAGAGTGGTATCAGTAGTCTCTCTGTCCCGAGAGACTGAATTAAACAAGACTGTTGACGTTCTCGTGGCATTTATCTGACAATCTTGGCAATCCCTAAATTCACAAATAGCTGTATAGCATTTTTTGCATTTAATGCATATCCACATATGATGTGTCCTTTGATTTTAGAACAAGTAAAGCAGGCTAAAATAGACTGCACCTTATGAAAGTCATTTTCACTATTCTTGTGTTTCAGTTTCCTCATCAAAAGGTGAAATATCAGCTGCCTCTATTGATCTCAGGATCTTTTAAGTAGAAATGGAAGAGTCTTAGTGAAAACAGTTTGTATTCTGAAAGAAAATTGCAATGTAAATACAGGCACTAAAAACGTTTATTCATCTTTACAGATGTTAATCTGACCAGACATTTTTCTCAAAATGTGAAAATAGTATGGATTTTCTTAGCTCATTTAATATTGAAAAGACTAGAAAAACAAGTAATGATGTTCTAGAAGAATCTATGATCATATAATTACAGTTGTCCTTCAGTATCTGTGGGAGATTGGTTCCAGGACCCCCCATGGATATCAAAATCTGTGGATCCTCAAGTCTCTTATATAAAATAGTGCAGTATTTGCACATAATTTATGTATACCCTCCCATATACTTTGAGTCATCTCTTGATTATTTATAATACTACAATGTGCATGCTATGTAAGTAGTTATTATACTGTATTGTTTAGGGAATAGTGACAAGAAAATTAATCTGTACATGTTCAGTACAAACACAGCAATCCATTTTTTTTCTGAGTATTTTGATCTGTGATTGATTGAATCCACAGATGCTGGAATCCATGAATACCCATGGGGGGCTGACTATAATGTTGTCTATGTGCGTAGCAATTTTGTAATTCTCAACCGAGGACGTGTATAGTCCTTGAATCTTGGTAGGAATCTTGGGGACTTTTCTTAAAATATTTTGACCATCTTCTCAAGATCTTGACTCCTACCCCCACTTGTACACGTGCACATACTTGTGCACACTCACACACAATACCCTTCCTTAAGTCCTGCTCACCAGCTTGCTTCCTATTGCATTGAGAGCATTCAACTTGTAGACCAAGAACTTCTACCATTTTTTTCCACCTCTACCCCAAAACACAGTTTAGACATATCCATTCTTTTCATTCTTCAGAGTCATCTCACCACTTCCATAAATTATTTCCTAATTGTTCCCTCTGCCTCTGTTCTTTTTTCTTTTTCTGATGATCAGTTTAAAGTACCTCTGTATGCTCATTCTTAAGTGCAAATCTGACCATCTATATGCCTTCTTAATATCCTTTCTTTTATGGATACCCATTTCAAACTTTATTAAAGGAGTGGAAGCTTCCCCCTCCCCACCTCACCACTTGAAGTTTTTGCAGTTAGAATGGAGTTTATCTGGTTAATGCAAAAATAGATGTGATGTAGAATTCTTGGGGATACCTACTTATCCTCTCTTCAGAGTGGCCCTGAATAGCTCTGTGAACCCAGGAATCTAAAGAACTCAGTACAGAAACCATCAGCCTACAGAAAGCAGATCAAACTCTATGCTTGATATTCCTGATCTGGCTCCTGGTCACTCTTCAAATTCTTCCTTACTATATTGTCCCTTCAGATTTGTAAATCTTTACCATGACATCATATTTTACACATTGAACCTTTGTACCGCTGTTCCTCTCCTGATGAACTTCCCTTTTCTCTTAACTACACAGCTCAGATTTCTCATAAGGGAAGCTTCATATTTGTTGTGGCACTGTTGTTCCTCAAACATCCTACTTCCTGTAGTCATTTGTTTGTGCTTGTCTCCTTTGCAGATTCTGAAATTCCTAGGGCAAAGGCTGCATCTTGTCTTCTTATTACTGATATTTTACACAGTATCTGGTTACATAGTAGACATTCAATCATACAATTTAAAATAACAGGTTGACTTTGTGATCTTTCTCATATGTTTTATTTCCCTCTCCCCCTACTGGCAACTTCTTCCTACTTCTTAAAATAGATACAGCACTTGCCCATTAAGTGGAGGGAAGAGGTGTGGGAGTCCAGTAGTTGGAACTTCAAGTGTCAAAACATGATAATCTCATTTGCAAAGTTACATTATATCAGAGCTTGAACCTCAGAGATACTTAATTATAAGTAACACTTGTGGAACATTTGATACCTACATTTTTTTTGCTAAAGCATCCTATCAAAATTAAATGTGTTGCAGTTGAGATTTGTGAGGTTTTAGCTATTTGGAGATTTTAGGGATATGTTTAGTGTTCTAATTCTAATAGTATTGATGAATATAAATGTTTCACTGTAGAAAGAGAAGTTTGAGAGCTGTTGTGAATGATATTTGATGTCTATTAGGTGATAATTTTTGATGACTAAATATGCTGAAGACCTTAGTGAGAAATACATGAATACAGAAAATATTTTGAAAATTATGAAAAGTTCATCATTGATTATAGATTTTCTTATCCAGCAGTTTTTGGTTGTGTTGTGTTTTTCACCGTCAGAGAAGCAGAAAGTGGTCAGTGGACTTTAGAATGTAGGCTCTTGTAGGAGGCCATATGTTTGAGAGTGCTGTCCAGGTGCTTTGTGATGTGGCTGAGAATGGGTGCAGGCTTGCAGGGAAAAACTAATACTGTAGATCTCCAGAGAGCATTTTAGGAAAGACTTCTAAGCTTTAGGTTCCCTGACCAAAGAGTAAAAAGTGATTCTTAATATCCATAGCTATAGAGGAAAGTAAATACACTTCCCACATCAAATTTAGAATTAAATATTTAGGCATTTCAAGTGTATTTCATTTAGAACAAAATAAAATCATATATTCATTAATGAAATATGAAACCAGATGGTCTCTGGAAGGTTTTTCCCTTTACTGACTTTCAGACTAAGGCAAGGAAGAGTAGTTTTGTTTTTTAATTTATATTTTAATTGTCCCTTTCTGTGTTTCCAAAAGTTTTATTTTTTGAAAGTGAGTCACCTTTTAGACATTTGAAAAATTAGAATTACTATGATGCTTATTCTATTAGTAAGTCTTCCTAGAGTAGCAAGGTAGAAAAGCATCTCTGAATGCTTACATAGTAAGTATTTAATAAATGTTTTTTGGGCCAGGTGTGGTGGCTCACTCCTGTAATCCCAGCAATTTGGGAGGCCGAAGTGGGTGGATCACCTGAGGTCAAGAGTTTGAGACCAGCCTGACCAATATGGTGAAACCCCATCTCTACTAAAAATACAAAATTAGCTGGGGGTGGTGGCACATGCCTGTAATACCAGCTACTCGGGAGGCTGAGGCAGGGGAATCGCTTGAACTCAGGAGGTGGAGGTTGCAGTGAGCCGAGATCATGCCATTGCACTCCAGCCTGGGCAACAAGAGTGAAACTCTGTCTCAATAAATAAATAAATAAAATATATAAATAAATGCTTTTTGATTTAACGAAGGTGTCATTGTCCTATGAAAAGGAAAACTATCAAAATATATTTTTTAAAACTTAGCTTTTGATAATGATATGGAAGATATTTCTCTTAATAACCTAAGTCAGAAACTAAAATATGTTATAAAATGCTAATATCAAATATTTGAGACCAGTTAAAGGAGACAGAAGGAAGTTATGGAGAAAGAAGCAGTAGCCAGAAAATAAGGGCAAGAGAATGTTTTCTAAATTTATGAGAATCAGAATGTTTACAAAATTGCTATTATTTTCATCTGGAAAAAATATGCCTTGTAGCCTGAAAAAATGAACATTCCCTTTCCATACCATGCAGGAACCTTCTTTACTGCACTCCTAAGAGGACTAGTCTAGCACCTAATTGGATACTTGTGGTAATAATTGGGAACTCACTGATCTGGTACATCAGTGTGGGAGTCGAGTAGTCGGAATTTCAACTGTCAAAACATGATAGTCTCATTTGCGAAGTTACACTATATTAGAGCTTGAACCTCAGAGATACTTAATTATAATTAACACCTGTAGAACATTTGATACTTCCTTTTTTTTTTTTTCACTTGAGTGTCCTACCAAAATTAAATGTGTTGCAGTTGAGAGTTGTGAGGTTTTAGCTATTTGGAAACTTTAGGGATATGTTTAGTGTTCTAATTCCAATAGTATTGATGAACATAAATGTTTTACTGTAGAAAGAGAAGTTTGAGAGCAAGTTGAGCAAGAATCTGTCACTCTAGGTCTTCTACTCTTTATTAAAGAATGTTGGATTCATTTATAACTTACTGGTCCCTTAAATATTAAAGTTTGGTGTTTGGTATCTTAAACATGATTACATCCTTATAGGGCTCTCTTCTAATTGCCTGGATACTGCACATCTATTAATACAGTCTCAAAGCACACTTGCTTTTTTGATAGTAAGAGCATACGATTTAATCACATTGAAGTTACAGTCCGCAAAAGTTTTTGTCTTTTTTTCAGGCAAGCACCTGATGAATGAATCTCTACTATCCTTCACTTTGTGACTGATTTTCTAAATAAATGTTGGAGATTTTAACTTACAATTTATTAATTTCCATCTTGTTTCTTCAAGTCCCTCCTTTAAGTCTAAGGAAATTTATGGAAATCTTTTTCCATACCATCAAGTAGCTTATTTCTTTTTAACTTTTTTTTTCCTTAAGTTCAGGAGTACATGTGCAGGTTCGTTGCATAGGCAACCTTGGGTCATGGGAGTTTGTTGTACAGGTTATTTCATCACCCAGGTATTAAGCCTAGTACCCATTAGTTATTTTTCCCGATCCTCTCCCTCCTCCCGCCCTCCACCCTCTGATAGGCCCCAGTGTGTGTTGTTCCCCTCTGTGCGTCCATGTGTTCTCATCATTTAGCTCCCACTTATAAGTGAGAACATGCAGTATTTGGTTTTCTGTTTCTGTGTTAGTTTGCTATGGATAATGGCCTCCAGCTCCATCCACGTCCCTGCAAAAAACATGATCTTATTCTCTTATATGGCTGCATGGTATTCCATGGTGTATATATAACACAGTTTTTTTTATCCAGTCTATTATTGATGGGCATTTAGGTTGATTCCATGTCTTTGCTATTGTGAATAGTGCTGCAGTGAAAATACGTGTGCATGTGTCTTTATAATAGAATGATTTTTTTTTTTCCTTTGGTATATACCCAGTAGTGGGGTTGCTGGGTTGAATAGTATTTCTGTCTTGAGGTCTTTGAGGAATCGCTACACTGTCTTCCACAATGGTTGAACTAATTTACATTCCCACCAATAGCATATAAGTGTTCCTTTTTCTCCGCAACCTCACTAACGTGTTATTTTTTGACTTTTTAATAATAGCCATCCTGACTGGTGTGAGATGGTATCTCATTGTGGTTTTGATTTGCATTTCTCTAATGATCAGTGATGTTGAGCTTTATTTCATATGTTTGTTGGCCGCATGTATGTCTTCTTTTGTAAAGTGTCTGTTCATGTCCTTTGCCCACTTTTTCTTGGGGATGTTTGTTGTTGTTGTTGTTGTTTTTCCTGTAAATTTAAGATCCTTATAGATGCTGGATACTAGACTTTTGTCAGAAACATAAATTGCAAAATTTTTCTCCCATTCTGTAGGTTGTCTGTTTTCTCTGTTGATAGTTTATTTTACTATGAAGAATCTCTTGAATTAGATCCCATTTGTGAATTTTTGCTATGAACTGGGTCTGATATGGTATGAGCATATGTTTAATTTTAACTCCCAGGTCACACTGTGTTTTTTTTTTTTTTTTTTTGGAGATGGAGTCTCACGCTGTCACCAGTCTGGAGTGCGGTGATACAATCTTGGCTCATTGCAACCTCTGCCTCCTGGGTTCAAGCAATTCTCCTGCCTCAGCCTCCCGAGTAGCTGGGACTACAGGCACACACCACCACGCCCAGCCAATTTTTGTATTTTTAGTAAAGATGGGGTTTCACCATGTTGGCCAGGATGGTCTCTATCTCTTGACCTTGTGATCTGCCCACCTCAGCCTCCCAAAGTGCTGGGGTTACAGGCTTGAGCCACCACACCTGGCCCCAGGTCATACTTTTAATCAAAATGAGAAAAAAAGATTGACTTCACTGGAGTGCTTATGTCTTGTTTTATATTCAAGTTTTAAGTTTATGTTCTTGAGATTATTACATCTTGAGTTACTTGATAATACCACAGTTGAAATCCATGTTGTTGAGTCCTTCAACCCCTTGAGGACTGAGAATTCCCTTTAATTATCTGTCTGAATCATTTAAATACTTGTAAATCAAGAGTTCAATTTAGAAATGTTATACTTGATACATTTTTTAAAGCTGGATAAATTAACCTATTAAACAAAATTCTCTCTTCTTCAAAAAAAGGCATCACTTCCCCACAAATGTGTAATTTAGGAATTGTTTTCTATTGCAGTGGTTCATGCTTATATATTTTAGCTGCTCTAATGCAAGGTGTTTCCTAAAAAGTTTAAGGAAAGTATAACTTTATTTTCATGTATGATAGTAAATAATACAATAGGGGGTGCATTTGTGCTGTGCGTGTTTTTGTTCCCATTTCAGTGCTCAATTACTGTAGCTTCTAATAAATAAAATTATCAGTTGCTAACATTTAAATCAAACAGTTCCACAAGTGGAAGTATGGCTTATTTGTGAGAGTTGTGTTTTTTTAAACTTAACCTTACTGAGGGGTTTTAAGGACTGCTAATTATAGATTGTACTAAGCAAAGTATAAAGTAATAGAAGGTTACCAAGTTGAGGCTAGAATTCAATTAGTGCCAATACAGTTAAAATGGTATCATTAACAGAACATCTTCATCCAGGATCTTTTTTTTTTTTTTTTTCCCCAGACAGGGTTTCACTCCTGTTGCCCAGACTGCAGTGCAGTGGCTTGATTGAGGCTCACTGCAGCCTCAACTTCCCGGGCTCAGGTGATCCTCCCACCTCAGCTTCCAGAGTAGCTGAGACCACAGGGGCGTGCCACCACCCCTGGCTAATTTTTTGTATTTTTTGTAGAGACGGGGTTTTGCCATGTTGCCCAGGCTGTTCGCAAACTCCTGGCCTCAAGCAGTCCACCTGCCTCGGCCTCCCAAGGTGCTGGAATTACGGGAATGAGCTGCCACACCTGGCCCATCCAGAATCTTTAGATTACCAACTTCTGTCTTCCAGGTTTTCATGCCCTTGGAAATTTCTGCATATTTTTAGAGGTAAGACCCATCCTCATCTTCTTCCTAATCCTTAACATATTGTGAACACAGATGTATATACAATTAAGTAGTTCCCCGAGTTACAAATATACTTAAATATACTTTAACTTATTATAGAAGGCTTACAAAAACTGTGGATAAATAACATATATTTATCTTAGTTAATGAATAACTGATGCTGAAAATAATGTGAATGTCAAATTAGTTCTCTTTTTTTCTAGCCCTCACCTTTGAAAAGCCTGAGCCTCTGAGACGTGAGATGACTGCTGTAAAGTGAAGCAGTGAATTTCTAGAGGCTGGGTTCACTCTTCGGGTCCTCTAAATCCTAGGTCGCTTCCCACTACTACATACTACCCTAAAAAATCTGTAATTCACAGTTTTATTTTTTAATCTTTTTCATAACATTACATTTTTATTGAACAAATACAGGAAACAGTTTTAAATTACTCATTGCTCTTGAATACATTGGTGATTATTTTTCTTCTCTGAAATTCTGTTTTCCTTAAAGGCAGTCGTTTTTTGGCCTCTTCTAAATGACACTTCGTATTTTTAGTAACATCATAACTTCAGTGGCCACAATGAGCCCTCATTTTGCAACATATGCCTACTTTTCATATCTGGCTTGCCTTTTGTTTATTATTTATAATTTAATGAAAAGAAAGTACCACTCTTTCCATAGTTTTGTAATAGAATTGCTGTCAACAAAGTAGTGGATGCACTGTTATAAAGATTTCATTGTGAAAACATGAAATGGCTGTTAACTATATATCAGGCAAAATAAAAACAGGAAATATAAACATTTCCTGGAACAGGGCAGAGTATGAGTAAATAAGGTATCAAATATAATTGGATACCTGGCCAAATATTTTTAAATGTCTTAAGAAATGTCACTGGAAAGACTGGAGTACTTGGATTTGTCTCTTATTCTTATTTTGATTCCTAACACTGTGCTTGGCACATGGTAGGTAATTAATAAATGTGTGGTGGATGAATAATGATTATCATTCAGTTAGTGACTAAGAGAGTTGGAAAGGGCTATCAATTTCAAATTGGTTCCTTTAAGACGTTTTTGCATAAGATTTGGGAGAAAAGTAAAAGAGCACCATATGATTATGCTTTACTAAGAGCTACTTCCATTCCTACATTGAGCATGTGGACTCATATTTGGCCTATATAATTACATTAGAATAAACAAAGCACCAAAAGTTGGAAAAGGAAGTAGTAGTAGGAGAGGGTTTTAAGCTATGTATTTACTGGGAAAAAAAAGTCATATTTTCTTTTTTAAAAAATTCTAAAAATACTGTAATCAGTTGGGAATTGAATGTGCTTTGTGTCAGACAAAGGTCTTTGTATACAATACATTACATTTTATATACCAATACATTACATTACATAGAAGGGAGTGCCTGGCTTTGGGAAACACATCTACCTAAACTCTTAACATAGCACCGATGCTGCCATACAGTAGGTAATACCAAGACAAATCAGGGCTGTTATTAACAACCTTGAGGAAATGTCTTGGGAAATATTTAAATAATTTTTGTTTAATTATAATAAGGAATATACAGCCTCTGTGAAGTCATCCCAAACTCTTCGAGGCAAATTTAGTCTCCTCCCACCCCTGTTTTTTAATGTTTCTAAAGGATGTTATGTATAATCTATTAGAAAACTGGCCAGGTACAGTAGCTCATGCCTGTAATCGCAGCACTTTGGGAGGCCAAGGCGGGTAGATACCTGAGGCCAGGAGTTTGAGACCAGCCTAGCCAATATGGCGAAACCTCTCTACTAAAAATACAAAAATTAGCCAGGCGTAGTGGCAAGTGCCTGTAATCCCAGCTACTCAGGAGGCTGAGGCAGGAGAATCTCTTGAACCTGGGAGGCAGAGGTTGCAGTGAGTTGAGATCGCATCACTGCATTCCAGCCTGGGCGACAGTGAGACTCCGTCTCAAAAAAAAATATATATATATATATATACACACACACACACACACACACACATATATATACATTAGAAAACTAATTACATTGTTTTCTTAAAATGTTTTAAACATCTCTCTTCCTCAAGGACAAGAATCTTGCATCCTTAGTGCATACCAGGTACTTAATAGATATTTAAATGAATAATGAGCTACTGTTGCCTAAAAATATTAGACATCATGTAATATCAGGCCTACAGTTGATAGAAAAAAGTATTCTCAACTAAGAATAATTTACCAGTGGAGAAAACTATTAGTTTTCCCTTCTTTTTCTTTGCTTTATAAAATTTAAATGACATTAAGAGTTATGTTTCTTGGAAAATTGAAAAGAATATCTGTGGGAACAATGGGCTCTGGGTGTAATTGCAGGATAATTTGAAAAGTTTAAAGAATATTTTCCATAGGTATAAGTTTATTTAGGCTCTATGTCTCCTTTTGAGATGACTTTAGCAGTATATATTTTCCTGGAACACCATTCACTCTAGGTTTTCTAATTTATTGGTTTAAAATACATGGCATTTTACCAAGTAAATATTCTCTGTATCTGTAGGTACAGCACCTCTGTGTACACTAAGTTAGTGTACGTATTTTTTTTAAATTGCCTTAGTTTTGCTATTCACTAGATTATTTTCCAAGGAACCTACTCTTAGATTTATTAAGCCTACTATATATATTTTGTTATTAACTAATTCTCTTATTTTTAAAAATTACTTTTCCTTTCTTTGCTTAAATTTGCTTTGTTTTCCTAAATTATTGATTTGGAATACTTGTTTTTATTTTGTTTTGTTTTGTCAATAAAAGAGTTTTAAGACTCTAGTTATACTATAGCTATAGCCAATGCATTTTGAGAGGTGCTTACATATTACAATTATTTTCAGAAATTCCTTATTTCAAAGCTTTGCTTTCTTTGAACAAAGAATTATTTAGGAAAAGAAAGGAATAAAAATCTCTTCAACTGATTCTCCACTTGACTAGCTTTATTATTTGCAGTATTCTGTTTTTTACTTCTTGTAATACTTCTTTATATTTTGTTGTGAAATTATGTTACCTAACAATATTTTCCTTAACTTCTTAATTTTAGCCTGTTTTCCAAGTTAATCATTTATCTATTGTTTCAATGAATACCTAAGAAAATTTTCTTTGTCAGGATAAGGCACATGAGGTCTAAGATTTATTTCTAGAACAGTAAGCAAATCATTTCTGAAAGTGTGTTCTTCTACTATTAAGTAACATGTTTATTTTTGTCTTTTAGTTGAAGTCCCCCCCTACCCAATAGGTACTATTCTGATTTGTTCTCCTATTCACACATTCTTGAAGGAGAGCTGATTCATCTGTACCCACGAAATTATATATAATTTTCTCAGAGTGTACAAAACATTGTCTTTTTTTTTTTCTTTTTTTGAGTTTTTCACTCTTGTTGCCTAGGCTGGAATGCAATGGCAGGATCTAGGCTCACTGCAACCTCCACCTCCCGATTTCAAGAGATTCTCAGCCTCCCGAGTAGCTGGGATTATGGGATTATAGGCATGCACCACCACTCCCAGCTAATGGAGTTGGGGAGTTGGGGGTTCTCCATGTTGGTCAGGCTGGTCTCAAACTCCCGACCTCAGGTGATCCACCCGCTTCAGCCTCCCAAAGTGCTAGGATTACAGGCATGAGCCACCACACCCAGCCCAAAACATTATCTTAATGGAGCATTTAGAACGTTATCACTGACAAACTTTTTTCTATTGAAAATATTGCTTAAGAGATCAGGTCATGCCCACCCCACACCCCACATCCTTTGTATTTCTCTTTTACTTGTCTTGACCTCTAGTTCAGATTTATAGTTTGGTAATGTCTGATTTTCTTTTTTAGTGCTTCAGCCCATCTGGTTGGGGAACAGCTCTATCCCACTGGGACCTCTCCCTTTCCCCATGAGTGACGCCAGGGTCCCGCTGCCCATAAGCATTCTGTTTGCTGAGTTTGTATATATTTCCTTTCCCCGGCTTTGCTGCCTTTGGATGCTTTGTGGTTAAATAAGACATACCCATGTTTCCTAAAGCCTCCTTCACCTTTAGTCCTTGATGCTGGGGACCTTTTGGTTGGGAAGACAGCTTCCTTATGTCAGGGTGAGCCTGCTACACAAGTATGTAACTCAGACAGTGACCTACTGTTGTTTCTGTTTAGTGTTTCTTTGTCTCCCTCAAACGATACAAATGTGGAGGTCTTCAATTGCAGTCTCCCTCTCTCCTATTAGTTTTGTCTGCCACAACCCATGCCCTCCAAATAAGAGATGATAGAGCAGTCTTTACTTATTTTCTGTAGCACTCCACAACTGACTTTAGAAGAGGGACTGGGATTGGGCTCTTAGTGATGACTTTTAATGTGGATTCATCTGCATTTTCTCTAGAAATTCTTTAAACTTTCTGCCTCTCAGCTGGCACTGTTCCATGGTATTTTAGTGCTAATGGGGGATCTTTTCTAATTTTTGTTTTTCTTTGACTGTTTAAATCATTTACTGGAAAGAGGGCTTAGATATCTGCTCATATGCTCCTGCTAGTCTACAAGTCCTCCAGCCTGATTTTGTTCATGAACATGATGGAAATAAGCTTCTTAAATGCCTTTAATATTGGATACTGCTTTCAAGGAAATTTAAAATAGCAAGCAGGCTTTCAAGAAGAGAGAATAAATTATCAGCCAGTCTCGCAAGAATAAAAATAAGCCAAGTCATATAAAACAAGTTTGGAGTAAACTTGTTTTTACATTTCAAATTCGAGTTGAACTCTTCAAGTGAAACTTCAGAAATATAAAAAACTTTAACTGATAAAGATTCCAAACATTAATATATGGAAATATATGAGCTCACTGAAAATTTTACATAAATTTTACTAGAAGAGGTGACTGACCAGTTGCTTTTATAAGATGCTCAAAAAGATCTCAAATCTTAGGGACTAATATTGTAAGTATATGGGGAAATTAAGACAAAGATTTACCATCTTGTGAGTTTCTAGTTTGGATAATAAATTTCACAAGAAATTGCTTTAGCACAAACATGAAAACCTTAAGCATGAGAACTCTCCTTTTGAAGTACAAAGGGACACTAAAGTGAATAACTCAAACTGGAAATGTAGAAAATTGAATTTGCTATGATTTGAAGTCCTTTCAGAATAGCCAACAGATTTTAAACAAGAGTTTGTATTGCATAGTTTCTTTGGGATATACATTGAAGGAGAAAGGAGGAGGGAGTTTTAAAAGACAAGTGGAAGGCCCTTTCTGTTTGTTTTGGCTATGGCTTCCATTTCAGTGTCTGTATTTAAGGGATCATAAAAGGAACTGAAAAGATTGGTCACAATGGCAACTCTGTACCTGTATGATTTCGGATGTGGAAAGAGTTTAGTGATTTCCCTGTTAACGTATACTGCTGTGGAAGTCATTCATTATGCAGTTAGGCATTAGCAGAATAAATACAGTTCACAGCTATAGGAACCAAATTTAACTTTATCACTCTCGTGATTTAGAATATTTTCATATGCTTTCATATGTCCTACAGGCAATAAGAAGATAGAATCAATACTTGGTGATTTATAGGTAATTTTTTAAAAGGGAAGAAAGAATTAAACATCCATGGTTTCTTCTTAAGTAACTGGGTGGATGATAGTATCCCTCACACCAATGGGGAATATAGATGACAGGTTTGGAGTGAAAGACAGTGAATTCCATTTTGGATAAGTTGAATTTGAAGTGCCTATGGGACATACAGGTACAGATGACTAGAAGACAATTGAAAATCCAAATTGTGAACTCTGCTGAAGGTTAGAAGTACAGATCTGAGATTGAATTGCTACTTGAGTTCATGAGAATAAAATAGGTCATTCTGCAAATGGTTATCTCAGTATCTTCCTGGCCATCTCTTGGGTCACCTTGTTGACTTTTCATTCTCTTTACAATCTCTAAATTCTCATGTTTTTAAGGCTCTCATCTTAGGCCAACTTATCTTGGGTTACCTTGCTAACTTTTCATTCTCTTTACAGTCTCTAAATTTGTGCTTTGAAGGCCTCATTCTCAAGCTGGCTTCTCTGTTTTGGTGGGAACTGGTAGCAATCATTCATTTGTAAACAACCCAAATGGCTAGCATTGAGCAGGACTCCCCAGCATACTCCTCTGAATTATGTTTTGAGTTATCTGAAGGATCAATATCTCAAACTAGGAAACTCTAGCTTTCTCATTTATTTTTATCATCTGATTATTTTTCTTGCCTTTAAGTATAAGGGATAGAGACTTGATTGATTTTTATGTACAACAAGTTAAAAAATTTAGTTAGGCATCTTTGCCATGTAATCAGTTTATACTTCTTGAATCTTTTCCAGTCATCAAAAAGTTGCTGAGCATGCGCAGCTTTACTTACTAGCTTATAGCATGAAGAAGAGTAAAATAAGAGTGGATAAAGGCACAGTGGTAAGTAGTCAGTGTTTCCAATTAATCTCACAGTTTAGGATTAATTTAGCGTGAATTCTGTTCTTTGGTGTCTTCCTGCTTTTTGACGTGGTAACCTGCCATAACAAAAGGAAACAGCAGGAAACTTGGTACCAATTAAAACAGTCTTCTTCCACCAAAGAACGAACTGTCAGCAAACAATCTCAAATTCAAAGTGATAAGTGTTTTAGAGTGAAACAAGGATAAAGAGACAAAGCTATTAAATTTTAACATCTGCTGGAACACAAAGCGCATGCCAGTAGAATTAAGTTTGGCATTTAATTAGATACAATTTGCACATCAGAAATCAAATAGATGCCTCAAGGCATGGTATATATATATATATATATATATTTGAGCGAGGGGCACTTCTAGCAAAACTGAATACACTGGTATAAATGTCTGTGTGAAAATTTTTTTATCCATTCACTTTTGGTGTGTATTCCAGCTATGAGTTATTCAACCAGGCTCACTAAGTTTGAGTCTGATTAATAACGTTTGAGGTCACACCTGATTAACAGTATTTGAAGTTTGAATTTTTTCTAAGATGACTCAAGCGCAATAACATTTTCTATATCAAAATGAATCTCCATCCAAATAGGAAAGAAATCTGAAATTTCTGTTTCTGTGTTGACTGAGATGCTCCGGATGAGCCTGGACTCAGACCTCACCAACTTTGGATCTTTATGTTAAGTAGTCAGTGGGGTTGACTTCTAGGACTAGAGATCAAAATGTTCTACACCTCTTGATATAGATCAATGGCTGATGTAATGTGCTTCCAACAACTTTCTTTTAACTAAAACAGTACATATACCAAGTTGGTTTGTCACAATGGAAACAAAACAGAAATCTGACAACAGATTTCTCTAATTTTTTTTGTGTATGTTTCTGAATGGAGCTAAAATACATAATTTTACTCTTCCTTGGTGAAGATGCCTTTATAAAAGAGGACGTGTTTGAGAAAATTAAGAAATCTTGTGGGTAGCCATGAAAGAATTATTTTAAACAGAATTAGTATAGAGGTGTGAAGATCTACTGAAGAGTGATAAGTAAGTATGGAAGAGATGGCGTTCAGTATTGGGCTTCAGTATGAATAGGTAGAAGATGAGCAAGGCTTAGAGGCAAGAGGTTCATTCAATAGGCTGTTGCGGTTATCCAGCAATGAGATGGTGACAGCATGAGCCATGGTAGTAAAAGTAAGGATATGGATAATTTATGGGTCCTACAGACAATAAGAACATAGAACCGATAGGTTATTTTTTAAACGGGAAGAAAGAATTAAACATCCATGGTTTCTTCTTAAGTAACTGGGTGGATGATAGTACCCCTCACACTGATGGGGAATGTAGATGACAGGTTTGGAGTGAAAGAATGAATTCCATTTTGGATAAGTAGAGTTTGAAGTGCCTATGGGACATACAGGTACAGATGACTAGGAGACGATTGAAAATCCAAATTATGAACTCTGCTGAAGGTTAGAAGTACAGATCTGAGATTGAATTGCTACTCGAGTTCATGGGAATAAAATAGGTCATTCAGTAAATTGTTATCTCAATATCTTCCTGGCCATCTCTTGGGTCACGTTGTTTACTTTTCATTCTCTTTACAATCTCAAAATTGTAATGTTTTTAAGGCCCCAATCTCAGGCTGGTTTCTCCAACTGTACTCTTACTTGGGATGATCTTATCTAGTCATGGGGCATTAAATACCATTGGTAGGTTAACACAGTTCACAGTTATCTCCAGCTAAGACCCCTTACTGATTTCCTGACTTGTACACTCAACTGCCTGCCTAATATACCCACTTTAATGATAACGTACATCTCAAACTGAGCTTGTTCGAAATAGAAGCCTTAATTTTTCTGTCAGTCATATTGGTCCCATTTACCCATCCTAACAAATAGCACCATCATTAACCTTTTAGCTCAAGACAAAACTCTAGGCATTATCTTGCTTTCGTTCCTTTCATGTACTTTCTCACATCTAATCCATTAACAAGTTATTCTGTTTCTGCCTCCAAAATGTGTCCTAAATTGATCCATTTCTCTGCCACTGCTCTTCTCTAGTTCAGGACATTATATCCTTTCTCTTGGATTACTGCAGTCTCTAAACTTCATGCATCTGTGTTTTATATTTTTAATTCATTGTCTGTACAGCTACCAGAGTGATCTCTTAAAGGTCCAAATCAGTTCATGTCACTGCTTTATATATATAATGCACCTATGGCTTCCCACTGGATTTAAATAATAATCTTAACACTTTACCCCTCCATGGCCTTTGCATACTTCTAACCTCACACCTCAAAACACTCCTCTTGTTCACTGAGAACTAACTAGACCAGTTTCTCTTCTCCTCAGCTATACCATGCTAATTTATGCTTCAGTGCCTTTGTACTTTTTTTCCCTCTAGCTGGATCATTCTTCCAGGTCATTCTATCATTGGCTTTTTCATTCAGTTCATATAGATATCAACAAATCAAGAGAGTCTCTGCTCTATCTAAATAGTCCTGTTTTAGTCCTCTTTATCTCATCACTCAGATTTATTTCCCTCATAGCACTTATCAGTCTGAAATTGTTTGTTTATTTGGCTACTTGTTTGTCTAGATAAACTTCACTGATGAAGGAATCCAGACTATCTTGTTCACCCCTACATCCCTAGAACAATATGTTAAAGATAAATAAATAAATAGATGAAAGAATGTTGAAGAGAAGAGTGTCCAGTCCAGCCCCCTGAGGTGACCAGTATTTAGGGAATAAGCTGAGGCAGAGGAGGGCCATTAAGAAGGAGCAATGAGAGATAGAGGAAACCTAAGAACAAGGTGTCCCTAAAGTGAGAATGTCCTAACACAGGTCTAAATGAAAGGATAGTTCAGAAGAGGGCACTGCAGCTGGCTGAAAGAGAACAAGAAAGGCTGTAAGGTGGAGGTGACTTTTTAATTGAGCCGTGAAAGATAGGGAAATTCTTTATGAAGGAGTAAATGGAGGCACAAAGGCATAGAGGCAGAAGATGCATGCCTGTTTGGGGAATAGAGAGTCATCCCATTTGTCTTTCACATATCTCATTTAATACTTCTCATTTAATCCTTTTAGTGTTAATGTTGTCACTAGATTAAAAAACAAAGGCTCCATCAGGATCACAAAGTAAACAGAAGAATATGGATTTAAATGGAGATCTATCTGACTACAAAGACTACTTACTGCAACTTAAGTCATTGAGATTCCTTATGGGCACCTCATATTCACCCTGCATATACCAGTATGCCAATGTTGAAATGAGGTGTGAATAAGCAGGGTAACAATAGAAACAGATATTCTTACCTTGATTATTCCTTTGGTAGCTTCAAGGGAAATTGAGTTTGAGGATAAAGTAACTCTTCCCATGTCAGCACTTTTTATCTGTCCTGAAACATGAGAAATTCTAAATGTTCAAGCCATGCAGTTTTCATCTAGTCAGATGGTTGAGAAGTCCAGGTTACCCATAGTTGTAATGAATACCTCCTCTTTATCTTCTTAATGTTCTGCTTTGCCAAATGATCTATAAAGATTACTCAGTGTACCTTTCAGATTGAGGTCCAGCAGACTTTCAGAACATTACATTTAATTACAGAAACCCAACTAATAAAATAATAAGCTCATGTTAGTTTCAGGTGTTGATTTGTTTTTAATGTAGTCTATATTTACATATAATGACTGGCAACTTAACAGAGTTATAATAGATTATTCACCTGTATTTGCCTTTATTTGTGTGTATACACACATGTATACACACTTTAAACTAGAGTAAAATCATTTATGCATACTAAATCAAACTTGAGAGTCCCAAAATTTTCAAATTGTGTATGGCTTGTCTGTATTTTCTAAGACTGTCCTTTCTGGTTTAAGTGAAATTAAAAATTGAGTTAATGGTATTAGTCTCTTTTAATTTTCCATTTTTTTCATGATTAAAAAATATTAATTTCCAGCCAGGTGCGTTAGCTCACTCCTGTAATCCCAGCACTTTGGGAGGCTGAGGCGGGTGGATCACCTGAAGTCAGGAGTTCAAAACCAGCCTGGCCAACATGGTGAAACCCTGTCTCTACTAAAAATACAAAAATTAGCCAGGCATGGTGGCACATGCCTGTAGTACCAGATACTTGGAAGGCTGAGGCAGGAGAATCACTTGAACCTAGGAGGTGGAGGTTGCAGTGAGCTGAGATCTTGCCACTGCACTCTAGTCTGGGCGACAGAGTGAGAATCTGTCTCAGAGGAAAAAAAAAATTAATTTTCCCCATTCCCCCACCCACCCACCAAAAGACTCCATTGGAGTTTTATTTTACAAATGCATCTGCTCATCTACTTCTTTTTAAGTGCATAAACTAGTTTTACAAGCTTGAGTTTAAATCTTAACTCCTCAATTCTTTTTCTGACATAGAAATATACAGGTGCATTATGAAATAGCTAATAGTGACTATTTTCTAGGGCTGTAACTCAATATTTATAAGCATAATGATATCACCTGCTGAAGTTTGACACGTCAGTATAGTTCTTTTGTTACTCTAAGTCATAAAGGCAGAATTTGGGAAAATTCACAGCTTTTCAAATATGCAGAAGAGGAAAAATTGAGAGGAAGCATACTAAAATTTCTTTAGCCAATTTTAATCAAGTTGAGTTTGAAACTTACAGGATTATGCTTCAAAGCTTGTAATGATCATCACAAGTAGCCTTATTCAAAATGACACACTAATTTCTACCGCATCTGTACTCTTCTCATTGTAAGATGTTACATATACCTATGCTTGACCAAATGGACTTCCTGCTATTTTAAGACATTTTTCTGTGTTTTAAGTCTTTCTACAAATTTTCTCAAGCATTCCCCTTTACCTAGGATGTTCTTCTTTCACTGCAAGTGAAGAAATTCTAAAAATTCTTAAAGCACACTACCAAAAGCCCTTCATTTGGATGACCCACCTTCCTATGAGTCCCCATAGTTGCATGTCTGATGGCATTTATTTTAACTCTATGATCTGCTTCTAAATTAGATAAAAGCTCTCAGAGAGGACTATGACTAATTGTCATTCTGTTTCCCATGGCACCTAGTACAGTACTCAGCTCACAGGCTCAATAAGTAATGAGTTGAACTACGTTTTTTTGAAGCAGAGTCTCCCTCTGTCCCCCAGGGTGGAGTACAGTGGTGCAGTCTCTGCTCACTGCAACCTCTGCTGCTGGGTTCAAGTGATTCTCCTGTCTCAGACTCCCGAGTAGCTGGGACTACAGGCCCATACCACCATGCCTGGCTAACTTTTAGTAGAAACAAGGTTTCACCATGTTGGCCAGGCTGGTCTCGAACTCCTGGCCTCAAGTGATCCACCTGCCTTGGCCTCACAAAGTGCTAGGAAAAGTTTGCCATTGTCGTGTTATGATATATATTGGTTTTTGTCCATGGTTTCTGGTTCATAGCTCCAATATCCCTTTTTACAGTCTTTTGTTAGAATGTGGGGTGTGTTAGGCCTCGGGGCAGGCCTTAGAAAACAGAACCTCTCCTGCCTTCCTTTTACTTGCTCCCTGAGGGAGATTTTTTTTTTTTTTTTTTTTTTTTTGAGACAAGACTTCCCTGTGTCACCCAGGCTGGAGTGCAGTGGCATGATCATAGCTCACTGCAGCCTCAACCTCCTAGGTTCAAGCAATCCTCCCATCTCAACCTCCCAAGTACCTGGGACTACAGGCACATGCCACCACACCTGGCATTTTTTTTTTTTTTTTGTAGAGAGGAGGTTTCGCCATGTTGCCCAATCTGGCCTCCAGTGCCTGGGCTCAAGTGATCCACCCACCTTGGCTCAAACCACCACACCCAACCCTGAGGGAGATTCTAATCTTCCCCACCCTTCTGATTTTGAGTCTTAAAACCCCAGAGAAAGTCCCACCCTTTGCACTGGGGAAAGGAATGCTGATGATCATGAAGCCTCCATAAAAACCCAGGAGGATTGAGTCTGGGGAGCTTCTGGATAGCTGAACCAGTGGAGGTTCCTGGAAGGTGGCTCATCCAGGGAGGACTTAGAAGCTCTGTGCACTTTCCATATACTTCACCCTAAGCATCTCTTCATCTGTATCCTTTGATAAACCAGCAAATGTAAGTGTTTCTTGAGTTATGTGAGCTGCTTGACCAAACGTATTGAACCCAAAGAAGGTGTTGTGGGAACCCCAACTCTAAGCTGGTTGGTCAGAAGTTCTGGAGGCCTGGATTTGTGACTTGTGTCCGTGGCAAGGGCATCTTGGGGACTGAGCGTTTAATCTACGGGGTCTGACACTGTCTCCGGGAATTAAATTGGAGAACACCCAGCTAGTGTCTGCTGCTTGGTGTTGGGGAGAAACCCTCACACATTTGGTCACAAAAGAGAAGTTTTCTGTTTTGAATATTGTTGTGATGTGAGAGCAGAGGAAAAATGCATTTTGGAGAGGTTTTTTCCTACACAGCCATAGGCAATGATAAGAATATGATGCTTTTTTCCAGAAAATGCTACATGAGACCTTTTTATAAAATCTAATTTTCTTCAACTGAGTAGCACTTAAACTAAAAAGAATAGGTTATTTCAGTGTCTCTCTGTAATAACATCTTACAATCACTTGTCAGACCGTGAAATAATGTTCTAGAAAATTAATGAAAGAGCTTTTTAAACTTTGTGACATTTGACTTATATTTATTACCAAAAAGCCTGAATTATTATTCAGCATATTATAATTTTATTTAAAATTTAAATTAGAGATGAAATACTTGTAAATGTTTATAAGATTGGTAGCTGTGTGGGCTTCCAGAGTTAGAAATGCCTCTGAGAAAAGATTTAGAGTTTTGAAAGTATTTTGAAAAAAGAAACAGAAAGGAATACAACATTTTCCCAGCACTGCTTCAATAATGCAGTCTTCAGCATCATCTCAAAGCAGTAACTGCAGTACAGATGAGATCAGCCAGTTTTTTTTTTCCCCCTTATCTGCAGTGATTTTACCATCTCTTCATGCTACATCTTACCACAAAGAGAACATTGAAACATGGGAAAGAGTTTGCTTTGATTTCAACCAGAATGCCAACTCATTTCTGGGGTTCTAAACCATAACCTTTTTTAGCAGAGCAGTGTAGAATTTTTATACAATACCATAAATGGTTGGCCTGAGTAACATTTTAACTGTAAGTCAATACCTTTGAAGAGACATGTCTGACAATTCAGAGTTCTATTTTCTCCATGTGTGACTAAAGTACCTTTTCTATTAAGAGACCAACCACCATTTCCTTCTACTCTTTGTTCTCCACTTAAATAAACTTAATTCAGCTTCAAAATATTTTATGATCTTGATTACTAACTGTGGGTCTTTAGAAGACAATGTAAAACATTTCCATGCTGTGAATATTAGAGCTAGTATTTCTGGGGGAGGTAGAAGAGGAGAGATAGAGTGCAAATGAATATTTTTAAAGCCACGCTGACTAAAACAAAAGGAATGTTTTATACATGTTTATTTTATCGTACTTCTTTGAAACAGGTTGGGGGGAGGAGAGTTAAAATATTGGTTTGAATTTTAATCAAAGTTCTTTCATGGAATTGTTGGTGCTTCTGGTAATAACAGTTCTATAATCTTTGTGAGTTAATCTGAAATGTTCTTTTTCTTCATCGTAATTCAGTGCTTGTCTTAACTGGTGGACTTATTTTATGGTATCATGTTTATAAGATGGCAACTAAAATCAGATTTTTTATACTCCTAAAAGATGGATACGATAGAGGGGAAAGGGGGTAAGCTACAACTTTTAGGTTGTTGGTGATATTTGAAGTGTTTATTGCTTCTGATTTACATTTATATATTATATTCAAATATAAACTTTAAAAGTAATGATTTGCCACAGGTTAAAGCAGAACATTTATATGATATTTCCTAGATGTTTTCCTCTACAATCCTGTTTTTGTTCTATGAAAAATGCCATAAACTTGGATCATTCACTAATTAATTTGTAGCTGTTTTCAAACAAAAAGCTAATTCATCTTTTAGCGGATTTAGTTATAATCATGATAACAGATGTATAGCTAAGTCTGTTGGACAAACTGTTGGTCACATCAATCTTAAATGCATCATACAGCGTGACGTGAATTTATGATATTTCCTAGGTAATGCTAAGGTTATATGGAAATTTCTTTGCAGGTAGTTAAGTCTTATTTTGAATTCAAATGTTATTTTCAATACATACGTGGAAGTATATTTTTTGTTTGTCCTAAATGTTTAGATTTTGTGAGTTTACAATTTTTTTGTGTGTTATTTGTTCTTGCCCCTCCCTGCATTCCCTATGAAGATGTATGTCAGCACTATGCAACACTAAAATAACAATCAACCAAATTATATCCTATGAACAGACCTTTCTCTTCATTTCAAAGGCATAACTTGGATGGTCTGTTTAGCTCATGGTGAAAAAAAAAAGTTATGATTTTGTATTTGGGCAAAGTACAGGTGAAGAGCGTGAATAATTAGAACAGCAATATAACTGGAAGAAGATAGTTTTTACAAGTTAAATTTGAAGCTAAAGCAAAACTTGCATAGGTATGTGTCCTTTGCTCTTGAAAATGAACTCAGAACTCTACATCTGAGTGGTTATATGAATTTATACTCTCCTAGTCCACAGGTTCTCATCAGTGCCTCAAGATCTATGCACAGATTAAAATTACATAAGATATCATATACTACATCTGAATTAGGGGTTTCCAAAGTATGCTATTCCATGGAAATACTGTTTTTTCAGGGTGCTCCATAAACAATGATCCTGTATTTCATTATGTCCAGGAAATGCCACACAGCACCTTTCCAGACATCCTATCATCATATTAAAGACTTTGAGGCCATGCATTAAAGAAAGTTTTAAATTAGAAAAAAAAATAAGTTTTCTTACTTGAGCACAGAACTTTATTATCTCTCAGGCTGGTCCTCCTTTTTTAAAATTACATGTTAATATCCCAAAGAACCAGTGTCCCATAGATAGATATCACATATGATAAGAATCTGTTTCAGTGGTGTTGGTGTACATGTGTGTTCAGGTACCTACACATTAGGACACATCTCTAGTTTATTAATACTGCACTTATAAAGAGACATGATAGAGACATCAAGAAGACATCATTTTAGGGTGGACACCATTGCCTAGGACCTGCTTCTTAATGTTAAAAATGCAGAAACCCAATTTTATCTCTCCCACAGAGTTGACTGGAGTGAAGGAAATTGAGTTGTTTTAATTAAACTCACATGAGATTGATGTTTAAACAAAATTGTAAGTTTATCAATTAATAATCAAGAATTCCCATTTTTAATTTTCAAAATATTATTTATGTCCACTGTCCAGTGTACTTGCTTTAAGGGCACCCAATGATTCTTGAAGATGAAGAGTCTTAGGAATATTTATTATCTAGACCTCAATGAAGAAAGCTTTTTAATCATCCTGCCCCATAGAAGAATTTATGTTCCTAGTGATGTGATCATATTGGCCAATCCAGTGTTTCTTTTCCAAGGACAGTACTGATAAGGAGCACCAAATCTACCTCTTTGTCCTGAACAGATCATCTCCATCTATTCATAGTTTGGCTCAGAAGTTGGACAAGGCTGCATTTTATCTCTACTTCTTCCTCATGTTGGCTATGCCATGCCACTTCATTCTTTTAGCTTCTATTTACTTATGTGTAAAATGAGGTAAAAATTATACCCTTCGAGCCGAAAGTGGTCTTCGTGATGACTTATTTAATTGAAGCCCCAATAGATATTTATCATTGCCAGTTTTAGAGAATCATAGCATTTTAGAACAAGACGGCCTTAGATGTAATCATGTTCATTCCCCTCATATTATAAATTTTTAAAAATTGAGATGTGGGGTGGTTATGACTTGCTCACAAACCCACATTTAGAACCAAAACTCAGCATTCTTGTTCTGACTGTGTCTTTGTCCTGTAGGTATATGTCTTGTCTTCTCAATTAAATAATTAAAGATTCTTAAAGATAGAGACCATATTTTATGCAACTTCTGGATCCCATAAATTATGTTTCCAGAAGAACCTTTTGTAATGAAAAAATATATCTATGTATATATTATATATATAGTCTATTACTATTTTGATAATCTAAAACATGCTGTATAATTTTAGGCGATCTTAACCTATTTATCAGAGCTTTTCAGATCAAAGAAAATTAGAGTAATCTTCATCATGTATGGGAACATAAATGTATTTTTCTGATGAACACATGGTTATATGATACTCTTTTAAAGCATCTGTATAGTTGAAATTTGTCATTTTCCTAATATTTAACCCATGAGAGAATTTCTTTTACTCTTTCTTCTGATGGACTGAAGTTATTTTATGTTATGAAATAATGTTGGCAGCTTTTCATTAGAACTGGTACATATTGAAATTTCTTAAATCGATAACTCATGGATGTGCAGTTAGTTTAATGGCATCTCCATTATTAATCTGTAAGAAGATCCTCATCTTACTCTCAAAAATAACTGTAATATCCTACAAATTAAAACATGATCATTGCTAGTTGTTCCAAAATAGGAAGAATAAAAATGACCAGATTGTTATGGTAACCAGTTGATTAAGACTAGATCAATATGAAAACGAATTTGTTCAAGTCTGTACAAAACTTCTCCAAAACATAGATGGCATGCCTTTTGAGGCAATGGTAGGGAACAAAATATTTTTGAGAAGGAACAGATTTTAGGGATACAGTACAGTACATAATTGCCAAAATGCCTGTGTTGCAAGGATTCCTGGTAGAGTTTTTAAATAAAATGCTAGGTATGTCATGTTTGTTTCACGTTAATATTGTAGAGCCCCCTGGGGATGTGACAATTTAGTTGACCAACTCTAATATAGTTAATTTCTACCTTTTGATAGCTTTGTGGGGTTTTGTTTGTTTTTGGTTTTGCCATTCTTGATTTTAGGGCTGAAGATATGAGACAATGTATCAAACAATAAAGAATTATGCATTGATTAAGATCATCTTGGTGAATTAGATGTTTATTATATAACTCGACTTTAAGACTTTGTTCAGATCTCACTATCTTAATGAGATTTACTCTCACTGTATAGTATTTAGTAGGGCAACCACTCCCCGATACTCTTGATTCCCCGTTAGCTGCCCTATTATTTCTTTGTTTTTCCCTTAGCACTCAACATTTTCTTACCACACCACATAATTTACTTTCTTATTGTGTTTATTGTTTTTCTCCTCATTAGAATATCAGGTCCAAAAAGACAGGAGTATTTATCTCTTTTGTTCAGTGGTGTGTTACTGGTGACTACTAGAGTGCCTGACACGTAGAATATGTTCAATAAATATTTGTTGCATGAAAGAATGAATACCTTGACAGATTATTTTTATAACTCTACCAGTGTCATTATATAACTACACTGAATGATTGTGAGCCCTCCTAGAAATTACATAAAGTTCTTATATATTATTAGAACCCATTTGTTGCCCTTATGTAATGGTTCTATTGGAAAAATCATGCCTCAGTATATAAAAATGAAAGTTTTTTTTTCTACAATTGCCCCTCAAATATACTATTATAGTCTCCTTCACCCCATTCAGCCATTGGTGTCTTCTTGACCAGATAACATAATTTTTACAGCACCTTTTGGTTATTAGAACAATTTTATTTTAGTCTTTCAAACTCAGTCCTATTCATTTTAAAACTCCCACCTCAAGCCTGAGTCAGTGTTCTTCTCCCAGCACAAACTTAAACACTGGCTCCAACCCTTGGAGTTGAAAGTAGGGGAGGCTCACTCTTGATACCTCCCCTCCCCCTCTACCTTGAGCACCAGTGCCTAGGAGATTGGGCAGGACTGAGGAAGGATGAAAAGGAGCTCAGGGCTCCTTAAGCACCTGAACGAGACTGGAGGACTTTGGATGTTGCTATTTTTCTGCCTGGCATTGACTGGCTATTGGACGCCCTCTATGAGGCAGGCATCCAAATGCCGGCTTTCTTGACACACATGGAGCGTTCTTTAGAGAGGCCTACAAGGGCTCTCACTGCACAGTACCCTGATAGGAGAGATCTGTCCCTATCTCTTCTATCGCCATAGCTACTTCAGCTTTGCCTGCTGAGTCCACCCCACAGTCTCTTTCTGCTGAGGCATCCTTGCCCTGGACAGATTCTTAGAGCATGACCAAGCCTAAACAACTTCTGCAATTTTTCTAAGTACACTTTTATTTAACTGAAAGTTTCAAGCATTGGATAATGTAAATGTATCCTAGACAGTGTTCCAGTAAGGACAACCAGCTCACAATTATCCATTCTAATAATGGGAGTCAACTGAAATGGAAAAATATAGATTTTTAAAATAATTTATGAGAAACAAATATTTGTGACACGTTACATTTCTAATTATGTTTATCTTTATTATTATTATTATTATTATTATTATTATTATCGTTTCCTTCAGTACACACTAGTTTGGTGAGACTTGGAGAAAGGCCAGGAATAAGCCCAAATTCAAGAAACAATTCCAGGATTAACAGATACGTGGATAATAGAGAACTGACAAAAGATCATGCCCATTTTACCAATGAGAAACTAGTTGGTTAACTTGGGTTGCAAACTGAAAGCAGATTTATACTAAACTGGCAGGTGTCTCCAGATCTTAAATGCAGATCTCTGTCTCTGAGTTAATCTGCCTCTCATCTTCAATGGCATTCCTCTGAATTTTTCTCCCTCAAATAATCTATACATTATTAAATTTTGTTTATACTGCCATTTTAGGAAACACATTTTAAAACTTTAAACGTGGGAATTAAATAATCCCTGCTGAGGATTATGAAAAACCTGACAAAGCCTCCTATGCACATGATTTAGATTAGGAGCAGGGCACATGCTGTATGTATATGTGCAGCTACTTGTCCAATTAACACCTTTTCAGAAATCTGAGGACTTTGACATATTTGTGTGTTCAGCAGTCCTTTTTCAAGAGATGTGAAGTACATCTTCACAGATTTTTAAATATTAAGACAGAAAGTTCTTACAGAAGGAGAAATAAAATGTTAGCTTTGCCTTAAAAATATTAATTCACCTAATATTCTCCATACTTAATCCATATAGGAAACATATCCCAGGTCTAACATGTAGCTTGGTTACATTAATTTTGCTGTTGAAAAATATATGTTTTGGATTATGTTTTTAAAATTTTAGCTTTAATATTTAAATATTAAATAATGTTAACTTTAAATTAATGAAGAATAGTTTTGTTTTTTTTTTTTCTTTTATTATTATTATTATTATTATTATTATACTTTAGGTTTTATGTGCGCAATGTGCAGGTAAGTTACATATGTATACATGTGCCATGCTGGTGCGCTGCACCCACCAACTCGTCATCTAGCATTAGGTATGAAGAATAGTTTTTAATTTTATAAGAAATGCCCTATAAAAAAACACTTTCTTTACCTCAAGAGTGAGACTTGCCAACCATACCAATATTACATAGTAATTTTAAAGTCAAACGAAATGGAGAGAACTTAATAGATACAGAAGATAAGAATTTAAACTAACATTTTGCTCGGGATTTTAGAACACTATCCAGAGGGAAATTTAGTAGACAATAATGAAGTCCATTGCATTGCACACATCTTGAAATAAGTGTATAATTGACACAAGCTATGTCCCATGTTGATAGGAAGAATCCAAAATAGTTTTGGAGAATAGTGCCATCTATGCAGGAGGTATGGCTGTATATATCATCTTTACTCAGTGTTTTCCATGTCAATAAATATTTAATTCCTAACACTCTGAATTACTAATGGAGGTAAAGCCTGTCAGTGGAAGTGACAGAGAGATATACAGTGATTCCTGTAAGTTTGATCCTGAAACACAGTACCGTTAGCAGATATAGTTCCCATAAGCAAGCAGTCTGAAGTATTTACCCTCAGTAATCTGAATGTGTAAATAAACAGGATTCATGATGGTAGAGTAATTTATATATACTTGTAGTATTAGGACATGCAAAACTTTTTTTATGGAAAAAAATAATTTACTACCTTATAGTATGGCAACTATACAAATCTATAAATTGACTCTTTTGTCCCCTTGAAAAAAAGCTGACATAAAATTTAAATGATGTGTATTTTTTCTCTTAGAGCAATAAAAGATATACCCCCACCTAGAAAATCAATAAACCAAAAAATAAAACAAAAGCAAAATCAAGCCCTCTTCACAAATTTGAGCATATCTACAGCTTTATGTGGTGAGAGATACAGCTACCATTCTTGAGTAATCCGAAGAGTCAAATGGTATGGAGCAAAATTACAATCTTAAATGCATATTGGTGAAATGAGATGCTGATCCATTTGCACACTAATGTGCTATTTTTAAGTCATGCATCATAGCATCTTCAAAGAGGCCTGTCATAATTATGATGGATTAGACTGCAGAGTCAGTCCTAGATTCAGTAATTGTTTCACAGATGCTGCCAATGCGACTTGAATTTATAATAAATTATTTTCAGAGAGGTGGGAGAAGGAACAAAATCAAAGGAAAACTGCTGTGGCTAAAACCTGTTTTGGTCTTAGGAAACCAAAATGTTAGCTAGCAGTCAAAAGGCCAGTATTTTCAACTGAGATAAACATGCTTCATTAATACATGCCTCTGACATAGAAGATAAAGGTTAACATAATTGACATATCAGCCAGTTTCTCTCTCTCTCTCTCTCTCTCTCTCTCTGTCTCGTAACTTATGAAAATTTATTCTGGGGCATTAGCTGAAATTATTGAGTGGCCATATAATTGTTGCATGTTTCTATTTATGTTAAATTGCCTGGTTATAATTTGACCTTTAGAATTTCTGAAAAAAATGATGGTATTTATAGTAAATAGAAATATTCTTTTTGGTTCCTTGGAAGTCCATGCATTACAAAGAACATTAGATTATTGGAATAAAAGGATAGACATACATAATATGACCAGTGGGATCTAAATTATAACCTTTTAAAATTGTGATTTAATTAATCTGTCATTTAGGCAAATGATAATTTCTAAAACTGCCTTTTTAGACTTAAAAAAATACCAAAGTTCTTATAACTTTAGTATTATATTTTGTTCATTCTTAAAGTTTAATTCACTTTGTTGCCTTTTTGGTAAACCTATGAAGAAATCTCATGCTGCACCATATAGTAAAAAATCGTGTGTGTGTATATTTGTGTGTGTGTGTGTGTGTGTGTGTGTCGTTTCAATAATGAGCTATGTTATATTTTGATAAGCAAAGATAAGTTTATAGTGAAGCAGATAAACATGCCATGTATTTTCCTAGGTTAAGGGTTCAATAATCAGAAGAGCTTCCACAACTCATTTGCTGTCTCACTAGTTTTTTTGAAATTGCACTCTATGAGTTTTTTATGTGGTGTTCTCTGTACTTGCTGACTACTGATGCACATTTCTACTTAGGTCACTGGTTCTCCTCCCTCAGTAATGTTGTAGGTAGCTTTGATGAACATTCGTTGTCAGCCTTTTACCTTTGACTTAGTGTTTTTCTTTCATACTACGGCAAGAAGAAATGAAGTTAAATTTTACAAGAGTGACTTGGGTGGCTGATATGCCCACATTGACAGGGACAAGAGCTCTACTCTTCCCCTCTCCTGTATTCCCATGGCACTTCAGTAGTCTCATTGCCTCAACATAACCACAGTTCAGGGCAGTAGAGGATGTATGCATCTTTGTGTTAGCTCCATGCCATGGCAACTGCACTGAGTGAGGATTCAACTCAGTGCAGCAGGACTGAAAAAATAAATGAACTAATGTGTCTTGAGCTCCAATTCTCTGAGTGACATTACCAGGGGAGATTCATAAATCATCCTCAAATATTCTAGAGAAAAATCATCAGCAGTCCAGCATTGCAAAGATAATCTGGGAAGGTGGCAAAGAAGGGATCAGAATAACTCTGTGGCAGCTTCAAATTCCATGTCCTAGAAGTTTACATTTTCTTTTTTATTCTATCCCAAACCACATAAAGAAATGATTTGTTGGCAAAAGACATGCAAAATGCCCTTAATCATCTTAATAATTACAGACCTACAGATACGTAGCCGAAATACTTTGTTTTTTAATCCTAAACCTTAAAAAAAAAAGCTTAAGTTGTTGGCTAAATGTGAATTTAATAACAAAACTTACTCCTTTAATTATGCACTTGTCTTAGTATTATGTGGTGGGAAGAGCTTCAGAGAGCTGCCAGAGTGCTTAGGCCTAGCCCCTGTGGGAGCCTCTGTTTTGGTGCTTCACCATGGGCAGATTCCTCAGTTTTCACATCTTTAAAATGAGAAAATGGTACTAGATCCTTGCTGCTACTCTGAAATGTTTATACATTGTTAGGACCATTGTTACATATTATTACTCATATTTGAGTGTTACCTTAGAATTTCTTAGCCTTGTGATATGGTTTGGTTGTTGGCTCCTCTAAATCTCCTGTTGAAATATAATCCTCAGTGTTGGAGGTGGGGGCCTGGTGGGAAGTGTTTGGATTATTGGGGCAGATCCCTCATGGCACGGTGCTGTCCTCCTGATAGTGAGTTCTCAAGAGATCTGGTTAAGGGTGTGTGGCACGTCCCCCTCCCTGTCTCCTTCCCTCCCTCTCTCCTTTCCTCCCTCCTCCTCTCTCTTCCTCTCTCTCTTTCTCCCACTCCCACCATGTTAGATGCCTGCTCCTGTTTTGCTTTCTGCCATGATTCTAAGTTTTGTAAGGCCTCACCCAAAGCAGATGCCAGTGCTATGCCTCCTATACAGCCTGCAGAACCATGAGCCAATTAAAGCTATTTTCTTATAAATTACGCAGACAGCTATTTCTTTATAGCAACTCAAGAACAGCCTAACATACCTTTCAAAAAGTTAAAATGCTATTTAGTCGTTCTAGAAGCAAGAGCTCTTTCTCCAGAATCCTGGAAATAAAGATGCCAAAATAATATGGCATGTATTTGATCTCAGGGAAGTTTCATTTTTTCAAAAGGAGGAAAAAAGAGTAATATAATTTTTTTTAATATTTTCGTAGCTCTAACAGTGCTTAGAACCAGTTCTCAAGAGCACATTGTGAAATTATCAGGAATTGCATGAGCTGTAGGTTGATAACATGATACCAGCTATAACCCATAAGAGCATCTCCTGAGGAATATGTTAAAAACTGTATTCATTCTTAAATTTTAACTAAATGCAATGAGTGAAGTATTGACATCATGAAAATCATCCCTGGGTAAACAATTAGTCACGCCACATTTTCCCAAAGGTTCTTCTGTCTCTGTTCTTGTATATAAACTTCGTAACCAGTTTAACAACCCAAAAAAAGGCCTTAATTTTGATTGGCCAGCATCCTCTTAGGAAAGACGTTGCCATCCTCTTGTAAAGTTGCTTCTCATTCTAAAATAAGAATTGTTTCCATCTAGGGAATGATTTTTATAGGTAGGATCTTATTTGGCATGGACTCTCTTGCATACAGTGAATTACAATGTGTAGACCTTCAATAGCGAAGTGTTTGAATATTTAGTTGCACAATAGAACAGTATCTTGATTAATATTGTATACCGTGTTAATTTTGTGTTCTCTGGTGTAAGAAAAAATAGAAGGATGTTTAATTTCAACTAAAAAAATCAATCATGATAATTCAGAATATTTCCGATGAGTCATTTATAAGAGCAGATATGAATTAAAATTATATTTTTGTTCTTAGTCTCTGAGAAGCAAAAATCACACAAATAATCTCTATAGCAAAAATGTATATTTATCTGAAAAACAGTTTAACTTTGAAAAACTTTTCTTTGCAATCATTTAAATTCATTAAAAAAATTCATTAACTCTACTTTCACTGACTAGCAGATGAATAGCAGGTAAATATCTACAAAAATTCATCTTTGAAGATTTTTTTATCTTATGCAAAAATTATTGACTTTATGTAGGCTTTTTATGCAAGCTTGAAAACACTGCATAAATGACCCCATAAAAACTACAGCATGAAAGCTTTTTCAGTATTTCTACAATGAGCAAAATGCATAGGTCTCATTACCTTCTCTTTTATTAAGCAAAATAATACTTTATCAACATCAGTATGCAAGCACTAAGAGCTTGAAAGAGTACTGTGCAAGTGGGTTACTGGATCATAATATTCCAGGGTATGTATATAAAAAGTGTGATTTAGCACATATTAAAGTAAAAGAAAATATTGCCTTTTTCTCCTTCTAAAATGGCAGTTTATTAGTTTAAATTTCCTGAAATAAGATTTAAAGACCAATAACAAATTTTCCTCATTCTAACATATAACTTTCCTGCCCTTCTTGTGAAAAAGTTAACCATTAAACTTTTCACACAAATGATTGTATAAAGGACTTGCTGTCACAAAATAGTTCTGTATAATGTTTAAAAATGGCCATTGTGTTTAAAACTCCATATTGAAATACATTTCTTATTTAGTCACCTACATTTCTTAGTAGCTATTATTATACTCAAAGGATTTGCCCTTGACACTTTAAAGAATGTCCAAAATTATGTGGAATGGATCATAATAAAAGGTAATATATTAAATGCTCAAAATATTTTATACCTTAGAAAGTAGAAAAACATGTATTATGTACAGATCCTACAAATTTTATATAATTTATCATAAATGTACACATGTATATACATGTAAATACCTTTTGATTGCTCTGTATATGAATTGGTGTTTTACAGTTACCAAAAGAAAAGTGCCTTTTTTTGGTAGTATCTGGACAGCTAATTGACTTTCTTTCTACAGGATTTATTTAGATTTATGTCTATGCTCCTTAATTTTTGAAAAGTGATAGTGTCCTGATTTTGGAGAAGCCTCTTATATCAAAGACTACAAATCAATGTTCATGATTTTAAAACCTAAAGTTTCTTTATTAGGTGTTATTGATGATTAAGAGCCATTGTCTCACCCAAATTTTCTACTTGTTCAATAGAAACATAATGTAAGCCACATGGAATTTTACATTTTCTAGTACTCACATTAAAACAAGTGAAAAAGAAACAAATTGATGATACGTTTGATTTAACCCAATATATTTAAAATAGTTCAACATGTCTTAAATATTTTTTGAATATTTTTGTGTTTTTTTAACACTAAATCTTTGAAATCCAAACTAAATGTTTTCACAGATACCACATCTCAATTTGGACTACACACATTTTAAGGGCTCAGTACCTATATGTGACTAGTCACTGTTGGATGATGTATATCTAGACCATCTCTTAATGTATGGAAGGAAGTAAATCTAGCAGAAATAAAAACACCACTTTGTTTTCTTTGTCCAATATGAGTTATAACTTTATTTTTTTGAGACGGAGTCTCACTCTGTTGCCAGGCTGGAGCGCAGTGGCGTGATCTCGGCTCACTGCAACCTCCGCCTCCCGGGTTCAAATGATTCTCCTGCCTCAGCCTCCCAAGTAACTGGGACTACAGGCGTGCGCCACCATGCCCAGCTAATTTTTGTATTTTTGGTAGTAGCGGGGTTTGACCACGTTGGCCAGGATGGTCTCGATCTCTTGACTTCGTGATCCGCCTGCTTCAGCCTCCCAAAGTGCTGAGACTACAGGCATGAGCCACCATGCCTGGCCTTTTATTTTATTTATTAAGTAATACACATGCTTGAAAGTTATTAAAAAAAAAAAAAAGGAATAGTTAAAAGTAATCCCCCTCCCAGTGCTTTTCTCCAGCTGCCCCATTCCTTTTCCTGGAGGCAAATTATTATGGCCAGTTCGTTATATATTCTCCAGAGATAATTTTTTTTTTTAATTTTACAAAGGTATAGGTTGTAGCATTCTTATATAAACTGTTGTGTAGCTTCCTTTATTCCATTTAATTACTGGGAGATACCTCCATCTGAAAATATAGAGATACTAATTTTAATAGCTACATGGTATTATATTGTGTGGCTGTACCATAAATTATTTAACATAACCCTTATTGATATAGGTTGTTTCTAACCTTTTATTACTGCAAAAGATTGTGCCTACATCATTTAATGTATATATGAGCATATTTGTCAGATTTTTTTTTTTTTTTTTTTGAGACAGTGTCTCACTCTGTCACCCAGGCTGGAGTGCAGCATCACAATCTCAGCTCACTCCAACATCCACCTCCTGGGTTCAGGTGATTCTTCTTCCTCAGCCTCCCAAGTAACTGGGATTACAGGTGCCTACCACCATGCCCTGCTAATTTTTGTGTCTTTTTAGTAGAGATGGGATTTCACCATGTTGGCCAGGTTGGTTTAGAACTCCTGGCCTCAGGTGATCCACCGGCCTCAGCCTCCCAAAGTGGTGGGATTATAGGCGTGAGCTACCACACCCAGCCTGTCAGATAATTCTTAAAAGGATCAAGGAAAGTGTTTCTGAAATTTTATACATATTGCCAAATTGTCATCCTACAGGATATTTGTAGCAGTTTTGACTCTCAATAGCCACATGAGAGAGTATCTGTTTTCCCACATGCTTGCCAAACATAGTATAGTATCAAGCTTACTGATCTTCACTAATTGGAGAAGAGAAAAACTGTACCTTGTTGCAGTTTTAATTTGCATTTCTTTTTATGAGCAATAGTAGACATCTTCTTAAATACTTAAGAGCCATTCACATTTCATTTTCTATGAACTGTCCATGTCCCTTGTCCATTTTTTAGTATGTGGTTATTCATCTATTTGTAGGAGTCCTATATGTTAAGAAAAGTTTTATACAACTTTTAACTCTTTTTACATGTTTATTTTGGCACATATAAATTTTAGCAAACTTTCCCATCTTTTATGACTTCTAGATTTTGTTTCACAAAAAAAGAACTTACCCAGTCATTAGTTTTTTTTTTAAGTTTTCTCAGATTGTTTTTAACTTTTGGGGGGGTTTTATTTCCTGTATTCAAATATTAAATTCATCTGGAATTTATCTTAATATAAAGTGTAAGGGAATGATCCCACTTTATCATTTTTTCAGATTACCCAGTTGTTCTAATATCAAGTATGTCTTTGAAATCCCATCTTTATCTTGTAGCATATTTCTGTGGTTTGGGTCTATTTTTGAACATTCTGTTTTATTCCATTGATCATATTAATATTATATGTGCAAACACAAACTATTCTAAGTATAGTAGCTTTGTTGCTTCTAATTATCTTTTAATTTGGCTACTAGGCCCCATACAATTCTTTTTCAGAATATTCCTGGCTACCCAATTTGTTTATTTTCCCAGATGAACTTTGGAGTCAACTTCCTTAATTCCTCAAAATATTCTGCAAGTACTTTTAGTAAGAGTATATTAAGTGAATAATTTGACAACTATCTAAGAACATATTATAGCTTTTCACTTGTTTTGTTTTTGTATTTATATATTACTTAGTATAGTTTTAAAGTTATATTAAAATAGGTCTTCCACATTTTAAAAACTTATTCCTAGCCTATTAATTTCTTCTATTATAACTACAGTATTTTATTCCAGTAAAACTTCTGACTGGTTGATGCTCTTATAAATCAAGGCTATGAATTTTTCTTCAGCTACTTTGCTGAATTCTCACAAACTGTAACCATTTTTTACTTGATTCTCTAGGTTGACCTGTATATAATCTTTTTACCTGTAAACAATAACTTTAGTGTTGCTTTTCAACATCTATATTCTTATTTCTTCTATTTCATTTTTCTTGTTTATCAAGAAATAGCTGTTTTAATAGAGTTATTTTTCGCCCAAAGAGAAAATAGTCTTTTTTTCTACTTATATCTTTAAAATAAATGTAATGAGAAAGACTGTGGGAAAATAAAGCAGACACCTTATACAATGGATTAATTTTTTTAGTGCCATTTCTTCTGGCTTTCTCTATTATTGGGACTCTGAAATCTTCATTAGTACTACTCTCAAAAATGTTCAAATGAATGAAATCAGATTCAAGGGTTACAAGTGCAGGTTATATAGGTGAATTGCATGTCTTGGGGGTTTGGTGTACAGACTATTTTGTCACCCAGGTAATAAGCGTAGTACTTAATAGGTAGTTTTTTGATCCTCTCCCTTCTCCCATCCTCAAAGTATCCCTGGTGTCTGTTGTTCCCCCTCTTTGTGTCCATGTGTTCTTGCTATTTAGCTGACACTTAAGAGAACATGTGGTATTTTTCTGTTCCTTTGTTAGTTTGTTTAGGATAATGGCCTCCAGCTCCATCCATGTTGCTGCACAGAACATGATCTTGTGTTTTTTTATGGCTGTGTAGTATTCCATGGTGTATATGTAACACTTTCTTTACCCAGTCTACTACTTACGGACATTTAGGTTGATTCCATGTCTTCGCTATCGTTAATAGTGCTGTGATGAACATACGTGTGCAATATGCCTTTATGGTAGAATGATTTATATCCCTTTGGGTAATATGCCGAATAATGGGATTGCTCGGTCAGATGGCAATTCTAAGTCCTCTGAGGAATTATCACACTGCTTTCCACAACAGCTGAACTAGTTTACATTCCCACAAGCAATAAGTGGATAAGTGTTCCCTTTTCTCTGCAGGAATGATTAATTCTTTTAGAGAGTCAAAGATGGAATCCTAGGGAAGATGATATCTGAGGCAGGTTTAGAGTCATTGGGCAAATAAGGGGATTAAGAAGGCATTCTAGGCAGACAGAAAACCAAAGGCATGAAGCTCTGAAACAGCTTACTATGTTTGGATATTTATAAGCTGTTGTTATTGTTGGAGTGTAAACTGTAAGAGAGAGTGGGAGGACAGAAAAAACAGCTTGTATGCGGGGGGAAGAAAACATTTAAACAGAAATTCTCAAAAGATTTGGGCAGCCAGCCCCTGTAGAGGAAAACATAGAATCACCTAGAAAGGGTTTTTCATAAACTACACTTTTCATCACCCCTATTCTGTCACCTGGAATATTGATAACACTGAAGGGAGTGTGCCTTATCTCTCAGGTGTATTTGGATGGAATAGTTTGAGAACCATGCAGGCAAGTTTAACCCAGTGGGTTAAAGAGAATATGACATCAGATTTGCATTTTAGAATCTTCCTTTTGATAACAAAGGGAACCTTAAAGGGCTGGAGGGGAAGGGCAGAGGGGGCTAGGGGAGGAGAACCCTTTTAAAAAGCTACTTCAGGTGGGGTGCGGTGGCTCGCACCTGTAATCCCAGCACTTTGGGAGGCCAAGGCAGGCAGATCACCTGAGGTCAGGAGTTCAAGACCAGCCTGGCCAACATAGTAAAAGCCCGTCTCTACTAAAAATACAAAAATTAGCTAGGCATGGTGGCAGGCACCTGTAATCTCAGCTACTTGGGAGGCTGAGGCAGGAGAATCGCTTGAACCTGGGAGGTGGAGGTTGCAGTGAGCCAAGATCGTGCCACTGCACTCCAGCCTGGACAAAAGAGTGAGACTCCATCTCAAAAAAAAAAAAAAAAAAAGCTACTGCAATAGATCAGGAAGCACAGTGATAAAGAGAAGATCTGAGCTATGAAGTAGCAGTCAAGATGATTAAAGGAATATATAGGAAGTAGAGTTGATAGAACTTAGCAAGTGATTAGGTAAATGAAGTGCTAGAGAAAATAAAAGGTGATATTTTTCAATTGTTTTTAGCATTTTGGCAAAAAATTACTTAGGAATGAAATTGATGCTAATAACTAAGGGTATGAACTTCCCACATTAGCTGGTAATTTTGATCACCCTTGTTTTCCATGACCATAAATATTTTAGAGTTGCTAGGAAGACAAGAATGTTTATTTCCTGAGTAGCTGTCAGTTGTCACTATGAAACATGAAAATAAATATCAGTTTGCTATGTCTAGGTATTCCAATATTTATGCACAATTATTCCTTAAGATATATTAGTATTTTATATCTATATATCTATATTTATATAAACACATTTTAATTTTTGTTTCCATGCTCTTTAGAATTCAACTAGAGGGCAGCCTTGTGGATGGCCCCGAAGCAAGCCTGATGGAACAGGATAGAACCAACCATGTTGAGGGCAACAGACTAAGTCCATTCCTGATACCATCACCTCCCATTTGCCAGACAGAACCTCTGGCTACAAAGCTCCAGAATGGAAGCCCACTGCCTGAGAGAGCTCATCCAGAAGTAAATGGAGACACCAAGTGGCAGTCTTTCAAAAGTTATTATGGAATACCCCGTATGAAGGGAAGCCAGAATAGTCGTGTGAGTCCTGACTTTATACAAGAAAGTAGAGGGTATTCCAAGTGTTTGCAAAATGGAGGAATAAAACGCACAGTTAGTGAACCTTCTCTCTCTGGGCTCCTTCAGATCAAGAAATTGAAACAAGACCAAAAGGCTAATGGAGAAAGACGTAACTTCGGGGTAAGCCAAGAAAGAAATCCAGGTGAAAGCAGTCAACCAAATGTCTCCGATTTGAGTGATAAGAAAGAATCTGTGAGTTCTGTAGCCCAAGAAAATGCAGTTAAAGATTTCACCAGTTTTTCAACACATAACCGCAGTGGGCCTGAAAATCCAGAGCTTCAGATTCTGAATGAGCAGGAGGGGAAAAGTGCTAATTACCATGACAAGAACATTGTATTACTTAAAAACAAGGCAGTGCTAATGCCTAATGGTGCTACAGTTTCTGCCTCTTCCATGGAACACACACATGGTGAACTCCTGGAAAAAACACTGTCTCAATATTATCCAGATTGTGTTTCCATTGCGGTGCAGAAAACCACATCTCACATAAATGCCATTAACAGTCAGGCTACTAATGAGTTGTCCTGTGAGATCACTCACCCATCGCATACCTCAGGGCAGATCAATTCCGCACAGACCTCTAACTCTGAGCTGCCTCCAAAGCCAGCTGCAGTGGTGACTGAGGCCTGTGATGCTGATGATGCTGATAATGCCAGTAAACCAGCTGCAATGCTAAATACCTGTTCCTTTCAGAAACCAGAACAACTACAACAACAAAAATCAGTTTTTGAGATATGCCCATCTCCTGCAGAAAATAACATCCAGGGAACCACAAAGCTAGCGTCTGGTGAAGAATTCTGTTCAGGTTCCAGCAGCAATTTGCAAGCTCCTGGTGGCAGCTCTGAACGGTATTTAAAGCAAAATGAAATGAATGGTGCTTACTTCAAGCAAAGCTCAGTGTTCACTAAGGATTCCTTTTCTGCCACTACCACACCACCACCACCATCACAATTGCTTCTTTCTCCCCCTCCTCCTCTTCCACAGGTTCCTCAGCTTCCTTCAGAAGGAAAAAGCACTCTGAATGGTGGAGTTTTAGAAGAACACCACCACTACCCCAGCCAAAGTAACACAACACTTTTAAGGGAAGTGAAAATAGAGGGTAAACCTGAGGCACCACCTTCCCAGAGTCCTAATCCATCTACACATGTATGCAGCCCTTCTCCGATGCTTTCTGAAAGGCCTCAGAATAATTGTGTGAACAGGAATGACATACAGACTGCAGGGACAATGACTGTTCCCTTGTGTTCTGAGAAAACAAGACCAATGTCAGAACACCTCAAGCATAACCCACCAATTTTTGGTAGCAGTGGAGAGCTACAGGACAACTGCCAGCAGTTGATGAGAAACAAAGAGCAAGAGATTCTGAAGGGTCGAGACAAGGAGCAAACACGAGATCTTGTGCCCCCAACACAGCACTATCTGAAACCAGGATGGATTGAATTGAAGGCCCCTCATTTTCACCAAGCAGAATCCCATCTAAAACGTAATGAGGCATCACTGCCATCAATTCTTCAGTATCAACCCAATCTCTCCAATCAAATGACCTCCAAACAATACACTGGAAATTCCAACATGACTGGGGGGCTCCCAAGGCAAGCTTACACCCAGAAAACAACACAGCTGGAGCACAAGTCACAAATGTACCAAGTTGAAATGAATCAAGGGCAGTCCCAAGGTACAGTGGACCAACATCTCCAGTTCCAAAAACCCTCACACCAGGTGCACTTCTCCAAAACAGACCATTTACCAAAAGCTCATGTGCAGTCACTGTGTGGCACTAGATTTCATTTTCAACAAAGAGCAGATTCCCAAACTGAAAAACTTATGTCCCCAGTGTTGAAACAGCACTTGAATCAACAGGCTTCAGAGACTGAGCCATTTTCAAACTCACACCTTTTGCAACATAAGCCTCATAAACAGGCAGCACAAACACAACCATCCCAGAATTCACATCTCCCTCAAAACCAGCAACAGCAGCAAAAATTACAAATAAAGAATAAAGAAGAAATACTCCAGACTTTTCCTCACCCACAAAGCAACAATGATCAGCAAAGAGAAGGATCATTCTTTGGCCAGACTAAAGTGGAAGAATGTTTTCATGGTGAAAATCAGTATTCAAAATCAAGTGAGTTCCAGACTCATAATGTCCAAATGGGACTGGAGGAAGTACAGAATATAAATAGTAGAAATTCCCCTTATAGTCAGACCATGAAATCAAGTGCATGCAAAATACAGGTTTCTTGTTCAAACAATACACACCTAGTTTCAGAGAATAAAGAACAGACTACACATCCTGAACTTTTTGCAGGAAACAAGACCCAAAACTTGCATCACATGCAATATTTTCCAAATAATGTGATCCCAAAGCAAGATCTTCTTCACAGGTGCTTTCAAGAACAGGAGCAGAAGTCACAACAAGCTTCAGTTCTACAGGGATATAAAAGTAGAAACCAAGATATGTCTGGTCAACAAGCTGCGCAACTTGCTCAGCAAAGGTACTTGATACATAATCAAGCAAATGTTTTTCCTGTGCCTGACCAGGGAGGAAGTCACACTCAGACCCCTCCCCAGAAGGACATTCAAAAGCATGCTGCTCTAAGGTGGCATCTCTTACAGAAGCAAGAACAGCAGCAAACACAGCAACCCCAAACTGAGTCTTGCCATAGTCAGATACACAGGCCAATTAAGGTGGAACCTGGATGCAAGCCACATGCCTGTATGCACACAGCACCACCAGAAAACAAAACATGGAAAAAGGTAACTAAGCAAGAGAATCCACCTGCAAGCTGTGATAATGTGCAGCAAAAGAGCATCATTGAGACCATGGAGCAGCATCTGAAGCAGTTTCAGGCCAAGTCATTATTTGACCATAAGGCTCTTACTCTCAAATCACAGAAGCAAGTAAAAGTTGAAATGTCAGGGCCAGTCACAGTTTTGACTAGACAAACCACTGCTGCAGAACTTGATAGCCACACCCCAGCTTTAGAGCAGCAAACAACTTCTTCAGAAAAGACACCAACCAAAAGAACAGCTGGTTCTGTTCTCAATAATTTTATAGAGTCACCTTCCAAATTACTAGATACGCCTATAAAAAATTTATTGGATACACCTGTCAAGACTCAATATGATTTCCCATCTTGCAGATGTGTAGGTAAGTGCCAGAAATGTACTGAGACACATGGTGTTTATCCAGAATTAGCAAATCTATCTTCAGATATGGGATTTTCCTTCTTTTTTTAAATCTTGAGTCTGGCAGCAATTTGTAAAGGCTCATAAAAATCTGAAGGTTACATTTTTTGTCAAGTTACCGATGCTTGTGTCTTGTGAAAGAGAACTTAACTTACATGCAGTTTTTCCAAAAGAATTAAATAATCATGCATGTTTATTTTTCCCTCTCTTCAGACCCTGTAAAATTTGAATGTATCTGTTTTAGATCAATTCGTCTATTTAGCTCTTTGTATATTATCTCCTGGAGAGACAGCTAGGCAGCAAAAAAAAAAAAAAATCTATTAAAATGAGAAAATAACGACCATAGGCTGTCTACTGTAGGAACTTTAAATATTTTTTAATTCAAGGTAAAATATATTAGTTTTACAAGATTTCTGGCTAATAGAGAAATTATTATCTTCAATCTTCATGAGTTGGGGGAAATGATAATGCTGACACTCTTAGTGCTCCTAAAGTTTCCTTTTCTCCATTTATACATTTGGAATGTTGTGATTTATATTCATTTTGATTCCATTTTCTCTAGAATTTCATCTTTTTGATTAAAAAATATGATACAGGCATACCTCAGAGATATTGTGGGTTTGGCTCCATACCACAATAAAATGAATATTACAATAAAGCAAGTTGTAAGGACTTCTTGGTTTCTCACTGTATGTAAAAGTTATTTTTATACTATACTGTAACATACTAAGTGTGCAATAGCATTGTGTCTAAAAAATATATACTTTAAAAATAATTTATTGTTAAAAAAATGCCAGCAATTATCTGGGCCTTTAGTAAGTGCTAATCTTTTTGCTGGTGGAGGGTCCTGCTTCAGTATTGATCGCTGTGGACTGATCATGGTGGTAGTTGCTGAAGGTTGCTGGGATGGCTGTGTGTGTGGCAATTTCTTAAAATAAGACAACAGTGAAGTGCTGTATCAATTGATCTTTCCATTCACAAAAGATTTCTCTGTAGCATGCAATGCTGTTTGATAACATTTAACCCACAGCAGAATTTTCTTTGAAAATTGGACTCAGTCCTCTCAAACTGTGCTGCTGCTTTATCAACTAAGTTTTTGTAATATTCTAAATCCTTTGTTGTCATTTCAGCAGTTTACAGCATCTTCATTGGAAGTATATTCCATCTCAGACATTCCTTGTTCATCCATAAGAAGCAACTTCTTATCAAGTTTTTTCATGACATTGCAGTAACTCAGCCACATCTTCAGGCTCTACTTCTAATTCTGGTTCTCTTGCTACATCTCCCTCATCTGCAGTAACCTCCTCCACTGAAGTCTTGAACTCCTCAAAGTAATCCATGAGGGTTGGAATCAACTTCTAAACTCCTGTTAATGTTGATATATTGACCGCCTCCCATGAATTATGAATGTTCTTAATAACTTCTAAATGGTGATACCTTTCCAGAAGGCTTTCAATGTACTTTGCCCGGATCCATCAGAAGACTATCTTGGCAGCTGTAGACTAACAATATATTTCTTAAATGATAAGACTTGAAAGTCAAAAGTACTCCTTAATCCATAGGCTGCAGAATCAATGTTGTATTAACAGGCACTAAAACAGCATTAATCTCCTTGTGCATCTCCATCAGAGCTCTTGGGTGACTAGGTGCCTTGAACAGTAATATTTTGAAAGGAGGTTTTGGTTTTGTTTTGTTTTTTTTTGTTTTTGTTTTTTTTTTTAGCAGTAAGTCTCAACACTGGGCTTAAAATATTTGGTAAACTATGTTGTAAACAGATGTGTTATCATCCAGACTTTGTTGTTCCATTACTCTACACAAGCAGGGTAGACTTAGCATAATTCTAAAGGGCCTTGGAATTTTCAGAATGGTAAATGAGTATGGGCTTCAACTTAAAATAATCAACTGCATTAGCCTGTAACAAGAGAGTCAGCCTGTCCTTTGAAGCAAGGCATTGACTTCTATCTATGAAAGTCTTAGATGGCACCTTCTTTCAATAGTAGGCTGTTTAGTACAGCCACCTTCATCAGTGATCTTAGCTAGATCTTCTGCATAACTTGCTGCAGCTTCTACATCAGCACTTGCTACCTCACCTTATCCTTTTATGTTATAGAGACAGCTGCTTTTCTTAAACTTTATAAACCAACTTCTGCTAGCTTCCAACTTCTCTTCTGCAGCTTCCTCATTCTCTTCATAGAACCGAAGGGAGTGAAGGCCTTGCTCTGGATTAAGCTTTGGCTTAAGGAATGTTGTGGCTGACGTGATCTTCTATCCAGACCACTGAAGTGCTCTCCATATCAGCAATAAGGCTGTTTTGCTTTCTTACCTTTCATGTGTTCACTGGAGTAATTTCCTACAAGAATTTTTCCTTTACATTCACAACTTGGCTAACTGGCATGCAAGGCCTAGCTTTCAGCCTGTCTTGGCTTTTGACATGCCTTCCTCACTTAGCTCAATCATATCTAGCTTTTGATTTAAAGTGGCAGGCATACAACTCTTCCTTTCACTTGAACACTTAGAGGCCACTGTAGGGTTATTAATTGGCCTAATTTCAATATTGTTGTGTTTTAGGGAATAGAGAGGCCCAGGGAGAGGGAGAGAGCCCAAACGGCTGGTTGATAGAGCAGGCAGAGTGCACACAACATTTGTCAGATTATGTTTGCACCATTTACCAGATTATGGGTACGGTTTGTGGCACCCCCCAAAAATTAGAATAGTAACATCAAAGATCACTGATCACAGATCGCCATAACATATATAATAATAAAGTTTAAAATACTGTGAGAATTACCAAAATGTGATACAGAGACATGAAGTGAGCACATGCTGTTGAAAAAAATGACACTGATAGACATGCTTAACACGTGGGATTGCCACAGACCTTCAGTTTGTAAAAGTCACAGTAACTGCGACTCACAAAAGAGCAAAGCACAATAAAACGAGGTATGCCTGTATTTTTTTTTAAAAAAAAAGCTTTTTGTTAAAATTCAGGATATGTAATAGGTCTGTAGGAATAGTGAAATATTTTTGCTGATGGATGTAGATATATACGTGGGTAGAGATGAAGATCTTAATTATAGCTATGCAGCATAGATTTAGTAAAAGACATTTGAAAAGACAAATGTTAAATTAGTGTGGCTAATGACCTACCCGTGCCATGTTTTCCCTCTTGCAATGAGATACCCCACACTGTGTAGGAGGATGGAGGGAGGACTCCTACTGTCCCTCTTTGCGTGTGGTTATTAAGTTGCCTCACTGGGCTAAAACACCACACATCTCATAGATAATATTTGGTAAGTTGTAATCGTCTTCACTCTTATCACCCACCCCTATCTTCCCACTTTTCCATCTTTGTTGGTTTGCAACAGCCCCTTCTTTTTGCCTGACTCTCCAGGATTTTCTCTCATCATAAATTGTTCTAAAGTACATACTAATATGGGTCTGGATTGACTATTCTTATTTGCAAAACAGTAATTAAATGTTACAGGGAAGTAAGAGGAAAAAGGGGTATCCTTGACAATAAACCAAGCAATATTCTGGGGGTGGGATACAGCAGGAAATTTTATTTTTAATCTTTTAAAATCCAAGTAACAGGTAGGCTTCCCATTAGCTTTAAATGTTTTTTTTTTCCAGCTCAAAAAAATTGGATTGTAGTTGATACAACATATAATACATTCTAATTCCCTCACTGTATTCTTTGTTTAGTTTCATTTATTTGGTTTAAAATAATTTTTTATCCCATATCTGAAATGTAATATATTTTTATCCAACAACCAGCATGTACATATACTTAATTATGTGGCACATTTTCTAATAGATCAGTCCATCAATCTACTCATTTTAAAGAAAAAAAATTTTTAAAGTCACTTTTAGAGCCCTTAATGTGTAGTTGGGGGTTAAGCTTTGTGGATGTAGCCTTTATATTTAGTATAATTGAGGTCTAAAATAATAATCTTCTATTATCTCAACAGAGCAAATTATTGAAAAAGATGAAGGTCCTTTTTATACCCATCTAGGAGCAGGTCCTAATGTGGCAGCTATTAGAGAAATCATGGAAGAAAGGTAATTAACGCAAAGGCACAGGGCAGATTAACGTTTATCCTTTTGTATATGTCAGAATTTTTCCAGCCTTCACACACAAAGCAGTAAACAATTGTAAATTGAGTAATTATTAGTAGGCTTAGCTATTCTAGGGTTGCCAACACTACACACTGTGCTATTCACCAGAGAGTCACAATATTTGACAGGACTAATAGTCTGCTAGCTGGCACAGGCTGCCCACTTTGCGATGGATGCCAGAAAACCCAGGCATGAACAGGAATCGGCCAGCCAGCCTGCCAGCCACAAGGTACTGGCACAGGCTCCAACGAGAGGTCCCACTCTGGCTTTCCCACCTGATAATAAAGTGTCAAAGCAGAAAGAATGGTAAAGTGTGGTATAAGAAAAGAACCACTGAATTAAATTCACCTAGTGTTGCAAATCAGTACTTATCTCTAAGTTTTCTTTTACCATAAAAAGAGAGCAAGTGTGATATGTTGAATAGAAAGAGAAGCATACTATTTACAGCTGCCTTTTTTTTTTTTTTTTTCCGCTATCAATCACAGGTATACAAGTACTTGCCTTTACTCCTGCATGTAGAAGACTCTTATGAGCGAGATAATGCAGAGAGGGCCTTTCATATAAATTTGTACAGCTCTGAGCTGTTCTTCTTCTAGGGTGCCTTTTCATTAAGAGGTAGGCAGTATTATTATTAAAGTACTTAGGATACATTGGGGCAGCTAGGACATATTCAGTATCATTCTTGCTCCATTTCCAAATTATTCATTTCTAAATTAGCATGTAGAAGTTCACTAAATAATCATCTAGTGGCCTGGCAGAAATAGTGAATTTCCCTAAGTGCCTTTTTTTTTGTTTTTTGTTTTGTTTTTTAAACAAGCAGTAGGTGGTGCTTTGGTCATAAGGGAAGATATAGTCTATTTCTAGGACTATTCCATATTTTCAGTGTGGCTGGATACTAATTATTTGCCAGCCTCCTTTTCTAAATTGTGAGACATTCTTGGAGGAACAGGTCTAACTAAAATCTATTATGACTCCCCAAGTTTTAAAATAGCTAAATTTAGTAAGGGAAAAAATAGTTTATGTTTTAGAAGACTGAACTTAGCAAACTAACTTGAATTTTGCGCTTTGTGAAATTTTATATCGAAATGAGCTTTCCCATTTTCACCCACATGTAATTTACAAAATAGTTCATTACAATTATCTGTACATTTTGATACTGAGGAAAAACAAGGCTTAAAAACCATTATCCAGTTTGCTTGGCATAGACCTGTTTAAAAAATAATAAACCGTTCATTTCTCAGGATGTGGTCATAGAATAAAGTTATGCTCAAATGTTCAAATATTTTGATTGCCTCTTGAATTCATTTGCTAATTGTATGTGTGTGTGTTTCTGTGGGTTTCTTTAAGGTTTGGACAGAAGGGTAAAGCTATTAGGATTGAAAGAGTCATCTATACTGGTAAAGAAGGCAAAAGTTCTCAGGGATGTCCTATTGCTAAGTGGGTAAGTGTGACTTGATAAAGCCTTTGGTCTTAAATCTTGGGCATTTTGATTTGTAAATCTGACCCTGAGAATTGGGTTACCCAGAACAAAGACTCATGCCAGTTAAAAAGAACATTACCTGTATTTTTTATCATGTGTTATCTCTTAAGAAGAGGCAGATTAGTTCTAAAATCAACAAACTGTATTTAATTGAAATAATTTAGTGATGAGGAAGAGGTCCATTCTAGTGCCTGCTAAATGTATAATCCTTCTTAGAATGTGAAGTGGTCCTTAAACTTTTAGCTACCTTCAGTTAATCTTTATATTGTCATTTATGAAAACCTTGAACTAAGACTTATGTATCTTTCATCTAGCTCTGGTTTTAATGCAGGTAGCATTTAATTGTCCCCACTGTACTGGGTATAGTCTGCTAAACATTAAGGAGTAGTATTGCATCTCTCCTTGTTCTGATACTAGGGTCAAAGCCCACTTTTTATAGATGGGCAGCAAAAGGCAAATTGCACATGCTGATAAATGTTGCCCTAATTGTGATCTAAACATGATAAAATATACATACATAAGTGCCCTTATCTGCTGCAAGTGACCCTTGTTTTGTTTTGGTTGGGGTGGGGGTGTTTGGGATGGAATGGTGATCCACGCAGGTGGTTCGCAGAAGCAGCAGTGAAGAGAAGCTACTGTGTTTGGTGCGGGAGCGAGCTGGCCACACCTGTGAGTCTGCAGTGATTGTGATTCTCATCCTGGTGTGGGAAGGAATCCCGCTGTCTCTGGCTGACAAACTCTACTCAGAGCTTACCGAGACGCTGAGGAAGTACGGCACGCTCACCAATCGCCGGTGTGCCTTGAATGAAGAGTAAGTGAAGCCCAGGGCCTCTCCCCTCTTTGCGGCCACGGATAGGAAAGCCCAATCTTTGGTTGGAAGGAAGAGAGTTCAGCGTGCACTTTTACATTTATAAAATGGGGATCAAAATGCCTGTTTGGCAGTCATGCGATAAGAAGTTGTATTTGCTAATGTGAATAACTTCAGATGATTTCATTACCTGAATTGTACAGTTTAGCCATTAACTAGGAGCAGTCAGAGTGTCTGTAACCACATGGCCTCAGTTATACCATAAACTTGAAATTGTTTATGTGCTCATATGCATTGTTTATGTGCTCATATGCACTCAGTTCCTGTGTGCCTGGCCACTATATTAGTATGTATTGACTCCACTTCCATGTTGCAGTATCTGAAACAGAAAGTAAGTCTAATGAGAAACTTTGGGATTCCCAGGTCAAATACCTTCCATATGTATGTAGCAAAAACAAAATACAAAGCCTAGAAGTTCTGTAGAAATAGAACTGATTTTTACTTTCATTCAAACTATTCATTATTTCCACAATAGTAATCAAAACTGCTTCCGCTTTTACTGCTGCTAAATGATCAGGAAATTACTGGATATGGATATATATTATTTTCCAGGAATATAAGAATTTAGAATAGAACTGCAAGAGTATGCACTTAAATATATTTGGTGCATCCAGTTGCTAATGTTTTGTTTTAAACACCATCCACTTTGCACGAAGTCTAAACCTTCACTTGGAAAAAGCTTCATTTTTAATATTCCTCTACTGTGCTGATAATCCTGTATAACACTAAAAGAATAGATGAACGTTCACGGTGCTACACAGAAATGTTTTTTTTTTTTTTTTTTTTTTTGAGATGGAGTTTCGCTCTTGTTGCCCAGGCTGGAGTGCAATGGCGCGATCTTGGCTCACCGCAACCTCCACCTCACAGGTTCAAGAGATTCTCCTGCCTCAGCCTCCCTAGTAGCTGGGATTACAGGCATGCGCCACCACGCCCAGCTAATTTTGTATTTTTAGTAGAGACAGGGTTTCTCCATGTTGGTCAGGCTGGTCTCGAACTCCCGATCTCAGGTGATCCACCCGCCTCGGCCTCCCAAAGTGCCTTACAGGCATGAGCCACTGCGCCTGGCCAGAAATCTTACAAGTTATTTTGCTCACGATTGGTTTTAAAATAATTTTAATTTTGTACTATTTCCTTTAGTCTCTTTTTCTCTGCATCCACCAAACTATAGAATCGTTTGCTGAGCTTATAAGAAATGCTCATACTGCTCATTGCAACAGCTAGCCAAATTTGTCCTTTGCTGTTTAAAACTCTAACTAGCATGGTTTTACTAAATTTATGTTAACACAATTTCTCTCCCTGGGTTGTGGGGAGACAAATCAACTATAAATAATCTCTTTAGAAAAGTTACTCTTTCTATATGAAAGTGTGACTTGACTTTCTATGATAATTATGATCCAAAAATTTTATGGTGTGTACCTGACCACTTTTACAAATGATTAATTGGAAGGTAGAAATTGCTGATTCGTAACATGTAACTTACAAACTTATGATGGACTACTTTAAGCGTAAATTTTTTTTTTTTTTTTTAAGATGGAGTTTCAATCTGTCACCCAGGCTGGAGTGCAGTGGCGCAATCTCGGCTCACTGCAACCTCCACCTCCCGGGTTCAAGCAATTCTCCTGCCTCAGCCTCCCGAGTAGCTGGGATTACAGGCATGCGCTACCACGCCCAGCTAATTTTGTATTTTTAGTAGAGACAGGGCTTCTCCATGTTGATCAGGCTGGTCTGGAACCCCTGACCTCAGGTGATCCGCCTGCCTTGGCCTCCCAGAGTGCTGGGATTACAGGCATGAGCCGCCGCGCCCAGCCTAAAATATTTTTTTAATCTACCCTGACTCCTCTTGCTCTTTCTGAAGAAAAATTTTAAAAAATGTATGTAGGTGCCTTTAATTGGAAAAAAAAATTAAAAATTAAGGCAACCTGGGCTCATACTGGTAATAGCATTTCTCTCAGTAACTCGGTAATGCTGCATTGTCTTTAAAGCATAGTATCTCTTAGACTTGACGGTTTGAAATTCTAAATCACTGAAGAACCTCTTGTGAAAATGATAGTTTTAAAATTTCTTTTCAAGAATAGTCCTATTGCAAAATGTTTGAATTTCTTGAAGTTTCCTGGAAACTATATTTCATTCATTGTAATGAATTTAATTTTCATTAACATAGATCTCTAATATTTTTCTCAGCTCACCGCAACCTCCACCTCCCGGGTTCAAGTGATTCTCATGCCACAGCCTCCCGAGTAGCTAGAATTACAGGCATCCACCACCATTCCCGGCTCATTTTTGTATTTTTAGTAGAGACAGGGTTTTGCCATGTTGGCCAGATTGATCTCGAACTCCTGGCTTCAGGTAACCCACCCACCCTGGCCTCCCAAAGTGCTGGGATTACAGGTGTGGGCCACCATGCCCAGCCAGCTTTTCCATAATTCTTATAAATGCCAATGCCTGAAATGGAATCTGACATATAAAAAAATTACATGAAGAACTTTTATTATTTTGCATTTGAAAACCATGAAAAATAGTTGGACCAGAGTCTCAGAAAGCTTGTAATTTGTTAGTTTAACTGCTCTAAATGTCAGGCAGATGCAAAATTATTAAAAGACATGCTTCAAATATGAAGACAATTTAAAAGCACAGCTGTACAATTTTGCTTTTTGTCTAGTTTCAAGGTAAAGATGAATAATCATTTAGATAATGCTTAAGCTATGCTTATGCATACTTAGAGCAATTCTCCAAAATAAAAAATTTTAATACTTAAATACATGATTAAAATAGACACGTATCCAATGTCAATACAGACTTTACTCAGAAATAGCTTTTGAAGTTTCTTCTACCCCATAAATAGATTTTATTTTATGGCTGGCAGAAGTGAAAATTACAACTTTTTGCCAAGGACAGAGAATAGAATAATCTCAAATTGGGGCTGCAGACTCAGTTTTATGTTCAAAGCTGTGTGAACCTCATCACTGAGTTCTTACAAATCCCTGTGTCCACATGCTCCAAACCACCCACTGTGAGTTCAGAAAAGAACTCTGAGTGCATCTTTCAGTGGGAAAGTAAAAACTGATTTTTACATTTCCTTTGAGCCAAACCAGCTGTTTCTTCTTTAAAGATTTCCCTTTGCGATTTCCATTTTATGACTAAGTCTAACCAGTATTTTTTTGGCAAGTAAGAGTTGTGGGAGTGTATCTGTCATCATAAGGAAATCAAAGCCAGAAATGCCTTCTGCCATGGTGGGTGATGTTAAACATTTCAAGGAACTTTATATTATAAAAATTGTCAAACATAAAAGGAAAAGTGCAATATAATGAATTCCATGGACCCATCACACAGCATCAATATTTATCAACATTTTATCAATATTTTTTCATATATTTTTCCCACATCCACTCCCACTAGTGTTTGAAAGCAGAAGACAGATAACTTACCATCTTACCTGTTAACATTTCAGGATGTATTTCTAACAGGTAAAGACTTTATCATTTAATATTTAGACTATGTTTGTTCCAATTATCTGATTAGATTCTATTTCAGAAAACACACACATAAACAAAAATGATAATGAGAAAAAGAAAGCCCTTCCACGTGATTGACACTTCTGAGTAGTGTGATCCCAGTTCATGTCCATTGTCTGGGGTAACTATTAAATAAAACTTCCTCTGGTAAAATTGTCTCCATTTAGAAGATAAATTCTATGATTCACAAGCCTCTTTTTATTTATAATAGCCCTTCCCCTTTTTTTATGAATTTGTTTTTTAAAGAAACTATGATTTTCTCTGTAAAATTCCCCACATTCTGGATTTGGCCGATTTCATCTTGGTTCTTTTGTTTAACCTGTTCCTCTATCCCCAGTATCTTCTGTGGACTGGTAGTTTGACTGGTTCTTTTTCTTTTTTTTTTTTTTTTTTTTTTTTTTTGAGACAGGCTCTCGCTCTGTCGCTTAGGCTGGAGTGCAGTGGCCCAATCTCAGCTCACTGCAACCTCCACCTCCCAGGTTCAAGCTATTCTCATGCCTCAGCCTCCTGAGTAGCTGGGACTACAAGAATGCACCACCTCACCCTGCTAATTTTTGTACTTTTAGTAGAGACGGGGTTTCGCCATGTTGGCCAGGCTGGTCTGAACTCCTGGCCTCAAGTGATCCGCCCACCTTGGCCTCCCAAAGTGCCGGGATTACAGGCATGAGCTACCACGCCCAGCTGATTTTTAAGTAATATAAGTATGTGTGCATGTATAGTATACATTGGCAAAAACACTTCATAAGTAGTGCTAAAATCGTCTTATTTATATACATCAGGAGACACATAATGTCTGCTTGGTTCCCATTTTAGTGATGTTAAGAGTGTTTAGCATGTTTAGTTGTCAGCCTGATCCATCATTATGTTCCTCATCAAACCTTCACCGGATAGTTTCACATCAATTGATGATCATTGCCTGTTTCTATTATTTTGTTTTCAAGTTGACAGTTTTCTCTCACTTGATGTTGTGTAAATTTAGTTATATAAAGTTAAATTATTTTGCTATTTTTTCTATGCTGTATATATCTGAATAACTGACCTAATTTTTACTTTAAAAATATTTTACAATTAGAAGTCCAAATAGTAAATCAAAGGTTAAGAATTTTTGCAGAAATCTGTTATATAGATGACATTTTAATATTTGCCCTTTATATCGTTTACCATGAGCCAAATTTCAGGTCATATTAAAATGACTGTCATGTGCTAATTCTAACAATATTTGAAAGACCCCTATCAAAATACAAATACCTTTTAGTAGCCATTTTATTAGAAAATCAACTTTAAGTTATTCCCCCATGTTTTTTTCTAATTGAGATATAATTCACATACCATAAAATTTACCCTTTTAAAGTATACAATTCAGTTGTTTCAGTACATTCGCAAAGCTATGCAAATGTCACCTCTACCTAGTTTCGGAACGTTTTCATCATTCCCAGAAGGAAACCCTGTATTTATTAGGCAGTCACTTCCCCTTCTCCCCTTCTTCCTTCCTCTAAGTGGCAACCACCAATAAACATTCAGTTTCTCTGGATTTACCTATTCTGGGCATTTTGTATTAGTGAAATCATATATTTGGCCTTTCTGTCTGGCTTCTTTCATGTACCTCAATGTTTTCAAGTCTCATTCATTTTTTTTGTCCATATATATATTCACACCACATTTTTTGAGACAGAGTCTCGCTCTGTTGCCCAGGCTAGAGTGCAATGGTGCAACCTCAGCTCACTGCAACCTCTGTCTCCTGGGTTCAAGCGATTCTCATGCCTCAGCCCCCAGGTAGTTGGGATTACAGGTGTGCACCACCACACCCAGCTAATTTTTGTATTTTTAGTAGAGACAGGGTTTCACTATGTTGGCTAGGCTGGTCTCAAACTCAGCCTCAAGTGATCCTTCTACCTTAGCCTCCTAAAGTGCTGGGATTACAGGCATGATCCACTGTGCCCAGCCACATTTTCTTTATCCATTTATTAGTTAATTGACATTTGGATCATTTCTACTTTTTGGCTATTATAAATTATGCTGCAATGAACATCGGTGTACAAGTTTTTGTGTGAACATGTTTTCAGTTATCTTGGGATATACACCTAGGAGTGACATTGTTAGTAATATGGTAACTTTATGTTTAACTTTTTGAAGAACTGCCAAACTGTTTTCCAAAGTAGCTGCATCCTTTTACATTTCTGCCAGCAATGTATGAAGGTTCCAGTGTCTCCACATCCTCAAGAAAATGTTATTGTCTTTTTAATTATAACCATCCAAGTGGGTATGAAGTTTATCTTGTGATTTTGATTTGCATTTTCCTAATGGCTGATATTGGGCATCTTTTCACGTGTGTATTGACCATGTATTTTTTTGAGAAAAGTCTACTTATATGTTTTTAATTGTATTATTTTTAGAGTTGTAAGAATATTATGTTGATACTTGAACTTTATCAAATGCATGGTTTGCAGATATTTTCTCCTATCCCACAGGTTGTCGCTTCACTTTGATAATGTCCTTAAAGTACAAAAGTTTTAAATTGATTTTGATGAAACTCAGTTTCTTTTTAATTGGTAGCTTGTGCATTTGGGGTCATATTTAAGAAATCATTGCCTCATTCAAGATCTGAAAGATTTACACCTATGCTTTCTTCTCAGAGTATTATAACTTTAGTTCTTACATTTAGATTTTTAATTAATGTTGAGATTAGATTTTTTAATTAATTTGATGGTGAGAGATAAGAGTCCAACTTCATTCCTTTGCAAGTAGCTGTCCAGTTTTCTCAGCACCATTTGTTGAAGAGACTGTTTTTTTCAATTAATTGACCAAGATGCATGGGTTTATTTCTGGACTCTTAATTCTTTTAATCTGCATGACTTTTCTTATGCCAGTACCACACTGTGCTGATTCCTGTAGTTTTGTAGTAAATTTTGAAATCAAGACAGGTAAGTCTTCCAACTTTGTACTTTTGCCTACCATGTTTCTTGGGTTTCCATATGCATTTTAAGATCAGCTTCTCAGTTTCCTTTCTGGATTTTTTTTTTTTTTTTTTTTGGTAGAGCTGGAGTCTTACTATATTACCCAAGCTGGTCTTGAACTCCTGGCTAAAGAGATCCTCCCGCCTAGGCTTCCCAGAGTGCTGGGGTTACAGGCATGAGCCACCACATCCAACCCCCTTCTGGGACTTTGACTGGGGTTCTATTGAATCTGTTGGTCAATTTGGAGAGTATTGATATCTTAACATTAAAGCTTCCAATTTATGAACACAAGCTATTTTTCCATTTATTCTTAAATTTCTTTCAGTAGTGTTTTGGATGAAACATGTACAAAGTCCTGCACTTTTTATTTTTTTTAAGACAGAGTCTTGCTCTGCTGCCCAGTCCAGAGTGCAGTGCTGCCATCTCAGCTCACTGCAACCTCCACCTCCGGGTTCAAGTGATTCTCCTGCCTCAGCTGGAACTACAGGTGGGCGCCACCATGCCTGGCTAATTGTTTTGTGTTTTTGGTGGAGACAGGCTTTCACCATGTTGGCCAGGCTGGTCTCAAACACCTGGCCTCAAGTGATCTGACTGCCTTGGCCTCCCAAAGTACTGGGATTACAGGCATGAGCCACCACGCCTGGCCTGTACTTCTGTTAAAATTTTTTCTATGTATTTTTTTTTTATCCTATTGCAAAATCAAATTTTTTGTTGATAATATATGGTCATATATTTCACTTTTTATATCCTACCAACTTGCTGAACTAGCTTATTAGCACTAACTTTTTTTGGTAGATGCCTTAGAATTTGCTACATACAAGATTACGTCATCTACAAGTAGAAATAGTTTTGTTTCTTCACTTCCAATCTGGGTGGCTTTATGTTTTTTTCTTGCCTGATTATCCAGTTAGAACTTCCAGAAAATGTCAGGTACAATTAACAACTGCAGACATCCTTGTCTTATTCCTCATTTTAGAAAGAAATTTTTAGTTTTTCACCATTAAGTATGATACTAGTTGTAGATTTTGTTTTAAAAAAAAACTGTGTCAAGTTCAGAAGTTCCCTTCTGTTGCTAGTTTGTTGAATAATTTTATCATGAAAGGGTGTTGAACTTTTCTCAAATGCTGTGGCTACATATAATGAAATGATCATGTGTTCTTCTCCTTTATTCTGTTAATATGGTGTATTATATTGATTCATTTTTATACATTAGATTAACATTATATTTCTGGAATAAATCCCACTTGGCCTCAGTGTGTATTACTTTTTATATATTGCTGGAATCCGTTTGCTAGTATTTCATTGAGGACTTTTGCATCTCTGTTGATAAGGTATACTGATCTTTAGTTCTCTTGTGATATCTTTGGTTTTGGTGTCAGAGTAATTCCGAGTTCGCAAAATGCATTGGGAAATGTTCCCTTCTCTATCTTTTGGAAGAGTTTACAAAGGATTCGTTTAACTCTTTTTTAAATGTTTGAGGAAATTCTCTACCTCTGGGCTTTCCTTTGTGGGAATTTTTAAACATTTTTAAAATAGATTATTTTTAAAGCAATTTTAGGGTAAAAGCAACATTGAATGAAAGGCACAGAGCTTCCTTAAGTACATGCTGCCCCTGTATGTGCATAGCCTCCCTCATTATCAACATCCTTTACCAGAATGGTACATTTGTTGCAATCAATGAACCTGCATTGACAATTGTCACTGAAAGTTCATAGTTTAGAGTTCACCTTTGGTGTTATGTATTCTGTGAGTTTGGATCCATGTTTAATGATACTCATTCACCATTACAGTATCATTCAGAGTAATTTCACTGCCTTACAAGTCCTCTGTACCCTACCTATTTTTCTCTCCCACCCCACTAACCCTTAGCAACCAATGATCTTTTTATCTCCATAATTTTGCCTATTCGAGAATGTCATATAATTGGAATGATACAGTATATGTAGCCTTTTCAGACTGGTTTTTGTCACTTAGTAATAAGCTTTTAAATTTTCCACCATGTCATGATAGTTCATTTCTTTTCAGCATTGAATAATATTCCATTGTCTGGTTTGTCACAGTTGATTTATCCATTCACATAGTGAAAGACATCTTAGTTGCTTCCAAGTTTTGACATTTATGAATAAAGATGTTATGAAAGTATGTAGGTTTTTGTGCGGACAAAAGTTTTCAGCTCCTTTGAGTAAATAACACAGAGCACAGTAGCTTGATTGACAGAGTAAGAAATATTTTTTCTCAGTCTGTATCTTGTTTTTTCATTCACTTGACAGTGCCATTTGCAGAACAGAGAGTTTTAATTTTAATGAAATCTAGGTTATCAGTTAATTCATGAATAAGGTTTTTGGTATTGTATCTAAAAAGTCAACACCAAACCCAAGGTCATCTATATGTTCTGTGTTATCTTCCAGGAATTTTATAGTTTTGCATTTTACATTTAGGGCTGTTACCCATTTTGCATTAATTTTGCAAAAGCTATAAAGACTATGTATAGATTCACTTGTTTGCATGTGGAGTTGTCCAGTTGTTCCCATACCATTTCTTAAAGACTATCTTTGCTTTATTGTATTACCTTTGCTACTTTGTCAAAGATCAGTTGATTATAATTAAGTGGTCTGTTTCTGGACTCTTTATTCTGTTCCATTGATATATTTGTCTAGACTTTCACCAATGCCACACTATCTTGTTAACTTAGGCTTTAGAGTAAGTCTTGCAATCATGTAGTGTCAGTCCTCTGACATTGTTTTTCTCCTTCAGTATTGAGTTGGCTATTCTTTTGCCTATTACTAAGTAAAAAAACCAGTCTGAAAAGGCCATATATACTGTCATTTATTGGTCTTTTGCCTCTTGATGTAAACTTTAAAATTAGTTTGTCAATATCCTCAAAGTCTTGCAGGAATTTTGATAGATTGCACTGCATTTCTAGATTGAGTTAGAAGTACTGCCATCTTGACAATACGCATCTTCCTATCCATGAACATGGAACATCTCTTTCTTTGATATCCTTCATTAGAATTTTGCATTTTCCTCATATAGACCATGTACATATTAGATTTATACATAAATATTTCATTTTGGGGGTGCTAATGATAATGTATTTTTATCTCAGATTCTGCTTGTACATTACTGGTATGCAGAAAAGTGATCAACTTTTGTATATTAAACTTGTTTCCTGCAACCATGTTATATAATCACTTTAGATCCAGTTTTTTTTTTTTTTTGTCATTCGTATTTTCTAGGTGATCATGTCATCTGCAAAGACAACTTCTTTCTAATCTGTATACCTTTTATTTTCTTGTCTTAATGTATTAGCTAGCATTTCCAGTATGATGTTGAAAGGCACTGATGAGAGGCAACATACTTGCCTTGTTCCTGATCTCAGCAGGAAATCTTCAGTTTTATCAACATTAAATATGTTAGCTGTATGGTTTTGTAGATATTCTTTATCAGGTTCAGGTAGTTCCCCTCTTTTCCTAGTTTACTGAGAGGCTTTTGAAAATCATGAATCAGTGTTGGATTTTGTAAATACTTTTTTTCCACCTGTTGATATTACCATATGATTTTTGTTTAGCTTATTAACAACATGGATTACATTAATTGATTTTCAAATTTTGAACTAGGCTGGCATACCTGGGGCAAATCCCACATGGTTGTGATACATTATTTATGAATGCATTCATGGTCATGGTTGCTATTAGTCTGTGGTTATCTTTTATTGTAAAGACTTTGGTGTTGATATTAAGGTAATGCTGCCCTCATAGAATAAGTTATGAAGTATTTTCTCTGCTTCTGGCTTAATTGAGATTGTAGAGAATTGATATAATTTCTTCCTTAAAACTTTGGTAGAAATCAGAATGAACCATCTGGGTCGGGTACTTTGTTTTGGAAAGTTATTGCTGATTCAATTTCTTTCATAGATATAGGCCTATTTAGATTATTATTTTGCATAAATATTGGTAAGTTGTGTCCTTCGAGGAATTGGTCTGTTTCACCTTATTAAATGTGTGGGCACATTTGTTCATAATATTTCTTTACTATCCATTGTTTTTGAGACAGGGTCTCAATCTGGTTGCCCAGGCTGGAGTGCAGTAGCATGATCTCAGCTCACTGCAGCCTTGACTTCCTGGGCTCAAGTGATTTACCCACCTCAGCCTCCCAAGTAGCTCGGACTACAGGCACGTGCCACCATGCCTGGCTAATTTTATTATTATTATTAGAGATGGGGTTTTCCTATGTTGCCCAGTGTGGTCTTGAACTCCTGGACTCAAACAATCTGCCTGCCTCAGCCTCCAAAGAGTGATGGAATTACAGGCATGAGCCATCACACCTAGCCTGATGGCAGAACTTTTTAAGAAGAGTAGAATGGTATATGGCATTTTCAAAAATTGTTTTCCCCTCCTCCTATGGAAGCATGAAGGGATTTTTCTCTAGTATTCATTGTGAGAACCTCATCTGGCTCCTGAATGTAGAAAACTCACAAAACTGTGAGGAACCTATTATGACTGGATGCCTTTGGAGTTGTTCACACTGAACCTCCAGCAAGTCATCAATTATAGTTCAGATTTTCCTATCCCAACACTGGTTCCTACAGAAGTTTCTGCTCCAGTAAGCTGTAATTCCTTGATTTTGAGGGCAGTGATTTTCCCTGTGACCTCATTTCTCTGACAGATCTAAATAGTGTTGATTACATCTTTTAACCTGTTGTAGGTATATTCAGATTTTCTATTTCTTCTTGAGTCAATTTTAGTAGTTTGTGTTTTTCTAGAAGTTTGTTCTCTAGCTCTGCTTTAGCTCCATCCAATAAAATATGAGTGTGTTGAGTTTTCATTTACAACAAGGTATTTTCTAATTTCTATCATTTTTTTGATTCCTGACTATATAGGAGTATATTGTTACCTATTACCAAATTTGCTTGTTATTCATGTATAATTTTATCAGAAAACACACTTTGCACAATTTTTGCAGTGTTAATTTAGACTTGTTTTATAACGACATACAGTCCATCCTGGATAATGTTTCATGTGTGCTTGAGAAGAATGTGTATATTCGGCTGTTGGTGGGTGGCATGTTTTATAGATGTCTGTTAGACCTAGTTGGTTTATAGTGTTTTTTACAACTTCTGTTTTCTTTTTAATCTTCTATCTACTTTTAGCCATTATTGAAAGTGGATTAGTAAATTATCTATTTATTCCTTTAATTCTGCCATTTTTTGCTTCATGTATTTTGGTGCTCTGTTGCTGATTACATATATGTTTACATTTGTTACATCATTTTAATGGCTTGAACTTTTTATTATAAAATGTATGTATCTTGTAGATATCGTAGAGTTAAATCTTTTTAAAAATTGATATTGCTAGTCTCTGCCTTTTAATTTTTCAATTTATATACATTTAACATAATTATTGATAAGGTAGGATTTGTCTGCCATTTTGTCTGTATCTTGTCTTTGTTTGTGTTCAATAGATATTTTCTAGTGTACTGTTTTAATTCCCTTGTCTTTGATGTTATTTTCTTAATGGTTTCCCTGGGGATTACAACTAACTTATAACAGCTAGTCTGAAGTAATACCAATTCCAATATAAGGAAACTTTGTTCCCATATAGCTACATTCCCTCTTTCTACTCTGTGCTATTATACAAATTACATTTTATGCCCATTAACACAGGTTATGTTTTGTCTTTTAAATCAGATCGATATTGTCATTTAAATCAAATATGAGAAAAATAGTTACAAACAAAAATACATATATGATTTCATATTTACCTATGTAATTATCTTTACTGGTGCTCTTTAAGTTCTTAGGTGTATTTGAGGTACTGTCTAGTGTCCTTTCCTTTCAGCCTGAAGCACACATTTAATATTTTTTATAGGACATGCCTGAAAACAATAAACTCTTATTTATCAGAGAATGTCCTAATTTATTATATAATACATTTCTGAAAGATAGTTTTGCAAAATACAGAATTCTTGGTTGGCAGTCTTTTTCTTGTGGTTCTATGTCATTCTACTGCCTTCTGGTCTTCATTGTTTCTGATCAGAGATCAGCTATTAATCTTATTGGGAATCCTGCATACATGATAATCATACAGTTTTCATGACTTTCTTGTGTTGGTGGCTTTCAGCAGTTTGGTTATGATGTTTATATGTATGCATATCTTTGGGTTTATGTTACATGGAGTTAGTTGAGCTTCTTGGACATGTAGATTGATGTTGTTCATCAAATTTGAGAAGTTTTCGACCATTATTTTTCAAATATTCTTCCTATTCTTTATTCTTGATCCTCTACTTTGGGAACCTGCATTATGTCTATGTTGGTATGCTTTATGGTCTTCCACGGATCTCTGAGGTTCTGCTTAATTTTGTGTTTTCATTTTTCAGACTGAATAATCTCAATTGACTTATCTTCATAGTCCCTTTTTCCCCTCCCTCCTTTTCAACTCTGCTATTGAACCCCTCTAATTTTTTACTGCAGTTATTACACTTTCAGCTTTAGAATTCTATTTAATAATATCTTTTTCTTGGTTTATCTCATGTATTTAATAAAATGCTGTAGTCTTACTTTAGTTAAATACAGTTTTCTTTCATTATTTGGGCATACATGAAATAGCTGACTTAAAGTCTTTGTCCAGTGGCCTAACATCTGGACTTTTTCAGGAATAGCCTCTGTTGACTACTTTATAGGGGCCATACTTTGTTTCTGTTTCTCTTCATTGTTTAGACATTTTAAACTAATGTAATGGCTAAGAGCAGTGGCTCGTGCCTGTAATCCCAGCACATCGAGAGGCCAAAGCAGGAGGATCACTTAAGCCCAGGAGTTCAAGACTAGCCTGGGCAGCATAGTGAGACCCTGTCTCTACAAAAATAAAAATAATTAAAATAATGTAATCTGGTAAATCTGAAAATCAGATTCTACCCCCTGCCCAGAATATGTTACTGTTTCTGGTGGTTGTTGTTTATTTCTTTTTCTTTTAACTACTCCTATAAAGTTTGTATTGTTTCTCATAGATAGCCATCGAAGTCTTTGCTTGGTTACTTAGAGGTCAGCTAAGGATTAGACAGAATTCCTTAGGTGCCTGAGACCAATAAGTCAGTCTTTGACAAAGGGGTCTGTATGTGTGTTGGGGCATGCATTCAACACTCAGCCAGGCTGGTTGCGGCTCTGGATTAGCCTTTATTCCCTGCTTGTACAGCGTCTCAAGGTTAGACTGTGGTGAGAGTTTAGGGCTTTCTCAGGTCTTTTGTGGGCCCTACATTAGCATGTGGCTTTCTAAATTCCCAGGAATATATTTTCAAAGCCTCCTATGGATCATCTCATTTCCCAGGTAATTTACTTTTAAGCTCTTCTAGTTATCTTATGTTTTGCTCCAGTTATTAGCTACACCTCAGTCAGTGACAATATTCAACAGCTGCCTATGATCATTTGACAAATGCCTATGTGGAAAAGGCGGTTCACACTAGGTGAACTCCAAGTTAGATAAAGTAAAGATAACCTTACTAGTGGGATCTTCCAGGAAACTACCAAATAGGTCAAATAATGTAAGGTCTCTGTGAATGGGACTTTAGAGTATATCCAACCAATCTAGAGTATATCCAACCAATCTGGCCTCCTCTAGTGGCAGCCTGGCTGCTGCTTTTCATAATAAATGTGGGCTGTTTTGATTTGAAGGCTACCATAGAGCTGTGGGGAAAGTTAAAATACCACAGAGCTCACTGTTCTCACTGAAATCCTGTCTTTTTTTTTTTCTTTTGAATAAATTCTCCCTATATTGCTGCAAGCTTTTTGCTAATTTCCAGATCTGAAAAAGCTGATTCTGACAATATTTATCAGTACTTTTATTGCTTTTATGGAGGATAAAATTTTCAGAGATCCTTATTCTGCCATTTTTGCTGACATGTGTAAAGTGATCATTTCTAATTGTAAAATTCCTTTTGCATTTATTAGCTGGAATACTTTACAGGACTTTTCCTCATCAACTGTTTAGTTACCATTTAATATAGTTTGTAAGAATGATAGAATAAATGCATGGCAAGAATCTTTACTTCCCAAATTTCAGAGATTTTGATGGGAAATTATATTTAGAGATCACAATCAGTGTCTAGATGTGCTCCCTGCTATGGAGATGTCATTACTTTTAGGCTTTTTTAATGGGCAAATACATGAAGTAATTATTTTTTAGAAAGAAAATCTGAGATTAACTCAAATCATTAATTCACACTGTTTTTTCCTAGTCATAGTTGACAGAGTATTATTATCTTTTGTTTTGCTTCTCTTGTACACTGAAATTCTTGGTTTTTGATATTAATAATTATTTATTTATATCACAATATACATACATTAATTTAAAAAAATTTACCGTGCTACCTATTTTTTCTTGTAAGTTGTTTTATCTCTCTTTGCTTACTTGTATGTTTGTTTATTGTCATTAGGATATATCAAACTAGGGCTATAAAGCTGTAGTACTGTATTTTAGCCAGAAACTAGGAAGCACTCAAATGCCCATCAATGGTAGAATAATTCATTTGTCACATTTTTATAAGATGGAATATGGTACTCAATGAAAATGAATAAAGTACAACTACATGCAGTGATTTGGATGGATATCCCAAACATAATGGAAAAAGCAGATAGATACAAATAAGCTTATATTATATAATTCCATATACCTATGTGTGTATCAAGTATAAAAGTAGGCAAAACAAGCCACTGATGGTGGCACACACCTATAGTCCCAGCTATTTGGGAGGCTGAGGCAGGAAGATCACTTGAGCCCAGAAGTTCAGGTTCAACCTGAGCAACATAGCAAGACCCCATCTGTAAAAAGAAAGCAATATTAACATAAAAATAGGCAGAACTACCATATTCTTAGAGAAGTTACTGTTAGGGAGACAGACAGTGAGTGACTGAAAGGCAAAATGAGGGGAAATTCCAGGGGATAGTAAATATTTTGTTTCTTAGTGTGGGTTCTACTTACCTGGGTATTTTCCGTTTGTAAACTGTAAAATTAACTGCACTTTTCTGTATGTGTATTATATTGCAATAAAATTGTTTTAAAGTCAATTGAAATAGTTCTGTGTGTGGTTATGCCACAGCTTAATACAGAGTTAGATTAGACTTCTTTTCAAACTCATTTTGCATACAGACACCTAGAATATCAGCTGCACAGCCTATATAATGCTATCCATAGCAATGAATTTGGTCTTTTGATTTTTCAGGAGAACTTGCGCCTGTCAGGGGCTGGATCCAGAAACCTGTGGTGCCTCCTTCTCTTTTGGTTGTTCATGGAGCATGTACTACAATGGATGTAAGTTTGCCAGAAGCAAGATCCCAAGGAAGTTTAAGCTGCTTGGGGATGACCCAAAAGAGGTTTGTTTACTTCCTGATGTATAATCACTTTATTTTTCATAGAGAATTCATTAGCATAGATGAAGTAAACAATATGACATATCTTGGTAAGCTCTTATTAATCAAAGTTTTTCCCACACTTTAGATACACACTATTTTTTAAGTTGGCATAATAATCATATTATGCCAAAATAATAGATAAAATTTGAGCAACAAAAACTTCCTCTTTGGTCTTTTATGTTAATTCCAAAGTTTTAAAGGGGTGTCACTTCATTGTTAAAACTAAATGAGAATTGGTGATGTTTTTCATATTTTGACTCTGAATTATGGAAGTTACATAAGTACTACATTCAGAAAAGACCATTTTTAGTCACATTTATGTGCAATGAGATTCAAATAATTTAAAGTCACTGTAATGAATGCATTTAAGTAACTAAAACATTTAGATTTTAATATAACTCTGTAATGGAAATAAATGGACATTGATTTCTCACTGAAGTCATTGGTTTTTGTCTTGTATCTAGAATACATATTTGTTAAAATATAATTTGCAAATTGATTGATAAATTTAACAACTTTTGGGTGGCATGTAGTCTAGAGTATAGATACTTCTTGACTTATGAGGAGACTACATCCCTATAAATCCGTTGTAAATTGAAAATCCATTTAATACCCCCAATAACCCATCCTAAAGTAAAAAAAAAAAACTAAGCCATTATAGGTCAGGGACTGTCTCCGTACTAATTGAATGATTAGAAAACCTCAGTATATTTAGCATTTAGATATGACCACATTTTCAGTCATTCTATACACTTACAATTATCTTTTGAATTTCGAATACAATTAAAATATTTCCATACTATAGATAACATTGATGAGTCCCTTTAAATGAAGAATTTGTTAACCTTATTAAGCTTTCACTTACTATTATAGTCACAGTTAATAAAGCAAGTGCAAAAACTCCTGAAATCACAATATAAGTTTTTTAAAGGATGTTTTCAATAATTAAACTTTACTTAAATGTGCAAGACATCATTTCATAAGACAAGAACATGAATATTAATAACTTAATGAAAAGTACTGATTTTGCATGCTCTCATTTTAATTTTCTACAGATAACTTTTTTTTTTTTACCACTGTTTTATCAAATGATAAATGTTTATCACTTTCATGAGGTTTAATGTAAACCAAATCCGGAAGATACCAAGTAACTTATTGCCTCTGTTGGGCAGGAGAGCTCTGTTCAGAAACCTCCTCACCTTCTAAAATTTACATCTCTGCCAGGTGGTTATGTCTCACAACTTTTTTTTTTTAGAGAAATATCAATCTGAAATGAAGACTTCTAAGTATAAATGGAGCAGCTAAATATGATCACCTACCATTTTTTAACAGCACATTACTTGGAAAATCTGTTCTTCATGAGCAGGGCAGGTGGGGGTGTAACTGAGCCTTTCCCCTTTCAAGTAAATTCTGCAAACGTTTTCATGTATCCTGCATTCTAGTTCTGAAGCATTTTATCCATATTTGAAGTGTCCAGTAAATTTTAGTTGCTCTATGGAGAGATCATTTCAAATTTTTTAAATACTATCTTTATAAACATGAAATATAAAGATTAGAAATAGACAAATTAAGCTAAATAAGTTCTTTTAATAGTTCATCTTCCTTGGTAGCTAAAAAATGTGACCTCTTTAAGACCATACGTCTTCATTCCCCTAACCCTACTCCTGGCACAGGCTTGTGTGTATAAAATGCAAAATATCCACATGCAGTTAGAAAATCAATCTTATGAAAAAAACAAATAGCTAGATATTTACTAGCACATATAAAATTAAATGATAGTCATGTTTTAAAGATGCTTTATTTAGTAATAAAGGCACCGTATATTGTGTTTGGGATTCAAAATGTAAGGGGAATAATCTAACTGATAGTCTCTTTTACATAGAGAAAATGGACTTAGAATTTAATATGTAGAATTATTCACTTTATACAGGAAGAGAAACTGGAGTCTCATTTGCAAAACCTGTCCACTCTTATGGCACCAACATATAAGAAACTTGCACCTGATGCATATAATAATCAGGTAAGTTTAAATAATCATTGGCAGCAATTGTAACAACTTACTTGTTACTAATGACCTACCTATGTCCAAAAATATTTTTGAAACAATGATTTTTAAATATTATTCTAACTTTTCCTCTTAATTGTTGAAACCACTGCAGTGTTCAGTTTCGAGTATATGAAAATTATACCATACAAAAGTACTTTTTTTTAGTCTTTTAGCTGTAAAGACATGCGCTTTTAAAAGTCACAGGCTTTTCTATCTACTAATCTTGTTCTCATATGAATAATTTTGTTTCTGTAAACAGACTATGGAGATTACATCAAAATTATGTGGCCCAAGCTATAGGTTCTAACCACCTATTTTTACTGCAAGTCTATAAGTATAAATGAGTATTCATAAGAATTTATAGACTTACAAATACTCATGTAAAGCTATGCATATACTAACATTGTAAGTATATATATTTGGGTCCAGATGTGTCAGATTTTGCCAGATCTTCCTTTTTTGTTTGACCTTGACTTCATACATCAAGCAAAAACATTTTTTTTTCTATTTTACATGTGTATTCTAAACTATAGCTAGTTAAGACAGGTAGATGATTTGGTCAGAAATCGCTCATCTTGAAGGCAAAAAACTAAAATCTTCACTGCTTCAGTAACATCAACAACAAAAGCATTAAGCGAAAGTCTATTACAAACCAAACACTGTGTTTAGTCACTGGGAACATAAAGGTGAGCAGTGCCATCTCTGTCTGTCTTTAAGAATTCCGTCTTTGCCGGGTACGGTGGCTCACACCTTTAATCCCAACACTTTGGGAGGCCGAGGCAGGTGGATCACCTGAGGTCAGGAGTTCTAGACCAGCCTGATCAACATGGAGAAACCCTGTCTCTACTAAAAATACAAAATTAGCTGGGCGTGGTGGCAGGCGCCTGTAATCCCAGCTACTCGGGAGGCGGAGGCAGGAGAATTAGCTTGAACCTGGGAGGTGGAGGTTGCAGTGAGCCGAGGTCGCACCATTGCACTCCAGCCTAAGCAACAAGAGTGAAACTCCATCTCAAAAAAAAAAAAGAATTTCATCTTTAACTGGTTGTGGTAGTTTATGCCTGTAATCCCAGCTACCCAGGAGACCAGGAATCTGAGACTGCAGTGAGCCATGATTGCATCACTGTGCTCCATCCTGGGTGACAAAGATGACCCTGATTCTTAAAAAAAGCAAAAAACAAAAGAATTCCTTCTTTAGTGGAGACAGAGACATATAAAATAAATAGCAGTTTTAGAATTACACAATTCCAGCTGGAATAGAAGTATGTGCACATTTCTAAAAAAATTTTTTTTAAAAAACCCTGAAAGTAGACTAGATATCACAAGCGGCCTTAGATGCTAAATAAAGGTCTTTGAACTTTATTCTGTAGGTAACCATTGGGCTGTTTCAAGTGCGTGTTGGGGATGGAGGGGTAAAGTGATTTAATTTGTATTTTGAAAAATTTACTTAAAAGCCAAGTAAGGGAAATACAACTTAAATCTATGTAAGATTAGAGAGAGAAGAAAGCTATTGCAAGCATTGGGCAAGAGATTTTAAGGACCTAAAGAAATGGCAGGAATTAAGTATGTACACTAACTAAGGTGGAGCTTAGAGAACTTTGTGACCAGATGTATAGATAAGAAGAGAATTTGGAGATCCAACAAATTTCCAGTTTGGACAGGTAGTTCTAATTACTAGTATCAGAAATCGGTAAGAAATAGTAAGTTTTGGGATGGGGAGAAGATATCAAAATTTTGGACATGCTAGGCTTCTAGGTTAATTAGATGGAGAATCAGGAGAAAAATTCAGGCTAGCACTGTAGATTTGAGAGTCAGAATGCCGGCAGGACTTAAGGTTGAATACATAGGAATGAAAGGAGGTTTTCAAGGTAGATATTATAAAGAGGACAAAGGGCTGATGATGGGATTCTGGAGCCATCAATCATTTTAGGCATGAGTGGAGGAAGAGAAGCCAATGAAGTAAGAACTGGGGGAGGGAGTAGAAGAAATGGAGTAGGAAAAGTGAAAGAGGGAGATGGATGGATGGAGGAAAGCTGGAGTGATGAGAAGACACCCAGAGCAGAGTATACAGGAGCAATAGGTATGGGGCTCTGGGATGGGTGCTCTGTCATTTACTTGATAATATTAAAGACTCTTGTGGGATTAGATTAGTTTTCACAGCAGACATGGACAAGGGACTAATCCTAAAATGATTTAGCTACTCTTCTTTTCCACTGTGGACTTTAACAGTCCCAAACAAACTTTTTTTTTTTTTTTTTTTTCCCGTTGGAACAATAGAGGCAAATTAAACGGTGGTCTATTTGTAAGTTATTTTATGTAATAAATTATGTTTTTAGAAATGTGTGTGAATATCTATGAAAAGTGTTTTAAACACTATTAATAGTTGGATTAATACTGTTATTTTGTTTAGCTAGTATCACAAAGTATAAGGAGTGCTTTGATACTGTTGTAAAAGTTTAATTCTCAGCAAGAACTTCTGAAATAAATCAGGCTATAAAAATGAAGTGAATGAGTCTATGTTGCTAGATTTAAAGTTGGGTCATTTTCTATTAAATGAATTTTTAATAGGTGCTGTTAATCAAATGGCTTTACTTGAGGAAAGAGGCAGAATAACAAAGCATTGATGTTCTTTTTGCTCCCTTAATTCTTATTATGGACTGTCTCATACTTGAAACTATTTTTTATATATTTCCTAAAACTTAAGTACCCAAAATATGAAGCCATCAAATATGTTCAAGTTACAACAACATGAGTAGATGTAATTCCCAATATGTGTTTTAATATTTATATATGAAACAATGTGTTGATGTAATGTCTAGATAAATTAAGTCAATTAATAGTTGTAAATGGATGAGATGCTTCTGAATGGATAAAATATTTTTATATTGCATGGTAGGTACTATTGGTAATATTCATCCATGTATGTTAGTATGCTTTAGAGATCAAAATAATAGCCATGTGATGTTTCCACACAGTACACAGGAAGACCATTTGATGTTATAGATGCTGTCATAAAACCTACTATTTGATCTTTACCTCCTTTCCCCAACTGAGTGTATTATCTCTATTTCTCACATCTGAATATTCTTCCTTGCTTTATTCCTTGATTTCATGAAGTCTTATTGCTAAAGTTTAATTGGCTCTCCACAGCATCTCTTCTGTCAGTCCCATGGAATTAGAGCTTCAGTTTTCTCCACTTAAATGTCCTTTCTTCATGTGTATCCAGCAGACATATATTTGGCTCTGTCTTTTCTATGCCTGCCTTACAATTTAACAGTAGACCTGAAATAGCAGGTTTGAATCTCAAAATCGTGTGCTATTTATCATACATGAAGATGACATTTTAGACAAATGCTTCTAAGAGAGCTTTCTATGAAGATGGAAATATTCTCCATTTATGCTGTTCAGTGTAATAGGCACTAGCCACATGCGGTTATTATTTAACAGTTGATATGTGGCTAGTGTAATTGAGTTTAAATTAATTTAAAAATTAACAAAAACAGCCACATGTGGATAACGGTTACCATAGTGAACAGCACAACCTTAGACCATGAGAAAGCTATGCATTTAGAATTGTCTTCCAGACATTTAGATGGATTTCCAGTAATTCATTCACAAAATCCTGCATGATATTTTTTAGGAGATGGCGTAAGTGTAATTTCTAGCTGATTGTATATCTGTTTTTGTTCAAGGAACAGAATAAAGCTAACTAGACCACATAATGAACTGAACAGCCACAAAGCACACATCTATGTTAAAGAGTAGTTGGTACCTTCATTTTCCTTTGGCCAAAGTTTTATGAGGTTAGATAGACAAATACATATATGAATCCAACAGTAAATAATATGAAGCCACCACAAACTTTTATCATAATGCAAGTTCATCTTCTAGCCATGATGGAGTAAACAGAGACTAGATATGCCTTTACACATTTAAGAAAAAACTGACAAAATATATGAAACAATGGTTTTTAGACATAGAATAAGAAATTCAAGAGACAGTGGCACCAGAGAGAAAGGAAGTAAAAAGGTGAACCTATAAATACCCCAGTTTACTTCCTGAAGAGAGTATTAGGCCCCAGTGTAGCCAGTAGGAACCCAAACACACCCAGCATTATCTCTGTATTAAGGAAACAAAGTTCAAAATTTGGAGAGGCCAAGGTGACGAGAGTTCACTATTCAGAATATCAGAGAGGAGAGAGTGTTATTGAGAGGAGCTCCAGAGACCTGCAGAGGGTTCTGATCCAGTCTTCAGCTGAGTATTAAACAGCACATGCATGTGAAAAAACTGCCAAGGCTAGGTAGGGAAAGAACCATCAGAAGAAGCAGGCAGAATAATCCCTTGATCTCACACAGGACCTGGAATAGTTCTTGATCATACCAGCCAGACGGAGAAGACTTCATAAACTATTCATAATTGTATTGCCTTGGTAGTAGAAGTAAATTTGGCTGTTCTGACCTCATCTAAAAATGCTTAAAATGAAAACATAGAAGGACCAAACTGATTCTAAGTAATTTAACTGCATCCCAGTACAAAAAATAAAAAAAAAAAAAATCTACCAACAAGGTAAAATTTATAATCTAGCATTCCATCAGAAAATACAAGGCATACAAAGAAAAAAGAAAATATAACCTTTACTGGGGAACAGGCAGAAATCAATCAATAAAAATAGTCCCAGAACTGACATATGTGATACAATATGTAGATAAGTTCATTAAAATGGCTATCATATTTCATATGCTAAAAATGCCAGAGGAAAGCATGAGAGTGATAAGGAAAGATCAGAAGATATTAAAATACCCTACAATGACCTTCTAGAAGTGAAAAATATATATCTAGATTAAAAATACACAATGTGGAATTAACAGATTAAGGAACTTGAAGACATAGTAATAGAAATTTTTCAATATAAAGAAAAACAAAACCAAAAAAAATGAATATATAAAAGACCTATTAGCCAATATTGTTACACTAATATATGTGTAATTGTAGTACCAGAAGGAGGTGGGAGACAGAAAAATATTTAAAGAAACAATGGCCAAATTTTTTTCAGATTTGTTCAAAACTGTGAACCCACAGATCTCAGCAGCTCAGCAAACCCCAGATTAAAAAACGAAGACATAAAGACTATCAAAAATTTATAATCAACTTGCTTACAATCTGTGATAAAGAGAAACTCAGAAAGGGAAATGGAGAAAAAAGGACATATTACACTAGGTGGGAAAAAATAAGACAGGAGACTTCATTCAGAAAAAGGCAAGAGAGAAGATATAAGAGAAACATCTTTAACATACTAAAAGAAAAAAGACTCTCCACCCAGAAATATATAATCAATGAAAACAACTCTCAAAAAAGACAGCAAAATAAAGAATATTTTTTCAGACATACAAAAGCTGAAAGAATTCACCACCAGCAAACTAGCACTTTAAAAATGTTAAACGAAATCCTTCAGGAAGAAAGAACATGATACCAGACAGATATCTAGATCAACATAATGAAATGAACAGTATCAAAAATAGTAAACATGGTTAAAAGACTTTTAAAAAAATGATAACTTGCTATCTTAAAAATATATTAACAATGTATTATGAGGTTTATAACACGTAGAAGTAGCACAGAAGCTGAGGAATTGAAAGTATATTATTGTAAAGTACTTATATGATATGTGGACTGGGTATATTACTTGGCTGTAAACTGTGAGACGTTAGAGTACTCTGTATACCTTAAACCACTAAAGAAAAAAAAAGTATATAGCTAATCAGCCAGTAAAAACAGAAAAATGAAATCAATCCAAAAATGTTTTTAAAAATATATAGGACCAAAAAAAGATAAATATAAAAATAAAACAAATAGCAAGATGGTTTATTTAAACCCGACTATATCAATAACCACATTAAATGTAAATGGTTTTAACACCCCTAATTATAAGGCAGAGCTTGTGATATTGAAAAAAAAGCAAAAACCAAGAAAACCACTTTAAATATAAAGATACAAATAAATTAAAAAGATATTTTTAACACAAAAAATGATGTTGAAAAGACATAACAGGAAAAAATATGATTATTGCAGTAGGTGCAGAAAAACCATTTGATAATATTCAACGTTCATAAAAGGAAACTTTCTCAACCTATTAAATACATAAATGGAAAGCCAAAAGTTAATGCTATACTTAGTGGTGAAAAACTAATACTTGACCCCTAAGATAAGGAACAAGACAACAATGTCCATTTTTAACCAACTACTTCTATTCAACATCAAACTGTAAATTTTAGAAAGTGCAGTAAGGCAATAAATAAAGCAGTCAAGACTGGGTAGGAAAAAATAAAACTGTACTTATTTGCAGATGACATGTTTGTCTACATAAGAAGTCTCAAAAAATCTACCAGAAAATGAAATTAATATATGAATTTAGCAAAGTTGCGAAATACAAAATTCAAGTGTATTTTTATATACTAGCAATAAATAAAACAAATCAAAATAAACCATTAAAATAGCATCAAAAATATAAAATTCTTAGACATAAATTTGACAAAAATATATAAGATTATATACTGAAAACTAAAACATTGCTGAGATAAATTATAGAAAACTTCAGTAACTGGAGAGATACACTATGTTCATGGATCAAAAGACTAAATATTATTAAGATGTCAGTTCTCCCCAAACTAATCAATATGTTCAATACATGATGTTTCAAAACCTCAGCAGGTTTTTTGAAAGAATTGGACAAGATGGCTCTAAAATATATATACTTGGAAATGCAAAGGACTTGGAATAGTCAAACAATATTTTAAAAGAAGAGCAGAATTTGAGACTATATATTGCGTGGTTTTCAGATTTACTGAAATCTATACTTGCTACTGTCTGTCAAGACAGTTTGATATTGCCCAGGCGCAGTGGCTCACGCCTGTAATTCCAGCAATTTCGGAGGCCGAGGTGGGTGGATCACTTGAGGCCAAGAGTTTGAGACCAGCCTGGCCAACATGGCAAAACTCTAATAAAAATACAAAAAATTAGCGGGGCATGGCGGCGCGTGCTCACAGTCCCAGCTGCTTGGGAGGTTGAGGCCTGAGAATTGCTTGAATCCTGGAGGCAGAGGTTGCAGTGAGCCCAGATCGTGCCACTGCACTCCAGCCTGGGTGACAGAGTGAGACTCTGTCTCAATAAATAAATAAAATTTTTTAAAAGTTTGATATTGACATACCTACATACACACCATTATACACAAGTGGATCAGAATAGAGAATCCTTAAGTAGACCCAACATATATAATATGGTCAATTGATTTTTAACAAAGATGATTCAATTGGGAAGAGATAACCATTTTATCCAGTAGTATCTGAACAGTTGGAAAGCCATAAGGGAAAAAAGGTAATCTTTACCCTTAATTTTACACCATTTATAAAAATTAACTCCAAATAAATCCATTTATATGAAATTCTAGAAAATGAAAATGTGTAGTGATAGATTAGTAGTTGTCTGGGAACAAAGCAGGAAGCATGAATTATACAGGGGCATGAGGAAATTTTTAAGAGTAATGATTATGTACTTTATTTTGGTTGTGACAAATATATATCAAAACTCAAATAGCATACTTTATGGCCTCAATAACACTATAAAATGAAAACTTTACCATGTCAAGATATTTGCTCTATTTTGTGTCATTCCATTTTGTTTCTGGATATAAAGTTCAAAACATTTTTTTAAAGTTCTAAATGGTCTAAATACTAGTGAGTTTTCGGTGTAAGAGTAAAACTAACTACTTTCCCATTCACACACACTTTTATTTTTCAGATTGAATATGAACACAGAGCACCAGAGTGCCGTCTGGGTCTGAAGGAAGGCCGTCCATTCTCAGGGGTCACTGCATGTTTGGACTTCTGTGCTCATGCCCACAGAGACTTGCACAACATGCAGAATGGCAGCACATTGGTAAGTTGGGCTGAGGACAGCTTAGCAGCTGTTGAGTCTGTTCTCACACTGCTAATAAAGACATACACAAGACTGGGTAATTTATAAAGGAAAGAGATTTAATTGACTCACAGTTCCACATGGCTGTGGAGGCCTCACAATCATAGCTGAAGGCAAATGAGGAGCAAAGTCACATCTTACATGGTGGCAGGCAAGAGAACATGTGCAGGGGAACTCCCCTTTATAAAATCATCAGATCTCATGAGACTTACTCTCACGAGAACAGCATGGGAAAGATCCGCCCCCATGATTCAATTACCTCCCACTGGGTCCTTCCCAAAACACATGGGAATTTTGGGAGCTACAATTCAAGATGAGATTTAGGTAGGGACACAGCCAGACCATATCAGCAGCATCTCATATTGAGGAGCAGAACACTGGAATTTAGTAGCATTTGGTTAGAGTAATATGTTGTCTGCAGGTATCACTGGACAACAATATTTTCATGAATGAATTCCTGTTGCAAAGTGACCTGCTTTGGCATAACAAGCAGTCTCATGATAGGTTGGCACATTAGTTTCCTGTCAATTGTGTTGACAAGCACATGAGAATCATGGAAATCCTTGGTGTTAATCTAAACCAGTGACTATGCATTGCCAGTTACAGTTAACTGCCAGGAAAATCTCGAAATTCAGTGCCAGTTACCTGGTAGATTGTAATCAGTTAAGCAAAAAGCCATATACAAGCCATTCACCTTACAGAGAGAGAAGCATATTCACCTTACAGAGAAGCATAAATGAGAAACACATCATCATTGTCACAGTAACTGTGGTAACCTATTGTAAAAGATTCACAGTGCAAAAGAGCCTGACTACATATTACAGTGGGTAAAATGGATCGGTCTTGTAATTGGAGGCAGTGGTGAGGGGAAAATAGATATGTTATATATATATATATATATATATATATATATATATATATATATATATGTTCTATACCAACAAAGGGTTCAGGGTATAATTTTGCATGTAAAGGGATGACCCAGAGTAGAGATAAAGAACAAAATACTCTGTTGAAAAAACTATAAATCAATCAACCTAATGAATTATCAACATGGATGTAGGTGTAGTTGAAGAAGATGGTCGGTGAGAATATGGAAATAGATATCAGGAATTAAAGTCATATTCTAGGGCAGAAAAGCATTCCTGGAGGTATTAGATGATAGCTGAAGTAATTTGAAGAAGCTGGTGTGAAGTTTTTTGTTGAGAAGCAGAGAAGGTATTCATTTAATGGTCTAGATCAGAGATTGGAAAACTCTTCTCTATAAAGGGCAAGATGGTAAATATTTTAGGGACTGCAGGCCACATAGGATTTGTCACGTTGTTTGGTGGGTTTTTTTTGTTTGTTTTGTTTTTTAAAAACTCCTTGAAAATGTAAAAACCATTCTTAGTTTACTGGCCATACAAACACAAGCTGTGAGGCACATTAGCCATAGGTTCTGGTTTCCTAACTTCTGATCCAGAAGAACAAACACAAGGCCTACCAACCACCCCAACATCTAAAATCATCACTAATCATGTACTCAGCACCTGCTCATTATTAGAAGGCTATGCTAGTTTCTGAAAAGCAGAAGTAGTAAATGATAACTGGAGCTACAGTGCATCCTAATATAACCATGTTTCATTCCAGCAAGGTGACAGAGAGTAAGATGATGAGAAGGATGTTTAGAATCAAGAAGAATTTGCCTCTGATAGAGCGTGGGTTCTGTGAAGTAAAATGGAAGGAGCACTAGACAAGAACTGAATAGGGTTAAATATGTATGGGAAAAGTAACAAGGTGCTCAGAGACATGAATTTGAAGACTTTTCTGTGCAGGAAGTGACAGGCTCATTAATACCATCTCATGTTGAAGTTATTTCTAAAGTCAGTCCATTATGATCACATTTCTCTCAAGAATATCTTCTAATTTTATTTTAGATCACATTAGATCACATTGTCTCCATTGATCAAAAACACTAAATACTAAAAAGCTAGTATTTAAAAACCAGCAATAATCTTTTACCAAAGCTAGTGTAATTGTGGTAACTGAAGCAAAAGGTACCATTTAATTATCAAAGCAACAGAGGTAGCTTTCCTCCCTCCACCCCTTACCCTTTTCAGAGTACCCACTTATATGGTCATATTTCAGAAAAGAAATGAAGAAAAGAGAAAGTTAGGTTTGACAGAGTACAAAGGAGGAGAGAAAAGAGAGTGAAAATAGTATTAAGTTGCATATTACCTATATCAGCCAAATCTTTACCTTTTCATTTTTTATATTTTTACTTCAGTTATCTTACAGAAATTTCTTAAACAGAGAATTAGGTGTCAGGTATGTGAAAAGACATGAAATTTGTGTTCAGAAGTATGAGATGAGGCAAATGTGATACTACCAAAAACAGAGGAAGTCATTTCGTAGAAAAAACTTTTAGCCTGTTTTTGAAGAGGCTTCACATCTAGCACATCTATTTTTGAAGTGTGAAAAGCAAGAGAGTGCTTCATTTTGGGGGAGTGTTGCTTCTTCCCATAGACAGAAACATATGTGAAGAACAAGGGTCACCACAGGTAACTGTTCCTGATAGACTCAGAGAAAGGGTGGGTGGGCAATGTCAATTTGTCTTATCTCCCTGTACCATTTTGACGCTATTTTCATTAATAACAGGTAGAATGGTTTTATGGTAATATATATGTCATTGATCTGGATCAACTAGGCCACCAACACAAATCTGGATACTGAGAGGAGAAAGATACATACACACACACACACACACACATATACATACATTTTCTTTGGGACCTGTAGTTGAGGCTGTAATGTCTTACTTCCCTACCAGGTATGCACTCTCACTAGAGAAGACAATCGAGAATTTGGAGGAAAACCTGAGGATGAGCAGCTTCACGTTCTGCCTTTATACAAAGTCTCTGATGTGGATGAGTTTGGGAGTGTGGAAGCTCAGGAGGAGAAAAAACGGAGTGGTGCCATTCAGGTACTGAGTTCTTTTCGGCGAAAAGTCAGGATGTTAGCAGAGCCAGTCAAGACTTGCCGACAAAGGAAACTAGAAGCCAAGAAAGCTGCAGCGGAAAAGCTTTCCTCCTTGGAGAACAGCTCAAATAAAAATGAAAAGGAAAAGTCAGCCCCATCACGTACAAAACAACCTGAAAACGCAAACCAGGCTAAACAGTTGGCAGGTAAATTTAATGTAAAGCATTTGTAGATAAATGTGTTGTGTGGTATATTAAAAATGAAAATTATTTTGGTTTTGCCCCCATCAACTTGTAAGTTCTGGAGTACACATGCGGGATGTGCAGGTTTGTTATACAGGTAAACATGTGCCATGGTGATTTGCTGCACAGATCAACCTATTACCTAGGTATTAAGCCCAGCATCTTCCTGATGCACCCCTACCAATAGGCCCCAGTGTGTGTTGTCCCCACTCCCCCACCATGTGTCCATGTGCTCTTATTGTAAAATGAACATTGTTAATTTTGGAAAGTTATATCAGTCATGGTCTTAGTTCTGTGCCGGAGTCTTCTCTAAAGTAGCAAGGGCCAGGCTTTGTTCTCAGAGATGGTAATGAGATATTGCACCATCAACATGGAAAACATGGAAAAGTCTGGATTTTATTCTATAATAAACAGCAACGTTTTTTTAACAGGTAAGTGATACGATGAAATTCATTGTAATTTGGCAGTAGGCCAAATTAGTAGAGGAGCTAATAGTTTGGAGATAAACACAGTAAACCAGAACTGAGGTAACAAGACCTTGAATTTTGTTGGTTAGTAGCAAAGATATAGCAAAATGATGCAAATGAGGTCTTCCAAAATGGGAAAAAGAAAATCAATACATTAGTGACAAAACATTGGAATAAAAGAGAAGAAAAGTTTAAAGATGACCCCAAGTTTTAAACCTAAACTTAACCTACCGTTTTAGGTTTCTAAAACAGTACTATTTATTGAAATAAGTTTGAAAATATGATTGAGAGAAAGAGAGGGGAGAATTTAAGAGAGAGAGAGGGGAGAATTTAGACATGTTGAGTCTGTGGTTTGGGAGGGGTTCTACATGTAGATTATCCTACAAAACTTTTACCCATCTAAATAGATTACAGCTGTAGTAATAACAATAGAACATTATTCATGAATACTAAGTTATTTTCTTTCCATAGCCTCTTGCTTTATGTCTGCAGTTTGTAAAAAGAAAAAAAAATCCAAAATTTGGAGATGGTATTGGCCTGGCCATTAACAAAAGCAAGCCAGTTTGCTTAAAACTAGCCATCTTTGCTGCTTCATGAAGTCAAATTTCTCTACTGATTCATTTCCAAGCTCAGAGGAACTAAGTTAAATAATTTAGAATATGCTAAAGATGCTTGATAAGTGTTTATTGATTGGTTGACTTACACTAAGTAAATACTGTTCACTTAGGTTAGCTGTGAAATATAATCAGATAGAACTTTGCCTCTGCTCCCTTTTAACTGGCTTCTGCAGGTAATAATCCCTTCTGTTCTCAGAACTGCCATTGCAGTTTCATCTATTTGTTCTTAACTCATATGACTTTTTAAAATGAGGTCAAAACAGAAGTATGACTTTTAAAAGTTTCATTTACAAAGCTGAAAGTTTCTTTAAAGTGTTATCTACAACTGTGTTAACTTCCTTTCTGGAAAGCCTGCTCATAAAGTAGCATTTGTTGATTATATAAGATGCTTTTTGTGTTTAAATGCATGTCATTCTTTTTTTCACAACATTCCCGAATCTTACTTATTTTAATTATGTAGCAAATTCCATTGCATGCCAGGCAATGAAGAAGTAAAGTAAAATAAAACATTGTCCTTCCCATTTAGGAATTTACTTACCAGTGGGGGTGAAGAGAGGGCTAAAAACATAACTATAATACATTGTGAGTATTGCTTTATCAGATCTATCTTTGCAGTTGAGTATTACAAAAGCACTAGAAGATGAGGTCACAGTGGTCCCTTGAGGAAGGGATGACTACACCAAGGAAGGATAGGGAGGAGGGAGGAAAAAGGAGGCACTTCAAGCAGAGGCATGTTCAGAAGTTCCAAAGAACATTTTGCTCTCAATGGCTTTGGATGTTTATTTCATTTTTTTCACTAAGTTCTGCATTTCTAATGCCTTAGACAAAAAATTGTGCTGGACAATGATCAGAACCCTGACTTTGCTCTTATCTTTGCTTAATTGGTGTTGTATATTCCCAGTGGAGTTTCTTACCTACATTTAAGTATCCTCACTAGCCTTCATAAAATAATCATCAACATCAAAGATATCTGTTTCTGTTCTCTCTTACCCTGTCCACAGAACTTTTGCGACTTTCAGGACCAGTCATACAGCAGTCCCAGCAGCCCCAGCCTCTACAGAAGCAGCCACCACAGCCCCAGCAGCAGCAGAGACCCCAGCAGCAGCAGCCACATCACCCTCAGACAGAGTCTGTCAACTCTTATTCTGCTTCTGGATCCACCAATCCATACATGAGACGGCCCAATCCAGTTAGTCCTTATCCAAGCTCTTCACACACTTCAGATATCTATGGAAGCACCAGCCCTATGAACTTCTATTCCACCTCGTCTCAAGCTGCAGGTTCATATTTGAATTCTTCTAATCCCATGAACCCTTACCCTGGGCTTTTGAATCAGAATACCCAATATCCATCATATCAATGCAATGGAAACCTATCAGTGGACAACTGCTCCCCATATCTGGGTTCCTATTCTCCCCAGTCTCAGCCCGTGGATCTGTATAGGTATCCAAGCCAAGACCCTCTGTCTAAGCTCAATCTACCACCCATCCATACACTTTACCAGCCAAGGTTTGGAAATAGCCAGAGTTTTACATCTAAATACTTAGGTTATGGAAACCAAAATATGCAGGGAGATGATTTCAGCAGTTGTACCATTAGACCAAATGTACATCATGTAGGGAAATTGCCTCCTTATCCCACTCATGAGATGGATGGCCACTTCATGGGAGCCACATCTAGATTACCACCCAATCTGAGCAATCCAAACATGGACTATAAAAATGGTGAACATCATTCACCTTCTCACATAATCCATAACTACAGTGCAGCTCCGGGTATGTTCAACAGCTCTCTTCATGCCCTGCATCTCCAAAACAAGGAGAATGACATGCTTTCCCACACAGCTAATGGGTTATCAAAGATGCTTCCAGCTCTTAACCATGATAGAACTGCTTGTGTCCAAGGAGGCTTACAGAAATTAAGTGATGCTAATGGTCAGGAAAAGCAGCCATTGGCACCAGTCCAGGGTGTGGCTTCTGGTGCAGAGGACAACGATGAGGTCTGGTCAGACAGCGAGCAGAGCTTTCTGGATCCTGACATTGGGGGAGTGGCCGTGGCTCCAACTCATGGGTCAATTCTCATTGAGTGTGCAAAGCGTGAGCTGCATGCCACAACCCCTTTAAAGAATCCCAATAGGAATCACCCCACCAGGATCTCCCTCGTCTTTTACCAGCATAAGAGCATGAATGAGCCAAAACATGGCTTGGCTCTTTGGGAAGCCAAAATGGCTGAAAAAGCCCGTGAGAAAGAGGAAGAGTGTGAAAAGTATGGCCCAGACTATGTGCCTCAGAAATCCCATGGCAAAAAAGTGAAACGGGAGCCTGCTGAGCCACATGAAACTTCAGAGCCCACTTACCTGCGTTTCATCAAGTCCCTTGCCGAAAGGACCATGTCCGTGACCACAGACTCCACAGTAACTACATCTCCATATGCCTTCACTCGGGTCACAGGGCCTTATAACAGATATATATGATATCACCCCCTTTTGTTGGTTACCTCACTTGAAAAGACCACAACCAACCTGTCAGTAGTATAGTTCTCATGACGTGGGCAGTGGGGAAAGGTCACAGTATTCATGACAAATGCGGTGGGAAAAACCTCAGCTCACCAGCAACAAAAGAGGTTATCTTACCATAGCACTTAATTTTCACTGGCTCCCAAGTGGTCACAGATGGCATCTAGGAAAAGACCAAAGCATTCTATGCAAAAAGAAGGTGGGGAAGAAAGTGTTCCGCAATTTACATTTTTAAACACTGGTTCTATTATTGGACGAGATGGTATGTAAATGTGATTCCCACCCCCCTTACAACTCTACACATCTGTGACCACTTTTAATAATATCAAGTTTGCATAGTCATGGAACACAAATCAAACAAGTACTGTAGTATTACAGTGACAGGAATCTTAAAATACCATCTGGTGCTGAATATATGATGTACTGAAATACTGGAATTATGGCTTTTTGAAATGCAGTTTTTACTGTAATCTTAATATTAACTTTTATTTATCAAAATAGCTACAGGAAACATGAATAGCAGGAAAACACTGAATTTGTTTGGATGTTCTAAGAAATGGTGCTAAGAAAATGGTGTCTTTAATAGCTAAAAATTTAATGCCTTTATATCATCAAGATGCTACCAGTGTACTCCAGTGCCCTTGAATAATAGGGGTACCTTTTCATTCAAGTTTTTATAATTACCTATTCTTACACAAGCTTAGTTTTTAAAATGTGGACATTTTAAAGGCCTCTGGATTTTGCTCATCCAGTGAAGTCCTTGTAGGACAATAAACGTATATATGTACATATATACACAAACATGTATATGTGCACAGACATGTATATGTATAAATATTTTAAATGGTGTTTTAGAAGCACTTTGTCTACCTAAGCTTTGACAACTTGAACAATGCTAAGGTACTGAGATGTTTAAAAAACAAGTTTACTTTCATTTTAGAATGCAAAGTTGATTTTTTTAAGGAAACAAAGAAAGCTTTTAAAATATTTTTGCTTTTAGCCATGCATCTGCTGATGAGCAATTGTGTCCATTTTTAACACAGCCAGTTAAATCCACCATGGGGCTTACTGGATTCAAGGGAATACGTTAGTCCACAAAACATGTTTTCTGGTGCTCATCTCACATGCTATACTGTAAAACAGTTTTATACAAAATTGTATGACAAGTTCATTGCTCAAAAATGTACAGTTTTAAGAATTTTCTATTAACTGCAGGTAATAATTAGCCGCATGCTGCAGACTCAACAAAGCTAGTTCACTGAAGCCTATGCTATTTTATGGATCATATGCTCTTCAGAGAACTGAATGGCAGTCTGCCTTTGTGTTGATAATTATGTACATTGTGACGTTGTCATTTCTTAGCTTAAGTGTCCTCTTTAACAAGAGGATTGAGCAGACTGATGCCTGCATAAGATGAATAAACAGGGTTAGTTCCATGTGAATCTGTCAGTTAAAAAGAAACAAAAACAGGCAGCTGGTTTGCTGTGGTGGTTTTAAATCATTAATTTGTATAAATAAGTGAAAGAGTTGTATAGTAAATTAAATTGTAAACAAAACTTTTTTAACGCAATGCTTTAGTATTTTAGTACTGTAAAAAAATTAAATATATACATATATATATATGAGTTTGAAGCAGAATTCACATCATGATGGTGCTACTCAGCCTGCTACAAATATATCATAATGTGAGCTAAGAATTCATTAAATGTTTGAGTGATGTTCCTACTTGTCATATACCTCAACACTAGTTTGGCAATAGGATATTGAACTGAGAGTGAAAGCATTGTGTACCATCATTTTTTTCCAAGTCCTTTTTTTATTGTTAAAAAAAAAAAAGCATATCTTTTTTCAATACTTGATTTCTTAGCAAGTATAACTTGAACTTCAACCTTTTTGTTCTAAAAATTCAGGGATATTTCAGTTCATGTTCTCCTTATGCCAAGATGTCACCTGTGTTTATGTAAAATCGTTGTAGGTTAATAAATATATTCTTTGTCAGGGATTTAACCCTTTTATTTTGAATCCCTTCTATTTTACTTGTACATGTACTGATGTAACTAAAACTAATTTTGTAAATCTGTTGGCTCTTTTTATTGTAAAGAAAAGCATTTTAAAAGTTTGAGGAATCTTTTGACTGTTTCAAGCAGGAAAAAAAAATTACATGAAAATAGAATGCACTGAGTTGATAAAGGGAAAAATTGTAAGGCAGGAGTTTGGCAAGTGGCTGTTGGCCAGAGACTTTTAACTCTCTAAATGAAGTTTTTTTGATCCTGTAATCACTGAAGGTACATACTCCATGTGGACTTCCCTTAAACAGGCAAACATCTACATGTATGGTGTGCAATCGATTGTACAATTACATTTTGGCCTAAATACATTTTTGCTTACTAGTATTTAAAATAAATTCTTAATTAGAGGAGGCCTTTGGGTTTTATTGGTCAAATCTTTGTAAGCTGGCTTTTGTCTTTTTAAAAAATTTCTTGAATTTGTGGTTGTGTCCAATTTGCAGACATTTCCAAAAATGTTTGCTTTGCTTACAAACCACGATTTTAATGTTTTTTGTATACCATAATATCTAGCCCCAAACATTTGATTACTACATGTGCATTGGTGATTTTGATCATCCATTCTTAATATTTGATTTGTGTCACCTACTGTCATTTGTTAAACTGCTGGCCAACAAGAACAGGAAGTATAGTTTGGGGGGTTGGGAAGAGGTTACATAAGGAAGAGAAGAAATTGAATGGCATATTGTAAATATCAGATCTATAATTGTAAATATAAAACCTGCCTCAGTTAGAATGAATGGAAAGCAGATCTACAATTTGCTAATATAGGAATATCAGGTTGACTATATAGCCATACTTGAAAATGCTTCTGAGTGGTGTCAACTTTACTTGAATGAATTTTTCGTTTTGATTGACGCACAGTGATGTACAGTTCACTTCTAAAGCTAGTGGTTAACTTGTGTAGGAAACTTTTGCAGTTTGACACTAAGATAACTTCTGTGTGCATTTTTCTATGCTTTTTTTTAAACTAGTTTCATTTTCATGAGATGTTTGGTTTGTTTGTAAGATCTGAGGATGGTTATAAATACTGTAAGTATTGTAATGTTATGAATGCAGGTTATTTGAAAGCTGTTTATTATTATATCATTCCTGATAATGCTATGTGAGTGTTTTTAATAAAGTTTATATTTATTTAATGCACTCTAAGTGTTGTCTTCCTGAAGTTTTTTTAGTGCTTGAATGACTGCCACCTCAATGAAGAAAAGGGAATAAAAAATAATTTTTAAAGACACTTTTAAGATAGTTAGTCGTATGTTAAACTATATCTAAGATAATACCCAAATAATTAAGGCCGAAGTATTTCTCTGGTGAAATGGTGTAGATATTCACTCACTTTTCCTTCCAACTAACTTTTTAGTGTATTCACTTTGCATGTGTAGACAGTGTAAGTCAGATATAGAGTAAAGCACCTCTAATCTTAGATTGTCCCCTCCAGTGTTTTGTGAAGGGTTTCAGGATAGCAGGTGCACTAAGGTTGAATTCATATTGCTTAGAACTAAGGCCTACTCTGTTTTCAGACTCTCACCTTCCACTTCTTGCCTACTCTTCTTAAGGGAAGATACTTCTTCCTGTACATCCGAAAGGCAGAGTGGTAGGCTGGAGGAATGGGGAGAGGTGGCCTGGAAGGTATCAGACAAATATACTTGTCCTCATCTAGTCCCACATGGCTTCAAGGAGCTTGAGGCTAAATCGTCCTCATCTCTACCCATTCTCTGCCATGTGAATCATCCCATACATAATATCAGTGCACTGCAGCTGAAACACTTCCTAGAACCACAAGATGCTAAACAATAGTTGTAGGAATCTTCCAGCCCTCCATTCCTTCCCAAATTGGCAGAGAAATCATTTTCATCATGCATGAAGTAAAGGAATTCCCTTTCTCACATTTCTCTCTGTTCAGCCTGGGCCAAATCTGATTCAAATAGTGAAACCCAGGAAATGACTACCATTTAGTAACCTCTGAGCTTATTGACTGGGAGATTCCTCCAGGACTCTGCAAGCCAGGATATTAAGAGCAGCCACAACATCACTGTTAAAACACAATGATCTAATGACTTGGCTTTTGTTTTAATTTCAACCCTCTGAGCACATGGTCAACCCTCATTTCACCATCCATCATCTGGCTGAACCTTGGGAACCTCCCACTCCACATTTGCAAGTCTCCACTGCCCAGGGCAGGGAGAATTTTAGACTCTACAAGCTCAAAAGCCTTTCCTGCTAGAGCCCTATTCTGCTAGGATCTCTACTAGTGGAGGCTGGTGATGCTAGCACACCATAAATGAACATGTGGGAAGGCCTGCTGGTTCTGAGCCTGCAGGTGGACTTGAACAGGGGAAACAGCTGGAAATGACAGACGAGCCAGCATTCACAAAGCTTTATTGGCCCCTTGCCTCTCCTGGAAAGACATACCAAAGACAAACCTTTTCTTGTAGGTGACAGCTTTTCTTGCAGGTGACAGCTGCCCTGTCACACAGTACCACCCATTTCTTCCTCACTTTTTTTCAGTTGGTTTATCACAACTGTTTTTCAGTTGGTTTATCACAAAAATCCTTCCACTATGGGTAATTCTAGCTTATCTTTGAGTCCTGCCTGATTCCACTGCCCAGCACTCATCAGCTGTGTAAGAGCCAGACTTAGTGAGAAAAGTCATTTTTCAACAAGGCACCTAATCCATAGAGTGTGGAGAATTTTAGATTGATTTTGTTGGTTTAAAGGCCATCTGGAGGCGAGTATCAAAAAAAAAAAAAAAAAAAAAAAGTCTGGGGAAGCATCTTTTCTTCCCTTAATTGATTTGAGGGAAGTGCCTGTTTCATGAAGACACTTGTTTATTAACTTCAATCACCCAACTTATCCGTAAGGAGTCAGGGACTTTATCTCCCTCACCCCCACCGCCCCCCTCCCCCAATACACTCAAAGTTGTTGAAAGAATGAGAAAGTGTTCACAAAAGATGCTTAGAATTAACTCATTTATGTTACTTTCGTTTTACTAGGAGAATTGTTTCAAAGAACGAAGATGCTTTTGGTCCCATATATTAGAGGCTACCTGCCTAAATTCTCCTCTCTAACCAGGTAGTTTCTCACAAACTTCCTTGGTTTTCTCATCCAACATTCACTCTTTAAAAGAGCCACACTTTCCCTCACATATATACTCAACAAATATAGTTTTTTGGAGGGACTTCTTTTTATGCTGTTTCAATTTGGCATTTTTACTCCCTAATGAGTCTTTTTGGGCACAAATGTATGAGGTATGTGAGAAAGTTACATATATATATATATACGCACATATATGTGCGTATATATATACGTATATATATATATATATACGTATATATATGCATAGTGATGAAGTTAGGGTATTTAGGGTATCCATCACCAAGTACAACATTTTTCTTAAGTCTAGTCACCCTACTCTATTAATTTTTTTTCTGAGATGGAGTCAAGACTCCATGCTGTTGCCCAAGCTGGAGTACAGTGGCACAATCTCAGGTCACTGCAACCTCCACCTCCTGGGTTCAAGTGATTCTCCCACCTCAGCCTCCCAAGTAGCTGGGACTACAGGTGCACGCCACCACGCCTGGCTAATTTTTTGTATTTTTAGTAGTCAGGGTTTCACCATGCTAGCCAGGCTGGTCTCACACTCGCTGACTTCAAGTGATCCGCCCACCTCGGCCTCCCAAAGTGCTGGGATTACAGGCGTGCACCACTGCACATGGCCAAATATTGACTTTATTCTATCTTACTATATATTTGTATACTTTAACCCAGTTCCCTTCATTCTCTCCTCTCCCCACAATCACCCTTCCCAGTCTCTGTTATCTGTCTTTCCACTCTCTACCTCCGTGTGATCAAATTTTTTAGCTCCCACAGATAACCCACATATAACGTGATATTTGTCTTATGCCTGGCTTATTTCACTTAAAATAACGACCCCTCAGTGCCATCTACGTTGCTGCAAGTGACAAGATTACGTTCTTTTCTGTGGTTGCTCCATTATGTGTATAAACCACATTTTCTTTATCTATTCATCCACTGATGGACATATAGGTTATCCCATGTCTTTACTGTTGTGAATACTGCTGCCATAAATATGCAGTGCAGAGATCCCTTTGATGTACTGACATCTTTCCTTTTAGGTCACAGTAGGATTGCTGGATTGAATGATAGTTCTATTCTTAGTTTTTTAAGAAATTTCTATACTGTCTTCTATAGTGGCTGTAAAATTTACATTCCCACAAACAATGTAAAAAGAGTTCCCTTGGCTGGGCGCGGTGGCTCATGCCTGTAATCCCAGCACTTTGGGAGGCTGAGGCAGGCGGATCACGAGGTCAGGAGATCGAGACCATCCTGGCTCACACAGTGAAACCCCGTCTATACTAAAAATACAAAAAAAAAAAATTAACAGGGCGTGGTAGCGGGCCCCTGTAGTCCCAGCTACTCGGGAGGCTGAGGCAGGAGAATGGCATGAACTCCTGAGGCGGAGCTTGCAGTGAGTCGAGATCAAGCCACTGCACTCCAGCCTGGGCGAGAGCGAGACTCCATCTCAAAAAAAAAAAAAAAAAAAAAAAAAAAAAGAGTTCCCTTTTCTCAGCATCCTTGCCAACATGTGTTTGTTTTGTTTTGTTTCACTAATAGCTATTATGAATGGCAATAAGATGATATCTCATTGTGGATATGATTTACATTTCTCTGATTATTACTGAAATACATTACTGATTATTACTGATCATAAGCCTGTTTGCCATACAAATGGCAAATAATCAGTAATAATCTATATCAGTATAGATTGTATCATTCTGATTATTACTGATTATAAACCTGTTTGCCATTTGTACATCTTCTTTTGAGAAATGTCTATTCACTTACTTTGCCTACTTTTTAAAAAGATTTGTGCTTTTTTCCTGTTGAGTTCCTTCTACATTCTGATATTAGTCCCCTGTCAGATGAATAGGTTGCAAATATTTTCTCTCATTTAACAAGTTGTTCTCTCACTCTGTTGATTGTTTCCTTTGCTGTGCAGCAGCTTTTTAGTTTAATATGGTCTCATTTGGCTATTTTTGTCTTTGTTGGCTATGCTTTTGAAGTCTTAGTCATAAATTCTTTGCCTTGACCAATATCCAGGAATGTTTTCTCTAGGTTTCCTATTATTTTCGTAGTTTTAGGTTTTACATTTACATCTTTAATCCATCTTGAGTTGATTTTTGTATATGGTGAGAGATCGGGTCTAGTTTCATTCTTCTGCATGTGGCTGTACAATTTTCCCGGCATCATTTATTGAACAGGGTGTCTTTTTTCTATTGTAAGTTCCTGTCAGCTTTGTCAAAGAACAGTTGACTATAAATATGTGGCTTTATTGCTGGATTCTCTATTCTGGTCCACCAGTCTATATATACACATATATATATAATATATCTTTCATATATATTTTCTATATACTATATAATATATCTTTCATATATATTTTCTATATACTATATAATATATCTTTCATATATATTTTCTATATACTATATATCTTTCATATATATTTTCTATATACTATATATCTTTCATATATATTTTCTATATACTATATAATATATCTTTCATATATATTTTCTATATACTATATATCTTTCATATATATTTTCTATATACTATATAATATATCTTTCATATATATTTTCTATATACTATATAATATATCTTTCATATATATTTTCTATATACTATATAATATATCTTTCATATATATTTTCTATATACTATATAATATATCTTTCATATATATTTTCTATATACTATATAATATATCTTTCATATATATTTTCTATATACTATATAATATATCTTTCATATATATTTTCTATATACTATATAATATATCTTTCATATATATTTTCTATATACTATATAATATATATTTCATATATATTTTCTATATACTATATAATATATATTTCATATATTTTCTATATACTATATAATATATATTTCATATATTTTCTATATACTATATAATATATATTTCATATATATTTTCTATATACTATATAATATATATTTCATATATATTTTCTACATACTATATAATATATATTTCATATATATTTTCTACATACTATATAATATATATTTCATATATAATATATTTTCTACATACTATATAATATATATTTCATATATATTTTCTACATACTATATAATATATATTTCATATATAATATATTTTCTACATACTATATAATATATATTTCATATATAATATATTTTCTACATACTATATAATATATATTTCATATATAATATATTTTCTACATACTATATAATATATATTTCATATATAATATATTTTCTACATACTATATAATATATATTTCATATATAATATATTTTCTACATACTATATAATATATATTTCATATATATTTTCTATATACTATATAATATATTTCATATATAATATATTTTCTATATACTATATAACATATATTTCATATATATTTTCTATATACTATATAACATATATTTCATATATAATATATTTTCTATATACTATATAACATATATTTCATATATATTTTCTATATACTATATAATATATATTTCATATAGAATATATTTTATATATTTCATATATAAATTTTATATATTTCATATATATTTTATATATTATATATTTTATATTATATATAATATATATTTATATATTATATTATATATAATATATATTTATATATTATATATATTTTATATTTTATATTTTATATATATTTTATATATTATATAGATATTATATCTATTTTATATATTCTATAGATATTATATCTATTTTATATATCTATTTTATATATATTTTGTATATATATATATTTTTAACCAGTACCATACTGTTTTGGTTACTTGTAATATATTTTGAAGTTAGGTAACATGGTGCTTCCAGCTTTGTTCTTTTTGCTCAGGATTGCTTTGGCTATTTAGGCTCTTTGGGTTTCATATACATGTTAGGATTTTTCTAATTCTGTAAAGAAATAAAATGGTATTTTGATAGGAATCGTGTTGAATCTATAGATTGCCATGGCCAATGGGGTCATTTTAATATTTATTTTTCCAACCCATGAGCATGGATACTTTTCTATTTGTGTTGCCTTCAGTTTCTTTCATCAACGTTTTGTTCTTTTCCTTGTAGAGATCTTTTACCTCCTTGGTTAAATGTATTCCTAGGGTTTTTTTTGGCGGGGGGAGGGGGAGCGGTTATCTATTGTAAATGGGATTTCTTTCTCAGCTACATGATTAGTGAATAGAAATGCTACTGATTTTTGTATGCTAATCTTGTGTCCTGCAACTTTAATTCATTTGTCAGATCTAAGAGTTTTTTTCATGGAGTCTCTAGGTTTGTCTAGATATAAGATCATCCCAACAGCAAAGAACAATTTGACTTCCTCTTTGCAATTTTGGATGCCTTTTCTCCTTCCTGATTGCTCAGGGAACACTTCCAGTATTAAGTTGAATAAGAGGGTAAAAGTGGTCATTTCTGCCTTGTTCCAGTTCTTAGCAAAGGCTTTCAACTCTTGCCAATTGTGTATGATGTTAGCTGTGTGTTTGTCATATGTGGCCTTTATGGTTTTTAGGTGTGTTCTTTCTATGTCCAGTTTGAGTTTTCATCATGAATTGTTGAATTTTATCAAATGCTTTTTCTGCATCTATTAAGAAAATCATATGGTTTTTGTCCTTCATTTTTTGTCGATATATCATGTTTATTGATTTACATATATTGAGCAATCCTTGCATCCCTGGGATAAATCCCACTTGGTTGTGGTGTATTATCTTTTTGTTGTGCTGTTGGATTTGATTTGCTAGTATTTTGTTGATGATTTTTGCCATCTATATTCATCAGAGATATTGACCCTGTTTTCTTTTTCCTCATATCCTTGTCTGATTTTTGGCATTAGGGTGATGCTGGCCTTGTTGAATGAGTTAGAATTCTCTCACCTTTAATTTTTTTGGAATAGTTTCAGAAAGATTGGTAATAGGGATTTTTTGTACATTTCGTAGAATTTGGCTAAGGATCCATTCAGGAGACTTTTTATTACTGATTCAATTTTACTTCTCATTATTGATCTGTTCAGGTTTTCTATTTCTTTTTGATTCAGTCTTAGTAAGATGAATGCTTCTAGGAATTTATTCATTTCATTTAGATTTTCCAGTTTGTTGTATATAGTTGTTTGTAATAGTCTCTGATAAATGTTTGTATTTCTGTGTTATCGGTTGTAATGTCTCCTTTTTCATTTGATCGTATTTGGATCTACGCTGTTGGTTAGTCTACCTGGCAGTTTATCAATTTTGTTTATCTTTTTGAAGAAGCAACTTTTTGTTTTGTTGATCCTTTGTACTTTTCTCAGTCTAGACTTCATTTAGTTCTTCTCTGATTTTTATTATTTTTCTTCTGCTAATTTTGGGTTTGATTTGTTCTTGCTTTTCTAGTTCTTTGAGGTATACTGTGAGATTGTTAATTTGTAATCTTTCTACTCTTGATGTAGACATTTACTGATATAAACTTCCCTCTTAGTACTGCTTTTGCTGTATCCCACAAGTTTTGGTATACTGTGTTTCCATTTTCATTTGTGTCAAAAACTGTAATTTGCATTTTAATTTCTTCAGAAGCATGTTAATTTTGTAACTATAGCTTTCAAAGTTTTTAGTATTGATTTCTAGTTGTATCCCATTGTGGTCTGAGAAGATACTTGATATGATTTTGATTTTTTGACATTTGTTGAGACTTGGTTTGCAGCCTAACATATGGTCAATCTTGAAAGATGGTCCATTTGCTGATAAAAAGAATGTATATTCCACAGTTGTTGAATAGAATGTTCTCTAAATGTCTGTTAGGTCCATTTGGTCTGAAATCCAGTTTAAACTCAATGTTTGTCGATTTTCTGTCCAAATGATCTGTCTAATGCTGAGAATGGAATGTTGAAGTAACCCAGTATTAATATATTGCAGTCTATCTGTTCCTGTAGATGTAGTAATATTTGCTTTATGAATCTGGGTGCTCCAGTGTTGGGTGCATATATGTGTAGAATTGTTATGTGTTCTGTCACTGAACTGATCCCTTATTGATATATAAAGCTTTAAAAAAAAAACTTCTTATTGAATACAAATCAAAACCACAATGAGTTATCATCTCACGTCAGTTAGAATGGCAATTATTAAAAAGTCAGGAAACAACAGATGCTGGCAAGGCTATGGAGAAATAGGAACACTTTTACACTGTTGGTGGGAATGTAAATTAGTTCAACCATTGTGGAAGACAGTGTGACTATTCCTGAAGGATCTAGAACCAGAAATACCATTTGACCCAGCAATCCCATTACTGGTCATAAGGAATATAATCATTCCACTATAAAGACACATGCACATGTATGTTTATTGCAGCACTATTTACAATAGCAAAGACTTGGAATCAACCCAAATGCCCATCAATGATAGACTGGATAAAGAAAATGTGGCACATATCCACCATGGAATACTATGCAGCCATGAAAAAGGATAAGTTCATGTCCTTTGTAGGGACATGGATGAAGCTGGCAGCCATCATTCCCAGCAAACTAACACAGGAACAGAAAACCAAACACCGCCTGCTCTCACTCATAAGTGAGAGTTGAACAATGAGAACACATGGACACATGGAGGGGAACATCACACACTGGGGCCAGTCAGGGGGTGAGGAAGAGTATTGAGACAAATGCCTAATGCATGTGGGGCTTAATATCTAGGTGACAGGTTGATGGGTGTGGCAGACCACTGTGGCACATGGTTACCTATGTGGCAAACCTGCATGTTATGTACATGTATCACAGAAATTAAAGTAAAATAAAAATTTAAAAAAGAAAAAACTGTTCTTGACTTAATCTGTTTTATCTGATATAACTATAGCTACTCCTGTTCACTTTCAGTTTCATTTTGCACGGAATAACTTTCTATCCCTTTGCTTTTTATCTATACGTCTTTATAGGTGAATTTTTTGTAAGAAGCATATAGTTGGATCATAGTTTTTAAAAAATCCATTCAGCCATTCTACAACATTTAAGTGGACAATTTAATCTATTTATGTTAAAGATTATTATTGATATGGGAAGTATTGCTCCTATCATGTTGCTAATTATTTTCTGGTTGTTTTGTATATTTTTTCATTCCTGTCTTTTTCTCTTATTGTCATTGTGATCCTGGTGAATTTCTGTAGTGGTACCATTTGAGTCCTTTCTCTTCCTCCTTTGTGTGATTTCTTTACCAGTAGGTTTTACACTTTCATGTGTTTATATGATGGTAAATGTCCTTTTGCTCTTAGGTTTAGGACTCCCTTAAGCATTTTTTGTAGAACTATTCTAGTGGTAAAATATTCCTCAGCATTTGCCCGTCTGGAAAAACTTTATAAAAGATATTTTGCTAGGTATAGTATTGTCTGGCAGGTTTTTTTTTTTTCTTTCAGCACTTTGAATATATCGTCCCATTCTCTTCTGGCCTGAAAGGTTTTTGTTGAGAAATTCACTGTTACTCTGGTGGGATTTCTTTCATAAGTGACTAGGCACTTTTCCCTTGCTGCTTTTAGAACTTGCTGTTTATCTTTGACTTTAGTCTGGTTGTAATGTATTGTGGAGACCTTTTTGCCTTGTTTGTTCCAGGGATCACTGAGCCTCCTGTATCTGAATATCTGAATCTCTTGCTAGATCCAGGAGGTTTTCATATATTATCTTGTTAAATAAAGATAATATATGAAATAATAAACACAAACTATAAATATGTTTTCTAATATTTCATTCCTTTTCCCTTGGGGATACCAATAATTTAAATATTTGACCACTTTTTGTTCAAAATGTAACTAAGGCTTTGCTCATTCTTTCCTATTTCTTCTTCATTATTGTCTGGCTAGATTGTTTCAAAAGACCTGTCTTCAAGTCTTAGGATTTTTTTCTTCTGACCAGTCTAGTCTATTGTTGAAGCTTTCAAATGTATTTTCTATTTCCTTTAATGAATTCTTCTAGAATTTTTTTTTTTTGGGGGGGGAGTGGGGATGCAGAGGCAGTCTTGCTCTGTCACCCAAGTTGGAGTGTAGTGGCACGATATTGGCTCACTGAAACCCTGCCTCCCAGGTTCAAGAGATTCTCCTGCCTCAGCCTCCCAAACAGCTGGGACCACAGGTATATGCCACCATGCCCAGCTAATTTTTGTAGTTTTTGTAGAGACAGGGTTTCACCATGTTGGCCAAGCTGGTCTCAAACTCCTGGCCTCAAGTGATCCATCCGCCTCAGCCTTCCAAAGTGCTGGATTACAGGCATGAGCCACTGCACCCTGCCACTTCTGGAATTTCTATTGGGTTCTTTTTTCAAATATCTTTTTGAAAAGTTGTTCATATTCTGAATTGTTTTTCTAATTTCTTTGTATTATTTGTCAGAATGCTCTCATATCTCACTGATCTGCTTTAAAATCAATATTTTGAATTCTTTATCTGGAATTTCAAATATTTCTTTTAGATGAAGATCTTTTGCTGGAGAATTACTGTGTTCCTCTGAGGATGTTGTATTTTCTTGCTTTGTGTCTGTCCTTGCATTAATATCTGTGCATCTGGTTTAATAGTCACTTCTTCCTATTTTTAAATTTACTTTCATATGGGAGAATTTTTCCTGAAGATGTATCTATGATGTCAGTTGAGTAGGGCACTTCAACTTTGACCCCGGGTGCATGCAGTAGGTAGTCTCCATATGATTTCTTTAGCTGTAAACAGTGTTATTGGTTTCTGTGATTTCTTCAATGGGTTGGGGTGTAGTTATTAGTGGAGGATACAGTGAAGTTGTACTGGGGACTAAGATGCCAGGTAGGCCAGTCTTAAGGTCCCAGTGGTGACAGTGGTGGGCTGAGCATGCCTATCTTTGTGCTTCAAGATGATGTACCCTAGAACCTATGTTGGTTGTTACTGGTGGCCTGATTCTTGGGCCTCAAGGTGGCTTGCTCAGATGCCAGTAGTGGCAGGGGTGGTGGGGTTCTCAGGCTCCTAGATAGCTGGTGTGGCATGGGCAATAGCAGTAGCCATGGCAAGATGATTTCTCTGGGTCCTAATCAGTGCGCATTGATATTGGCAGTACTGTGATGGGCTGGGCAGGCCTGTCTCCAGGTCCACAGTTGGTGCTTGCAGGTATATACCAGCTGAGGAGGTACAGGCTATGAGTTAAGGCCCAACCTCAGGCCTGTAGGAGTGCTGAGGTACATGAGGTGGTGGATTGGTTGGGCAATCCCCACATCCCCAGGCTATGTGCTCTATCTTGGATGGGGAGAGGGCAAAATGAGCTGGGCAGGCTTGTGCTCAGGTTCCCTAATGGTGACAGCAGCAACCAGCCATGATGGGCATGGGTGGACAATCCCCAGGCCTCAGGTGGAGTGCTCTGCTTGGTAAAGAGGCAGTAGCAGCTGCACTGAGGACTTGCCTGGGTAGTCACAATCTGGGCCAAAGGGTGGGAAACATGCAACCCCCACTCATACCCCAGTCTTAGTGGGGCTGGCCCCTCCAGCAGTGAAAGCCCATGCCTAGCTTACACCTTCTTGGTCATAAGAGCAAGTCCCAAAGGCACCTCACACCCTGTTCATATCCTAATCTCCATCCTGGGGTTGCCCATTTCCTGGCAGCAGCAGCTGCAGCACACACCTTGCTCACTTCCTATGCCAGGTGAGAAGGCACTCTCAGCTCACTCCCGAGATGCATCAGCAACAGCCCGAGTTTCTGTAATGCCTCAGTCCTGGCACCACTGGATCCTAGGACAGTGTGTAGTCTGCTACAGGCTAGATTTGGAAATGGTTCCTTTTCATAGCTGCTTAGGTCTCAGAAAAGGTATGGGGCTCACTGCAAGATCCCTTCTTGGAGCAGTTTCATTCCGTGACCTCCCTGCAGCTCCCTATGTTAGTTTCAGGGGTTGGGAGGGTCAAGGGGTTCTCCAACAGCCCAGAGTCCACAGTTTTACAGTAGGGATGTGGAAGTCTCTCACTCACCCTTTCCCCGAGTTGGGAAGTCACTCCAGCTCCCAGTTGATCCTGGCCAGGCAGGCTTCTAATCAATTCTTAATTCACACAAAAATGAGAATTCTATTTAGTGAAATAGTAGTTACATAAAGTTACTTGACCTCCTATCTCACTCCCCCAAAAAGAATGAATTCTGATAATTCATGAAATTAAGGACTTACAGGCATATTCACTGAGCACTTGCTTTTATTCCTTGCAAAAAAAATAGTAATGTCAATAGAAATTTGAGTGTTGTTGCTTGAAAACTGAGTTGCCTGTGGTGCTCTCACATCCTTCTCTCACTGGGAGGCTCTTTATTTTGGTTTTAAGGAATGAAATGAAGCACAGAAAACAGTACACAGTTGATGCTCCACATATGTGGATTCAATCAACCATTGGGAATATTCGGGAAAAAAATGAATGGTTGCATCTGTGCAGAACATATAAAGGCTTTTTTGTTATTTCCTAAATGATACATTATAACAACTATATACATGGCATTCCTCTTATATTAGGTATTAGAAGTAGTCTAGAGATGATCTAAAGTATATGGGAGGGTGTGTGTAGGTTATATACAAATACTAAGCCGTTTTATATGAGGGACTTGAACATCCCTGTATTTTTGGTATCTTTGGGGGATCAAGGAACCTCACGGATACACAAGGGACAACTGTAGCAGAAGTTACCTGGCTTTGGATTCAGACTCGAAGTTTTTTCAGTTGTGGACATTGAGCCTCATCTGAAAAAAAAATCCGTATAATATGCACCCATCATAGGGTTATGGTGAAGATTAAATGTGAATGTAAAGCTTTAAGTGTGAAGTAGCAATAAATGTTTTTTTCTATCAATACAAAATTTTTTTTCATCTCTCTTCTCCCCTTTCATCACATTAGGAGGTTTCTTCTACTGAGCACACCTTAGAGCTCTGCTAGCTGAGCCCTATAGCCCTTTCTCCCTTCTTCCCATAAGCAAGATCTCTGATTCCTCCTCTGACAAACAGGTTTACATAACAGCAAAAGAACACCTGATCATGAAGCATAACTAGGACTCCCAAATTAGAGAGAAGATAGTCACAAAGCAAGGAAATAATTCCCTGTCTGTAATCTCATAATGCCTTAAATTGCTCTCAGATGAGGTTACTATCCCCCAGCGACTGTGGAAACTCTAGTAGTTGGAGAGACATCACAAGTTTCTAACTTACCAAATACATATCAAACACTAATAAAAAGCCCAAACAATTTAAGAGCTAGCAGCAGAAAAAAAAAATCAAAGAGAAAAAAGCGAGGAAATGACAATATTTGTATTTTCATTTCATAAAATTAATGTTTATAATATCTGTGCCTGAAACAGATATATTATTTATTTATATTCTGTTTATTTATATAAACAGAATAAAGTATTTTTAAGGCATAGTATGTTAAAAGGGACAGGACTAGAAGACAGGATATACTTTTTTCCCCTACTGAACTGGGGAAGTGAAAGATCTAAACCAAGAGTTAAATGTTGGTCAAATCTATTAAATCGGCAAATAAAGCATTTTTAAATTAAAAAAAAATTAAAGGTAAAAGGAGAATTTGGCTGAATTTGGCAGAAGAGACCTGGCGAAAACTCCTGTCAATTAAGTTTCAATTTCCTCATGAGGCAAATAAACACAGTCCTTCCTGACTTTCTCCCGAGACCCAAATCTATAATACAAAGGCTAGGAGGCCAGGTCCATGCCTCTTTCCTCCTAGGCTCAGAGTTCCTGAGTTAGCCTGTTGTGATGAAAGAACAAGACCTAAAGGAGTCTGCAAGCACACTGTTTATGACAGCAAAGAGGCCCTGGCAAACTGTTCTATCACGTGGTGCACATGGCTACAAGACAGCTGTCTCTAAGTTAATACCAGCCTCACTTTTCCCCATTCTTTACCTAAATGCATATTCAATTAAAAATTTCTTAAAAGAGTCTCACATGAGAGAGACAAATAGAGTAGTGATTAATAAAGCATAAGCATGGTTGACTGAGGGACCTGGGTCCAGACAGGGTTTCATCAACTACAAACTTGTTATTTTTTAGCAAGTTAGTAAACTTCTCTATGAGTTTGTCAGTAAAATGAGGATTATAACACCTACACCTCAGGAAACTTGAGAGAATTAAGTGAGATCACTCGTGTATGTCAGTTCTTGGCATAGTTTCTGTCATTATGTGTTCCAAAAATGATAGTTATTGGAGTTTAATTTTCTATAAATCTGAGTTTCACTTGGCATTGATTAATTTCAAAGTAAAATGTTTTTACAAAGTTTCAAAATGTAACGAAGTTCAACTATACCCATTCAATAATATGGATGAATCTAATAAATATTTAGCAAAAGAAGCCATATACAAGAGTACATAGTGTATTATTTAGTGCATATGAAGTTCAAAATAGACAAAGCAAATCCATGTATTTTGAAAATCAGGGTAGTTACACTTTAGAGAAGATGGGGGTTGGTAGTGGGTAGTGACCGGCAGAGGGCTTGAGACAGAGGAATTTCTGATTCTAAAGTGCTGATAATATTCTTTTTCTGTATCTGGAAGCTGGTTACATGAGTGTATGCACTTGATGAAAGCTCACTGACCTTTATACTTATGATTGGTACTCTTTTCTGATATAGGTTAGACTTCATTATAAAGTTCACTAAATAAAGTTTTAGAAAGATAACAAAGTCATCACTTTTCCTACTATGGACAACTAGCTCCTCCCATTGATTGATGTTACAAATACTTATTAACTGCCTACTCTGTGTGTTCCAGGCACAATTTTAGATGCATGAGGCACATCAGCAAATAAGAATCCTCCATTTTCAGGGAGGGAAAAAAGAGGCAGAAAAAACCTGGCTAAAACTCCTGTTAATTAAGTTTCAATTTCCTCATGAGGCAAATGAAGATGATAAATATCCTGTCTACTTTTCAAAGTATATTTATGTACTGTAAAGTCTATCAGAAAAAGAAAAATCTTCTCCCCCAAGGTCTCATAAACAACACACATTGATCTTGTGAGTAGTACCCTCAATGATTTCCTCATTGAGGAAATGAGATTGAGAGAAAAGTATTTTTCTCACTGAGTGCTGAGGCTCATGCCTGTAGCCTCAGCTACTGGGGAGGCTGAGGAAGGAGGATTGCTTGAGTCCAGTTGTGGGCTGTAGTACACTAGGCTGATCAGGTATTTGCACTAATTTTGGCATCAGTACGGTGACCTCTCATGAGCAGGGGACAATCAGGTTGTCTAAGGAGTGGTAAACTAGCCTAGATCAGAACTGTAGCAGTTCAAAACTCCTGTGCTGATTAGCAGCGGGACTGAGTCCATGGATAATCACTGTACTCCAAGCTGGGGCAACAGAGAGAGACCCTACCCTGTCTTTTTTTTTTTTTTTTTTTAAGATATTTTTCTCAACTCCAAATATAGGTCTCCAAACCTTCTTTACTTTGCCTTCTAGTGGGAGTTTCTAGTTACTGTTAGTTTCAAAATCCAGAAATTTGGAATAGTACCTAAGAGCAATTTCAGTGGAGAGATCATTCAGAAATATCAATCTCCATCAGTATCCCCCAAACTACTCATAAACTCCCCCCAAAAGTCATAAAAGCTCCAGCATGGCATCCAGGAGCAGAAAAAGAAAGTCATAAAATCTGAGTTTAGGAGTACTGTCAACAAAATTGCAGACTAGGAAGCTCCAAGTCTTCACTTCCCCATGGAAACACTTTAAAAAAAAGAAAAAATAAAAAAACAGAAAAAAAAAAAGAAGAAACTGCTGGCTAAATTAACCCTACAGAAGCTCTGGAAAAATAATCATAGGTCTATAGCAATCAAGCAAATGCAAAAATCAAGAAAAAGCTGTATTCAAAATGTTAAAAAAAAAATCATACGCTGTTTTTATTTACCCTTGCCTTACCACCTCTCTGGCAAGGCAGTCTTGGTCTGGAAGAGGAAGCATCCCAGTTTCCAGTTCCTTCCTATAAACTAGAGGGGCAGAGAAGACCTTATTTGCAAAGTTCTAACCTGTCTGGGGGCTACCTGAAGGTCTAGTCTGTTTTGCCTAATTTACATCTCAAATAAAGAGAAGCAGTAGGTGCTGCTTATGAAAGCTACAGAGAGACTAAGACCAGCAGATGCCTGGGGCAAAAGATTATGGGTAGAGACCTACAATAGGCCATGTAAGGTTCTAAGAAGCTAAAGGTGAGACTTTGGAAATGTAAAATATTCAAGAACCACCTTGTATATGGGGAAAATTGAGAAAGTCACACAAAGGCTCAGAATAGACCCATATGCAGAAAAGACTGGAGAAGAATTTGTTTTCCATTCAGGCTGGTCCCAAGGCCTAGAGAACACCCAGCTAATAAAAGAAGGACTACCCCTGCTCAGAGACAGTCCATAAAGACCAGGAGACATGGCTATTTTTCCAAATGCCCAATTTTTAAACAGTTTTTAACAAATTCACAAGGCATACAAGGAAACAAGAAAACATGTATAACCCATTCCAAACAAGAAAATAAATTTCCAGAAATAAATTCCTTTCCCATCCTCCCAAAAACACAGATTTACTAGGTAAAGACTTTAAAATAACTGTGTTATTCAATGAAATAATCATACCAATTAAAAATGAACAAAGGACTTGGATAGACATTCTTCCAAAAAAGAAATACAAATGCCCAATAAGTACATGAGAAGATGTTCAACATGACTAGTCACTTGGGAAATGCAAATAAAATCCACAATGATGGCCAGGCATGGTGGTTCATGCCTGTAACCCCAGCACTTTGGGAGGCCAAGGCAGGTGGATCATCTGAGGTCACGAGTTTGAGACCAGCTTGGCCAACGGGTGAAACCCCATTTCTACTAAAAATACAAAGATTTGCTGGGCATGGTAGCACATGCCTGTAATCCAAGCTATTAGGGAGGTTGAGGCAGGAGAATCACTTCCACCTGGAAGGCAGAGATGGCAGTGGGCTGTAATTGTGCCACTGCACTCCAGCCTGGTGACAGAGTGAGACTCTGTCTCAAAAAAAAAAAAAAAAAACTCACAATGAGATGTCATTCTATCCCTGTTAAAATGGCAATTATAAAAAAAAGAAAGAAAAAAGAAAACAACAGGTATTAGTGATGATATGGGGAAATTGGAACCCTTGTGTATTAATGGTGGGAATGTTAAATGGTGCAGCCACTGTGGAAAGCAGTAAGACTGTTCCTCAAAAAATGAAACATAGAATTACCATATGACCCAGCAATTCTACTTCTAGGTATATATCCAAAATTATTAAAAAGCAGTGACTCAAACAGTCATGCTTGATATATACACCCATGTTCATAGTAGTATTGTTCACAATAGGTGGAAGAATCCCAAATGTCCATTGACAGATGAACAAAAAATACTCTGTGTATATATATTATATATGTGTGTATATATACACACATATATACACACACATATAATATATATATACACACCCATATAATATATATACACACACACTAGAATATTATTCAAATTCTTCAAAGAGGAAGAAAATTATTCTAAAAGGAAAGAAATACCTGCACATGCTACAACATGGATGAACCTTGAACACATTGTGTTAAATAAGTCAGACACAAAATGACTGATACGGTATAATTTCACCTATGCAAGGTAATTGGAGTAGTCGATAATTGGAATAGTTGAATTCAGAGAGACAGAAAGTAGTATGGTGGTTGCCAGGGGCTGGGAGTAGGAAGAAATGGGGAGATAGTTATTAATTGGTATGGTGTTTTAGTTTGGAAATTTTTTTTTAAAATACTGGAAATGGATGATGGTGATGGTCCATGGTTAAAATGGTAAATTGTGGTGTATAATTTACCACAATAATAGAAAAAAAAAAAACCTTGGTTTTTGGTGAAAATGGTAAATTATTGTGTATATTTTACTACAATTAAAAAAACTTTAAATTTGCTAAAAGAGCTAAAGCAAAATATGGACAAAGAACTAAACAAAATAAAAAAATAAGAATATGAAAAAGAAATTATAACTAAAATTCTCGAGCTGTAAACAATAACTGAATTGAAAAAGTCACTATTCAGAGGTGGCTGGCAAGATGGCTGAATAGGAACAATTCCGGTGTGCAGCTTCCAGCGAGATCAATGCAGAAAGCAGATAATATCTGCATTTCCAACTGAGATACCTGGCTCATCTCATTGAGACTGGTTAGACAATGGGTGCAGCCCACGGAGGGTGAGCCGAAGCAGAGTGGGGCATTGCCTCACCCAGGAAGTGCAAGGGGTCAAGGAACTCCCTCCCCCAGCCAAGGGAAGCCCTGAGGGACTGTACCACAAAGAACGGTGCACTACGGCCCAGGTAGTACACTTTTTCCATGGTCTTTGCGACCTGCAGACCAGGATATTCCCTCAGGTGCCTACACCACCAGGGCACTGGATTTCAAGCACAAAACTGAATGGCCATTTGGGCAAACACCGAACTAGCTGCAGATGTATTTTTTCATACCCCAGTGGCACCTGGACCTCCAGTGGGACAGAACCGTTCACTCCCATGGAAAGGGAGCTGAAGCCAGGGAGCCAAGTGGTCTATCTCAGAGGATCCCACCCCCACGGAGCCCAGCAAGATAAGAGTCACTTATTTGAAATTCTCGCTGCCAGCACAGTAGTCTGAAGTCGACCTGGGATGCTCAAGCTTGGTGGGGGGAGGGACATCTGCCATTACTGAGGCTTGAGTAGGCGGTTTTCCCCTCACAGTGTAAACAAAGCTTCCAGAAGTTCGAACTGGGCAGAGCATACCGCAGCTCGACAAAGCCGCTGTAGCCAGACTGACTCTCTAGAGTCCTTCTCTCTGGGCAGGGCATCTCTGAAAGAAAGGCAGCAGCGCCAGTCAGGGCCTTATAGATAAAGGGGCTTACAGATAAAGTTCCCATCTCCCTGGGACAGAGCACCTGGAGGAAGGGGCGGCTGTGGGCACAGCTTCAGCAGACTTAAATATTCCTACCTGCTGGCTCTGAAGAGAGCAGTGGATCTCCCAGCACAGTGCTCAAGCTCTGCTGAGGGACAGACTGCCTCCTCAAGTGGGTCCCTGACCCCCATGCCTCCTGACTGGGAGACAACTTCTCAGCAATGGTCAACAGACACCTCATACAGGAGAAGTCCAGCTGGCATCTGGTGGGTGCCTCTCTGGGACAAAGCTTCCAGAGGAAGGAACCGGCAGCAATCTTTGCTGTTCTGCAGCGTCCACTGGTGATACCCAGGCAACAGGGTCTGAAGTAGACCACCAGCAAACTCCAGCAGACCTGCTGCAGAGGGGCCTGTTAGAAGGAAAACTAACAAAGGAATAGCATCAAAATCAACAAAAAGTGGACCACCAGTGAACTCCAGCAGACCTGTGGCAGAAGGGCCTGTTAGAAGGAAAACTAACAAACAGAAAGGAATAGCATCAACAAAAAGGACATCCCCATAGAACCCTCATCCAAAGGTCACCAACATCAAAAACCAAAGGTAGATAAATCCACAAAGATGAGAAAAAAAAAAAAAAAACAGTGCAAAAAGGCTGAAAATTCCAAAAACTGGAATGCCTCTTCTCCTCCAAAGGATCACAACTCCTCGCCAGCAAGGGAACAACACTGGACGGAGAATGAATGTAACGTATTGACAGAAGTAGGCTTCAGAAGGTGGGTAATAACAAACTTCTCTGAGCTAAAAGAGCATGTTCTAACCCAATGCAAGGAAGCCAAGAACCTTGAAAAAAGTTAGACAAATTGCTAACTAGAATAACCAGTATAGAGAAGAATATAACTGAGCCGATGGAGCTGAAACACAGCACGAGAACTTCGTGAATTGCTCACAAGTAACAATAGCTGAATCAATCAAGCAGAAGAAAGGATATCAGAGACTGAAAATCAACTTAATGAAATAAAATGTGAAGAGAAGATTAGAGAAAAAAGAATGAAGAGAAATGAACAATGCCTCCAAGACATATGGCACTATATGAAAAGACCAAACCTATGTTTGACTGGTGTACCTGAAAGTGTCAGGGAGAAGGAAACCAAGTTGGAAAACACTCTGCAGGATATTATCCAGGAGAACTCCCCCAACCTAGCGAGACAGGCCAACATTCAAATTTAGGAAATACAGAGAACACCACAAAGATATGCCTCGAGAAGTACAACCCCAAGACACAGAATTGTCAGATTCACCAAGATTGAAATGAAGGAAAAAATGTTAAGAGCAGCCAGAGAGAAAGGTCGAGTTACCCCCAAAGGGAAGTCCATCAGACTAACAGCAGATCTCTTGGTAGAAACCCTACAAACCAGAAGAGAGTGGGGGCCAATATTCAACATTCTTAAAGAAAAGAATTTTCAACCCAGAATTTCATATCAAGCCAAACTAAGCTTCATAAGTGAAGGAGAAATAAAATCCTTTACAGACAAGCAAATGCTGAGAGATTTTGTAATCACCAGGCCTGCCATACAAAAGCTCCTGAAGGAAGCACTAAACATGGAAAGGAACAACCGGTACTAGCCACTGCAAAAACATGCCAAATTGTAAAGACCATTGACAATATGAAGAAATTGCATCAACTAATGGGCAAAATAACCAGCTAGCATCATAATGACAGGATCAAATTCACACATAACAATATTAACCTTAAATGTAAATGGGCTAAATGCCCAAATTAAAAGGCACAGACTGCCACATTGGATAGAGTCAAGACCCATTGGTGTGCTGTATTCAGGAGGCCTATCTCAAGTGCAAAGACACACATGGGCTCAAAATAAAGGGATGGAGGAACATTTACCAAGCAAATGGAAAGAAAAAAAAAAAAAGCAGGGGTTGCAATTCTGGTCTCTGATAAAACAGACTTTAACCCAACAAATATCAAAAAACACAAACAAGGGCATTACATAATGGTAAAGGGATCAGTACAACAAGAAGAGCTAACTATACTAAATATATATGCACCAATACAGGAGCACCCAGATTCATAAAGTAAGTTCTTAGAGACCCACAAAGAGACTTAGACTCCCACATAATAATACTGGGAGACTTTAATACTCCACTGTCAATATGAGATCAACAATACAGAAAACTAAAAAGGATATTCAGGACTTGAAATCAGCTCTAGACCAAGTGGATCTAGTAGACATCTACAGAACTCTCCACCCCAAATCAAAAGAATATATGCACCCCTCTCAGCATCACATCACACTTATTCTAAAACTGACCACATAATTGGAAGTAAAACACTCCTCAGCAAATGCAAAAAAAAAAACAAAACCCAGAAATCATAACAAACAGTCTCTCAGAACACAGTGCAATCAAATTAGAACTCGAGATTAAGAAACTCACTCAACTACATGGATACTGAACAACCTGCTCCTGAATAACTACTGGGTAAATAACGAAATTAAGGCAGAAATAAAGATGTTCTTTGAAACCAAGGAGAATAAAGACACAAAATACCAGAATCTCTGGAAAACAGGTAAAGCAGTGTTTAGAGGAAAATTTATAGAACTAAATGCCCACAGAAGAAAGCAGGAAAGATCTAAAATCAACACCATAACATCACAATTAAAAGAACTAGGGAAGCAAGAGCAAACAAATTCTAAAGCTAGCAGAAAACAAGAAATAACTAAGATCAGAGCAGAACTGAAGGAGACAGAGACACCAAAAACCCTTCAAAAAAAAAAATCAGTGAATCCAGGAGCTGGTTTTTTTGAAAACATCAACAATATAGATAGACTGCTAGCCAGACTAATAAAGAAGAAAAGAGAGAAGAATCAAATAGACACAATAAAAAATGATAAAGGGGATATCAGCACTGATCCCACAGAAATAAAAGCTACCATCAGAGAATATTATAAACACCTCTATGCAAATAAACTAGAAAATCTAGAGGAAATGGATAAATTCCTGGACACATATACCCTCCCAAGACTAAACCAGGACGAAGTCAAATCCCTGAATAGACCAATAACAAGTTTTAAAATTGAGGCAGTAATTAATAACCTACCAACCAAAAAAAGCCCAGGACCAGACATATTCACAGCTGAATTCTACCAGGGGTACAAAAAAGGAGCTGGTACCATTCTTTCTGAAACTCTTTTAAACAAGAGAAAAAGAGAGACTTCTCCCTAACTAATTTAATGAGGCCAGCATCAGCTGATACCAAAACCTGGCAGAGACACAACAAAAAAAGAAAATTTCTGGCCAATATCCCTAATGAACATTGATGCGAAAATCCTCAAGAAAATACTGGCAATTCGAATCCAGCAGCACATCAAAAAGCTTATCCACCATGATCAAGTCAGCTTCATCCCTGGGATGCAAGGCTGTTCAACATACACAAATCATAAACATAATCCATCACATAAACCAAACCAAGATAAAAACCATGTGATTATTTCAATAGATGCACAAAAGGACTTCAATAAAATTCAACATCCCTTCATGCTAAAAAACTCTCAATAAACTAGGTATCAATAGAACTTATCTCAAAATAATAAGAGCTATTTATGACAAACTCACAGCCAATATCATACTAAATGGGCAAAAGCTGGAAGCACTCACTTTGAAAACCAGCACAAGACAAGGATGCCCTCTCTCACCATTCCTATTCAACATATTATTGGAAGTTCTGGCCAGGGCAATCAGATAAGAAAAAGAAATAAAGGGAATGCAAATAGGAAGAGAAGAGAGGAAGTCAAATTGTCTCTGACTGCAGATAACATGATTGTATATTTAGAAAACCCCATAGTCTCAGCTCAAAATCTCCTTAGGCTGATAAGCAATTTCAGCAAAATCTCAGGATACAAAATCAAGGTGCAAAATTCACAAACATTGCTATACACCAATAATAGACAAACAGAGAGCTAAATCATGAGTGAACTCCCATTCACAATTGCTACAAAGAGAATAAAATACCTAGGAATACAACTTACAACTTACAACTTACAACTTCCAACTTCTTGAAGGACCTCTTCAAGAAGAACTACAAACCACTGCTCAAGGAAATGAGCGGACACAAACAAATGGAAAAACATTCCATGCTCATGAATAGAAAGAATCAGTATTGTGAAAATGACCATACTATCCAAAGTAATTTATAGATTCAAGGCAATTCCCATCAAATTACCATTGATTTTCTTCACAGAATTAGAGAAAAATTACTTTAAATTTCATATGGAACCAAAAAAGAGCCCACATTGCCAAGACAATCCTAAGCCAAAAGAACAAAGCTGGAGGCATCACACTACCTGACTTCAAACTATACTACAAGGCTACTGTAACAAAAACAGCATGGTACTGGTACCAAAACAGATATATAGACCAATGGAACAGAACAGAGGCCTCAGAAATAATGCCACACATGTACAACCATCTGATCTTTGACAGCCTGCCAAAAAGAAGCAATGGGGAAAGGATTCCCTATTTAATAAATTGTGTTGAGAAAACTGGCTAGCCATATGCAGAAAACTGAAACTGGATCCCTTCCTTACACCTTATATAAAAATTAGCTCAAGATGGATTAAGACTTAAACATAAACCTAAAACAATAAAAACCCTAGAAGACAACCTAGGCAATATCATTCAGGACATAGACATTTGTAAAGACTTCATGACTAAAACAGCAAAAGCAAAGGCAACAAAAGCCAAAATTGACAAAAGAGATCTAATTAAACTAAAAAGCTTCTGCACAGCAAAAGAAACTCTCATCAGAGTGAACAGGCAACCTACAGAATGGGAGAAAATTTTTGCAATCTATCCATCTGATAAAGGGCTAATATCCAGAATCTACAAGGAACTTAATTTTACAAGAAAAAGACAAACAACCACATCAAAAAGTGGGCGAAGGATATGAACAGACACTTCTCAAAAGACAAAATTTTTGCGGCCAACAAACATGAAAAAAAGTTCATCATCACTGGTCATTAGAGAAATGCAAATCAAAACCACAATGAGATACCATCTCGTGTCAGTTAGAATGGCAATCATTAAAAAGTCAGGAAACAATATATGCTGGAGAGGATGTAGAGAAATAGAAATGTTTTTACGCTGTTGATGGGAGTGTAAATTAGTTCAACCATTGTGGAAGACAGTGTGGTGATTCCTCAAAGATCTAGAACCAGATATACCATTTGTCCTGGCATTCCCATTACTGGGTATATTCACCAAAAGATTATAAGTCATTCTACTATAAAGACACATGCACACATGTTTATTGCAGCCCTATTCACAATAGCAAAGACTTGGAACCAACTCAAATGCCCATCCATGATAGACTGGATTAAGAAAATGTGGCATATATACACCATGGAATACTATGCAACCATAAAAAAGGATGAGTTCATGTCCTTCGCAGGACATGGATAAAGCTGGAAACCATCATTCTCAGCAAACTAACATAAGAACAGAAAACCAAACACCACATGTTCTCACTCATAAGTGGGAGTTGAACAATGAGAACACATGATTCATGGAGGGGAACATCACACACCAGGTCCTGTTGGGGGGTGGGGGGCTAGGGGAGGGATAGCATTAGGAGAAATACCTAATGTAGATGATGACAGGTTGATGGGTGCAGCAAACTACCATGGCACGTGTATACCTATGTAAAATACCTGCAGGTTCTGCAATGTATCCCAGAACTTAAAGTATAATATTTTTTTTAAAAAGTCACTATTTAGGTTCAACAGCAGATTTGAGTCAGCAGAAGAAAGAAACAGTGAACTTGAATACAGGACATTTAAAATTATCAAGTCTAAAAACAGAAAGAACAAAAGACTGAAGAAAAGTATACAGAGCCTAAGGAATTTATGGGCTACCACCAAGCTGAACAATATAAGCTGTATGGGAGTCTCTGAAGTGAGGGTGGTCAGAGACTTTCTTTGAAGAAATAATGGCCAGAAACTTTCTAAACTTGATGAAAGACATAAATATACATCCAAGAAGCTTGAAAAATCTAATTAGGATAAACCCAAGAAAATATTTATTATGTACAAGGGAGTCCCAATATGATTATTAGTCAATTTCTCAGCAGAAACTTTGAAGGCTAGAAGGCACTGGAATGATATATTTAAAGTGCTGAAAGATAAAACTCAGATAAGAATTCTACATTTGGCAAAACCGTGCCTTTAAAATGAGGGAGGAGTAAAGACATTCCCAGATAAACAAAAAACTGAGGGAGTTTATAACCACTAGATCTGCCTGGCAAGAAATAGTAAAGGGAGTCCTTTGCATTGAAGTAAAAAAATATTAGACAGTAACTTAAAGTTTTATGAATATATAAATATCTCTGGAGAAAGTAAACACATGGGCAAATATAAAAATCAATATTTTTATAATCTTGGTTTCTCATTCTACTTTTAATTTTCTACATGATTTAAAAGACAAATGCATAAAAATAGTTATAAATCTGTGGTTATAGGCATATAATGTATAAAGATGTAATCGGTGACATCAATAACAAAGTGAAGGAGAACAAAGAACAGGAGTTTTTGTAAGCAATTGAAGCTGAATTGGTATAAATTCAAAAAAGATTGTTATAACTTTAGAATATTATATGTAGTCCCTATGGTGACCATAAAGAATATATAAAATGTACACAAAAGGAAATGAGAAGGGAATCAAAACTTGTCATGATAAGAAAACAACTAAGGCAGTAATGGAGAAAAAGAGGAAGAAAAAGCTAGAATGTATACAGCAACCAAATAAAATGGCAAAAGTAAGTCCTCACCAATGAATAATTACATTAAATGTAAATGGATTAAATTTTCCAATCAAAGGACATAGATTGGCAAAACTGATTAAGGAAAGCAGGAAACAATTTTATGAGATTCATTTTAGAGCTAAGAATACACATAGATTGAGGGTGAAAAAATGAGGAAAGGTAATCCATGCAAACAGTAATCAAAAGAGAGCAAGGATGACAATATTTATATTAGACAAAGTCAACTTTTTTCAGGTGTACATAGAACATTCTTCAGAATAGAAATGTTAAGCAATTGAAGCTTAACAAAAAAGTCTTAATAAATGTTACACATTTATTAACAAAAAAGTCTTCATAAATGTTAAAAAGTTGATATCACACAAAGTATCCCTTACAATTATAATGGAATGAAACTAGAAATAAGTAGCAGAAGGAAAACTGGAAAATTCACACACATTGAAATTAAACAATATACTCAAACAACCAATGGGCTAAAGAAGAAACTATAGAGAAACTGGAAAATATTTTGAGAGAAATGAAAACACAACCCCCCCTACACACACTTATGGCATGTACAGAAAGCAGACCCAAGAGAAAAATGTATAGCTGTAAATACTTACATTAAAAAGAAGGATGTCAAATTAACAATGTACTTTACACTTTAAGGAACTAAAAAAAGAAAAAACTAAACCCACAGCTAGAAGAAGGAAGGAAATAAAGATTAGAACAAAGATAAAATACAAGATACAAAAAACAAAACAAAAAAAATTAAACCAAGAGTAAGCTCTTAGAAAAGAACAACAAAATGTTTAGCTAGAATGACTAAGAAAAAAAGCTTAAGTAACTAAAATCAGAAATGAAAGAGGATATTACTACCAATTTTACAGAAATAGAAAAAGATTACATCAGTGATTGTCAGAGTTAGAGGTGAGGAAACAAATAGGGCACAGAAGATTTTTAGGGCAGTGAAACTACTTGGTATGACACTATAATGGTGGATACAGGTATATATTTGTTTAAATCCATAGAATGTACAACTTGAGTGAACCCATGTGTAAACTGTGGGCTCTGCATAATTATGTGTCAATGTAGGTTCAGCCAAGCAAAAGTGTCCTTTTCATTATAAAGATTCAAAATGATGCCCCTCAATGCTAACTCAATTAAGCATCTACAACAGGCCAGGCTTTGTGGTAGAACTACAAAGAGGGTCGGAAATAACGGTAAGTTTCAGCCCCTACAGACTTCAAGTACAGCTGCAGGTTGAGAAAATCATATTCAATAAGTGCTCAGTTGCTTATGGTTTGCAATGACAGTGATGGTCAGTCCAAGTATTTTCAGGTCAAGGCATACAACTTTCCAAAAGTTATGATTTCATCTGCCATACAGGCTGTCATATTACTCACATATTTGCAGCTTAGGAAGTTCTCAAGAGGGCTTGAAGCAAGAGGCTTGCTATGGATATTACTAATCACTAACATTTAAGAGTACTGTGGGCTAAATATTGATTTCAGCATTTTACATGTATTTATTCTTTTAATCCTCATAACCACAATTTAAGGGAAGTACAATTTTTATCTCCATTTCATACTTGAGAAAACTGAGACACAGAATATCAATAATTTTCTTAAAACAGAGCTAATAAGTGGTTCCAGAGCCTGGTAGAAAGCAAGGCAGAGATGAGGAGTTCTATTCTATCAGGGCAATAGGATCTTGGGCTGACCAATCAGAACAGTGAAAAGCCCAGTAGGCCAGCCTTTCCCCTAGCTGTCCAATTTTTTAACAGGGCTCCTGGTGGCAACATGTAGATTATCCTTATTTAGACCTGTCAGCAAAGTCCTGGGGATCATGTCTGGGCCCCATTAATAAATGGCTAAGATACACTGCCTACCATTTCTCTGTTCCACAGAAAGGGGTCTGGGTCAGTGAGAAAGAGAGTGGGAAGGAAAAGTCAAAAACATCCTCGGTTCCAATGACACAGCTTAGGATGGTGAGAATATGTCACATACACATTAAAACCCCCCTAATTGTGTTGTCCACTTCTGACTCGGAAAAGCCACAGTGGAAAACATTATACCATGATGCTACAATACCTAGGATTCTGCTCTGTTCAGCACTTCCAACCTTGAAGGACAAAAGCAAAACAGTGTGGGTGTAGGTGGGTGTGTGTCTGGCTGCAAGCACATGCCAGCCACTGCCGTCACACAGCCTTGCCTATGCTTTGGTATATTAAAGACTGGTGAGTCACTCGCACTTATGATAACCATTCATAACTAGAATTTTAGAAGAGGGGAAAACCCCAGGGCTGTACAGAATGACACGTGACACTCTCCAATGGAAGGACAGAAAGAGCAGAAGCCACTTGCTAAATCTAACCATGAGATCTTTCAGAGAAAAGAGGGCCGTTCAGCTTTTCTGAGTCACTATTAATGTGAGCCAGCTGGAAACAGAAAGAATGACTCAAGAGAGTACTATCTATCCTGGAAATGGGGTCAAAGCAGGTATGGTGGGGGAACTGGTTGTGGGCGAGACTGAAGGAGGAAGAAAGAAAGATGAGATGTGTATTTCCTCAAAGTTGATGCTCCTTTCAGTTATTTACTCTTCTCGAGGGTGTCATCGGTATTCTCGGAAGGTCTCAAAAGTGGCAGGGTTCCATCTACCTCAGAGTTATTTCTTTTTGCATATTTAATCTTTTATATTTAATATTTAAAAACAATTTTTACATCTTTCACTGCAGGAATTTCCAGTTTGTAAGTTGGAAAGCGCTGGAAAGCTGGCCCCACTCAGTAACAATACAACTCTAATCAAAGCAGGTGTTTGCAGGCATCAAGGTCAAGCTGGGCTGGGGCAGCCAAGGGCAGCCCAGAGGTCCTTCTCATAGCACTACCTTCTCATAGTACTACCCTGCCTTGCGCAAAGCCCCTTGTAGGACCATCAGCAGGATTTGGCTGACTAACAGAGGGCAAATTTCATGCTGCTTTGAGCCTAATGCCTCTTTGTTTTTACTACATTTTATTTACAAAGGGACTTGTGCAAAAATCATAGAATAAGATTTCAAAGTTTTGGGGGGCAATGTGGGTTTGGCTACAAATTTTCAGAGGAACAAAATACCAAAAACACAAGCTGTGGCCTTATTCTGAGTAATTTCAGAAGAAAATAAGCCCTTTTGGAAATGTATGCTCCTACATTTCTGATGTAGGTTGGAATGTGCTGGTTGCAGTGCTGGAAATATGGATTTACAATATGCATTGGAATTAGGCAAACCTGAGTTCATGTCACACTTCTGCTATTATTATTATTATTATTATTATCATTCTATTATACTTTAAGTTCTAGGGTACATGTGCACAACGTACAGGTTTGTTACATATGTATACATGTGCCATGTTGGTGTGCTGCACCCATTAACTCGTCATTTACATTAGGTCTATCTCCTAATGCTATCCCTACCCCATCACCCCACCCCACAACAGGCCCCGGTGTGTGATGTTCCCCTTCCTGTGTCCAAGTGTTCTCATTGTTCAATTCCCACCTATGAGTGAGAACATGCGATGTTTGGTTTTTTGTCCTTGTGATAGTTTGTTGAGAATGATGGTTTACAGCTTCATCCATGTCCCTACAAAGGACATGAACTCATCCATTTTTATGGCTGCATAGTATTCCATGGTGTGTATGTGCCACATTTTCTTAATCCAGTCTATCATGGATGGACATTTGGGTTGGTTCCAAGTCTTTGCTATTGTGAATAGGGCCACCATAAACATACGTGTGCATGTGTCTTTACAGCAGCATGATTTATAATCCTTTGGGTATACACACAGTAATGGGATGGCTGGGTCAAATGGAATTTCTAGTTCTAGATCCTTGAGGAATCACCACACTGTCTTCCACAAGGGTTGAACTAGTTTACAGTCCCACCAACAGTATAAACATATTCCTATTTCTCCACATCCTCTCCAGCACCTGTTGTTTCCTGACTTTTGAATGATCGCCATTCTAACTGGTGTGAGATGGTATCTCATTGTGGTTTTGATTTGCATTTCTCTGATGGCCAGTGACAATGAACATTTTTTCATGTGTCTATTGGCTGCATAAATGTCTTCTTTTGAGAAGTGTCTGTTCATATCCTTCACCCACTTTTTCATGGGGTTGTTTTTTTTTTTCTTGTAAATTTGTTTCAGTTCTTTGTAGATTCTGGATATTAGCCCTTTGTCAGATGAGTAGATTGCAACAATTTTCTCCCATTCTGTAGGTTGCCTGTTCACTCTGATGGTAGTTTCTTTTGCTGTGCAGAAGCTCTTGAGTTTAATTAGATCCCATTAGTCAATTTTGGCTTTTGTTGCCATTGCTTTTGGTGTTGTAGTCATTAAGTCCTTGTTCATGCCTATGTCCTGAATGGTATTGCCTAGGTTTTCTTCTAGGGATTTTATGGTTTTAGGTCTAACATGTAAGTCTTTAATCCATCTTGAATTAATTTTTGTATAAGGTGTAAGGAAGGGATCCAGTTTCAGCTTTCTACATACAGCTAGCCAGTTTTCCCAGCTTCATTTATTAAATCAGGAATCCTTTCCCCATTTTTTGTTTTTTCAGATTTGTCAAGGATCAGATGGTTGTAGATATGTGGTATTATTTCTGAGGCCTCTGTTCTGTTCCATTGGTCTATATATCTGTTTTGGTACCAGTACCATGCTGTTTTGGTTACTGTAGCCTTGTAGTATAGTTTGAAGTCAGGTAGCATGATGTCTCCAGCTTTGTTCTTTTGGCTTAGGATTGTCTTGGCAATGTGGGCTCTTTTTTGGTTCCATGTGAACTTTAAAGTAGTTCTTTCCAATTCTGTGAAGAAAGTCATTGGTAGCTTGATGGGGATGGCATTGAATCTATAAATTACCTTGGGTAGTATGGCCATTTTCACGATATTGATTCTTCCTATCCATGAGCATAGAATGTTCTTCTATTTGTTTGTGTCCTCTTTCATTTCGTTGAGCAGTGGTTTGTAGTTCTCCTTGAAGAGGTCCTTCACATCCCTTGTAAGTTGTATTCCTAGGTATTTTATTCTCTTTGTAGCAGTTGTGAATGGGAGTTCACTCATGATTTGGCTCTGTGTTTGTCTGTTATTGGTGTACAGGAATGCTCATGATCTTTGCACATTAATTTTGTATCCTGAGACTTTGCTGAAATTGCTTATCAGCTTAAGGAGATTTTGGGCTGAGACAATGGGGTTTTCTAGATATACAATCATGTCATCTGCAAACAGGGACAATTTGACTTCCTCTTTTCCTAACTGAATACCCTTTATTTCCTTCTCCTGCCTGATTGCCCTGGCCAGAACTTCCAACACTATGTTGAATTGGAATGGTGAGAGAGGGCATCCCTGTCTTGTGCCAGTTTTCGAAGGGAATGCTTCCAGTTTTTGCCCATTCAGTATGATATTGGCTGTGGGTTTGTCATAGATAGCTCTTATTATTTTGAGATACATCCCATCAATACCTAATTTATTGAGAGTTTTGAGCATGAAGGGTTGTTGAATTTTGTCAAAGGCCTTTTCCGCATCTATTGAGATAATCATGTGGTTTTTGTCTTTGGTTCTGTTTATATGCTGGATTACGCTTACTGATTCGTGTATGTTGAACCAGCCTTGCATCCCAGGGATGAAGCCCACTTGATCATAGTGGATAAGCTTTTTGATGTGCTGCTGGATTCGGTTTGCCAGTATTTTATTGAGGATTTTTGCATCAATGTTCATCAGGGATATTGGTCTAAAATTCTCTTTTTCTGTTGTGTCTCTGCTAGGCTTTGGTATCAGGATGATGCTGGCCTCATAAAATGAGTTAGGGAGGATTCCCTCTTTTCTGTTGATTGGAATAGTTTCAGAAGGAATGGTACCAGCTCCTCCTTGTACCTCTGGTAGAATTCGGCTGTGAATCCATCTGGTCCTGGACTTTTTTTGGTTTGTAGGCTATTAATTATTGCCTCAATTTCAGAGCCTGTTATTTGTCTACTCAGGGATTCAACTTCTTCCTGGTTTAGTCTTGGGAGGATGTATGTGTCGAGGAATTCATCCATTTCTTCTAGATTTTCTAGTTTATTTGCATAGAGGTGTTTATAGTATTCTCTGATGGTAGTTTGTGTTTCTGTGGGATTGGTGGTGATATCCCCTTTATCATTTTTTATTGCATCTAATTGAGTCTTCTTTTTTCTTCTTTATTAGTCTCACTAGTGGTCTATCAATTTTGTTGATCTTTTCAAAAAACCAGCTCCTAGATTCATTGATTTTTTTGAAGGGGTTTTTGTGTCTCTATCTCCTTCAGTTCTGCTCTGATCTTAGTTATCTCTTGCCTTCTGCTAGCTTTTGAATGTGTTTGCTCTTGCTTCTCTAGTTCTTTTAATTGTGATGTTAGGGTGTCAATTTTAGATCTTTCCTGCTTTCTCTTGTGGGCATTTAGTGCTATAAATTTCCCTCTACACACTGCTTTAAATGTGTCCCAGAGATTCTGGTATGTTGTATCTTTGTTCTCATTGGTTTCAAAGAAAATCTTTCTTTCTGCCTTCATTTTATTATGTACCCAGTAGTCATTCAGGAACAGGTTGTTCAGTTTCCATGTAGTTGAGTGGTTTTGAGTGAGTTTCTTAATCCTGAGTTCTTGTTTAATTGCACTGTGCTCTGAGAGACAGTTTGTTATAATTTCTTTTCTTTTACATTTGCTGAGGAGTGCTTTACTTCCAACTATGTGGTCAATTTTAGAATAAGTGTGATGTGGTGCTGAGAAGTATGCATATTCTGTTGATTTGGGGTGGAGAGTTCTGTAGATGTCTATTAGGTCCGCATGGTGCAGAGCTGAGTTCAATTCCTGGATATCCTTGTTAACTTCCTGTCTCGTTGATCTGTCTAATGTTGACAGTGGGATGTTAAAGTCTCCCATTATTATTGTGTGGGAGTCTAAGTCTCTTTGTAGGTCTCTAAGGACTTGCTTTATGAATCTGGGTGCTCCTGTATTGGGTGAATATATATTTAGGATAGTTAGCTCTTTTTTGTTGAATTGATCCCTTTACCATTATGTAATGGCCTTCTTTGTCTCTTTTGATCTTTGTTGGCTTAAAGTCTGTTCTATCAGAGACTAGAATTGCAACCCCTGCCTTTTTTTGTTTTCCATTGGCTTGGTAGATCTTCCTCCATCCCTTTATTTTAAGCATATGTGTGTCTCTGCAAGTGAGATGGGTCTCCTGAATACAGCACACTGATGGGTCTTAACTCTTTATCCAATTTACCACTCTATGTCTTTTAATTGGAGCATTTAGCACATTTACATTTCAGGTTAATATTGTTATGTTTGAATTTGATCCTGTCATTATGATGTTAGCTGGTTATTTTGCTCATTAGTTGATGCCGTTTCTTCATAGCATTGATGGTCTTTACAATTTGGCATGCTTTTGCAGTGGCTGGTACTGGTTTTTCCTTTCCATGTTTAGTGCTTCCTTCAGGAGCTCTTTTAGGGCAGGTCTGGTGGTGACAAAATCTCTCAGCATTTGCTTGTCTGTAAAGGATATTTTCTCTCCTTCACTTATGAAGTTTAGTTTGGCTTGATATGAAATTCTGGGTTGAAAATTCTTTTAAGAATGTTGAATATCGGCCCCCATTCTCTCCTGGCTTGTAGAGTTTCTGCCAAGAGATCTGCTGTTAGTCTTATGGGCTTCCCTTTGTGGGTAACCCGACCTTTCTCTCTGACTGCCCTTAACATTGTTTCCTTCATTTCAACTTTGGTGAATCTGACAATTATGTGTCTTGGAGTTGCTCTTCTCGAGGAGTATCTTTGCGGCATTCTCTGTATTTCCTGAATTTGAATGTTGGCCTGCTTTGCTAGATTGGGGAAGTTCTCCTGGATAATATCCTGCAGAGTGTTTTCCAACTTGGTTCCATTCTCCCCATCACTTTCAGGTAAACCAATCAGACATAGATTTGGTCTTTTCACATAGTCCCATATTTCTTGGAGGCTTTGTTCTTTTCTTTTTACTCCTTTTTCTCTAAACTTCTCTTCTCACTTCATTTCATTCATTTGATCTTCCATCACTGATACCCTTTCTTCCAGTTTGTTGAATCGGCTACTGAAGCTTGTGCATTCATCACATAGTTCTTGTGCCATGGTTTTCAGCTCCATTAGGTCATTTAAGCACTTCTCTACACTGGTTATTCTAGTTAGCCAGTCATCTTATCTTCTTTAAGGTTTTTAGCTTCTTTGTGATGGGTTCGAACTTCCTCTTTTAGCTTGGAGAAATTTGGTCATCTGAAGCCTTCTTCTCTCAACTCGTCAAAGTCATTCTCCATCTAGCTTTGTTCTGTTGCTGGTAAGAGGCTGCTGCATTCCTTTGAAGGGGGAGAGGCGCTCGGATTTTTAGAGTTTTCAGTTTTTCTGTTCTGTTCTTTCCCCATCTTTGTGGTTTTATCTACCTTTGGTCTTTGATGATGGTGACGTACAGATGGGGTTTTGGTGTGGATGTCCTTTCTGTTTGTTAGTTTTCCTTCTAACAATCAGGACCCTCAGCTGCAGGTCTGTTGGAGTTTGCTGGAGGTCCACTCCAGACCCTGTTTGCCTGGGTATCAGCAGCGGAGGCTGCAGAACAGCGAATATTGCTGAACAGCAAATGTTGCTGCCTGATCATTCCTCTGGAAGCTTCATCTCAGTGGGGTACCCGGCCCTGTGAGGTGTCAGTCTGCCCCTACTAGAGGGTGCCTCCCAGTTAAGCTACTCGGGGGTCACCGACCCACTTGAGGAGGCAGTCTGTCCACTCTCAGATCTCAAACTCTGTGCTGGGAGAACCACTACTCTCTTCAAAGCTGTCAGACAGGGACATTTACGTCTGCAGAGGTTTCTGCTGCCTTTTGTATGGCTATGCCCTGCCCCCAAAGGTGGAGTCTATAGAGGTAGGCAGGCCTCGTTGAGCTGCAGTGGGCTACACCCAGTTTGAGCTGCCTGGCTGCTTTGTTTCCCTACTCAAGCCTCAGCAATGGTGGGCGCCCCTTCCCCAGCCTCGCTGCCACCGTGCAGTTCTATCTCAGACTGCTGTGCTAGCAATGAGTGAGGCTCTGTTGGTGTGGGACCCCCTGAGCCAGGCACGGGATATAATAGCCTGGTGTGCCATTTGCTAAGACCTTTGTAAAAGTGCAGTATTAGAGTAGGAGTGACCGGATTTTCCAGGTGCCATCCATCACAGCTTCCCTTGGCTAGGAATGGGAACTCCCTGACCCCTTGCACTTCCTGGGTGAGACGATGCCTCCCCCTGCTTCAGCTCTCGCTCAGTGGGCTGCACCCACTGTCCTGCCCCTACTGTCTGACAAGGCCCTGTGAGATGAACCCAGTACCTCAGTTGGAAATGCAGAAATCACCCATCTTCTGCGTCACTCAAGCTGGGAGCTGTAGACTGGAGCTGTTCCTATTCAGCCATCTTGGAACCACCCCCACTACCTCAGAGTTTTAAGAGACTTAGCCTAGGGAAAAAAAAAAAAACAAAAAACTTGCCCTCACAACCCAGTGTGTATGGCATTGACATCTGAAAATCAGTAGAGAAAAGCTGGGCTAGGCAAGAAAAATCCTCCTCTGTCTCATACACATGGACTCATTATATCAGTTATGCCTTCCAGGATTAATGAGGGAACAAGGGAAGGAGAGATGGAAGAACAGAACTATTTTCCTTTCTCTACAAGTAAGTTAGAATGTTTAAAACTTTGGAGCAGGGAAAGGGACTATTCCTATTCCTCTTTCTCTCCCCTCATCCTTCGCATCCCCCACCCCCATACTTGCTACTGTGTTAGAAAATGTTTCTACATCTGACTTGGCCAGTAAAAAACTGTTGGGCAAACTACCTCTTTTGGTGATTAGAACCCCTGGAAAAAAAAAGGTCACTTACAATCTTCTTGAGACTCAGGCGAGAGACAATATAGTCTGCTGCATGAGGACCAGAGTCTAATATCAAAGGCAAAGCAGTCGCTATTTAGTCAGGCCTGGGTTCAAACTCTGGTTCTGCCATGTCTGAACTTCAACAATTTAACCTTTCTAAGCCTTAATGTCCTCAGTCTGAAAAATATTGTAATAGCTATCTTGCAGATTAATAGAATTAAATGATATGATGTATTTGAATGGCAACACATAGTAAAAGTGGCTCTTATTTTAGATATTTCTTTTCCAATGCCAAATAAAGCCTCCTACGCCTTCCCGTCTGGCATTCCACCCCATCAAAGAATAATCAGAACTAGATAAAAAGATTAGTCTAGACTTACAAGTCCCTGAATAGACCAATAATAAGTTCTGAAATTGAGGCAGTAACTAATAGCCTACCAACCAAAAAAAGCCCAGGACCACATGGATTCACAGCCAAATTCTACCAGAGTTATAAAGAGGAGCTGGTATCATTCCTTCTGAAACTATTCCAATGAATAGAAAAATAAGGACTCCTCCCTAACTCATTTAATGAGGCCAGCATCATCCTGATACCAAAACCAGGCAGAGACACAACAAAAAAGGAAAATTTCAGGCCAATATCCCTGATGAACATTGATGCAAAAATCCTCAATAAAATACTAGCAAACCGAATCCAGCAGCACATCAAAAAGCTTATCCACCACAATCAAGTCAGCTTCATCCCTGGGATGCAATGCTGGTTCAACATATACAAGTCAATAAATATAATCCATCACATAAACAGAACCAATGATAAAAACCACGTGATTATCTCAATAGATGCAGAAAAGGCCTTCGATAAAATTCAACACCCACTCATGCTAAAAACTCTCAATAAACTAGGTATTGATGGAACATATCTCAAAATAATAATAGCTATTTATGACAAACCCATAGCCAATAACATACTGAATAGGCAAAAGCTGGAAGCATTCACTTTGAAAACCAGCACAAGACAAGGATGCCCTCTCTCACCACTCATATTCAACATACTATTGGAAGTTCTGTCCAGGGCAATCAGGCAAGAGAAAGAAATAAAGGTTATTCAAAGAGGAAGAAAGGAGAGCAAGTCAAATTGTCTGCTTGCAGATGACATGATTGTACATTTAGAAAATGCCATCATCTCAGCCCAAAAACTCCTTCAGCTGATAAGAAAATTCAGCAGTCTCAGGATACAAAATCAATGTGCAAAAATCACAAGTACAAGCATTCCTATACATCAACAATAGACAAGCAGAGAGCCAAATCATGAGTGAACTCCCATTCATAGCTGCTACAAAGAGAATAAAATACCTAGGAATCCAACTTACAAGGGATGAGAAGGACCTTTTCAAGGAGAACTACAAACCACTGCTCAACGAAATAAAAGAGGACACAAATGGAAAAACATTCCATGCTCATTGATGGGAAGAATCAGTATCGTGAAAATGGCCATACTGACCAAAGTAATTTATAGATTCAATGCAATTCCCATCAAGCTACCAATGACTTTCTTCACAGAAAAAGAAAAAACTACTTTAAATTTCATATGGAACCAAAAAAGAGCCCATATAGCCAAGACAATCCTAAGTAAAAAGAACAAAGCTGGAGGCATCACACTACCTGACTTCAAACTGTACAACAAAGCTACAGTAACCAAAACAGCATGGTACTGGTACCAAAACAGATATATAGACCAATGGAACAGAACAGAGGCCTCAGAAATAATGCCACACATCTATAACCATCAGATCTTTGACAAACCTGACAAAAACAAGCAATGGGGAAACGATTCTCTATTTAATAAATGATGTTGGGAAAACTGGCTAGCTATATGCAGAAAACTGAAACTGGACCTCTTCCTTACACCCTATACAAAAATTAACTCAAGATGGGTTAAAGACCTAAATGTAAAACCCAAAACCTTAAAAACACTAGAAGAGGTCCAGTTTCTAGAAGAAAACCTAGGCAATATCATTCAGGACATAGGCATGGGCAAAAACTTCATGGCTAAAAGACCAAAAGCAATTGCAACAAATGCCCAAATCTACAAATGGGATCTAATCAAACCAAAGAGCTTCTGCACAGCAAAAGAAACCCTCATCAGAGTGAACAGGCAACCTACAGAATGGGAGAAAATTTTTGCAAACTAGTCATCTGACAAAGGGCTAATATCCAGAATCTACAAAGAACTTAAATTTATAAGAAGAAAAAAAACAACCCCATCAAAAAGTGGACAAAGGATATGAAGAGACACTTCTCAAAAGATGGCATATGTGGCCAACATACTTATGAAAAAAAGCTCACCATCACTAGTCATTAGAGAAATGCAAATTAAAACCACAATGAAATACCATCTCACACCAGTTAGAATGGTGATTAAAAAATAAGGAAACAACAGATGCTGTTGAGGCCATGGAAAAGCAGGAATGCTTTTACACTGTCGGTGGGAGTGTAAATTAGTCCAACCATTGTGGAAGACAGTGTGGCAATTCCTCAAGGATCTAGAACCAGAAATACCATTTGACCCAGCAATCCCATTACTGGGTATATACAAAGGATTATAAGTCATCCTACTATAAAGACACATGCACACATGTTTATTGCAGCACTATTTACAATAGCAAAAATTTGGAACCAACCCAAATGCCCATCAATGATATACTGGATATAGAAAATGTGGCACATATATACCATGGTATACTATGCAGCCATAAAGAAGAATGAGTTCCCTTTGCAGGGATATGGGTGAAGCTGGAAGCCATCATTCTCAGCAAACTAACACAGGAACAGAAAACCAAACACTGCATGTTTTCACTCATAAGTGAGAGCTGAACAATGAGAACACATGGACACAGGGAGGGGAACATCACACACCAGGGCCTGTTGGTGTTTGGGGTGGTGGGCAAAGGGAGGGAGAGCATTACGACAAATATCTAATGCACGTAGGGCTTAAAACCTAGCCTGGTCTGCCCAGGCTCCTCCCTCCCTGTTACCACAGCTGCCCTCCATCCCCTGCAGGGAGTAGAGATGGGATGGGGTCAGGCAAGTACACTGGATGGCAGCCACGCTAGCAACACTGTGGTGTATCTGGTGAGCAGCTGACCAGTCTGTATCTCAGAAGAGGAAGTCTCTCATCCGCCCATCCCTGATCCAAGTACCAATCTTCTAGTGACATGGAAGCTGAAAGATCCCTGGGTTTCTCCTGTCTTTCATGGGTTGGGGAATGTGCCCATAGGAAGGGGACATGCCTGGCTTGACCTTCCCAAACCCCACCCCCAACCAAGGCACAGTTCAGCAGTTTGGCTGCTGGTGGGAATTGGTACCTGACCTGCATGGCAGGTCATGGTCCCAGGTAAATATGAAGGTCTGTATTTGTCCATGGAATATCCTCATGCCTAGTGTCTATACTTGTTCCTCAAATACTGTCATGCCCAAGTGCCTGTGGAGAGAAAAGGATCCTATCTTCTTCTTTATAGTTTCCCTGAATTTGGTGTTTATCATAGGCACTCTTTGAAGGGGATGAGCCACCAAATTCAAATTGTGTAATTTCAGTGTTTCTGTATATGAGTTAGACGCTCTGATATTTGCATTTTAAACTAGCACTGCACAGTATAAATGAATGGTAAAACTCATGTTAATAAATTTTTAATTTTTTTAACTTAAAACATTAAATAGCAAATAGAACACACCAGGCCAAGTCAAGAGAGACCACGGAAGAAAGGAAGTTTATGTGAATTCTTATTGGACAATATATTCCTGCTTTTTGAACAAGAGGCCTCAAATTTTCGTGGTACACTGGGTCCCTCAAATTATGCAGCCTCCATGATTAGACTGACTTTCAATTAGCAAAGGAGTACCTTTTAAGTGTAGATATCCTTCTAAGATCTTCTTAGAATGTGTAGATTATACTTTTCTTTATGCCTTATAATACTTCACTTATCTCTATATTTCTCTACGTTTTTAAATTCTGCCCCTACTAAATTATAAATTCTGTAGACAACAACTGTACCTTATTCATCTTTTATCTAATTCCTCTTAAATCTAGTACAATGGTCCAAACATGGAAGATTCTCAATTAAAATTGCTGCATGCCTGAAAATCACAAATAAGGAAATATTTAAAATGCCCATATGGTTTGGATGTTTGTCCCGTCCAGATATCATGTTGAAATGTGATCCCCAGTATTGGAGGTGGGTCTGGTGGGAGGCATTTGGGTCAAAGGGCAGATCCCTCATGAATGGCTTGGTGACACCCCTATGCTAATGAATTAGTTCTTGCTCTTTTAGTTCATTTAGTGGTGGCTGGTTGTTTAAAGGAGCCTGGCACCTCTGCCCCCTCTCTCCCCCTTCTCTTGCCAGTGACTTGCCTTCTCCCCCTTTACTTTCTGCCATGAGTAAAAGCTTCCTGAGGACTCACCAGCAGCTGAGTAGATGAGGATATAATGCTTGTATAGCCTACACAACTGTGAGCCAGATAAACCTCTTTTATGAATTACCCAGTCTCAGGTATTCATTTATAGCAATGCAAAATGGATTAACAAAAATGCCTCCAAGGAGCTTGTCATCATTATAGAAATAAGAATCCAGAAAAGAGATAAATCCAAACTTTCCATGTTCATCCCTGTTTCTTTCCTGAGCTTCAGGCTATAGTTCCAACTGCTTGCTGAATAAACATCTTCATCTGAATGCCCCATGGACATCTCAAATTCAATATGCCCAGCTTATCTTTATCTACCTTCACCTCATCACCTCCTTCCCTCCTTCTGGGGTTTGTAGTAAATGGCTGCACCATTTCCCTTGTTACTCAAGCCAGAAATTTGACCACTGTGCCTCAATCTTTCTCCTTCCTATCTCCCATATCAATCTTTGAGTCTATTCATCTTACCAGCTGTCTCTCTTGATATTTACTTTTAGAATCTCTTCATTTCCTCATATTGCCAACCACCTCTCCAACCCCCAGTTCAGGACATCCCCATCTATTGCCTGGACTATACTTGTCATTCAGTCTCTCTACTTTTATTATTTTCCCTCCTTATCCTTCCATCTACATTTAATTGATACAGGGTATCTTGAAATATTTGACGGAAAAGTTTTCATTCTGTTTTATACTGGTAAATTGATAAAATGGTTATATTAAAAAACTGCTTTTATAATTCCTCAAAACCACAATGAGATCTCACTTTATACCTACCAAGATGGCTATAATTTTAAAGTTTTTTTAATTAAAAAAAAAAAACAGGCCAGGCGTGGCAGCTTACACTTGTAAACCTGGCACTTTGGAAGGCTGAGGCAGGTGGATCAGTTGAGCTCAGGAGTTTGAGACCATCCTGGGCAACATGGTAAAATCCTGTCTCTACAAAAAATAGAAAAATTAGCTTGGTGTGGTGGTGCATGCCTGTACTCCTAGCTACTCAGGAGGCTGAGGTAGGAGGATCACTTGAGCCTGGGAGGTTGAGGCTGCAGTGAGCCATGATTGTGAAGAAAAAGAAGGGAAAGGGAAAGGGAAATAAAAAAAGAAAAAGGTAAAGAAAAAGAGAAAGAGAAGGAAAAAAAGAATAAAAAGAAAAAAAGAAAAAGAAAAAAGTGTTGGTAAGGATTTGAAGACTGAAACCCCCGTGCGTTGCTGGTGAGAAAGTAAAATGGCACAGCCAGTGTGTAAAACAGTTTCACAGCTCCTCAAAAAAGGTAACTACAGAATTATGTGGGCTAGCAGTTTTACTCTGAGGTACATACCCAAATGAATGAAAATGGACTCAGCCAGATACTAGTATGCCAATGTTTGTTTGCAGCATTACTTACAATAGCCAAAAGATGGAAATATTTCCAGTACCCATCAACAGATACACAGATAAAGAAAATCCAGTGTATCTATGTATACAATGGAATATCACTCAGTCATAAAAAAGAATGAAAGTTCTGATACCTGCTACAACATGGATGAACCTCAAAAACATTATGCTATATGAAAGTAGCCAGGCACAAAAGGACAAATCCTAGACAATTCCACTTATATGAAATAATAAAAACAGGCAAGATCAGAGAGACAGAAAACAGATTAGAGGTTTCCAGGGGCTGGGGTGAGAGGGAAGTAAAGAGTTATTGCTTAGTAGGTACAGAGTTTCTGTTTGGGTGATAAAAGAATATTGGAAGTAGATAGTGGAGATGGTTATACAACATAGTGAATGTAATTAATACTGCTGAAATATACACTTTAAAATGGTTAAAATGCCCAATTTTATGCTATATTTTACCACAATAAATAAAATTCTTTCCAGAAATAACATTCATGTACATGAAAGCAAAAAAAAATCCTTCTTTATATGGATTATGTGAAATTTAAAATTATATTAGAATAATTGTTCTTGGTACATATTTATGTGTGATATTTACTTTCTTTGCTGTAAATTACACTATGTGAACGTTATTTTCCCCCCAAAATTAAAATTTTCATTAAATTATCTGAAATTTTTTATAGCTGAATTTTATGGTTAAAAAATTTGAAGTTGTTACACCTTTAATGGACCCTTCCCTGAAGTCCGCATTATGTTTCATTGAGAGAGCACTCTTATTTATTATTTATTTATTTAGAGACAGAATCTCGCTCTGTCACCCAGATGGGAGTGCAGTGGCACGATCTCGGCTCACTGCAACCCCTGCCTCCCTGGCTCAAGCAATTCTCTTGCCTCAGCCTCCCAAGTAGCTGGGACTACAGGTGTGCGCCTCCATGCCCAGATAACTTTTGTATTTTTAGTAGAGATGGGGTTTCACCATATTGGCCAGGCTGGTCTCAAACCCCTGACCTTGCAATCCGCCCACCTCGGCCTCCCAGTGCTGGGATTACAGGTGTGAACAACCACGCGCAGCTGAGAAAGCACTCTTCACAGTATCTGGTAAGCCCACATCAAAATTGAATGTTGCATATTGAAATTATAGGTATTTCAGGTCAAATATTTTCACAGATACTATCTTTCTGCCATTCTTTAGAGTGCTTTTCTGCAATACATAATTTTACAAAACAAATTTGTTCAAAAAGTTGCCTCTATGATCCTTCTGAATGCTACATCAAATTTAGATGCTAAATATCATAAATCTTTTCACGTCCTTCCGTCTTAGCAGTCTTAGCATAGAATACTGATTCATCCAGTTAAAAACAGGAGCTCCATTAAAAGGTTATTCCCACAAACGGAAATATTGCAAGGCAAAATTTAGAACTTCAGAATTAGATATTACATACCACTTAAGTCCTCATTAGGTATTTCCATTCTTCTCTTACATTGCAGAGATAAATTTGAATGTCTTCCTACTTCTAAGCTTTCCTTTATCATCCCCAGTAAATATAATTTGCTAAATAATTTTTTTGGGTTTCCATTTATTAAAAACTTGCATTAAAAATTCTCAACTTATTTTAAACAAAACAGTCCAAGGACTTGTCCACAAAATTTTAAAACCACTGTAGGCCACTTAGGCTGATTTGCAAAGAGTCCTCCAAAGGCTCAGATATGTCTAAAATCCAATTGTTGATGAGAAGAGAAAAAAATAATTGTGCCATGAAAAAGTAGTTTTGTGTATTTAACATTATCAACATCGTGAACTCATATAGACTGTTTACATATTGATTTTTATATATTCAGAGTTCTAGCTACTCTGAATATATTAAAAATGTATTTAATTGATAGAATAGCAACTTGTTCAGTTGCATTTATAAAGTATGTATGCACCACAAAAAAATCCAAGTACATATATTTCAGCTTCATAAGTTTCTTAAATTTACTATAAAAATAATGGTTTATACCATGCCTGTTGTCCTTCACCAAATTTGTATTTCTCTTATCACAAAATAATTCCTTGTACAAAGTTGAACTTCTAAACTAAGTTTGCAATAGCAATCACAATAATGCCAACCAAATGAACTTCCAAAAAAAGTTTACTTTGGTTTCATGAATTATATATTTCTTAAAAAGGGAACATTATTGGAATTGGTTTCCATTATTTAAAGCATGTGATAATACCAGCATAAACTGGTATCATTTGACTCAGAATTTTTCTTCTATTAATGGAGCCAATATATTAAGAATTTTCACTTCACTTGGTAAGTTCACTAGAAAACTTGGAAATGAAGATGAGCAGAGTAGTTATTTGCTGTAATATGAAGTCATGTTTCATAGAGTAATAAGGAAATGCACTTTCTGCATCTGTACAAATTAAATTGTTATACAGTTTTCTTATAAATATTAAATTTTGTAATAGATTTTTCAGCAGACTTTTCATTTGATTAGTGACATCATTTTATGCAAGTTATCCAATCACCATCTACTTTCTCAAGAAACAATTCACTACTTAATTCTTCATTGAACATAGGCTTTTGACTATTTAAACTCATGGCTGCTGAAAGCATTTTTTGCTAAATAAAAGAGCACCATCAAACAATGAATTAAGTAAGTAATTGTAGATTTATACCCTCTAATAAATGGCAAACCCACTGTAGTAAATACCGAGATTTCTCTTTTTATGCTTTACAGAAAGACCACCCAACTTCTACTTCCTGCTCATTATTTCATGTACATTTAACCTTTACTGACCCTTGTTTTCTACTGACCATGATGGATTCCTGTGTCTCATAGACTGGCATAACTGGCTGGCACATCAGATAGAGAAGTTTCAAATACTTCTCCCACCACTGCCCAAGACTTAAAGGACTCAGACCTACCTACTGGGTAGGTACTGGGTAGGTGTTTATGGTAAACACCCTGCTTATTGTCCTTGAATGGGAGATGCCTTTTAGAGTTAACTATATGTTCAGGTGAGAATTCTGTTCACTGACAAACATCTCAAGCGCTACAAAAAGAGATCCTGGTAGAAGCCAGAAATACAGAGTTGTTAATTTGTTAAAAATGAAAAATCTAAGACAAATGATAAAAATAGATAAGACACTAGAACAGGCAAATTATTCCATTTTGTTATCCAACTTATCTTTTCCCACTGAAGCCAGTGTGATGTTTTTGAAATGTAAATTTGATCTTGTCCTTATTAAATTCCTTCAATGGCTCCTTCTAAGCTAATGTTCAAAACCTTTGGGATAGCCTATGACGTTCTTCATGAAATGTACTTCCTCATCACTTGCCATCCCCACCTCACATAGTAGAGTTTACCTTCTCTGAATAAGAAGAAACGTAGTAGTACAGGGGGAACTAACTAAATTTCCTTAATAAGCTATCCTGCCATGATTTCCTTGCGAGATCTAAGATCTGCCTGTGGGCCTGGCTGACTCTTCCCCTTCCTTCAGGTATCAGGCCAAATGTACTTCTTCAGGGAATACCTTCTGGACTGCAAGTCTGAGTCAGGAGTCTTTCCCATCTCTCCTTGCTGTGTTCCCCACTCTTAACACTCACTGCTCTCTAGTAGAATCTAACCTGTGTTCTTTTCTGATCCTTCTGTTTTAACTAGTGTCCAAGAAAGCAGACATGTCTTACTTACCATTGTATAACTATATAGTACACGTAGTTAGCCCTTAAAATATTATTTACATACATGAATGACAATAAAAGACAGCATATAATCAGTGCCAAATTAGTAGTATAGAGGGATAATAACTGCTGTGAGTACAGAGGAGTAAGAGTACACTTTAGACCCATTAGATTTCACTAAAGATATATTTGGTCTAGATCCTAAGGAGCTCAAATAGGAAGGGTCAGGGTCAGAGTTAAGGTTAGGCTTAGATTTTAATAGGGTAGGGCCCAGGACATATGTAACGATTGGAGCAGCTTGCCTGCAGAGTATGTGAAAGGGCTTGGAACATAATGAAAAAGATCAGTGAGGCCCCATTGTAGAAGGTCTCGGATTCCAGCAGATTCCAGTCTAAGACATTTACTTTATCTTGTAGGCATGGGGATGTCACTAAAAATTTGTGGGTCAGCATTTTACAATACAGCTAACTAGATTTAGTTTGATAAAGAACAAACTGGAAATCCTGAAGCTCTACATTTCTAACAAATACTTCCTCAATTTAGACTCACAGCTGGCTCTGCCTTCCATAACCACAATCACACCCACAGAATAAAAACTAGACAATGAATTTCTATAGATGCCCAGAAATTCCTAGGAAGCTGAAGAGTATAATCTTAGTCTCAAAAAAATGCACACAGTGTTAACGGCTCAGTAATTGGGGAGGGTCTTCAAATCCTTCCAATAATGGAGTTAGATATACCTCATGTTGGCAGTGGCATTCAAGCTAGTTTCTCAAATATGAATTTGAAAACTCATTATATAGATGTACACAAGATGTTCTCATCTTTTTGCCCCTTATTCTTAAGGCTGTCAGAAACTTCTTACCAGTTGAATGGGAGCCAGTGCAGAAATGTAGCGTATGTAGACTGACACACACACACACACACACACTCACATAGCACCAATGTGATTCAGACGTGAATTGACTTGGCATAAAGCTGTTGCCAGACATGTTATTAAATGCACCATTCTAGTAATGACTGTCCCACTTCCTGAGCCTTCATCCCACCTCCCACTAACCTTGCTGTCTTTCATTTTGAATTGAAGTACCCATTAAGGAATCCAGAAGGGCTCTTTCTCCATTAACACTAGCAACATTTTATCGTATACTATCTGGTTCGTTTGCCATATGTATCTACTTTCCTACCCATAACACAAACACACATGTGGCAAATATGTCCTTACTAAGTACCAATGCGGATGACAATTTGGGAGGAGTTCACTTAGTCAATTCAAATGGCAAAGGGGATAAAAATGGTAAATTTCACAGTTCAGCAGTAAAATAATAGTACCCTGTTATTTAACCAACATGGACAACAATCCTGTCTTAAAAATATGCATCTGACCAGTTTCTCTTACACTCAAAGACTTTCACCTTCCAGAGACACAACCAATAATTTTGCTCATCCAGAGCCAATAATTTTGTCTTTCACACTCTAGGTTGACAATTTGTTCTTGAAATGAAGTTGTCAGTATTATGCCTGTCAGTCATCACCAAAACTTGTCACAGCTAGGATGGTGTAGCTTAAATATTTTTCATACTTTTAAGGTAACAGCCTTTCTCCTAATTTTTGCTCTATTGCAATAAAAGAAAAGTCCAGAAAAGTTTGCTTCTGAAAATGAATATGAATAATTCCTCAAAGCTGGCTTGCACATACCACCTTGTTTTTACCAGCTGTTTTCTATTTCCACTGTTAGGAACTGGCATTGTGGTTTATTTTAATGCAAAAGAGGTGTTGATTCCATTACAGGAGTGGTTCCCATATATTATGGCAGAATCAGCAGGAAAGCCTATTCTACTCTTTGAGTGGGATAAAAACACTCAGGACTTAGTCATTGAAGATGTATCTTTTGCTGTGAAGATTCAAAATGTAAAAGATGAGTTACAGTTGGAAAAATTTAGTAGAAATACATCATGTACTATTACCTTTAGACTATCAAATTCCCAAAATAACAGACCTATCAGTCCACTGTAACTAAACTGGTTGTCTGAGCATACCATCTTTCACTGGCTTTCCCACCATCAACCTCCCCAGCACAGCTGGTTGGCACTGTTGCCCATTGCCCTCCTCTTGCAATGACTAAGGGAGACAATTAGGAGAATATAAGGTAAAACAAAACCTTTTTTTGATAGAACATGTTTTTTAAAAAAATATACAACTCATGCTACTTCTACCTCATCCTCTACACATGGGAGCTCTGAATGTGAAAGCAGAAAATTATTAGCAGAACAAATAATAATGAGTAGTTAAGATATCAGAAACCACCCAGACAGCTCTGATCACTTTTGTTCTTTTTGGCAAATGGATTAAATTCCAATAGCCATAATGCCTATGTCCTATGTCCTCTTTAAGAAAACTATTTGATGCAAAGTACTCTATTAACCATTTTCAATTGTAGCGTGCACAAGAGAGCTGGATGGTCTTCGAATACAGCCTCTGTAGGCAAGCTGCTGACAACACTCCTCCTTCCTTACATTCCTCTATCCTTTCTGGCTCGCTCTTTCATTTACTTCTTCTTGCTCTCCCCTTCCTAGAAGGGAGTTTTGTTTTCAATTAACGAAGAAAAACAGAGTTTCTATCCCCTGATTGTCCTTCTCAGAACATCTTTGGACAACAACAGCTGCTCGGCATCTGTGGGAAATGGTTTTATTAAAGAGATTGGGGAGCATTGATTCAATTCAGTAGACAAGAGAAGTCAAAATTACCATTAGCTACATTAGTGCACTTACTGCTCCAGACTGTGAAAGGAATTGTGAGGCTCCTCACTCAGAGGCCACATGAAGGCAATGAAGGAAACCACAATTACCTCCCTGAAGATCTCTCAGCAGGACTGTAATTGGGCATGCCACGGTACTCAGTGTTAGCTGCAGTGATGAACAGCCAGCCTGTCACTGCATGTACAGGAACCATCCTGGAACTAAAAGTCTTGGTGACTTCTGAATCCATTTCTCATAATGTAATCAATAAAATGCTTCATCATGACCCACTAAATCCTGCAGACATTGCATTAGACTCTAACATCTCCACAAAGGGTAAAACAGAATTCTCTGATTTCACCACTTAGTAAACCTATAGACAATGGGAAAAAACCTACCCCCACTCCCCAGTTGGCACAACCTCCTACTACAGACCTATTTTATTTTATTTCATCTCCTTCTCAAACTAGCTTTTATTTGGGAGGTGCGTCATGTCAATACATACTTCTTTAAAAATCTATGATTTACTGGTACCAAAACAGAGATATAGACCAATGGAACAGAACAGAGGCCTCAGAAATAATGCCACATATTTACAACTATCTGATCTTTGACAAACCTGACAAAAACAAGAAATAGGGAAAGGATTTGCTATTTAATAAATGAAGCTGGGAAAACTGGCTAGCCATATGTGGAAAGCTGAAACTGGATCCCTTCCTTACACCTTATACAAAAATTAATTTAAGATGGATTAAAGATTTAAATATTAGACCTAAAACCATAAAAACCCTAGAAGAAAACCTAGGCAATACCATTCAGGACATAGACATGGGCAAGGACTTCATGTCTAAAACACCAAAATCAATGGCAACAAAAGCCAAAATTGACGAATGGGATCTAATTAAACTAAAGAGCTTCTGCACAGCAAAAGAAACTACTGTCAGAGTGAACAGGAAACCTACAGAATGGGAGAACATTTTTGCAATCTACTCATCTGACAAAGGGCTAATATCCAGAATCTATAATGAACTCAAACAAATTTACAAGAAAAAAACAAACAACCCCATCAAAAAGAACACACACTCCTCAAAAGAAGACATTTATGCAGCCAAAAGACACATGAAAAAATGCTCATCATCACTGGTCATCAGAGAAATGCAAATCAAAACCACAATGAGATACCATCTCACACCAGTTAGATCATTCAAAAGTCAGGAAACAACAGGTGCTGGAGAGGATGTGGAGAAATAGGAACACTTTTACACTGTTGGTGACACTGTAAACTAGTTCAACCATTGTGGAAGTCAGTGTGGCGATTCCTCACGGATCTTGAACTAGAAATACCATTTGACCCAGCCATCCCATTACTGGGTATATACCCAAAGGATTATAAATCATGCTGCTATAAAGACACATGCACACGTATGTTTATCGTGGTACTATTCACAATAACAAAGACTTGGAACCAACCCAAATGTCCAACAATGATAGAATGGATTAAGAAAATGTGGCACATATACACCATGGAATACTATGCAGCCACAAAAAATGATGAGTTCATGTCCTTTGTAGGGACATGGATGAAGCTGGAAACCATCATTCTTAGCAAACTATCTCAAGGACAAAAAACCAAACACCACATGTTCTCACTCATAGGTGGGAATTGAACAATGAGAACACATGGACACGGGAAGGGGAACATCACACACTGGGGCCTGTTGTGGGGTGGGGTGAGGGGGGAGGGATAGCATTAGGAGATATACCTAATGTTAAATGACGAGTTAATGGGTGCAGCACACCAACATGTCACATGTATATATATGTAACAAACCTGCACGTTGTGCACATGTACCCTAAAACTTAAAATATAATAAAAAAACTATTCTGTTTTTCTTTTAAATTGGTGCCACATTAAAGAATCAGCAACATTAAGTATACTACGCAGCATTGTGGCTCTTTACAGCTTAAGGAGAGAAAGCCCCGCATTTCCAGTGCTTTCAATTTTTCACCTTCCCTTGTGAGATCCCATATTCTAAATTTCTTAAGTGCTCACTAAAGAGAGCCTGAATCTGAATCCCAGACGGAAAGATTGCTTAGAAATGCTTAATGAATTAGAAAGCATCATGAGTTTTTTATCCAAAACTACAAGCTTGAAAAAGATAACTTAGATCACAGATCCAATCACATGGAGTTTCCTTAGAAATAGCAAACCATATTCCCTTGGAGAAAAGGGCTTAAAACCAGTGCAGGGTTGGTTATAACTCCTCCACTGTAGTCACGACTGAGTTGACCAACACTGGCAACTTTATAAAAGGAAATGAAGATGTAAACTGAGCACAGTAAGCCAGATTCTCTCTCAAGAATTTGAGCTGTAAGGCAGACTAAATAAAAAATATGATGACGGGTACAAGAATTGGAAGCAGCAGCATGTGGAATTGGGTCATGCAGCCATAATGGGCATGTGCTGATGAAACCATTTAGGTTTAGTAGGAGATATTGATAAACACTGATGAACATGCAGACTGGACAAAAGTCCCAGCCTGCCTGCCACTGGCATCCAAGAACACTGTCCCAAGGGCCTAGGAGTTGACATGCCCTGCCTGTGGCTTCTGGCTCACATGTGGACCATCAGAGGACCTAACAACAGGACCAGAACACCTGCCACCAGCACTCAAGATTCCCCATCCACCACGGTCTGAACAGGCACACTATCTGGGGGCCTGAGAATAGGACTGCACTGCCTGGCGCCACCATCACCACCCACACAACCTACCAACCTCGAGACTGGCCCTGCTGGCCTGCTACTGCCACTGCTGGAAACCACACAAGCCACCTACCATATGACCCAGAAATCCCACTACTGGGGATTTATCCAAAGGAAAGGAGAGAAAAATCAGTATCTCAAAGGGATACCTGCACTCCCATGTTTTTTGCAGCACTATTCACAATAGCAACAATATGGAATCAACCTAAGTGTCCATCAATGTATGTATGGATAAAGAAAATGTTATATATATATATATATACACACACATATATACAATGGAATATTATTTAGCCATAATAAAAAATGAAATCCTGTCGTTTGCAGCACCATGGATGGAACTGGTGGTCATTATTTTGTGTGAAATAGCCAGGCATAGAATAACAAATATTGCATGTATTCACTCATATGTGGGAGCCAAAAGTTGATCTTATGGAAGTAGAGAGTAGGATGATAGTTACCAGAGGCTGGAAGGGTATGTGGATGGGAGGAAGCGATGAAGAGAAGTTGGTTAATGGGTACAAACATACTGTTAGATAGAAAAGTAAGCTCTAGTGTTCGACAGCACAGTAGGGTACTATAGTTAACAATATATTGTATATTTCAAAATATCTAGAAGATTTGAAATGTTACCAACATAAAAGTGTTCAATATAATAACCTCACTTGATTTTTTCTATGCATGTATCAAAATATCACATGTGCCCTCTAAACATGTACAAATATTGTGTAGCAGTTGAAAAATAAAACACATAGACTTAAAGGACAGAGGAAGCATCTTAACTTTTCGAATTTCCAGTTCTAGTTTCTGCATGACCTTGCTCTACTTTGTTTTCTATTCCTAAATATATGCACTCTACTTTAAGTGGGCTTTTATTCCCTCCAAGCAATAAATCTTTTTTTAAAAAATTGGATTATAACTGGCCCAAGTTACCAATTCATATAAGGACAATTTGTGTACTAATTGAGAATGAAACTACTACAAGACTAGAGGTAGAGATATCCTTCACATAATTGCTGTTCCCCATTTTTAATGCACTAGGGAGTAAACAAAAGTCTAACCGCATTTCCAATTTCTCCCTATCACCACTTCCAAGCATTCCAGTGTTGTGAAACTTCTGGACCATATAAATCATATACTATACATGTCTCTAAAATGCCTGGATTAACAGTCATATTTAACTTTACTGGTTGAAGCTCTGGCACCTACTCCCGTGATTCCAACAAATCTTTTGAGAAAAAGTGAAGTCTTTTTTTTTTTTTTTAAATCATTCATTTTTTCAACCCTTAGAAATCCTGCATGGTGGCTCATGCCTATAATCCCAGCACTTTGGGAGGCCAAGGCAGGCAGATCACTTGAGCCCAGGAGTTTGAGGCCAAGGCCGGCAGATCGCTTGAGCCCAGGAGTTCAAGACCAGCCTGGGCAACATGGTGAAACCTCATCTTTACTAAAAATACAAAAAAATTAGCCAGGCAAGGTGGCAAGTAGCTGTAGTCCCAGCTACTTGAGAGGCTGAGGGAGAAGATCACCTGAGCTCAGGAAGCCGAGGCTGCAGTGAGCCATGATCACCACTGCACTACAGTCTGGGTGGCAGGAGTGAGACCCTGTCTCAAAAAGAAAGAAAAAAAGTAAAAGAAATCTCACAAAGATGCTCAATCTCTCAAAAATTACCAACTTCTACTTTCATGGCCCATATTGAGAAAACTGACAAAAGAAATTTTGGGTACAATCAAGATGGAACATTATCAAGCTTGGGGAAGCAGTGATTTCATGTTTCTTCTTTTCCCACCTGCTAACACACATACCTATGTTCGCTGTCTTTGCATCACGCCTCATTTGGCTGGTGAACCATTCCTACTCAAATTGAACCCACCACTGTCTTGTTACTTGTCATGTCCTCTTTTACTTTTTCTTATTAGGAGGCCCTGTTTGTTTTATTTCTTCTCTGTAAATATCTTGCGTTTTCCCCCTTGGTGTTTCTCCAGCACACTTTTGTATCCTTATTTGTATCCTTAACGTGATCGACATCTTCCATATTCCATGATGTCCAGGAAAATGAACTAGACGGAGACTGAAGGCACATGTATCAATCCCAGCTCTGCCACCAATTGTATGATCTTATCCCTTACTTTTCTCATCTGTACAATGATGAAGGGTTGAAACAGATGATCTCCAAAAGCCTTCCTTCTTAATTTCTGTAACTTTATAACATTTCTTCCAAAAGGAAAAAGCTTTTTAAAATGTTTCTCCCATGACTATGTCTTATCTTTGTATCTCCAGTACTTAATATTTGGAGGATGCCTAATAAACATCTGTTAAATGAGCATATCACCCCTGGCACTGATTTGTGGCATAAGCTTCAGTAATATTACATTTCATTATCACCAGTGCAACAAAATGGAAAAATGTACATTCTCCATAATTCCAGGTGGCAGAGGTGAGCAGAATAACCTGAAAAGACTATCCTCCATAAAAGAAGTCAAACTGACAGAACTCTACCACATTTTCAATGGGTCTGCAGATCATGGAAGGGTTTTGTGTCAGAGGCATGGGCATTTAGAAGGTGGCAGAGTCTAAAGGTGCAGGCAAATGTTGGAAGACTGTGATGTCATCTCTTCCTACAACCCTTCACATTTTCAATAACATTACTAAATTCACAAAATCATTGACTGGACTTTTACGGAAAATGACATAGTGAAAGTCTTCACGTTGGCTGGTGTAGGCTGGATTGTAATGGTATCAACATGCTAAGATTGACAATGATTAGAGGTGACCATAAGAAAATGGAATTGGGAAGTCATAGAAGTTATGTGGTGAATTCACATACACAAAAAGTGGCATATTCAGCACTATTCACAATAACAAAGATAAGGGATCAACCCAAGTGTCCATCAATGGATGAATGAATGAAGGAAACGTGTTATATATACACACAATGCAACACTGCTCTGCCATAAAAAATGAATGAGTTGTCATTTGCAGCAACATGGATGGAACTGGAGGTTATTAAGTGTAATAAGCCAGGCACAGAAAGACAGATTTCTCATTTTCTTACTCATATGGGAGCTTACAAACTTGATCTCATGGATGTAGAAAGTAGGGTAATAGATATCAGGGGCTGGGGAGGATATATGAGTGGGAGGGGTGATGAAGAGATTTTGGTCAATGAGTACAACATACAATGAGATAGAAGGTGCAAGTTCTGACATTCTATCGCAGAGCAGGGTGACTATAGTTAGCAACAACATACTGTATATTTCAGTCTCTAGAAGAGAGAACTTGAAATGTTTACAACACAAATAAGTAATAGATATCTCAAATACCCTGATGTAATCATTGCACATTCTACACATGCCACAAGAAAACCTAGCATATTGAGAATTTGAGCCCAAGTCACCTAAACCTTCAAGAAACTGAAATCCCAAGTGACATCTAGGTTACATGTCTCATTCCTTGCCAACAACTAGGGCCACAAATGCATAACTAGACTATTATAAATGTGATAACATATAAGAAATTAATATATCAAAGTTACATGGAAATGGTAGGATGCTATAATTAGGCCAACACCAATTATAATGGAAATACTTCCTTTGAATAAGGCAGGATGCTTAGTGATACAGCTCATAAAAAAACAAGCCTTTGGCCTGGGCACAGTGGCTCGCGCCTGCAATCCCAGAACTTTAGAAGGCCAAGGTGGGTGGATCACCTGAGGTCAGGAGTTCGAGACCAGCCAGACCAACATGGTGAAACCCCATCTCTAATAAATACAAAAAATTAGCCAGGCATGGTGGGGCATGCCTGTAATCCCAGCTACTTGGGAGGCTGAGGCAGGAGAATAGCTTGTACCTGGGAGGCAGAGGTTGCAGTGAGCCAAGATTGCACTCCAGCCTGGGCAACAAGAGTGAAACTCCATTTCAAGCAGACAAACAAAAAACAAACAAACAAAACCCACAAGCCTTCTCTGTGTACTAACTAAAAAAATAATTTGCCTTAACAGGATGTGCAAGACTGCATTTGCTTTTATACCTACTCCAAAGTACTAACTACGATTAAAAAAGAAATTATCTCTGGACCTCTGCCTTTTAAAAATTTACCACACCAATAACATCTGAAATCAAAGCTGTTGATCAAAGGAAAAAACCACTAAAATAAGTTGGCATTGTATTGGATAGCAGAGAGATTGAAGCAAAAGATATTCCACCAGCCTAATGACTGGGAAACTCTTTTATTGAATGTGAACTTAAGCAGGCTGAAATCTAACATGTCATGCGGTATTAGCCCTGTCTCCTAAGACCCTTTCTATTCTTTCCTCAGGAGCCACTTACCATAACATCTAAGATTATTTATCTCAGGATGCACTTGACTTACCAATAAAATCATTGAGTGGGAACTATCATGTCCCTACAATCATAACAGTAGCTGAAATGTGACAAACCAGAAAGGTAAAGAAAAATGGAGTTATACTGAGGTTAGCTTCAAGAGGCACTTCCTTTTTTTCCCAAAAATGAAAACTTTTTTTTTTTTTGCTTGACAATAAAAGACACATATGTTTACTGTAGAAAGTCAATATTCTGGTGTCTCTCTCTTCCTCTTATAAGGATACAAATCTTATCAGATCAGGGTCCCAAGCTTTTGACCTCATGTAACCTTAATTACCTAAAGGCCTTGTCTCCAAATACAGTAAAAATCTCAGGTGCTTTCCAGCTCTTGATGCACATTTTCACCAACAATTTATGATTGTGCCCATTATCCCTTGCAAATCAAGTATTCTCTACCTCCTCCCACATCAGACTGATAGTTTTAGTTTTTTTTTAAATGTTGAGATGGAGTTTGGCTCTTGTTGCCCAGGCTGGAGTGCAATGGCGCGATCTTGGCTCACTGCAACCTCCGCCTCCCAGGTTCAAGTGATTCTCCTGCCTCAGCCTCCAAGTAGCAGGGATTACAGACACCTGCCACCACACCCGGCTAATTTTTTGTATTTTCAGTCGAGACAGGGTTTTACCATGTTGGCCAGGATGGTCTGAAACTCCTGATCCACTGCTTCGTCCTCCCAAAGTGCTGGGATTACAGGCGTGAGCCATCGTGCCCACCCTGATAGTTTTTAAAACAATAGAATCTTGTTTTTATAAATGTTTATGTCACACTGGGGACTAGGCCAAATTTTGGATGGACATGATTCAGTTCACAACACCTTCCCATAAACATTTCAGATATTTAAATTTGTGTCAATATAGACCTACATGATCATTTTAATGGTTTCCTAATATTCTCTTGTATGGATATACCATCATTTAAAACGACACATATATTTCTAAATTTTAATATTCTAAATAATGCTGCAATGCAGATATATTTATGCCTATGTGCATTTATGTTTGTACCCTATTCTAATAATTTCCTTGTAGCATATTCCAGGTAAAGAGTCACCTTGTCCCTTTGGGCTTAGGAAATTGGCCTAAGATGATGTTGCTGTTCTGGCTATTGCTGTTGTTGTGAGTAATGAAGTTTTTGTCTCTGGCCCAGGCATCCATGAAACTGTTATGGCCTAACCTGTTGGCTGTGCCAGGAATGTAAAAATCTCAGGTGCTTTCCAGCTCTTGACATACATTTTAAAATCCAACAGTTTATTCCAGTGTCCTTTATCCTTTGCAGATAAGGGATTATCTACCTCCTCCCTTATTAGGCTGATTGCTTAGGAAAAAAAAATCAATAGAATCTTGTTGTATTTACAACTTTTTGTTTTTTGGCCATTCCTATAGCTTTTTTGTAAACATCAATTTTTCTATTGTGTGTTTTCTGTACAAAATTTAACATTTTTTGTATATTAGAAATATTGACATTTTGTCTGCTAGATATTAATGACTTTTTTTCAACCTAAGTATGTGTTTCATTTTTCTAAAGTCAAATATAAAAATATTTTGCTTTGTGAGATTTTGTCTAGATGTCATGTCTTCTCCGCTTTAAAATGAGTGCATGGTGACAAATCTTTGCAGATATTCAGCTGGGCCATCAATTGGCAGGAAGAGTACACCTGCACCCCCCTCTTCCTAATTGAGTTATCCAATTTGGTTGACGTGAGGTAGCTGAGCAAATGTTTCATACCTCAGTGTAGCTTTCTTTGCCTACACCTCAATATGACAGTGGCAGGGGCTCGTGGCCCAGCAACACTATCCTGTCCATGCTGGGGCTTCCCTGTGCTACACCACAACCCTTTATACTTGGAACTTACATCCCAATTCCAAAAGGCTTATACAAACAGTTGCTGAACTTAAAATCCCACTTCTGTTTATCAAGACCTGGCTCTCCTGAACCAAATTCAGTCTGCCCATATCTTTACCCCTTTTACTCCTCTTTTGCAGACTTCAAGCTATTATCATATTTTACTCGTCCAAAAAATTTTAGAGTCATTTCACAAATATTCCCTCATCTCTCTCCCCAAGCTCAATACCAGTAGAATCTTCAATGGGATTGCGTTAAATATGCCATTTAATTTAAAAAGCATTGATGCCTGAATCCACAGCATCTTCCTATACGTTCTTGCAAGAATCTTTTCATAGCCCTCATATATCTTTTTCATATTATCCCGCACGTTTATTGGTAAGTTTCATCTTTATTTTTTATTTTTATTTTTTCCTACTGTATAACCAGTTAGTATACTTAAAAACCATTGACTTTAATATCTTATAGCCAGCCATTTAACTTAATTTTATTGGCACTAATAGTTTTCCAGGTGATTATCTGCAAATAATAGATAGCTATAGTCCCTTTCTGTAGTGGCATTTAGGGTAGCCAGATGAAATAGAGGACCAGAAATTGTTTGCTCATGTAAACTGGTAAGTTTTTAGTATGAGTTTTTCCTATGCAATACTTTAGAGTACTATTACTAAAAAATTGTTGTTCATCTGAAACTCAAGTTTAACTAAGTGTCTTGTATTTTTATTTGGTAAATCTGGCAAGTTTGGTTGTGGTGCTAGCACTACAAGAATTGTGCCAAATAATGATGATAGCATTGCCGTACTATTTCTGTTTTACTAGAAATGACTCTACAGTGTTTCTCTGTCAAGTATGTTAATAGCTCCTAATTTTAGTTATAAGTTCAACAGGACCAGAGACCTCTCACAAGTCTGTAAGCACAGTCCTAGCACCACGCCCGATATACAGTATATGTTTAAAAGATATTGACTGGATAAGTGATAAATATGCTTTACCATGTTAGCAAAGTTTAAGAAAGAAATTGTATAGCTGGCTGGGCATGGTGGCTCACGCCTGTAATCCCAGCACTTTGGGAGGCCAAGGTGGGCGGATCACGAGGTCAGGAATTTGATACCAGCCTGACCAATATGGTGAAACCCCGTGTCTACTAAAAATACAGAAATTAGCTGGGCATGGTGGTGCGCACCTGTAGTCCCAGCTACTCGGAAGGCTGGGGCAGCAGTATCGCTTGAACCTGGGAGGCAGAGGTTGCAGTGAGTTGAGATGGCACCACTCCAGTTCCATCCATGTTGCTGCAAATGACACCTCATTCATTTTTTATGGCTGAGTAGTGTTGCATTGTGTGTATATATAACACGTTTCCTTCATTCATTCATCCATTGATGGACACTTGGGTTGATCCCTTATCTTTGTTATTGTGAATAGTGCTGAACATGCCACTTTTTGTGTATGTGAATTCACCACATAACTTCTATGACTTCCCAATTCCATTTTCTTATGGTCACCTCTAATCATTATCAATCTTAGCATGTTGATACCATTACAATCCAGCCTACACCAGCCAACGTGAAGACTTTCACTATGTCATTTTCCATAAAAGTCCAGTCAATGATTTTGTGAATTTAGTAATGTTATTGAAAATGTGAAGGGTTGTAGGAAGAGATGACATCACAGTCTTCCAACATTTGCCTGCACCTTTAGACTCTGCCACCTTCTAAATGCCCATGCCTCTGACACAAAACCCTTCCATGATCTGCAGACCCATTGAAAATGTGGTAGAGTTCTGTCAGTTTGACTTCTTTTATGGAGGATAGTCTTTTCAGGTTATTCTGCTCACCTCTGCCACCTGGAATTGCACTCCAGCCTGGGCGACAGAGCAAGACTCCATCTAAAAAAAAAAAAAAAGAAAGAAAAACAAAATAAATTGTATAGCTTACATTGTATTGTTTTGTGAAACTATACAGGAATGTGTAGCTCAAGTGGCAAGTAAGATAAGAATGCATAAGCAGATATGAAATAACCGTATAAGAAGTTAATAGTAACTAAGAGTTTAGATTCAGAGCCATACTGCCTAGGTTCACATCTTGCCTCCATTTTACTGACTGCCTGATTGTGGGCAAGTTTCCCAAGTCCCAGTTTGCACATCTGTGAAACGAGAAGAATGACAGTATCTACCTCATAGGGTTATTATAAGAATTAATTGGGAAAATTCCTGGTAAATAATCAGCACAGTACCTGGCATGGAGCATTTTCATAAGTGATATCTATTAGAAATTATAGCTACTATTGAACATTTAGCAAGGACTAAGTACTGTTCTACATATTTTACTTATACTATCTCATTCAAAATAATATCACTCTTCACTTTTCTTTGCCCTGTTTCAGAGAATGAAACTAAGAAAATAGCTGAACTTTTTCAGAAGTCTGTAAATTGGTAATACAAGACTCTCAAAAAATAAGCCAGTGATTCTTAAATTGTAACCCTGGGACCAGCGGCCTCAGCATTACCAGACATTGATTTTCTATTGCTGCTGTAACAAACGACCACAAATTAAATGACTTAACGTAACACAAATTTGTTACCTCACCGTTTTTGTAGATCAGAAGTCTGAACCCAGCTTGGTTTTCTGCTTAGTGTTTTTACAAGGCCGAAATCAAGGTTTCAGCAGAGCTGCACTGCTTTCCAGAAGCTCTGGGGATGAATCCACTTGGATCATTCAGGGTATCAAGAAGCCAGTTCCATATAGGACCAAGGTCCCTGTTTCCTTGAGCCATTGGGGGTCATTCTCAGTTTCTAGGGGCCAACAACATTCCTTGGCTCACAGCTCCTTCCTCCGTCTTCAAAGCTAGCAAGGACAGAGTGAATGTTTCTCATGCCCCAAATGGCTCCGACTTCTCCTTCGGCCTCACCTCTCCTGTTCGCCTCATCTGCTTTCAAGGGCTCATTGGATTACATTGGCAATCTGGGATAATCTCCCTATTTTATGGCCAGTTGATTAGTAACCTTGATTCCATCTGCAAAGTCCCTCCACAGCAGCATCTAGATTGGTGCTCAAATAACCAGGGGAATGGGATTCCTTGGTGAGGCGTCTTTAGAATTGTTCCTTTCACACCTGAGAATTTTTGGAAATTCAAATTCTCTTGTCCTATCCCAGACTTACTGAATCAGAAACTCCAGAGGAAGGCCCAAAAACCTGTGTTTTAGTGTAATTCAGCTGATTCTGATTCGTGCACACCACAGTTTGAGAACCATTGAACTAGTGGAAGTGTTGGGGCATGCCGTTTGATTTCAAAACTTAAAGCTAAGCCAAGGATATCTGTTCTTAATTTTAAAGTAAATCTCTGAGAGGAACTCACTTTAATAAATTATTTTATAATACATGACTATATTAATTACATTATATTAACCATTACTGATTTGTTTTATTCAGTGGTGATAGATTTCAGTTTAATTTCCAACTGATACCAATGAAAATGTTGCTTCCTCAAAGAAAAAACGTTGTTTATATATACCTTCTTGAAAAAGAGGCTAATTTAAGGGGAAAGTTTTGCAATCATGGAAAATAACATGTAATTAAGAGCACCTGAGAAAATCCATAAACCAGCCTAGACACTCCTTCAACCCTGGTTAGTTAGAGGTAGCCGAGAAGGATTTTCCAGGTGCCGCTCATCTCTTATCATTCACCTCCTTGCATAGCTTTTTTGCTTTGCGTTTTTTGACTTTCAACACTCACATGAGAGGAGATTGATACAGAAGAAAGGGACTACAAGGGACCAAAGAGGACAAAACTGGCTCTAGAAAACAAGTCTTCAGAGTTAGTTGCTAAACTGGCCAGCTTGTGTACACATAGTTTGCAAATGCAGGCTAGCGAGGAATAATTTCCTGACTAAATCATTTTAAACACAACTTTTAATCCTACATAACTGTACTACATGCTTCAGAGATGTTTTAAAATGAAAGAAGAATAAAGTGGCATAAGACCTCTTTGCAAATAAAATGGTAAAAGATTGACATAGCTGCTCTAGCCCATAATGTCATATACCTACCCAAGTTGTAATGAACCATCTTCAAATACATTGCCTATTGTTTTTAAAATTGGGGGATGTGCAATCACAGCTACATAGTAAACCTGACATATGAATCTGATAATTTTTTAAGTTCATTTTATACTCCTTGAAAAATCTATCAAAACCTCAGAAGGCTGTGGGCATATGATTGATTCTTTTATCATATCTCCCTCCTTGGGATCCAGATTCTAGATCAAGCTCAAAAGCCATTACAATGCTAGCCTTCTATGTCCACAAATTTAATTGAACTAGCCTATGTTTTGTTGGTTTTTAAACATTTTCTTAGAAGGATTAGACTATGAAAATTGTTTAAAAATATGATAAAGGAGAGGGCTCCCTTCAATGTGTTTTAAAATATATCTCCACTTAAGCAACCTCACTGTTAAACTTGTCACTTGAGGGGGAGATTAATTTAGAACAAGACAAAATGGTCTTTCTTGCTAAGCCTTTTTTCTCCCTTGTGTATTTCTGAGCAGAAACTGTTACAATTCTATTTCAAGCTTAAAAAAAAATGTTTTATAAAGGCTCACCCTCAGCCCCTTGGCATTAGACCTGGTTTATCACTTTCCCCTGCAGACATTTACACAAGAGTATTAATGTGGCATGTCAGTAAATTGAGACTCTCAGAGTTAAGGGTTAATCAAAATAATTTAGGTGATAGCAGTTAACTCTCTGGAGAATCTGAGAACTGAGGCTCATCAGAAGCTGGCTGCACATGAGATGGAAAAAAATGTAAAAGCCAGGGCTCTTTCAGTAGAAATCTCCAGGTCTCAGCTGGCACACAGGCTCAATTATCGGCTTTTTTAGCTTGGTGAAAAGTCAAGCATCCCCAGGACCCTGCTGCTCCAGGCATTTCATTGGCTCATTAAATACAGGATTTTGTTTTTCAGCCCCAGCCAAACGTGATATGCTATCCAAACAGAAAGTATGATGAGAGCTGGAATAGCTAACACATGCGCTTCCTTTACCCCTTCTCTGCGCTTCTCTCATCCCACCCTGCCCCCTATGCACTTTATTACAAGCACAAAATTCCTACAGAAAGAAACAGTGAGAGGCTTCACTGCAGGGACTGTTCATAAGAACTCCAACCTCAGTCAGTTACTCGGAAAGTATGTTCTCAGCATGTGTGTTAGATTAATTCAACTAGAAATGTTTTTGCCCCAAAGGGCTCACAAAGTAGAAGATGACAATGAATAAACGAGACCCAGAAGACTTTAATACTAGATAAACATCAGTTAATCATGCTAAAATGTTCCAAAGTCAGAAGCCATCAATGAGCATGAGAAATCTTTGGAAAACTGCTTGATAAGATCAGGAAAAGTGGAGAAGAGTTTTTGCTTCCATTACTCATTGAAATGAAGAATAACTTATCCCCTAGATTGATCTCCTATGTAAAAAATATTCAGACTATTTTGGAATAGGGACCTGTTCTACACATGCGTAGGAACTGACTTTTAATGGTTAAAATAAGTCCAATACAGTGGAAGTGGAGAAGACAATTTCTGGATACAGTCCAGCAGACCCCAGAGCTTCCTGCTACTCTGAACAAACAGACACATTACTTTTTTCTCTTTTAGAAGTAAACAGTTTACAAGAACTGCAGAGCTATATCTTGAAACAATCTGCCACACCATTTTCCACACACATAATCCTCCTAGATTAATTTTAAAAAAAAGAATGTTGATATAACCAATATGAGTGACATGGTGGTAAAATAAAATGCATTCATGTGTGGCTGCTGACATCCTAAAGTAATAACACCCCTAATAGATAAAACCCTAAGAGCAACCCAAGAATATGTGTTATAAACCAAAAATATGTTTATATCTTTTGACTGAGGAATACCAGCTTGAGGATTTATCCCAAAATAAATAAATGAATAGAAGAAAAAGTCACATACTTAACTTACGTAAAAAAAAAGTATTGGGCTCTATATTGGCCCTGTGCAAAATCCTTATTTAGCAAAGAGACAAATAAGAAATTGTCTCCAATTTCTTATTTCTCTTTGCTAAATTACAAATTTACAAATTACAAACTACCTAGTGGGAGAAAATAGGGGCATAAATAATCACAATGTGATGTAATAAGCACATCATCTGAGATATACGCTAGGTTCAGCAGTAACACAGGAAGTGGGAGAAGAACTAAAGGGACATTTATTCAACATATATTGTAGAGCACCTCCTAAGGGCTGTGCTAGGCTCTGAGAATAAGAAGCAAGGCAGATTGCCCCTGTGCTCATGACGCCCATAGTGGTCTAGTGACTCCAGATGAAAAGGGCAGCACATGCCCATAAGAGATGAAATAGCCTAGTATATTTGAGGAACTGGATGTAATAAGGTATTTCTGGAGCATAGAGTTAAGGGTTAGGGTTAGAGGGAGTGAAAAGAGAAGCAAAGCCAGGCTGTCGGGAACGTGAATGCACAAAAAGGTGTTTAGACTTTACCCTATGTTTGATGTAGCTTCACTGAAGAATTTGCAGAGGAATGACAAAGTCGGATCTGCATTTTGAAAGGTGATTCTGTTACCAGCATAACATGAGTTGGGTTAAGGTGGATGTGAGCAGTGAGATTAGTGTCAGTGAAACCAAATGAGTCTACTGGTCTAGTCCAGACGAGAAGCCAAAAAAGCTTGAACTAGTTGAGTGCCAGAGAGTACAGAGAGAAGAGAAGCAATTCAAACAATCTGGTACAGCTGGCCTTTGACCTTCACAGGAGATTTGTCCTTGCAAACCCTCTATCTGATGCCCATGGAAGTGTTTATAGAAGGGCCCGGCTTTCTCTCAAACAACTTTCCATTGCCACTTAGATTCCTTTCCTGTACCTGTCTTGATACCATCAGTTAAATAACTATTAATTTTTCATTGTATCTTTCTGTTTCACTTGAGCAGTTTTTGCACTCAAACTGGAATGGCCATTGAAGTGCCTTCGCAATGATGAAGTTGGTTATGATGCTCATCTGAACCACTGCCAAATATGACATTTCACTTCAGTTTATCCAAATGATTTTCTTAGACTGCATTCTCTTTCTTTCTACCTCTGCCATTAGCAACAAGTAACGAGTTCTTTATAGAATTGTGTTTCATAAGAAATAAAGTTTTGTTTTTGTCCCTGTATATGCTAGGGCAAGTAAGGAACCACAGAGCTGAATATGGAGGCAGGATGGGTTTCTGTGACAGCTAGAAGCAGTGACTCACTTCTGTACTTAGCTATACATCATCCTACATTAAATATCGCCTCAGGATGTAATTAAATAATGCTTATAAGGTAGTTAATATTGTATCTAGTATACCAGAAGCATTCAAAAAATGTTAGTAATATAGTGAAATTTAATGCAGGTATCAAATTAGTTTTTTTTAATTTAATGGATATGAACTCTCTACCTCAGGCCAAAAAATTTTACATACAATTTCAGAATACATAGAAATGTATGAAAATAAGCACTAGGTAGGTATTACTGCATATGCTAAAAACTAACACACATATGCACACACACACATATATACATGCTAGTACATGAGAAAACCAGACCATTAAGTTAAAAAAGAGCAAAGTGAAAACACATGAATTGCATTATCTTATTTGTGTAAACATTTTTATAAATCTACAGCTAGACAGGAGGAATAAGTTCTAGTGTTCTATACCACTGTGTGATGACTATGGCTAACAGTACTATGTTACATAAGTTCAAATAGCTAAAAAAGGGTATTGAATGTTCCCAACACAAAGAAATGGTAAATGTTTGAAATGATGAATATGCTAATTACACTTATCTGATCACTTTACATTATATGTATCACATCACTATGTACCCCATAAATATATATAATTAGTATGTGTCAAAAAGATTTTCTCTTAGGAAAATAACAAATTTTTACAACTTTTAGAATATCTCTGTATTTTCAGAATAAAGTAATGAAACATTTCACAATTATTCTGGGAAAAATATCCATGCACTATTTTCAGGATAACATGATTTATATCATCTGACATTTTGGGGGTCTTTTGCTGGCAATAAAACATGCTGAGAGTGGCTAAGCATGCTGCAAAGTGATTTCTCAGTTGCTTTTGAGGTGTTTTAAGGTTCATTCCCTGTAAACACACAAATTTCTAGAGTGTTTTTTTTTAAACCTTTCAAGAGTTTACATGTCTGTAAAATGTCATTTAATGTCACTGGGATTCATGCAAATTGAAGCTTCTACCTCTGGTATAAAAATAAAGGTTATCACCTACAATGAAAAATGTGAATGTGTCATCTCTCTGAGGTGCCGCTTCACCAGACCCAAAGCATCAGAGTAGTGTTCCTTATACTAAAGAAAAAGAGACAGATTTGAAACTTTCTCCAGTAAGACAAAGATAGTCTGGGGGCAAGACTTCCTTGAGATACATTTAGCATAAGTGAGAGTTGTAAGGCTAGGGCCTTGTGATTGAAAATATGGTCTTCTAACCATCAGCAGCATCATCAGCATCATTGACACCTGTCAGAAATACAGAATCTCAGGCCCTACCCCAGGACAAGTGAAACAGAAACTGCATTTTAACAAGATTGCCAGTGATCTGGAAGCACATTAAGGTTTGAGGAGATCTGAACTTAAATCAGTGGCTGGTTTGGGCACTATCATTAACATTGTTTCTCATTAAACAACTTCATATATTTATTTTTCTGTAAATTGTTTTTATTATTTACAGTACTAAGTACTATATGGCTATTTTATTTTAACTACTTGAATATATACTTCAAAATAATGTGTTTTCCTTTGGAAAACTAATGTGTCTATTTTTTAAGTGACCCACTTTTAGGAAACTAACCATGACTTAAATTGAGACAGAAAAAAAATACTATAATAGGTGGACTCTAAAGGTAGCCCAGGAATACTGCAAATTGCAAAGTCAAAGATTTACTAGGAGGTAGAATTGACATGTCCTAATGAAACTGCAGGCCAGATGCAGTGGCTCATGCCTCTAATCCCTGCACTTTGGGAGGCCAAGGCTGGCGGATCACTTAAGATCAGGAGTTCGTGACCAGCCTGGCCAACATGGTGAAACCCCGTTTATACTAAAAATACAAAAATTAGCCTGGCATTTTGGTGGGCGGCTGTAATCCCAGCTACTCGGGAGGCTGAGGCGGGAGAATCGCTTGAACCCAGGAGGTGGAGGTTGCGGTGAGCCGAGATCGCGCCATTGCACTCCAGCCTGGGTGACAGAGACTCTGTCTCAAAAAAAAAAAGAAAGAAGAAAGAAGGAAGGGGAAGGGGAAGGGACAGAGAGAGAGAGAGAGAAAAAAAAAGAGAGAGAGAGAGAAAGAAAAAAGAAAGAGAGAGAGAAAGAAACTGCATGTGGAGACAAGACAACTGGGAGAGGAATTGCTAAGAATAACTCTGGGCTTTCTGGCCTTGGTAAGTGGATGAAGGCTGAAGCCCCATTCACCAATGGAAGATGTGTGGTTTTGGTAGGAAAAACCGTAAGTCCAATTTTTAGACATGCTGATGCCTGTGGATTTTCCAGATGAAAAAGTCTGAAAGATAGCTGGATACATGTGTGAGGCTCAGGGAAGATGGTTGCATTGATAAAACAGTGGGCCTCTTATGCAAGGCCCAGAGCAGGCTCCTCCAGCATCTGCACTAAAGCCATTACCTTCACTCTCTCTCGACCCAACCCTAACTGTTTAACAACAGGAACACTTCTGATGTCCATATCCACAATGCCCATGCAATTCTAAGACCTCAGTGAGACTTGATGGATCCACCATGAAACCATAGTTATCTTTACTCCCCAGCAGGGAGGGCCCTCTAGGTACAGTCTTACCAAGCTCATCTGGGGCAATTTCAGGAAGTCTGTACCAGAGCGGACTGGATCCCGGAAGGAAGAATACAGATGCCTGATATTATTCTAAACCAGGCAGAAGACTGGGTTTCTCCCCCAAATTCTCCAGCCTATAACCATAAGTTGCCATAGCCAATTCACTAACATGTGCAAGAAGGTACATTTCCCCTCAGAACTTGTGCATCATGGTTTTCTATGAGACATTTCCTGACAACCGCATTGGTGCCCTTGCTTCTAAAATAAATATGATTTTAGACTAAAGTAGAACTTAGACCCAACGGGTAAAGACTGGAAAGCTGCAAGTGAGAAAAGAAGGAAATATATTAGGTAATGTCTCCCACAAGTATATCATTTAAAAATATTTCAGAGAGAAGCTAACTTTTTTGCTTTTATATTTTTGTTCTTAAAACTTGACAGTTAAGCAAGAGAAGACATTTTTAAAATTTGGTACATTAATAAATTCAAATCAACAAAAGAGAAGCTACTCAGTGTGTTTGAATTTTTTAATTTTTTCAAAAAGTTGCCTCCAATATCAATTATAGAACTTAGGTTTATTGAGATAATTTTTCTTTTATAGACAGCACCACCTCTAAACACCACAACTTCTGCAGATGCAGCAGAAAAGCTGGATTTACACCCACTCTATAAAATTTCATTACTTAAAGAGGATATTTAAAATCTAAAAACTGACAGTCCAATTCAAGCAGGAATGAAACTGCCTATCTCGGGTAGTAGCATGCGTTTTAGCTAAGCTTCTCCATTGGGAGACTGCCTGTTTCTTTCTGCCTGGGAGAGATACTTTCTCATAGCCAGAGCAGAGGTGCTTGTTAAGAGTAATATTTCACGCTGGGCATGGTGGCTCATGCCTGTAATCCCAACAGTTTGGAAGGCTGAGGAGGGTGGATCATTTGAGGTCAAGAGTTCAGGATCAGCCTTGGCCAACAAGGTGAAACCCAGTCTCAACTAAAAATACAAAAATTAGCCGGGCGTGGTGGCACACACTTGTAATCCCAGCTACTCAGAAGTCTGAGGCAGGAGGATTGCTTGAACCTGGGAGGAGGAGGTTGCAGTGAGCCAAGATCATGCCACTGCACTCCAGCCTGGGCAACAGTGAAAGACTCCATCTCAAAAAAAAAAAAAAAAAAAGAGTAAATAAAATTTCAATGTTAAAGCAAGGAGCTTTCATTTGCGCCCTGTCTTGCCTCTGATGGAGATGCAAGCATTCTCCAGGTTGGATAACCTGATCACAACAATATCAGCTGCTGGAACGCCTCCTTCTCAGAGTGACCACTTTGGACAAGAAAATAATTTGTCGTAAGTGTAACATGACTAATATTTCTATGAGCTTCCTTCTCTGATGACAGGTGCAGCAAAATATGGTTTCAAAGATTAAGCCAATGAGATTTTATGGCCTTTGTCCATCAGCCCCATTATTTCACAGACTATTTTAGAGCTATGTATCAGGTAGACACTATTCTAGATGCTTCATATACATTATCTCATTTGATCCTCATATTGTTCCTAGCAGGTCAAGTTTCAATTATAGAGATGCGTATCACTTTTTCTTTATTCCCACCTTATCATCACCTTCCAAGAAGGGGTAGACCTTCATATGACAAGACCCTGATCCACCAGGTCACAGTTGACTAGACCAGAGGTCGACACCTGATATCAAGTAAACTGTGCTAATCAAATTCATACTTGTAGGAATTTGCAGCTGGATATATAAAACATTAAAACCAATAAATGCTGTAATAGGCTATATTTGATCCATTTGTAAGTCTTCAGAGAGAATAAAAAACGATGTAGAGACAAAAGACCATTTGGCTCTAAGACAAACTCACTCAGTACTCACTGATGCCTACGTTTCAATTCCTAGATTGACTTGTTTCTGAGGCCTACCACATTTCATGTCCTTGGGGGTTCATAAGGCACCCTGTATCTTTACAATTATTTCTTCTTTCTTCTTAAATTACCTTGAGTAGATAAGGTCATCTACTGAATACATTAAATACAACCCAATGGTCTCTAAGAGACTATCCTTATCTTCGTTTTATAGATGAGGAAACATACTCAGAGAGTTTAAGCAAGTTACCTGAGATCATGCAGATAGGAAAAAGTGGAATTCAAGCCCAAATCTACATGACTCCAAAGTTTGTGCATTTCACCACTAGATTAATTAAGATCCAAAAATTTGAATATACCTTGCTGTCTGTTAAAGCTGTCTAAATCTAAGCTAGAGGCTTTATGATTTACAGAAGTTATTGCCGTGTCTTCTTAGAGTTTAATACTCAAAACAACTGCTTACTGTACACAGACAGACATAGAGTGTCCATATTTTCATCTACATCATTAAGTCTAGGGAAGTGAAACTTCCTGCTTTCTAGCTGAGTTGGCCTTCTTTCAAGGACTCCAGTTCTAATTGCTTTTGCAGAACATGTATATTTCCAATACATTAGACTCATTTGCTCCCAAGGAAAAATTTGATTTTTTTCTGGTCAATTTGCTATGCACAATTTGTCATCACTAGACCATTCCTATTGTTTACCTTTATGGATGGTTTCCCAGATGAAATTCACATATATTTTTTTCTCTTTCTAACTAGCCACAAGGCTAGAGTTACTCATGTAACTCTTCAACAGTTCAGCTCTGGAGTTTAGCTATTAGCCTTACTTTATGGAGAAAAAACCCCACTTAAGCAAACCTATTACCATTTCTGAACTGTTTTGGTTTTTGTCCTGGGATGTGGGGCCTCACCACTCTATCATCCTACATAACTGCTTAGCTTACAAGAATCTGGACTTGGGCCACTCTGATTCAATGATTATGAGAATGGTTTAGGTTAAGATGTTTTTATTGTAGTTCAAGCAAAAAACCATCACTTGCTATAAATCCACCAATTTTGGTTACTTTAAATTTGTTATCCCCATAACATTATAACATCAACAAGAATTAGTAAAAATCATCCAGATGTCCACCACTCCAAGAAATCACCTTCATTAGTTTTCCTGTATTATTTTGTGTTCTGTTTGTAGACATGTATACATTTTACCTAGTTTTAATCATAACAGATGGTACTTTTAGTTAGCTTTCCTTCATATAATTTGTCAGGAATCACTTTTTTGAACTGCTAATTCTTTTAAATTATTGTTTGAGTAGCCACATTCAACCATGTCAGATGTTAAACTTTTAGTGTTTCTAGTTACTTCTTTAAACAATGCTAAATCTGGTAACCTAGCCTTTGAGGTGACAAGCTCATGCTTATACCCCCTCACCATGAGTGTTGACAACCATTGGCCACATGTAAGCAAAAACTAAACTGGCAGCAGGAGAGCTCATCCCAGGATGTTGCCAGTTTTTCATTTGCCTGGCAGGGGATCAGTATGCACCCATCTCTTCCTTGGCAGTAATCTAGGCAGATTTGGAAGGTTTTCATCATACTTAACTTGGGGTTCAAAAGCAACGACAACAAAAAAGCAGCTAGGGATCACTTCAACAACACATTTCATCCTGAGGGCAATATGGGTCAGTAGGTGACGTGCAGTACAAATTGAAACTAGTGTTTTCTATAAGTACTCAAAGTTCTGCGCCTCTATCTTCTCTCCAAATAGGTCCCAAATATGTTACAGAAAAATCTAGGATGGTATTTTCCTCCTTTGACCACAGCTGAGACTCAGAGGGACTTGAGGTCTTACTGGTACTATTAGTGAACATCTCTGAATTTTTCTCCTCTGGACCCTCAGTCAGTGCTTCTAGAACTGTGTGCCTCTTTTGGCTACTGTAAAAGGCACAGTGATTTAAGCCTGGAGAAATGTAAATCTGGGGCAACCAACAACCTCCCATCTATCCTTCAAACACATATACACACAATTTTACTCATATTGGTTCATTTTCTTATCAAACAAATACATGGAACAACACAGTAACAAGAAAAGCAAAGAGATTGGGAGTAGATAAGAGGTAACCTATATTTCCTAAGGTGTTTATACTGACCATCCCTCAGCCCTACCTTTACAGGGGGATTCTCTCTTAAGTCAGGTTGCAGTGTTTAAAACGCTATGCAATTTGCTACTGTGTTACTCAGTTTCCAAAAGCCACAATTTACTCAATTCACCTGTTCTGAATCTTTCTTGATTCTCAAAGAAGACTGTCTCTGATGAGCTCCAACCTTCTGGGTCACACTTCCTTCTGATATGGGGCCTCTCTCTTCTGTGAAGGTCTCTATTCTAGTCTTCCTGAAGCAGCCTGACGTACCTTCTTTCTCTGCATTTTCAAATGGCCACAATGATGTCACTCTCAGCTGTTTCTAAGCTGGTTCCTAACCTCAAGACTAAGGGAATGACTCAGCTGGAATCAGTAACCTTGTCTTTAAAAGGTCAGACTATTTTGAACCACCACCACCACCACCACAGACTTAATGCAGTCAACCTGTTTAACAGGTATAAATTAAATATGGGCATACTAAAGATGTGTTCTGAGTAAAAGAGACTTATAAAAGATGGAACATTGTTTGCCAAGATTCAAAAAAGTTTTAACTTTGAAATTTCATTACACTTAGTCTGTTGAGAATGGTAGACATTTTTAAAGCTACTAGTGAACTCCCAAAACTCAATTTGGCAGGCTTTCCTCTGACCTCATCTTCCTTGACCACTAGGCCTTAGAGTCCAAAGGCTGGAGGGGCTGAAGTTCTGATGTCCAAAAGGAAACGAAGGGTGACCCAGCTCCAGGAGAGAGAGGAGAGGAGAGAGGGAAAGAGACTAGCATTTGATACAATTGTCCCTCTAACCTTCCGTTCCTATCCTGGCTTCTCTGACACCCACAATGCCAAGTTAGTTTTGCTCTCATTCGTTTCCTGTTCCCTCAGGTAGTTTATTCATGCCAAGTGCCTGCAGTTATCACCTGCATGTGGTTTCTTGGTATTAGTTGAGAGTTGCAAGTAATAGAAACCTAACTTGAACTAGCATAAATTTTACAAACATATTTAAGGATCTTAGGCAAGCATGAAGCTGCCTAAATAAGGAATACTTGGGATCAGAGACTCAAACATGCGAGTTTTCTACCAATTTTGTTTTCTTTTTCTGTGTGACTGTTTCATTTTCCTGTGTGCAGACCATTTTGAATTTATATCTCTTTTGTTCCAGAGAGCAGGAAGACTGGGTTGTAATGTCTTGGTCTCAATTCCAGATTTCTAAGTAAGGCTATTAATTGGCTCAGTTTAGGCTTAGGTCTCGAATAAATCAATTTCAGCAGGGGGTAGCGTCAAGGGAAAAGGTTAGGTGATCACCTTGGATCAATCAACCATGGCTAGGTGGTCATAAGAACATGGTGTCCCTAATGTCACCTCCAGACTTAACTTCCCATCTGAGCACATGAAGAATTTGCTAGATATTGTCACATGCTGCCATCTCCAACTTAACAAGCCTGAAACTGATCTCATAATTTCCCACCCAAACTATAGGCCACCTTTACTATTTGTGAATGAATAGTAGTATCATTCTCTCACCATCCTTGGCCCAAACCTTGAATCATCCTGCCTCATCTCTTTCTCTTCTGAGGGCAGTCATCAATTTGTAAAACAGTATTGATTAATATTTAGTGAATATTTACTGTATACCACTAAATGGTATCTGTATTATCTTCTTTAATTCTCAAACAAACCCCTGAGATAGATTCTATTGGTAAAGCCATTTTTACAGATTAAGAAACTAAAAAAGTTAGCTTGCTCAAGATCATACAACTACAAAGTAATGGGACTTAGAAGTAAATTTAAGTCTGTTCAAACTCTGAGCCAAAGCTTTTGTTTTGTTTTGTTTTGTTTTTTGAGACGAAGTCTCACTCTGTTGCCCAGACTGGAGTGCAGTGGCTTGGTCTTGGCTCACTGCAACCTCTGCCTCCTGGGTTCAGGTGATCTTCTGCCTCAGCCTCCCGAGTAGCTGGGACTACAGGCATGTGCCACCACACCCGGCTATTTTTTATTTTGTATTTTTAGTAGAGACAGACTTTCACCATTTGGCCAGGCTGGTCTCAAACTCCTGACCTCAGGTGAACTGCCGGCCTCAGCCTCCCAAAGTGCCGGGATTACAGGTGTGAGCCACAGTGCCCGGCCTAAGCCAAAGCTTTTAACAATCATGTGATACTGTCTTATCGCTTCTCAAATATTTTTGTTACATAATATTTCTGATATCTCGTACCCTACAAATCCCTCCCCAATCAGCTTGTACACCCACGCACACAGCCCTGGCACTGCCATTCCCCTACAGCTGGAAAGCTAGAGTCAAGTGTGAGTAGCCCAAACTTTTTCAGGGGTTGCCGTGCTATGTTCCTTGACATTATATGTTAATTTTTAAAACAATGTGTTCATTTTTTTTTTTTTTTGAAACAGGTCTCACACCCATCACCCAGGCTGGAGTGCAGTAGTGTGATCATGGTTCACTGCAGCCTTGATTTCCTGGGCTCAGGTGATTCTCCCACCTCAGCCTCTTGATTAGCTGGGACTACAGGCACATGCCACCACTCCAGCTAATTTTTGTATTTTTTTGTAGAGACAGGGTTTCACCACATTGCCTAGGCTGGTCTTAAACTCCTGGGCCCAAGCAATCCTCCTGCCTCGGCTTCCAAAAGTGTTGGGACTACAGGCATGAGTAGCAGTGCCCTGCCAGTTTTTTTTTTTTTTTTTTTTTTTTTTAAGTAGTGAAATGTATTAGCTTGTTCTGTCTTCCTTTAAATCATTCATTCCTCTGTTATCTTCTATATTTTTCATGACTCACTGGACACCTGCAAAAATTCCAAAGCATAAAATGCTTTAGATGGATATAACCACTTATTATTGGCCTATGTGTTGAATATATCATATTTTCTTTGACTAGATGAGTCTCACTGTTAAGACTATTCCTAGGAAAGACCTTCACATAATGTGCATCAATTTTCAAGTCTGGTGAACCTTGCAAATCCTCCACCAGGGCACATTTTCCCTTGGCACATGGCAGTGTAGATCTCTTCTCACGTATAACCATTTGCTGGCCTATGTTGAATTTCTATTGCTTATGGTTAGTAGTTATAGTAAGGGGGACTTTAAAATGGTGCCCAATGACCCTCTCCTCCTGATCTTCACTCCTTTGTTTCATCCCTTCTCTCGAAGGTAGGCTGAACCTCATGGCTTGCTTCAACACAATAGGATACAGTAAAGTTGACAGATGTCACTTCCAAGAGTGGTTACAAAAGATGGTGACTGCTGTCTTGCTAGGAGACTCTATTTTGTTGTTGGCTTGTACACTTTGATGAAGCAAGCTGCTATGTTAAAGAGGCACATATAGTAAGGGGATGAGCAAGAAGCCAAATCTTCCTATCCACCAATGTAAGCTTGGAAGCAAATCCTTCCCCAGTCAAGACTTGAGATGACCCTGGAAATATGAAACCCTGTTAGGCCCTTCCTGGATTCCTTGACCCACAGAAATTGTGAGATAATAAAGTTTGTTGTCTTAAGCCACTAGATTTTATGGATTTTTACTCAGAAATAGATTAATAATATAACAAAATTCAAAACATCAACCTTTCCTCTATTAAACTGATGTAATCATATATTTGACTTTTTGGGAAAAATTATTTTTACAACTGTTTAACCTTTATTTGAGTCACACAATAAGCTATTTTTGTCCATCCTTAGAGTGTTTCCAGTTGATGACTTCCAGTATCCTATGCTAGGAACAGGGAAAGAGGCAAAGGCAAACATGTGGCTCCTTTTCTCTTAACACTACAACATTTGAGAAGCTGCAGAAAGTACACTTCCAACATAATTATATGAGCCTTTCAGTGTGACTTCTTGCCAATCCAAGGTCCCTCAACTAACATTCTTTCTACCATCAATTTCTTCATGTAATATTCTTCCTACTAAATACTAAACACACACTAAAAATTTAAATTTCAAAACTTAAAAATATAGCATATTAGTTTAGAAAACTAATGAGAACAGTAGGGAAAAATATCTTTATAATCTGAAATGATTCCAAAATTAATCCCAAAGTGCATACAATTCAGGCTGCCAAATAATCTATCAGTTATCAGTTGTAGTGAATAAATTACCAACTCCTTTTTATGATGTGATGACAACTTTGGCTTTAGTGACCATATTCTCTGTGATAACAAAGAGCAAAGGGGCACCCACTACCTGTTTCCTTAGATGTAAAGTGTTGTACTCCTATTTTCACAAATTACAGAAAGATAATTGTTTTTGTGAATTATTTTCTTGGGAACAAAATTTTTACACTGATCCTGCCTCAAAGGTTTGTATTCTATATAAAGCAATAGCCAAATTTCTGTTTGTGGAGAAAGTAAACAAATATTTACTGTTTCTCCCTTTTTTCTCCAAGAAGCACCACCTTAAGCCATACACATTTGTGTACCCCCATAAACCATCAAGTGTAATATTGGCCAGTTAGATGATCCTTTTTAGGGAAGAAAAAAGGATCAGAAGCCAAATAGCATCTGCATGTAAAAAGTACTTTATTTCTCCAAAAAATAAGAAATCTATCTTGAAACTGCATTTTAACACCAGATACCTTTTAGTATGCATGCAGGTTTCACTAAATAATTCTTTGTCTCAGTCACCCCAAGTATCCAACCCTGAGACCAACTCTTAACACTCCTCACAAAATATATTCCTTGTAATAAATTGCAAAAAGCTTTCATGGGATGGACAATTGGTTAGAGAGGATGAATCTAATCTGTGCCACAGAGTATTTGGCCAACATCAATTCCAGCTCCCACACCACCTGTTATCTTTGGAATTCTGTCTCTGTTTTAAATCATTCTTTCAATGCACATTAGAAAGAAGCACTAAGGAGTGGCAAACCTAATTTGTTGCACTTTTTGTTTTATACCATGGGAAAATATCTACACAAACAGATGCTAATATAAAGACAGTGTTTTTAATAGAATGGTTGGTTTATGTTCCTCCCATTTGCTCAAAGTACTAACACATCATTAACATTCAACACTGAAAAACTTAGATTGACACACACTTTTATTGTCCAACATAAGTGTTAAGGGAAAGACAGCCACAGATTTGCATTCATCTCTTTCCTGTTCCCAGCATAGGATACTAGGAGCCACAGATTGGAAACATTCCAAGGATGAGCAAAAAGAGCTTACTGTTGGACTCATACATAATAATTAAACATAATTTTGCCCAAAAAAGTTGCTGTGAGTCAATCACAAGTAATATTTTAAAATTTAAAATGTTAAGTCACACAGTATTCCTGAATTTACATTTGATCTTTAATTCATAGTCACATTTACAAGCAATATTATCAGGTTGGGCAGTGGTAAAAATCAAATTATGGTTTGAGAGTCTACCAAATTCTTATTACAAAAAAAGATCTCTGTATGAAGAATATTATTTTGTATTAAAACTATCAGTTTTAAACAGCTGTCAGCCGGAAAGAAATTTACAGCAAAGAATGGTAAATGATGTATATCTTCTTTTCCTTAGTCAGGACAACACAATAATTTTTAACTACATACAGTATGAAGGGGCAAATAATTATGTTTCTACATTAAAGGAGGCAAAGTACACAAGAAAGCATAACAAAAAGCAAAAGCAAAAATAAAACAAGTTTGGATTAAGATCTAGTTTCAAGCCAGTCCCCATCACTTGCTAGTCATGTGGCTTTAAAAAATTAACCGCTGTAGATTCTACATTCCTCTTCCAATAAGCAAGATTCTTTCCAGTTCAGAAAGTTCTAAATTATAAATCCTTCTTCAGATTCAGAAAAGCAACCTAAAGTCTATAGCTATTGTACTTTCTGCAGATTTCTGTATTACATAAAATCTATCTGTAAATGGTTAAGTATATTCTAGAGACAAATTAACAGACATTAATGTAAATTACATTAATAGTACTTTGTTTTGTGGGGCAGGATACAAGCTGGAGTAGGTATTGGTAAAAATGAAATTATGGCTTGAGAGCCTACCAAGAGTTCTAAAATCTTAATAAATTAAGAGTTTTAAAAATTTTCTTAAAAAACTAAAGAAAATGAGAAGTCAGAGGAATGACATGTGATGTTATAGAAGGAAAAGGAAAAAAATTAACTTTTCTTTGAGAAAAATATCCCCTAAAACATAGTAGTTTCAAGTAAGTGAGGTTTTAAGTGCAACAGGTAATCTTTAAACTATTTTTCATGAGAGTTTATCAACTGAACTAATTTATATTACATCCAGGTGGATTACGTTTTTCTCATTTTCACTATATATTATTCTTATTTGTTCTACCACTCTCTTCACATTATTTAGGTCTTCTATGACTGTGGTCAAATCATGGTATTTCTCATCAGAAAATCAACACATGTTACTGCTACTTTCAAGTTCAGGAGGTCAAGTTTCAAACATGGAAGTGAGAGGTGAAGCCACTGGGCTTCTTGGTTGGTGGAGACTTGAACTTTTCTGTCTAGCTAAAGGATTGTAAACACGCCAATCAGTGCTCTGTGTCTAGCTAAAGGTTTGTAAACACACCAATCAGCACTCTGTAAAAATGCACCAATCAGCACTCTGTGTCTAGCTAAAGATTTGTAAATGCACCAATCAGCAGTCTGTAAAAATGGACTAATCAGCGCTCTGTAAAATGGACCAATCAGCAGGAAGTGGGTGGGGCCAAATAAGGGAATAAAAGCTGGCCACCTGAGCCAGCAGCGACAACTGCTGTGGGTCCCCTTCCAGGCTGTGGAAGCTTTCTTTTTTTGCTCTTCACAATAAATCTTGCTGCGGCTCACTCTTTGGATTCACACTACCATTATGAGCTGTAACACTCACTGTGAAGGTCTGCGACTTCACTCCTGAAGTCAGCAAAACCATGAACCCACTGGGAGGAACAAACAACTCTGGACACGCCAACTTTAAGAGCTGTAACCCTCACTAGCGAAGGTCTGTGGCTTCACTCCTGAAGTCAGCGAGACCATGAACTCACCGGAAGGAAGAAACTCCAGACACATCTGAACATCTGAAGTAACAAACTCCAGACACACCATCTTTAAGAACTGTAACACTCACTGTGAGGGTCCGCAGCTTCATTCTTGAAGTCATCAAGACCAAGAACCCACCAGAAGGAATCAATTCTGGACAAAGAAGTTAATATCAATAATTACACAAAAACCCATATTAGAAGTCACTCTGGAACAAGATTTTTAGCCTTTGAGCCCTGAGTCTCTTTTTATTGTTAAGTATTTCATGTTTATTTTTTTCTCATCTTCTACAAAAAAGCAGCAATAAACATGTGATGATCAGCCCTTTGTCAGTTAAACTTTTTCCCCTGGGGCATTAGAGGAATTTTCTATGAGAACTCTCAAAATGCCTTACATACTTTTATGACTAAGATGTTACCCAGAGAATCTTACTTTCTTGGTATCATTTATTCACTTTGGGGAAAAAAAAAGCAACCCATAACTGGTAACACTAATCATTGTTTCAGAAAACACAAAATATTCTAGGCTGCATTAAAAGGTATATAGAATGCATAAAGAAAGAGGTACTGGTTTTTGTTTTGACATTAGGCAAATATTTACTATATTCATTTGGAGGATCCATAGCAAACAACATAATAAAATAATTCAGAAAAGACTTTAAGTAAAAATCTCAATGATTAATAGAATTTTAGGAGGCAAGAATTATTTAAACCAACAAAGATCAAAAGAGACAAAGAAGGCCATTACATAATGGTAAAGGGATCAATTCAACAAGAAGAGCTAACTATCTTAAATATATATGCACCCAATACAGGAGCACCCAGATTCATGAAGCAAGTCCTGAGTGACCTACAAAGAGACTTAGACTCCCACACAATAATATTGGGAGACTTTAACACCCCACTGTCAACATTAGACAGATCAACAGGACAGAAAGTTAAGAAGGATATCTAGGAATTGAACTCAGCTCTGCACCAAGCGGACCTAATAGACATCTACAGAACTCTGCACCCCAAATCAACAGAATATACATTTTTTTCAGCACCACACCACACCTATTCCAAAATTGACCACATAGTTGGAAGTAAAGCACTCCTCAGCAAATGTAAAAGAACAGAAATTATAACAAACTGTCTCTCAGAGCACAGCGCAATTAAACAAGAACTCAGGATTAAGAAACTCACTCAAAACCACTCAACTACATGGAAACTGAACAACCTGCTCCTGAATGACTACTGGGTACACAACAAAATGAAGGCAGAAATAAAGATGTTCTTTGAAACCAACGAGAACAAAGACACAACATACCAGAATCTCTGGGACGCATTCAAAGCAGTGTGTAGAGGGAAATTTATAGCACTAAATGCCCACAAGAAAAAGCAGGAAAGATCCAAAATTGACACCCTAACATCACAATTAAAAGAACTAGAAAAGCAAGAGCAAACACATTTAAAAGCTAGCAGAAGGCAAGAAATAACTAAGATCAGAGCAGAACTGAAGGAAATGGAGACACAAAAAACCCTTCAAAAAATCAATGAATCCAGAAGCTTGTTTTTTGAAAGATCAACAAAATTGATAGACCATTAGCAAGACTAATAAAGAAGAAAAGAGAGAAGAATCAAATAGACGCAATAAAAAATGATAAAGGGGATATCACCACTGATTCCACAGAAATACAAACTACCATCAGAGAATACTACAAACACCTCTACGCAAATAAACTAGAAAATCTAGAAGAAATGGATAAATTCCTTGACACATACACCCTCCCAAGACTAAACAAGGAAGAAGTTGAATCTCTGAATAGACCAATAACAGGCTCTGAAATTGTGGCAATAATCAATAGCTTACCAACGAAAAAGAGTCCAGGACCAGATGGATTCACAGCCGAATTCTACCAAAGGTACAAGGAGGAGCTGGTACCATTCCTTCTGAAACTATTCCAATCAATAGAAAAAGAGGGAATCTTCCCTAACTCATTTTATGAGGCCAGCATCATCTTGATACAAAAGCCGGGCAGAGACATAACCAAAAAGAGAATTTTAGACCAATATCCTTGACGAACATTGATGCGAAAATCCTCAATAAAATACTGGCAAACCGAATCCAGCAGCACATCAAAAAGCTTATCCACCATGATCAAATGGGCTTCATCCCTGGGATGCAAGGCTGGTTCCACATACGCAAATCAATAAATGTAATCCAGCATATAAACAGAACCAAAGACAAAAACCACATGATTATCTCAATAGATGCAGAAAAGGCCTTTGAATCCTTCATGCTAAAAACTCTCAATAAATTAGGTATTGATGGGACGTATCTCCAAATAATAAGAGCTATCTACGACAAACCCACAGCCAATATCATACTGAATGGGCAAAAACTGGAAGCATTCCCTTTGAAAACTGGCACAAGACAGGGATGCCCTCTCTCACCACTCCTATTCAACATAGTGTTGGAAGTTCTGGCCAGGGCAATTAGGCAGGAGAAGGACATAAAGGGTATTCAATTAGGAAAAGAAGAAGTCAAATTGTCCCTGTTTGCAGATGACATGATTGTATATCTAGAAAACCCCATTGTCTCAGCCCAAAATCTCCTTAAGCTGATAAGCAACTTCAGCAAAGTCTCAGGATACAAAATCAATGTACAAAATCACAAGCATTCCTATACACCAATAACAGACAAACAGAGAGCCAAATCATGAGTGAACTCCCAATCACAATTGCTTCAAAGAGAATAAAATACCTAGGAATCCAACTTACAAGGGATGTGAAGGACCTCTTTAAGGAGAACTACAAACCACTGCTCAATGAGATAAAAGAGGATACAAACAAATGGAAGAACATTCCATGCTCATGGGTTGGAAGAATCAATATTGTGAAAATGGCCATACTGCCCAAGGTAATTTATAGATTCAATGCCATCCCCATCAAGCTACCAATGACTTTCTTCACAGAATTGGAAAAAACTACTTTAAAGTTCATATGGAACCAAAAAAGAGCCCGCATCACCAAGTCAATCCTAAGCCAAAAGAACAAAGCTGGAGGCATCACGCTACCTGACTTCAAACTATACTACAAGGCTACAGTAACCAAAACAGCATGGTACTGGTACCAAAACAGAGATATAGATCAATGGAACAGAACAGAGCCGTCAGAAATATTGCTGCATATGTACAACTATCTGATCTTTGACAAACCTGACAAAAACAAGCAATGGGGAAAGGATTCCCTATTTAATAAATGGTGCTGGGAAAACTGGCTAGCCATATGTAGAAAGCTGAAACTGGATCCCTTCCTTACACCTTATACAAAAATTAATTCAAGATGGATTAAAGACTGACATGTTAGACCTAAAACCATAAAAACCCTAGAAGAAAACCTAGGCAATACCATTCAGGACATAGGCATGGGCAAGGACTTCATGTCTAAAACACCAAAAGCAATGGCAACAAAAGCCAAAATTGACAAATGCGATCTAATTAAACTCAAGGGCTTCTGCACAGCAAAAGAAACTACCATCAGAGTGAACAGGCAACCTACAAAATGGGAGAAAATTTTCGCAACCTACTCATCTGACAAACGGCTAATATCCAGAATCTACAATTAACTCCAACAAATTTACAAGAAAAAAACAAACAACCCCATCAAAAAGTGGGCGAAGGATATGAACAGACACTTCTCAAAAGAAGACATTTATGCAGCCAAAAAACACATGAAAAAATGCTCATCATCACTGGCCATCAGAGAAATGCAAATCAAAACCACAATGAGATACCATCTCACACCAGTTAGAATGGCGATCATTCAAAAGTCAGGAAACAACAGGTGCTGGAGAGGATGTGGAGAAATAGGAACACTTTTACACTGTTGGTGGGACTGTAAACTAGTTCAACCCTTGTGGAAGTCAGTGTGGTGATTCCTCAGGGATCTAGAACTAGAAATACCATTTGACCCAGCCATCCCATTACTGGGTATATACCCAAAGGACTATAAATCATGCTGCTATAAAGACACATGCACACGTATGTTTATTGTGGCACTATTCACAATAGCAAAGACTTGGAACCAACCCAAATGTCCAACAATGATAGACTGGATTAAGAAAATGTGGCACATATATAACATGGAATACTACGCAGCCATAAAAATGGATGAGTTCATGTCTTTTGTAGGGACATGGATGAAACTGGAAATCATCATTCTCAGCAAACTATCACAAGGACAAAAAACCAAACACCACATGTTCTCACTCATAGGTGGGAATTGAACAATGAGAACACATGGAGACAGGAAAGGGAACATCACACTCCAGGGACTGTTGTGGGGTGGGGTGAGGGGGGAGGGATAGCATTAGGAGATATACCTAATGCTAAATGATGAGTTAATGTTTGCAGCACACCAACATGGCACATGTATACATATGTAACTAACCTGCACATTGGGCACATGTACCCTAATACTTAAAGTATAATAATAATAAAAGAAAAAAGGAAAAAAAAGAATTATGCAAAAAGTTAATTTATTATAAAATTTATTTCTATTTTGAAAAGAAATGTATTACTTTTTATACCTTAAGATTTATGTGAAGCTCTCTGAATACAATGATCAGGTACCTTTATGTTAAAAATAAGCTAAATTTTAAAAACCTGCTATTTAAATTAGATATGTTAAGTCTCTTTTTTTGGAGATCCTTAAAACAAATATATTCTTATATTTCAAAGATATTACATGGGCTTTTGGAACAGAGCAGAGAGACACCCCTCAAAGTGCTTTCAAATGCAGTATTAGAATGCTGACAAGATGCAGAAGGCCTGTGATTTCCAGGAATCCACTTAACTTCTCTCTAAATTTTACTTAATGTAGTAAGTAAAGTGTAAAGAATATTTGTCTTCCTCAAAGGATGTTGTATCTATTAAATTCAATAAACATGAACTGTTAATGTGCAAAACAATAATGCAAACATTGTCATAAAACAATCTCTGTTCTCAGTGAGTTTATAATCTAGTAAAAGAGATAATATGAACAATTCTAATACAAGTCAGAATGACCTAAAGACTATAATGGAGGAATAAATAAATAGTGCTATTTACCTCTCACAGAAAAGAAAATAATTGATTTCAACGTGAAGGGTTGGGGACAGAAAAGGCTGCATTTGAGCTGGACTTTGAGGATAAGTAATAGCTCAAGAAGCAACACGATAAGAGTGAAAGGGACATTAATCCTTGAATCAAAAGCCAGAGCTCTCTTCTACTTTTGCCTCTACCACTCACTAGAAACTAGCAGGAATCCTTTGCACAGAAGAGGCTGTGAGCATGTGGTCTTGTCTGAGTTGTGTTGTTCACACAGGAAGGGAGAGCTCAATCTACTTGCTGATTTCACAGTGGGCTTAGCTGTTTCTGTCCACCTGTGGACAGAATGCTCCTGATGCATGAGATTCTGGCCTGAATCCTAGTATTCATGTTCTACTCTCCAACTGGGGAGAATTCCTGCATTAGGATGGTAATCCCTGGTGTTGCCAACTACTAAGTTCTCCTAGAAGACTACAGATGCAAATAAGCCATCCAATTTTAGCTGCTTTAATTAGGTAAGACTCATTGTTTGGCATTCTGCATGATTCCTTTCAAAATCTTACTGGTACTACTATTTAGCCATTTTCAATTTACAGTGTTATTAAAAGCTTAAACATTTTTATCTTATTTTCATTTTTAACCTTTAAAGAGAACAGGAAGCAATAACATAATAGGGACAGTCCTACAGCTAGTCCTGCCTCAAGCAGGGAAAATTAGTATATTCCCACCGTGGCTTCCTTAGTTAGCTTGGCAGAATATTTTCAGGGCTGAGATATAGATTTCTGACTTGAAAGTGGGCTAATCTCTTTAAACTTGGATCCAGTATTCAGGATCCAAACTTAGCACCTAGAACTAAGGAATACCATTATAATTGATAAAAACATTAAGATCCAGTGGATAAATTGGCAAAGAAAAGACAAAGGACATTCATAGAAGACACTATGACTAGTAAATACGTAGGGAAAAAAATTAAACCTATTAAGAAGACTATAACAATAATAAAATATTCTATCCTAGGAAGAATAGGAAAGAACTAGAAATCTCATATATTGCCGGTGGAAATATACCTTGGAATAAGCCTTATAAAAATCTATTTGGCTATAAAATGTTCTCTTTCTATTTCCACCTTAGGAAATTTATAGAAATCTCATAATCTTCTGGTTTCCATCCCTACTCTCGCCCCCAGCACAATCGGTTTTCAAAACCACAGTGGGAATGATCTGCTTCTTTGTTCAAGACCCTCCAGTGGCTTCTCATTTTACCAGGGTAAAAGGGTAAGTCCTTAGATGACCCATAGGCCCCACGTGTTTCCCTGCTCCCTCTGGGGTCTCATCTCTGCTTCTCTTCCCTGCTCCCTACACTCCAGCCACACAAGCCTCCTTGCTGTTCTTGGAACAAACCAGCTGCACTCCTGCCTTAGGACTTTTGCTCTTGGCATTGCTACTTCAATGCTCCAGACCCACATGGGCTCAGTCCTGCTTCCCTTCACCACTTTGCTCAGTTGTTATCTTCCCAGTGAGGCCTGCCTTGACCTACTCAATTCAAAATTTCAATTTGCTACTCTTACCCCTGAACTCAACCTGGATTCCCAATTTCTCCTTACTCTGTTCTTCCTTTTACGTATTAGACAAATTTTTTTTATGATATGTCTTCCCCACACAAAATGCAAGTTTTACAACAGCATGGATTTTGTCTGTTTTGTACTCGTGCATGCTAAAAACTTAAAATAATAGCACCTGGCACATACACATAGGCAGTCAATAAGTAATGGTTGAATGAATTATAGAAAAACATAAATGAGAAATCATGTCTAAAACAGCAGACTTGCTAATTAAAATCACTGTAGTGGCATGGCTTCTGGATGGATCCCTCTTATCTTTCTGCCTCATTCAATCTTTTGCAGCCAGGTACTCAAAAGAGGAGAAAGAGCCCCAACTATCTATGTATTGGGTATTCTTGAATGGAGAAGCAACGTTGACATTTTTCCTCTCGGGGTGAAAAAGGATCCTTTTAGAGTCTTGTTTACTAGTCATATTATAGAGGGGCATAATTTGAGAAGCGGAGTCTGGTCTTAACAGGTCATCGGAACAGGGTAAATGTCAGGTCAACCACAGAAACCTTGATCTGTGGCTACGGCTCGCACATTTTAAAAAGCTCTTCTATCTTCTGTGGCCACCACTGTCCCCTCCCACCTGTTACAGCAGAGCTACTTCTTCACTATTCTAACTCCTCCAAAGCTGCCACTTCAGCAGAGGCTTATCTCTCATTGCGTCCTAAGAAGACATAAGTCTACATGTGGGGCTGATACTTTATCTAACACAGTTTGCTAACTTAGATAACAAGTTATTCTCATCAAGTAAATTTTTAAGTTTTAACCCAAACCACATTTAATGTTTAATACTAAACTTAGTGTAACTTTTACTCCCTCCACCTTTTTTTTTTCTAACAGGAGGTAATAATAATATTCTATGTATGAATCCACTACACAGGCAGACACCTCATTTTCTTTCTCCTCTTCTTGGTGGGGAGATAAACTCAAACAGAACATTAACACTGAAAAATTCCCAATATGATCTATCCTGTGAATATCTAAATCTAATCTAAGATTCATGGAGGAAATGAAAAATGATTGTGGCTCTACCCCAGAAATTCTGATGAATAGATCTTTAGGGAACGCCAGGAATTTGTACTTTAAGAAGCATTCTTGGTTATTTTGATGCTGGTGTTTCATACAACCCACTGGTAAAACAGAATATGGAAAGAAGGATGAAAATAATAGAAGCCAACTGGAATTTAAAGATTTGATTCACCATGTAAGACATTATAAGACAGTATAATAAGTAACGATAAACTAGTAGTGACAAGACATACCTTGACCTATGGCAAGACAATGATGCCCCTTCTGAAACTAAATCATCATATTATTAATAAGCATATAAGCTGCTAAAAATGCATGTAGTCATTGGTGGAGGAAAGTGCTCCTCTGTAGACTGAAGAAATGCTACTAAATATATCATACATGAAATGTTTGTCTTATGTGAAAAATAAATGAAAGCTCATAAAAATTTCAGATATTTGTAATTATAGCAAGTTTGAGAATGATTCTTGGATAGTCCACCCCCTTTACTTTTTCACATCCATGGGAACTGGCTGTGGGTATTACCTAAAATTGCATCTATGGATCAATTTTAGTTTCCTAATTCGTTTTAGGCAGTTTTAACAATAATTCGCTCTGTATTTTCCCAGTAGTTTTCCTTTGTAAGTATTTAGTACAATGTCTATTCAATTTGTTTCATGGGATTGGACTGGCAAAAATTAAATTAGCTAGTATGGAAGACATTCTGAAACAATCATGAAACAGCCGCATTGTCATAATAATAATAGTGATGACTATATAGCACATAGAAAGATGCTTATAATTTAAAACATTTCAAAATTATATACTAAGATTATAATTACATAACATCACACACTATGAAGATGATCATTAACTGGACTATTGTAGACAGATGGTATATTAGTTTGTTTTTGTGTTACTATAAAGAAATACCTGAGGCTGGGTAATTTATAAAGAAAAGAGGTTTATTTTGGCTCACAGTTCTGCAGGCTGTATAAGTACAGTACCAACATCTGCTCAGCTTCTGGTGAGGGCCTTGGGAAGCTTACATCATGGAAGAAGGCAAAAGGGGAGCAGGTGTGTCACATGGCAAGAGAGCAGGCAAGAGAGGGTGGGTGCAAGAGAGCAAGAATGGGAGTTGCCAGGCTCTCTCATGTGAGCTCTCATGTGAGCTACCAAAGTAAGTGATATGGCCTGGCTCTGTGTCCCCACCCAAATCTCATAATGATTTGTAATCCAAGTTGTAATCCTCATGTGTTGAGGGAGGGGGTTTGTGGGAGGTAATTTGATCATGGAGGTGGTTTCCCTGTGCTGTTCTCCTGGTATTGAGTGAGTTCTCATGAGATCTGATGATTTTATAAGGGGTTTTTCTCCCTTTCGCTCTGCACTTTTCTCTCCTGCCACCATGTAAAGAAGGATGTGTTTGCTTCCCCTTCTGTCACAATTGTAAGTTTCCTGAGGCCTCCCTAGCCATGTGGAACTGTGAGTCAACTAAATCTCTTTCATTTATAAGTTACCCAGGCTCAGGCAGTTTTTTTTTTTTTTTGAGACGGAGTCTTGCTGTCACCCAGGCTGGAGTGCAGTGGTGCTATCTCGGCTCACTGCAAGCTCCGCCCCCCCAGGGTTCATGCCATTCTCCTGCCTCAGCCTCCTGAGTAGCTGAGACTACAGGCGCCTGCCACCTTGCCCGGCTAATTTTTTGTATTTTTAGTAGAGACGGGGTTTCACCGTGTTAGCCAGGATGGTCTCAATCTCCTGACCTTGTGATCCGCCCGCCTCGGCCTCCCAAAGTGCTGGGATTACAGGCATGAGCCACCACGCCCGGCCGGCAGTTCTTTATAGCAGCATGAGAACAGACTAATATAGTACATTGAGTGGAGTGCTGCTATAAAGATACCCAAAAATGTAGAAGCAACTTTGGAACTGGGTAACAAGCAGAGGTTGAAAGTTTGGAGGGCTCAGAAGAAGACAGGAAGGTGTGGGAAAGTTTGGAACTTCCTAGAGACTTGTTGAATGGTTTTGACCAAAATGCTAATAGTGATATGGACAATGAAGTCCAGGCTGAGTTGGTTTCAGATGGAGATGAGTAACTTCTTGGGAAATGGAGCAAAGGTGACTCTTGCTATGCCTTAGCAAAGAGATTGGTGGCATTGTGCCCCTGCCCTAGAGATGTGTAGAACTCTGAACTTGAGAGAGATTATTTAGGGTATCTGGCAGAAGAAATTTCTAGTGGCAAATCATTCAAGAGGAAGCAGAACACGAAAGTTTGGAAAATTTGTAGCCTAATGATGCACAAAGAAAAACCCATTTTCTGGGGAGAAATTCAATCCTGCTGCAGAATTTGCTTAAGTAACAAGGAGACAAATGTTAATCACGAAGACAATGGGGAAAATCTCTCCAGGGCATGTCAGAGACCTTCACAGCATCCCGTCCCATCACAGGCCTGGAGGACTAGGAAGAAAAAATGGTTTTGTGGTTTGGGCCCAGGCCCCCTTGCACTGTGCAGCCTTGGAACATGGTACCCTGCATCCTAGCTGCTCTAGCCATGGCTAAAAGGGGCCAAGGTCCAGTTAGGCCATGACTTCAGATGGTGCAAGCCCCAAGCCCTAATGGCTTTCATGTGGTGTTCAGCCTGGGGGTGTACAAAAGTCAAGAAGTGAGATTTGGGAACCTCTGCCTAGATTTCAGAGGATGTATGGAAATCCCTGGATGTCCAGGTAGAATTTTGCTGCAGGGGCAGAGCCCTCATGGAGAACCTCTGTTAGGGCAGTACAGATGGGAAATGCGGGGCTGGAGCTCCCACACAGAGGCCTCACTAGGGCACTGCCTAGTGGAGCTGTGAGAAGAGGGCCACCATCCTCCAGACCCCAGAATGGTAGATCCATCGACAGCTTGCAACTGTGTGCCTGGAAAAGCCACAGACACTCAATGCCAGCCCATGAAAGCAGCCATGAGGGGGGTTGTACCCTGCAAAGCCACAGGGGTGGAACTGCCCAAGGCCGTGGGAGCCCACCTCTTCCATCAGCATGGTCTGGATGTGGGACATCAGGTCTAAGGAGATCATTTTGAAACTTTAAGGCTCAATGACTGCCCTATTGGATTTCGGACTTGTATGGGGTCTGTAGTACCTTTATTTTGGACAATTCCTCCCACTTGAAATCGCTGTATTTACCCAATGCCTGTACCCCCATTGTATCTAGGAAGTAACTAACTTGCTTTTGATTTTACAGGCTCATAGGCAGAAGGGACTTGCCTTATCTCAGATAAGACTCTGGACTTGGACTTTTGGGTTAATGCTGGAATGAGTTAAGACTTTGGGGGACTGTTGGGAAGGCATAATTATGTTTGAAATGTGAGAAGGATGAGATTTGGGAGGAATAAGGGACAGAATGATATGGTATGGCTCTGAGTCCCCACCTAAATCTCATCTTGAACTGTAACCTGAATTGTAATCCAAGTGTTGGAGAAAGGACCTCATGGTAGGTGATTAGATCATGGCGGCAGTTCCCCTATGCTGTTCTTGTGATAGTGAGCAAGTTCTCATGAGAGCTGATGATTTTTATACGGGGATTTCCCCACTTTGCTCTGCACTTGTCTCTCTTGCCACCATGTGAAGGACATGTTTGTTTCCCTTTCCTCCGTAACTGTAAGTTTCCTGAGGTCTCCCCAGCCATGAGGAAGTCAATTAAACCCCTTTCCTTTATAAATTACCCAGTATCAGGCAGTTCTTTATAGCAGCATGAAAATGGACTAATACAGTGAGAACTTACTCATTACCAAAGAGATTACATTTCACCATGAGATTTGGAGCGGACAAAACATCTAAACCATATCAAATGGATTTACCTCCCCTAGCAAGGCTCACTAGGTAGCATCTGAGTACTACTGACTGCTAGAAGAAGAGGGGGAAAAATATTAGGTGTGCCTTGCCCCACAAAAGGACCACCAGACACAGCTTACCTCTTCCAACTTTCAAGAGACTAACATGTCACATGCCATAAATCCACTATCTCTTGATAATTCCAGCTAACTTGTTACAACTATTGCAATAATAGTACTCTATTTTCTACCTTTCTACAAGTTTTATTTTCACAATTTAAACACTCAGTATATCAACAAAAGTAAAAAGAATTCATTCTCCTCTTACACTCTTTGTTGTCCCTCAAAGAGGTTCATACATGACCAAAGACACTTCAAGAGAATATTTACTCCTGGAATAATCATTTAAACTCTCTGTGCATTTTCTTGTCTATAAAATAGAGGAGTGCTCTGAGCTTTGCCTACATTACAAGGTGGTTGTATGCAAGAAACTGAATGCATAGAAGGATGGAAAAACTGTAGGATTTACAGCCACAGAGTAATGGGCTCTATCTAATCCTGGCTCTGAAACTGAACTAGCTGTGTGACCTTGGGCAAGTTATAGAACTTCTCAAGTAGAGGCATATAGGGTATATGTACACATAGTATCCAAAACAGCGCTTGATATACAATAGGTGCTCAATAAATCATAACTTTTATAACAGTCTTTTGTAAACCACAAAGCACTTTAAATGCAATTTGTTAATGATGATATATAGAAAAAGGGAGAAAAAGCAGTGAACAAAACTGGTAAGAGAGAAGTGCAGTATTCGGAGTGTGAGTATAACATATGTTTGAGGAGTGAGTAGCATTGCATGGCTATAGGATGGGTTTCCTGACAAAAGGAGAGAGTCTTATTTTTATTGTCAAGAATATAGAAAACTATGGATAGAGCACATTTTGAGAAAAATATAACAAAATAGGATCTATGCTGTAAGAAAATCACTGTTTAGAAATGTGGAAGATGGTATGAAGGGAGAAAAACTGGAGGCAAGACAACCACTTGGTTAGGACATAAGAGTGCATGATACTGATCATGGGGATGAGGCAGAGGGGCTGGATCTCAGAGTCATGGAGAAGAGATAGGAGCCTGTTAACAAGAGTCTAGTGAAGTAAGGGAAAAATCAACAGAGTAGGGGTGTCAACAAATGAGGACAACAAATAACCATTTAGATCATCTTCATGAATAAAGAGAAGTTTCATAAGATTTCAAGGCTTCAAGTGGAAGATTTAGAGAAAGTCAATTCCATTGTTCAAGAATAAGGAGAAAGGAGCATATGTGTAAGTGAAGATGAATTCAGGTTTGGACAAGAGAAGTCAAAGGCATTTAAACTGATGACCAATAGGCAGACACCAGAAAGAGACCTGGGCTTCTTATGGAGATTTGAGAGTCATCGCTATAGAGGTCACCATCATAGAGGGAGTCGTCACTACAGAGTGTCATCCTGTAGAGATGATGAGAGTCATCCCCAGAGTCATCATCATAACGGGAATGAATGAGAATCAAAAAGAGATTAGGATTTCCAAAACAATAAATTACAGGAAGGAGCCTTAATAAATGTAACACATTTACACAGGCACTACTAAGAGAGTAGAGGTTGGCCAAATATTTAAAGCCTCTACCAGTACCAGCAATGGACTTGAAAAGGAATAATACAGTAACAGTTGTCTACACAACGTTTATTAATTTATTGAATCTGTGATTTTTACATCCAATCTACAGAAATAAAAACTAGTAAAATCAATGGGTTCCTTTAAGTATAGAAACTAGAATTGGTCAACTCAATGCCTCTAAATTTGTGCTATGAAATGAAACAAAATCTTTTTTTTTTTTTTCTGAGACAGAGTCTCTCTCTGTCGCCCAGGCTGGAGTGCAGTGGTGCAATCTCTGCTCACTGCAACCTCTGCTTCCTAGGCTCAAGCAATTCTTCTGCCTCAGCCTCCTGAGTAGCTGGGACTACAGGCATGCACCCCCACGCCTGGCTAATTTTTGTATTTTTAATAGAGATGGGGTTTCAACATATTGGCCAGGCTGGTCTTGAACTCCTGACCTCGTGATCTGCCCACCTCGGCCTCCCAAAGTGCTGAAATTACAGGCATGAGACACCGTGCCTGGCCAAAATCTTCTTTTTATATCAATAAATGTCCAAAGGAGAGTAATTTATAATTCTTACTGTTTATTTGTATATTACATAGCTCGAAAAGTTTGAAAAAATGAAGTTTTAACAGGAAGTCAGTAAATGCTCATAGACCCCCTTGTCTCTAGCACTTAGGGAAAAAGAGTCTTGGAGTCCTTAGAGACGGGAATCTTGACAGCAGAATTTCAGATGTTTCAATCACTTGCCAAGGAAGTGCCATACTTGCTCTGCATTTAAAATGGGGAAAGAGGGTATTAGGGAAGGGATAAGAGGAGGGAAAAGGGAATGATTAATCAAATTTAATTTAGACTTTTAGGAAGTATTTAGGCAGATACAAACAGTCATAAGCTATCTAAAGTTGCATTTCTCTATTTAAAGCTATTTCCGTTCAAACTTTTGTCCCAAGTTCTCTCATTTGGCCCAAGCCTTATATAAAGCTACATTAAAAATTCTAGAGCCTTCCTACTTTATTTCTTGTATCTTTCTGGGTCATTTTAGTCTCTAGCAGACAACATAGAAGTGCTACAACATGAAAAGTTTAGATAAAGCTTGTATTGTAAAATTTGACTACACAAAAAATGCCCCAAATGGGATAGTATCACAAAGAAACAATTTGTTAGCTTACCATATAAGGAATACAGTTTGCTTTCCCATGAAATCATGTCTATGGATTTACTCCTTTCTAAACATGTCATACTTGACTCACAGTAAATAGTTCTCATATTTCTTCCAAATCTGCAAGTTGAATATTCTTCTAATATTTTATATTAAAACAAAAAGCCAAAAGCCTTGCAATATTTTGAAAGACAAATGATGTGTGCACATGCTTAAATTCTGAAAATTCACTACAGAGCATTTTTACTTGTTTATTAAAACACTTCAAATAATGGTAATAAAAATATTGTATTTATTTTTAATTCTGTAACAGTATAGGTTTTAAGATCTTCAGCTAAAATAAGTGATTCATTAAAATAAGATAAATATCTGAATGTAAGTTTTTTTTTTAAATTAAATCTTTTAAAATTAGATGTATCAGAACTGGCTGGAATATCTCAGTAGTTCACCAAAAAAAGTCACTGTACAATCAAATCATTTTCTAACCTAGAAAAGTAGTTAAAGGCATTCTCCTTATTTTCTGAATTAGAAAATATTTCATCTGAAATTTTAGCGACTATTTTAAAAATATTTCACTTAGCTTATACAGCTTTCCAATTTATCTATTTTATTTTTATTTTTAGGCTTCCACTACTATAAACAAATAAATTTATACAAGTTACTCTTAATGAATCAAAATATACTATACCTTCTTCATTACTTTCTTTATTCGGTGAATATGATACCTGAAAATAAAAACAGAGAAAGAATCTCTGTTACAATAAATACTTATACGTGGAAAGCGCATCCAGAAAAGTTTTTTCATGAAATTATAGAACAAAGTTTACACACACAATGGATCTTTAACCTGAAAAAGGTAAATATTCCCCTTTGCTTTTCATTATGATTGTTCATTCTTTCAGATAAACAAACAACAGACTTAGAGTAAAATAAAAATACTTGAAAATATTTTTTATCTTAACCCATGGAATCCACTGAAGGTCTTGCAGCTAGGAATGAAAAGAGAGGTTTTCTTTCAATTGCTTCCACAGCTAATGTCTTGAAAGTTAAAATCAAGCACACACACACATATTTAAATATATGTTTGTTCATGCTTGCTATAAAACACACACTTGCTATAAAATTTATCTGTCTTCTAGAACTTTAAATTATTGTTTCTATTTATTCTGATGGCTGGGCCAAGATTCTCAGAACAGACAAGTTTGAAGAAACATTTTTATGCAATAGTTTTTTTTCCCATAATTAAGATTAATACTTTTTAACACTCCACTGGAAGATCTATTTTCCATAAAGAAGAAGCCACAAAGATTTAGTTTAAAGAATCATTAGAATTTACATCTATGTGACCACCATCTAAGTACAGAAATGAAACATGCCAGGCCCCTCCACAACTATGACCCCTTCCTTCCTAGCAATAACCCTACCCTACCTTGATTTTGTAACACACTTTTCAGATTTCAAATTTAATAATTAACTTCTAATTCTCTGAATTTGCTGACCTTCAATAGATAGGAAATACCTGCCTCTAGCATTTGTTAAGTCTGAGGCAGAGGTCCAAATGTACAAATATACATTTAAAAGAACAGAGCTGGAGGCATCACACTACCTGACTTCAAACTATACTACAAGGCTACAGTAACCAAAACAGCATGGTACTGGTACCAAAACAGAGATATAGATCAATGGAACAGAACAGAGCCCTCAGAAATAATGCCACATATCTACAACTATCTGATCTTTGACAAACCTGACAAAAACAAGAAATGGGGAAAGGATTTGCTATTTAATAAATGGTGCTGGGAAAACTGGCTAGCCATATGTAGAAAGCTGAAACTGGATCCCTTCCTTACACCTTATACAAAAATCAATTCAAGATGGATTAAAGACTTAAATGTTAGACCTAAAACCATAAAAACCCTAGAAGAAAACCTAGGCATTACCATTCAGGACATAGGCATGGGCAAGGACTTCATGTCTAGAACACCAAAAGCAATGGCAACAAAAGCCAAAATTGACAAATGGGATCTAATTAAACTCAAGAGCTTCTGCACAGCAAAAGAAACTACCTACAAAATGGGAGAAAATTTTCGCAACCTACTCATCTGACAAAGGGCTAATATCCAGAATCTACAATGAACTTCAACAAATCTACGAGAAAAAAACAAACAACCCCATCAAAAAGTAGGCGAAGGACATGAACAGACACTTCTCAAAAGAAGACATTTATGCAGCCAAAAAACACATGAAAAAATGCTCACCATCACTGGCCATCAGAGAAATGCAAATCAAAACCACAATGAGATACCATCTTACACCAGTTAGAATGGCAATCATTAAAAAGTCAGGAAACAACAGGTGCTGGAGAGGATGTGGACAAATAGGAACACTTTTACACTGTTGGTGGGACTGTAAACTAGTTCAACCATTGTGGAAGTCAGTGTGGCAATTCCTCAGGGATCTAGAACTAGAAATACCATTTGATCCAGCCATCCCATTACTGGGTATATACCCAAAGGACTATAAATCATGCTGCTATAAAGACACATGCACACTTATGTTTATTGCAGCACTATTCACAATAGCAAAGACTTGGAACCAACCCAAATGTCCAACAATGATAGACTGGATTAAGAAAATGTGGCACATATACACCACGGAATACTATGCAGCCATAAAAAATGATGAGTTCACGTCCTTTGTAGGGACACGGATGAAACTGGAAATCATCATTCTCAGTAAACTATCGCAACAAAAAACCAAACACCGCATATTCTCACTCATAGGTGGGAATTGAACAATGAGAACACATGGACACAGGAAGGGGAACATCACACTCTGGGGACTGTTGTGGGGTGGGGGGAGGGGGGAGGGATAGCATTGGGAGATATACCTAATGCTAGATGACGAGTTAGTGGGTGCAGCGCACCAGCATGACACATGTATACATATGTAACTAACCAGCACATTGTGCACATGTACCCTAAAACTTAAAGTGTAATAACAATAATAATATATATTAAAAAAAAGAAAGCAACGACAATACCAAAAAAAAAACCCAAATAATGAAAAACATGTTAAAAGTAAAAAAAAAAAAACAAAAAAACAAATATACATCTAAATATTTAAAAGTTACAATAACTCAGGCTAACAACTGATGAATATATATATGAAATGTGTTCCATCTCACTATCTTGATACAAATACCTTTGTAATGACCTATAAGCTCTCATTTAGGGTTCCAGACACCTTAGAGACATGTGCCTGGATTTGGCAGAGGAAGGAAAAGAGGCCCTCATCCTTCTCCACTTCTTTCCCTATTCCAGGCTCCTTTCTGTATTTCAAGGGCCTCATCTGCACATGGGTAGAAATTTAGTAGCCCACATATCTAGGCACCTTTTACCTCCAAACAGCCACCCACCAGCCCCTGCAGAAGTAACGGTGGGTACAAAGTCCATAGAGTCAGGAGCGTGGACCTGGGGAGATGTGTAGCCTGGTTTCTACACAGGCCCCGGAAACAGGCTTAAACCTGTCTGGGCAGAGGATTCCAGGGTCCTGGGTTGCCAGGATGTGGTCTAGAATGGGGGCATGCCTCCTAGTGAGTCTAACTTTGGCCCCTTGTGGGGATGTGGTCTAGAATGGGGGCATGCCTCCTGGTGAGTCTGTAACTTTGGCCTCTTGGTCTTCTTGCCCTATGGTGAGATATGTGACTTAATAACGGCCAAGTATGACCCTCCAAAAAGCAGGATCTGAGGAAGGCTCTCCGTGCTTAAATCTAAGGGCAGTACTGAATAGCCACCACTCCACCAGAAGAAAGATTTATATCTCAGCAATATTAAAATATTCCCTATGATAGCTAATTTTATGTGTCAACTTGGAGGGTGTTTTCAGATGAGATTAACATTTAAACCAGTGAACTCTGAATAATGCAGACTGCCCTCCCTAATGTTGGTAGGCCCCATCTGATCAGTTGAAGGCTTTAATTGAACAAAAAGACCAGTCTGTCCCAAGCAAAAGGGAATTCTCCAGCAGAGAGCCATCAGATTTCATCTGCTCAACTGGCTCTCCTGGGTCTCCAGGCTGCTGGCCTTCACACTGGAACTGCATCATCTGCTCTCCTGAGTCTCCAGCCCGCCAGCCCAACTGCAGATTTTGGACTTGCCAAGCCACTATAATCATGTAAGCCAATTCCTTATAATAAATCTCTTTCTGTATATATGCACATCCAATTGGTTCTGACTCTGTGGAGAATCCTAATAAATTCCCCCAAATCATAAATAGTTCAAAGTTATTACTCTTTCTATTCTGTTTTAGGAAAAAAGCTGAACAAACAGACTTCGTTTGATTTTTTAAATTACAATTTTTATCTTTTTGTTTGTTTGTTTTAGAGATGGAGTCTCGCTAAGTTGCCCAGGCTGGTCTTGAACTTCTGGGCTCAAACTTTCCTCCCACCTTGGTCTCCCAAAGTGCTAGGATTACAGGCATGAGCCACCGTGCCTGGCCTAAAATCACAGGTTCTAAGAACATCCTTTAGTTATTCCAAGTACTTCAAAAAGAATAAAATCTCTACTCAGCTTGTCCACAAAGAAAAATCCTTAACCATCGTTAGTTTTGAGGATGGTAGGATTTAAATCTGGGTATGACAGTAACACAACATAAAAATTGTACTCCTTGAGATTAGGCATTTGGGATTTGACAGCTCTATTTTTCTTTTTTTTTTTTTTTTCTTTTTATTATTATTATTATTATTACACTTTAGGCTCTATGGTACATGTGCGCAACGTGCAGGTAAGTTACATATGTATACATGTGCCATGCTGGTGCGCTGCACCCACTAACTCGTCATCTAGCATTAGGTATATCTCCCAATGCTATCCCTCCCCCCTCCCCCCACCCCACAACAGTCCCCGAAGTGTGATGTTCCCCTTCCTGTGTCCATGTGTTCTCATTGTTCAATTCCCACCTATGAGTGAGAATATGCGGTGTTTGGTTTTTTGTTCTTGCGATAGTTTACTGAGAATGATGATTTCCAATTTCATCCATGTCCCTACAAAGGACGTGAACTCATCATTTTTTATGGCTGCATAGTATTCCATGGTGTATATGTGCCACACTTTCTTAATCCAGTCTATCACTGTTGGACATTTGGGTTGGTTCCAAGTCTTTGCTATTGTGAATCATGCCGCAATAAACATACGTGTGCATGTGTCTTTATAGCAGCATGATTTATAGTCCTTTGGGTATATACCCAGTAATGGGATGGCTGGGTCAAATGGAATTTCTAGTTCTAGATCCCTGAGGAATCACCACACTGACTTCCACAATGGTTGAACTAGTTTACAGTCCCACCAACAGTGTAAAAGTGTTCCTATTTCTCCACATCCTCTCCAGCACCTGTTGTTTCCTGACTTTTTAATGATTACCATTCTAACTGGTGTGAGATGGTATCTCATTGTGGTTTTGATTTGCATTTCTCTGATGGCCAGTGATGATGAGCATTTTTTCATGTGTTTTTTGGCTGCATAAATGTCTTCTTTTGAGAAGTGTCTGTTCATGTCCTTTGCCCACTTTTTGATGGGGTTGTTTGTTTTTTTCTTGTAAATCTGTTGGAGTTCATTGTAGATTCTGGATATTAGCCCTTTGTCAGATTAGTAGATTGCGAAAATTTTCTCCCATTTTGTAGGCTGCCTGTTCACTCTGATGGTAGTTTCCTTTGCTGTGCAGAAGCTCTTTAGTTTAATTAGATCCCATTTGTCAATTTTGGCTTTTGTTGCCATTGCTTTTGGTGTTTTAGACATGAAGTCCTTGCCCATGCCTATGTCCTGAATGGTATTGCCTAGGTTTTCTTCTAGGGTTTTTATGGTTTTAGGTCTAACATTTAAGTCTTTAATCCATCTTGAATTGATTTTTGTATAAGGTGTAAGGAAGGGATCCAGTTTCAGCTTTCTACATATGGCTAGCCAGTTTTTCCCAGCACCATTTATTAAATAGGGAATCCCTTCCCCATTTCTTGTTTTTGTCAGGTTTGTCAAAGATCAGATAGTTGTAGATATGTGACATTATTTCTGACGGCTCTGTTCTGTTCCATTGATCTATATCTCTGTTTTGGTACCAGTACCATGCTGTTTTGGTTACTGTAGCCTTGTAGTATAGTTTGAAGTCAGGTAGCGTGATGCCTCCAGCTTTGTTCTTTTGGCTTAGGATTGACTTGGCGATGCGGGCTCCCTAACTCATTTTATGAGGCCAGCATCATCCTGATACCAAAGCCTGGTAGAGACACAACAAAAAAAGAGAATTTTAGACCAATATCCTTGATGAACATTGATGCAAAAATCCTCAATAAAATACTGGCAAACAGAATCCAGCAGCACATCAAAAAGCTTATCCACCATGATCAAGTGGGCTTCATCCCTGGGATGCAAGGCTGGTTCAATATACGCAAATCAATAAATGTAATCCAGCATATAAACAGAACCAAAGTCAAAAACCACATGATTATCTCAATAGATGCAGAAAAGGCCTTTGACAAAATTCAACAAACCTTCATGCTAAAAACTCTCAATACATTAGGTATTGATGGGTCGTATCTCAAAATAATAAGAGCTATTTATGACAAACCCACAGCCAATATCATACTGAATGGGCAAAAACTGGAAGCATTCCCTTTGAAAACTGGCACAAGACAGGGATGCCCTCTCTCACCACTTCTATTCAACATAGTGTTGGAAGTTCTGGCCAGGGCAATTAGGCAAGAGAAGGAAATCAAGGGTATTCAATTAGGAAAAGAGGAAGTCAAATTGTCCCAGTTTGCAGTTGACATGATAGTATATCTAGAAAACCCCATTGTCTCAGCCCAAAATCTCCTTAAGCTGATAAGCAACTTCAGCAAAGTCTCAGGATACAAAATCAATGTACAAAAATCACAAGCATTCTTATACATCAATAACAGACAAACGGAGAGCCAAATCATGAGTGAACTCCCATTCACAATTGCTTCAAAGAGAATAAAATACCTAGGAATCCAACTTACAAGGGATGTGAAGGACCTCTTCAAGGAGAACTACAAACCACTGCTCAAGGAAATAAAAGAGGATACAAACAAATGGAAGAACATTCCATGCTCATGGGTAGGAAGAATCAATATCATGAAAATGGCCATCCTTCCCAAGGTAATTTACAGATTCAATGCCATCCCCATCAAGTTACCAATGACTTTCTTCACAGAATTGGACAAAACTACTTTAAAGTTCATATGGACAGCTCTATTTTTCTAAACAGACCATAAAACGGGGTAATCTGCTTATTCTATGGAATTGCTATATACTCCTTAAATTGTGCAGGATGCCTATATGTGTCCTGCACAATTTAAGGAGAGTATAACAATACAAAATTTTTTTCTTAAATTAGCTGTTTAGATTTCCTGCTTAAAATTAGCAGCTGCTTCTTGTTGGAGCTGCCAAACATTTCAGAGGAATAAAATGTATAGTGTATAAAAATAGAATAATTGAGCAGCTTCTCATTAACCTAAAAAGTATTACAGAAAAGAAATGGGCAAGCTACTCTAAAACGTTTATCATTACATTTTATTTTAAAATAATTTCCAGAATGGTTTTATTTCTTCATTCTTAAAATACATTTCTCAATTGATAGAATATATTCAGAATATACAAAGCCATATGATATATATTTAAATATACACACACACACGCACGCACACACACACCCCATCATAGGTAAGTCTGACACTAAGAGATAATGATAAAGTTTGAAGGTAATTTAAAATAATACCATATTAAAAGAGAAACTATCATTTAAATTTGAAAACACCAATAATAATGGATTCATGATAAATATCAGCTATTTGACTCTTTATCTACAGTCAATGATTTCCTGGTGCTTAAACATAATGACAAATATAACATTTACTTACAGAAAATGGAACAAAGAGATGTATGGAGCAGTACCCAAAAGATTACTAATCCCCACTCTTCACTCTCAGGGGATACTATGATTACATTTTCATTGTAAGAAACTAAAAAAATAACTTTTAGTTACTTACTTCTAAATTTCTTTTAATGTAATTACTTACCTCATCTAATTTCTTAGTAGGAAAAGAATGTGGACATCCTCTACTCACCCAAGATAAATTCTCCACCAACAATGAGTATTGTTTTATAGTCTCATTCTAAAAATGCTACTTCCATGGCTGGGTATGGTGGCTTACGCCTGTAATCTGAGCACTTTGGGAAGCCAAGGCAGGTAGATCCACTTGAGCTCGGGAGTTTGAGACCAACCCCGGGCAACATAGTGAGACCGTGTCTTTTATTAAATAAATAATTAATTAATTAATTAAAATGCTATCTACTCCTCTTCCTCATCCCAAAAATCCTTCTCATTATCTTTATATCTTTAATTGCTTTCAAACAAATCTAACGATTTCATTGCCAAAGTATTCCTTTCTTTTCTGTTTATATATAAACTGTATTTTAAATGAATATAAACTGTTAATACAACTGCTCTGTACTTAAGTGTCTCTCTCTCAAATAACTCTACCGGGTCCCTATAAGCATTTTCACCTGCAAGTTACATTTGTTCAAATGAACAAACATGACACACTGAACCAATATAAAGTATCCTGCTTTACTATATATAACAAAGAGATTGACATTATGTCATTTTACTAAAAAAGTTCAAAATTAAAGGAAAAAAAATAGGTTCCCAGTTTTTCATTCAGGTGATGCAAGGTTTTAGTTGAATTAAAGTGCCTTGGACATTGTCTTTCTTTTTCTTTTTTCTTTTTTTTTTTTTTTAGAGACGGGGTTTTACCATGTTGGCCAGGCTGGTCTGGAACTCCTGAACTCAAGTGATCTACCTGCTTCTGTCTCCTTAAGTGCTGGGATTACAGGTGTGAGCCACTGTGCCCAGCCAGACATTGTCTTTCTGCATTGTATTTCCATACTTCATAAGGCAGTTATGCTACATTCATTTTACTTTTCACACAATCCTTTTCTGATTTTTCGCTTTAGAATCAACAAATTAGGTCCAATTCTTACCCATAAAGAAGACATAAAAATATTTTAAGTTCATGTAAGTTTAATCTATTAATACTTCCTCTTCAAGAATGCATTTAAATGGCTAGTAGCTAAGTAAATGATTGGTTTTACTTTCACTAACTTTGTCTACCATCCGGTGGTAATGCACAGCAAAGCTGTTAAGGGGCAAAAAGAGAAAGAAGAGGGAGAAATAAGACTAAAATGATGTCTTTTCTTCATAAATCAGGGTCTGGTTCTAATCAGACCCTGATTAATGAAGAAAAGGCATTATTTAAAACATTTTTAAATGAATTCCCATAAGGATGTTCATTCTCAGGGTCATAAACAAAACAAATCTGTATGACATAAATGTTGTAGTGTGATCTTACTAGAAATTACATCCTAAGATCAGTTCTACTGTAAAAGAAAATACAGTCCTCTTTGACGGAGATACAGCTTTGATTAAAGTGCGCGCCCACAGAGGGAAGTATTTCTTGCGTAGGTAGTCTGAGGGGTCAAAGCAACCCTGGTGATAAGAGGGTATCCCAGCCAGATTAACCTCAGAGATTAGTTCTGAGCTGGCTCAGTTTCAATAACCAGATGCCAGGGAATGCCTTCTCCTTGTGGACCATGCAAGGAAGCTGTTACTGTCATGTTATCAGGCAAGCCCTAAATAGAGATAAAGGATATGCCCAAAGGAACCATTTGAGGAACATGGCTGTTACAAGTCCTATCCAAGAACTCGATAATGAACTTCACCATTCTTCTGCTGGTCATTACTTCTCCTACTTATAACTATTTAAAATATTAATTAATTGGTTATTTTCTTATTAGAATGCAGAACCCCTAAAAGTGTGGTTCTAAGCTGACTGCTTTATTAATCCATCTTGTTGTGATCCTTAGGAAAAATAAAACATGGCTTTGGTGTGTGATTTTTTTTTAAGTGCTATTATTCCAAATGATAACAATGCCTCAGACTCACATGAAATGCTTATATTGATGGATTCAGCTAAAGTCCTTCACCCAAATTCATCTTTGAGTCTCTACATCAATGCCAATATGCATTTATGGGACGACTGATAATGTTTTGGGATGAAATACATGGCCACGCTACCTGCTGATGTTAACTGCCACTGGGATTCACCTTATGGCCTTGGCCTCCTGAATGCACTGCTTTTTACAATTCAGCTAAGAAGTCTTGCATCAACTATAAGACAACCATCCAAATTTTATACAACACTATGGATATTGTTGCTTTACTGAAGAAATAAAATCTACCAAATGTAGCAAGAAATAATACATTTACATTGAAGTTCCAATTCCCCCTTGACTTTTTTACTTCAAAACACTATCCATTTAGCATCCTATGTACCATCATCACTATCATCTCTGAGTCTTGTGTGCTCCAGGTTTATCCGAGACTAGTTTGAGTGGAAATCTGTCCATGAATAGGCAAAAACAAAGTCAGACTGAGGGTGCTGAGACCTCTCTGGGAGGCATTCTATCTGCCCAGTTTTAGAAGTCTTTAACCTTTTGAACTTCTTCCATCACTACTATGAGCTAGAGGTTCACAGTGGCATGGGTCTGGTTCCCTAGAACTGAGCAAGTGTATAGCTACTTACTCTTCTTGGCCTGAATTCTAGATTGTAAGAGTTTTAAATCCCTGGAGTTAGGCTGTGCACATGTCTGAGGCAAGTCCGGGAATCCTTTAGCACTGAATATGGCTCTCTCCTCAGTTCTATATGCCACCAGTTTGTGTGTGGAGCCTCATAAAGTTCAATCATTTTTCCAGTAAAATGACTACAGTACCAAGTATTAGAGAACCTCATACATTGTTTAATTCATATTTCCCCAACTTTGCATAATGCCTAGAGTGTTCTATTTCCTCAAAGAGGAAAGTGCTTAAACAAAGCACATGGGAGAATTTTGGGGAAAAGAATTCCCAGATAGGAAGAGTGGTTAAACCAACTACTTTTCCCCTCCACTTGTTCCACCTCTTCTTCCTCCCTTTCTTCCTATTAAAGTCCCTGAAAGTAGGACTAATTCTCATATGTCTAGAAAAATTAGTAAGGCTGACTTTTCCAATACCCAACAATGGAATGGGTCAACTCATAAAGGAGTGATATCCTCATCATTAGAAGTATTGGAAAGAAGAGGCTGCAATAGAAGGGATTTCTCTCTCTTTGATCAATTTAACTCAACTACACTTATAGCAGTAATGACAACAAAACACAACATTTATTGAATACCTTATCTGCTGGACATTTTTACCTGGATTAGTTCATTCAATTCTCCACAACAGCCTGATAAGACACTATTATTATAAGCCCCATTTTATAAATAAGAAGTCAAAGATGTAAATAAATTAAAATTTGTCTCAGGTTATAAAGAACTGAGATTTGGACCCAGATAATCTGACTTCAGAAAAAAAATTTTTTTTTCAAAAGATGTGTCATTAGACTAACATTGACCTGAAATAAACTACATGTAAAGTCTGTAATTTGATAAGTTTGACATATATACACACATGAAGCCATCAATATAATCAAGATAATAAACATATTCACCACTATTCCTAAAAGTTTCTCCATGCTCTTATAAAAGAGACTGTACAGTCCTCCTTCCTGGCTCTCTCTGATCTAGTTTGCATCATTATACATTAGCTTGCATTTCCTAAAATTTTATATAAATGGTATGATAAAATGTGTATGATATATGTGTTTTCACTCAATATATTTTTTTTTAAGATTCAGCCAGGTTGTGGCATGTGTCAATAATCTATTCCTTTTTATTACTGAGTAGTATTCCTCAAAAATATACTACAAGTTGTTTATCCATTCATCTAGTGATGAACATTTGGGTTGTTTTCAGTTTCTGTCTATCACAAAGAAAGCTGCTGCAAGCATTTGTGTACAAGTCTTTGTATGGACATACACTTCCTTTTGTCTTGGGTAAATACATATGAGTGGAATGACTTGATCACGTGGATCACATGGTATATGTTTAACTTTACAAGAAAATACCAAAACGTTTTCCAGATGGTTGTACCATTTTGCATTGTAACCAGCAGTAAATAAGAATTGTAGTTCCTCCACATCCTTGCTAACAGTTGGTATGCCTGGTCCTTTTACTTTTAGACATCCTAAAAGTGTGTATTAGCATGTACTGTGGTTTTAAATCTGCATTTAATAACTAAAGTTGAGCATCACTTCATGTATTTCTTTTCCTTCTTTATAGATTTGGTGATGTGCTCATTCATATATTTTGTACTTTTTAAAAAAATTCTATTTTTGGGTCATCCATCCATTTACAGAGCCATATTTTGTACATTTTTAAAAACTGAATGTTTTGTTTTCTTGAGTTGTGAAAGTTCTTTATATATTCTGAATACAAGTCCCTTTATCAGATATATAATTTTCAAATATTTTCTTGTAGTATGTAGCTTCTTTTCATTCTCCTAAGAATGTCTTTTGTAGAACAAAAATTTTTTATTTTGATGAAGTCCTATTTATCATTTTAAAGAACAGATTGTGCCTTTGGTGTCATAGCTAAGAAATACTGTCTAACCCAAAGTCAAAATAGGTTTAAGTTTTGTGCCTTAAATTTAGGTCTAGGATCCATTGTAGACAATTATATACAGTGCAAAACTGAAATGTGTTTTTAAAAATATGAATAACCAATTATTTAAGCACTATTCGTTGAAAAAAATATCATTTTGAAAATCAGTTGTCCATATATATGCAGGTCTGTGTCTTGACTTGGTTACACTAATCTATCTTTATGCCATTACTATATTCTCTTGATTATTGCAGTGTTTTTTTAAAAAGCCTTGAAATCAGGAAAAGTTATGATTCTAACTTTGTCCTTTACCAAGGTTAGACTATTCTAGGTCCTTAGTATTTATTTATATCAGCTTGTTAATTTCTACAAAAAAGTATATTGTAATTTGATGGATATTGGACTGAATCTATATATCAACTTTAGCAGAACAGATATCAAAATACTGAAATACTATATTACATGCAATATTGAAGGCATGAACATTATATATCTCTTCATTTACTTAGTTCTCTGATTTCTGTTGGCAATATTTTATACTTTTCAGGGTGCAGGTTCTTTGCATACTTTTGCCAGAGTTATTCCTAAGTGTTTCTTTTGTATTTTTGATACCATTATAAATAATGTATTCTTAATATTATTTTCTAATTGTAGCCAGTACACAAAAACAGTTGCTTGAGATATATATATCTCTCTCTGTATACAGATGTATATATATATCTATATATATAGATGTGTGTGTGTATATATATATCTATATGTGTGTATCTATCTATCTATCTATATGTGTAGATAGATAGATAGATAGATAGATAGATAGATAGATAGACAGACAGATAGATAGATATCTCAAGCAACTATTTTTGTATACTGGCTCTTGTTGCCCAGGCTGGAGTGCAACTGGCATGATCCTGACTCACTGCAACTTCTGCCTCTCAGGTGCAAGCGATTCTCCTGCCTCAGCCTCCCCAGTAGCTGGGATTTCAGGCACCCGCCACCATGCCTGGCTAATTTTTTTTTTTTTTTTTTTTTTTTTTTTTGAGATAGAGTCTCGCTCTGTCGCCCAGGCTGGAGTGCAGTGGCGCGATCTCGGCTCACTGCAACCTTCGCCTCCTGGGTTCAAGCGATTATCCTGCTTCGGCCTCCTGAGTAGCTGGGATTACAGGTGTGCATCACCATGCCCGCCTTATTTTTGTATATTTAGTAAAGATGGGGTTTCACCATGTTGGCCAGGCTGGTCTTGAACTCCTGACCTCAGGCAATCCACCTGTCTTGGCCTCCCAAAGTGCTGGGATAACAGGCGTGAGCTACTGTGCCCGGTCTGCAATTGTTTGCTATATTAATCTCATGTCCTACAATCTTGCTAAGCTCACTTATTCCAGTCATTTTTAGGTAGAATTTGTTGAACTTGCTATGGAGACATTCAAGCCCCTTCCCTCACAATCTGAATGCCTTTTGCTTCTTTTTATTGCCTTATTGCACTGGCTAGAACCTTCAGTACAATGCTGAACAATAGTAGTAGAAGCCAAATGGGCTTAGAGTCGTGTTTATAGAAAGGTTTTTAAGTACAAATTGAATTTGTTTATGCCTATTTCTTCTTCAGTGAGCTTTGGTAGTTTATATATTTCAAGGCATCTGTCAATTTCATGCAAGCTGTCAAATTTATTGATATAAAATATGTTCACATTGTCTTATTTTTCTCTTAACATCTGTAGAATTAGCAGTGATATTACTTGTTTCATGCCTTACTTTGAAAATGTGTCTTCTTTTCTTTCCTGATCACTCTGCCTAAAGGCTTATCAGTTTCACCATCTTCTCAAAGAACCAGCTTTTGGCTTCATTAATTTTTTTAAATTGTTTTTCTGGGCATATAAATTTTTTAAATCACGAAATACTTCAAACATATTCTGTATGCAGAGACCATTATAACACATACCTACTCTCTAGATTTAGAAGAGTTAATATTGTTATTTCAGATCTTTATAACTGAAGTCTTTCCCCCTATTTATTAAAAATAAAAATCATATTTACTCCCCTCCCTTCTCAGAGGTAACTTCTGGCCACTGTGCTGAAATTGATGTTTACTTTTCCTATTTATGTTTCTAAAATGTAATACCATATATGTTTGCATTAATAAAAAAAGTGCTATTGCTTTTAAAAAAATACACAAATGGTACATACTATATGTGTCCTGCTTTTTTCACCCAGTCTCTTATCAATAGACATGTAATTCAGTTTCTAATTTTTCCATTTCTGATCATAAACACGTGTATAGTGTCTCTGTAAGATGTGTACCTAGAAGGGTAATTTCTGAGTAGTGAATTATAGGCATCAAGTTTACTAGAAATTACTTAATGTTCTTCAAAGTAGTTGTAGCCATCTATACTCCTATCATATCATCAAGCATGAAAGCTTCCCTTTCTTCACTTGCCTAAAAACTCTTGGTATTAACAGACTTTTAAACTTTTGGTAATCTACAACTGTAAAATTGTATTGTGTTTTATTTTGATCCCACTGATTGCAAGTAAGATAAAGCAAATTATGATGTTTAGTGGTCATTGTATGTTTCCTATTTGTGAGCTGTCTATTCATGTTGTTTACACAATTTTTTTCTACTGGGTTATCTTTTTCTTGTGAGTTTGAATAAGTTATTATTTTAGATGCCAGTCCTTTTATCATTTACATGAAAATATCTCCTTCCAGTCAATGGCTTATCTTGTAACTTATTTTAAGGTTTCTTCCGTTGTTTAGTTTTTTTTTCCCCTTTACTTAAATTTATTAATCCTTTCTAGGTTATTCTTGGTCCTTTACTATTTCATATACATTTTAGAATCACCCTGTGAGGTTCAGTAAAAACCTCATTGGGATTCTGATGAAAAAAATAGACTGACTTCATTAATTAACATGGGAAAAATTGCCATCTTCATGATTAAGTATTGTTTTACAAGTTTATTTGGGTTTTCTATTTATTCTTGATTTAATATTGGCAATTTATATTTTAAACAAAATTATCAATTCATCTGTGTTTAGAAAGTTGTTGCAAAAAGCTTCTCAGTATTCTCTTCTGATTATTTAAATATGTCTTATGCCTATAGTTATGTCTTCATTTTAATTCTTGCTATTTTTATTTGTGCCTATTCTATTTCATCATCTTTCTTGCCACAGGTCTGTATAATTAGTCTTAAAAGAAAGAAAACCCAGCTTTTGTTTTAGTTGATCCTGTCATTATTTGTTTTCTGTTTCATTAAATATTTACTCTTTATAATTTTCTTCTAATATAAAAAGTCAGAAAAACGAACAAAGTAATTGTTAAGTTACAATTTGTGAAGTTGTTGAGAAGATTCAAACAAAATGTACAAGTAATTGTTAAGTTGAACTTCTATAATTTTCTTTCATTTCTGCTATATTGTATACATTTAATTTCTCAAGAACTATTTTTGCTGCATTACATAAGTTTTAACATACACTGACTCAATTGTCTTCCAATTTTAAATATTTTAGTTTAAAATATAAATTATTTATATTTTTTGAGGCCTGATTTATTTATAAGTACTTTTAAATTTCCAAACACATGAACTTGTGTTTTTTTCTTTTAATATTTTCATAATTGATTATATTGTAGACAGAGAATGTGGTCTGCATGACAGCAAGTCTTTTGCAACTCTATTTGTGGCCTAATATCTACTCAATTTTTGGAAATGTGTACATATACTTGAAAAAATTATGTATTCACTAATTATGTATGTGCATTAGATTAATCTTGTACATTTTGTTTGAATCTTCTCAACATTCTCAAAATAATATTTAACTAAATGGTCCTAAAAGTAGCATCTTAATCCCCAATAGTCAAATCAAATCTTTAAAGACTATCAACTAATATTATCTGAAAGGCAAATCATGTCTTTGCATACACATACACACATGCATACACAAACACACATTCTTTGTTCTCTATAAATGCTCTAAGCCTTGCTCCCTGAAATAAAGATCCAACTGTTAGTCACAAAATTCTCAAGTATTGGGGAAGAATCTCATATCTTTTAGCTATAAAATCAGGTGAAGGTTAAAAAAATCGGAAACAAGAAGAAGAAATGTAGGCTGGGTGCGATGCCTTACACCTGTAATCTCGGTGCTTTGGGAGGCTGAGGTGGGAGGACTGCTTGAGGCCAGAAGTCTGAGGCCAGCCTGGGCAATATAGCGAGACCCCCACTCTACCAAAAACCAGAAAAATTTCGCCAGGTGTGGTGGCACACACCTGTAGTCCCAGCAGCTTGGGAGGATGAGGTGGGAGGATCAGTTGAGCTCAGGAAGTCAAGGCTGCTGTGAACTGTATGATCATGCTACTGCACTCTAGCCTGGGCAGCAGAGCAAGACCCTGTGTCTCAAAAAAAATAATAATAATTGAGTGGTCCTGAAGTTGAACTATTACATACAGGGTCCTGTTGCCAGGGTCCACATGCTGTAGCCCACTCAGAGCACTCTCTCTGCCTTTTATGGTTCCCTAGTGTGTTGGGATCAAATGAACAAAACTTGTTTACGATACAGTCATGCTTTCTGTGATCATGTATAGTTCAAACATCTCTATTTCTAAACAAAGCCCAATAATCATTTTGATCATTTAAATTCTCCTTCTGAAATCTTTTCAGATCTTTCAGATCTATCCTTCTAAAGATCTCTAACCTAAGTATGATAAATTACTTCTGTAGATATTTTCTATTTTGTTTCTAAGATGGTTCTTAATAATAGTCATCAATTTGTTAGTTTATATTTTATTTTTCTTGGATATTCTGACAATATTTTTCCTAACTGATGTGTACATATTGTTGGATGACTAACAATTTGTTTCGTCTCTATGTTACACTTAATTGTGTTTTGATCAATAAATGTTCAACCAGCATATACTTCCTACAATAGTTCTATTAACCACTCAAAAGTTTAGTCCATTTCTTTTCTTTTCCTTGTCTATTTTAAAAGCACAAAGCAGTTAACCATATCCTAAAATCTCAATCAACACACCCTGAGTATTCTAGCAATATGCATCTCAAAAGTGAAAACTTCCATTACTGTCTGGCCTTGTAATGACCATACTTTGGACTCATTTAACATCTACAGACAAGTCTCAAGATAATATTACTTAGGTACATATTAGAGTTGTTAATTCGCTCATTCTAAGCTACTAACAAATTTTGCGTCTTCTAATTTGTTTCATACAAACCCAGGACTTGATACGGTCTGAATCTGATCAAGTATGATGAATGACTTCTGTGTCTTCAATTATTCTAAGCAATTAAAGGACAAAAAAAAAACACAAAAAACTGACAGCACTTTGAAGACTGTACAATATACAGTATACAGCAAAATGAAGAGACATGGAAATATACACCTAAATAATTCTGATTCTGAAGAGAGGAAATGAGACAAAATGCTTTTATGACAAAGAATTTCGTTATTACAAATTAAACTCTGTATGAGAAGTGTGTTAACTAATCTGGGCTCTAAGAATCCCAAATCATTCATGAGGGTGCTAATGGGGTAATTCTTTGACTTACAAATATTGAATGATGAAAACTGGCATACATGACGTTCCACTGAGCTAGTGAAGAGGCACTGGTTTCTCTAATTTGTGAATTTCTGATACAGTATTCTCGGTGAAAAATTATTCAGTAGAGTATCTTCTTCATTATTATAAAGCTCAACCAAGTTACCAAGCCAGGTAATTAAAGCTGTATGTTAACCTTTCTGAATTCTAATCTTATTCTTCTAATCTAACTAGATCATATATATGTCCTAACAATTATTTTTTTGTTTTGCCACTAATGTGACAGAAAGCAATGAAAAAACAGGATCTAATATAGAAACTTTGAGCCTGTGACTAATTTTAAGACAAGTATCTACTATATTATTTATGAATCTAAAACTGAAATACATGGAATAGACTTAATCTGAGATTAGTGAGACAGATTGCTTGTACAAAGATGAAAAGTTTTTGTTTTCCTTCATTTTTATCCTTAAAGAAGTAATGAAAACCAAATTCTGAATATAATCTACATAGATACAAAACTGATAACTTGGAGAATAATGTGGCCTGCATTATTGTGGCAGCTTCCTTGTATTTTCTCTAATCTAATTATGGCCTACAGCCCATTCTCACCAATGCAGCCAGATGATCTTGTTAAAATCAAAGTCAGATTAGACCACTCCTTTGCTGAAAATATTTTAATGGTTCCCTACCGCATTCAGAATAAAAAATGCAATCCTTAAATAGCCTGCACAGAGTCTTTCATAATTGACCCCCATTTTCAAACCCAGATCCAAACATTTCCAATCTCATCTCCTCCTTTCTCCCCCATATCTTCTCTACTCTACTAGTCACTATGGTCACTTTGGGTGTTTCTTGAATACCTCAGACATCCTCTTGCCTCAGGGCCTTTGGGAGTGTGGCCTTGAATGCTCTTCCTTCACTTGACCTTACCTTCTACAATTCTTGGCACATATGTCAGCCCTCTTCCTAGTGAGGCTGTGGCTGACTGCCTTTTTAATAACTATAACTCCCATCCCACTTCTGGCATTTTATCCCCTTGTCCTTGCTCATTTTTGTCATTTTTTCAGAAGGCATTTATTGCTCTCTGAAACGTTATTTTACTTGCATATTTCCTTCTTATCCATCTCTCCAGATAAAATGCGAGCTACACAAGGGCAGAGGTTTTTGTGTCTTTTCTTTAATACTGCATTCCCAGAACCTATATCTTACCACATAACAGGCATTAATTAGATAGCCAATACATTAGTGAAAAAAAAACCCAATAAATTAAAAGCAGCCACAGTGATCAACTAACATTTAGGAACATTTTAGTTGTTCTTAGTGTAAAGATCTAAATTCACTAGCTTTTAAATCTCATCGTTCTTAAAAACCCTTAATTTATAAATGAGATTTCTAGCCTAAGATCACTCCTAAATACACTTTATACAAGTAATATTACTTGATTATCTGAATATAAATTTTCCAATTTAGTGATCTCCAAATCAGTCATTAATTTACTAATAAATTCCGTTGCCTCTATGCAGCATTATCACTAAGACATATAAAAATCCAAGGATATCATCTCAGCTTACAGAAGGAAAGCATGTGAGACAGCCAAACTAAAGGGAAATAAAAAAGCAAAGGGTCTTACCAATTTTATTTTTCTTAAGCTGAAAAACATAATTTTATTTTATTTTCAATTTTTTTTTTTTTTTTTTTGAGACAGAGTCTCACTCTGTCGCCCAGGCTGGAGTGCAGTAGCATAATCTTAGTTCACTGCAACCTTTGCCTCCCAGGTTCAAGTGATTCTTGTGCCTCAGCCCGTGGAGTAGCTGGGATTACAAGCATGCACCACCAGGCTCAGCTAATTTTTTGTATTTTTACTAGAGATGGGGTTTCCTTATGTTGGCCAGGCTGGTCTGAAACTCCTGGCCTTAAGTAATCCACTCGCCTTGGCCTCCCAAAGTGCTGGAATTATGGGAAGGAGCTCCCATGCTGGGCCAATTTTTTTTTTCTTGAACTGTGCCAATAGCCAGTTCCAATGTAGACACTGGACAGGGGATAATTCATGGAGATACAACAGTACAGAGGAGAGCATATTTATATAAACAATAATAAACTGATGATAAGAAAAACAGCATCATATGAAGTTAGCTAAATGGTTAATGTACTTTCAAATACAAAATTTAAAAACTCAACTAAAAGGTTTTAAAATTTTTCATTTAAACTCCTTGAATTACAGAAATAGATTTCAAGGTGATTTGTAAACTTTATGCTTCTCAAAAGGACTTGACACATTTCATTGCTAGAGATTTCAGAATTTCTACTAGACTTCCTATGACATTTATAAGATTAAAGTATGTCTTGGATGTTTGCCCCTTACCAATTCAACTAATGATCTTGCTTCCTCTTGAGTGCAACGGAAAGGGCTATCAGATATCTGCACGTTTGTGCTGGAGAGGAAAAGAAAATGTTATTATTAAACAGGATAAAAAGAAACAATTACCAAAAAAACCCCAAAAACTAACTCCAAATACTCCACATCTGTTGTATACTTTCAACCAATGAATAGAAACTGAAAGAATAAAAATTAAGACAATGAAAATTATTGTATATTCTTTCAGGCAAGGTTCTAAGTATAGAGTAGTCCACAGCAAAGCACTCTCCAGAATGATAAAAGATTTTTAAAAATTATATTACACAAATCCTAATAATTTCCAGGTATATATAAAAAGCTACACCACAATTGCACTTCACCTTTATTGAAGAAAAGAGGAAGCAAATTTGACCCACAGAATGGGACCTAGCATAAATTTTCCTCTAAGTGAGGTGACAAACATTGTAATTAGCTACTGAAAGCTTTTGCGGAATCTCTTTCACAGATAAGGAGATTAAAGAGGAAACTATACGAATGTAAAGTTTGTTTTCTTATATGTAGGGAAGTTCGGCCAGGCATAGGAATAGCAGCTCCTTCCCTGACTAGGGAAGGCTCCATAGAGTCAAAAGCCTTTCCTATACCTCTAAAAGCATGCTACTCATTACATATTGCCACTCTCTAGACGAAAGCAAAAGCATCATTCCTCTGAAACATATTAAGGCTGATTTTTAAAAATTTCATCTAAGGAACAGGCAGATTAAAATGGATAAAGAAAGAGGTGGTAGAGAAGGGAGTTAAAGCCAAATTAACTTTTTTAAATAGAAGAAAAAGTGATTAGCAGATCCCTAAAAGATAAAATAATAGATAAAACACACAAAAACATATTCCCCCTCAAGTGGACCTAAGGATATACATTATCAATTTTCACAACAGCTTTGTGAAATATGTCGAGATATCGGTGATAAAAACATCTGTCTATATCTGTCTGTAATTGATGACACTGAATATACAGTGATTATAATAAGTGGTCATTTTGGTTTCTATCCAGACTCATAATGTGGGATTCATTTTCATTCTTGGCATGAATAGAATTTGATGAAAGTTAGCAGTAACATCTTTAAGACTAGGTTTTTTTGCCACCATAGCACACGTTTACCTATGTAACAAAACTCTACATCCTGCACATGTACCCCAGAACTTAAAATAAAATTTGAGGGGGAAAAAAAAGACAAAGTTTTTTGTGTTCTCTTTTCTACAGCTCACGTTTAAACAAGCTGAAAATTGAAAAAGGCAGAGCCCTGTAAGTCAGATGTTTCCTTGATGACTGTCAAAAATGAATTTAAAAAGAACCAGGCAAAAAATTAGACACTGCAAAAAAGTGCTGGTCCTGTGAAGAAAGTATGATATACAAAGTACTAACTACAATACATACAATGCTTTTAACATTATAACTAAACCAAAGTAAAACATTCCTTGGAAATTCTGGGAAAATGATGGTGAGAGAGTAGGGCAAGGGGGGGGGACGTCTTTTCTAGATATAGTTGCCATATAAAATATAGAACAACCAATTACATTTGAATTTCAAATAAGCAACAAACTATCTGTTAGTATGTCTCAAATATTGAAAGAGACACACACACTTACATGGAATATTTGTTATTCTGAAATATTTAAATAGAAGAAAAAGTGATTTAACTGGTGTCTTGTATTTCTAATCTGTTAAATCTGATAACCCTACTTCTAAAGTCATCCTCTACTCTTACAACAAAATGAAACTATGAATAGGAATATTAGAAAAGAATGACAACATTTAAGCCAGCACGGTAAAATTTAAAAATATTTAAAATTTTATTTTAATTTTAAAAATTAAAAAATTTAAAAAATATCTCTGATAAAATGTCTTGACAAGTAACCAGTAGTGGATATCTTGGGAAAGTAAACTGACTCTGCTATTTTTCACCTTAAAAAATGTATGAGTGGTTGGGTGCAGTGGCTCACGCCAGTAATCCCAGCACTTTGGGAGGCCAAGGTCGGCGGATTACCTGAGGTCAGGAGTTTGAGACCAGCCTGGCTAGCATGGTGAAACCCCATCTCTATTATAAATACAAAAATTAGCTGGGCATGGTGGCACACACTCGTAATCCCAGCTCCTTGGGAGGCCAAGGCAGGGGAATCACTTGAACCTGGGTGGTGGAGGTTGCAGTGAGCCGAGATGGCACCACTGCACTGCAGCTTGGGTGACAGAACGAGGCAAAGTCTCAAAAAAAAAAAAAAAAAAAAAAAAAAAAAAAAATTAGCCGTTTTAAGAATGAAATGGCAAGCATATACAAATGAACTTAGGAGATTCTTGTAAGATAAACCGATACATAGGATGAAAGATTACAAAGTTCCTTCTATTTATCAAATAGGCTCTTCTATCAGCTAAAAACAGTGCCAACATCCTCACTGATGTCCTTTTAGTCAATAATATATGTAATCTAGGTTGTAAGAACATATATGTATGTAAATATGTGTGTGTACACACCTAAATGTACTTTATCCCCTCTTGGATTTAATAAAGATATTTGTACTTTGAATGTTTCAAAGTGTAATAAAAGGCATGATACCAAGAAATATTTTTATTTTTTCTGAACTGGCCTTCATGTAAAAATAGTTGTTTAACATTGATTCATATTTATCTGCCAAATCAAAAAATCACACTATGTGTCAGGGACTTTTCTAGATACTGGAGACACAATATTGAATCATGGAGCCCCCAAGGAGCTTTTAATCTTTAAGATTCTTTTTAGTTCTCAAACTATGACTACGACCTGCCAGGGGAAAAGCAGTATAATCATTGAAAAGAGGGATGACTAAGCTGTTAGTGTCCACTATACATGAAACTTAAAAAAAAAAAAAAACTAAAACTAAAAAGAATGCACTGCTTTCCTTTTTATACTAAGATACTAAATATTATATTCTAAATGTATAAATGTTACATGACCTATATACAACCTTGTTGACCAAAACAAGCAGATGACATTTGAGCAAAAAATCAGTAAAACCAAAAATGCTGTGTACAACAAACCCAAATTACATATAAAAATAATAAAGTATATTAGTAGACAGATAATAGTGCTTTAGTGAAGGGAAAACCATTTTCTTCAAGTAAATTTCAAATCAAACAATGGCCCACACTTATGAGAATCCTCAAAGACAGTATCCAGGATAAAGATTTGTCAAGGCTTTTCATTCTAAAGCAAAGTAGTCAAGAAAAAGGCAGAGAGAAAATTTAAAGAGATCAGAATGACAATAACTTTAGACCATAACCTCCAGAGTTTATAGAAGGAAGTGACCTTGGAATAAATGTACACAAAGCCAAAACAGCTGAGGCTATCAATACATAAAAAAGTACCAGATTACTGGTGCCAAAACAGACACATAGACCAATGGAATGCCAGAAATAACACCACACATCTACAACCATCTGAGCTTCAACAAACCTGATGAAAACAAGCAATGGGGAAATGATTCTCTATTTTATAAATGGTGCTGGGAAAACTGGCTATCCATATGCAGAAAAGTGAAACTGGACCCCTTCCTTACACCTTATACAAAAAACTAGCTCACGATGGATTAAAGACTTAAATGTAAAACCCCAAACCATACAAACCCTAGAAGAAAACCTAGACAATACCATTCAGGACATAGGCATGGGCAAAGACTTAATGACTAAAACACCAAAAACAATTGTAACAAAAGCCAAAATTGGCAAGTGGGATCTAATCAAACTAAAGAGCTTCTGCACAGCAAAAGAAATTAGCAACAGAGTGAACAGACAACCTACAAAATGGGAGAAAATTTTTGCAATCTACTCACCTGACAAAGGTCTAGTATCCAGAATCTACAAAGAACTTAAACAAATTTACAAGAAAAAAAAAAACCATCAAAAAGTGGGCAAAGGATATGAACAGACATTTCTTGAAAGACATTTATGCAGCCAACAAACATGAAAAAAAGCTTATCATCACGATCATTAGAGAAATGCAAATCAAAACCACAATGAGATACCATCTTGCACCATGAATGGCAATTATTAAAATGGCAGTTATTATCAGAATGGCAATTATAAAAAGTCAAGAAACAATAGATGATGCTCAGGCTGTGGAGAAATAGGAATGCTTTTACACTGTTGGTGGGAATGTAAATTAGTTCAACCATTGTGGAAGACAGTGTGGTGATTCCTCAAGGACCTAGAACCAGAAATACCATTTGACCCAGCAATCTCATTACTGGGTATATACCCAAAGAAATATAAATCATTCTACTATTAAGACTCATGCACACGTACGTTTATTGCAGCACTATTCACAATAGCAAAGACACAGAACCAACCCAAATGCCCATCAGTGATGGACTGGATAAAGAAGATATGGTACATATACATCAAAGGATACTATGCAGCCATAAAAAAGAATGAGATCATGTCCTTTGCAGGGACATGGATGAAGCTGGAAGCCATCATCCTCAGCAAACTAATGCAGGAGCAGAAAACCAAACACCACATGTTCTCACTTACAAGTGGGGGCTGAACAATCAGAACACATGGACACAGGGAAGGGAACAACACACACTGGGGCCTGTTGGTGGGGGGAGGGGAGGGAGATTATCAGGACAAATGGCTAATGCATGAGGGGCTTAATACCTAGGTGATGGGTTGATGGGTGCAGCAAACCACCATGGCACATGTACACCTATGTAACAAACCTGCATGTTCTGCACATGTATCCCAGAACTTAAAGTAAAAAAAAAAAGAAGTACCAGATTAAACATACCTTTCTCTAGGAATGTAAAAAGAAACAACTTCAAGACCTAAAGAATTTAGATGAATTGAATATATTTATTTATTCAGTAAGCATATTTAGACTACCTACTGTGTCAAGTCCTGCTGTTGAGTGCTGAGGTAAAAACTCAATACAAAGTATTAAAAAAAAATCCACCTCCAGTTCTACACAGAGGTATGTACAGTAGGGATACAACAGCCCAACAGAAATGAAACTGTGCAGAGGTGACATCTAAACTGCTTCTTGAAAAAATGAAGATGTCCACCAAAGAAAGACAAGGGGATAGGAAGGAAGAGCCCATGAGGCTGGAAAGGCAGGTTTGGACACATTGTTTAAGAATAGAAGGGTTGGATGAAATCCCATTTTTGAAGGGAATCATAAGACGTTTTTAGGCATAAAAATGAGTTATATTCATACTTTTGAAAGATAATTCTGGTAGTACTGTATAGAATATATTAAACAGGAGAATGATTGTTAATAAAAAAGAGTGTGAGTAAAGAAATAAAGCATTATGAGTAAAGAAATGCTAGGTAACTGAATTAGTGCAGTTTTATAACTAGAAGACACTCAAGAATCAATCAAAACTTGAAAAATATATAAGACAGATGAATCAAAATAAATAATGGTTAATAAAATAAAGTAGTAAACAGAATAGTACATTTCTGATTTCTTAATAAGGTATATCAACTGGTTGAAGAGAAAGTGGGAGAGTACACTCAAATGTCAAAAAATGATTTCTCCCAGAATCAAGTTTAAAGTTTTCTTAGGTAAGACTAGAAATAAAATTCTCTCTGTTAAAATAATATTTAGCTTTCAGAGTAAACATCCAGCAGTGGAAAAAAAGAATAAACAACAACAAAAAAACTTATTCGGAGAAAGAATTTTCAAGGTATCAATGAAAATAAATTAATAAATGCAGTGCTTCTGAAAAGAGAAGAGTCACTAACTGGATTAAAAAAAACAAAACAAAAACAAGGCTGGGAGTGGTGGCTTACGCCTGTAATCCCAGCACTTTGGGAGGCTGAGGCACGTGGATCACCTGTGGTCAGGAGTTTGAGACCAGCCTGGCCAACATGGTGAAACCTCGTCTCTACTAAAAATACAAAAATTGGCCAGGCATGGTGGCGGGTGCCTGTAATCCCAGCTACTTGGGAGGCTGAGGCAGGAGAATTGCTTGAGCCCGGGAGGCGGAGGTTGCAGTGAGCCGAGATTGCACCACTATACTCCAGCCTGGGTGACAGAGTGAGACTTCGTCTCAAAAAAAAAAAAAAATTGTTGGCTTTAAAATATTATTCAACAATTTACTCCAACAGATATTTATTGAGTGGCTACTACATGCCAGGCATTAGGAATATAAAGATGAATAAGGCATCTTTATTCATCTGCTCTTGAGGAACTTATATTCTAGAGAAGATAAATTCATGAACCAAGTATTTAATAACTGTGACAGATGTAATGACAAAAATCCACAGAAGACAAGGAATACAGAGAGTACTAGCATTTCAACTAGCATATGAGGGAATGTTTCCTAGAGAAGACAAAGTAAAAATTAAATCTTAAAAGATGAGTAACATGGCCAGTTCAAGAAATGAGAAGACAGTCATGGCAAAGGAAACAAAATGAGTAAAGGTCTAGAGATTACTACAAGCACAGTGACAAGTGGCTTTCAGTTGTTGTAACATGAAATAGGAGACAAGAAGTGATGGAAAATGAGGCAAGAAAGGTTATCTAAATCTTGGAAGGCCTTGTTTTTCCACGAGAACAAGTTTGGATTTTATGATTCTTAAGGCCAAGCGCAGTGGCTCGCACCTGTAATCCCAGCACTTTGGGAGGCTGAGGTGGGTGGATTGCTTGAGCCCAGGAGTTCATGACTATCCCTAGCAACATAGCGAGACCCTGTCCATACAAAAAATTTAAAAAGTAGCCAGGTGTGGTGGTGCATGCCTGTACTTGGGAGGCTGAGGTGGGAGAATCACTGAACTCTGGGAGGTGGAGCCTGCAATGAGTCATGTTCGTGCCCCTGCACTCCAGCCTGGGCAACAGAGCAAGACACTGTCTCAAAATAATAATAATAATAATAATGATAATAATAATAATAATATGGTTCTTACGCAGAGAGGCTCATCAGAATTACATAGGGGGCTTTAAAAACATACACGTTTAGACTTTACTTCCTAAAGATACTAATACACTAGGTTTAAAGAAGGGGACAATGTATCTGAGTTCTCTAACAATTTCCCTAGTTAATGCTGTGTATTACATACACATTGAGAGAATGTCTATGATAGTATGGACCTAAACTGAACTGAGTGAGAAAAATGGGTTTCAAAAGGGAAGGCAGAGGAAGCTTGCCAATCTATAATGGTACAGTTTAAGGAATTAAGAAAGATAGGCAATTCACTACAGAAAGGCAAAAGAAATAAAAACTAACAACTCTGAATATATTTCCAAATTAAGTTATGATTAAAAAAAGAGAAAAGTGGATTAAAATGAGTTAAAATTCTGAAGATCTTGACTTTAAATTTTCTAGATGCATATGATACATACACTGAAACTTATATTCTGAAAATTCTTAAACTAAAAAAAGTTATTTTGTTATAAAAAATGTAGAGGAGGTAAAAGAACACAGCTATTAACAGAGTAAGGTTTAGGCCAGGTGTGGTGGCTCATGCCTGTAATTCCAGCACTTTGGGAGGCCAAGGTGGGCGGATCACTTGAGGCCAGGAATTCGAGACCACCCTGACCAACAAGGAGAAACTCAGTCTCTATTAAAATACAAAAATTAGCCAGGCGTGGTTTCAGGCTTATGTAATCCCAGCTACTTGAGAGGCTGAGGCAGGAGAATTGCAAATTACTTGAACCTGGGAGGTGGAGGTTGCAGTGGGCCGAGATCGCACCACTGCACTCCAACTTGGGCAATAGAGCAAGATTCCATCTGAAAAAAAAAAAAAAAAAAAGAAAGAAAAAGAGAGTAAGGTTTAAATCCTGGCTCCACAATGCATTGTGTGACCTTAGGTAAGTTACCTAAATCTTTATGTGGACTCAATTTCTTCATGTGTAAAATGGAGATAACAATACATATTTTATAGGATTCTTGAGTATTAATTACATAACATATATAATTATCTCAGAACATGGAACATAGTACAGAGTTAATAAATGTTTACTCTTACTGTTAATGTAATCCTTCTCATTACTCCGGAGGCTACAGCAAAATGATTCCAGAGCTTAGAAATAAAGTTACCTTCACAGTAAGGATAATTAGACTCAGCACAGAAGGAATGAATTCAAGCTATAGATATACTAACCAAACAAAGGGTCCCTGGCTGTGTAACTGAGGAAACCTGGGGAAACACTCAAGTCTCATCAAAGACTGCATAAGCTTTTTAGAAAGTGATTAGGAAGGAGATAAGACAGCAAAGAGCAAGCAAATATTTCCTCAGACAATCACAGACACCCCCCTTCATACTGGAGGGACTCATTACACTGGAGTCTTAATTTTAGACCACAAAGAATAGCTCACTCTACCATTTACTAGGATGGACAAGACTAGAGGACATTCAATCATATCCAGCTTTGCTGTTAATAAATTATATTATCTATATTAGAAACAATTACCTACATTTTAAGATTATGCTTAAAAACAAGAGTGCTCTGCATACGAGGTAAGAAAAAAGGGAGAAGGCCAAGGAGTTGACAGTGTTTCTTTAGTAAGCAAGTGAAACAAAGTCAATATCTTCAATGCCAAGCATTTGTGTTGTAGGCAAAATGGGCCTTCTTGATAACTTAGGTAAAACATTCCTTGATATTAAATAATTCTTTACTCCATCCGATTACCTTAGTCTAATAATTGCTTTAATGACCCTCTTGATTCCCAGAGAGAACAGGGACTCTATCGTATTCATAGTGTTATCATTAGTACCCCCACAAGCCTGCTTTTGCCTCCTATACTTAAGACTTACCAAGAGTCAGTTGTTTTAGTTCTTAAATGTTTGTCAATTGTACTTGTTACTATAATTTCAAAATTTAAGTATTAATTATGTTCACAGATGAACTGTGAAAGAGTGTGGAAGAACTGTTTCTATGAACATTTAGTAGGTTATAAAACTAACGAGGCTTTAAACAATACTGAGGCCCTAAAAAGCCTCAATAAAGGTGAATCACTACAAAAATTTGGTGTCAAATTTGGTGTAGATAATATAATTTAAATGATTTTTTTAAAAGAACCCTAAAAATCTGTCAGGAATTTTAAGTTATAAAGAGCTTAAGGATTACAGAATCTTTGCTTTCTATCCTATGTGATGTTAGAATATATATAAAATCTATATGGAATCTATATTAAAAGGGGCTCAGCCCTACATCCAAAAAGGGGTGAATATACATTTAAATGTTTTAAATTAAATGTATATGTTACTATTACTTAATTCCTCTTAATCAATCAACTAGTGATCATGATGAGTAAGAAGGCTTTTACTTTCTAAGAAATTATATGGTAGTTATTAGATTTTAAAGAAACCGCATAGATTTACATGCTGAAAAATTGCGTTTTTCATCTTTGCACAATGTATTTCAATTAAATGTCCATTTATTTGTCAGTATTCCCACTAAATTATAAATTCCTTGAGAAAAAAGATCACGTCAATTCCTAGTTTAATAGTGCCCAACACTTAGTAATGCCCAATGAATAGGTAGATAATCTGTATTGTTTAAATTTAAAAAAAATGCAAAAATCTGAAATCTGATTATTATGTGGCTGTTTAATACCAATTAATAATAAAATAACATTACTTACATAGAAAAGACAAATTCTTACCAATTTATAGCTCCTCCATTACACTTCTTCATAAGCAATGCTTTCCAACATTGATGAGTGGATTTAATAACTTCAAGAGCAAAAGCCTAGCTCCAAACAAACAAATAAAAAAAAGACGTATTTAATATCAGTCACATTGTTACACTAACACAAAACTAATCTTGTGATGACAGCTAATTGTTAAGAGCATGAGCTCCAGAGTCAAGCAAAGCTTGGTATAAATTCTGGCTTCCTTATTTGTCAGCTGTGTGACTTTGGGGAGGTTACTTAAGCTCGCTAAGCCTCAATTTCTTCACCTATGAAGTGGAATATAATAGTGATAATCTATATCAGGGGTTGGCAAACTAGGAACTATGGGTAAAATCCAGCCTACCTCCTGTAAAGTTTTACTGAACAGTCACATTTGTTTGTGTTTGGCCTATGGCTGCTCTAGTGCTATAATAGCAGAGTTGAGCAGCTGTGACAGAAATCATACGATCTGCAAAGCCTAAAATATTTTCTATATGACCCATTACAGAAAAAAGTTTACCAACCCCGATCCAAGTCACAGAGTTGTTGAAAGAGTAAGTAAGATGACATATGTAAAGTGCTTAACCCAGTACCCGGCTTGTCAGTAAGCATGCACCCATTAATTTCAGCATCATCAAAACTGCAGAAGTCTAAATGTAGTTTTTTCAATCGAAGTAATTTTAGACTATCTACTGTCTGAAAGTAGTACATCTCCTTGACATTTATGACATTGTCTAAAAATGCATAAGCAGCAATAGCTATACCTCTTGTTGGATATATATCCAGTAAGAACATCTAAGGAAAACTTGCTTTATAATTCCAAAGCAGAAAGTTCTTTAGAGTTTTTTCCCAAAAAATGTTGTTTGCTTTCCTTAAGGAGAGTCCTTACTGGTTAGTTCAAACTAGTTCCTTTCTTCTTCAATGATAACTAAACTCATTATGATAATAAAGAAACTAAAGAATCTTGGGAACTGAGATACAGTAATAATGGGAAATTTATCCTCTGAAAAGAGAATTTCTCTCAGGTCTACTATTACCTGCGATGGAGGATGACTTATATCTTAATGAGATAGTGTTGGGCAGGAATCCCACTTCAGATACAGGACAAGATATCTAATACATTATCTGATTATGTAAGGATAGATTTTTAATCAAATTATTTGGATAAGTGTGATTATTTAGAACCAATTTCAATACTTGTTTAAAGGAGTGGCAAGAAAAACCCAGAATAAAAGAAAGGAGCCATCTTCCCAACCATGTTAAAGAGGCACAAATCAATTCTTGAGTTATGCCCTGCTATGGTTTGAGGGGATTTGTCCTCTCAAATCTCATGTTCAAATTTGATCCCCAATGTTGGAAGTGAGGCCTAATGGGAGGTGTATGGATCATGGGGGTGGATCCCTCATGAATGGCCTGGTGCCTCCTCAGAGTAATGAGTGAGTTCTTGCTCTGTTAGTTCCCACAAGAACTGATTGTTAAAAAGACCCTGGGCACCTTCCACCTCTCTCACTTGCTTCCTCTCTCACCCTGTGGCATGCCTGCTCCCCCTTTGTCTTTTGGCATGATTGGAAGCTTTCTGAGGTCCTTACCAGAAGCAGATGCCAGCACCATGCTTCTGGTATAGCCTGTAGGACTGTGAGCTAAATAAACCTTTTCTTTATAAATTACCCAACCTCAGCAGTTCTTTCATAGCAATACTAAGGGCACTAAGGCTCTATTATTTTAAATAGCAGTAGTAAAAAGCAATGCATAAAACAATTATTTTCTGGAGAAGTTGTATAAATGACCTCATCTTTATATCGAAAAGAATTACTATTTGTCAAAAACAAACAAAAACCAAAAACTACCTCATTCTTTACAAATTTGTGACTTGGCAGACTTACCCTGAGGCAAAAATACCATATAGGTTTAAAATTTCAATTATCTCAATAATAAAATGCAAATTTTTAAAAGAAAAATAATGTATAAATTTTCAATCCTTTAAGATAATTTAATCTAAAATAATAATTTTATATTTACATTTAATAATCCCACACAAAGCCCTCAAGATTCGAAGGATTCTTTTAATGTGCTTTCAGAAAAACACTAAGTCCAGCAATCAATTCTTTTACAGCAAAATACCCATTATAAATTTTAAGTTTTCATTAACATGCCTTATTTCACTTATAAAACATACACACTAGTATCCACTTAAAAGTTGGTTTCAAATATTCAATTTACCTAGTGGTAATAACTTTAAAAAAATATTCCATGTTTTAGACTTTAACTCTTTGGCCTATTCTCTCCATTTGTGTCATATTAGAGTTACTTTGTGGTAACTCTGGAGTATTCTAATAGAAAAATCCTATGACAGTAAGATAATTCAGGTGTCCTTTCAACTGTTAAGCAGCTTAGTTCCGTTGTGGTAGAATGAACACTTAGGAGGGAGGCCCCTATGGATTTACATTAAGGATGAGTAACTTTCTCCTCCACAAAACAGTAAATAGAAAGTTTTTCTATGTACACAATTTGCAAAATTAGTCTGATCATGAAATTCCTTCATTTTCCAAGATGTAGGAGCTATAGACACATAGATGGAAATATATATTTTTCAGCCTTGTTGATTCACTTAGAGAGATCTTCTGAAACAAAATTTAAATAATAAAATAATGTTTTTAAATATGTAAGTTAGTAAAAAGCACTTTTTTTACCATGCTATATATACATATTCACATAAGAAACTTCCCAAGTGAAACGAATATTGTACAGGTATCAGGAGGTACATTTTAAAATAAAGATTCTCATCTTCACCTTGTTTTTGAATTCTCCATTAAAAGCAAACTGGTTTTCTGGTTTTCCATCTGGTACCTTATATAATCTAAACCAATTAAGAGTAGCTTCCAGGTAACCCGGTTTGAACTTCTTAACATCATCAATATCTGTAAAGAAAAAACAAAAAGATGTTTTGTTAAGAACCCAAATTAATTCCATTTAGTGGCAGAGCATTGGACCGAAGGAGCCAGGAAACATGGGGCCCAGTCTAACAAGCAGCACAATTGATTATGATACCTAGAGCAGCATCACCATTGATATGTATATCACCTTCAGACTTTTGTATTTTCATATGTATAATACTATTCCTGCACTCTACAAACATTTACAAAGCATCTTCAGACAATGTGCTATGTATGGGGAATAAATGGATGGATACAACAAAGTTCTTTTCATCAAGATACTCAGTTTTTAACCCAGGGAAAGAGACAAAGAGATAAACTGCAATTAAAATGCAATGAGGTTTTAACAGAGATAAACACAAGCAACGGTAATGTCATAGAAGAGGGAGTAAAAGAACGCATTATAAAAGTGAGAAGTACATCACTAACTGGACAAGAGGGGAAAAGGCAGAAGGAACAGCACACATAAAAGCAAGGGACTATATTTTAGAATATACAAAGATGGTTCTGCATGGCTAGAACATCACTGTTAGGAGGCAGGGAGAGGGAGGAGACACCTAGGAAAAGCCAGTCACTGAGGATCATATACACAGTAATCTCCCTTTGTCCACGGTTTTGTTTTCTGCAGTTTCAGTTACCTACAGTCAACTGAATCCAAAAATATTAAATGGAAAATTCCAGAAATAAACAATTCATAAGTTTTAAATTGCATACCATTCTGAGTAGCCTGATGAAATCCTGCACTGTCCTGCTCCATCCTGTCCAAGACATGAATCATCCCTTTGCCCAGTGTGGCCACATTCTATATACTACCCACCATTAGTCACTTAGCAGCCTTCTCAGTTAGCAGATCCACTGTCTTGATATGGCAGTGCTCGTGTTCAATTAACCCTTATTTTGCTTCAGAATGGCCACAAAGCATGAGAGTAGTGGTGCTGGTAATTTTATTACAGTATATTGTCACAGCATATTGTATTGTATACAATATATTTATTAGAGCATATTAAAATTATACTGTTTTGTTATTAACAAAACAGGGATGTTTTGCAAAAATTAATTAATATTGAGTTCCTTGAATGAACGGTTTTCTTATTCAGAGGGGAAAAAAATCTTTTACTCTACCGACGGTGAGTATCTAGAAATGCAATTTAATCAATGCCCAAGATAAATAATTTTCTAGGCCAGGTGTGGTGGCTCATGCCTGTAATCCCAGCACTTTGGGATCACCTGAGGTCAGGAGTTCGAGACCAGTCTGGCCAACATGGTGAAACCCCATATCTACTAAAAATACAAAAAAAATTAGCCGGGCATGGTGGTGATTGCCTATAGTCCAAGCTACTCAGGAGGCTGAGGCAGGAGAAATGCTTTAGTCCAGGAGGTGGAGGCTGTAGTCAGCCAAGACCATGCCACTGCACTCCAGCCTGGGCAACAAAGCAATAAATAATTTTCTATTGCTTAAATCTGATTTATGACTTCATCATTGTACCTTTCTCAAACTATCATTTTCTGTTCCACTGTATATCTTATACAAATCATATAACTTTTATATGATTTTTGTGACTTAGCTCACTGACTTCCAAGGAGAAAGAGAAAGCTAATTATCTAATATCTGCCTCAGTCTAGGAGGCTTTCTCTTCAAAGGTCATAAAGAGGACCCAATAAGCAAAGACACAAATTAGGAAAAAAACTGAAAATTTTATAATGGAAATAGGAAGTATAACTCTCCAAATATAAGCTAAACTTTTCCATTCTCAACTAATTATACCCTAGGAGAAAACAGCTGCATTGTCCCAAATAGCAAAACAAAAAAATTACAGTAAGATATTTAAACATTTTTAAAACCTCAAAAGCAAATGCCTGAAGCCAAATTCTTATATCCAATGCCAACAGTCAGTTCAATAACCCCTCTGAAATTATAAAAAGTTCCAGCTAAAGTGTATAAACTTATTTGTGGTTTATGAAAAGCATATATAGATATATATAAAACTTAAACTTGTTCCTCATGAAATTCCTAAGAGTTAAGAACAAGTATGTTTATATTCAACATCAGAAAACTACAGCTAAGATAGTTTAAAAGGTTTGCCAAAATCTATCCAACTCACTCATGATAGAACTTGTATTATATAAATACAAGACTTCTAATTCCATGACTTCTGCTTTTTCTTCCATATTGCATAGTAACATTGCCCAAAAGTTTTATTTACATTTAAAAAATGTAAGTAAAGATGTATTTTTTCAGTTTTATTTTATCGTGATAAAATATCCATAATATAAAATTTGCCATGTTAAGCATTTTTAAGTGTATAATTCAGTGACATGAAGTATGTCTACAATTTTGTGCAACCATCAACACTATCCATTTGTAGGACATCTTTGATTAGATATATTTTTTACAATCTGTTATTTTAAGAAAAGTGGCAGTTCTCTAGTAGTCATTTATTCCCACTTGTGGAATTAATTTTATATGAATTTTAGAGATGAACTAATCCAATAAAGTTAGGATAATCTGGAAAAGCTATATATGTAATTAAGCTAAATCTATTTCAGTTTCTAATTTTGGTTAGAAATTAAGCTCTTTTAATTGAACTCTACTTGATCAACTTACTGGACTGATTAGTAAAGACTCTACTTTTGTAGAACATTCTGATTAATGTTCACATATTATGTATGCTGACTCTGGCAGAGTACTCTAGAATGAAGCCCACACTTCTATTTCCATCTGTTAAATTTTAGCTTTACCAAGCATCAGGTGTGTTTATTCCCAAACCATTTATGCTAACTGTATCTTTTATTATAATTATGAGATGTAATTAAATATTACATACACCAGTGAATTTATGAGTACAAAAAAGTGTTTGTCTTTATGAAGTTAATTTGAATGTTCTGAAAGAATTCAATAAAACATTGCTAAAATATCTGTTGCCAAATTAAGCCTGGAGCTAGGTGCCATGGCATGCCCCTAACCCCAGCTACTTGAGAAGCTGAGGTGGCAGGATTGCTTGAGCCTAGGAGTTTGAGACCATTCTGGGCAACATAGTGAGACCCCATCTAAAAAGAAAAACAAAAAAGAAAAACAAAAAAATTAGGCCTGGCTAAGAAAACAGTTAAACATTAGGAGGAAAAAAACCATAAAAATCTACAGTTATGCATATAGGCTGCTTTGCAAGTAAGGTAAGAAGAGAATTTTAGATATGAGAGGTCAGGGATATCCTCTGGTGAAATCACTTTAGTAGAGTCTTGGATGAACTGTGGGAGCAACTCATTCAGGTATCTGAAAGGAGTGCAATCTGGGAGGAAGACAGTAAATGCAAATATTCTGAAGTAAGGGTGTGCTTTTAACATTTCAGGGAGAGAGTAAGAAAGTCCTATGGCTAGAGCACAGTGAAAAAACAGAAAGTGTTAGGAGATAAGATTAAGATTAGAGAAGCAGTCACAGGCCAGTCACAGAGGACTCTAAGGGCCATACTAAGGATTATAGCATTAACTTTGGGATGGTTTTGGGCAGAGGAGAAAATGTTTTAAGATCTTTCTATCTTCTATGTAAAGAAAAGACTACATAGAGGAAAAAATGGAAGCTGGAAGTCCAATAAGGAGCTGCTAAGAGAGTCTACTTAGATGAACTGTGATGAGGGCCTAGACAAACGTAGTTGTATGGAGGTAGTAATGAATGGTAAGATTTTGGGTATTTTTTAGAAAGTAAAACTGAGAGGAATTACCAATGGAAAAAAAATTAACAATAATAAACCAATAAAGATGAGACTTACATGAGATTCAAAGAGCAGAAAAGGATAAGCCTGTTAACATTAATAACCTAAATTACAGTAAAACTGAAAGCAGTCCTCAAAATTCTTTCTCTTTTTTTCTTTCCTCTTTCTTTCTTTCTCTCTCTTTCTCTCTCTCTCTCTCTCTTTCTTTTTTGACACAGTGTCTTGCTCTGTCACATAGGCTGGAGTGCACTGTGCAATCACGGCTCACTGCAACCTTGACTTCCAGGGCTCAATCAATTCATCCACTTTTGATTTCCAAGAAGCTAGGACTACAAGTGTGCACCACCATGCTTGGCTAATCTTTTTTTTTTCCCCCCCAGTAGAGTTGCTTTGTTTTGTTTTAGTTGCTTTGTTGCCCAGGCTGGTCTTGAACTCCTGGGCTCCAGTGTTCCTCCTGCCTTGGCCTCCCAAAGTGTTGGGATTACAAGTGTGAGCCACCGTGCCCAGCCTATCACCCCAGATTTTTAAAAAAGGCTTTATAAAGAGTATCATAACTTCTGACAAATAGTATGCAGCCATGATTTACTTTCAAATTTGAAAGTTTAATTAACAAAGATTATATAGAATCTCCTTAAGGGAATTTTTATATTAAAACTATAAAAATATGTTTTATAAATAATCACAGTTCTATATAAATACATTGAAAATATCATAAATTTCTCTCTAAAATTCCAGTTGAAAAACAGGTAATAATGAAGCAATGTAACTGACAAATCTTAAGGTTCCATTGGGTTTTTCCAAGTCCAGAGCTCTCATTTTAATTTAGTTTTTCTTAACTAACTTTGGTTTATGTTTCTATAAAAGAAAACCTATAATAACTTCACAAAAACCTACCATTTTATCTCTGCAGACATGAGATAAATCTAACACAATACTTTCTAAGAGAAACGTTTATGACTTATTTTTTTCCTTCACTGGGGATACTGTATATCTTTCATATAACCAAATTTCCTTTCCATATAAACCAATTCACTTGTTTCTAAAATCTAGTTAGAAAATTCTTTCTACTCTTTTTTTTTTTTTTGAATCCAAAAACACACTCTGTTGCACCAGGGGGGTTTCTAATCACATGCGTTTTGCCAAGACTTCAATATTACCCACACTTCAGAATTAAACATACTTTGGAAGTAAGTTAATAGTAATGATATGACTTCAAAAGCCAAATTGATAAGGTATATTTTATATACAAAGACCATGAACAGTATATATGAGAAAGGAATTTAGAGAAAGTATGAGACCTATTTAGTCTAGAGACATATTAAAACAATAACCTTTAAAAATAATTATATACCAAAAACAAAGAAAATGTTAAGAAATTTTAAACATAAGGAAATTAATACAACACATTCTATAAGTACAATATAATAAATTTAAAGATCAACAATAAATACATTTAAAAACTCTTGCCTACTGAAAAAGAACCACCCCCAATCCCCTGATTTTTTAAATATAGTTAAAAGATAAATATTAAAAGCAAATAAACAAAGAAGAAAAAGTCTTACTAAATAAATAACTTTTGGGTCCAAAAGAAAATCAAAACTCTAAAAATATTCAGAAAATAATGACAATGAGAACACTCAGGAAGTTTCTAAGAAGAACTAAAGAAAAACATGTTTGGAATCAGACAGCACTAAGTTTAAATTCCATTTCTGGTACTTACATATTGTATCACCTTGGGAAAAATGTACTACCTTGTTTCTTCAAATCCGGAATAGGGAAGAAGAAATCAAGGTTGTCATGGGGATTAAATAATGGGTGAAAATCACCTAATAAAAGGGAATAATTCTTAACAAATATCAATCATTATCTCTCCAATTCCTCAAAACTTTGTCCATGAATGCAGCCAAAGTTATACTTACAGGCAAATTAATAGCTTTACAAGCTTTTATCTTTCAAAAATAAATACACAGGCCAGCCGCGGTGGCTCGCGCCTGTAATCCCAGCACTTTGGGAGGCCGAGGTGGGCAGATCACCAGGTCAGGAGATCGAGACCATCCTGACTAACATGTTGAAACCCCGTCTCTACTAAAGAAATACAAAAAATTAGCTGGGCATGGTGGTGGGCACCTGTGGTCCCAGCTACTCGGGAGGCTGAGGCAGGAGAATGGCATGAACCTGGGAGGTGGAGCTTGCAGTGAGCCGAGATCGTGCCACTGCACTCCAGCCTGGGTGACAGAGTGAGACTCCGCCTCAAAAATAAATGAATGAATAAATAAACAAATAAATACACAAACATGAGTTAATTTTTTTAGAAAAATACTAAACAGATTTTCATTAATATTGACTGTTACTTTAATTTGTATAATGCTCCTGAAAAATCAATGTAGGTAGGCATAGTTATAAACAAACACAAAGACTAAAAATAACATATATAAAAAGTATCTAGGCATATATATATACACATACACATGCATACTTATTAATAACTTTTTGCTGTACACATATAGTTTTTCACTTATAGTAAAGACCCTAAATGAATTTGTAATTAATTTCTTATTTAACAACAGACACGTTTACTTTTATCTCTAATATTATTACAATTTAGTTCTTATAAATTTATTTTTTTCCACTGTGTTGAAGTTAAATTAACCCCTTTTTTAAACATTTGGAATGGAGAGGGAATATATAAATAGAATTACTTGAGTGAAGTACCTATAAATATTTATTTCTGAAATGAGGCTTTCACTGAGTTCAAGTATATTAACCAAATTATCAGCAAATAAAAAGACTCCTCAAGTTTCCAAAGCATTCTGCTTTGGAAAAAACAGAGACCTTTTGACAGGAGGGGCACTAAATTCGTGTTTCAATGTACTCCCTCAGGCTAACCTACCTAAAATAGATACCTTATAAAAAGATTAACATCAAAAAGACTCAAAAACAAGATAAGTAACTTTGTAGACCCAAAAGGGAACAAAAATACAAAACAACATGTAGGGCTGCATCCAGGGGCACATAGGAATCCTGATGTGCAGGCAGGTAGGACAGGCTGGAAGCCTGGCTCCTGTCAAGTGAAGGCAGGATGACTATGCGATTTATTGTATATACTGTAATATTTCTGAGACCTGTATCAAGAGAAAAAGCAGTTAACAGCAATCAATCCTTATGTGACCTATGCAAACAAGAATTTTAAAGTAGTTATTATGAACATGTTCAGGACTTTCAGGAAACATGGTCACAATGCACGAACATATGGAAATCCAAGATGAGGAACAGAAACTATAAAACTTAAAAAAAAAAAAAAAGAGCAAAAGGAGGATCTGAAAAGAAAAGTCAGGTAGGTTTAACAGCAGAACGTGGATATGGCAGGAAAAAAAACAAAAAAAAAGGGAAGTGGAAGATAGATTAACAGAAATTATCCAGTCTAAATAACAGTAAGGAGAAAAAGATGAAACAGGAAGCATATTAGTGATTTGTAAGACAATAAAAAGTAGTCCAAAATATGTGTATTTAGTCTCAGAATGCAGGTGAGAAAACAGAGCCCCCTCAAAAGTGAAATAATTATGGCAAACAATTTCCCAATTATGATGAAAAAAAATGAACTTACAGATCCACAAAGCTCAGTATATCCTAAGCAGAATAAATACAAACAAAAGAAAACCTTAGCTCATCAAAGAAAAAAAAAGTTTCTGAAATCCAAAGATAAGGAGAAAATCTTTAAAGCAGTCTGAGAAAAAATAACACATTATACACTAGTAACAAGGTTTACATGAAGGATTAGTTCCAGGACCACCACCTGCTCCCCCCAAAATCCATGCATACGAAAGTCTCACAGTAGTCCTGCAGAAACCAGCTATATGAAAAGTAGACCCTCATTATACTGGGTGTTGCACCCTGAGAATATTGTTATTTTCAATCCTCATTTGGTTGAAAGAAATCCATGTATAAGTGGACCTGTACAGTTCAAACCCATGTTGTTTAGGGGTCAACTGTATGTGAGGTAACAATACAAATGGCTGTTCACCTTTCATTAGAAGCAATGGGGGCTGATAGAAAATGGAACATCAATATAAAGCTTAAAAAACCCTGTAACTTTAAATTTGACATCAAGCAAAATTGTATTTCTATAACAAAGGCAAAAAAAGATTATTTTAGATAAATAGCACATATACTAAAATTGGAACAATACAGAGAAGATTAGCATGGCCCCTGCGCAAGGATGACACGCAAATTCGTGAAGTGTTCCATATTTAAAAAAAAAAAAGAAAGAAAATTCGCCACCAGCAGGACTGCACTAGAAGCATATGTGAAAGTCCTTGAACTGAAAGAGAATGACACCAGGTGGAAACTGAGATCTACACAGATCTTCAGGAAGAAACAAAATACATGGGTATGAAAATGGCAAATATATGGGCAAAAGTAAAAGACACATGTACACAGGCAAATGTATTTCTCTTACTTTCTTTAAAAAACATTTTGTTATTTAAGACAATCTGTAACAAAGTATAAAGAATGAATACATGTTCTGACAGCAACTGGATACATTGCTAGTAGAAATACAAAATGGTAGAGCCACTCTGGTAAACAATTTGACAGTTTCTTACAATGTTAAACATATAATTACCATCTTACTCAGCAAAACTATTCCTGAGTTCCCCACTGGAAATTAAAACATGTTCACATGAAGACTTGTAATTCACTGTTCAGAGCAACTTTATTCACATTAGCCCAAAACTGGAAACCCAAATTTCCAACAGCATGTGAATGGATAAACTGTGGTATAATCTAAAAAATGGAAGACCGTTCAGTAATAAATTAGGAAGAACTAACCTGATACATGCAACAATATGCATGAATCTCCAAAACATTAGGCAAGAGAAAGAAGTCATATATCCAGCCATGTGAATAATAATTGATGCCACAGTCCATTGATAGGTATTTCTAGAAAAGGCAAACTATTGTGACAGAAAGTAAATCAGTGTTTGCTAATGGCCTATGGTAGGAGGAAGGGATTGACTGCACAGGGATATGCGGGAATTTGGGGGTGATGGAAATGTTTTGTGTTATGAATGTGATAGTTGCTAGAAGACTATATAGTTATCAAAACTCACTGAATTGGATACTTAAAATGGGGTGAATTTGACTGGATGTCACTTATACCTCAAAGTGGGCTAAAAAATATAAAAGAGAGAGAGAGTCCCAGCCCTGCAAGATTTCATAATCTAGATAGGCGGGTAGATAAGGAAACAAACAAATTATGAATCTGTGAAATCAAAGACATTTCACAGAATCAAACAAAATAGTGTGGGAGTGAAAAAAGTGGCAATTAACCAACTGCCTTTGCCTTGCAGAGTCAAAGAGAATTCACTGAGAGATGATATTTAATCTGGTTCTCAAAAGATAAAACCACTAAGGTGCAAAACTACCTGGAATATATAAGAAAGGGTGAAAAGCTCAGTGTGTTAAGAACTTTGGATAAACAGTGTGAATGGCTAGGAAAAAAAAGCATTTTACTAAGTTAGAGAATCTGGATTTTTCTGTAAGCTCTGAGGAGTCAAAACCTTTCTTAAAATATGTTTTCTTTAAAATAAAGTAAGTCTGGTAAACAGTGTGGGAGATAAATTTTTGTGTCAGGAGGCTAACTAGAGAAATGTTAACACTGATTCAATGGAAAAATAAGATATGACAGTTTAACACAATAGGAAGAAGGAGGGAATGGACTGAAAGATATTTGAGGTCAAATTGAGGGAATCTGGTGACAAACTGGTACCAACTTAATAAGAAAGATCACTGAAGAACAAGATGACAAAGTTTAGAATGTGTATATGACTAAAACACAACTGCAATAGTTAAAAATGGCAAAATTCCAAGTACAAATGAATGCTTTCTCCCTTTAAAATAAGTTAAAACACACCTATTTAAGATATTTTCAGACTGTGCTAAAAGATATACAAGATATAAAAGATAAACAAGAATACCTGAATAAATGGGAAACATATATCATATCAACAACTGATGTAAAAATTAATGTTTTAAAGATACCAAAAATCCTTGACAATTAGGATTCTAAAATCCGTACACAAGAATAAAGGCAGTCACTTCCAAAATGGCCAAATAGGAACAACTCTGGTCTGCAGCTCCCGGAGAGATTGATGCAGAAGACAGGTGATGATATCTGCATTTCAAACTGAGGTACGTGGTTCATCTCACTGGGACTGGTTGGACAGTGGGTACAGCCCATGGAGGGCGAGTAGAAGCAGGGCGGGGCATCGCCTCACCCGGGAAGCAGAAGGGGTCGGGGATTTCCCTTTCCTAGGCAAGGGAAGCCGTGACAGACTGTACCTGGAGGAACTGTACACTACCGCCCAAATACTGCGCTTTTCCCACAGTCTTCACAACCAGCAGACCAGGGGATTCCCTCCTGTGTCTGGCTCAGTGGGTCCCACGCCCACAGAGCCTTGTTCACTGCTAGCGCAGCAGTCTGAGATTGGCCTGCGAGACTGCAGCCTGGTGGAGGGAGGGGCATCCACCATTGCTGAGGCTTGAGTAGGTAAACAAAGCAGCTGGGAAGCTCGAACTGGGTGAACCTCAGTGCAGCTCTGCAAGGCCCACAGCCTCTATAGACTTCACCTCTGTGGGCAGGGCACAGCTGAACAAAAGGCAGCAGAAACTTGTGCAGACTTAAACGTCCCTGTCTGATAGCTCTGAAGAAGGCAGTGGTTCTCCCAGCATGGCGTTCGAGCTCTGAGAACAGACAGACTGCCTTCTCAAGTGGGTCCCTGACCCCCATGTAGCCGGACTGGGAGACACCTCCCAATAGGGGCCGATAGACACCTCATACAGGCAGGTGCCCCTCTGGGACAAAGCTTCCAGAGGAAGGATCAGGCAGCAATATTTGCTGTTCTGCAATATTTGCTGTTCTGCAGCCTCTGCTGGTGATACCCAGGCAAACAGCGTCTGGAGTGGACCTCCAGCAAATTCCAAAAAACATGCAGCTGAGGGGCCTGTTAGAAGGAAAACTAACAGAAAGGAATAGCATCAACATCAACAAAAAAGGACATCCACACCAAAACCGCATCTGTAGCTCACCAACATCAAAGACCAAAGGCAGATAAAACCACAAAGATGGGGAGAAACCAGAACAGAAAAGCTGAAAAATCAAAAAACCTGAGCGCCTCTTCTCCTCCAAAGAATCGCAGCTCCTCGCCAGCAATGGAACAAAGCTGGATGGAGAATGAGTTTGATGAATGGACAGAAGTAGGCTTCGGAAGGTCGGTAATAACAAACTTCTCCGAGCTTAAGGAACATGTTCTAACCCATCACAAAGAAGCTAAAAACCTTGAAAAAGGTTAGACAAATGGCTAACTAGAATAAACAGTGTAGAGAACACCTTAAATGACCTGATGGAGCTGAAAACCACAGCACAAGAACTTCATGACGCATGCACAAGCTTCGACAGCCGATTTGATGAGGTGGAAGAAAGGATATCAGTGACTGAAGATCAAATTAATGAAATAAAGCGAGAAGACAAGATTAGAGAAAAAAGGGTGAAAAGAAATGAACAAAGCCTCCAAGAAATATGGGACTATGTGAAAAGACCAAATCTACATTTGATAGGTGTACCTGAAAGTGATGGGGAGAATGGAACCAAATTAGAAAACACTGTACAGGATATTATCCAGAAGAACTTCCCCAACCTAGCAAGGCAAGCCAATATTCAAATTCAGGAAATACAGAGAACACCACAAAGATGCTCCTTCAGAAGAGTAACCCCAACACACATAATTGTCAGATTCACCAAGGTTGAAATGAAGGAAAAAATGTTAAGGGCAGCCAGAGAGAAAGGTCAGGTTACCCACAAAGGGAAGCCCATCAGACTAACAGCTGATCACTCCGCAGAAACCCTACAAGCCAGAAGAGAGTGGGGGCCAATATTCAACATTCTTAAAGAAAAGAATTTTCAACCCAGAATTTCATATCTAGCCAAACTAAGCTTCATAAGTGAAGGAGAAACAAAATCTTTTACAGACAAGCAAATGCTGAGAGATTTTGACACCACCAGGCCCGCCTTACAAGAGTTCCTGAAGGAAGCACTAAACATAGAAAGGAACAACCAGTACCAGCCATTGCAAAACCATGCCAAATGGTAAAGACCATCAACACTATGAAGAAACTGCATAAATTAACGGGCAAAATAACCAGCTAACATCATAATGACAGGAGTAAATTCACACATAACAATATTAACCTTAAATGTAAATGGGTTAAATGCCCCAATTAAAAGACACAGACTGGCAAATTGGATAAAGAGTCAAGACCCATCAGTGTGCTGTATTCAGAAGACACATCTCATGTGCAGAGACACACTTTGCTCAAAATAAAGGATGGAGGGAAGATCTATCAAGCAAATAGAAAGCAAAAAAAAGCAAGGTTTGCAATCCTAGTCTCTGATAAAACAGGCCTTAAACCAACACAGATCAAAAGAGACAAAGAAGGCCATTACATAACGGTAAAGGAATCAATTCAACAAGAAGAGCTAACTATCCTAAATATATATGCACCCAGTACAGGATCACCCAGATTCACAAAGCAAGTACTTAGAGACCTACAAAGAGGACTCAAAATAATAAGAGCTATTTATGACAAACTCACAGCCAATATCATACTGAATGGGCAAAAACTGGAAGCATTCCCCTTGAAAATCAGCACAAGACAAGGATGTCCTCTCTCACCACTCCTATTCAACATAGTGTTGGAAGTTCCGGCCAGGATAATCAGGCAAGAGAATGAAATAAAGGGTATTCGATAAGGAAAAAAGGAAGTCAAATTGTCCCTGTTTGCAGATGACATGATTGTATATTTAGAAAACCCCATCGTCTCAGCCCAAAATCTCCTTAAGCTGATAAGCAACTTAAGCAAAACCTCAGGATACAAAATCAATGTGCAGAAATCATAAGCATTCCTATACACCAATAACAGACAAACAGAGAGCCAAATCATGAGTGAACTCCCATTCACAATTGCTACAAAGAGAATAAAATACCTAGGAATCCAACTTACAAGGGATGTGAAGGACCTCTTCAAGGAGAACTATAAACCACTGCTCAACAAAATAAAAGAAGCCACAAACAAATGGAAAAACATTCCATGCTCATGGATAGGAAGAATGAGTATTGTGAAAATGGCCATACTGCCCAAGGTAATTTATAGATTGAGTGACATGCTGATCAAGCTACGAATGACTTCCTTCACAGAATTGGAAAAAAACTACTTTAAAGTTCATATGGAACCAAAAAAGAGCCCGCATAGCCAAGACAATCCTAAGCAAAAAGAACAAAACTGGAAGCATCATGCTAACTGACTTCAAACTATACTACAAGGCTACAGTAACCAAAACAGCATGGTACTGGTACCAAAACAGAGATATAGACCAATGGAACAGAACAGAGGCCTCAGAAATAACACCACACATCTACAACCATCTGATCTTTGACAAACCTGACAAAAACAAGAAATGAGGAAAGGATCCCCTATTTAATAAATGGTGCTGGGAAAACTGGCTAGCCATATGTAGAAAGCTGAAACTGGACCCTTCCTTACACCTTATACAAAAATTAATTCAAGATGGATTAAAGACTTAAATGTAAGACCTAAAGCCATAAAAACCCTAGAAGAAAACCTAGGCAATATCATTCAGGACACAGGCATGGGCAAAGACTTCATGACTAAAACACCAAAAGCAATGGCAACAAAAGCCAAAATTGACAAATGGGATCTAATTAAGCTAAAGAGCTTCTGCACAGCAAAAGAAACTATCATCAGAGTGAACAGGCAACCTACAGAATGGGAGAAAATTTTTGCAATCTACTCATCTGACAAAGGGCTAATATCCAGAATCTACAAAGAACTTAAATAAATTTACTAGAAAAAAACAACCCAATCAAAAAGTAGGCAAAGGATATGAACAGACACTTCTCAAAAAAAGACATATATGCAGCCAACAGACACATAAAAACATGCTCATCATCAATGGTCATCAGAGAAATGCAATTCAAAACCACAATGAGATATCATCTCACACCAGTTAGAATGGCAATCATTAAAAAGTCAGGAAACAACAGATGCTGGAGAGGATGTGGAGAAACAGGAACGCTTTTACTCTGTTGGTGGGAGCGTAAATTAGTTCAACCATTGTAGAAGACAGTGTGGCGATTCCTCAAGGATCTAGAACCAGAAATACCATTTGACCCAGTGATCCCATTACTGGGTATATACCCAAAGGATTATAAATCATGCTACTATAAAGACACATGCACACATATGTTTATTGTGGTACTATTCACAATAGCAAAGACTTGGAACTAACCCAAATGTCCATCAATGATAGACTGGATTAAGAAAATGTGGCACATATACACCATGGAATACCATGCAGCCATAAAAAAGGGTGAGTTCATGTCCTTTGCAAGGTCATGGATGAAGCTGGAAACCATCATTCTGAGCAAACTATCACAAGGACAGAAAACCAAACACCACTCATAGGTGGGAGTTGAACAATGAGAACACATGGACACAGGGTGGGGAGTATCACACACCAGGGCCTGTTGGGGGGGTGGGGGGCTGGGGGAGGGATAGTGTTAGGAGAAATACCTAATGTAAATGACGAGTTGATGGGTGCAGCAAACCAACATGGCACTTGTATACCTATGTAACAAACCTGCACATTGTGCACATGTACCCTAGAACTTAAAGTATAAAAAAAAAAAAAAAGAATAAAGGCATAAGAAACATCAAGCTTGAAAAAGTAGAACAAAAGGTGGAAGATTAGTCTCATATATGCCTTATTACAAGGCTTCATAATTAACATAACATGACTCTGGCACAGGATTCTATCACTGACACCATATAGAATCCAGAAACAGACTCCTGTGTAATGAAATGTGTAAGAAAGACATTCCAAAACAGGAGGAAGAAAATGACTTTTTCTGTTCAGCAGTGTTAGAAAAATTGTATATGTAGACAAAATAAATTCCACATAAATTCAAGGCTCGATTGTAAAGATAATAAAATACAAAAGAGTGAAAAGAAAATAAAAACATCTTTCTGACCAAGAGGTAAGAAATCTTTAAACAAGAATCAAAACACTAAAGTGATGTACAAAAAAGACTGATAAATGGAATACATCAAAATTTAAAACCTCTGTAAGCCAAAAGTCAATATAGCGTCTCTGCAAATAGAGAATATTTGCAACCTAAATAATAAAGGATTGATATCCAAAAACTCTGGTATACCAAAAGAATGTCAACCCCAATAGAAAAAGGGCAAACAATTTACATACTCAATTCACAGAAGGGAAGATACAAATAAGCCAATAGAAATACAAGAAAGATGCTCCAACCCAGTAGTAAGTGCAAAAATAAAGAATTAAAACAAGATAATCATCTTTCATGTATCAGATTGGCAAAAAAATAATAAACTATTATTTAGGAAGCATTTACTTTCATACGCTGATGATACAATCACTGCAAAAGGCAATTTGATAATATCTAGTAAAATTTTGAAATACTTTAAACCTATGGCTCAGTAATAGTGCCACAGGATTCTTCAGCTGTCGCTTTTCCAGCTGGAAACCTCTGTGGCCAGTGGCGCCTTTTCCCGAGTTTTGCTCGGCCCGCTGGGCTCCTTCCACCCACTTGGCCTGGCAGGCTGCGCTCCGCTCGTGCTAAGTCTGGATCCCACGCATGCCAAGGGCAAGCCAGGCACGCAGTGGGAAAGGGCAGGCAACTCCGGGCACCAGCACAGGCACCGGCTCCCTGCGAGGCTGCAGCTGGACCAGGCAAACCCTGCAAGTGGCTTCCACTGGAGGCTCTGGGAAACATGGTGGCACTTAGAAGCTTGTAGGCACCAAGAAGTGCAGAGCCCCAAAGAGGTGTCACAGCCCTGGCTCAGGGAGCCATTAGGTCTGGGATCCCTGAAGGGGCCCAGCTCTTCTCTTCTCCTTGTTGCCTGCAATGTGGCGAGCAGGATCAGGAGGCGGCATGTTTCAGCCTTGTTTGCCTTAGGGTTCTTTCAATTTCGCCATTTGGGAGTTCCCGAGTGCTTCTCCCGTACAGGGGAAGAATGAGGTACCTGGGCAAATGGAGGGTGAGCAAGGCAAGGTGCTTTACTGACAGTACAGCTCTCAGAAGATCAGAAGTGGGTAGCTCCTATCCACTGGTAGGTCATCCCATTGAGCCTGAAGCCCACTGAGACTGCAGCCCTCAGCAGAGAGGAGACCCAGAGTGGGTAGCTCCTATCGCAGGCAGGTTGTCCCGTCTTCCTGAGTCTGGTTAAATCCAAGGTTTTTAAGGACTCAGGAGGGAGGAAGTGTGTGCTGATTGGCCCATGGGCAGCCATGGTTAGGCCCAGAAAACGCACCATAGGTTCTCACTCCAGGCCACAGATTTCACCCAGAACAGACAGCCTGGTCCCCAGGCTTCAGGCCATCCCTGGCTTTAAGGTGGGGCTTCACTGTGAACCCACCTCTTTCCGCCCAGGAGCCTGTCTGCCTCCCGCTATCTATACATCATCCACTGTACCCAGGCTGTTTGTGCCAAGGGGCACCTACAGGCCTGCACCAAGCCACCCTCAGCACCCCTCTGGCCTCCCTCCCATGCTCATCAGCGCCAAAAGTCCAGAAGGGGCCGAGGTGGCAGGGGGCTGGTGTGTCAGCGCCACTATGAGTGAGGGCACACCTTGGCCTCGACTTCACTCCAAAATCAGAGTGGGGAGAGGCAAGGCAGCAGTAGCAGGCACTTCCGAGCCTGCAGAGGTGGGTGGGGGCTTCTCAGGCCCCGGAGAGTGCAGGGATGCCCAGGTCCACAGCTGTGGCTGGGTGGCTGCAGCTGTGTCCCGGAGGGTGGTGATCCCACCCTGCCAACTCGGAAGGGGGTAGGGCTCCCACCTATTCCTGGCTCCCGTAGCTCAGTGGAGTACGCAGCCCTGGCTGTGCCTCCCCGGCTGCAGCCAGAGTCTTTGCAGCAGCTGCTCCAGACGGGCCGCCGCTGCCAACAATAGTATGTCATTTAAACTTCACAACTTGTAAATGAGGTATTATTTATCTCTTTATTGCAAATTAGTAAACTGGGACTCTAAAAGGTTAAGTAATTTGCTCAAGATCTCAAAGGGAATCAATATATTAGCTTTAAAAATGGAGTGACAGGTGTGTGTGAGGCAAATATCAAATTTAATTAGGTAATTACATCTTAAGACCTTCTTCTAACTGAATAAATATCAAAATTGTTACCAATTATTCTATATCCAGGACTAGAATGTCCAACCAGCAGAAAAGAATTGATTAACGGAATGGTTCTCAATTTGAAGGAAATCTATCAGAATCACCCAGGGAGCTTTATCAAACTATATAAATTCACATTTCTAACCTTTCTATCCGCTTTCACAAATAGAGGGCTACATATACTTCCACAAATATTAGGAGGAAAAAACATTAAAATGCTGCTTTACCTGGATTATCTCCACCAAACCATAATACAAAGTGAAGAAAGCATACAATCAGCTGAGAATTTTTTATTTTTAGATAAAAACCAGTGACATAAAAGTAATACCCTCTCTCTTTGCCCTTATTATATAAAAGGGAAAAAAGACACCAGGATATGGCCTTATGCTAAAATCTTGTCCAAAGGGGAGGAAAAAAGAAAAATGAAAAAGGAGTTTCTATTTTACTAAAGGAAGTGATGTTGATTCATTTGCACAACATTCTCATCCCAGTACTATAAATGTTGCTCCCACAGAACTAAACATGTGCACAACTAGCACCCTCTAAACAAACTCTGTGGGAAGCAAGAACATGTGCTTTTAATGACTTATAAACATTCACAAGAAACAAGTTTCATTTAATAACATTCATTGTAGTTTCTGTATCACAAATAGAGGTCCCTGCAAAGAGAACTGATTTTCTTAATAATTTATGCTTACTCGGAATCTCTAAAAGATTTTCATGTTTTCCAAACTGTTCTGCATATCTATGTTTAACATTCATGGGCTAATGAAGAGTATCTTTCATTGTTCTTGCCCTTTCCTTCTCCATTCTCCTTTTCATAAATTGTACTCTTACCAAGACAAAACCTGTACTAAAAATGTGTATTAACATCATGAAAAAATAATGGAATTAACACATGTCAAAGTGAGTATTACCAAACAAGGTAATTCTACATGGAGACTATATGCACTGTAGCAGAAAAACCTCTCAGAAAAGACTTAGATTTTTCTCAAAATATAAACATTCATTACCAATTTACAAGTAATTTCACATAACCAGTAAAATGAAAACCATACAGCTGCCTTGTATATGGAAGGAATTCAAATATTTCTAATCTAATTTTGATTTGAAGCATATAACAAAGTGGCTAAATGCACAGGTCTCGGGTCAGACTGACCTCCATTGAACTTCCAGCTTCATCACTTAACAGTTACCCTAAAGCACTTAAAAATGTGCCAATGTCCCCAAGAAATCGTCTAATCCTTTAATTTAAACTAGGTTTCCCACAGCACTAACTTTGAAGATAATTTAGGTCTTTCTACTAACAGAAGACAACAAGCTAAAAATAATAGATTAAAAATATTTCCTATAACAAAAATTTAGAGATGGGAAAAACCCTAGGGATCTTTTACTGATCAGAAGATCCACTCTACAATTTTAAGAAATAAAGAAACAAAGGCTTTGAGAGGTTATGACTTTTCCGAGGTCAGATAATTAATAAACAAATTATTAATAAACAGATAATTAATAAACAAAAAGAGGATTTTAGAATTTAGGTCTCCCCCATACTTCACTACATCATGGGAATGACTGAAACCTAAAAAAAAAAAAAACTGTAAGAGGTCAAAGTTCAAAAAAGAGACAGCAGGTTCTCGGTAATTTAATTCCACCTTAATTATAATTTTTTAACTCGATTTGTCCTTGTTCCTCAACTGCCTCCTCCTACAACCCATCCCTACATATCTACACCTATTAATGAAATAAGAGGAATATGATCAAAAGAGCTAACTTTTCACTGGAATCTCTATCATTGTCCCACTGATGCCTAAATTACTTAAGAGCAAATGGTCAGCACTCTTAGAAAGCAACAAGATCCAAGGCCACAAATACAGCTGACTAACCCACTATTTTTCAGAAGAGCGATGTAATGCAGCAATGAAGAACATGGACTCTGGAGCCAGACTGGAGTGGAATGACTGGCCATATGATTTAGGCTAGTTACTAACCATGCCCCATGCCTCTTCTACCCGGTGCCTCAGTTTCTCTATCCTTAAAAAAAAAAGAATAACTTATCTTCATTGAAATTGTGTGAAGATTAAACATATTCCAAAAAAAGCACTTAGCATAGTTTCTTCTTAGGCATACTGCAATTGTTTGACAAATGTTAGAGCTCTTAGGTTGATGATGCTGATATGCAAGCCCCTTTCCAAGCCAGTACATTCTGCTATCTTCTAACACACACAAATTGAACTCTATTCTTTCTGGTTACAAAACATGAATATTTTCCCTTAAGATCACTATGCTATTCTTTCTATTCCCCTAAATGACAGTATTAAGTTGTGTTTTAGGAAGAAAGGAAATCAAACACTACATTAATTTGCTTATTTTTAAATAATAATTACAGAAGCACTGGAAGTGTTTACTTAGCAAATGAACATTTAAGCCAAATAGATTGTGTCTCAACATATTTATTTTTGCCTTGAAAGAGAGTAGTCGTTTTTATTTTTAAATTTCTCTAAATATAAGCTGAAATTCTACATATATAAAAGACATACCTTAATAATTTTAGGACAAGTGTGATGCCGGCCTATGAAAATGTCAGAACTGTCTCATTTTAAATAATTGTTCATATAATTTATTCATCCACAATGTATCTATATCAATATAACTATTCTGATTTCAATTGTTTTAAATCTTTCATTTTTTAAAACTATAAAATCACTGCACAGGTAAACAGTTATTGCAGCATAACAGACAATAGTTTTCATTTATTTAAAGACCAAACAAAAGAAATCTTCATTGCTCTGCAAGTTGAAATAGCATCTAGGCCTAAATTAGCTCCTTGTGACATTAGTTCTCCTGACATAAGGTCCTTAGGCATCAGTGGCAGTTCTGAAAAGGCACAAACATCTGTTTGGTGAGTATCTGAAGCTGTACATTATAGAAGGTGGTTAATTTAACCACGAGAAAAATTACACATGCCCTAGCATTTCAATCTTCTTAAAAAGCTCTAAACTTGGTTATTTCATAACCAAAGCTATTATTTGCACTGGCCAAGGTATTTTCTAGTAACAATTTAGGTGTCCTGGGAGTCTTATTAACTCTCTCAGGCCATTAGGATACCAATAAGAGCATTAGGGCCTGAAACCTAATTACAGGGCATAAAATGGTCTTAGTACTCTGTTGTTTTTTTTTTTTTTTATGTATACTTTAAGTTTTAGGGTACATATGCACAATGTGCATGTTTGTTACATATGTATACATGTGCCATGATGGTGTGCTGCACCCATTAACTCGTCATTTAACATTAGGTATATCTCCTAATGCTATCCCTCCCCACTCCCTCCACCCCACAACAGGCCCTGGTGTGTGATGTTCCTCATCCTGTGTCCATGTGTTCTCATTGTTCAACTCCCACCTATGAGTGAGAACATGCGGTGTTTGGCTTTTTGTTAATGAGCCTGCTGAAGTGACCAATTTTGTATCAGGGAATACAAGGAGTTTCATTTCAAATGTTATTTGGACATTTTTTAGACTTTTACAGTGGCTACTCCATTTTTAGAAGGTGAAACTAGAAGACTTAAAACAGTAATGTTAAAATTACAGAACTATAACAAGAAAAACTTTTTTTACTAATTGAAAAATGTTCTCTGATGCAATGGCTGGTTTAAGTTGTCATCATAGGTAAAAACTGTAAGTATTAAAACAGGGATATATAGTCTACCAAAGTCTGTACATATGTTAATTAGGATCAAAAAAGTTATTTCATTTCATTTATATCACAAAAAAAAGTTACTGTATTTGTTCACAAATTAAAACAACCCCAAAATGTCTTTGAAGAATCACAACTTAAATGTGTCTATATGAATAGAGTAAAAAGAAAATACACATACATAAGGACACACTATGAACTAAAACAAGCTTCATTTTCAAAAAAGAAAAACTTTGACAAACCATGCCAAATAACAGCTTCTTTTTCTTTCCTGTTTTTTGTTTGTTTGTTTTTTGTTTTTTGAGATGGAGTTTTGCTCTTGTTGCCTAGGCTGGAGTGCAATGGCATGTTCTTGGCTCACCACAACCTCCGCCTCCTGGGTTCAAGGGATTCTCTTGCCTCAGCCTCCCATATAGCTGGGATTACAGGCATGTGCCACCACACCCAGCTAATTTTGTATTTTTAGAAGAGATGGGGTTTCTCTACGTGGGTCAGGCTGGTCTCGAACTTCTGACTTCAGGTGATCCGCCTGCCTTGGCCTCTTTTTCTAAAGATAGTAGAAACTAATACGATGGATATAATTTTTATTATTTATTTATTTAGAGAAATGAAGTCACACTATGTTGCTCAGGCTGGTCTCACCTCCTGCACTCAAGTGACCTTCCTGTCTCAGCTTCCCAAAGTGCTGGGATTACTGGTGTGATCCCATGCCAGCCAAGGATTTACTTTTTAAATGCCTAATAACAATAAAAACGTATAGGAAATTAAAAAAATCTCTATATACTCCTATATTACACACATACCCAGAAAACTACACAATTAAAAAGAAAATTCTTGATAGCTGCCCACCCCTAAGTGTTTTTAAATTTTTCTCGTTTATCTGACTGACAAATATGGCAAGAAGTATAGATGACAAATGTTTAAACAGTCATAAAATATAAAATCACTTATTCCTTTGTAATAGAAATTTCAATTTATACACAGTAATTTATATTTAAAGTTATTGCATTAGATATTTTTGGAAAATGGACACAAGCCAACAATGAAAAGGGAAAACTAAAGAGGGAATGGTAAAATTTAAGTAAGTAGAACTAACCAAGCATTGAAAAGAAACCCACAGGTGATAGCTATGCAGGAGGTTCAGAGAACAGTCTGTCCAAAGATGATCACTTAATAAATAGTATGAGAAACTAAATGAATAATATTTACATAATAATACTGTAAATGCTACTTAGTTTTTAATTTTCAGATTCAACCATGAAGCAAAATAGGAAAAACAATTATACTTAACATAATTTAAACATTATAAATTTTGACACTGTAGAACTGATAGTATAGCTGAGAGAAGTTAGGTTGTAAGGGACAGAAAAGGATAAAAATATAGAAACCAAATGCTCTAAGTTCTACACTGGGCAGTTAAGAGTTATTGTTCAAAGTCAATGAAGCAATAAATCCAGCTCCAAATATACAACTTAGAGTTATTAGGATAATAGTAGAAATATGGTAACACAGTTGATAAATGTTTAAGAATTTAAGTTCCTTGCCTTCCAAAGTAATAATTTGAGTCAACAGGGAAAATGCATAAATTAAGAAATATAAGCACATCATTTACAGAAGGAAGCAACCATTCAAAAGAACAAAAAACATCTGTGATAAGATATGAGAAGATGAGGTGGGAGGTAGGAAGAAAAACTTTACTTTTATTTCATATACTTTTTTTATACTTCTGAGTTTTTATTTCCATGTATAAAATTAATTTTATAATTTTTAAAATGCCATCTAAAATCCTGTGTTTGTGATTTTAGATGGTAAATATGAAAGACATAAATACCAAAACATTTTAAAAGTTGCTTGATTTAGGATTAAATACTGTTGACTAAAAATAATTTTTCAAAAATAAAAAACACTTATACTACAATCTCTTCTTCCTTTCAATTTGTGCCTACATCAATTTTTTTCCTGGGTCTCTGTAAAGTAAAGAAGAAAATTCAACAAAGGTATGCAGAATATATTAACGATAATGTGAAGGTAAAAGGAATGAGAAAAAAATGTGTAATTCTTAAAACTACCAAACTTGCTGGGCATGGTGGCTCAAACCTGTAATCCCAGCACTTTGGGAGGCTGAGGCGGGTAGGTCCCTTTAGGCCAGGAGTCCAAGACCAGCCTGGTCAACACGGTGAAACCTCATCTCTTCTAAAATACAAAAAATTAGCCAAGTGTGGTGGCACACGTCTGTACTCCCAGCTAGTCAGGAGGCTGAGGCACAAGAATCACTTGAATCTAGGAGGCGGTGGTTGCAGTGAACTGAGATAGTGCCACTGCACTCCATCATGGAAGGCAGAGAGAGACTCTGTCTCAAAAAAAAACTACCAAACTTATTTTATAAAATCTAGATATAGGAGAAGAGTACTTTAAGTACTAACTAATGTGAACAATATACAAATATCCTTAAAATAAACAATTTTCATTTTCCCCATATACTTTACTCATTCTTTTAGTTCAAAAACATATTATGAATAAGAATTGTTATATTTTTCATGATGAAAATAATACATGTGTTCACTTTTAATATAATCAATGATAAATTTACTGGTTTTCTAAAACAAAAACATCTTGTTTTAACTATTCAAGTTCAATAATTTCTTCTCAACCCAAATCAGCAACTGGCTTTAGTGTTTCTGCATATCTCTTCATAAAAGCAAGTATGAAAGGAATTTAGAAAGATGTCCAAAGTGCAAAGTCATCTCCATTCTGAGTACACAACAGAAATAAAATGAAGAGAGTTAAAACTTTTTATTCTAACACTTAGGAAACTCAAGGAGTCATGCTAGGCTTATGTGATCTAGTTTCAATACCTCTAGTTACAAATATATAAATTATTAGAATCAAGGATGAATTGCTTGGTATAATACTATAGATGGGCTATATATTGCTCAATACAGTACTGAGCAATTCACACTTTAGAATCAGACAGAAATGAGTTCAAACTGTATACTATTTACATGTTTGCAAACGTGGGCAAGTCACTTACATTCTCTGAGCATCTTCTGAGTTAAGAACAATAGTATCTACTATAACAGGCACCAGTGCTTGTTACATGGTAGACAGTTTAAAATGTTAAATCACATCTCCAACAGTATTGAACTACTACTCTCTAAATAATATTTTCATTTTCATTCAGGTGCTCAGCTTTTTCAGTTTAAAGGGGCATCCCTTAGTACAGTTTCATGACTTTAGTGTGGCAGATCACAAATGAATTAGGTGTACGATTTGTTTCGGCTGCCTGTGGCACTATTACCTTATCAATTCTCATTTGAGGAGCAGTTAAGGTGCTAAAAAATGTTTTTAACTAAATAAAATTTATTTACTATTCTCATATATATGTATATGAAAAGTATAAAAATAGAAAAAATCCGGGTAAAATAATGAGATAAGGAATATATATGATTTATAGACTTGAGGCTCATATTTTAATTGTAGTTTTCACATTTTACTTTTGATCCTGAGGTTACATGCACTTCACCCTATCAGACCTCTTCCTTTCTCAATTATATACAAGAATGACAAAAAAGAAATCTCTTCCGGTTTCAAGTGCAAGAAAAGGTACATAACCTAAGATTAATATATTGTTAATGAGGTTCAGTCATCTTAGAAATGGTAATATCTTCCAGTTTAGAATTGAGGTTTACAAGGAAAGAGGATCCTGAGCAAGAATAAAACAGGAAAGAAAAATGGAGGAAAAATTGGCCAAAGAATAATAATAGTTGTCATATATTCAACACTGGTATGTGAAAGTCAGATGCTTTAAATAAATCATTTCTTATATTGCCAACAACTTTACAAGTAGGTATAATCATCTCCCTTTAGAGATGAGCAACTGAAATTCAGGAATGATCTACCCAAAGTCACTCAGCCAGGAAGTAGCACAGCCAGAAATTAAACCGAAGTCTGTCTGACTCCAAACAAAATTAAATCATGCCAAGCTATTTCCAGAACTTAAAATTTCTAGGACATCAAAATTTCGTTAGAGGGCAGTTACTTTTCCCTTCATTTGTACAAGAAGAGAAAAAACTAGGTGCAGAAATAGCTTTTGTCATCAATGAACACTCCTTCCTTAGTTTCTTCTTGTTAGTCATATGAACAAAAGAGATTTCAGGGTAAAAACGTCAGTATCGTATGTTTTTATTCCTAGTCAAAGGATGCTTTCAAAACAATTCCCAACAGCAGTTGGGCCATGAAAATCACGGAAGTAAGTAAAGAAGAAAGGAGGGAAGGAAGGAGTGAAAGGGAGAGGAAGAGAGTGAAAGAGAGGTGACAGGAGAGGGAAGAAAAAGGGAATAGAGGGAAACCAGTAGAATGTACTTTCTTCACTTAAAATATAATTTGTCTATCTACATCTTTTCCTCTCTCTTTTTTAAAAAGTACATTTAACTCCCCTATGTGAACTTCTTTTAAGTTCTAAGAATTCCAATGACACACTAATTTGCTTTCACTTTCTGGAAAGTAACAGCCTTACCATGAAACTTTGAGGCTTCAGGATCATTCACATTGATAGCAATTAATTTCCAATCTGTTTCACCTTCATCAATAAGAGCCAAAATTCCAAGGATCTTCACATGAATAACTTCGCCACAAGAAAGAATCTTTAAAGAGAAAAGAAATTCACTATTTGCAAGGCTTTGGAGAGTTTACTCACATGTCACAAAATCCATATAAAAGATTAAAAGAACTACAGACTGAAATGTAATAAAGCCTCAATAATTAAAAATAATATGAAAATAGCCAAAGTCTGCCTTGCAATGTCCCTTTAGAGTTAACTTTCTCAAAATTTCCACTTTCACCAATGATTGAATTATTTTACAGATAAACAAACAACTTGCCCTCCCATTGCAAACAACTAAAAAACTGGACAAAATATATGAAATCACTCGTTTCAGACATTAAACAACAGGCAGTACAGGACTGTGATCCCAGAGAGAAGTAAACAAATGAGAAGAGACATGTGATTGCCCTGCCTTTCTGCTCAATACACATTCCAAACCATGGCAGAGAGAAAGGAACCCAGTAAGAGGACAGGGATCTCACTGAGGTTAAAAAAAAATGGAGGATGAGGCAGCTGGAATTTGTAGGGCATGGTACTAGAAATAAGAAATAACTACAGCAATATACATAGGGGTTCCTTTGAGACACGGATTAAACACTAACCTGTGCATGCAGGGGATGAGACTATAAGTCAAGGCAAAGAATAACGGCCAGAGACCTATAAAATGAGTTCCAACCACCCAAAGAAAACCTCATTTACCACAAGGGGCATTCATTAGTGAGCCTATAATAGGCATGCCTTAATGGTAGGACTAAACTGGCTCTCAAATAAAGGTTACTCTAGACCTGTCCTAACAAAGTTTTAAAAGTGCCTGGATACAACCAAACTGACTCACAAGTGACTACCTGCAAAAACAAATATTCTTTAAAGGAAGACAACAACATCCAGGCACTCAACATAACACAACATCCAAGATCCTGTCAATACGCAAGAAAATGTAAGCCCTAAATGGGGAAAAAAATTAAAAATCATTCAACAGAAACATTTCCAGAAATGTTAGATGATAGAATTAACAGATAGGAACCTCAAAACAACTACTGTAAATATGCTCAAAGATGTAAAGAAAAACATGACAATATGGAAGAGAGAAATAGAAAACATAAAGAGAACCAAATAGAACTTTAAGAGCTAAGACATATATGATCTGAAAAGAAAAATTCTCTCAATGAGCTTAACAACAAAATAGACATTGCCAAAGAGAAAATTAGTGAAACTGAAGACACTGTAACAGAAACTTTCCAAAGTGAAGCACAGAAACAAAAAGGATAAGAAAAAATTAACAATCCCAGTATCCTCTGGGACAACATCCAGCATTCTATCTCATGTATAAATGGAATTCCAGAATGGGAAAGAGAAGGCAGAAAAATATTTGAATAAATAACATCCAAAAAATTTCCAAATTTGATGAAAAGTATAAACCCCACAATTGAGAAAGCACACGTGCACACACACACACACACACCCATCAGAATAAACAAACAAAATCCAAAGTGAAGCACATCATAAAGTGCTGAAAACCAGTGATAGTGACAGAGAGTAAATCTTAAAAGCAGATAGAGGGGAAAAAAAGATTACATAAGGGTACGATGATAAGAATGACAGCTGATTTCTCTTTAGAAGCAATGTAAGCCAAAAGACAAAGAAATGAAATCTTTAAAATTCTTAAAAACACTACCAACCTAGAATGCTGGGAGTCAGAAATACTTTGCAAAGGGGAAAGGGGGAACTTTCTGGGATGATGGAAATGCTTCATATTTTAATTGAAGGAGGTTATGTGTGTGTATACGTATGTCAAAACTCACTATATACTTAAAATGAGTATATTCTATTGTAATATATGTTTTATATATACACATAATGACTTAAAGTTTATTTTAATAGTTAAAAAAATAGCAGCTTGCCTTCAAGATGGCTGAATAGGAAGAGCTCCTATCTACAGTTCCCAGCAAGATCGACGCAGAAGACGGGTGATTTCTGTATTTCCAACTGAGGTACCTGGTTCATCTCATTGGGACTGGTTGGACAGTGGGTGCAGCCCTAGGAGGGCACGCCAAAGAAGGGCAGGATGTTGCCTCACCCGGGAAGTGCCAGGGGTCGGGGGAATTCCCTTTTCTAGCCAAGGGAAGCCATGAGTGACTGTACGTGGAGGAATGGTGCACACCTGCCCAAAATATTGTGCTTTTCTCACAGTCTTCACAACCGACAGACCAGGAGATCCCCTCCCGTGCCTGGCTCAGCGGGTCCCATGCCCACGGAGCCTTGCTCGCTGCTAGCGCAGCAGTCTGAGATTGACCTGGGACGTGGGAGCTTGGTAGGGGGAGAGTTGTCCGCCATTACTGAGACTTGAGTAGGTGGTTCTATGCTTACAGTGTAAACAAAGCCGCAGGGAAGCGTGAACTGGGCGGAGCCCACCACGGCTCAGCAGGCCTATTCCCTCTCTAGATTCCACCTCTGGGGGCAGAGCATATCTGAACAAAATGGAGCAGACAGCTTCTCCAGACTTAAATGTCCCTGCCTGACAGCTCTGAAGAGAGCAGTAGTTCTTCCAGCACGGCATTTGAGCTCCGATAATAGACAGACTGCCTCCTCAAGTGGATCCCTGACTCCCGTGTAGCCTGACTGCGAGACACCTCCCAGTAGAGGCCGACAGACACCTCATATAGGTGGGTGCCCCTCTGGGATGAAGCTTCAGGCAGCAATATTTGCTGTTCTGCAGCCTCTGCTGGTGATACCCAGGCAAACAGGGTCTGGAGTGGACCTCCAGCAAACTCCAACAGACCTGCAGCTGAGGGGCCTGTCTGTTAGAAGGAAAACTAACAAACAGAAAGAAATAGCACCAACATCAACAAAAAGGACATCCATGCCAAAACCCCATCCGTAGGTCACCAACATCAAAGACCAAAGGTAGATAAAACCACAAAATGGGGAGAAACCAGAGCAGAAAGGCTGAAAATTCCAAAAACCACAATGCCTCTGCTCCTCAAAGGATTGCAGCTCCTCGCCAGCAACAGAACAAAACTGCAAGAAGAATGACTTTGATGAGTTGACAGAAGTAGGCTTCAGAAGGTCGATAATAACAAACTTCTCCAAGCTAAAGGAGCATGTTCTAACCCTTCACAAGGAAGCTAAAAACTTTGAAAAAAAGTTAGATGAATGGCTAACTACAATCAACAGTGTAGAGAAGAGCTTAAATGACCTGATGGAGCTGAAAAACCCAGCACGAGAACTCCATGAAGCATACACAAGCTTCAATAGCCAATTCAATCAAGCGGAATACAGGATATCAGTGACTGAAGATCAAATTAATGAAAGATTAGAGAAAAAAGAGTGAAAAGAGAGGAACAAAGCTTCCAAGAAATATGGGACTATGTGAAAAGACCAAAACTACGTTTGACTGGTGTACCTGAAAGTGATGGGGAGAATGGAACCAAGTTAGAAATCACTCTTCAGGAAATTATCCAGGAGAACTTCCCCAACCTAGCAAGGCAGGCCAACATTCAAATTCAGGAAATACAGAGAACACCACAAAGATACTCCTCGAGAAGAGCAACCCCAACACACATAATTGTCAGATTCACCAAGGTTGAAATGAAGGAAAAAATGTTAAGGGCAGCCAGAGAGAAAGGTCAGGTTACCCACAAAGGGAAGCCCATTAGACTAACAGCAGATCTCTTGGCAGAAACCCTACAAGCCAGAAGAGAGTGGGGGCCAATATTCAACATTCTTAAAGAAAAGAATTTTCAACCCAGAATTTCATATCCAGCCAAACTAAGTTTCATAAGTGAAGGAGAGATAAAATTCTTTATAGACAAGCAAATGCTGAGAGATTTTGTCACCACCAGGCCAGCCTTACAGGAGCTCCTGAAGGAAGCACTAAACATGGAAAGGAACAACCGGTACCAGCCACTGCAAAAACACGTCAAATTGTAAAGATGATCAACGCTATGAAGAAACTGCATCAATTAATGTGCAAAATAACCAGCTAGCATCCTAATGACAGGATCAAATTCATACATAACAATATTAATCTTAAATGTAAATGGGCTAAATGCCCCAATTAAAAGACACAGAGTGGCAAATTGGATCAAGAGTCAAGACCCATCAGTGTGCTGTATTCAGAAGACCCATCTCACGTGCAGAGACACACATAGGCTTAAAATAAAGGGATGGAGGAAGATCTACCAAGCAAATGGAAAGCAAAAAAAAAGCAGGGGTTTCAATCCTGGTTTCTGATAAAACAGACTTTAACCAGAACTCACGTTCTCCCTCATAAGTGGTTGTTGAACAATGAGAACACATGGACACAGGGAGGGGAACATCATACACCAAGGCCTGTTGGGGCTGGGGGGCTAGGGGAGGGATAGCATTAGGAGAAATACCTAATGTAGGTGACGGGTTGATGAGTGCAGCAAACCACCATGGCACATATATACCTATGTAACAAAACTGTACATTCTGCACATGTAACCCAGAACTTAAAGTATAATAATAAATAAATAAATAAACTGAAAAAACTCAATTGAAATGGAAGAAACCATGAAGAACAGGCAATTCACAGAAGAAATGAAAACAGCCTTCAGGGGTATAAAAAGATGTTCAAGCTCATTCATAATATAACTACCTTGTGGTTTAAATTAATATCCCTGCTTAGTGTTTGCAGAATTCTCACACAATAGGTAGTTGCCTGTCATCTTGACCTTCTCCTCTATATTTTCCTTTCTCTATTCTGGAGGGAATTTCTCTGGCTGCTCTAAATCTACAAAGGGGATCATTTTTCTTCTTCTATCTGGAGGAATCAGAAGTTGAAGCAAAACCTTTAATTTCATTCTACTGCCAAAACAAGCCCCAAAATTATGGACATAAGAGAGCATGGGCAAGTGTAGTGCATTATTTTATTACCAAGAAAATTTACAGATAAATGAGAATCAAAGATGACCAAGAGGCAGAATACAAGAAATGAGTAGATGAGAGTAACTAACTAAGCTGGCGCATCTTACAGTGGCAATACTACTCCTGTCACTGGCAGCTATCATCAATGAGTCTGAGATTTTCAGTACGAGTATAACTTATTCCCTTATGCCTACCTGCAAAGTTTCACATAATGGTCAATATTCCAAAATTAAAAAGTTAAGAAAAAAGTCATCTTAAGGTCTAAGGACAATTTTTTAATTAACAAATCAAAATCTCATCACATTATGTAAGTAAAAGCAATCCATATATTTAAAAAATTAGGCACCAAGAAAGTGGACCTGTTTACAGTTTCAACCTATTGCAATTTGTGCTGAAACTGAAGTTATTCACATATCTTGAAATTTAAGATATCCACTAGGCTTAGACACTCACACTAAATAGAAAATAAACCTGTATGTACCATTACATAATATAAACTTGATTCCTGCTGCTTGAGGGGAAAAGATACCTGAGAATCCTTTTACATTGCTTCATAGTACCTTTTTAACAAACCACATTTATCGGTTACTAGTGAAAAGTAAAACTTAATAGAGAGTAAAGCCTTAAGAAAATAATAAATGATATTGACAAAACAGGTTTCATAAAATATTTCAAAAATATTTTAAGAGAAACCCAGAAATAGCGCGACTTAAGCAGATGTTCCATGTGCTTAAGAAAGTTATTTCAGTGAGGTTCTCTCAAGCTGCCAACATCAAGTTTATATGCATGCATTCTTTCTATATATCCTTTTATTTTTAAAGATTTAGTTTGCTATAGATTTTCACTGTAAAACTGGAATTTGAACACATGCTTCAGAACAAATTTCTCATAATTCAAAATGCAGTTTTACATTTAGAAAACAAGGTATGTAGAAAAAAGTCACTTCTGTGTCCTGAAATTATTTATTTTGAGGGAAAAAATACCAGAATTTTAAGTCATAAAGTCAAATAAATCCTGTCAGAATATTTGGAAGTTGATTCTAAAATCTTAACATAAATCTGCATGGAATTGTAATTAGTTAACACAACTGACTAACGTGATTGTATAAACTAAACTGAAATCTGAATTCCAAAGAAATATACACAATTATATTAGACACTCACATGTTTAGCCTCTATTAAGTACTTGGCTCTATATTAGGCACTGTGTATTAAAAGAAAGAATGAATTGTTCTCAAGGATTTACAATCTTATTTGGGTGACTTAGACACCCCAGGGCAGAACAGCATATAAGACCGAACACATGTGAGTTTAAACATGTAATATCAACACTATGTGCATCATTTCTCATAGCTGTGCCTTCTTCATTTCCAATGCCACTGCCCTGATCTAGGCAACAGAGTGTAACGGTAGGTTCTCTAATATGATAAAAGGACAAGATAGAGGCTAACAAATCAGAAGACTATAACACTATAGATATGAGGTAATTTGGATCTAGATTAGGGACATGACAGTGGATAGTCTAGAGAAGGGTAGTGAAATATTTAAAAGGAAAAACAAATAGTGCACAAGGAGAAAAGAAAATGATTTACCAAACACACACTGTGTGATGGGCACTAGAGTATGTCTTCTATGGGTTTCATTTTATTCTTCACTTACAAAAACTAGTGTATAGTGTAGATATTATCCCTGTCTTGGAAATAAAGATACTGGGATTCACAACAGTTAAATAATTTTTGCCTGAGATCACAGAACTAGTGAATGGAAGACCTGGGATTCATACCCCAAACTGAGCCGAAGCTTCTTCTCTTGCCAAACTGTACTAAGAAAGCAGATCAGTCCTTGCCTGAGGACAGAGGGTTGGGAGTGTCAAAGGAAGAGATTACAAAGAAGTGTAAGAAAACATTTGGGGGTGATAAATATGTTCATTTTCTTATTTTTGATAATAATTTGCATGTAATTATATCAAAAATCATCAATTTGTGTACACTTTAAATATGTACAGTTTATTATATGTCACTTATAACTCAATAAAGCTAGAAAAAAATCTACTTCACATTTATGGCTAAAACTATTTTTTTAAATGCATTACTTTCTTGGATAAAATAATTATCCACATTTGTTTAAGATGAAATCAGACATAAGTTTGTTTTAATTAAAAAAATCACAATACCATTTCACAACCACTAGGATGATTGTTAAAAAACAAAAAGGGAAAATAATGAGTTTTGGTGAGGATCTGGAGAAACTGGAATCCTTGAATATTATTCGTGGGAGTTAACATGCTGGGGAAAACAGTTTGGTGGTTCCTCAAAGAGTTAAATTCAGAATGACCATATGACCCAGCAATTCCACTCCTAGGTGAAAAAAAATGGATAAGAGTATTCAAACAAAAACTCGTATATGAATGTTCATAGCAGCACTATTCATAATAGCCAAATGGTAGAAACAAGCCAAATGCCCATCAACTAATGAATGGATAAGTAAAAGGTAATATTATCCATCAGTGGAATATTATTCAGCCATAAAAAGGAATGAAGTACCGATACATACTACAACATGGATGAATCTCAAAAGCACACTAAATGAAAGGGGCCAAACACAAAAGGTTACATATTATGTGAGACCATTTACATGAAATATCCAGAATAGGTAAACCTATAGTATAGAGACAGTAAATTAGTGGTTGCCAGGGGCCAGTTAGAGAATGAAATGGGGAGTAACTGCTAATGGGGATGGGGTTTCCTTTTGAGGTCATGAAATGTTTGGGACTAGATAGATATAGGTGATGGTTGTACAACACTGTGAATGTATTAACTGCCACTAATTTTAATGTATATTTTTAAATGGTTAATTTTATGTGAATTGTACCTCAATTTAAAAAATTAATCACAAATTATTTTTGATGATGGTCGAGGTTGTTATATGCATGTCAAAATGAACCATAATAAAACAGCTCCTATCCCTTAAGTTTTCTCTCCGGAAACTCTGTTATCATTAAGTGAGTGGTTCACTTCTTTCCAATACCTACCTTCAAGTTTATTCTATAATGAAAAAAATACTTACTTTTTTGTGTTTAACTACAAAATTGATCAGATAATTTCTTAAAAATGTCAATCAAAAAAATACATTTATCAAATTAAAGCAAAAGAACACAAACTTTTTGCAGAAAAACTTGTTGCAATGCAGCTGATTTAAATCAAGACTTCAATCAAATGTATCTTAATAAAGTAAATCTCAAAAATTAGAATTCTGTCATTTTAAATAATAAAAGTTGAAATCATATGGCTATAACCTGCAAATTGTAAAGAATAAAAATAGGATGGATATAAATATGTGGATCAATTCTCACAAGTATTAGCAGTAGAGGCAGAAGGGGATAGAGCAAGCTTGTCCAACCCACGCGGCCTACGGGCAGCATGTAGCCCAGGATGGCTTTCAATGTGGCCCAACACAGATTCATAAACTTTTGTAAAATATTATGAGATTTTATTTATTTATTTTTTAGCTCATCAATTATTGCTAGTGTTGGTGTATTTTATGTGTGGCCCAAGACAATTATTTTTCCAATGTGGCCCAGGGAAGCCAAAAGATTGGACATCCCTAGTGTAAAGACTAGGAACACAGGCTCCAGAACAAGACACCTGGGATTCAATTCCAATTCTGCCAATTTACTAGCAATGTAAGTTTGGGGAAATTACTTAACTTCCTTGGAATATGATTTTATGTAAAAATTGAAAATAACAGTACCTGTTTCACAGAGTAGCAGTTTTAAGAATAAATGAGATAATTCATATAGAGCACCTCAAATAATGGTTTATAGACTAGTACTTTAAGCATCAGTATTAAGGTTTGGGTACCTAAAAGAAATCATTCATTTTTCCCCTTACCATTCTCAGTAAACAAAAAGACTAGGAGAAATTTTTTTTGAAACGTATATGCCTCATGAAGTATATTCTAAAGGATCAAAGACAAGGAATCAGATTTTCCGAGGGACACTTTATATGTTATTTCCTACAGTGATCTAATTCTATAAAAGGGCATGTAACCTTTGTTTACAGCATTCTTAAAAAAACACCAAACCTCTGATTTCTTAACCTGCTTTTCTGTTTCTTAATAGAAAAAGAAGTTTCATCTTCCTTAGTCTGCAAATTACAGGTAAACAGCTAAGCTGCTTCCACTCCAAAATTAGACTCCCATTTGAAAAATTACGGAAAGATGGCTCTGGAGATGGAAAACGGGAGATGTGCAGATTTATATGGGATCCTCTGAACTGATACTGGCACCAACTCACAGAAGCCGCTGTGTGGTTAGCTCAGCTGCTCTTTTTGCATGCCTCCAGGGGTTAATAGCTAAAGTTACATCTATGAAGGAAATGTAATGACAACACTCTCCACAGGAAGAGACATTATAAACAAAGAATTTCCCTCTACAGTTGAGGTCTCAATTGTCTGAAATACTGTCTGTTCCTTTCCCAGTCCCTGCCCTCTGGCATGCTTCTTACCAACCGCAATCACAAAGTATTTCTGATACATGTCCTCAAGTTTGGACCCTGGTTGCTTAAATTCTAGATTCTCAAGTCCAAAAGGAACATATGACAAGTGATTATAAAGATATGGATGATATTTGCAGCTCTGAATATACATCAAAACTAAGTACTCCATAGAAAAATTATACAACTGCATATGTAATTGCTAACTTATACAGGCTGTATCATATTTAAAGAAGGGTGTTTAGCTGTGGTAGTATGCCATTCTATTTATTTATTATTATTTTTTTGAGACTCAGTCTTACCATGCTGCCCAGGCTGGTCTTGAACTCTTGGGTTCAGGAGATCCTCTTAGCTCACCTCCCAAAGTGCTGGGATTACAGGCATGAGCCACTGCGCCCAGACTGCTCCATTCTAACAGGGCATTAACAGAGATGATCTAGTGAAAAGGAACCAGAGTGGAAAATAATCTAGAAACTCTGTCAGATAAGGAACAACTAGAATAAAAAGCCTTGAGAACAGAAGTCTTCAGGAGGGTATGGTACATGGGACCAAAAGATGTGTAAGATCCTTTATAAAACAAAAATGTTCAAATTTGAAGTTATCACATAATTGCCAGTTTAAAGTTGGTTATACTGGTTAACTCACACTAGATACACTAAATGAGAGTTTCTCAACCAAAGGCAATTTTGCCCTCTAGGGGATATTTGGCAATATCCTAAGACATTTTGGGTTGTCACAACTGGGGAGGAGGTATTACTAGCATCTTGTAGGAAAAGGCAAGGGATGCTGCAGAAGACAGTCCTCTCTCATAAAGAATTATCCATCTGTAATATCAATAGTGTCAAAGTTGAGAAATCCTGTAGATGACTTTGGCAGCAGGGTATCAGAATTCCTGGAAATCATATATAGCTTTTAAAAAGCACATTCTAAATTGTTTTATCTACTTTTATTCACAAAATTTATTTTAAAATTTCAAACACCATAAGAACAGATAAGACATGTATGGGTTATAAACCAAGCAAGGAAGCATGCCCAGCAGATTACCAAGTTGCCTCAGAATGAGACACACCCTTTGACTTCACATGTAACAGAAAGGCACAGTTTTATTTCAAACAAAGCAGTGTTTTGCTGTAACACTGTTAAAAAGTGGAAAGGAAAACTCAATCAAACCAAAAACTAGATGCTTAGGAATAAATGGTAGAATTGTTACAAAACCACCACACTTCAATTCAATCTAAATCAATTCAACAAATCTATGCTGAAAGTATAACATTTAGTTTTCTTAGACACCGAATGACAATACAAAATCCCTCAAGGGACTTAGAACATTAAAGTTTTCTATATCTGTGGTTCTAAGTCTGTTACCAACTTCTAGGACTCTGCTTCTTTCCCTCTGCCTATTAACAATGTGGTGTTAAAAGTGACTTCGTACCACTATGTTTCTTACAGCTGATTCAACCACTCATCTCATAGCCAAGCATGAAAGAAAGGAGCACACCCCTAACCGAGAACTATTTTTTAGATGGTAATCATATATTTATTTCATATTTAGTAAGTATTATTTCAAGTCTTATTAACTAAAGGAATAAACTGCTCTGGCTATAAGATGCAAGGATGACACGCAAATTCATGAAGTGTTCCATATTTTTCACCCAGATACAAGAAATTCAGAGAACACTTGAGAGATACTATGCAAGATGAATATCACCAAGGCACAGTCATCAAGTTCTATCCTAAATATACATGCAGGCAACATCAGAGCACCCAGATTCATAAAACAACTACTACTAAACCTAAGAACCTGAGCAATACAATAGTGGGAGGCTTCAACATTCCACTGGTGTTCTTGTGTCCTTTAAAAGCACATTAAAAAGATAATTCATCATGATCAAGTAGGGTTTATTCCAGGAATGCAAGGATGGTTGAACATATACAAATCAATAAATGGGATTCACCACATAAAGAAAAGTAAGACTAAAAACCATACGATCCTCTCAATAGATACAGAAAAAGCACATGATAAAATCCAACATCCCTTCACGACAAAAACCTTCGACAAACTAGGCACTGAAGGAACATACCTCAAAATAATAAGAGCCATCTATGACAAACCCATAACCAACATCATACCAAATGTGAAAAAGTTGAAAGCATTTCCTGTAAGCACCAGAATAAGACAAGGATGTCCAGTCTCACCACTCCCATCCAACATAGTACTGGAAGTCCTAGCCAGACCAATCACACAAGAGAAGAAAATAAAAGGTATCTAAATTGGAAAAGAGGAAGTCAAATTATCTCTGTTCACTAATGACATGATAATGTACCTAGGAAACCCTAAAGGCTCCTCCAAAAGACTCCTAGACTTGATAAACAACTTCAATAAAGTTTAAGGATACAAAATCTATGTATAAAAATTAATAGTATTTCTACATACCAATAATGTTCAAGCTGAGAACCAAATAAAAAAATCTCATTTGCAACAGCCACACACACACACACACACACACACCCCGCAGGAATACATTTAATCAAGTGGGTAAAAGATCTCTGCAAGAACTACAAAACGCTGATGAAAGGAATCACAGATGACACAATCAGAGAGAAAAACATCCCATGCTCATGGATTGGAAGAATCAATAATTAAAATGCCAATATTGCTCAAAGCAATCTGGAGATTCAGTGTAATTCCTATCAAATTACCAATGTCATTTTTTCACAGCATTAGGAAAAAACAATCCTAATGTTTATATGGAACCAAACAAAAGCCAAAATAGTCAAAGCAATCCTAAGCAAAAAAGAACAAATCTGGAGGCATCACATTACCCAGCAACAAATTATACCACATAGCTGTACTACTGGTATAAAAATAAACATGGTACTGGTACAAAAATAAACACATAGATCAATGGAACAAAATAGAGAACAAACGAAGTCACATACCTATAACCAACTGATCTTCAACAAATAACAAAAAAATAATGGGGAAAGGAGACTCTATTCAATAAATGGTACTGGGAAAACTGGCTAGCCATAGGCTGAAGAATGAAACTGGACCCCAATCTCTCACCACATACAAAAATTAACTCAAGATGGATTAAAGACCTAAATGTTAAGATCTGAAACTATAAAAATTGCCAAAGAAAATCTAGGAAAAACTCTCTGGATATCGCCTAGGCAAAGAATTTATGATGAAGACCCCAAAAGCAAATGCAATGAAAACAAAAATAGACAAATGGGACTTAATTAAACTAAAAAGCTTCTGCATAGCAGAAGAAATAATCAACAAAATAAACAGCCTACAGAATGGGAGAAAAAAATCTGCAAATTATGCCTCCAACAAAGGACTAAGACAACTCAAACAACTCAACAAGAAAAACATTAAAAAGTGGGCAAAGGACATGAACCGACATTTCTCAAAAAAAGAAATATAAGTGGCCAAGAAACACATGAAAAATGCTCTACATCACTAATCATCAGAGAAATACAAATTTAAACCACATTGAGAGTTTTTATGTGCTGGTTTCTGAGCTCTACACAATTAAAGGTAAGACATTCTTCTAGGAGTGAGAAAAAAGGGAGAAGAGTTGAATGTCTGCAGAGAACAAGAAATAGTAACAATAAACGTAGTAGAAAATAGAAGAAAGAACTGACCAAAGACATATAGAAGAATTGATGGGTAGCATCAATCTCTGAAATTGTGGATTTTGTTTTTATTCAGTAGGATGTGGCAACCTGGAAGCAGGCACACAAAAAATGAAAAAGTATCAGATGACTTTCATGAGAATTGAAGTTTTTATCTAAATAATAGGCAAGGAAGGTGAAGACAGGACTTGGCAAATTTTTCCATAAAGGGTCAGATGGTAGATATAAAATAATAAAATAATAACAAAAGGCTTTGTAGACTACATTATCTCTGCTACAAGTCCTCAACTCTACCGTCGTAGTGTAAAAGCAGTCATAGACAGTATGTACATGAATGGGCATACCTGCGTTATTTATAAAAACAGGTGTTAGGCTGGCTTTGACTTGTTACAGGGCTAAAATTTACCAACCCCTGGTTTAAGACAAGAAAGTGAAGATAAAAGGAGGGGCTGATAACAGAGAAATCAACAGGCTTGAACTCTGAAGAACTGAAGAACTAGAGGCTAAAATGAAATTTTATGGCATGAATAAACCAAAACTCATGTTAGAATTAATACAGTCTATAAAACAAACCTTTGAGCCTATTTCGCAAACATCAATAGGATCATTATCTCCAAAGCAGTTCGTGCTCTTATCTTTTTCATGGGGATCTTCCCAAGTCTAAAATTTTTTTTAAAAAAAAGCAGAAATGTAAGTTAATACTATAATGTACTTTAATCTTTCCACATAATCACAAACTTTTATAGATAACAATAATCCAAAGAAAACATTATCAGAAATTACATAGGCCCAAGGTCAACAGGCAAGTATGTCCCTAAGGATCATAATATTTAAAAGAGATTTATAGTATTTCCTCCCTCTGTCTCTCAATTGCTGGTATAATTGCATCTGCAAGTGGGTGGTATATCCGGACATACTCGTCTTCCAAGTTCAGTCAGGGAATAAATTCACATTCACTTTTAGAGTTTCAGGGGATGTTCCCACTGTCTGCACCCTTGTTTCTGTGTTTCCACTGACTGCCTCAACTGTGGCTTCCGTCATTCACTGCTTCCTTTGACATGGTAACAGCACACGGATCTAAATTACTGAAAGGAACCTAGTTTTCCCTTTATAAATGAAAGGACAAAACACTACTAAAGAAAATAAAAACCTATTTTGTCTTATTCATTCCATTAAAAAATCCTCTACCTGTCAAATCTCAAGGACCTTGATAAAAACATGAAAAGACATCAATTTTTTAGTTTACTGGCAAGATTATACCCTGTTGGTTACAAAATATACACATAGGAATTTTTATAAATGAAGACCGTAATAGAAATTTGCTAGAAGGTTAAAGATCCCTTAGGCACTAGCTCTCCCAAAAAGCCTCAGAATTGCCTGATTCTAAATGGAACTGTAGAAGTTCCCTAAAATTATTTGCTTTAAATTTAAACTAAAAGGGATATAGAGACTGTCATCCCAAGAATCAGATTGTCATTATTATCTAAGATTTCAGGTTATCTAAGCTTATTTCCTTTAATTTTATATAGATAATTACAAATAAACTTATTTACAGCTAAGCATTAGAGAAATTCCAGTATTTTCCTTCTAGTACTAATTAGTTTATTCAGAAATAACCTGGCCTAACTTTATCTTAAAAAAAAAATCAATAAATGAAGTCCAACAACATTTCACTGCCCCAAATACTAATACTACTAAGAAAATGTAAGAATAACCACAATAGTTAATCTTACATACTGGTCATAGGTGACAAACACTTTCTAGCTAATATATACACACACAACATATACATATATACATACATACCGCATGAATAATGTACCATAACAAATTCCATTTTATAGATAAGTAAATTGAAACACAGAGTTTAAACTTGCACAAACTCATGGTTTCTATATGGTAAAGATTGTTTTAGAACTCATGCTACTAATCAATTATTTTTTATGTGCAAATTATGATAACAATTGAATGGCATTTATTTTCAAATATAACTCCATCTACTTCACGGTTCTCTTCTTTCAAATACCTTCTCTTACTCTGAGAATCTCCTAAGTAACTTTCCTATAGAGGTTCTGTTCTTTCCCAGTCTTCCCGTTACTGCTTCTTTTTTTCTATTAACAGGCATTCATTCATACAGTAAAATATTTATTGAGTACCTACTTTGGGCCAGTAACAGAGATGTATAGGAAACAGTCAATACAGTGGAGAGTGTCATGTTAATAAATGGTATGGCATTTGAGACAAATGCAATAAAGGTAATCTTAAAGTGCTGGGAAACCAGGATGGGACACCCAGGTATAATCAGAATCAAACAACCTACTGCAGAATCAGAAAATACCTGAGAGGTTCCTCCTTGCTAATGCAGAAATCCCGTCTCATAATTCTGCTTATCCCTACTCCCACTCCCAAGAGAACAAATGCGACAAGCTAGAAGTCCCATTGGCCTAAAGGAAAACATCTAGATTCTACCACAAACTATCTTGACTAAACCATCCAGATCTGTTTCTTCAGCCACTAAGAAAGGCTTAAATAAAAGGATCTTTTTTTTTTTTTTTTTTTTTTTTTGCAGACAGAGCCTCCCTCTGTCTCCCAGGCTGGAGTGCACTGGCACGATCTGGGCTCACTGCAAGCTCCTCCTGGGTTCAAGCGATTCTCCTGCCTCAGCCTCCCAAGTGGCTGTAACTACAGGCTACAGGCGCCCACCACCACGCCTGGCTAATGTTTTGGTATTTTTAGTGTAGATGGGGTTTCACTGTGTTAACCAGGATGGTCTCGATCTCCTGACCTTGTGATCCACCTGCCTCAGCCTCCCACAGTGCTGGGATTACAGGCGTGAGCCACTGTGCCAGCCAATAAGAGGATCTTTAGACACATCCTAGCCCTAAAATGCTGAGATTGTTAGCGCTCATTTACAATCTGCATGAATGCTACCAGTGAACAGGAAGCCCACATACTTATGACCTACTTATCACAATTTTGATGAGCATTAATTTTTTTTTAAGTCCTTCCTCACACAGAGACAAAGACTGTCTTGACATTAACTTGGTTGTGGTGAATATTTCTGTTGGTTGGCTGGTCCTCAGAACTCCAATTTCAACATTACCTAGCAATATGGTTCCACACGTTGAGAAATTAAGTACCCAAGTGGAAAATTCTTAAACTCTACAATATTGTTATGTTTAGGGCCAATTCTTCATGATTTTCCTTACCAGCAAAAATACCAGACTGGTTCTCTTTATTTCCAACCTTTAATACTCTGCACCTACAGGCCTTAGTTTTTACTACAAAAAGAGATACACACTATGTCACCTCTAATTTAACTTGAAAATACAGTATAACTTCAACAAGAAAGGAAATCTTGACAAATTTAAGCTTTGGGTATGCCCTCTTGTGGAGTCTTATGTGTTTAACTATTAACAGACAACTAGAGAAGAACAAACACTGGAGAAGAACTATCAAGAAGCAGAAGTTCAAAATCTTAATATTGGTTTCACAAAAATGAAAAAAGATTAGCTTCCAGACTTTAGAAATAGTTTTGGCAACTAAATAAGAAAAAGGGCAACCCAACTAAAATGGGCTGAAGATATGAACAGGTAATTAAAAGAAGGGGAAACATGAATGACTTATAAATTAAGAAAAGACACCTAGTCTGATCAGAGAAATACTAGTTAAAATCACAATAAGATACTATTTCAAAAACCTAAAAATCTTATAATCTAAAATATTAGTAAGGATGCAGGGTACTGGAACCCTATATACTGCTGGCAGGAGTATAAATTGTCACAACTTCTTTTATAAACAATCTGGAAATACTTAGTAAAGTAAAATAGTTATACAACTCATAATTTGACTAACAGGTATATAAGTATATATACTATCTATAGAATAGTTATACAACTCAAATTTGACTAACAGGTATATAAGTATATATACTATCTATACAGGAAAACTTCAGCATGGACCCAAGAAAGCTACAAACAACCTATCAACAGGAAAACAGTATTATAGAAAAGATGATTACAAAGTTATAAAAATGAATAAATCAGAATACACACATTATTGTTATACCCTAAAACAAATCCTTCTCATTTTCATGCAGGTGTTTGTGATTATTACCTTACAATCTGTAAGTACTGGCCAATACATTTCTAATCACCACATTCTGGTCCTTAGGTCTCTTTTTTTTTTTTTTTTTTTTTTTGGTATGGATCTCTGAGTGAAAAAAATTCACTTTTTTTTTTTTTTTTTTTACCCAAATGTGTTTTTAATTATAGCATTAACAAAGATAAAGCAAAATCAGGGAAGTACAAAATAATTACATGCGAGTTTAACAAAATAAACATCATTTGTTCTTAGATTCTATGTACTTCCTCTAAACCTGCTGTTTTTCCAAATATTGGACCTTTTCCTCTTTACTAGTTTTCTTTTTTTTTTTTTTTTATGAAGTATTTATTGATCATTCTTGGGTGTTTCTCGGAGAGGGGGATATGGCAGGGTCATAGGATGATAGTGGAGAGAAGGTCAGGAGATAAACACATGAACAAAGGTCTCTGGTTTTCCTAGGCAGAGGTCCCTGCGGCTTTCTGCAGTGTTTGTGTCCCTGGGTACTTGAGATTAGGGAGTGGTGATGACTCTTAAAGAGCATGCTGCCTTCAAGCATCTGTTTAACAAAGCACATCTTGCACCGCCCTTAATCCATTTAACCCTGAGTTGACACAGCACATGTTTTAGAGAGCACGGGGCTGGGGGAAAGGCCATAGATCAACAGCATCCCAAGGCAGAATTTCTCCTAGTCCGAACAAAATGGAGTCTCCTATGCCCACCTCTTTCTACACAGACACAGCAACAATCTGATCTCTCCTTTCTTTTTCCCACACTTCCCCCGCTTCTTTTCAACAAAACCGCCATCGTCCTCATGGCCCACTCCCGATCATCGCTGTCTCTTCAGAGCTGTTGGGTACACCTCCCAGACAGGGTGGCCGGGCAGAGGCGCTCCTCACCTCCCAGACAGGGCGGCCAGGCAGAGGCGCTCCTCACTTCCTCCCAGACGGGGTGGCAGCCAGGCAGAGGCGCTCCTCACCTCCCAGACAGGGCGGCCGGGCAGAGGCGCTCCTCACCTCCCAGACGGGGCGGCCGGGCAGAGGCGCTCCTCACCTCCCAGACGGGGCGGCCGGGCAGAGGCGCTCCTCACCTCCCAGACGGGGCGGCCGGGCAGAGGCGCTCCTCACCTCCCAGACGGGGCGGCCGGGCAGAGGCGCTCCTCACCTCCCAGACGGGGCGGCCGGGCAGAGGCGCTCCTCACCTCCCAGACGGGGCGGCCGGGCAGAGGCGCTCCTCACCTCCCAGACGGGGCGGCCGGGCAGAGGCGCTCCTCACCTCCCAGACGGGGCGGCCGGGCAGAGGCGCTCCTCACCTCCCAGACGCGGCGGCCGGGCAGAGGCGCTCCTCACCTCCCAGACGGGGCGGCCGGGCAGAGGCGCTCCTCACCTCCCAGACGGGGCGGCCGGGCAGAGGGGCTCCTCACTTCCTCCCAGAAGGGGTGGCAGCCAGGCAGAGGGGCTCCTCACTTCCTCCCAGAAGGGGTGGCAGCCAGGCAGAGGCGCTCCTCACCTCTCAGACAGGGTGGCCGGGCAGAGGCGCTCCTCACTTCCCAGATGGGGCGGCCAGGCAGAGGCACTCCTCACATCCCAGACGGGGCGGCCGGGCAGAGGCCCTCCTCACCTCCCAGACGGGGTGGCCGGGCAGAGGCGCTCCTCACCTCCCAGACGATGGGCGGCCGGGCAAAGGTGCTCCTCACTTCCCAGAGGGGGCGGCCGGGCAGAGGCGCTCCTCACCTCCCAGACGGGGCGGCCGGGCAGAGGCGCTCCTCACTTCCTCCCAGACGGGGTGGCAGCCGGGCAGAGGCGCTCCTCACCTCCCAGACAGGGCGGCCGGGCAGAGGCGCTCCTCACTTCCCAGACGGGGCGGCCGGGCAGAGGCACTCCTCGCTTCCCAGATGGGGTGGCGGCCGGGCAGAGGCGCTCCTCACTTCCCAGACGGGGCGGCCGGGCAGAGGCGCTCCTCGCTTCCCAGATGGGGTGGCGGCCGGGCAGAGGCACTCCTCACTTCCTCCCAGACGGGGTGGCGGCCGGGCAGAGGCGCTCCTCACTTCCCAGAGGGGGCGGCCGGGCAGAGGCGCTCCTCACTTCCCAGACCGGGCGGCTGGGCAGAGGCGCTCACTTCCCAGACGGGGCGGCCGGGCAGAGGCGCTCCTCACCTCCCAGACAATGGGTGGCCAGGCAGAGGCGCTCCTCACCTCCCAGATGGGGCGGCCAGGCAGAGGCGCTCCTCGCTTCCCAGACGGGGTGGCGGCCGGGCAGAGGCGCTTCTCACCTCCCAGACGGGGTGGCGGCCGGGCAGAGGCACTCCTCACTTCCCAGATGGGGCGCCAGGCAGAGGCGCTCCTCACTTCCTCCCAGACGGGGTGGCAGCCAGGCAGAGGCGCTCCTCACCTCCCAGACGGGGCGGCTGGGCAGAGGTGCTCCTCATCTCCCAGATGGAGCAGCCAGACAGAGGTGCTCCTCACTTCCTCCCAGATGGGGCAGCCAGGCAGAGGCGCTCCTCACTTCCTCCCAGACGGGGTGGCAGCCAGGCAGAGGCGCTCCTCACCTCTCAGACAGGGTGGCCGGGCAGAGGCGCTCCTCACTTTCCAGATGGGGCGGCCAGGCAGAGGCGCTCCTCACATCCCAGACGGGGCAGCCGGGCAGAGGCCCTCCTCACCTCCCAGACGGGGTGGCCGGGCAGAGGCGCTCCTCATCTCCCAGACGATGGGCGGCCGGGCAAAGGTGCTCCTCACTTCCCAGAGGGGGCGGCCGGGCAGAGGCGCTCCTCACCTCCCAGACGGGGCGGCCGGGCAGAGGCGCTCCTCACTTCCTCCCAGACGGGGTGGCAGCCGGGCAGAGGCGCTCCTCACCTCCAAGACGGGGCGGCCGGGCAGAGGCGCTCCTCACTTCCCAGACGGGGCAGCCGGGCAGAGGCGCTCCTCGCTTCCCAGACGGGGTGGTGGCCGGGCAGAGGCGCTCCTCACTTCCCAGACGGGGCGGCCAGGCAGAGGCGCTCCTCGCTTCCTAGACGGGGTGGCGGCCGGGCAGAGGCGCTCCTCACTTCCCAGACGGGGCGCCCGGGCAGAGGCGCTCCTCGCTTCCCAGATGGGGTGGCGGCCGGGCAGAGGCGCTCCTCACCTCCCAGACGGAGCGGCCGGGCAGAGGCGCTCCTCACCTCCCAGACGGGGCGGCCGGGCAGAGGCGCTCCTCACTTCCCAGACGGGGCGGCCGGGCAGAGGCGCTCCTCACTTCCCAGACGGGGTGGCGGCCGGGCAGAGGCGCTCCTCACTTCCCAGATGGGGTGGCGGCCGGGCAGAGGCACTCCTCACTTCCTCCCAGACGGGGTGGCGGCCGGGCAGAGGCGCTCCTCACTTCCCAGAGGGGGCAGCCGGGCAGAGGCGCTCCTCACTTCCCAGACCGGGCGGCTGGGCAGAGGCGCTCACTTCCCAGACGGGGCGGCCGGGCAGAGGCGCTCCTCACCTCCCAGACGATGGGTGGCCAGGCAGAGGCGCTCCTCACCTCCCAGATGGGGCGGCCAGGCAGAGGTGCTCCTCGCTTCCCAGACGGGGTGGCGGCCGGGCAGAGGCGCTTCTCACCTCCCAGACGGGGTGGCGGCCGGGCAGAGGCACTCCTCACTTCCCAGATGGGGCGCCGGGCAGAGGCGCTCCTCACTTCCTCTCAGACGGGGTGGCAGCCAGGCAGAGGCGCTCCTCACCTCCCAGACGGGGCGGCTGGGCAGAGGTGCTCCTCATCTCCCAGACGGAGCGGCCAGACAGAGGTGCTCCTCACTTCCTCCCAGACGGGGTGGCGGCCGGGCAGAGGCGCTCCTCACTTCCTCCCAGACGGGGTGGCAGCCAGGCAGAGGCGCTCCTCACCACCCAGACAGGGTGGCCGGGCAGAGGCGCTCCTCACTTCCCAGACGGGGTGGCGGCCGGGCAGAGGCGCTCCTCACTTCCCAGATGGGGCGGCCGGGCAGAGGCGCTCCTCGCTTCCTAGACGGGGTGGCGGCCGGGCAGAGGCGCTCCTCACTTCCCAGACGGGGCGCCCGGGCAGAGGCGCTCCTCGCTTCCCAGATGGGGTGGCGGCCGGGCAGAAGCGCTCCTCACCTCCCAGACGGAGCGGCCGGGCAGAGGCGCTCCTCACCTCCCAGACGGGGCGGCCGGGCAGAGGCGCTCCTCACTTCCCAGACGGGGCGGCCGGGCAGAGGCGCTCCTCACTTCCCAGACGGGGTGGCGGCCGGGCAGAGGCGCTCCTCACTTCCCAGACGGGGTGGCGGCCGGGCAGAGGCACTCCTCACTTCCTCCCAGACGGGGTGGCGGCCGGGCAGAGGCGCTCCTCACTTCCCAGAGGGGGCGGCCGGGCAGAGGCGCTCCTCACTTCCCAGACCGGGCGGCTGGGCAGAGGCGCTCACTTCCCAGACGGGGCGGCCGGGCAGAGGCGCTCCTCACCTCCCAGACGATGGGTGGCCAGGCAGAGGCGCTCCTCACCTCCCAGATGGGGCGGCCAGGCAGAGGTGCTCCTCGCTTCCCAGACGGGGTGGCGGCCGGGCAGAGGCGCTTCTCACCTCCCAGACGGGCTGGCGGCCGGGCAGAGGCGCTCCTCACTTCCCAGATGGGGCGCCGGGCAGAGGCGCTCCTCACTTCCTCTCAGACGGGGTGGCAGCCAGGCAGAGGCGCTCCTCACCTCCCAGACGGGGCGGCTGGGCAGAGGTGCTCCTCATCTCCCAGACGGAGCGGCCAGACAGAGGTGCTCCTCACTTCCTCCCAGACGGGGTGGCGGCCGGGCAGAGGCACTCCTCACCTCCCAGATGGGGCGGCCGGGCAGAGGCGCTCCTCACTTCCCAGACGTTGGGCGGCCGGGCAGAGGCGCTCCTCATCTCCCAGACAGGGTGGCCGGGCAGAAGCGCTCCTCACTTCCCAGACGTTGGGCAGCTGGGCAGAGGCGCTCCTCACTTTCCAGACGGGGCGGCCAGGTAGAGGCGCTCCTCACTTCCCAGACGGGGCGGCCGGGCAGAGGCGCTCCTCACTTCCTCCCAGACGGGGTGGCGGCCGGGCAGAGGTGCTCCTCACCTCCCAGATGGGGCGACTGGGCAGAGGCGCTCCTCACTTCCCAGACGATGGGCGGCCGGGCAGAGACGCTCCTCACTTCCTATACGCGATGGCGGCCGGGCAGAGGCGCTCCTCACTTCCCAGACAGGGCAGCCGGGCAGAGGGGCTCCTCACATCCCAGATGATGGACGGCCAGGCAGAGACGCTCCTCACTTCCTAGACGGGGTGGTGGCAGGGCAGAGGCTGTAATCTTAGCACTTTAGGAGGCCAAGGCAGGCGGTTGGGAGGTGGAGGTTGTAGCGAGCTGAGATCACGCCACTGCACTCCAGCCTGAGCAACATTGAGCACTGAGTGAGCGAGACTCCATCTGCAATCCCAGCACCTCAGGAGGCCGAGGCGGGCAGATCACTCGAGGCCAGGAGCTGGAGACCAGCGCGGTCAACAGGGCGAAACCCTGTCTCCACCAAAAACACAAAAACCAGTCAGGCGTGGTGGTGTGCGCCTGCAATACCAGGCACTCGGCAGGCCGAGGCAGGAGAATCACAGGAGCCCGAGGCAGGGAGGTTGCAGTGAGCCGAGATCACCGCAGTACAGTCCAGCTTCGGCAACAGAGAGAGACCGAAAAAAGAAGGAGAGGGAGATGGAAGGAGGGAGCGGGAGGGGGAGGGGGAGCAGGAGGGGGAGGGGAGGGGGAGGGGGAGGGGAGGGGGAGGGGAGGGGAGGGGAGGGGGAGGGGGAGGGGATGGGGAGGGGGAGGGGAGGGGGAGGGGAGGGGGATGGGAGGGGGAGGGGAGGGGGAGGGGGAGGGGCCTTAGGTCTCTTAAAAAATCCCTGAATCATACAAAGCCATATATACAGGTGGTTCTTAAGAATATCTTCCTGATTAACCAGCATTCCTATCACAAGTCGAAGGAAGACCTTTGACTTTCCCACTACCGTCGTCTTTTTTTTTTTTTTTTTTTTTTTAAGAGAGGGTTTCACTCTGCCACCCAGGCTGAAGAACAGTGGTATGACCATGGCTCACTGCAACCTTAAACTCCTGGCCTCAACTGATCCTCTTGTCTTGGCCTCCCAAAGAACTGGAATTACAGGGATGAGCCATTACCTATGCTTTCCCAGCTTTAATTTGGAGCAAAAGCCTCTACCAGTGTTTTTACTACTAGTAGCTAATCATCATCATTGAGTTAATATTATTAAGAACTCACTATGGGGCCAAACATCTCTGATCAACTCATTCAATACTCACAATAACCTTGTGGGGTAGGTAGTATGATCATCCAGATAAACAAACAGGCCTAGAGAGATTTAGTCACTTGTCTCAGGTTATAAAGCTAATAAGTAGTACTATATATTTGATTGGGGAGGTCAATGAACCAAATTTATAATTAAGCACAAAATAAACATATCAATACTACATTAAGACTGAAGAAATTTTGAATTTAAACTGAATCTAGTCTTTTAATATTTTCCAGACAGGTATTCTAAATATTCACTCAATGAGATATAACACTGAAATAACCCATTACATGTGGGCAATATGAATAAACTGGTGGGAAGACGAAGATGAATTTTTGCCCGGGGAAGCTCAAACTTTGAGGAAGGCATTATTAGGAGTGTGGGAGATGCTATTCAGGCTAATGGTCTAGACAGCTGAAGGTCTAAATAACGATGGCATACTGATGAATCACAAGCTAAGTGGACAGACTACTACTTAAACAGTATTCTGCTGCTTAAACGTTCTTCTAAGCACACAGTTGGCTCGGTAACTGCTTTGAACAAGTTTCTTGCTGTTACAAGACGAATCATAGAACAGCAAAAGTACCCACACACGCCTATGAGACAAATGTGACACACATACACAATGCATTAATTTATTCATTTCACAGTTATTGACTCCATGGCAGGCACTAAGCTGGGTAGTCAGAATGTATCAGTGAACAAAAGAGACAGAATTCCTGCCCTCATGAAGTCTGAATTCTAGCTGGGAGAAATTAACAATAAACATAATAAATGAATTATACAGCAGGTTACAATTTGGCAGGTGTTATAGAAAAGGGAAATAAAGTATGAGAGGGGGAATGGGAGTAGGGTTAGAAGTTTTAAAGGATGGTTGGCAGATACTATGAAGAAGATGACTTAAGGGCAATTTAAGGAAGCCATGTGCATGCCTGGAAAGGAGTGTTCCAGGGAGAGGACACAGTGAAGGTGAGGGCTTGAGACATGAGTGTGCTCTGAGCACCAGAGTGCCAGTGTGGAAGTGAAGAAGCAAAAGGCAGAAGGAGAGTTGGAGATGAGATTAAAAAGGTAAATGGGACCACAGGCTGGCTCTCATTTTAACAGGGTCATGTCTGAACATCAACAATCAAGCAGGAAAAAAAAAAAAAAAATCAGGTAGAGCTATTCCATAAGCTATCCCATAAGCAACTGGCATGATTTCAGCATTCTTAAAAACATCATTCAATTTAGTTATTTTCTTTGATAACTAACTAACTTATATGAAATTTATGGTGTATTCACACACACACACACCTACACACACACTCTCTCTCTCTCTCTCTCTCTCTAAGATCAGTCAGGTTTAAAAAAGTAGTACAGATCTCTAGTTGAAAATGGCAGAGAGAATGCAGGTCTATTTCTTCTTTCACTTCCATTCTAGCCACACTGGCTTCCTTTTTGATACTCACACATGCTAGGCCTCTTTCCACCTCAGGACCTTTATACTTGCTGTTTCTGGTTGGACTGCTCTTCCTCTAGATGTCCACACTACTTGTTCCCTCACTTCCTTTAGATCTTTACTCAAATAACACCTTCTCACTGAGATCATCTCCCTGTCTAAATTGCAACAATCCTAACATCCCCTAGCCCCATTCCCTGCTTAACTTTTCTATGACATACTTACCACCACCTGACATTTTACTTGGGGTTTATTTTGTTTATTGTCTGTTTATCTGACTAAAATAAAAGCTCCAGAGAAATATTTGTCACTTTTTATCACTGCTTTACCTGCAGTACTTACAAGAACACCTTGCAAATATACAGGCCTTTAATAAATATGTATTGAATGAATGAACAGTTTGGTGAAGGCCTGGTGAGGATACATTGAGGTTAAGTTAGAAACACTGAAGAAGACTTTGTGATGGATAGACGTGAGAAAGGAGGAATGCTGCAAAATGAGGATAGAGAAGTAAGCGGAGGCCAGATCACACAGAGTTGAGTAGCAGTGTTAAGAATTTTGTATTTTATCTTTTAAGCAACAGGAGACCATTAAAGCGTTCTTGTACAAGAAAAGCATCTGCAAATTTGTGTTTTAAAAATATCAATTTGGATGTTGGATGGAGTATGAAACTTAGGTAGGCAATGGTGAATGCAGGGTGAATAATGAATTAAGGGACTACCACAGTCTAATTATGTTTTCTTAGTAGAAGAACGACCTGCCAGATTAATACCACTGCAGAACATCTTGAAATCCAAACACATCCAGAGGAGCACAGAAATTTGGCAGGACTTTAAATAGAAAACTACAGAAGCTTCTTTTGTTTTTACCTCCATTCCTCCCCTTCTCTCCTTCCTGTCAATAGGTTTGCTTTTTAATTTTTTTCATAATTTTAAATTAGTAGATGAATTAGTAGTGCCTATTATACCAGATCATAACCAGCGGTTTAGTTGTGGATTGCCCCAATCAGACTATAAATAACTTTAGGGAAAGAACCATACGATAATAAAAGTACCAGTCTTAATTATAACAATAATTGATTACTACATGTTACACACTATTCAAATGCAGTAACTCATTTAATCTCAATACAAAGATAAGAAGTAGATATTTTATGTTCTCCATTTTACAGATGAAGAAAATGAGGAAAAGTATCTTTTCCAAGGCCACATTACTAGAAAGTGACAATCTCACTCCCAAACCCACATTTTCCAGTCACTTATTATAAGGCCTTGATGTTACATCTCAATTTCATCTGTCTTTATATACCCAACACCTAATATCCTGCCTAGCACATAAATCCTTAATAAATGTTTAAAGAAATAAATACATGCACTTTAGTTTATTCTCTAGCTCCTCTACTTACTTCTCTGTTTTTGTCTGTCTCTAATTCATTGGCTTCTTCAGCATTCCCCTCATCCACACATTTCCTACAGGCTGCATCCCCTAAGCTTTATAGAACTTTTTCACCCTTTTGCTGTTGGGTCAAACAGCATATCTATTTAGGTACCTGGAGAGTTAGAAAACCTGCTTTCATGGTTTCCACAGGCATTCTCATTCTTAGCACATCACTTTAGAAGTGCCCATTTTAACCAAGAATGTATCCATTTGGGTGGTCTAACTGAATCAGAGACAGCCTGACTCTTCAGAAAACAATTTTTTTTTTTTCCTGTGAATGTTTATTCTACACAGGCAGTTGCTTTTTCATGTTGGATAAAACAAGAACTCTCTTCTCAGATATTTCCCCAATACCATCTTGAAATTTCATGCAAAATATTAAAATAAATAAAAATATAAAAATTAAATTTCCAGACAGATGGTCTATGGTTTTTATAAACATAAAGGCAGATGGTTCTCTGTGTCCCCAAAACCTAGAATTTTGATTCAGCATATTCTGAGTTTTACTCACTAAATAATCTGGAAGAGTTACACCTCTTCCTGGGAATGAGGAAACATGAGAGAAAACCAAAAGAGGTAAAGAAAGGAAAAAAGCAAATAGTTGTTATTCTCCAACAGGAATGCTACCTTGTCATTATTTAGCTCTTGTTTTCTCTGCTTTCTACTTAAAAATTATTAACTCATAACAGTAAATAATATAAGTTGTGCAATTCAATTTACAATGAGTTCCAGGAAAAAAGTTAATAATTTAACACATTCATCTGTTAAAGTTTAAAATGTAAAATTCTTGCTATCATATATGAATGTGTATAAAAGCATAACTTGTCATGTTAAAAGGAATGACTGTAGATAAAGCCTCGCTTAAAAGTTTTTCACTGACACTTAATAGCCAAGGCCAGAAAAAAAAATGTATTCAAAATGTCAAATGTGAACATTCCATATGCCTGACTCCAAGAACTTGAGTATAGACATATATATGGTTTAAAACAAAAATTTATTGATATGCTAAAACTCCATCCACATTAATAAATTCCAAATTTACAAACCTCTCCAAATGACATGTCCTCAGAACCAATGTAAATTCAAGTAGTTCACAGGATTTATAAGGCAATTTTTTCAGAAGACAGAAACGTTTTACCATTGTAACAAAAATGTTACCTGAGGGAGGGTACCATAATTCCATATATAACCCTTGTAAGGGAAGATATTTGCCACATAGCGTAGCTTTCCATCCTTTACATATTGTTTAATGGGATTCATTGGCTCCTTGGTGGCAATCTAAGCAAATCACAGAAGGAAAAAAAGGGACGGGATAAGAAATAATTAATTCTATGTCCAAATAGTACTTTTAAAAATCTGCTATTTTCAGACTAAACATTCATATTCCAACTTAATGATCAAAGGTGCTTTAAAAGAAATTAAGCCAGCTCTTATTACTAATTTATAGCACTATATGAGAAAAACTGGAAAGGAAACATCAGATTATATATTTAGTCACTCTATTATTTATGTACTCCATTATTTCTAACACAAATAATAAAATGATTGAGATGGCAAGAGGATAAAGATTAATCAACTTGCCTTTTGTTACTAATCTCAGGCTTTATTACCATCAATATTATGATAATAAAGCTAACTCAAAGATTCCTAGCCTATATTCAATAGTGAAATGCTGAAAGCCTTTCCTCTAAGATTTGGAAAAAGAAAAGGATGCCCACTTTTGCCACTTTTATTCAACATAGTATTGGACATCCTAGCCAGAGCAATTAGGCAAGACAAAACAATAAAAGGCATCCAAAGTAGGAAAGAAAGTGAAACTGTCACTGTTTGCTGATGATACGATCTTATATAAAGACAACTCTAGAGACTCCATCAAAAAACATTGGAAATAATATATAATCAACCTAAGTGTCCATCAACAGATGAATGGATAAAGAAAATGTGGTATATATACATAATAAAATAGCACTTGGCCTTAAAAAAAGCAGAACATTCTGTCATTTGTGGCAACATGGATGAAACTGGAGAACATTATGGCAAGTGAAATAACCCAGGCACAGAAAGACAAATATCTCATGTTCTCACCTATATGTGGAATCTAAAAAATTGAACTCATAAAAGCAGAGAGTAGAATTATGGTTACAGAGGGTAAGGGTAGGGGGAATACGGAAATGATAGTCAAAGGATACAAAATCTCAGACAGGAAGAATGAGATTTTTTGTTGTTGAGACAACAACACAACTTGATGAGTATAGTTAATAATGTACATTTCAAAATCGCTATGAATAAATTTCATATGTTCTCACCACAAAAAATGGTAAGTATTTGATGTGACAGATATATTATTTAGCTTGATTTAGTTATTCCGTACTGTATTCATAAGTCATAATGTCACTTTGTACCCTATAAATATATATGATTAAAAATTGTCAATATACAATAAAGTTAAAAAATCACCAAAAAAGAGACTCTCACAAACTGATCTTATTTCAAAGTTAGTTTTCTTTTTTCTTTTTTTTTTTTTTGAGACAGAGTTTCATTCTGTCACCCAGGCTGTAGTGCAGTGGTGCGATCTCAGCTCAGTGCAACCTCTGCCTCCTGGGTTCAAGCAAATCTCATGCCTCAGTCTCCTGAGTAGATGGGATTACAGACATGCACCACCATGCAAAAATTTGTGCCCAGCTAATTTTTGTATATTTAGTAGAGATGGGGTTTTGCCATGTTGGCCAGGCTGGTCTCAATCAAACTCCTGGCCTCAAGTGATCTGCCCGCCTCGGCTTCCCAAAGGGCTGGGATTACAGGTGTGAGCCACTGCACTCGGCCTCAAAGTTAGTTTTCTATCAAGTATATTCACATTGCTATCTTTAAAACCTATGTACATAGGAAACAAAAAAATAAGCCATGTTGAATGAAGAAACACTGCTTAAGTTAGGTAAATTCTCACAGATCCTTGGATCCTACACCTAACTGAGGTAGAGCAGCAAGAATGATGAAACATTATACATGAAACAACACCAAAAGAATAATCTAATATCTTTACCTTTTCCTAGTAAAGTGTTAACAAAAAATACTGCCAGGACCTGGTGATAGTACTGACAATTCTCTTCCAAATATAAATTCTGAAAAACATACACCTACATAATAATGCCTAATTTAAATACTTAAAATAATATTTGCTATCACACCTAAAGTTATAGAAGGTTTATATAACTAAACAAAGTTACATAAATTAAATTTCACTTAGAACTATAAGGAAGCTTATATATAAGCTTCTATAGCTAACTGAAGAAAGAACAAGAAAATTCTGAAAAGCAAAAGGGAAGTTCTTATAGGTTCATCTCCCGGAATAATTTAAAAAAAAAAAAACTAACCAGAAAAATAGCAGATGCTCTGTGATAGCCATAAATTGAGTTAACCAGGAAATTATTTATTTCCTGGTAGAATAAAATCTAAAGGAGAATTGAGTCCTAAGAAATTAAAATTGCCATCAGCCCCAAATAAAAGTTTCAGTTCCATCTATGAACCAAATATATCTCAGAATCTACTTAAATAACTTTTAAAAGGATTTGCCATTTTCAAAGGAGAAAAAAAGAAAATTAATATGTATATAACAAACTGAGAGGCAAAATTGAAAAAAAAAACTCTATAAAACCATAAAGTATATACTTAGCTTTGAGTATTTTTCTCAACTATCCCAAATTCAAAATATTATGCCAAACAACTTGCAACAAAGTTTTATATCATTACAATCATTTTGGTTTTATATTAATAAAGTATATCGGTACCTCCATTTTAGCATTTGTCCACCGAGGTATTTCTACAATCATATTAAACAGATTCTGCAGTTAAAAACAAAACAAAGAGAGAACATTAAAAATTTTACCTTTTATTTTTTGTTACCTCCCTTATAAAAATGGTTTAGATGTTTTCCCCCACAAAAAAAATGTTTAGAGTCTCCATCATACATCTACCTATGCCTTAAATTTTTCCTAGAAATTAGAGTTGTCTAAAACACAGCCGAATTTAGGCCACCATGTCACTTGAGCACTTATACACAGTGTCAGAGGTTACAAGTCTGAGAATATCTTTGATGTGTAGTGACAAAACTAGAATGGAGTCAAGAAATGTGTTTCAATTTTTATTTTCCAACTAAAATAGAAGTGAGAGAACCAGTCCCTCATGTAAGGATTCAGTCTCACTTTTCCAATCTGTAAAGTAAGTGTGATAATCTCTGTCCCACTCACCACACAAGGTTGTTACGAAGATCAATGACAATATACAGAAAATTATGAAGTCAAATATATTTTAAAATGATAAAACAATAATTAAATCCAAGTTACAATCACAGTGTAAAATTAAGGACAAAAGTACAGCTATTAAACAGAGTTCACCAAGAGCTACACTAAATATTCTAGACTTAGCTTGCCTATCTAGTGAGTTCAGACTCCCTAAAATTACAAACTGACTATGGCTTCACTTTTTTTAATTTCTGAACTTTGTAGAATGCATAAACCAAAGGAGACCCTAGGTCAATGATGAGTAAAAATAATTCCCTACAGTTTGCCTTACAAAGAGAAAGTCTTAAGGTTAAAGTTGATTTGCACACATTTTGACATCAATAACTAACAATTTATCAGGGAAACAACGATGGTTTAAAACACTGTACTCCAAGCACAGCCAAGTACCAGGGCCAGTCTGCAAACTGATTGTTACTGGCTCATTTACAAACATTTGTAGCAATTTAAAAGAGCAATTTTTATAGCTGTTGAATCTAATAATAAAAAATTGGAACCTGAATTACACTTTCCTTTTTTTTTTTTCTCCCAAGATGGAGTCTTGCTCTGTCACCCAGGCTGAAGTGCAGCAGCACAATCTCGGCTCACTGCAACCTCCACCTCCCGGGTTCAAGCAATTCTCCTGCCTCAGCATCCCAAGTAGCTGGGATTGCAGGTGCCCACCAGCATGCCTGCTAATTTTTGTATTCTTAGTAGAGACAGGGTTTCACTATGCTGGCCAGGCTGGTCTGGAACTCTTTTTTTTTTTTTTTTTTTGAGACAGAGTCTCGCTTTGTCGCCCAGGCTGGAGTGCAGTGGCGCAATCTCGGCTCACTGCAAGCTCCACCTTCCGGGTTCACGCCATTCTCCTGCCTCAGCCTCCCGAGTAGCTGGGACTACAGGCACCCGCCACCATGCCCAGCTAATTTTTTGTATTTTTAGTAGAGACGGGGTTTCACTGTGTTAGCCAGGATGGTCTCGATCTGCTGACCTCGTGATCCACCTGCCTCGGCCTCTCAAAGTGCTGGGATTACAGGCGTGAGCCACCGTGCCCTGCCAACACTTTTCTAACGATTCATTTTGATTGCATTTTTTTAAAGTATCCATTTACAACCAATTAGAAATAAACTAGCCAAAAAACTAGTCCTCCATCCCAAATCATTTGAGAAGAAGTGATTTAACATACTTATTTTCGATCATGCCATACATCAATACCACCTCACCAGCTTCAACCAATTAAAAAAAAAAAAAAGTTTCCCAGAGCCCCGTCTCTCATCTATCTGAATTAAATTGCTCTGGGTGGAGCCAGGGCACTGCTTATTTATATAGGCTCTCCAAGCAATTTTAATATGCAGCCAAAGCTGGACTAAAGCATTGCTGAACAGTATCACGGAGGTTTTCTAGTGTAACATGGAATGCTGTTATTTCAAAGAATGCTATTTACACAATTAAATGTAGATATATATTGAGCCATAAAAGTAATGATGATTTATATTAAGTTTTTCTACATAAGACTAAAGGTTACAAATGGCAAAGCTGCAAGCCCATAATGAGATAAACAACAGAGCTGAGAATAAATTCTCAATAACTGCTCCTTAGAAGTATGTCTCATACCTATCTTAGCAACCTTACATACAGTCCTGCTGTTACGTTTCATTTTCTATGCTCTTTCATGAGGTACCCCTGCACCTGTTTAAATATGTCTGAAGTAGCTGTTAAAAAGAAAAACCAAAGTAAATGGCAGATGTTCACATAATTTATTCATCCCTGAAAGCCTGGCTATAGGAGAACAAATGCTTGCAGATGAATACTCAGAGGTGACCAAGAAGACCAAGCTGGTGACAATCGTTTTACACAATGACACCTACCAAAACCACTCACAGATACTTGAATTAGGCCAAATGAACAATAAATGAGGTTTGAATTTTAAGCCTGCAAACCACATTCTCCCTCTTCATTTGCTCCTAATCACTAAGAGCTTATTTCCAACCTGCCTTTCTTCTCTCCAGCTGAAATGTATTTGTCCTGTAATTAATTTTTTAAAGCCAATGCTAGCCTGGTTTTCCTAAGATTAATGTTAATTATAAACCAACAATGGTCTGCCAAATTTTATATGAAAATAAAAAAGATAAAAGGAGCACAAGTCAAATCAGAAAGTTGTGCATGTGGCAAGGACTGTGAACTACTCCTTCGATCCTTTTCTTTCTCTCCATTTTTTTCCTTGTATTTTTGTTGCAGAAGTCAAAACAGAAAAACTAATCAGATGTATGAAAAAGCAGTCAGTACATTTTATATACATGGGGAAAAGACAGGAAGAAATCACTCTTCTTTCCTCTCTAATCCTGAAAATTTCAAATAAACTCAAATCAGACAGTCTCTAACATAAAAACTGTGTTCTAAGAATTAAATTTTAATTTGAACGTCTGGGCTCAGAATATGTTTTTCCCACTAATGTATTTCATTAACCTGAAATAACTGTTTCAGGTTAATACACTAAGTCCCTAGGGATCTAGAAACCCTTGTTCACTCAACATCTAGGGCAGTGGTTCTCAAACTTCATGTTTAGGATGCACCTAGAACACTTGTGAAATACCTAGATTAACCAGGCCCTATCAAGCAGAGAATCTGACTTAGTAAATAGGAGATGGGGCACGGAATCTGAATTTTTAACAAGCACTCTAAGTGGTTCCAGTGTAGATGGTTCAAGAACCACACCAGTTTAGAAATATAGAAGATAGATAGCAGGCAAAGGTTGTAGGAATTTAAAGGCCCCCATAGGTATGTTTGGAAGTATATTCAAATGCTGGAGCTGTAAGTTTCAGTTGGGGTAGAGAATAAATGGAAATAAAGCTGGAAAGGTAAAAGAAGACAGGAAGGCAGCAGGAAAAGCTGCCTGGCATCAGAATCAGAGGGATAAAAGGACACTTGTAGCAGGAGATGGAATGACAGACATCAATCAAATGTTCTGGTCCTAAGTCAGGAACTATTAAAGGTTTGACAGCCACATATATTTATTTAGATATATTTAGAATATACATACTTAGAATATATTTATATTAGCATACAGTTGGTATAAGTGTTTTTCTTCTCCTCTACTCCCAAAAGATTATTGTTCCTGGGTTCTAAAACAGCCTCTCAAACCATCTTCTCTCTTATAATTTAAAGTGAAATATTTCATTTATAATGAAGTACATTTACTTTAGACCATCTACCAGGATAATTAACTTACTATTAAAATCTGGGTTCCTGTGCTAATTCTCTCAGGTTTTCCCGTTGTAAAATGAAGTGGAAATGAAATACCTACAACAGTCAAATTCGTAAGACAGAAAGTAGAATAGTGCTTCCCAGGGCCTCGGGGGAGGGAGGAAATGAGAAGTTGCTCAACATGTAGAGTTTCAGCTTGGGATGATGAAAAAGCTCTGGAGATGGATGGTGATGAGGATTCCACAACAATGTGAAATAACTTAATGCCACTAAATTGTACTTTAAAAAAGTTAAAATGGTAAACCTTATGTTATTAATATTTTACCACAATAAAAAAAGTTAAATGGCAATAGTTGCCCTAGCTGCCTTAAAGAAAAACATCAGAATGCACATGAAAGTCTTGCAGGGGTAAAAACCTTAGAATCATTTTACAAATGCAAACTATCATCAAGGTATTTAACAGACAATATAAAAGTGATTCACAAAAATAAAAACCTTTGGATATACCTCATATTCATCATTTCGTGCTTTCTTCATAGGAATGCCATTTTCCTATAAAAGAAAAGACGGTGTTTATGACTGCAATATTTCATGAAAGTATACAGTGGCACTGCATAGCAATAAAAATATGACTATTGTATAGACATTCTACAAAAAGACTGTCCAGAAATCTGAGTCAACAGAGAACCTACCAAATGCCTACTTCGTTGTCCCCTGAGCATTTGTATCTCCAGAACAGAGCATCGAAGTGTTTCATAAAAGAAATGATCAGAAAAGCCAAATCTCTTTCAAGTATATTTTCCCAGTTTTTATAAAATAAGCAAAGGCTCTGTTCAGTCTTTAAGAAAAGACTGGAGTTTCCAGTGATTATGCTTAAAACAGTCATTTCATTATTGAAATGAAGCTCCAGGGAGCATGACTAACAAGCCGTGAAAGCACTCAGCTGCACCTCCTGCCTGTGAATTCTACCAAGGTGTGAATACTACGCCTCCACCAAGCACTTTTTTTCTTTTTTCTTTTCCCATTAAACCAAGCACTTTTAAATTAAAACTGACTTCGTGGTGGGTTGGGAAGAAAAATTATGCCATTCACAAATGCTCAACCAGCATATGTAACGTTTATACACCAAAATGACTACTAATGAAGAAAACAAAACAAACAGAAAATCATTTTTCCAAATCAGCTCTGAAACATTATTTTTGTTTTTGCTGTTGTTGTTGTGAGACGGAGTCTCGCTCTGTTGCCCAGGCTGGTGGAGTGCAGTGGCGCAATCTTGGCTCACTGCAAGCTCCGCCTCCTGGGTTCACGCCATTCTCCTGCCTCAGCCTCCCGAGTAGCTGGGACTACAGGCGCCCGCCACCAGGCCTGGCTAATTTTTTTTGTATTTTTAGTAGAGACAGGGTTTCACCGTGTTAGCCAGGATGGTCTTGATCTCCTGACCTCGTGATCCACCCGCCTTGGCCTCCCAAAGTGCTGGGATTACAGACGAGAGCCACTGCACCCAGCCATTATTTTTGTTCTTAATATACCACATCCCAAAGTACAAAGCAAGAGTTTTAATCATTACTGGCTGAGATCTAGGGAAACCTATTTATACAACCACTGTGCATAGCCATTTCCGTATCTCCAGAATTCATTGGCATATCCTGTTGTATTTGCTGGCCCTATTATCAATTTTGCCTAATCCCTAATTTCATATTTCCCAAAACCCATCCTCCTTAGATAAAACGTTATTCTCACTGACATGTTTCTAGCTTACTCTCTTTTCTACCTCCACCTCTATCTACTATACGATTCTCAAAAATACAGCTTTATTATTATTGTTGTTATGAGGTATACAGATTTTGCTATAGCATACCCCTGACAACACTACCCACCAGTCACATTTTATCTTTAATTTCCTTGTTGTATTTTTATAGCACTTAACATTATCTGACTGACTTGTTTTATGTTTGACTCCTCCAACTGAGTGGAAATTATACCTATCTTATTCACTACTACACCCACAGTGCCTAGAACAGTGCCTGGCTCATAATAAGCATTCAATGACTACTGATTGAATGAATAAATTAATGAATAAGTGAATGCATGCACTTTTGGCCAAAAGCAAAGAAAGGTGTTGGGAGACATGAGATATTTAGGTTTGAAAGTTCAGTGGCCAAAACAAAACACAGGAACACATATACACACACACTCTCACACACTCGCATGGACACACACAGTAACATAGAGTTCCTTTTGCCTCTGGTTTCCTTCTATTGTCCTGGAGCTGCACACTTAAAAGTAATGAGCTGAAGGCATTACACAAGAGAAGTGAGGAGTATAAACTCTGGAGTTAGAGCACCTAAATCCAATCCCACCTCCAAAACACACGAGATTTGTGATGATGGACAAGGTACTTAGCCTCGTTAACAAAATAAGGGTAATAAATGTAGAGCCAGAAGGATTGAGATAATCCATGTCAAGCAGGGAACACAGTGCTGGCTAAGTACCACAAGCACTTGATAAATTATTGATATTATTCTACTGCCAGTTCCTTATTCTGAAGAGCTGGGAAGCAGCACAAATCCTACTTCACATCCCATAACCTCACTATGATGTATAATATTCAGCCTCTGAGGTAACACCGGGGTCAAACAACCCTTGCATCTGAAGCAGCCTCCTCACTTCTTCACTGGCCTCTGCCCCTATATTGATCACCCCACATCCTAGAAAACCCAACCCCAAATTAACCGGTTCCATATAATTTCAACCTGGAATGTGGTCCTGGTTATTTACTTAATAGTTGTACCCCCTTAAAAAATTTGGTAATTCACTACTTGGATTTTAAGGAAATAACTTACAACTTAATGATGATCATGAATATTACCAAATATGCCATATTACCAACTAATCATGAGAGATCTCAAAATACCCCAACAATTTTTATTTGATAGCATCAGTTCTCCTGGCATCTTTCACACCCTGACAACTGTCAAGTGATTTTCAGTTCTAAGAGAACAGCTATTCAAACACCATCAATTTTACCCCTGCTTTATTTCTCTAGCACCTGTTTCATAGAGTGGTTAAAGAGCATGAGCTTTGTGGTCAGAAATGCTAATTCCAAAACTAGCTCTGGCACTTACCAGATCTTAGACAAGTCAATAAAAATGCCTTGAGCCTCAGTGTCCTTGGAAAGAACAATAGCAACTCATAACAATTAAATAACATTATGTTCACATAATGGCCAGCAAATAAAAAATAATCCACAAACGTTAGCTGATCATTGTAAATAAACCTCTTGTTAATTTCCTAAATTACTATCCTTAAATCTTTATTTCCTACCGAATTCTAAGTTTTATGGACCAGTAACACCCCTTTCTCCCAATTCCTCATGGAAGAATCCTATTCTCATACAAATTTTAATTCATATAGGAGGCTTATGACCCGGTTATAGTAACTCCTGTTTGTCCTCCTGACTTCCAACAACACTTTTTCCTTTCAAGGTGCTTCCAAAAAGCATCTTATGGTGATACTGGCAGTACACGTTTTCATTCCCAAAACAAGTCAAAACAATACCTCTTTAGAGTTCACCTTCAGAGGAATATCATGAAAGGGGGAAATGTAGTGACCAGTTACATTCTCTGCAAAGAAACAAACAAACAAAACAAAACAGAATTAAAGCAACAGACACATTGTTCTATACAGCAATAATAAATATCCTTATCCACTTTTAAACTTACCCATTTTTTTCAAAGCTAACTTTAACTCCCAACTTAAAGTTAATTCAACTTTTAAAACTTGCCACAATCTAAGGACCGAAAAGAAATATATACCAGCTAAACCATATTTGGGTTGCTGAAATAATTTACTTATCCCTGTGGCTTAAAATATCCAAAGCAGAAAATATCTACAATAGACTAAAACCCAAAATATATATTCAAAAAAAAAACATCACTTTTGAAAAAGAGACTCATTACCAGTGAATTCTATTAAAACTGATGTCAATTTCCCTTGGGGAAACCTAACAATAGTATTCCCAATTTCTACCTACTATCCATAGGAAAAAAAGTCCAAAGTTCCTATTCAATTAAAAGAAAAGAAATATTGTTTCCATTCAATGTGGTAAGGATGCTAATACTAAGGTAAGCTCAGAACAAAAACAAACTTCAATAACAGAAACTATCTTACCTTAAAAGTTGTATACTAAAATGTGTATTTTAAATACTTTCAAAAGTATGTATTATTTAAATAAACACAATGCCTTTTAAATAAATACAATGCACTTTTACTGGAATACATCTGTCTCCAAAAGCTAAGCTTAATAGAGCCCTACAAAATTTTCACTTTGTAATTTCCAAAATCAGGCTGTTTTACTTCTGACCTGCTACCTGTTTGGCATAATTTTCAAATTTAGATTTCAATAATATTTAACAAAATAAAACAAAGACTGGCTAAATCTCAATAGCAACGAGCACACCAGCAACTACATCTTGGTTTCTTTCTTCTTTGTTTTTGAGACACGGTCTGGAATGCAGTGGCATGATCACGGCTCACTGCAGCCTCAAACTCCTGGTCTCAAACCAGCCTCTCACCTCAAGCCTCCAGAGCAGCTGGGACTACAGGCATGCACCACCACACCCAGCTAAGTTTAAAGTTTTTTGTACAGACAGGGTCTTGCTATGTTGCCCAGGCTTGTCTTGAACTCCTGAGCTCAAGCAATCCACCTACTTTGGGCCTCCCGAAGTATAGGGATTACAGGTGTGAGCCACTGCACCTGGCCCAGATTTTGGTTTTGAAATGCCATTCTCCAATAAAAGGAACTAGGCCTCCTTGGAGAAAGGCTTGATTCTAATGCTGGAGCAAAGAATACCCAAGATGAGCTTGGAGCATCTTGTAGGGTCAGAAGTCAACCAAGTGCTCAAAAATCAAAAGACTAGAGGTATGGTAAAGGGAAATGTGAACCAATCTGAAAGAGTTCCCAAAGGCCAAAGCTGGAACAATTTGAGCAACAAAATATAAAACAAATATACATGAATCCACACTAATACAAACAAATGATAAATGAGAAGAAACAAATCCAAGACTGAGAAACTGTAACAGATTGTTAGACAGTAACGAAATACAATGACTAAATGCAGTCTGGTATGCTGAACTAGATCCTGGAACAGAAGAATGACATTAGTGGAAAAACTAGTGAAATCCAAATAAAATCTGGAGTTTAGTTAACGGCATGTGCCAATGTTAGTTTCTTCGTTTTGAAAAATGTACAATGACAATGGTAAATGATGTTAAGATGATAATATTAGGGAAAAACTGGGGTGCGGGGTATGCTGGAATCCTGTACTAACCTTGCAGCTTAACCCAATCTAAAATTATTCCAAAATGAAGCTTATTAAACAACAACAACAACAAATAAGCCCTGGATTCTGCCCAATAAAAACAGAGGCATGGCCAGGCACGGTGGCTCACGCTAATTCCAGCACTTTGGGAGGCTGAGGCAGAAGGATCACCTGAGGTCAGGAGTTTGAGATCAGCCTGACCAACATGGCGAAACCCCGTCTGTACTAAAAATACAAAAATTAGCTGGGCGTGGTGGTGCATGCCTGTTATCTCGGCTACTCAGGAAGTTGAGGCAGGAGAATCGCTTCAACCCAGGAGGCGGAGGTTGCAGTGAGCCGAGATCGCACCACTGCACTCCAGCCTGGCGACAGAGCAAGACTCCCTCTCAAAAAAAAAAAAAAAAAAAAAAAAAAAGTCATATAACTTACCAATGCAGTTAATTCCCACCAATATTTTATTTCCCCCTACCATGCTTTGTGCTTTACCTTAGCACTTATCACTAGAATTAAGTTCTGGAGTTTTTGTAGTTGTTCATTTTTGTTTGTTCTGTTACGCTTTCTACTGGATCTCTAGCATTTGGGAAAGTACTCTAGCACTTAATAGGCATCCAATATATACTTGCTGAGCAAATATCTGTTAGATAAATGTCTCTATTACTATTTTATTTTTCCCTTTAAACTGTTAACATAATATTTATTTCCCTACCTTAGCAACAAGGTAATTCCTGAAGGATGTGTGCACAAGGTAGGGGTAAAAATGAGAAAGAGCATACAAATGGCAAGTACATAAAACTTTGGCTATGGTCTATAAAGCTCTTTTCATCAGTAAAGGGACGTACTTAAAAAAAACTTCTCTTTCATATATTACATCAGATTTCAAATTCTCTGCCTGATTTTCAAAGTTATCTATGAGTAACACAAGAACACAAAAAACAAAATTACCAATTTTCTACATGATTACTTACTTTTCTAAATGTAATAGATACTAAAGTGGGCCACATTTACATGTTTTCAATTAAAATAAAATATGGTGATGGGAACTGAAAATGGTGCACTTGCTCTGGAAAACAGTTTGGCTGTTTCTTGTAAAGTTAAACATACAATTAGCATGTGACCCAGAAATCCCACTAAGTATTTAACTGAGAAATAAAAACATGTTCACCCAAAAAATCTCTATATGTTTATAGCAGCTTTATTTGGAATCACCAAAAACTGTAAACAACGCAAATGTACAACTGGTAAATGAAGAAAAACTATGTTACACTCATATAGTGGTCTTTTAATCAATGGTTTATTAATTATTCCACAATAAAAAGGAATGCACTATTGATACACACAATAAAATGGATGCATCTAAATACATTGTATCAAGTGAAAGAAGCTCAACTCAATTCCATTTACATAACATTTTGGAAAAGGCAAAACTATAGGATAAAGTGCAGATCATTGGTTGGTTGCCAGGGGCTGATGGTAAGAGAGTAGGGTTGACTCTAAAGGGGGCCACAAAAAATTTTTTGGGGAGGGACAGACCTGTTCTGTACTTTGTGATGCTGTTTACACAAATCTATGTTCTGTTAAAACTCAGAAGTGTCCACAAAAAAAGTAAATTTTACTGTACGTAATTTTAAAAATAAGTAAATATGGAGCTGAAAGACAACTAGGAGGTTAAGACATACACAGTAAGCCCTCTGCATCTGCAGATTCAAACAATCGCAGATCGAAAATATTCTGCAAATTTTTAAAAAATAAAAATACAACAATAAACAATACAAATAAAACAATACAATATAACGACTATTTACATAGCATTACAAGGCATCAGATATTGTAAGTAATTCAAAGAGGATTAAAAGTAGACAAGAGGGTTCCTTTCTCTTGGTTTCTTTCCATCCTCCCCCACCCATAAGGAAAGAAAAAATAGGAGGAGTGCATAGGTCATATGTAAATACTACGCCATTTTACATCAGGGACTGGAACATCTGCAAATTTTGGTATCCAAGGGGTTCTGGAACCAATCCCCTGCAAATACAGAGGGACAACTGTAATGTATAAATGGAAGCTCTTATTCCAAGAACAATCATCAATCTGTGATTGTCCTCTCTTCAAGTCACTAAAGTAAAAAAGGTAGAATTCTGAAAAGAAAAAAATACAATCCTTTAACAGATTACTTCAATTGTTCATTTGGGACCTATCATTGTGATAGAAATGAACAATAATTTCAGCTCTAAGAATCCAGGAAGTTACACAAACAAGGGAAGTTTGTTATCATGGGGGTAAAAGAAACTTGACAGAAAAGCTAGGCTGCCTTTGTAATTAAGAGTAAATAAGTCTAGGACACTGATTTGGTGTTAAATTTCCCTAAAGATCCAATGCTCTTGTTAACTGTGGACAAGCCCAATACTTATTAAGATGTAAGATCATATATATATGTATAGTTTTCTAATTGTCATTTGGAAGGTAAAAAGATTACAAATGAGTGAATGGTCTGTATTTACTGACTTACATAACCATACCTACTAGAAGCTATTTCATGAAATAGTATTAATAAATAAAAATGTAATAATGAAGAAAAAGAGTAAAAATATAACTATTTCTAGAAAACAAATATGGCCTTAGATCTCAGGTAATGATAATGCTTTAATGGGCAATATATCTATAAATTTGCACAGGAGCAACGACTAGAAAGGCCAAAAACCTGACTTCTAGTTACTCAGCTTCATAAAAGTGGCAATTGAAGAATGATGAGGTTCATAAATTTGGAAAGCAGAGCTTTATTTCTCATAAAGGGCTGCAACCTGCAAGCATGCTCAATTGAGCTTCATGCTTCTCCACAAGACCCATGTTCAAAAAACGGTGGTGTTAGCATGATCTGAGGGTGGAGTTTTCAGCTCTCTGATGTCAAAAGGTGAAGTGGAAAACATGAAAACCCTCACTGCACATTCTCCATAGATTTGCCAGAACCACTTTTATCAGGAGGGAATGCTGGTGAGTTGTTTTGTGGAAACCACAAAAGGGAGGGGCAGCAGTCAGACTTTTGGTTGGTATCACCATCTGTGGAGTCTTTCGAAAGGGCTGGTTTCTATTTAGCCCTTAGGGAAGAAAACTTATTAGCAGTTAGTGAGGGAAAGGGTATAAGCAGGCATAGTTGACCTCCCCATTCCAGTCGTGGCCAAGAACTCAGTTTTCAAGGTTTCTCTAGGGTCCTCTTGGCCAAAAGGAGACCCATTCAGTCAACTGAGGGGCTCAGAATTTTAGTTTATTTCTCAACAGTCACTCAATTTCTCTGAAGCTTGATTTGCATTAAGCAATATGTATTTACAGAGTGTTTCATATGAAAAGGACATGTACTAGATTTTGGAATACACAAGTGCTAGACAGTGATCCATGCCCATAGCTAAGACAAGACACGTTACATCACTGTCATCATCATCATCACCTAGTAAGTTTAAACACAAAGGCATCCTCTCAGCACTATTAGAAAACTAAACATTTTCCTAACGTGCAAAAGGATAAGAACTCATTAAAAGTTTTCCAGGGCCAATCATGTTGGTATGCTATTATGTTCCATTTAAAGGGTATTAAAATTCTCTAAAGGTGGACTTAAAGATATGTAGTATCTATCCTGATCCTCTACAAAATGAATGAGATAATCTATATGGTACATATGCGCTACAGACAGAGGGATATGGTATATGGAACAAGCACTGTGGCAACACATGCCGTTATTTTTAAAAAGATAGTAGAACTTATCTAGCACTAGGTTAAAAAAAAAAAAAAGGTGGTAGAACTGAAGCACACATCAGACAGCCCTTCCTCAGAACCACAGAATACATTAGTGATACATCTTAGGTTAGAACTTTCTTATCTGAAGCTCAGGCTGCTTGTTTCTTAACAATTGAAAACAAGCTATTGCCAATTTGCTTTTTAAAACACCTATTTTGCTGTTGTTAAGCCAGAGCAATGCAGGTCCATGACTGAAAAAATAATAGTTTCTACCTCTCCCCAGTCTAGTTCCACTCCTGGGAGCAACCCATTTTCAACTCTTTGAATTAGGCCTAGTGGTTACCTTCATCTTTCTAAATAGTATATTTAGTAGTTTTTGTTTATCAATTGTAGAAATTACCTACTGATTCCAATTCTGAGAGATAGTTTAGTTCAATCTATTCCACGTAAGTTCTTAATTGGCTAATGTTAATACTTTACACCTTTTTATTCCACCAAATATATTGATATGGTTTGGCTGGGTCCCCACCCAAATCTCATCTTGAATTCCCACATGTTGTGGGTGGGACTCAGTGGGAGGTAACTGAATCATAGGGGTAAGTCTTTCCTGTGCTGTTCTCATGATAGTAAATCTCACAAGATCTGATGACTACAGAAGTGGCAGTGTTCCTGCACAAGCTCTCTTCTCTTGTCTGCCACCATATGAGACGTGCCTTTCACCTTCTGCCATGATTGTGAGGCCTCCCCAGCCATGTAAAACTGTAAGTCCAATAAATCTGTTTCATTTGTAAATTCCGCAGTCTTGGGTTTGCCTTTATCAGCAGAATGAAAATAAACTAATACAGTAAATTGGTACCAGTAGGGTGCAGTGCTGCTGAAAAGATAATTGAAAACGTGGAAGCAACTTTGGAACTGGGTAACAGGCAGAGTTTGGAACAGTCTGAAGGGCTCTGAAGAAGACAGAAAAATGTGGGAAAGTCTGGAACTCCCAAGAGACTTGATAAGTGGCTTTGACCCAAATGTTGATAATGATATTGACAATGAAATCCAGGCTGAGGTGGTCTCAGATGGAGATGAGGAAATTGTTGGAAACTGGAGCAAAGGTGATTCTTGACAGTTTTAGCAAAGAGACTGGTGGCATTATGCCCCTGCCCTAGAGATCTGTGGAACTTTGAACTTGAGAGAGATGATTTAGGGTATCTAGTGGAGGAAGAAATTTCTAAGAAGCAAAGCATTCAATAGGTGACTTGGGTGCTGTTAAAAGCATCCAGAGCATAAAAGTTTGGAAAATTTGTGGCCTGACAATGTGATAGAAAAGAAAATCCCATTTTTTGAGAAGAAATTCAAGCCAGCTGCAGAAATTTGCGTAAGTAACAAGGAGCCAAATGTTCATCCCCAAGACAATGATGAAAATGTCTCCAGCGCATGTCAGAGGTCTTCACAGCAGCCCTTCCCACCACAGGCCCTGAGGCCTAGGAGGAAAAGGTGGTTTCGCCAGGCTCAGGGTCCCTCTGCTGTGTGCAGCCTAGGGAGTTGGTGCCTTGCGTCCCAGGTGGTCCAGCCATGGCTAAAAGAGGCCAAGGTACAGCTCAGGTTTTTGCTTCAGGGGGTGGAAGCCCCAAGCCTTGGCAGCTTCCAAGTGGTGTTGAGCCTGCGGGTGCACGGAAGTCAAGAACCGAGGTTTGGGACCTCTGCCTAGATTTCAGAAGGTGTATGAAAACGCCTGGATGCCCAGGCAAAAGTTTGCTGCAGTGGCAAGGCCCTCATGGAGAACCTCTGCTAGAGCACTGTGGAAGGGAAATATGAGGTTGGAGCCCCCATACAGAGTCCCTACTGGGGCACTGCCTAGTGGAGCTGTGAGAAGAGGGCCACTGTCCTCCAGACCCCAAAATGGTAGGTCCACCAATAGCTTCTACCATGCACCCAGAAAAGCCGCAGACATTCAATCCAGCCCATGAAAGCAGCAAGGAGGGGGACTATACCCTGCAAAGCCACAGGGACGGAGCTGCCCAAGACCACAGGAACCCACCTCTTGCATCGGCATGACCTGGATGTGAGACATGGAATCAAAGGAGATCATTTGGAGCTTTAATATTGGACTGCTCTGCTGGATTTTGGACTTGTATGGGGCCTGTAGCCCCTTTGTTTTGGCCAATTTCTCCCATTTGGAATGTTTTATTTACCCAATACCTGTGCCCCCATTGTATCTAGGAAGTAACTAAATTGCTTTTGATTTTACAGGCTCATAGGTAGAAGGGACTTGCCTTGTCTCAGATGAGACTGTGGACTGCAGACTTCTGAGTTAATGTTGAAATGAGTTAAGACTTTGGGGGACTGTTGGGAAGGCATGTTGGTTTTGAATGTGAGGACATGAGATTTGAGAGGGCCCAGGGGCAGAATGATATGGTTTGGCTGTGTCCCCACTCAAATCTCATCTTGAATTCCCACATGTTGTGGGAGGGATCCTGGTGGGAGATAATTGAATCATGGGGGCAAGTCTTGTTCTTGTGACAGTGAGTAAATCTCACGAGATCTGATGATTATATAAAGGGGAGTTTCCCTGCACTAGATCTCTTGTCTGCCACCACATGATACATGCCTTTCACCTTCTGCCATGACTGTAAGGCCTCCCCAGCCATGTGGAACTGTAAGTCCAATAAACCTCTTTCTTTTGTAAATCGCCCAGTCTCAGGTATGTCTTTATCAGCTGCGTGAAAACAAACTAATACAAATATATAATATTTCTTAACATCAATAACCTGCCTTTTACCTCCCTTTCCTCATTCTTCTAATTTTTGTCTTCTGCATATTTATTTTTCCATATCAAGGCTCATAGAATGTTCTGTAATCATACTGAATTTTCTATGCATTTCCTATTATATATATCAAAAATTTCTCTTAGACAAGAAAAACCTGGAATGCTCATTAAAATGCAGATCCCTGAACCACCATCCTACATCTAGTGAATCAAAATCTCAAGGAGGAAGAAATGAATATCTGTATTTTTAGCAAACATCCCAAATAATTCTTACACTCAGGTGTGTGAGAAGCGCTGTCTATGTGTTTATTTTTGGTGAGGAGGATGCTATAATTAAATTTCCTTTTTTGGTTCAGCTTCTATTTTTCTTCATGCTTCTAATTATCTTTCTTACATTGTCATAATCACATCTATAAATTATTCCAATGCCTCATGGATATCATCAAAATTATGGAATCCTCTCTTTACCCAAACAGCTCCTTCAGGAACCCTCTATCCTCAGGCTGCAATATGAACTGGATGCTTTCTGGGCATCCTAAGACTGCTTCTTTGCTCTCCAGTGTAGATCTATCATTTTCTGGATCCCATGCATTCATGTTTTTTGGTTTACTCGTCTTGCAGAAGCATATCCCTAATAAGTGTTCTGTAAGAAGGATTGCATGTGAGGCCAATTTTTCAAGTTGTTAAATGTCTAAAATGTCTTTACTCAGTTCTCACTCCAGATTGACAGCTGGCTGGGTAGAGAATTCTAGGAGGAAAACTCTTTTCTCTCAGAATTTCAAAGGCATTACTCCAGTCTTTGAGCATTCAGTGTTGAAGGCCTGTTATCTGACCACCCCCCAGCCCCCGCCCCCAGCAAGACATGTGGGATCCTCTCAATAGCTGTATAATAATGTGACTGGGGGGGTCAGAATACTTGGGTCCTTCAATTCTTAGATTTTTTTCTATTATCCCTTTTACAATTTCTTCTCCATTTTGTCTGTTCTTTCTTTCTGAAACCCATATGAGTCAAATGTTGGTCTTTCTGGATTCAATCTCTGTGTCACTTCTTCTTGCCTCCTTTTTCTATCTCTGACATTTTGTTCTACTTTCTGATAGATTTCTTTACCTTATCTTCTAATTCATCTATATTCATTTTTTTAGGACTGCTGTAACAAACTACCACAAACTTCGTGTCTTAAAACAGAACATCATTCAACCCACTACACCTTCTACTGAGTTACTTGTTTTAACAACTTATTTGTTAAAGAGGTCTTGGTTTTGATTGCCATTTCTTCACAGCCCACTCTTCCTTTCTTTTATAACAGATGTAATAGAGAACACCCATTTGACCTTCTAAAATTCAAGTTTCTTGTTTTTCCCATTTAATTTTTAAGTTTTCCTTAAATTCATTCAGTAAATATTTCTTGAACATATGCACTGTACTAAGCATGGTTCTAGATACTAGATACAAACCCCAATTCCCCGTTCTTATGGAAATCACATTCTAGTTGGGGTGCAGAAGCAATGATTATGTGTTTATTCTATCACATATCATAAGCACTATAAAGATAAACAAATTAGGGAAAGTGAAGAATGAATAATGGAAGCATTACCAATGGCAAATCCCTATGGCTCTGCAACAATCTCAATTCTTGCCTCCTCAGAAGAAAGAATTCAACTGAGGGGCAGAAGGCAGAAGGAGAGGCCAAGGCAATTTTAGAGATGGAATGAGTTTATTATAATAAAAGGCTTTAGAGCAGGAACAAAGGGAAGGAAGGTACACTTGGAAGAGGGCAAAGTGAGCAACTTGAAAAGACAAATGCACGGTTTGACCTTTCAACTTGGGGTTTTATATGTTGGCATACTTTCAGGATCTTGTGTCCCATCTCCCCTGATTCTTCCCCTGGGGCAGGCTGTCTGCACACACAGTAGCCTCCTAGCACTTGGGAAGGGGACCATGTGCAACGTGTTTACTGGAGTTGTACACATGTTCACTTGAGGTGTTCTTCCCTTACCAGTCGAATGTCCCTAAGAGGTCACATACCAAACTCTGCCATTTTGCCTCTTAGTGCAAATGCTTGAGCCCACTCACCCAGTTCCTGAGATCTCATGGGAAGCTGCTGATCACCAGCTTCGGGTGCTTCTGTTTATTTGGAGATTGCCTTTCCCTGGTGCAGGCTGCAACCAATTAATATTTTAGAGAAACAGTTAACAACTGCCTGACCATCACCTGATGTTTGCCTGTCATTCCTGGTGTGTGTTGAGGGAGGGGAGCCTTCCTCTGCCCTGCTCATGCCTGACTAGCTACCTACTGTAACAGAAGGAGTAATATTTGACATTGAATGGTCAGGGAAGATCTCTCTGGTGGGTAACAGTTCAGCACAAATCTGAATGAAGTGAGGGAAGAGATCAAGTGGACCTCTAGGGAGGAGCACTGAAGGCATAAAAAGCACAGGTGTGCAGAGGAAAGAACATACATGGCATGTCTGAGAAACAGCAAGGAGGCCAGGATGGCAGGAGGACACTGATCAAAAGGAAAAGTGGCAAGCAATGAATTCAGAGAGGAGCCCAGTATTAGATCCAGTAGGACCTTACATGCTATGGTACATATTTCAAAAAATTTTTTGAGTGAAATGGAAAGCCACTGGCATTTTCAGCAGAGCTTGGACATTATCTGACTTACATTTTAAAAGGATGAAGGTGATTGCTGTATGGAAAGTAGACTATATGGGGCTAAGGGTAGAAGCAGGGTGAAGAATCAGGAGGTTACTACAACTTATCAAGGGAAAGATGATGGTGAAACAGAGAAAGTGAGAAGGGTGGAAGTGGAGAGAAGGAATTGTCTTTTGGTACATTTCAAAAAATTATGCTAATGAGTTAGCTGTGGGATAAGAGTAAAAGGTGAGAAGAATGATTCCCAGGTTATGGGTTAGCAACTAAAGAGAGAAAGAAACAAGTTTGGGGGGGGTGGGGGGTCAGGAGTTCGGTTTTGTACTGTTAATCTTGAGTTGTATCTTAAACATTTAGGTAGAAATACAGAGTAGAAAGCTGGATGTGTAAATTCTGAGTTCAAGAAGAGACTAGTGCTAATGTTATAAATCGGGGAATCCTAAAAAGCGTCTAACACTATGGGACCTGATGGGATCGCCCAGAGCAACAGCAATGGTCAGCAAACTCTGGCTTATGGGCCAAATCTGTCACATGGCCTGGTTTTATTTTTGTAAATACAGTTTTATTGGAACATAACCACAGCCATACTTTTACTGTCCATAGCTGTATGTTACAATGGCAGAGCTGAGTAGTTGTGACAGAGACTGGATGGTTTGCAAAACCTAAAGTATTCCTTATCCGGCCCTTTACAGAAAACTTTGCCAACCCCTGCCCTAGAGAGGCAGTATAGATAGAGAAGTGGGCTGAGGATTGAGCCCTGGGCATTTCAAAGGCTAGAGTTCAGAAATATGACAAAAGTTCAGCAAGGGAGAATGTGAAGGAGAAGCATCAAAACTAAGACAAAGTGCCTTCCCAGAGGAATGCAGTTTCCTCTGCGAAAGACAAAAAAAAAAAGTGTTTCAAAGAGAAAGTGATCAACTGTAAAAAGTACTGCTGATCGGTCACATGAGGACTTCAAACTGACCATTAAGGTCGCAGCATGGAGGTGACAGGTAGCCCTGACAAAAAGCAGTTTGGTAGAATAGTAGTGATGAAAGCCAAAGTTAGGTGATCCTTGGCTATTTGGTTTATATTAAAAAGACTAGAAAAAAATGACTGGGAACTCTGTGTTCCCACAGAGATGAATGGGTAGGAGGCTGGCTGTTATGCTGGGGTCCCCAAATACCAGCATGCAGAGTACTGCTGGGGCACCAACACCATCAGGGGTCCTACTTCCCTCTCAGCTCTTCATTCAACTTTTACAGTTGGAACTAGCACAACCCTCATGCATTAGACCTGCATGGGAAACATTTGTGTATTATTTGTAATACAACTTAAACTAATCCCCCCGTGTTAAGTTCTACATCCATCTAACTCTCTATCCTATCTTATATCAACACACCCACAACCTCTCTGAGGTTCTGCAGCAGCTCGGCTTTTCCCTAAACTACCTCCCCTGAACACATATACTTAAGCTGGGACTTCTTCCACACTGCTTCATTGATAACCATATCTCCATTGGTTTTTTAATCTTTTATATATATTTCAAAATCTCAAGCTTTGGTGGCTCCTTCTTATCTGTTGTTTTAGGGTTACCCTTTCTTACCCTCACTTACTATCACTTTAATAGGATATTTATTATAGGGGGAAAGAGATAAATGATCGTAGTCACTGTGTCATTTTTGCCTTGGTATTTCACTGTCATCAAAAATCAGATTGTGTCCTTAGGCATTAATTGCTAACCTCTATCAGGCCCATCAACCTACATGATATTGCCAAACAGTGGTCAAAATTTTCCCTTCAACTGGTCTGAAATTAGATTTTATTCTAGCATTTTCTAAGTTATCTATGTGATTCTTTCTCTCACAAGAGCAAGTTGTATCAGGATGAAAGTTTATTACTTACACTAGAGCAAGTGAGAAAATTGAATGGAATGTGAAAACCATACCTAATTTTATGTATCTATACCAGACAGCTAAATGTATGCCATATACCAACATATGATTACACACTACTACAAAACCACTTATAGAGATTCTTACTGGAAGCTTCAGCAATGACTAAAGCTAGCTTTATTTTCTGATAAAAAGATTAAGAAATGTAAAGAAGCCTAAAAACTTCAATAAAAACGCTTCCTCTGTTCCATATAGATCACACAATTCCTATTTCACAGCATTGATACAGAAAACGTTTAAGGTTTTAAGGACTGAAAAATCAAATAAAATACTTTTTCTATATTCACACAAAACCCATTGTGTTCCATTATATCAGCTGAAGTTCTATGATATAGGCCAACTTTAAAAAGTTACAGAAACTCATATTTAAGACTCAAACATATTTTGTGGATTATTCACGGGAAGTTCTCTTTTAAGTCCAAAGATACAGCACTTTCAATGGCAGATTACCCCTACTACTCAAATGACGTAAAGAAAACCTACAGCAATTTCAACACAAGCACATGCTTACTATAAGTGACAAAGCAAATTAATTTTAAAGAACTGCTTGGTTCATTTCCAGACTAAATAAAAGCAACTTGAATTATCCACAGCACTCTTTCTCTAAGTAACCAGTTGCCTATCCCATAATAACAAAATTCCTAATTATGGAAAGCATAGCTTTTCCCTATCCTTTGAGAAAAGTATGAAATCTAAAATAAAATTTCAAGTTATTAACAAAACAAACAAAAACATGCAAGATATCAAAGGAATACTGGCATGCAGCATTAGGTCTTTGGCTCAATATAATTGAGTCTAACTTCATTATGATTTCACAGCTAATTTAAAAGACTGCAAGTACCCACTAAAACTTTAAGACATAGGAAGCCGGGCACAGTGGTGCATGCCTATAGTCCCAGGTACCCAGGAGACAGAGGTGAGAGGATCGCTTGAGCTGGGGAGGTCAAGGCTGCTGTGAGTCGTGACTGCACACTGTGCTCCAGCTTGGGCAAAAGCGTGAGACCCCATCTCTAAACAAACAAACCAAAAAAATAAAATAAAAAGAATAAACAACAACAACAAAAAACCTTCTGAAACCTATAAATTAGCAGGAACACTTCAAAATAATCAACTGTATCCACATCACCTTATTTTCTCCCTTCACAGAATGTAATAATGATTTTAGTCTAGTGTCTTAAAGTCAAAAGGGAAAAATAAATAACATGTATTAAATACCTATCATGTGTGAGACACTGATAATTACACACATAGTCTCATTAACTGCCACAGCAAATCTATAAAATTACTAGTGCTATCCCCATTTTATTTATGGAGAAACTGAAACTGAGCTACCGGATGTCATCTGAAGGTAAGGGATGCCTCTGGTTAATTCAGTCGAGTGACTTGTCCAAGATGGTAAAGTCAAGACTACAACTTAAGTGGTTTGACTATTAGTTTAGAACTGTTATAGCACAGTTTCTTCTGTAAGTTGCAGAAATCATAACCCTGATGTCACTAAGATGTTAACAAATGTTCTGAGAAATAAATACTCTGTGGTTCAGGTTTCGGAGAAGTTATATCCAAATTTTCCAGAACTTAAATAGGCAAATTACTCTTCAAAAAAGCAATAAAATGGGAAGTGTTCTAATTTATTAAACCATGAAACCCTCTGTTTTAAAGAAAACCTAATAATACACCATGGGATGCTTGTGTTCAACTAAGCAGTCCAGAAAATGATCATCTGGTCCAATCTCCTCATTCCATGGTTTGAAAAAATGAGATACAGGGAGGTGAAGTGACAGCAAGATACTAACAGGGTCAGGGCTGGCACCAAGGAGACCTGATGATTCCCACCAGGATACTCTTTCCCCTAATCATCCTGTCTCACTCTTTCTACAAAGTTTAACACCAATTTTTTCTTTAAGTATTACATCAATCATTAATTCTGATTTTACTGAATGACAGTAAAGAGAAACCATTTACAGACATGAAGCTCGAAAATGTTCTACCTCCCAATGCACTAGTATTTCAGAGACTTGGAATATATTTGGAAATGTGGAAAATGATTACACTTTAGTAACACTGGTAACAATTTTAGACCAAGTAGTACTACACTCATATTTTTCTTTGAAGTGAGACATTAGTCCACCCTAGTACTGCATACAGACACACTGAGTAAAAAATATCCAATCTGTGATCACCTTTATAAAGGGCAATTTATCCGTTGCTTTCCCCTTACCCCATTCGCCCTAGAGTGGCTTCCTTTCACTTTGCCCTACCCCTTCGAGCACGTAGTAAACAGTCCTGGCCAGTGATGCCATCTGGCGGTTAGTTCAGAAATTGTTTAACCAACACACCTTCCAATCAGGATCTTACCATCGGGACCCTCTCCAAAACCACACTCCCCTTTCTTCCAAGTTTTGCCCATTTACCTTAGTAAAATCGGTTTTTCTTCTTTCTTGCCCTGTTTATCCAACTGAATGAAAAATATATTTTATTTGTGGCACTCTAGTTACAGAAAAATCATGAGTCCTAAGTACATTTGCAGCTAAAGAAACAAACCAACAATAAGAGGCCAACATACTCCCAAAAATGCCCCCATTTGACATCCTGTCTTAATAGAGACTGTTAGAATCTCCCTTATTCATCCAATGCCTTCAGGGAATACCAGTGCTGAGGACCTTGAGGATCATCACTTCAAGGTCAAATGCTTCATTTTACAGCTGAAGAAACTGGCTCTGTGAGAAAGAACTGAAGTAACCACCCACCCAACAGCACACAGCGAGTTAATGGCAGAGCCAAGATTATGGCCTAGGACTCCCCATTCCAAATCCGGTACTGAGTCAACTACTCTGTTTGCTCCAGGTTTCTCAAGCCTGTTTTTGCTCAACCAGCGTATTTACTTTTTCCATAATTAATTATAGTAATATTGTGAATCTCTGTACTATGCCTAACAGTGTCTAGCACACTTCATAAATATTTATTGATTATTTGGGTATCTATTAATTACTGTACTTATTGCAAATCTAGAATACTTGCAGTAGACAGGCCTTTTTTTTAATCGGCTTAAAAAGCGAATTGCCACTTTATAATTTTTTCTATGACTATTCCCATTAATCATCATATGGTAACCTTTTAGAACACAATCCATTCAGAAATTTGAGACTTCCTGTTCACCTGATTAGTCTTAACCAAAGATAGAAGAATATATGTGGCATAGGGTGAAAACTGCAACCAATTTTGAAGAAAATAAAAATTCTAGTACTAGTTGCATTATAATCAGACGACTTTAGGCAAACTCTTCTTTCCCACAAAATAATCCTCGACCCTAAATTCATGTAGCATAACTGCAAATCTCTCATAAATTACAAACATCTATAATGATTATAGGTATTAATAATGGTAATTTATATTTTAAGCCCTGTGACTAATCACTTTACATATATAATGTCAAGTAATTCTTGCAGCCCTATTTTACGGATGAGAAAAAACAAGGCTTAGCAACTTAAACTCGTTCGGGGGTCACAGAGTTAAGACGTGAAGAACTCGAGGGCCTGCTTAGAACTGAAAGCCTCCGAGCCAGTGCTCCGAAAAGGGGAGCGATAATGCAAGGCCCACTTTGATACCACCACTCCAAGGCTCTGCAGTCAGTGGGGCGTGAAGGCAAGCGACCAAGATCGCTATTTTCAGTTACGGTTAACGTGCACAGTGAAACAATGGGGTACACGGAACAATGAGTCACGAAGACCTGGGTCCTTTCTCTGAGCTGGGCAACTCAGGGACCCCCCCGAAGTCGCTTAGCCCTCTGGGCTTGTTCAGCTTGCGGAGGAAAAGGGGCTGCTCCGGAGCCAACGAGGGTTTGGATGGTGGATCACACTCAGGGGGTAAACTTGTGCGTAGCCAAGTCAAGCTTCTGGGAAAGAACCTTCATCAGAGTCCCTCCAAAAAAAGAAGACGCGCTGGATTAAGCATCCGCAAAGTTCCGCGTGCCTCTCCGACGTCATGGAGCTCCCGCAGTAGGAGGTTTCTTACGCCTCTAGGAAGGCCGGCGTGTGGGCGGGCTCTGCCTTCCCTTCCTCACTGAGTTGTGTGAACCGGAAACTGCGGCCGGGCCGGCTAATGGCTGCGGGCCGCCGCGGGGTGGCCGCTTGCACTCTGCCTACCCCTGGGGGAGGGCGGCTGGCAGGGCACAGGGCGCTATCTACCCCCCAGCCGGCAGCCCTGCGCCTCTGCGCTCCGCTTTGGGGTCTTGATCCGCCGCCTCCTCGCTGGCAGTTCTCGTGACTCGGTGCGCGCTCCCGCGGGAAGGAAGGTGGCCTGGACAGCGCGGCTACCGCTGAGGGCCCCAAAAAGAGAGAGGGGAGACCGCGCGGGGCGTCCCAAGTGTCCCCCATTCCATCCCCCACCCAGGTTTCTCCGGTGCGCCGCTCGGCGAACCTCCGGGAGCTACTTACTAAAGAAGAGGCGGTAATTCTGCGAGCAGGGCTGGCCGCGCTCCTCAGTGTGGTACAGGGCCATAGCACGGCGCGACCCGGTCCCTGCACTGGTCCCCAACCGCAGGCACGCAGCAGCTGGGGCACCCGTGCGCAGTAGCCGCAGCAGCGCGCTCATGGCGTCAATGACGGTCCGGCTGTGCGCGCGGAGCTACCTGGGGGCTCGGCCGGGCCGCACGCCGGTGCCCCCTACCGTCCGGAGTCATCCCTCCCGCCCCGACGCTTGGGCTGCGATCCTGGTCCCTGCCAGTGGAATCTGGGCCACCAGCCAGTTGTGCGCACTATGCCCTCAGGGAGGCCGCAGCTCAAAGACGAGTGAGACAAGACCCACCACCCCTGAAGAGCTCACTGCTACTCGTTAATTCATACATTTATTCATGCCTTCGTTTATCCCGTCAAGATTTACTATCATGATTTTTTATTATAGTGATGTAATATTGAGTGATTACTCTGTGCCAGGAACTGCTCTAGACCCTGTCCAATATAGGAGATGAGCGCACATGCACGCAAAGACATCACTATAAGACAAAATGATCAGGCCACCAGGTGAAAACGTGACGTTGACACCGACTTATAGAGCAAAAAACCCTAAGTAGCTTACTCAAATGCAATCTTCTCCATGAGGCCATTTCCTAACCCAGTAGAGATTATTTATTCTTTCTTTTATTTTATTTTTTGTTGTTGTTGTTTTGTTTTTGAGACGGAGTCTCACAGTGGTTGCCTGGGCTGGAATGCAATGGCACAATCTCGGCTCACTGCAACCTCCGCCTCCTGGGTTCAAGCGATTCTCCTGCCTTAGCCTCCTGAGTAATTGGGATTACAGGCATGCGTTACGACGCCCAGCTAATTTTTGTATTTTTAGTAGAGACGGGGTTCCCCATGTTGGTCAGACTGGTCTCAAACTCCCGACCTCCGGTGATCCGCCTGCGTTGGCCTCCCAAAGTGCTGTGATTACAGGCGTGAGCCACCGCGCATCAGCCAGGAGGGGTGGCACACGCCTGTAGTTCCAGCTACTTGGAAGGCTGAGATAGGAGGATGGTTTGAGCCAATATCCGGGAGAATGGATATTGTAGAACAACCAGTAGTCTGCCACAGTGTCATTTTATTTTTTTCTAGTCCATCTTCTTTAGGACTATCATCATCTAGGCTACTTTCCTACTGGGCACCCAGGTTCTTTCAGCGTCTCCAATTATCGCGTGATCATTAAAATTGAGATACTGATCTACCCAAGTTCCAGAAAGGATTCCTAGGAGATATTGTGACTAGCTACTTAGAGACACTCTACTAAGATTATAGATCCTAAAATGTTTTTGTCAACAGTGGTAGCTTTGTAATGTGTCAACTTGAATAGGCATAACTATAAGGCAAATGCTCCCATAAAAAGGAGAGAAAATCTCTTTTGTGCATATATCACAGAGTTGTATAATTTTTTTGTTTACGTTGGAAAAAAAGCTTAATTTTTCTATTAACTTTTGAAGATTAGATATTTAAATAAGACAAATTCCTATGGAGGCAGGGTTGTGGGAATGATCTATGGATACTTACAAGTATCTAGGCTGGGCGTGGTGGCTCATGCCTGTAATCCTAGCACTTTGGGAGGCCGAGGTAGGAGGATCACTTGATCCCAGGAGTTTGAGACCAGTAGCCTGGGCAACATGGTAAAACCCATCTCCACAAAAAATACAAAAATCGGCCAGGTGGGGTGGCACACGCCTGTAGTTCCAGCTACTTGGGAGGCTGAGATAGGAGGATGGTTTGAGCCTAAGAGGCGGAGGTTGCAGTGAAGCCAAAATCATGCCATTGCACTCCAGCTTCTGCAACACAGCCACACCCTGTTTAAAAAAAAAAAAAGTTATCTATTGAGATAATCCAGCATAAAGTTCTGAGGTTCCTCTTGCTAATAGCTTTTCTTAACTCTGGCAACATATTTTATTAGTAACTGACAACAAGTTATATGCATCCTGATTTGAAGAAACCAACAAAGATACTAAACGTTTCTGAATATAAATGTTTACTTAAAATGAAATCTTGACACTAACTTGTTAGTTTGTAAATTACATCATAAAATGTTACCAAGTTATCACGCATTCAGAAAAGAAAACGCTGACTTTTGTTAAGTAGGTTTACATTTATTTTTAATCACTTACATTTCCATCTTTCATTCTCTACAGTTTACTGGAATATTTGAGAATCAAAATTAAAAATGCATAATATAAATGATAGGAAATAATAGGTTTCAGGTTAGCTTTTAAAACTTTTAAAAAATACTCTGAGGGTAATGTTTATTACATAATGTTTAATTATGTACTTATTCAAATTTAGACGTTTGGAGTCTAACACGTCGGATTTCCATTATTGACATCTCCTGGTGTCATCATGTAGCAAGTAAAAGTCTTAGTCCCAGGAGTTTACAAGTTGGAGAGTAAAGACAAATACACATAAAATTATGAAATAACATTTCCAGAGTTTATGAAATACCAAACCACCAGAGATTCATCAACAGAGAATTGAAACTGGTGGCTCAGGAAAACTATAACTAATATGTAGGAAGGACCAGAATAGAAAATAAGAGATACGGTGTCCAGGTATTGACAGTATTTCAGGTACCAAATGACAAGGACCCAGACAGTAGTTCTAGCAATAGAAATAGAAAGGAATGTTGAATTTGGAAGAAATGACCAAATTTGGTATCTCGCTAGAAGTTGTGAAATGAGGATGGAAGAGTTAAAAAAAATTATACATAATAACCAAGAGATATGTGGTGTTATTTTCAGATATATGTTAATAAAAATGAGAGAGAAATTTTGACACTAAGATGATAAACATAGCTTGGGACGTGTTAAGTTTGAAACAATGCAGAGTTCCTGCTGGAGATGGAACTATTTTCACCACTGGAATTCTCTGAGAAGCAGACTCTGAGATTGAATTTAGTATGTGTGTGCAGTGTTTATTAGGTTGTACACTTGGGATCAGTATGTGAAGATGAAGGCAAGAAAGCAAGAGAGAGCTGAGAGAGAAGTCCAGCTGTGGTACAGGCCCGATAGCCTCAGCCCACCTCACAGAATACTCTGGAGTTTAAAAGGCTAGTTACAGTTGTCCAATGGAGAGCACAATTTGATGGGCCTTTATAATCTCAATGATTGGATGGATATAAGCTGACCTGGGAAAGGACATGATTTGGACAAGGCAGCTATGGCCATCCCTGAAGAAGCTGACAGATAAATGCTATTTGCTGCCTGTACTCCCAACAGTTCAGCAAAAGTTCATTAAACCATGGCACATCACAGTGACTACCACAACTGTGAAACTGCAGTAAAGATAATAGTTGGAACTAGAGAAAAATTACTTAGTGAATTCCAGTTCTGTTTCTGTTTTTAGCATTGGTAAGCATAATACAAAATCTACCATGGTTATGGTTATTGTTTTTTGCAATGCTAGATTACCCTAATAGAAAATAAAATAATTTTGAAATTGTGGAGTACTCATTTATGTGTTTACTTTTATAAAAGCAGTAAATGTCCCTAAAAAGAATTATTATTATTACCTACAACATGATAAATAAGCAAATTAAGAAATTTGCTAATTGCTTATCTTTGCTCGCAATAGCTAGCTTGTGGGGGTAAGAAATAGAGCAGTATGCAATAAAAGTAATGAGAACTTTAAAACAATTTTGAATATTTTCTAATTAATCAGTTCAGAGACACACAGACTGACATTTCACTAGCCTTTGGAAGACTTTAACCACAAGGGAGACTTTAAAAATAATTTTCACGTTACCAAACATTTAAAACATTTGTCAAATTACAAGATTTCCAAAATATTTCAGAATGTTACCTAAAGTTCATGTTCATCCGAAATTCATCAACCACATTTTTTTCTAATAAATACATGTCCTTTGGGTATATACCCAGTAATGGGATGGCTGGGTCAAATGGAATTTCTAGTTCTAGATCCCTGAGGAATCGCCACACTGACTTCCACAAGGGTTCAACTAGTTTGCAGTCCCACCAACAGTGTAAAAGTGTTCCTATTTCTCCACATCCTCTCCAGCACCTGTTGTTTCCTGACTTTTTAATGATTGCCATTCTAACTGGTGTGAGATGGTATCTCATTGTGGTTTTGATTTGCATTTCTCTGATGGCCAGTGATGGTGAGCATTTTTTCATGTGTTTTTTGGCTGCATAAATGTCTTCTTTTGAGAAGTGTCTGTTCATGTCCTTCGCCCACTTTTTGATGGGGTTGTTTGTTTTTTTCTTGTAAATTTGTTGGAGTTCATTGTAGATTCTGGATATTAGCCCTTTGTCAGATGAGTAGGTTGCGAAAATTTTCTCCCATTTTGTAGGTTGCCTGTTCACTCTGATGGTAGTTTCCTTTGCTGTGCAGAAGCTCTTTAGTTTAATTAGATCCCATTTGTCAATTTTGGCTTTTGTTGCCATTGCTTTTGGTGTTTTAGACATGAAGTCCTTGCCCATGCCTATGTCCTGAATGGTATTGCCTAGGTTTTCTTCTAGGGTTTTTATGGTTTTAGGTCTAACATTTAAGTCTTTAATCCATCTTGAATTGATTTTTGTATAAGGTGTAAGGAAGGGATCCAGTTTCAGCTTTCTACATATGGCTAGCCAGTTTTCCTTTGCGGCATTATTCACAATAGCAAAGACTTGGAACCAACCCAAATGTCCAACAATGATAGACTGGATTAAGAAAATGTGGCACATATACACCATGGAATACTATGCAGCCATAAAAAATGATGAGTTCACGTCCTTTGTAGGGACATAGATGAAATTGGAAATCATCATTCTCAGTAAACTATCGCAAGAACAAAAAACCAAACACCGCATATTCTCACTCATAGGTGGGAGTTGAACAATGAGAACACATGGACACAGGAAGGGGAACATCACACTTTGGGGACTGTTGTGGGGTGGGGGGAGGGGGGAGGGATAGCATTGGGAGATATACTTAATGCTAGATGACGAGTTGGTGGGTGCAGCGCACCAGCATGGCACATGTATACATATGTAACTTACCTGCACATTGCGCACATGTACCATAGAGCCTAAAGTATAATAATAATAATAATAAAAAGAAAAAGAAAAATAAATAAATAAATAAATACATGTCACAGTTCTATACCATTTCTCATTTAAATACTGGCAATTATCTGTTGATAAAATTATTTTCACAATACAATGAAACTACAAGAGCTTGACTAACTTTAGGCCTTAAAATGTATATAGGGTTGTGTGTGTGTGTGTATTTTTTTATTGCTGTAGTTAATTTATTTTTCTTAGTAAAACAACAATGCTTCAAGATGAGAAAACATATCATAGACTGAAGGAAAATATTTGCAAAATATGTGTCTGATAAAGGACTGTTATCAAAATATACAAAGAACTGTTAAAACTCAAGAAAAAGAAAACTACCCAATTTAAAAAATAGGCAAAAAGCCATCAACGGTGGACTGGACAAACAAAATGCAGTACAGCTACACCATGGAATACTATGCAGCCATAAAAAGAAGGAAATCATGTCCTTTGCAGCAACACAGATGGAAACCATTATCCTAAATCAATTAATGCAGGAACAGAACAACAACAACAAAACAAATACTGCATGTCCTCATAAGTGACAGCTAAACATTGAGTACACATGGACATAAAGAAGGGAATAACAGACATCAGTGCCTCTTTGAGAGTGGAGAGTGGGTGGGAAGGTGAAACCCATAAACTACCTATCAGGCACTATTTCCTGGGTGATGAAATAATCTGTACACAAATCCCCATCACACACACACACACACACACACACAGTTTTAATTTGTGACTGCCAAAATTTGGTGCAACCAGGATGTCCTTCAGTAGGTGAATGGATAAACTATGGTACCTTCAGACAATGAAATATTATTCAGCACTAAAAAGAAGTGAGCTATTAAGCCATAAAAAGACATGAATAAACCTTAAATTTATATTACTAAGTGAAGAAAACAAATCTAAAAGGCTACATACTGTATGATTCCAGCTGTATGACATTCTGGAAAAGGTTTAAGTGTGGAGACTGTAGAAGCATCAGTGGTTTCCAGGGGTTAGAGAAGAGTGAGGGATGGATAGATGGAACCCACGGAATTTTTAGGGCAGTGAGACTGCTCTGTATAATACTCTACTTGTGGATATATGTTTTTATACATTTGTCCAAATCCACAGAATGCAGAACACCAAAAATGAAACCTAATGTAAACTAAGGAATTTGAGTAATAATGAGTTGTCAATGTAGGTTTGATTGTAATAAACGTACTGCTCTGGTGGAGGATGTTGATAGTAGGGGATGGTGAGGAGGTGTGTGTAGGGTATGGAGAATAAAGGACATCTCTGTACCTTCTGTGCAATTTTATTGTGAACCTAAAACTGCTCTAAAAAGTAAAGCCTATTTAAAAACAACAATAATAAAAACAAACTATTATAGGAAATGACTTGCATTCAGAAACTATGAACCAATATGTAGTATTGATAATTTGATATAGAAAAGTTTTCCATTTCTTTTCTCTTGCATTAACTGTATTTTCCATAAACACATTTTCTTTTCATCTAATGAAAATCATTGTTCTATTTTAACTTCCTATCTGAATGTCAGGGTGGCATTAGTACCTTTACATGCCCCATTTATAACAGGCATCTGTTCTTAACCTGAATTGCCATTGCTTGAGCATCAGTACACACTGCCTCTTCTGCAGTCGTCTGAAAAATCATTAATCATTTTATGTTAAATGGAACTAGGCTCCCCTGAGGGCCTTCTATGGATGTTTTTACTCTTTCAGAAATTCTAACATACCTTTCTTTAGTATTATTGAGAAAATTTTGTATAATTTTATTTTTAAGCAAATACCCTTTCTAATTTTCATTTTGTAGACTTTTACCTGTCTCCTTCACCATCCCCACCTCTACTAACTTAATGAACAAATCTTAAAATCTCAGAGGCCCTCTTATGAAAAGTTTCTGAACACCTAATTTAAAACATCAAAATTCTTTTTTCAACATAGGCAACTATTAAATAGCAAATAATTTTAGCTCCCAATTTCAAGGCCGCTTAATATAAACAGGCTGAGTTTCTGAATGAGGCAATAGTTCACTAGTAATCATTTTCTCATGTTTCTCAGATCTCATATATTTCTGACAGATCCATACCTGTATGATAATTTAGCAGGATGTCTTTGGTGAAAGCTCTTTAAAAGACTGCTCAACTCAAATATTGGAACATAGTTCTAGGTACCTTAAATGAAGAAAATACATACTTGGTATAGTGAAAAAGAGATTTCTAATGGGTCTGATGCCTGTAACCACCTGAAAGAGAGCAAATGGTGGGTCTGTGAAACTAAATTTTGGTGGTTCATGCTTAAAAATGCCTAAAAAAAGCAAACAGTGAATTTTGTTTTATTTTTGGAAATGACATTGTTTCAAGTTATTTTCCTGACTTTCCATTATTAGAACAGTCCCTGAGAACAAATACATTTGTTTTAAAGCAATTCTTAATTAGCCGCTTAGAGGAAGATTCTGTGAACTGCCAACTCTATAATTCTTTCAACAGTCAGAACATGCCAGGACCAAGATGAGGCCAGGAACAAGGCTGGAGAAAGCAAATTGGAGAGCTGACATGTTCCTGTACGTCTATTCCTAAACCCAGAAGCCTTAAAAACTGAGACTCAGGTGACTAAATATCTTATTCTACCATTTCGCTTACCAAAAAGTGACAAGAGGACAGATATCAAGACAATTCTTTGAAGAGTTTGTGTCCATCCGGAGGGAGGGAACAAAAAACCTTGTCACAGCATTTTATTTTGATTTGAAGCCAGCTTGTCTGGTGGAGCTGAATGATAGGTATTTGGGGAGTGAGAGAGACTTTGAGAAAGGAACAGAAAAGCTTAAAATGGATTTTAGGTAAGTTTTACTGTATATGGTAAAATGTAGCTCTTTTCTAACAATCCCTTTGAAGTCTACAGAGCCTTCAATATTACTCATTAGTGCTTTTGGAGTCTTGTGTTTTCAGGAAGATGTAATATACCGAAACTGTCCTCCATGTGGTTCAGATACATGAAGGTTACGTGCACGTTTAAACAGTCACCCATATATTGTATGGGCAAATGCAGAACTTGCATTTAATTTTAAGAAATGAGCATAAATCTTCAGAGAAATGAAGATTCAAGGAGTGTCATTGGGTCAGAGATTCTCAAGGGGGCAGTACTGCCCCCAAAGAGGCATTTTTGGAGATTGTCAGGGTGTTTCTGATGTCACAATAATTGAGGAGCATTATTTCTATTTCGTATGTAGAGACCAGGGATCCAGCACACCCTGTAATACTGAAAAGACAGCTCTACACAAGAAAGAGTTGTGTGTGCACATTGCTCTCAGATGTCACAACAGAAATTTGTGTAGGTGAAAAAAGCCTGTTTTTTAAAAATATGTATCTCAGCCTAAAAAGTGTCATTTTGCAAATAAACACCAAGTTGTTTCTTGCATTGTTTTCATATGTGCATGCTATTTGAGTCACTAATACTACACACTATCAATCTGCATTTATAGCTCTCAGTTCCTGGTGGTTGTACATCGAGATGCAAACATAAGATTGCTTTATATGTCTTTACATGTCTATTATTCTCCATCATACCTTCTTATATTTTTTGTAACAGTACTATTTCAGTTTTTAATCCTATCAATAGATTTATATGATTGTTTAAAGTCTGAATCCTTTACTAGATTCTAATCACCAGAAGGGCAGGTAAGTTTCCCAATTTTTTTTTTATCATTCTATATCAGTCACTATCATTCCCCCTGACATAGTGCATACTTAGTGAAGATTAGTCAAATGAATAAAGGGCTGAGTAAAAGAGGGAGAGAAAACAAGAAACTTCTTTCTAAAAACCTAATTATCATTTTTTTTTTTTTTTTTTTTTGAGATGGAGTCTCGCTGTGTCTCCCAGGCTGGATGGAGTAGAGTGGCGCAATCTCGGCTCACAGGAAGCTCGGCCTCCTGGGTTCACGCCATTCTCCCGCCTCAGCCTCCCGAGTAGCTGGGACTACAGGCGCCTGCCACCATGCCCAGCTAATTTTTTTTGTATTTTTAGTAGTGACGGGGTTTCACGTGTTAACCAGGATGGTCTCGATCTCCTGACCTCGTGATCCCGCCTCGGCCTCCCAAATGCTGGGATTACAGGCGTGAGCCACCGCGCCCGGCCCTAAAAACATAATTTTCAAATAGAAAAGACTTCTCAGCCAGGTGCCGTGGCTCACGCCTGTAATCCTAACACTTTGGGATTAGCTGTCTTGGTGGTGCCTGCCTGTAGTCCCAGCTACCTAGGAGGCTGAGGTGGGAGAATCACTTGAACCCAGCAGGCAGAGATTGCAGTGAGCTGAGATCATACCATTGCACACCAGCCTGGGTAACAGAGTGAGACCCTGTCTCAAAAAAAAAAAAAAAAAAAAAAAAAGGAAAAGGAAAAGAAAAACCTCTCAGCTGCTGAGCTCCTTACCCTTCTTATCACACGCATCATCAACCAAAATTATGAACCATTCTACATTATTTTTGGGGGGCCCTGAAATTCTTTTTTGGTGTGGTCCTGAGGTCTAATATAAATAAAACCTTTTCATATTTTCTTGCAATGAATTACATAAGATTTATTTTAAGGAATTGTCTTTGGAATCCAGGGTTCTTTTGAATCCAATTTGAGATCCATTATTCCATGTAATTAGAATATGTATAAAAGAGAAAAAAATAGAAGTTCTACAGTTAAACCATTTAAAAACAAAATTAATTCCCACTGCTGAAGGCCTGAAGGGGAAATCTAGAAAATGGGCAGAGAAAATGGGTTGTATCATTAGATTTTGTTCAGGTCCTACTATTACCAATTTAGTAGTTCAACCCTTGAATTGGAGTACTATATTTATAATATTACAAGGAATAATATTATAAGGTATCATTTGGAGCTGAAATTTCTCACAATTATTTTAGCCTAGAAGCAGTAATACTACTTAATCAAGTAAAACATTCTGTTTTTTTATGCCATTTAACAATGCATAGTTAAATCACATGTGATTCTTCTATGACAGATAAATTTTATGTCTAATTTAGTCAATATCTAGAAAGACTAAAAGCTTAAGACCAAATATATTCTTCATGTCATTTGGACTTAGTTAAAATCAACTTAATTGTATTCTTTCCTATTTCCAAGGAGTATATGGGCCTCAGGACATGAGCTTATTTTCACATAGAAAAAATCAATCAGAAAAGAAAATTCTACATGCCAACCACTCCTTTTTTTTCAGACAAGGGAGAATAAAATTAATTTCTCATTTTTCAACCAGTTAAGTTTCTATTCTCTAGGTCAGTCTGTTTCTTGGACCATTTGTTTCATTGAAATTTGGATCAAAATTTATTTTAAAATAAGGAGGAAAAACGTTGTTAGATAAGAAGCAAAGGATAGTGCTCGCTTTGGCAGCACATATACTAAAATTGGAAAGAAGTAAAGGATAGAGATCTTTAATCATGACAATCTTAAAGAGGAATCCAATGCACCAACATAGTTGCTTTTGTTTTGTTTCGTTTGCATCACCCTGCATTATTCTCCTATTTAGCTCTGCTTAACCACTTCTGCCATGGTATTCCTAAGGGCAAAGGAGAAAGAATGTATGCCCCTTCTGTTTGCTAGGTATTTGTGATTCTGAGGCAGAGTTTAGGGGGTCAGTGAACCTGAATTTTATTTAAAAGATTACATTTTTATTTTCACTAACTTCTAACTAAAATGTAGCATTTATGAATGTAGGCAACAAACCCCATAGCAGTGTTAATATTATAGTGCCTATGATTTGTGCCTCCAACAGAAATGGCATATAATTGTTATATCACTTTCCAGATGTTGCAGATGATTCTATCATTTACACCCATCACTACTTCAAAATTATGGTAGTTATACCTGCTGCTAGATCTAGTCATTTAGGTCCTCAGTGAAGAAGCATGTTATTAGATCACAAAATTATTTTCTAAAATATTTTTGTAAATATAATTCAATATCATGAGTTTCTTCTTTATATATTTTATGGATTTACAAATGGTATTTTGAGAAGGGTTTCATAGGCCTAATAAGGCTGCCCATGGGATGCATAAAACAAAAGCCATCAAGAACCATAAAGCAGTTATTTTCAACCTTATTAGACCTAACTTTCTCCTCTTTAAAAAATTGAGGCGAAATTCACATCATATACAATCAACTATTTTAGAGTGTACTATTTAGTGGCATTTAGCATAGTCACAATATTGTACAACTGCCACTTCTTTCTAGTTTCAAAACATTTTCATCATCCCAGAAGAATACCTCATATCCTTTAAGTAATCACTTCCTGTTCCCCCCTGCCACCCACTGACATCCACTAATCTGCTTTCTATCTCTATGGATTTGCCTATTTTGGATATTTCACATAAGAGGAATCATACGACACGTGGCTTTTTGTGTCTGGTGTCTTTCACTTAGCATAATGCTTTTGGTGCCCATCCACATTCTAGAATATATCAAACCTTCATTCTTTTTTATGGCTGAATAATATTTCATTGTATATCATTGTACATTACAATTTATCATACTCAACAATAAAAAGGCAACCTACAGAATGGGAGAAAATTTTTGCAATCTAGCCATCTGACAAAGAGTTAATATCTGGAATCTACAAAGAACTTAAACAAATTTACAAGAAAAAAACAAACAACCCCATCAAAAAGTGGGTGAAGGACATGAACAAACACTTCTCAAAAGAAGACACTTGTGCAGCCAACAAACATATAAGAACAGACACTTCTCAAAAGAAGATATTTGTGCGGTCAAAAATCATTAAAAAAAGCTCATCATCACTGGTCATTAGAGAAATGCAAGTCAAAACCACAATGAGATACCATCTCATGCCAGTTAGAATGGTGATCATTAAAAACTCAGGAAACTTTTTTTTTTTTTTTTTGCAACGGGTTTGCCACCAGAACACAGGTGTCATGAAAACTACCCCTAAAAGCCAAAATGGGAAAGGAAAAGACTCATACCAACATTGTCGTCATTGGACACATAGATTCAGGCAAGTCCACCACTACTGGCCATCTGATCTACAAATGCGGTGGCATCGACAAAAGAACCATTGAAAAATTTGATAAGGAGGCTGCTGAGATGGGAAAGGACTCCTTCAAGTATGCCTGGCTGGGTCTTGGATAAACTGAAAGCTGAGCGTGAACGTGGTATCACCACTGATATCTCCTTGTGGAAATTTGAGACCAGCAAGTACTATGTGACTATCATTGATGCCCCAGGACACAGAGACCTCATCAAAAACATGATTACAGGGACATCTCAGGCTGACTGTGCTGTCCTGATGGTTGCTGCTGGTGTTGGTCAATTTGAAGCTGGTATCTTCAAGAATGGGCAGACCTGAGAGCATGCCCTTCTGGTTTACACACTGGGTGTGAAACAACTAATTGTTGGTGTTAACAAAATGCGTTCCACTGAGCCACCCTACAGCCAGAAGAAATATGAGGAAATTGTTAAGGAAGTCAGCACTTACATTAAGAAAATTGGCTACAACCCCGACACAGTAGCATTTGTGCCAATTTCTGGTTGGAATGGTGACAACATGCTGGGGCCAAGTGCTAACATGCCTTGGTTCAAGGGATGGAAAGTCACCTGTAAGGATGGCAATGCCGGTGGAACCACGTTGCTTGAGGCTCTGGACTGCATCCTACCACCAACTTGTCCAACTGACAAGCCCTTGCACCTGCCTCTCCAGGATGTCTACAAAATTGGTGGCATTGGTACTGTTCCTGTTGGCCGAGTGGAGACTGGTGTTCTCAAACCCAGTATGGTGGTCACCTTTGCTCCAGTCAACATTGCAAAAGAAGTAAAATCTGTCAAAATGAACCATAAAGCTTTGAGTGAAGCTCTTCCTGGGGACAATGTGGGCTTCAACGTCAAGAATGTGTCTGTCAAGGATGTTCGTTGTGGCAACGTTGCTGGTAACAGCAGAAATGACCAACCAATGGAAGCAGCTGGCTTCACTGCTCAGGTGATTATCCTGAACCATCCAGGCCAAATAAGTGCTGGCTATGCCCCTGTATTGGATTGCCACATGGCTCACATTGCATGCAAGTTTGCTGAGCTGAAGGAAAAGACTGATCGCCGTTCTGGTAAAAAGCTGGAAGATGGCCCTAAATTCTTGAAGTCTGGTGATGCTGCCATTGTTGATATGGTTCCTGGCAAGTCCGTGTGTGTTGAGAGCTTCTCAGACTATCCACCTTTGGGTCACTTTGCTGTTCATGATATCAGACAGACAGTTGCAGTGGGTGTCATCAAAGCAGTGGACAAGAAGGCTGCTGGAGCTGGCAAGGTCACCAAGTCTGCCCAGAAAACTCAGAAGGCTAAATAAATATTATCCCTACTACCTGCCACCCCACTCTTAATCAGTGGTGGAAGAATGGTCTCAGAACTGTTTGTTTCAATTGGCCATTGAAGTTTAGTAGTAAAAGACTGGTTAATGATGACAATGCATCATAAAACCTTCAGAAGGAAAGGAGAATGTTTCGTGGACCACTTTGGTTTTCTTTTTTTGCGTGTGGCAGTTTTAAGTTATTAGTTTTTAAAATCTGTACTTTCTACTGGAAACAACTTGACCAAAAATTTGTCACAGAATTTTGAGACCCATTAAAAAAGTTTAATGAAAAAATAAAATAAAGTAAAATAAAAAGTTAGGAAACAACAGATGCTGGAGAGGATGTGGAGAAATAGGAATGCTTTTACACTATTGGTGGGATTGTAAATTAGTTCAATCATTGTGGAAGACAGTGTGGTGGTTTCTCAAGGATCTAGAACCAGAAATATCATTTGACTCAGCAATCCCATTACTGGGTATATACCCAAAGTATTATAAATCATTCTACTGTAAAGACACATGCACACGTATGTTATTGCAGCACTGTTCACAATAGCAAAGACTTGGAACCAACCCAAATGCCCATCAATGATAGACTGGATAAAGAAAATGTGGCACATATACACCATGGAATACTATGCAGCCATAAAAAAGGATGAGTTCATGTCCTTTGCAGGGACCTGGATGAAGCTAGAAATCATCATTCTCAGCAAACTAACACAGGAACAGAAAACCAAACACGACATGTTCTCACTCATAAGTGGGAGTTGAACAACGAGAACACTTGGGCACAGGGAGGGGAACATCACACACTGGGGCCTGTCGGGGGTGGGGGTGCTAGGGGAGAGATAGCATTAGCAGAAATATCTAATACAGATGATGGGTTGATGGGCACAGCAAACCACCATGGCATGTGTATACCTATGTAACAAACCTGCACATTCTGCACGTGTATCCCAGAACTTAAAGTAAAAAAAAAAAAAAAAAAAAAAGACAATATAAATTTTTAAATGAACAATGGATTTAAATAGACATTTCTCCAAAGAAAATATACAAATGGTCAACAAACACATAAACAGATATTTAACTTCATTGGTCATTAAGGAAATACAAATCAGAAGAAGATACCAAAACAAAACTGCAACAACAACTAATGAGATACCACTGCACGGCCACTAGGATGGCTACAATAATTAAAAACAAGTAAAAAATAGGCATGGAGAAACAGAAACTCTTGGGCATTGCTGGTGGGGATATAAAATGGTGCAGCTGCTGTGGAAAACGTTTTGGTTGTTTCTGAAAAAGCTAAACATAGAATTGTCATATGACCCAGCAATTCCTCTTCCAGGTATAGACTACAGAGAAATGAAAACATACAACATATATCCACACAGAAACTTATATATATCAATGGTTATAGCAGCATTATTCCTAATACCCAAAAGAAGGAAACAACCTAAGTGTCTATCAACAAATGAATGGATAAATAAAACTTCCATTTTAATAGAAAATCTTTTGTAACAGCTTTTTTATTCTTCCAAAATGAAACTGATAGATAATAAAACCTACTACAATCAAAATCTTCAAAAAAATCAACATAATGCCTAACTATTAAAGAAGGTATAAAAAATTTGTAATAAAACTGTATGTATGAAATAAAACTCTATGTTCAATATGCAAATGTGCAGGCACCAGTCATATGGGGGCAGTTAAAATAATACAGGGAAGGGATCTTACTGTGTGGACATCTCATGATGTAAACAGCATACTCACTGCTAAAGGAGACTTGTGACTGTCAGACAACCATTTGCTTAAATATCAGACTTTATTAATTCAAGGGCCAGTGCTGTGACTGCCCACTTGTGCAACTCTAACCCAGCCACATTTCTTCCAGACAATGAAGAAAAGATAGAACATAACTGTCAACAGGTGATTTCTCAAACCTACACTGCTCGAAGGGACCTTCTAGAGGTTCCCTTGACTGATCCCAACCTGAACTTGTATACTGATGGAAGTTCCTTTGTAGAAAAAGGACTTCAAAAGGTGGGGTATGCAGTGGTCAGTGATAATGGAATACTTGAGAGTAATCCCCTCACTCCAGGAACTAGTGCTCAGCTGGCAGAACTAATAGCCCTCACTTGGGCACTAAAATTGGGAGAAGAAAAAAGGGTAAATATATATACAGACTCTAAGCATGCTTACCTAGTCTTCCATGCCCACGCAGCAATTTGGCAAGAAAGTGAATTCTTAACTTCCGAGGGAACACCTATCAAACATCAGGAAGGCTTTAGGAGATTATTATTGGCTGTACAGAAACCTAAAGAGGTGGCAGTCTTACACTGCCGGGGTCATCAGAAAGGAAAGGAAAGGGAAATAGAAGGGAACCACCAAGTGGATATTGAAGCCAAAAGAGCTGCAAGGCAGGACCCTCCATTAGAAATGCTTATAGAAGGAACCCTAGTATGGGGTAAGCCCCTCTAGGAAACCAAGTGCCAGTACTCAGCAGGAGAAATCAAATGGGGAACCTCACAAGGACATAGTTTCCTCCCCTCAGGATGGCTAGCCACTGAAGAAGGAAAAATACTTTTGCCTGCAGCTAACCAATGGAAATTACTTAAAACCGTTCACCAAACCTTTCACTTAGGCATTGATAGCACCCATCAGATGGCCAAATCATTATTTACTGGACCAGGCCTTTTCAAAACTATCAAGCAGATAGTCAGGGCCCGTGAAGTGTGCCAAAGAAATAATCCCCTGCACTTCAGGCCATACATTTCAATCCCTGTATCTTTAACCTCCTTGTTAAGTTTGTCTCTTCCAGAATTGAAACTGTAAAACTACAAATGTTCTTCAAGTGGAGCCCCAGATGCAGTCCATCACTAAAATCTACCACGGACCCCTGGACAGTCCTGCTAGCCCATGCTCCGATGTTGCTGACATCAAAGGCACCGCTCCCGATGAAATCTCAACTGCACAACCCCTACTATGCCCCAATTCAGCAGGAAGCAGTTAGAGCAGTTGTCGGCCAACCTCCCCAACAGCACCTGGGTTTTCCTGTTGAGAGGGGGCACTGAGAGACAGGACTAGCTGGATTTCTAGGCTGACTAAGAATCCCTAAGCCTACCTGGGAAGGTGAGGGCATCCACCTTTAAACACGGGGCTTGCAACTTAGCTCACACCCAACCAATCAGGTAGTAAAGAGAGCTCACTAAAATGCTATTTGGGCAAAAACAGGAGGTAAAGAAATAGCTAATCATTATTGCCTGAGAGCACAGGGGGAGGGACAATGATCAGGATATAAACCCAGGCATTCAAGCCGGCAACAGCTACCCACTTTGGGTCCCCTCCCTTTGTATGGGAGCTCTGTTTTCACTCTATTAAATCTTGCAACTGAAAGAAAAAAAAAACCCTTTAGATGGTCTGTAGGTCTTCCAGCAAAAGTGATGCCTTCCAATATAACTATTTTCCAATAGCCCCATGTGAACAACCTCTTTTTTTATCAGCTCAATACATTCTTTAAGAATCACCACCACCTTGACCAGTCCTCCCCTCAAAAACATTTAGAGCAAAAGCAAGAGGGAGGAGAAGACAAAAAAAAAAAAGAAAGAAAATGAAAAGAAAAACAGTCCAGTTGGATGGATCCTAGTGAGTAATGAAGGAAAGTAGTAGACAAATAATGTGGAGATGTATGGGGCTTATTTAAGCATGTTGGAAGATATCCTATATGTTATGGTAATCCAGTAAGGGGTTTTAAGCAGGTAGAGCCATGATTCATCCAGGGCTCCCTCCCTGGTTAGAGTGTGGCCAATCAATTGAAAGGGTGCAAGTGTGGAATCTAGGGGTCTGTTTAGGAGGCCATTAGAATAATCCAAACAAGACACAAGAAGGGTGTTGGGGGTGGCAGCAGATGTGGTAGAAACAGACTGCTCTTCTGCAGTCATGGAGTCAATGAGAAAGATAGAGAAGCTGAGATTCCCAGGATGGAACAGAAGGAATAAATTCAGCACAGAGGAAGATAGAAGACTCTAATAGGAAGAAAGACAAAGAGGACTGGACATGGAGATGAGGAAAGGAATTAAGAAGAACTGTGAAGCTGAGAAAGAATGAGTTAAAGGGAAAATGGAAATAAAGTTAGAGAGATGGGTGGAACTGTAATTTGGAAGCCTTAAAACAGTAGTGGTTTATATCTTTGAGCACCAATTAAGAAAAAACTGAAATGTTGTGTACTTTTAAAAAAAATAAAGTTTTATCTTTTTAAAACTTTTTATTAGAGAAACCAATATTTGTCTCGAGTTTAAACAGGTTATTTCCCTCTTATTGAAGAATTTCACTTTTGTTGTAAAATACCAAAATTATATAACTCATCTGCTCAGTGACGTCTGGTGAGATGCAGCAGACTTTGTAGTTGAGAAAGACACTTCTGAAACCAGTCTGTCGTGTCTCTATTGACTTAGTTTCTAAGCTACTTAATTATAAAACAAAATTTTTTCATAAAGACACATAATATTGTGTTCTCTATGATAAGAGATTTTCCTGTTGCACATGAGATAAATAGCAATACTTCTAACACAAAGAACTATGCCTTAATTAACATACTTTGAATTCAAGGATTTTCATGGCAGTAACCATATTGGAGTTTAAATTTTATGAAAAAAAATGACTTCCCTTAGCCCCATTCCTGGTCTTAGGTTAGAAGCTGTCCAAGGAGAGGTCTCCCAGAGCATGGGATCTGCACTTGTCAGTACCTTTTATCCATGCTATAGAAGTTAGCTTCCTTTATCTGGGAGGTTTCTGGCTGTTGCGTTAGCCAGCCCTAACCAGCTGTGAGGTGAATGCCATCAATAGATTCTCATTATCTGCCAGAGAAGCCAACAGCTCAGTTAGAAATAGCTGTGGTCTTGCACTGCCTAGGACTACGTTTGGCTCCACCTGAAGGAGGGCACAGGAGAGTGGGTAACTGAAATTAGATGGAAGCCTTGCTCACAAAGTCAAGCCACTCAAGGATCTCTAGTAGCTGTCACTACCTTTCAGTTTTAGAAGAAATGGGTGGGTATCCAGTGGTCTTCAGTGATCCTTTTAGGACAGTATGAAATCAGCTAGAATGTTAATCCAATGCATAATCCTAGTATATATACTTACAAAAGCTCTGGACTAATTCTAGTATGTATACTTACAAAATATATCTACCCTGTTATGCCATATATAATGTATGTAGAATATTACTTATTGTGCATTATTTTATTTTTACATTTTCTCTTTAGTTTTTTTTCTAAACTTTACTCCAAGTGTAAATAATATCAAAATTACCTAACCAGGCTGCTCAGACTCTTTTTGGCTGGCTTTGATGTCACAGTGTCATCTACAAACAGATAGATGAGACTTCCCTAGAGAAAATGAGCTACAGTCATGCATTGCTTAACAATGGGGATATGTTCTAAGAAATGCATCATTAGATGGTTTTGTCATTGTGTGAATGTACTCACACAAACACAGATGGTATAGCATACTACACACCTAGGTTATATGGTATATCCTATTATTCCTAGGCTACAAAGCTTTATAGCATGTTACTGTACTGAACACTGTAGGCAAATGTAACACAATGGTAAGTATTTGTGTATCTAAACACATCTAAATATACAAAAAGTTACAATAAAAATACCATATTATCTTATGGGATCACCGTTGTATACGGGTTCTGTCACTGACAGAAAAGTCCTTATATGGTGCATGACTATATTAGCATATGCCTTTAACTGATTAGTCTCTTGGGATTAATTTTTCAGTTATCAGCATGTTCTTTGTTAGAGGCACTTTGCTGCTTCTTATTTTTGTTCTAGTGACTAAGAAATAAGTTAGTTTTTGTAAGTAAAAGTTCAAAATAACTTTAAAATAACTTCCCATTCACCATCTCCAAGATTTAAAAAATATGTATTTGTATATGTATAAGTAAAAAATAATATGAAGAAAACTTAATCTAAAAAAAAAGAATATAGAGGTGACTAAACTAAGATGCTTTTCTTATAACTTCTGGAAAACTATAGCTAGTCCTCTAGTCCTTAGCTGTAATTATAATTATTTTACCTAATTCCTCACTTTTAAAATTACTACTATTAACTGATCACTAGTAATATTTAAATGTCTCCATCCAGAAATGAAGCTTAACTCTTTCCTCAGACACTAGATAAGAGAGATGATGATAAAACATTCAATCCCATTTTTAAACAGATATTTAAATGAGCATTTATCTCTTCATTTACAGCAATTATACATTTATATCAATCACTTCTGCCTTTGCTTAAAACATTTTAGCTAGTCTTTTCTTGAAAATGTCTTCCAGGCTAGGTTATCAGCCACTTTAAAAATGTCAGTCTTATCATCTCATAATGCTATTTCATTTTAGACCCAAAAATGTTAATACCCAATGTAATTATATATCTTTTCCCTGCTCATATCTCTAAATGACTTTCAGCTTTTTCCAAAAACCAAATTGTTTAGAGGACAAACATTTGTCATCATTGAGCATATTCCAAAAAGAATGCCTTAGGCTCTGGAAAAAAATACAAGTACCCATAGATGTTTGCCCTTTCAAATGTTCAAAATATCTTCACTTCTCTCATCTCATTTATTCTTCAAGACCTTTCTTAGGTATTATTAATCTCATGCAGGGGAAGAAACTGAAGGCTGAAGTTATTCATTTATTCATTCATTTGATAAATACTTATGTAATGCCTGCTGGGGGCCAACACTGGCAGATCAGATATGTCCAAAGTTACATAGCTAGTAACTGGTAAACCAAAACCAGAACGCAGGTCCAATTTTTTGCTCTATCATACTGCCTGTAGCAGATTATATATTCCGAAAGATAAAAGCGGCCACCAATATTTCTCATTCGACATGCTCTAGAAGTTTGCCACTCCTCTCTCAAGAGGTAGGCCAGATTGCAGTGGCTCACGCTGGTAATCCCAGCACTTTGGGAGGCCGAGGCGGGTGGATCACCTGAGGTCAGGAGTTTGAGACCAGCCTGGCCAACACGGTGAAACCTCGTCTCCACTAAAAATACAAAATTTAGCCAGGCATGGTGGCACGTGCCTGTGGTCCCAGCTACTCAGGAGTCTGAGGTGGGAGAATCGCTTGAACCCAGAAGGCGAAGGTTGCAGTGAGGTGAGATTGCGCCATTGAACTCCAGCCTGAGCGACAGAGTTAAAAAAAAAAAAAGGTGAAGCTTAAATTCTTCTCCCTTTAAACCTAAACAGGCTGTGACTTGCTTGTTATTAAGAGAATGCAGTGACAGAATGAAGTAATATAACTTCTGAGGTCTGCCTTCTGAACTAGAATACTTGCTCTTAAAACTTTAAAGCCTTGCTCTGAAAGTAAGCAGTTTTCATGCCCTGAGGCTGCCATGCTGCAAAGAAGCCCAAATTAACCCATGGGGAAATACCACATGGTAAGACCCTGAGAACAAGATACACAGTCAGTCCCCATCTATGTCAATGTCTCCTCTGTTCCAAACCACACCCTCATATGACAGCAACTGCATGAGAAACCCTGAGTCTCAACTTTCCAGGTGGATCTCTTCTGAGTTCCTAATCTACAGCAACAGTTAACAGAACACTATCACTAAGAAAATTCCAAAATATTTGTGATAACTATCCATGTGGTAGAGTGTATTAATTACCCAAATTTTTTATTCCTTCCTATATTTCTGCCCTTTCCAATGTGTATTTTTAGTTCCTCATAGTATACTTGATAGCCCTTTGACTATTGACTTCTATTGGCTGATTCAAAATTGCTGATAATCATCACTGAGTACATTATCTAATAGCCACATGAGTAATTCATAACCCATTATTGCAAAGCAATCTCATATTAGTTTCTACCACCTGAAGCGCAAGTGTTACACAGCACACTAACAGACTGTTCTTGTTGATACATGATTTGGACAAGTCAGTGAAACCTTGGGATTTTTCCTAGTTTTCTGAGTTACCTTTGGTCAAAACTCCCTTTGTTGGCCTAAAACCCCTTTTATCATGGAAACAAATGAAATTAGCAGATGATACCTTTTAACTATTGTACTTAAGTAAATCACACTAAGATCCCTGGACACCTACCTCAGAGGGTAAATTATACATATTGCAATAAAATGGACAACGTGATTTAAGATCTATCTTTCCATGTACATGAACTTAAAAAAAATAAAAGAAACTTACCTTTTCTTTTACTTAAAAGTCTCAGGGGAAATTCCCAAGTAATAAACTTCTATACTTCTATACTCTCAATCATCAAAATAGCAAGTAAACAAAAGGCCCCCAAGCTATCAGACCCAACTCTCACCCCAACTTCCCTCTTTAAAAAGCAGATGTTATAAATAACAAGCAGCTTTTAAATATCACCATCTCCTGAGAAAATATTTGTCACTCTGGCTATTTCTCTGTAAGAGGTAATTGGAGAGAGGATAATGTGGTAGTTAGGCCTCCAGTGACTCAGGACTCAACTTTCTGCCCTTCCTCTTTCACTATGAGTTAGATGGGATTTTCCTGTGAGCACCCATCTCAGGATAGTCACAGATTCAGCTCTGCTTATTTAGAATCCAGAAAGAGTTTTCTACCCTTCCCTCCTGAGTATTAGAATGACCTCAGCCTGGTCAGGGAAGGGTTCTCCAGTCGAAAAAAGCTTGTGGAGATTCTTAGGGAAATTGATATGGTAGACATTAATTGGTGTGATTGCCTGGCTCACAGTGATTTCCCCAGTCATCAGTCTCTGGTGCTCCTTATCTTTGAAAGGGGTTGCTGATTCTTCTATCCCCATTTCCATTCTAGCATGTGGTCCAATGTGAACTGTATGCTCTTGTCTCCAGGGCTGGGGGAGGATGAACATGGGCTCATAACTCAAGCTAGGTGCTATGGTCTGAGTATTTGTGTCTTCCCAAAACTCCTGTATTGAAATCCTAACTCCCAAGGTGATGGTATTAGGAATTAAGGCCTTTTGAGAGGTGATTAGATCATGAAGGCAGAGCCTTCATGAATGGGATTAGTGCCCCTTATAAAATAGGGCCAAGTGAGCTTGTTTGTTCCTTTTACCATGTGAGGACACAGCCAGAAGATACCATCTGTGAGCCGGGAAGCAAGCCCTCACCAGACACTGAATATGCTGGCACTTTGATCTTGGACTTCCCAGACTCCAGAACTGTGAGAAACATACTTCTACTCTTCATAAGCCACCCAGTTTATGGTACTTTGTTATAGCAGTCCAAACGGACTAAGATACTAGGCCAATCAGTGTCCTTCCTGGGATTGTTAAAACTGGAGCAGTGAGCAATAAAGATGTGAGTCTAGAAGTATCAGCAGCCATTCCCTGACCTCCACAATATGAGGAAACCTGGGCAACAAAGAAAAGCAGAAACAGCAAGAGGCACAGAGCAAGTCCTAACAGCATTCAAGTCCTTGGTTCCAGTTATTGAAATTTCTGGAACTATCCTAAGCCCTGCCTTTCCAAGAGGGAGTTGTTTAATCTTGCATTGACTCTGGGGGCTTCACCAGCACCCTTCCAAAACACTGTTTTTATTGCACAATTTTGGTTGGATTTCTTTCACTCACAACAAAGAATTCTAACTTCTTAGGAAATGAATAACCATCTTGGATTCAAACAAGCAGTGTGAGGGTCCAGAGTCATCAGAGCCCCAGCCTTTGTCTCTGCCACACTTACTGCCAGAAATTGCCCCCCATTTTGCACAGTAAAAACTAACATGAATCCTAAGGCTCCTGTCTGCAATAAGCTCCTTATTTCAGAAGAGAGGAATGATTATTTATTGTTTTTTTTCCCTCTAGTAGCACTGAAATCATTCTTAATTTTCAGTTCTTTCATTGTTTTCTCTTTTAGTGACTTTAGCTTTTTAGAGGAGTTCTCAGTATGGCATGCATTCTTCCACAAGTTAACAATCATTACCAAAACCAAAACTAATGGATAAGCACTTTCTCCTCAGACACCTGAGCAGTCTTTTGATTTTGTTTTTTCTGTTAAGAGTATCTGTGGGAAGAAAATAAATAGTTATATTCTCTTTCCAAAGCCTGAAACCTATCTGAAGAACCCACTAACCAAGGATAAGAGAACTCTGCTTGTTGGGGTTTTGACTTAGTTGGTAGCAGGGAGTAGACAGAGATAGGGATAGATTTATATCTTCATCAACTGTAATTTCCCAAATATGAACTGGTGCCCTCCATCACAACCCTGCTGTTTGGTCTTGTAATCTGGAATCCACTAATGTAATCTCACTTGTCAATGTCTATAGAATTAACCTCATAGGTTAAGGTGACCTCTAAGGTTTAAAGGTGAGAAGAGAGAGGGGGGCACAGAAATATAACATATTTATGAAAATTAGGTCTGTTCATTCTGGCTACTTTGGGCTAATTCTCTTCAAGTGTGATTAGTGACTCACTGCTAAGGAGCCTTATTTTCCCAAAACACACGACATAGAACCTTGTCTTATGTTTCACTGCAGAGGTCTCTCAACTCTTATGTTTGTTTTTTCCTTTTTCTGTTGACATGGAATTGAATCCTTTTCAGGCAACTTTCAGCATCTCCCCATATTATTAAAAACCACCCCCTTTGAATGCTGTAAGGTGTTCTATCCACAGAGATGGAGGCATTTAGGCACCAGGTTCTTGGTGTCTCAATGTTACTGGACACAGAAGAGACTCAATAAAAATTTAGCAAGGAATGAATTTAATGTTTTGAGCCATAATGAATACCAGAAAGAGACCCACAGAAAGGAAGTATGGCTGCTTCAGGCATATTTTATTTTATTATTATTTTTATTTTTTTGAGACATGGTCTCACTCTGTTGCCCAGGCTGGAGTACAGTGGCGTGATCATGGCTCACTGCAGGTTCAACCTCCTCGGCTCAGATGATCCTCCCACCTCAGCCTCCCAGATAGCTGGGGATTCAGGCGCATGCCAACATGCCTAGCTAACTTTTTGTGTTTTGTAGATATGGGATTTTGCCATGTTTCACAGGCTGGTCTTGAAATCCTAGGCTCAAGCAATCCCTTTGCCTCAGACTTGCAAAATGCTGGGATTACAGGTGTGAGCCACTGCACTCAGCCAAGGCTTATTTTAAAGTGAGTGGGACTTAGTGTTTTTGGGGCCACAGACCCATTTCAGAATCTAAGGAAAGGGGCAGACATTTTCTCCCAGAAAGTGCACAATACATACAAAATTGCTTATAATTTTAGGAGGTCCATTGGCCTAAGAATCTGTAGATTTTAGTTATAAATTTCTTTTTTTTTCCCCTCCAACATTTATTTTAAATTTGTGGGTACATGTGCAGGATGTGCAGGTTTGTTACGTAGGTAAATGTGTACCATGGTGGTTTGCTGCACAGATTATCTCATCACCTAGGTATTATGCCCAGCATTTATCAGCTGTTTCTTCATGATGGTCTCCCTCCTCTCAACTCCACCCTCTGACAGGCCCCAGTGTGTGTTGTTTCCCCCCATGTGTCCATGTGTTCTCATCTTTCAGCTCCCACTTATAAGCGAGAACGTGTGGTGTTTGGTTTTCTGTTCCTGTGTTAGTTCGCTGAGGATAATGGCTTCCATTTCCATCCATGTCCCTACAAAGGACATGATCTTTTTCCTTTTTATGGCTGCATAGTATTCCATGGTGTGTATGTACCATATTTTCTTTATCTAGTGTATCATTGATGGGTATTTAGGTTAATTCTATGTCTTTGCTATTGTGAATAGTGCTGCAATGAACATACACATGCATGGGTCTTTATAGTAGAATGATTTGTATTCCTTTGGGTATATACCCAGTAATGGGATTGCTGGGTCAAAGGGTATTTCTGCTCCTAGATCTTTGAGAAATTGCCACGGTGTCTTCCACAATGGTTGAACTAATTTACACTCCCACCAACAGTGTAAATGTGTGTCTTTTTCTCTGCAATCTTGCCAGCATCTATTGTTTTTTGACTTTTTAATAATAGCCATTCTGATTGGTGTGAGATGGTATTTCATTGTGCTTTTGATTTGCATTTCTCTAATGATCAGTGATGTTGAGCTTTTTTTCATATGTTTGTTGGCCACATGTATGTCCTCTTTTGAGAAGTGTCTGTTCATGTCCTTTGCCTGCTTTTTAATGGGTTGTTTGTTTTTTACTTGTAAATTTGTTTAAGTACCTTATAGATGCTGGATGTTAGACCTTTGTCAGATGGATAGATTGCAAAAATTTTTTCCCTTTCCATACGTTGTCTGTTTATTCTGATGATAGTTTCTTTCACTGTGCAGAGCTCTTTAGTTTAATTAGATCCCATTTGCAAATGTTTGCTTTTGTTGCAACTGCTTTTGGCATCTTTGTCATGAAATCATTGCCCGTGCCTATGTCCTTAATGGTATGCCTAGGTTGTCTTCTAGGTTTTTTTTTATAGTTTTGGGTTTTATGTTTGAGTCCTTAATGCATCTTCAGTTGATTTTTGTATATGATGTGAGGAAGGGGTCTGGTTTCAATTTTCTGCATATGGCTAGCCAGTTCTCCCAGCATAATTTACTATATGAGGAATCTTTCCCCATTGCTTGTTTTGGTTAGGTTTGTGGAAGATCAGATTGTTATAGGTGTGCAGTCTTATTTATGGGCTCTCTATTCTGTTCCATTGTTCTATGTGTCTGTTCTTGTACCAGTACCATGCTGTTTTGGTTTTTATAGCCTTGTAGTATAGTTTGAAGTTGGTTCTTTTTGCTTAGAATTGTCTTAGCTGTTAAAGTTCTTTTTTGGTTCCATATGAATTTTAAAATAATTTTTTCTAATTCTGTGAAGAATGTCAATGGTGGTTTAGTGGGAATAGCATTTAATCTATAAATTTCTTTGGGCAATACAGCCATTTTCACAATGTTGATTCTTCCTATCTGTGAGCATGGAATGTTTTTACATTTGTTTGTGTCATCTCTGATTTCTTTCAGGAATCATTTGTAGTTCTCCTTGAAGAGCTCCTTCACTTACTTTGTTATCTGTATTCCTAGGTATTATCTTCTTTGCGGCAATTGCGAATGGAAGTTCATTGATGATTTGGCTCTCTGCTTGACTGTTGTTGGTATATAGGAATCCTAGGGACTTTTGCACATTTATTTTGTATCCTGAGTCTTTGATGAAGTGGCTTATCAGCTTAAGAAGCTTTTGGCCTGAGATGATGGGATTTTCTAGATATGGGATCATGTCATCCGCAAACAAAGATAATTTGACTTCCTCTCTTCATATTTGAATACCTTTATTTCTTTTTCTTGCCTGATTGCCCTGGCCAGAACTTCCAATACTATGTTGAATAGGAGTGGTGAAAGAGGGCATCCTTGTCTTGTGTGAGTTTTCAAGGGGAATGCTTCCAGCTTTTGCCCATTCAGTATGATATTGGCTGTGGGTTTGTCATATGTAGCTCTTATTATTTTGAGGTATGTTCCTTCCATATCTAGTTTATTGACAGTTTTTAACATGAGGGGATGTTGAATTTTAGGTTACAAATTTCTATTGAAGCAGAATATTAAGTAATATAGAAAAATATTCGTAAGTATTGGGAAGTGACTTTTGGGGCTAATTTCTGTTCACACACCTCATCAATTCTCCCTAGCCTACTGTCATGATTTAAATGAATTAAGCATTCTTTAAAACAGTCTATTAAAAAAAAAAGGATAAGGGCCCCATGTATTGGGTGGTCAGCAAAACAAAACAAAACAAACAAACAAAAAACATGGAAAAGAATATTAATTCTTCCTCCTACGAAGTTCCACTCTTTATCCCAAGTTAGAAGATTCTTACCATATCTGGCCAGGTGCAGTGGCTCATGTAATTCCAGCACTTTGGGAGGCTGAGGTGGGTGGATCATGAGGTCAGGAGTTCGAGACCAGCCTGGCCAATATAGTGAAACCCCATCTCTACTAAAGATACAAAAAATTAGCTGGGCATGGTGGCACGCGCCTGTAATCCCAGCTACTCAGGAGGCTGAGGCAGGAGAATCGCTTGAACCCTGGAGGTGGAGGTTGCAGTGAGCCGAGATCAAGCCATTGCACTCCAGACTAGGCCACAGGGCGAGACTCTGTCTCTCTCTCTCTCTATATATATATATAAATAAATTTTTTTAAAAAAGAGAAGAGTCTTACCATATCCATACCCTCAGGCTGGATATGACTGTCAAGATTGGTGACATTAACGACTCCCTTTTAACAAGATTTTATCATCTGAATCCGAACATTTGCATGATCTGTCACTCTGTGATTCTTTTTTATTTGTTTTTTTAAAGTAAGATAAAATATTTTGTAGAGGAAAATCCCTTATAAGCCCACTGGCATTGGTTTTACCCTTCCTCATTTAAATTAAAATTCAATCACCCTAATCAGCATTAAAAAAACTTTTCTAGCATTATGCTTTGATAACTCTGTTTTCTGAGAACCCAGAAGGAAACACAAAATGATATGGAATAATAGGAACATAAGTTTAAAGCTAAAGGTATAGTAATCTGTCCTGACACTATAGTTTCACAAATTTAAAAAACAGAGACACAAAGGTAAATGTAACCTTTCTAAGATCGCTGTAACTTGTCCAAGATCTCCACAACAGATTCTTTACTCTTTCTCCATTCAAAAATTATTCATTCACACTATTCACCATGTGTCATTGCAATTCTTCTCAATAGAGTAGGTATATTTTCCCACTATATTGTTGTTGGGCTTGGCCATGTGACCTGCTCTGGCCAGTAAAATATTAGTAGAGACTTTAAGTGTGCTTGCATGATTTGGCTTAGCCTCTTGCACTTTTGCTCTTCAACCTTGAGAAGAAGATATTTCATGTAGCTTCTGGACTGAAAAGTTAATGATGATAACTCATATCTACTCAAAAAAGTAACTATGAGAATATGTGGAGCAGACCTAATCTGAACCTGGAGTTTGGAGTCCAGGCAAGCTCAGCCAAAAGCATTATCATGTCCAAGATCAGATGAGTAACAGGCAACATGCAGACCCAAAGAAGAAAAGAATTTGCTCTTTTAATCTACTGAGATTTCAGGAGCTATTGCTATGCAATAGTAACACAGTGAAAAAGCTGACTAATCGTGTCTCATAAAATGAGCAATGATAAAATATTCTAACACTTTTTTCAAATCGTTGATTGACTGCAATTTGGTTTACTTGTATATAACAGAAAAACTCAAACAATAGTGGCTAGTCAAAATTGAATTTTACTATTGTCTTAGAAAAAAGTCTAGGGTTAGGCAATTTAGATATAGTTTAGTGATCTAGGAGGAGAGTAGGCACTTTCTAGTGCATGGTTCTACCATCCCCAGGATATGGCCTTCCCTTAATGGCCCGTGATTGCTAGTAGAACTTCTGCCATCCTATCCAAGATTCAGTAAGAATAAAGGAGAAAGCAAGCAAGCAGTGATGCATGCTCTTCCTTTTAAGGAGGCTTCCTGAACATTCCACAGAGTCCCCACTGAATTTTATTGGCCAGAACTTAGTCTAAGTACCATACCAAGATGCAAAGAGGCTGTGAAATATGGTCTTTAGCTGGGTAGTAAAGCACTAAACAAAAGTTATGGGGTTCCATTACCAAAAAGAAGGGGGAGAATATATACTTTGAAGCAACTGGCAGTTTCTACTGTAATGAACAAATAGTTGTTCTCCTATAGGAAGTAGGCAATATCTGAAGTATCCAACTCAGATGGATGACAATAAAAACATTAGTAAACTTTAGTGAAATAAATCATCAGAAGGGATGAGTGATAATCATGGATTTGATTATGCCATTTATTTGAAATTTGTTTTCTTGTCAATATGATGTTTTGTTATACATTATAAATGTTTGCAGTTCCATGCAGTAAATAGTACTGAGCACAATAATGTGAAAAGCATTGTGCTTGGAACTCTTAGAATCCAGATATGAATAAGACACAGTCCTAAGCTTCACGAAATTTAGTAGAACTATTGAGTTTACCAACTGTACTGGACATTTTTCTAACAAGCTGATAGCTTTCTACCTCAAGCAAGTGCTCTCTTGGCTTTTTTTTTTTTTTTTCCTGAGTGCTTTTTCCAGTGCCTCTGAAGCTTATCCAGCTCACTAGTAGAATAGATCCAAAACTTTCTCAGATTTGGTTCTTTTGGAGGAGGGCTATGGGGAGCATCCTGTGCACTGTAGGATGTTTAGCAGCGACCCTGGCCTCTACCCACTAGATGTCAGTAGTACCCCCAGTTGTGACAAATGGAAATGTCTCTACACTTTGCTAAATTTCTCCCCATTGGCGGGGAGTGCGGGGGGCGCAAAATTGCTCCCAGTTGAGAATTTTAAGGGAATTCTACTAGTTGAGTTTTTATAATTTGAAAACCAAAATATAATTAGTAGTATTATTGTGGTTACTGAAGAGACTGAGTTTCTGAAAAGCCTTGACTTTATAATAATCAAAGGTTAAAAATTAATTGAAGTGTATAAAAAACAGTCATAATATAAAATATTATGAATATAATGAGCTAAATTTTATTGATTTAAATAGAGAATATTGATGTATAGGTACTTATCTATCTACTCTGAATGTAAGGCTACAGTGAAATAACTGAGACCAGATTTATGAGCCCATGATGAAAAACTAAAAACTGGATTAAATTAAGAAAGATATTTCAAGATCGGGATAACAGGAAGAGCAGAATTATTATCCCTGAGAGAAGGGAAACAAATAAAATGAGCCCTACAACTTAGACTTTCTGCCTAAAGACATATTCCACATGATGATACTGGTAGGGGGACCCAAGTGAAGCACAGTGGTCTCTTGGAGCTGAGAAAACTTCCTCACATGATAAAGGGAACCTACAAAGATGGAACATTTCCTCATGCTCCTGAGATCAGGAACACAACAAGAATGTCTGCTCTCTCCATTTCTAGTCAACATTTACTGGAGTTACTAGCTTGTACATTAAGCATGAAAAAGAAATAAAAGCCATAGAGATTGCAAAGAAAGAAATTTAAAAAATGCTATTTGCAGACAAAATGATCATGTGCATAGAAAATCCTCAAATATATACAAAATATTACCTACTAATGAGTAGCTTTAGTAAAGTCTCCAAATGAAAGTTAGCATACAAAAATCAATTGCATTTCTATATATTGGCAACGAAGAATTGGAAGTATGTTATAAAACATTCCAATTACAATAGTATCAACACATGACATTTTAAGAGATAAATATAACAAAGTATGTGCAACATCTGCTTCTGAAAACCAACAAACATCACAGAGACAAATTTTTAAAGACCCGAATAAATGGAGAAATATGCCGTGTTCATGAGTTTGAAGAGCCAATGCTGTTGACAGTTCTTCCCAAATTGATCTATAGATTGAAACTAATCCATATCAAATCCCAAAATGTTTTTTGTGAGCAATTGACAAGCTGATTATAAAATTTATATGGAAATGCAAAGGACAAAGCAATTCTGAAGAAGAGCCAAGTTAGAGAACATATACCACTCGACTCTAAGATTTATTATAAAGATAGATCAATCAACAGTGAGCTGTTGATGAAAGAATAAATAAATAAATAAACATATGGAACATAATGGAGAGTTCAGAAATAGCCCTACATATCTATGGTTAGCTGATTTTCAAGAATGGTAGAAAGTAATCCAATGGGGAGAACAGTCTTTTTAAAAATAGTACCAGAACAAATGGACACACATAGGAAAAAAAATTAACATGGACCTTTACTTCATACCACATATCAAAATTAATTAGAAATCAATCATGGATATAAATGAAAGAAATAAAACTCTAAAAATGTTTTAAGAAAACATAGAAATAAATGTTTTTGAATTCAGGATGGACAAGAGAGACAAAAAGCAGGAGCCATAAAAAGAAATGATAAATCAGTGTTTATTAAAATTAAAAAAAAAATTGACTCTTTAACAGACATTGTGAAGAAAATAAACAGGCAAGCCACAGAATGGAGACTGTATTCACATTACATATATTTGAAAAAAGATCTGAATTTGAAATAGATAGCTTTTATAATTTATAATTTTATAATTTATTTTATAATTATTTATACTTTTATAATTAAATTTATAATTTTTATAATTTTATAATTATATTAATATTTAATTCCATATAATTGTTATATTATTATTTTATTATTATATTGTATAATTTTATAATTAAATTTATAATTTTATAAATTATATAAGTATAAACAAGTTACTTTTATAATTTATAAAATAACTTTCATAATTTAATAATATGAACAAACCAATACAAATAGATACTTTACCAAAGAAGATACAAAGAGCCTATGAGCACATGAAAAGATGTTTAATATTATTAGTCATCAGGAAAATACAAATTATAACCACAGTGAGGTATCACTACATATCCAGTAAAGTGGCTAAAATTTTTAAATCTAACAATGTTAATTATTGAAAAGATACAAGTAATTAAAATTATCATACATTGCTGGAAGAAATAAAAAATGGTATAATCACTGTGATAAAGAGTTTGTCAAATTTTTATATAGTCTATAAATGGTACACATTGTATTAATAACAAAGGGAACTAATTAGTCCTGTAGTCACATATAATACCAAGTGGAAAGTAGTTATAACAGAAGATGAGCACACAATAACCAAGAAGAAGGCGTGCTCAAAAGTATTTGAGTGGCCAGGTGCAGTGGCTTACGTCTGTAATCCCAGCACTTTGGGAGGCCAAGGCGGGTGGATCACGAGGTCAGGAGTTTGAGACCAGCCTGACCAACATGGTGAAACCCCATCTCTACTAAAAATACAAAAATTAGCCGGGCGTGGTGGCATGTGCCTGTAATCCCAGCTACTCAGGAGGCTGAGGCAAGATAATTGCTTGAATCCAGGAGGCGGAGGTTGCAGTGAGCCAAGATTGCACCATGGCACTCCAGCCTGGGTGACAGAGTGAGACTCTGTCTAAAAAAAAAAATAAAAAAATTTTTGAGTTAGTCAAATGTCTTAAAGAAAAATGTGTGGTCTCATTCTTGCACCTCAAGAAATCAAACTGTGACGAGGCTTTACAAGTTACAATACTAATAAAAGAATTTTTTTAAGTTATAATAATGCTAACGGACCTGGTCAATATGTTATGATGAGAAGACATAGATGACACTACTAACCAATGGCTACTTTAGAAGTGCATCATTTTAGGAGAGACAACTGGCTGCAAAATTTAACCACAAAAAATTGCGATTATTTTGATTTTTAATCTACTTGGGAGAAACAATTAAGTTCTAGTCTCCATCCCATAATCAATTGATTGCTAACCCAGATCCTATGACCTTGGTTTGAAAAAAGTCATTTCTGTTTGTTTGTTTTTGTGTCTGTTTTTTTGGTTTTTAGCAAGAAAGATTACCACTTCTAGAAATATTAATTAAGCATAGTATTAGTAAAACTTTAGAAAGATACAAAATTAAGTATAGTAAAAACATTATACAACAACAAAAGAAATATTGAGACTATTAATCAAAGTCATGTTATTATTTTAGAATAAATTTAAAGGTATGCAGAATAATAAGTTTTATAGTCCTTGTATTTGTGTACATTTTCCCTGCTATTTAAGATGTTTAGTCATACTAAATGTGGAATTACTGTTTATCTTTTTAAAGTAAATTTAGTTAACCAAACTTAGCACTGACGTAAATATGTGTGTTTAGTAAGTAAACTAATATATGAATTTAATAAGCTAAAAATTCAACAAAGTACAAATACTTTTGATTGTTCTTCTCCATATATCAAAAAACCCTTCCACAAAAAAAGACATATATAATCAACTACAAATATATAGAGCTAGCCAATACATTCAACTCAAAGCTAAACACCTAGCTCCTAGCACAGGTTAGTAAGAATTTGATACACATTTGTTAAATGAATATTACAAATGTTAAATGAATGTTACAAGATAAACTGTGGCAAAGGAAATGAATTATAGAGTTCTGGGTATATAAGCCCTGACACTTCTTACAAGTGTGTATTTTTTTCTTTTTTCTTTTTTCTTTTGTAGTCATCTTTACCCTAGCACTGGATAAATATGTATTTTCTAATAGCAACACAGAAGCATGATGGATAGCAAAGAGAAGCTAACCTAGAATGTTCTCTTTTAAAAAAGAATAAAGCACAATTTGACTAACTTATATTTGGCAAATTACAAGTCAAATGTAATAAAAAAAATCTAGAGACAGTAGTTTTCTTTGGAAAGAAAAGAATCCTAATGCCAAATCTAGTACTTGGTAAACTAGATCAGAATATACATTTACCACTACATAAAAAAGCCAGTCACCATGACTGTGTTAAAATATATATTGCAATGAAAAAGTGAGCTGGCTACATTTTTTCATATACTTCTAAATTAGTTTCTTATTTTAGAAACCAGGAACAAACATAGATCACAATTATTTAAAAGTTTGATTCTTTTTTCCTATATAATGACCTTTAGAGCAGTGTTCTGTTAATTATTAACTCAATCACTTTGAAAAGATGTTGAAAAGAAAATATGTTTCAAATATGTACAAGCATATTGTACATATTGTACACCAAACTTAGCTTTCACAGATACAGTTTTGTATCTCAAAGAATATAAAATCTCACAGGGAGAAGACATAGTATTTCCATATTTCGTACAATCAACAAACATAAAAATCTTGAAAAATGCTATATATCAATTAAAATTTAAGAGACTAAATTAAGGTTTTATTTTTCCTAATACTCAGCTCACCAAGGAAACTTGTTTCTCATAGTTTCAGACCTTTGACACATCAGGAATTGTTAATTCTTATTAGTGTCACTGAACTTTGCCTTTGTTGGAGCTGGTGAGTTTTGCTGAAAGGGATCCATAAAATCAATTCAACACCTGTAAAAATGGTGACCATTCCATTCTGGTGAGCTTATTTAGGTCAATGAAAAATTCTCAAGTTTTGTCCTTTGCTTTGGCTCCAGACTTACTCAACATCACCAAAGTTGTTGAAATTACAGTTTCCAGTATCTTTTTGTTTCCTGGCTACTTCTCTTCAGACTTGCTTAAATACACTTCTTTCACCTCAACAGGTAGCTTTTAGGAAGTTGTATATTTAGTAAAACAAATATTTTATTAGATTAGAAGAGGTTAAGTGAAATATTGTCAAATGCTAAGAAGGCCCCTTTCATCATTAAGATCTAGTCTTGTCCATATCTCATAATATCTATCATCCACTTTTCTTCCTTTCCCCATTCTCAGGCCCTTGTTACCTGTACTATTTTTTCTGGATATTTTAACTAGCTTCCTGTGGCAGAGGCTTGTAACTACCTACTATTTTCCAGTTCTTCCTTAATAATAGCATCCCAAATTTATCTTGAGTGGCAAGGTACCCAGCTAGTAAAATCATTCCCTAGCCTCTCTTGTAGCTAGGCATATCCATGTGATGAAGTTTTTGCCAATGAACTTAACTCTCATGAACTCCAGTGAAGATGGAAACAAAAACGTTACAGAAGACTTTCTGAAAGACTTCTTGAAATCTGCTGGGAATTGAGCCCATTTTGCCCTTCTCCATCCTCCTTCCTGCTGCATATAGAGTGGTAGTAATGGTCAGTGTGCCAATAGCCATCTTGGAAGCCAGCACTAGTGTGACGAAAGTATTCTAGACACCAGATGGCCATGAATCTATCATACTGGCTAGTCCCACTGCTGACTTCTCTGATTTCTTTTACTTGAAATAAAAGTAAACTATGGAGTTATAGTGGCAAATGGATGGCAGGCTCAAACAGGGTCACTGAGGACAGTTTAATGAAGGGACTCTGCAGGGGTATGAGCAAGGTTAAGACAAATTAACAAGGGACAGTGAAGCATCCTGCTTTAGTTACAGCAAGGAAGCCTGTTTGCCCCTGGGCCAAAAGAGAGAGAGAGAGCAGACCCCAGGTTCCTAATAGGAGTTTCTTATGGCCTTCAAGGTAACACTCCTGACAGGGAAGGAATCAGGATAATAATCACTCTGGCCTGGTTTCTACCTGCTCTCATTTCTCCTGCTGTGTTTCCTATGGTCAAAATCAATAATAAATTACAGGGTAAAATTAGCCTCTTTAAATAGCCCATAAAAGTTAGCCATTAGAAGCACCAGGCAGGGTAGAGAAGGATAGAAAGCGAATCTAGAGAAACAAATAGAAAATGTTCAGCACAATTGCCTAATTGCCTTCCTGCTTTCAAGCTCTCCATCCCCACCACATACCCCACCAAATATCCACCTACATTTTACTATTATCTTCTTGAAGTAGAAACCAACATTATCATTTTCCTCCTTTGCTAAAAATTCTTCAGGGTATACTACTTGTCTAACAAATCAAGTCCAAACCCTTTAACTGAGTACATAAGGCTATCACCATCTTGTTCCAGTATGCTTTTCCAAACTGATTTCTTTGCAGTTTCCTATATGCATCATATGCTGCAACCAAATCGTAAGAATCACCATTCCAAACACAGCCTGGGCTTTCCCATTTCCTTTGCCTGTGTTCTTCTTAGCTCAAGGGGCAGGACACTGCTTTCTTACTTTCTTGCCTTGAAAAACCTCACCTCTATTTTAAGGCGTAGCTCAAAGTGTCATGTACTCTAAGAACACTTCCTGACACCCTGAGATAGGTTTTCCCCTTCCTTCTTTTGAATGTTAGCACTTTTTTTCTACCCCTCAAATTGATGGCCAAATACAGATTCCCTCCTATACTTCCCACAACATGCTCCTTCTCAATAAATGGCCCCTTCATCCTGTCCGTCTCCTAAGCTACCACTTTGGAGTCATCCTTGGCTTTTTTTTCTTCCCACTTCCCATACCCAGCAAATCCAAGTTCCTATATCTTCAACATATATCCTGAATTCAACCCCATTACTACCTATCCTAGCCAACCACCTTCCAGTTCTTGCTGTGTTATTGCAATAGTTGCTTTTTCATCAGCCCTTACCTACTACTACTCTCTTATCAACATGACAGCAAGAGCCATTCTTTTAAAATCTAAGTGAGAGCATGTCACACCTCTGCTCAACATCCTCCACTGGGTTCTCATCTCATCCAGAATAAAAGCTAGAGGCCTTCCGATATCCTACCAGGCCCTGCCTAATATAATATGAACCTCCATGTCCCCACTGTTTCACATACCACCTCTCTTACTTCATAATTCCTGTCTCACTTACTCCATTCCAGTGATGTTTGTCCCATCGCTGTTGCTACACTCATCACACCTATGTCCTTCTCAAGTCCTTTGCACTTTCTCTGACCTAAACATTTCTTCCCCGACACCCACATAGCTTATTCTTTGAATTCTTGAAGTTCTCTGTTCAATTACCACCTTTCCAGTGAGACCATCCCTAATTATAGAAGCCCATGTCCTCATCTCCAACATTTCCTATTCTCTTTACCCTACTTTCCATAGCATGTATCAACATCCTACTTACTTTGCATGTAGTGGTAGTTTATATCTGATCTCTTCCCTCATTACAATGTAGGCTCCGTAAACCACAAGAATGTTATTCATTGCCTCAACATTAATGCCTGGTACACAATAGGCACAAAGTACATGAAGAAACTAATCACATAAGTTTTTATTCTTTTTGTAAAATTATGTAATCCCTATCATTTTATAATAGAAATATAATGTGAGCTACGTATATAATTTAAATTTTTCTAATTCTGACATTTTAAAAAAGTAAAAAGAAACAAGAAATTGATTTTCTATTTGATTTAACTCAATGTGTCCAAATCATTATCAACATATAATCAATATAAAAGTGTTTGTGATATATTTTACATTCTGTTTTTCATACTAGGTCTTCAAACTTTGGGGTATGTTTTACACGAAGAACAGATCTCAATTTGGATTAGTCACACTCCTAGTGCTTAATAGTCACATGTATCAAATGGCTACTGTATTGGTCAGTGCACAGAATAGCTATAATGGTGAAAAATTGCAAGAGAGGAAAGAAAAAGTTCTAATATTCTAGCAAGATTTGGGTCATGTGGCAACTGAGGCAATGAAGAGTTTTCAATAAGAAAAAGCCAGAAGGAAGATGGAAACTATGAGAAATGTCCAGGATCAGTTAAGGCAAGCAGACAGATTTTTTTTTTTAGAATATCTGAAGTTGTAAGAGGATGTGTTTACATGGAGATAGAAGTTCCAGGGACAGAATGGGAAGGGTGGTTCGCAAAGACAAGAATGGGTAATGAATGGGTAATGGGAAGGAAGTGCAGCAGAGAGCCCTGCTGTTCATTTTATAGATGGTTTCTTTACTCATAATTTAACCAAGAATGTCATCATCTATGGCAGAGGAGAGGCAGGGTAATTTTCTTAGCAATTATTTCAGAAGTCTTGGCAAAAAATAAAGGTTGACACGAAGAAATAAAAAAATCTGAATTTGAGGGGAAAAGAAAATTTAGTTCATTTCTCTCCTACTCACTATGCTACTTGTGACTTTTGCAGTGATGGTATGGTAGAAGTGAACAGAAATGGAAAGTAGAAACATTGCCATTTAGCTTGTATAGTTTTGCCATTTGGCCCACAAAAACAAAACAAAACAAAACAAAAAAACTGATACTTTTTCTCATTGGATAGTTTTGTGAGTTCTTAGGAGACCCTCTGTGTCATCTCACATTTCCAGAAAGTCTTCTTGAGCACTTCCTTGCAAGACAGCCAAAGTGGTCCACACTTGGCCCATGTGATACACGCATACATCCTTGCCCTATCAAATTGTCTCATTATAGCCTTGCCTTTTTTCCTCAGCCATCACAGGTCCTCTTATCCAGCCTCCCCTTTCATTTCAAAGTCAGAACTCAGAACACTAACACTGACAATTCGTGAAATTATTATTTGAAATTCCAAGTGAAGTGCTCTGTTTCTGTATAGTATTTACAACAGTTTACTAAAGATGTTATTTTTTTCTCTCACTTCATTCTCGTAAGAGGTTAGGCTGAAGAAGAAATCGACAATTTTATTATTTTATTGTATAGAAAAAAATGGAAATTGTTGCAATTGCTGCTGTTGTGAATAAAGCTAGCTCATATTCTTAACAGCCCACCTTAGACTTTTTTTTTTTTTTTTTTTTTTTTTTTTTTGATACAGAGTCTTGCTCTGTCGCCCAGACTGGAGCGCAGTGGCATGATCTCAGCTCACTGCAGCCTCCACCTCCCAGGTTCAAGCAGTCTCCTGCCTCAGCTTCCCAAGTAGCTGGGATTACAGGCATCCACCATCACGCCTGGCTAATTTTTGTATTTTTAGTAGAAATGGGGTTTCACCATGTTGGCCAGGCTGCTTTTGAACTCCTGACCCCAAGTGGCCCAACTTGGCCTCCCAAAGTGCTAGGATTATAGGTGTGAGCCACCATGCCCGGCCACCAATCCTAGATTTTTAAGGCAGTCTTTTAATCTGGGTACACATTGGTCTCTCTGTCATCTATATTACACTGCTTTTCACAGCAGCTACTAGTAGTGGAAATATATAATTGTGTCTGGGAGTCATAGCAAATGAGATGAGCAGGAACAAGTTGGACCTAGTCCTGAGGGATCTATCCATGCTAAGGAGTGTGGAATTTATTGTGAAGGCTTATGCCTTAGGGGGTAAAAAGGAGAAAAGAAGGGGAGGGAAGGGGAAGGGAGGGGAAGGAAAGGGAGGGGGAGGAGAGGGAGGGGAAGAAAAGGGAGGGGAAGGAAAGGGAGGAGAAGGAAAGGGAAAGGAAGACAGGGAAAGGGGAGGGGGAGAGGAGGGAAAGGGAGGAGAGAGGAGGGGAAGGGAGGGGAAGGGAGGGGAGGGACTATTGTTTGCCTGATTGCTCATTCTAATAACTATTTAATTTCCTCTTTTTGCTGCCAAACTTCTCAAATGAGTCCTCTTTACTGATACTTATGTAATAGGATGTTATGATAGAACTTTTACTATTTTATCAGTTTCTGAGTGAGGCTCTAAACTTGAGAACAAAATGTTTTATTATCCACAAATTATAAAAAGACATATCATACTCTCCGTAACTAAAGAGTGACTCAAAAGAGGCAGCCTAAAAATTAATCAGGTGATTTGTCCCCAGCCTACCTTGATGAGGGGAGAGTTAAAGATTCATAAAGACAAAAAAGGACTTTTTTACAGGAAGAATCATAAAGGCTGAATATGCAAACAAATAACGGCCGGATTATATATGTCAAAAGAACTCTAACCCACGTCTGCAACAATCAGCCAGAAAAGCCAAACCACAACCTCTGTAGCAATTGGTCAGAACAGTCAAGACTTGATCAATGACTGCCACCTTCTCTATTTGTTGTTGTTGTTGTTGTTGAGACAGGGTCTCACTCTGTTGCCCAGGCTGTGAGGGTAGTGGCATGATCTTGGCTCACTGCAGCCTCAATCTCCCAGGCTCAAGTGATCCTCCTACCCCAGACTCCTGAGTATCTGGAAGTTAATTTTTAGCCCCTTCAAGCCTGGTTAATTAATTAATTAATTTATTTATTTATTTATTAGTAGAGATGGGGTTTTGCCATGTTGCCCAGGCTGGTCCAGAACTCCTGCACTGAAGTGATCTGCCCACCTTGGCCTCCCACAGTGCTGGGATTACAGGTGTGAGCCATGGTGCCCAGCCACTTCTCTACTTCTTGCCCCTTTTTCAACTCAGGACCAGCCAGAGAAAGCCAAATATACTCCTCAAACCAATCACATAAAATGCTGCACTTCTAGTTTGCCTTCCTCTAGTTTCCTTGGGCCAACAGTTTCAATCAGCATACTTGAAAGGTTTCCCACTCTCCTGCCTGTCTGCCTTGAGTCTCTGCCAAATGTAAATGATGGTGGCTGACACATCTGCTATAGCAAAACTCTAAGTAAATAACCTCACTTCTCATTTGGGTGTCCTTCATGTATTTCCACAGTTGATAGAGTGTTAGGACATTTCTCCTCTCCTCTGCTTGGGGAACAGAACAGGGTGCTCCCCCATAAGCTACAGCCAAAGGCCATGGAGGCTGACACCTCACTCAATTCCAACAAATGTCTAAAGGGGAGGCTCACTTTGGCTTCTGTGTGGAGGATAAATTATTAAGAAGACATGCGTTCTCAGCAGCATATGATGTAACTATTTTAAGGCTTATTCTACTAGATGACCATCTTAGAGGCTATTGCCATCATCAGAGCAAAAAGTGATAGATGAGCAGTATTAATGGCAGTATATTTTAGAGATAGAGCCTGTAGAATCTGCTGATTAACTGGAGGGAGTTGTATGGCAAAAAGAAATTAAGGAGGCTCTCAAGTTGGGAGCCTCAGCAGCTAGATGGATAAGGTCATAACTGAAATTGGGAAAACCTGTGGGGAAGTGAATTTGGAGACCAGAGAGAAAAATTAAGAGTCTTATTTTGTCCAGTCCAGTTTGAGGTGCCTATTAGACTTCAAAGGGATACACCAAGAAGGTAGTTGGGTAAACATGATGAGACACATCAGCTGTGTTACTCGGCACTCTGGGTTTCATTCCCATTCCTGCTGCCTAGAAGGTGAGTTTCTTTGGTTGATTTTGTTAACTCCCTGAGCTTCTATTCCCTTATCTTTTATTTATTTATTCATTTATTTAAATTTTTTTATTTTCATTGGTTTTTGGGGAACAGGTAGTATTTGGATACATGAGTAAGTTCTTTAGTGGTGATTTGTGAGATTTTGAGCATCACCTGAGCAGTATACACTGAACCCAATTTGTAGTCTTTTATCCCTCACCCGCTTCCCACCCTTGCCCCCTGAGTCCCTAAAGTCCATTGTGTCATTCTTATGCCTTTGAATCCTCATAGCTTAGCTTCTACTTATGAGTGAGAACATGTGATGTTTGGCTTTCCATTCCTGAGTTACTTCACTTAGAATAATAGTCTCCAGTCTCATCCAGGTTGCTGCCGATGCTATTAATTCGTTCCTTTTATTGCTGAATAGTATTCCATTGTATATATATATACCACAGTTTCTTTATCCACTTGTTGATTTGTGGGCATTTAGGTTGGTTCTACATTTTTGCAATTGTGAATTGTGCTGCTATAAACATGCATGTGCAAGTATCTTTTTCATATAATGACTTCTTTTCCTCTGGGTAGATACTCAGTAGTAGGATTGCTGGATCAAATGGTAGTTCTACTTTTAGTTCTTTAAGGAATCTCCACATTGTTTTCCATAGTGTAGAAGTGTTCCCTTTTCACCGCATCCATGCCAACATCTATTATTTTTTGAGTTTTTTAATATGGCCATTTTTGCAGGAGTAAGGTGGTATTGCATTGTGGTTTTGATTTGCATTTCTCTGATCATTAGCAATGTTGAGCATTTTTTCATATGTTTGTTGGTCATTTGTATATCTTCTTTTGAGAATTATCTATTCATGTCCTTAGCCCACTTTTTGATGGGATTGTTTGCTTTTATCTTGTTTTTTTTTAGTTGAGTTGGTTATCAATTCTGGATATTAGTCCTTTGTCAGATGGATAGGTTGTAAAGATTTTCTCCCACTCTGTGAGGTGTCTGTTTACTCTGCTGGCTGTTCCTTTTGCCATGCAAAAGCTCTTTAGTTTAATAAAGTCCCAGATAATTATCTTTGTTTTCATTGCATTTGCTTTTGGGTTCTTGGTCATGAAATCCTTGCCTAAGCCAATGTCCAGGAGGGTTTTTCTGAGGTTATCTTCTAGAATTTTTATAGTTTCAGGTCTTAGATTTAAGTCCTTGATCCATCTTGGGTTGATTTTTGTATAAGGTGAGAAATGGGGATCCAGTTTCATTCTCCTACATGTGGCTAGCCAATTATTCCAGCACCATTTGTTGAATAGGGTCCTTTCCTCACTTTATGTTTCTGTTTGCTTTGTCAAGGATCAGTTGACTGTAAGTATCTGGGTTTATTTCTGGGTTCTCTATTCTGTTCCACTGGCCTATGTGCCTATTTTTATACCAGTGCCATGCTGTTTGGGTGACTATGGCCTTATAGTATAGGTTGAAATCAGATAATGTGATGGCTCCAGATTTGTTCTTTTTGGTTAGTCTTGCCTTGGCTATGGGGGCTCTTTTTTGGTTCTGTATGAATTTTAGGATTGTTTTTTCTAGTTCTGTGAAGAATGATGGTGGTATTTTGATAGGAATTGCACTGAATTTGTAGATTGCTTTTGGCAGTATGATCGTTTTCACAATATTGATTTTACCCTTCCACGAGCATGGGATATGCTTCCATTTGTTTGTGTCATCTATGATTTCTTTCAGCAGTGTTTTGTAATTTTCCTTGTTGAAGTCTTTCACCTCCTTGGTTAGGTGTGTTCCTAAGTAATTTTTTTTGCAGTTATTGTAAAAGTGGTTGAGTTCTTGATTTGATTCTCAGCTTAGTCACTGTTGGTGTATAGCAGAGCTACTAATTTGCGTACATTAATTTTGTATCCTGAAACTTTGCTGCATTCATTTATCAGTTTTAGTAGCTTTTTGGAGGAGTCTTTAGAGTTCTCAGCAAACAGCAACAATATGACTTCCTCTTTACCTATTTGGATGCCCTTTATTTGTTTTTCTTGTCTGATTATTCTGGCTAGGACTTCCAGTACTATGTTGAAGAGAAGTGGTGAAAGTGGGCATCCTTGTCTTGTTTCTGTTCTCAGAGGGAATGCTTTCAACTTTTTCCCATTAAATATTATGTTGGCTGTGGGTTTGTCATAGATGGCTTTTATTACATTAAGATATGTGCCTTGCATGCCAATTTTGTTGAGGGTTTTAATCAAAAAGGGATGCTGGATTTTGTCAAATGCTTTTTCTGCATCTATTGAGATGATCATGTGATTTTTGCTTTTAATTCTGTTTATGTGGTGTATCACATTTATTGACTTGTAGAGATGAGATTTCACCATGTTGGCCAGGCTGGTCTTGAACTCCTGACCTCAAGTGATCCACCTACCTCGGCCGCCCAAAGTGCTGGGATTATAGGCATAAGCCACCATGCCTGGGCACCCAGCTAATTTTTAAAAAACATTTTTGGTAGATACAGGGTCTTGCTATGTTGCCCAGGCTGGTTTCAAACTCTTGGCTTTAAGTGATCTTCACACCTCAGCCTCCCAAAGTACTGGGATTACAGACATGAGCCAAGTCACCTATTTAAGACTATGTCTATTATCCTCTCTTATCCCTCATTGTCCAGATACTCTAGAAATTTATTTAATCTACATCTCATGCACTCATGCTGTTTCTTCTTATTAGCTCATGATGCCATCATTTGAAGACTTGTTCTGTCAGTTTGACATACACTGATGGCAAGGCCTCATGGGGTCAATGTTGGGCACCCAGCTTACAACTTTTTAGCTTATATCTAGGCTCAGATATTTTTTCCTTAAAAATACTGCTGTGTCAGAATAGCTGGGTCCATGGAAGTTTACACACTCTGTGGCCATGTTATGTACTGGGCTACCTCATGATGATTTGAATATTTGCCACTCAGGGTGATTCCCTCTGCTACTCCTGTAATTGGGCCTCCTAATTGTTGCACTCTGTACAACAGGGTTCCCCAACCCCCAGGCAACGGTACCGGCCCCATCCCCTGGTACTGTTCTGTAGCATAATTAGAACAAGGTCACACAGCAGGAGGTGAGTGGTGGGTGAGTAACTTCATCTGTATTTGCAACCACTCCTCATTGCTCACATTAGGGCCTGAACTCCACCACCTGTAAGATCAGTGGCGGCATTAGCCTCTCATAGGAGCACAGACCCTATTATGAACTGTGCATGCAAAGGATCTAAGTTGCATGTTCTTTATGATAATCTAATGCCTGATGATCTGTCACTATCTCCCACCACCCCTAGATGGGACTATCTAGTTGCAAGAAAACAAGCTCAGGGATCCCACCGATTCCACAAGATGAGTTGTATAATTATTTCATTATATATTACAGTGTAATAATAATAGAAATAAAGTGCACTATAAATATAATGCACTTGAATAACCAAGTGCACTTGAATAACTCAAAACCATCTCTCTGTCCTGGTCCATGGAAAAACTGTCTTCCGTGAAACCAGTCCTTGGTACCAAAAAGGGTGGGGACTGTAAAAAGGTTGGGGACTGTTGCTGTACAATATTATCTTTCTGGGCTGTCCATGAAACATCCCAAATGCCAATTTCCCAAACTATATTCACCCTAACTTATATAACTAAGAGACAATTATAATTAGGTATTTTATCACAGAGTAAAAATCTACCTAAAAGTAAAATGTAATATCTACCATTAAATACAGGGAGACCTGCTTAATTTCTAAGCACAGAATCCTATTTCAACTCTGAGTTAACTATCACTTTATTTCAATGTATTAATACCTATCTTCTGTTTCTTTATTATTTGTTTGGCTTCTCATTAGAATTCAAGTTCCTTAAAGGCATATGCACTATTATTTATCTTTAGATCCTTAGTCTTAAATACTTAGTAAATAAATGATAAAATAGGACAAAGAGAAGGGAGATTTTTTTTTTCATAGCCAGATAGCTTCGGCTGTCTGCTATAACTATCATTAATAGAACATTTTACTTTATAAAAGCAAAATGGATCACTGTTAATAATCAGAGAAAACCTCAGAAGCTGATTGGCGATGATCTTTTATACATTTTGAGAATCATCGGTAAGCATTTTTGTACCTACAAAGCAAAATGTGCTGTACCAAGTGTTGATGTTATAAGCTCCCTAGAATGTCATAGTCTCCTGCCATTCACCATCTCAAAATAATCATCATACTTCAATATTCCATTTTTATTGCTTTTACCCCTTCATCTAGAAGTTGTAAAAATTATATTTATAATATAATAGAAAACATATTATAATATAAAAATTCTACATTTAAATATGTAAAATTAGATATCCTTCTGGTAACAAAAGTGTTACATGCCCATTGTAAAATATTTAAACAATGTAGAATGTTTACATAAAAAGTGTTACTTTTTCATAATCCCACCCCCAAGAGATAATTAGATTTTCCTATGATGTACATTCTTCTGAATTTTTAAAATATACATTCAAATACCTAGATCATGTATTTTACAAAAATGTGATCAGGTAGTATATAGTTTGGCAATTTTTATCATTTCGGTAGTTATCTTTCTTTGTCAGCATGTATAGATAGAACTTATTACTTTAATAATTGCATAATTTCCATAGGTATGTTTTTTAATTGGCTCACAATTGATGAACAATTAAGTGGTTTCTAATTTTTACTATGAAAACAGAGTTGCAATGACTACCTACGTAGATAAATCTTTCTGCATTTGTGCAACTTTTTCTCAGGAAAAATTCTTAGAAATAGAATTTTTGACTTGAAAATCATCAATATTTTAATTTTGAATGTAATTTTATTTTAAATAGATATTTCCAAACTGCTTTCCATAAAGTTATGCTAACTTGCATTGTAGAATGGAATGTTTACACTAGAATGGAATGTTTTCATCACTAGGCTCATTGTTTTAATATTTTCTAAGAAAAATATCTCACTGCTTGAATTTATATTTCTTTCATTAGTAGTCAGATGTAGCATCTTTCCATATATTTGTTAGTTATTTGCATTTTTCTGTGGATTATGTTTTATGACCTCTGCCATTTTTATTTCCTGTAGTTATTTTATATCGTAATATTTCTTATAATTTACAGCAATTAACCCATAAATCACGTGTATTATGAATATTAATTCCTAGTTCATTGTTTCTATATCCACCTTCTTTAGAGTATAGTTTTATGTACTCTATTTTAATTTCGGAGGTGGTTGAATTTATCTTTTTTTATAGTTTCTGGTTTTTATATCAGGGCTATGTAGAATTTTATCAACTTATGAATTATTTATCCATATTTACCCCTACTTTTTTACTCTTTTATTGTTCCTTAGTTATGATTTTATATTCAAGATAAAAAGAATCATTCTTACACACTTATTTCCTATTACATCATTATACATTTCTTTTTCTTTTTTCTTTCGAGACGGAGTTTGGCGCTTGTTGCCCAGGCTGGAGTGCAGCGATCTCGCTCACCGCAACCTCCGCCTCCCGGATTCAAGCGATTCCCCTGCCTCAGCCTCCCGAGTAGCTGAGATTACAGGCATGCGCCACCACACCCGGCTAATTTGTATTTTTTTTCTTTCTTTTTTTTTTTTTGAGATGGAGTCTCGCTCTGTGGCCAGGCTGGAGTGCAGTGGCGTGATCTCGGCTCACTGCAACCTCCGCCTCCCAGGTTCAAGTGATTCTCCTGCCTCAGCCTCCCAAGTAGCTGGGATTACAGGCATATGCCACCACGCCCCGCTAATTTTGGTATTTTTAGTGGAGACAGGGTTTCTCCATATTGGTCAGGCTGGTCTCAAACTCCCGACCTCAGGAGATCCGCCCGCCTTGGCTTCCCAAAGTGCTGGGATTACAGGCGTGAGCCACCACGCCCAGCACATCATTATACATTTCTAAGTAACATAGTGGCGTATTCTATAATTTGTGATTACAACTTTCAGAATAGAGAAAAACAGTTGTCCCTCAAGATCCACAGAGGATTCCTTCCAGAAACAGCGTAGATGCCAAAATCTATGCATGATCAAGTCCCTGGTATAAAATGACATAGTATTTGCAAATAATCTGAACATATCCGTCTGTATACATTAAATCATCTCTAGATTACTTATAATATCTAGTACAATGTAAATATTCTGTAAATAGTTGTTATTCTAAATTGGTTTTGAAAATCTTTTTTAATTTTTTGTTGTATTTTTTTCCAATAGCTTTTATTCATGGTTAGTTGAATTCGTGGACATGGAACATGCAGATACAAAGGGCTGACTGTATTAAAAAATGACATCTGAGAACTCAAGACAATACTTTCAGAAGAAAAATGCTGCAAATTTCAAAAGCAGGTGAATTAAATATTAATAAATATTTGGTAATATTTATAAAGACAAAAGCATTTTGTCCCTTACAAACATTGGGCTTTTTGATATTCCACTGAGTGTTTTATGAGCTGATTATAGGTGGAGTGCAGGTCAATTGAGCAGATCTTAATTAAGAGTCTTCACTTTTCCCAGTGTTGGGAATACAGCAGCATCAAGGCTTTGGGAAAAAAATCTGCTGGAGGCTGCTAAAGAAAGAATTGTACTTATTTCTTTCAAAACAACCTCTCTTCTCTCTCTCCCTGGTCATGCACAGGAAAAACATGTAACTGTGATAATTTGGTAATCACCCGACACCACAAGGGGGAGCCAACAGTAGATCCTTACTGAGCTGACCCCCATGGATTGAAGAATTTAGAAGGGGAAAGAAATTTGCTAGTGGGTGATGATTTTTAGCTGTTGAATCAAACCTATCCTGATCTATCTTTAAACTTGCCAGTTATTCAAACAAATAAATTCCTATAATTGTTTAAGCTAGTTTCTGTTGCATCCAGAGGCATTCTACTCAATACAGTGGTTCTCTTATATAACTGCATTAATGCTGTATACTTCTATATGTTGACAGTTTTTCTTTCTGTGCTATTGTGATTATCATTTAACTTGTCTGTGTTCTCTTCAGAGTTTCAGCCAGAATTGTATCTATCTTGTAGACAATCCATACACCCAATACAATGTCCAATGAAATCTAGATACCTTACCTATTTGCCAAAAGTGTGAGAAGAAACTATGCCATCAAGGATCATTATGCTATTTGATTTCTTTTTTGTAATATTACTATATGATAGAATTGTTACTTTTTTTGTTTTTGTTTTTGTAGATTTAGGAGGTACATGTGCAGGTTTGTTACATGGGTATATTGCACAATGCTTTGAGGTGTGGGCTTCTAATGATACCATCACACAAGTATGGAACATAGTATCCAAGATTTTTCAACCCTTACCCAGCTCCCTCCTGACTTTTGGAGTCCCCAGTATCTATTGTTTCCATATTTGTGTCCATGTATACCCAATGTTTAGCTCTCACTTATAAGTGAGAACACGCAGTATTTAATTTTCTGTTTCTGAATAAATTTGCTTAGAATAATGGACTCCAGCTGCATTCATGTTGCTGTAAAGGACATGATTTTGTTCTTTTTTTAATGGCTGTGTATTTGATTTCTTAACTTCTGTTTATTATGCACTATTTTCCTTAATTCATTTGTTTTCTTTTAAAACTATAAATACAGAAAAGCACATAGAGGCATGCATGAAACACCAACAATGAACAAATGTTTACACTGCATATCAAGTTTAATACCCCAATCCTATTTCCCTCTCTTTGAATCCAAAACCAAATATTATCATTATCTGCCACATAGGCTGGCTAGATTTTTAAAATAATATTGTTTTGTCTGGTTTCCAAAATATGTGCAAAAGGAATTATACTCTACTTAATACTTGGAAACCTATTTTATACAGTCAACCTATGTGTTCCTGACATTTATCAATGTAAATTCATATGGCTTTTGCTTATTCATTTTAAATGCTGTGTTGTTTTGCATCATAGGAAGATACCACATCTTACGTTTTCAGTTACCTGTTAGTGGAGATTTGCATTGGTTCTAGTTTTCACTATTACAAACAATGCATCAAATGGACATCTTTATGTCTCTGATGACAGCTTTTCTACAATAATAGGACTAAGTAAGAAATTGATGGTCATAGGATACCCACATTATCAAATATACTGGATATTGCCAAACTCTCTTGTTTCAAAAAATGGCTGCAAATTTTGAAATTTTTGTGTATTACAAAATTGCTTTCCAAAGTGGTTGCACCAATTTATACTTCCACCACAATCTAAAAAAGTAATCATTGGTCCACATCACTGCTTAATACTCGGTATTATTAATTTTTACATCTCACTAATCTGATAGGTATGAAATGATTCTTCATTTTCTTTTTTTTTTTTTGCCGAGATTACTAGTGACATTATTATCCTGTTATGTATTTACTCATCATTATGCTTTCTATTTTTGTGATTTGCCTGCTCATATCCATTGCCTATTTGGGGTGGAGGGGGTGTGGTTGACTTTTAAATCATTTTTCTACTTTGTAATAATTCATCATATATTTGATATAAATCTCTTTTTTATGTTGTGAATTACTTTTCCCTGTCTGACAATTATCTTACAGTTACATTTATGATGACTTAAACTTTTACTATTAGAATTTCACTATAAAGTAGTCTTTTCTTTTTTGGGGGGTTTAGTTAAAACATCCTTCCCTACCCCAATATAGTAAACATATTCTCATTTTTTAATCTAAAAATTTTGTTTCATTTTTCACATTTAAATCTTTAATCCGTGTGAAATTTATTTTGCTTAAGGTATAAATCAGGGAAATTTTTTTCATATAATAAATCAATCACACCAACAGTTTTCTTTGTTAATTTGTTTTTTGTTTGTTTGTTTGTTTTTGAGACAGGGTCTTGCTCTGTCGCCCAGGCTGTGGTACAGCAGCCACTGCGCCCACCCTTTCCTCTGTTAATTTGTAAAGCTTTCTCTGCGATACACCAAATTTCTTGTACACTTCCATCTGTTTCTGGGCGTCCTATTCTATTCCACTTATCTATTTGTCTATGAACCAATATCACATTGTCCTGTAAATATTATGGTATCCTGTAGATATATGGTAAGACAAGTCTTTAAAATGGTCTTAACTATTCACAATACTTTACTCTCCCATATAACTTTTTTAAAACAACAAATTTCCATAAAAATATATTGCTGGGATTTTAATGAAATTTCATTTAATTTACAGATTAGTTCAGAAAATAGACACTTTTCTGGTATTAAATATTCCTATTTATGGGTATAATATGTCTTGTAATTTAGTTAGGTCTTCTGTCATATCTTTCAATAAAATTTTGTACTTTTTTCCAAAAAGATTGTGAACACCTTCTATTAGATTTATTCCTAGGTACATTTTTGGTTGTTGTTGGTTTTGTAAATTATATCTTTTCAAGTTACTTTTTATGACCATCGTTGCTAAGTTCTTAGGCAAGCTATCAATTCTTTTATATTGGCCTTGTATTCAGCAAGTTAGCTGAATTATCTTAATTGCTTTAATGGTTGTCCTTTAAATTCTTAGATTTTCTATATAGACAACCATATCATCTGATGGTCACAACTTTATTTCTCTTCTGTTCTAATCCTTACACACACATCTTATTTATTTTACTTTATTTAGGTTTTTTATTATATGATGAATTGAAGCAGCATTAACAGATATCTTTCATTTGGTTCTTGTTTAAGTGTACTTGACAAAAGGTAAAATCATGACTCATGCAAATATATAAAATGGGTATGTGTCAAGGATTTTGTTCAATTGATTAATTAATGGGAGAACCAGGAACATGTTAAAATGAGTTCAAAAAATACTTCAGACCAGTCGCAGTGGCTCATGTCTATAATCTCAACACTTTAGGAGGCCGAGGCAGGCGGATCCTGAATTGAGTCCGGGAATTTGAGACCAGCCTGGGCAACATGGTAAAAACTCATCTCTACAAAAAATACAAAAATTAGCTGGGTGTGGTAGTGTGCCCCTGTAGTCCCAGCTACTAGGAAAGCTGAGGTGGGAGGATCAACCTGAGCCTGGCAGGTTGAGGCTGCAGTGAGTCGTGAGGGTGCCACTGCACTCCAGCCTGGGTGACACAGCCAGACCCTGTCTCAAAAAAAAAAAAAACACACACACACACACACAAATCCTTTAGAGCTAAGGTATTTATAGGCAATTTAATAAAGGAACTTTAGGATAAGATTGCTGGGTTAAATACAAAACTGGTTAACACCCTACAGAGCAATAAACCTTACTTTGAGTTTGTATCTTTCACTAAAGAGAAATTATTTTCATCTGTACTAGACAAATATCTGCAAGTTAATCTCTGTATTTACAGACTGTAAAACAGCAAGGTCAATAGAAAAATTAACTAAAGGTGCAAACCCAGAACTGTGCCAAAAGAACACCTGGTATTCTTTTTTGCCCAATTCTAAGTTTTGGATAATTTTTCTGATGTTCTTTATATTAAAGAAAATGCTTATAAAATTTCACCATTAATTAAGGTGTTTGTGGAGTTTTTGGTGAATACCTTTTCAAGTAAGTTAAAGAAGTTCTCTTCTAATTCTGGTTTCTAAAAAATAATTTAGCACAAAAAATGAGCCAGGCGTGGTGGCAGGCGCCTGTAGTCCCAGCTACTTGGGAGGCTGAGGCAGGAGAATGGTGTGAAACTGGGAGGCGGAGCTTGCAGTGAGCAGAGACAGCACCACTGCATTCCAGCCTGGGCGATAGAGCAAGACTCCGTCTCAAAAAAATAATAATAATAAATAAATAATAATAATTTAGCATAAATGAGTAGTGCAATAAATACTTTTTCTACATTGATTAGCATGTTTTTTTGCTTTTTCTCCTTTTCGTGTGTTAATGAGGTGGACTATATTGATAATTTCTTGATGTTGAAATATCACTTTATTCCTCAGAAAACACTACTTGGTCATGACGTGTTATGTTATATACTGGTGACATTTATTTTCTAATATTTTATTTGAGAATTTTTCATTTATGTTCATAAGTGAAACTGCTCAGTACTTTTCTGGTTCTGTCCTTAGATTTCTTAAGCAGATAATTTTCTTTCTTTGTCTACACTTTTTGGAAAGTTTTAAAAATAAGATCTAGAATATCTTTTTTCTCACAGACTTGGTTGAAAAATCACTTATAAAACTAATTTTGTATGGTTTCATTTTTAAGGGAGAAATTTTTGACTACTGATGTAATTTTTAATGGTTATTGGCTTATTTATATCTTATGTTTTTTCTTGAATCAATTTTGATAATTTATATTTTCTAGAAAAAATGAAATTTTAACATTTTCAAATTTATTGACACAAAGTTGTTCAAGGTGCTGTCTTGTGACTTTTAAAACATTCATTCTTTTCATTTTTCTTAAAATTATTTATTTGTGGCTTCTTTATTCTTTTGATTAGTTTTATTTGATAATGTATTTTTATCTTTTAATAAATAGATTGATTTTATTAATCACCTGTTTTTAAGTTGTCTACTAGTCATTAATTTCTGTTCATCTCTCTTGAAAAATAATTTCTTTCCAAGTTTTCTCACTATTATTTGTGCAGCTTCTTGATTTGAATGCTTAACTAATTTATTTTAAGTGTTTCTCTTTTTTTTCCAAATGCAAACAGTCTTTATTATGAGAATGCAATGTTATCTAGGTTTCTTTCTAACAAAATGACAAAGGAGGTTTCTTAAATAATTTACAAAGGGCAGAAATTGCTCTTGAACAGGGCTACCCCTCCCAGCACACCCACAGTACTCTGCTTTGCGCATACAAATAGGTACCCGTGAGCCCATGGTCTTAAGCCTGGAAATATCTCCTATGCCTTCCTTTGAGTCCCTGGTAGGAAAAGCAGGGATGAGAGTGGGACCCCACCAAGAGCCTTGGCACCAGAAACACAGTGGGTGAGTGATTCTGCGAATGACTCCCCAAAAACCAGGCACCCAGGTACACAGCTCAGAGCTCTCAAACATCTGATGCTGGCACTTCACATTACAGATGAAGCAAATACAAGACTCAAGGTCAAGTGTACGATGAGTTTCCAAGCCCAAGAGTCCCTGGAAAACTAGAAGGAACAATTGTCCCCACCTCTGCAAGATCTCCACAAGACACTCCCAGGCTGTGGCAGGCAGTCACTGATGGGTCCAGATGTGGCTGGAGCAGCGGGGCACAGGGCTCCTTGTTAATCAGGTCCTTGTTAGCATGGCCCAGGGGTACTGATGACTCCTGGGTGGTTCCTCCAGGAAGCTCATTGGAAGCACAGACATCCTCGGGTATGAAGCCTCGGTGGTCAGACAGGTCTTGTTTTCTGCAGGACAGAACTGCAGGGCACTTCCTCCGTCATGAATGAGAGAGATGGTCATGTCACCACTCTCTTCCGCCATAATAGCTTCGTCCAGCTCCTGGGAGAGCTTCTGGAGATGCTGAGTTCCCGCCCCCGCAGGCCCTCGGTCACTGTCAGACTCACTGGGAGAGCAGAGGGGCTCTGTTGAGGAGTAGGGGCTCCGGAAGGCAGCCTCCCGCCTCGACAGCCTTACTGGGTGGGCAGGTGAGCCTATGGGGCAAAGAGGCGGTGATGATCCCTCTCCCAGGGGTCTGCGGCTGAGTGGGCAAGGGCGGCTCCAGACAGCCGGGTGCTCTCGTGGCTCAAGCTGTGAGTTGGTGATCCATTGCCCTCTGTGCCCCTCTCTTCCTCCTCCTGGCCTTCACCTGGGTCTCCACCAGCCATTTGGTGCCGCTTTGGCAGGACTCCTGGATTCTCTGGGACTTGGCACCCAAGGCACTTTAGCCGAGGGAGCTGCAGCCTGGAGGCCCTGTGGCCCTGGCTCTGGTGTTTCCAGGCATTTCCAGGAGGGGCCTGCCTGGAGGCTGAGGCTGACAGCTCTCAGGGGCAGCCTCCTTTGGAACTGTCTGCTTAGTGAACTCAGGGCCCCGGCGGAGGTCTCCTGATGGCTGGCCAAAGGCTGCAGCTCCTTGCTGTCCTCCAGCTGCTCCTGGTGCTGTAGAGATTTCCGGCGCACAGAGGCCCCCATTCCCTGCCACCAGGAAGCCATCTGCCTGGCCAAGAGTCTTCTCTGCCCACCACACCCTGACACCACCAACGCCCACCCAAGCCCGAACACATCGTGTTTCTCATTTTTTAAAGAAATGTACTTAAGGCTATGAATTTCATCCTTAGTTATAGTTTAGCTGTACTCCGTAAGACCTGACAGATAATTATTCATTCTATTTTGTAGTTTTAATTGTTTTTATGCCTTTAACCCATACAAAAAAGTTGTGCACATTATTAAGTTTTTAAAATATCAGTTTCCAAAATTTAAGCAGGGTTTGTTTCTTTAAAAATATTTAATTGAATCAAAATTAGAGAATATGGCATGCATCTCATTAATTTTTCAAGAAATTTTTATGGCCTTTTATGTAGCTATTTTAAAAAATGATGAGAACTCAGGCTGGCAAAAATAAACAAATAAATAAAAATAAAAAATAGAAAAATGAACCATCTGGTTTTCTTTATGGGGGCAAATATATTGATATACTTAATATTTAAATAGCATAAATAAATGAGAGTACTATATGATATAAATATTATATAATACATATGAATACATAAAAATTAGATAAAATCTGATAATTTTATTGCTTGACTCTTCTATATCTTAACTAATCTTTCTCCTCTCCTTCGCCAATCTTCTTTTGGTGGAAATTTATTAAAATCTTTCTGTGATCATCTGCTAATTTCTTTCTATAATTCTGTACATTTTTGCTTTTAATAGTTCAAAACTATGCCATCGGTGTATACAGTTCATGTAGTATCATTTTTTTATTGGATTATTTATTTTATTTTTGTGTAGCATTTTCCCTCTATTTATATTTTACATGTTAAAATGCTATTTTTGGCATTTTGATGTTGATAAGCCTATGTCACTTTTCTTATTCTTCGCATTTGTTTTTCCCTTATTTTGTCTTTAATCAGTTTAAACATGCATATTTTTAGTCTTTACCCAATTATTTTATAACAAAAAAACTGCAAATGTTTTGTAATTTTAGATTTGTTTATTCTATTGACAAATATTAATTGAGTTCTTATAAGTGCCAGATCCTTGTCTCAGTGCTGAGAATGTATTAGTGGCAAACAGATTAAATTCTCTTTTCACAATGGATTCCACATTGTAGTGACAAGAGATACACAAGTAGCATAATAAATAAGCACATTTTATTATATATTATAATATGATAGGTCATATAGAAAAAAATATAGAGCAGGTCAAGTGTATGGCAGTTTTACAGTGACAGTGGGAGTGATTGCAGAATAAATGAAATAGCCATATTTGGCTTCACTGGAAAAATACTATATGAGCAAAGAAAGACTTGAAAGAGGTGAGAAAGTGAGCTCTCCAGGAGATCTTTTCAATTCCTAATGAGGGAGAGTGACTGGCATCTTCAAGGAACAGCAAGTAGGCCAGTATGGCTGTAGAAAATAGAATTTGGGGAAAGTAGCAGGAGAGTGTAGTGCATATAGTGGGTAGGCAGATTGCATAGGGTCTTGTAAGTCATAAGTAGCAATTGAATTTGCATACTATTTAAATATAGATTAAAGGAGTCAAGGGTAGAAGCATGGAGAACACTTAGGAAACTACTCTAGTTATCTAGGTGAGGGATGATGGTGGCTTGAACCAAAGTGGAAACAGTAGAAATGATAATAATTGATCAAACCAATGTTATATTGAAGGTAGATCCAATAAGATTCCCTAAAGTACTGGATATGCGGGGGGACGGGGGGGCGGGGGGCAGTGACAGAAGAAAATATGTCAACAATGCCTTTAAGTTTGGGGCCTAGCAACTTAAAAAAAACTTAATTTTCCATTTAGTAACTACATAGAGCATGATTTGAGGGTGGGAAAATAAAGGTGTTCAGTATTGGACATCTTAAATTTGAGATACCTATTATACACCCAACTGGAGATTTCAAATAGGCAATTTGCTACATAAATATGGAATTCACAGGAGAGGTCCAAGCTAGAGAATTAAAATTGGCAATCATGACATATAACTGATATTAAGTCATGGATTGGATGTCATCACCATAGGTGTATGTATAAATAGAGAAGAGAAGTCCAGAGACTGAGCCCTGGGGCACTCTAAAGTTAAGAGATTTGGCCGGGCATGGTGGCTCACACCTGTGATCCCAGCACTTTGGGAGGCTGAGGTGGGCGGATCACGAGGTGGAGAGATTGAGACCATCCTGGCCAACACAGTGAAACCCCATCTCTACTAAAAATAAAAAAAATTAGTTGGGCATGGTTGTGGGCGCCTGTAGTCCCAGCTACTTGGGAGGCTGAGGCAGGAGAATGGCATGAACCCGGGAGGTAGAGCTTGCAGTGAGCCGAGATCGAAAGCCACTGCACTCCAGCCTGGACGACAGAGCAAGACTCCGTCTCAAAAAAAAAAAAAAAAAAAAAAAAAAGAGAGATTCACTGTAAAGACCATGAATTAGCAATAGAGGCTAAGAGAAGTATCCAGAGATACCAAGAGAAGAAACAAGAGAGACTGGAATTCTGAAGTCAAGTGGACAGTGTTTCCAGGAGGTGGGAATGACTAGTTGTGTCAAATAATGTTGTTAGGTAAAGTAACATGAAGACTGAAAACTGACCCTTGGATTTGTATAGGGAGATCAGTTAGGATGAAGTGGTTGGACCAAAAGCCTGATGGCAAGAGGGAAATTGTAGTCAATGAATATAGACAACTTTTTCTAAGAGTTTAATTACAATACAGTTCAGAAAAATGAGGGAGGATCTGGAGGGGAAGTGGAATCAAGAGACATTTTTCTCCTGGGTATGCGTGTGTTTGGGCGTGCATGCATGCACGCATATTTTAAGATGGAATTATAGCAGTGCATTTACTCCTCAAAGTGTCCCAGAAGAGAGGATAAGTTGATGGTGTAGGAGAGGGAAAAGAGAATTGCTGAAGTCGTCAAGTAATCAGGAGGGGATGGTGTCCTGTACACAATTTGAAAGGCTAGTATGAGGTCAAAGTGCGAATTGTTCATCTATAGTCAGAGAATAAAGGCTGGCAAGCTGACTAGTGTGAGCAGATATGGTAATGCAAGTTCGTAGAATGCAAGTTTTGTAGAAATTTTTTTTCTAACTTCTACTACTCCCTCAGAGAAGTAGGAAGCAAACTCATCATCTGAGAGGATGGGAGGGAAGGTGCTCAGGATTTGACAGCAGAGAACGCACAGAACACTGATATAGGAGAGGAGAAAAGGAAATGGATTCGGGACGTGTAGGGGCCATTTGAGGTTTAAGGTCATGAATTTAAAGTGGGACCAGTCAGTGTTTCAGTGTTTTTCCCAGCCATATTCAGCTGCAGCATGCCAGGGCAGTGAGGACAGGTGGATTTAACCAAGCTTGCAGTTCTACCAAGTGAATACCATAAAGGCAGAGATGCAATGGAGTTGACAGCATATACTAATTGTAAAGCCAGATCATGGAATTTAAGCAGGGTAAGGAGAGAAGTAAGAATATCTAGAAAGTGCAGGATCATGAAAAGGTGATCATGAAAAAGGATCAATAAATTAGAGGTTCTGGTGGAGTTGAAGGATTGTTGTGTTCGGGCTCTAGAGAGAGTTAAACTGGAAAGATAAGTGAAAAGATAGAGTTGATTTTAAATAGGTAATTCTCTGGCAATCCATGTGGAGAGAACTGCTCTTAAGAAATTACTGGCCAGGCATGGTGGCTCACACTTGTAATCCCAGCAATTTGGGAGGACGAGGCAAGGGGATCACTCAGGTCAGGAGTTTGAGACCAGCCTGGCCAACATGGTGAAACCCCATCTCTACTAAAAATGCAAAATTAGCCATATGTGGCAGCACACGCCTGTTATCCCAGCTACTCGGGAGGCTGAGGCAGGAGAATCAATTGAACCCAGGAGGCAGAGTTTGCAGTGAGCAGAGATCGTGCCATTGCACTCCAGCCTGGGCGACAAGAGCAAAACTCATCTCAAAAAAAAAAAAAAAAAAAATTAGAAATTGCAAAGTGGTCTTATATTTGCTCCTGTTGGTGATTCAAGTGTTTTGTCACCCAAGTCTATTCTTCATGTTAATTTCTCAGTTTGGGAGTAAATTTTAACCCCAAGGCAAACTGAGACTTCAATTTCTCAAAAGAAACTTTGAAAAATCTAACTCAGAGCCCTAACATCATGTAATTTATCAATAAATATGTTAGTATGTATCACTAAAAATTATTTTAAAAATTTTGGGACAAACTTAGGACTATTTACTTAGCACAACCATAATACTATCACAGAAAAACAAAAACAAATACAAACCATCATGAATTTCTTAATCAATGTTAAAGTTTTCAGTGATCTCATATACATCATTATTTTAACAGTTCTTTTGAATCAAGATCCAAATAAGATTATCACATTGCATTAGTTAATGTATCTTCTATATTTCTTTAAGTCATTAGATTTTTCCTCCAACTTGTGTTTTTTTATAATTCTTATAAATCAGTTTCTTATTTCCCTGATTGCTGACATAATTTAACATGTTTCTCTGTCACCTGTATTTCCTATAAATTAAACCAGATTTATGTTAAATTTTTTTATGTGTGGCAAATTGTTTTTTTCCGTCAGGAAGACATAGTTCCTGTTCATCATTCCTTTTGTGATGTTAGCAGACATCGATGTGCAATGTGTAAATTTTTAATGTTTTCTTACTATCAAATTTTTACATACTAAGGACACAAATACAGATCAGTCATTTTATCACATTTCACTGAAGCGTTTATAATTTATCATTCTATTATCTTCAACAAAAGAAGAATTGCTGTTGTTACTGTTGTTTTGACCAGCCTGTGACCTTCCAACAGGTTAGCTGCAGTGATACCTGAACTGCCATTCCATTTTTTTTTTAATTTTTAATATTTTTGTAGAGAGGAGTCTCCCTATGTTTCCCACGCTGGTCTTTAACTCTTGGCCTCAAGTGATCCTCCTGCCTCAGCCTCCCAAAGTGCTAAGATTACAGGTATGAGCCACTGCACCCAGCCCACCATTCAATAGAGCTTCAAGATTTGAACCAATAACAAATCTTGATCTGCTGTCATGACATCATGTGGATGTATTGGTAACAGACTGGGCTCAGCTATGTCAAAAACTCCCAGATCTGTGCAAAAGTAGTAAGAAATACACTGATGACTGAAGTCAAAGCAAATGCTGAAAAATCTCCTGGTAGCAGCATAAAAATGGTGAATGTAAAAAAGGAGTAATTGTATCCTGACTAAAGCTTGAAATGTTACACTTTTAAGGTGGAGATCTATGAATATATAGGATGGCAGTTTGAAACGTTCTCATGCCATGAAAAAAAAAGGTCTAAATTAAGGTGTGATTTTTTTTAAAGTACATAATTATTTCCTACATTAGAAGAAATAGAAGAGACAAAGGCATGATATCAGCTCCCTCATGATGTACATTGATTGGGACAAAGAAACTGGTGACTGACCTTTTAGTTGGAAAAAGAATACACAGAGTGTGAAGAATCAGAGAGGGGTTCTGAAAGTAGGAAGATATTGAGGGGAATAAAAGAAGATGAGATAAGTAATAAACTTGAAGTAAAAAAACGATTTGAGCTCTCTGGGTAGTAGCTTTACAATATGCAATAAGCAATTAAACTGTTAACACTCTTATTTTTATTTTAAGTTTCAGGGTACATGTGCAGGATGTGCAAGTTTGTTACATAGGTACACATGTGCTGTGGTGATTTGCTGCACCTATCAACCTATCACCTAGATATTAAGCTCAACATACATTAACTATTTTTCCTAATGCTCTTCCTCCCCCTACCCCACCCCTTGACAGGCCCCAGTGTGTGTTGTTCCCCTCCCTGTGTCCATGAGTTCTCATTGTTCAGCTCCCACTTATAAGTGAAAACATGCGGTGTTTGGTTTTTTGTTCATGCACTAGTTTGCTAAGGATAATATCATCAATTATTTTACAAAAATTTTTGGAATGGCATACTTACGCTGTAATTTATCTAATCATTTTCCAGATGTATACCTTGGGGTAGTAATTTTTAACTTTTGTTAAACCACATGTTAAACAACTCAAACTTGGAACTATCAGACTTTTTCTTTAGGATAGTTTTTTAGAAGTAGGATAACTAAGTCAAAGAGTATTAATAATACTCTTTGATACTTTTATTAAAAGGTAGTAATAAAAATATCAGAGTATTATTAATACTTACATATAATACTAATTTGACTCAATTATTCTTCAGTTTTCTAACATTCTTTCAGCATGTAATACCAACTTCCTTCTTAACCTCATAGAGAATGAAGAAACACAAATGTTTTCAACAGAAGAATAAATATGATTCTGTTTTAGAAAAAAAAAAGCATACTGGTAGCAGAATGACCATTTGCCATTTCCCTTCCTGTGAAATCTGTCTCTTTTTGACCTTTGCCCATATTTTATTATTGAGGTGTTGGTATCTTTCTTATCAGTTTCCCTGAACTCTTTCCATCAAAGTATTATTAAAGATAACAATTCTTTTTCATATGTGTGATGAATTTTTCTCCCAGTTTAATATTTGTCTTATGGTTCTATTTTTATATCTTTGGGCCTTTTTTCTTTGTATGTCTTCATGATGAATGTAATATGCATTGCTTATAACAAACAATACAGACATTCATAAAGTAAAAAGCAAAAGCAAAGATAGGATAACACAGTATAAAAATCATTGTGTATTTAAACTATCCTGCTTTTCTATGCCTTCTTGGTTTTTTGTAGTGTTGTTTAAATTCTGTATATGTCCATGTGTTTTCCTTGGAGATTTCCATTTCTCTAGGATGGCATGGTTTTTAGATTTAAAGAAGAGGAAGGGGGATTGTTGCCTCAGTTGAATCCCTAGTATTCCTTCTACTCAACGTTCTGAGAGGAGATCTTACTGATCATAAGTCATTTTTCTGGAACTTCCATGGTGAGTAGGGCTAAATATTTTAGCAACTGAAGAAACAATTTGAACAAACTCTTAGTTTCAGACATGATTTGTTAGGTCATCTATAAAAACAGATAGCAGGGGTGGGAGCGGTGGCTCACCCCTGTAATCCCAGCACTTTGGGAGGCTGAGGCAGGTGGATCATGAGGTCAGGAGATCAAGACCATCCTGGCTAACACGGTGAAACCCCGTCTCTACTAAAAAAATACAAAAAATTAGCCAGGCGTGGTGGTGGGCGCCTGTAGTCCCAGCTACTAGGGAGGCTGAGGCAGGAAAATTGTGTGAACCTGGGAGGCGGAGCTTGCAGTGAGCCGAAATTGCACCACTGCACTCCAGCCTGGGTGACAGAGCGAGATTCCGTCTTAAAAAACAAACAAACAAACAAAAAACAAATAGCAAAATAATAAGACATTATAAGGCAAGGCTGTATTAACATAGATGTATTTAATATGTCTCATCTATAAACACAAACCCACCAAACATCTGTTTCCACAAGAAAGCGTTAATGTGCCTCTTAATATCCACAATATGCTAGAATCCATTGTTTTCAGGAGTCAAGGGAACACTAAAGATTGGTAGGCATGCAAAGCCACATATAGTGTAGCTTTAGGCTGCTAGTATTTGCTGATCTTTGTTCTCCTTGCAAAAGGATAAAAGAAGAAGAGAAATTTGTCCAAAGGACCCAGCTAAACAACTTTTTACCTATGTTTAAAACCTTCATAAATTTGCCAGGATGATTCATATGTATTCTACTATACATAAAATAAAGTTCTTTTTCTAAAAAAAAAAAAAAAAAGCTAAGAAAACACCCATTTAGAACCACTACATACACATAGAGAAATGACATTATAGCTGAATGTAAATTTAGGAGACCGAATAAAAGCTATTTAGGTAGACAAGGCAGGGACAAGTATTCTGGAAAAAGGGAATAGCAAGAGCAAAAGAATGAGGCACAAAGAGTTTTCCATTTCTCTTTCTCTGTCCTCTCACTCCAGATTCTTTCCTGCCACATTCTTTATTCCTGTCACTAAAATAAATGGTTCCATTAAACAATAACAAGTAAGTTTTAATATAAAACTGCTCAGGATGTTCAGAGGAAAAATGTTCTATAACTGTAAATATGAACAAGTAATTTGTAAAATATCGCTGAGCTAACAAATTAATGTTTCTGGAATCATATTTTAGTTTTCTAAAAGACATCTCTTTTGTCTGTGGAAAGGTGAGAGAAGATCTTGTACACAAAGATTTATGTGCAAGGATATTCAATGTCTGATTATCTATAATAAAGAAAAAAATGAGAATACCTAATTCTAACTCGAGACAAGTAGTTATATAAATTATGCCTACTAATATATGACATAAGGATATGATCACTACATATTCTCCATTAAAAATAGTTACAAAATATACAAGGTATAATTTTATATTTGCATAGAAATGTACATAGAGAGACATATACAGAAAACACTGAAAGGATGTCCTATATATGAAAAAATAGTATTCCTTCTAGGTTTTGGAATTACTTCTTACACGTTTTCAATACTGTCTATAATGAACACATTTCACTTTATAATCATAAGACAAATCGCAATAAATTTTAGTGGCAGGGGTTGGGGAATAAACATATCCATTAGGAGTTTAATGAACTTACAATATTTTAACTTTAGTCTTTGGTTTGTAAACTATAGGTCAAATGTAAATATAAGAAATGCTCCCTGCTTGTTTCTTAAAGGAGAACCATGTCTTTGTATTTTAATCAATTAGATAAATGTTTGAAAAACAAAAGTGAGACCTGTAATACCGATTGGAATACTTGTGCTTGCACTAAAAATTTCAAATATTTTTCTGCCCTCGACTTTGAGTAAACAACTTTAGAAAAATAACACATATTTTGAGTTATATTCATCTTTGGATGAACTTTAGGAGATTTATCTGTTGTATAATTGAGACTGAGTTATTATTGGTCTAACGACAATTTTTTTCTACTATAGCTTAGCAGCCAGGTACAGATTAGCATTTATCAATAAAGATGAGTTTTGTTCTGTCAATAGTATTGCTTAGAGATAAGCTATTAAAATTTGTCATTGTTAGTGCCAGTGCCTGTTCTGACTTATAAAATAAAGTTCTAGCAATTCAGAAAGTTATTCTCTTTTTTCACAGTGAGAAATATGTGGTCAGTGAGGATGTGACTTATTTATCTGTTGAAAATCATAGGAATAATAACTATATTTACTCATTGTTTACTATGTGTCAGTCTCACACTGGTCCTGAGAGAGGTGTCCTAATAATGAAAACATAATTAGTCCAAAACAATTAGAAAGTAGTTTCTTTAAAAAGATAAGTGTTTTATCAATGATATATGTGGCATAATAATTAGGAACTTTCATACCTGTGTACGAATTGTGACATCATCACCTAGTATTTATGATGTTGGACAAATTATTCAAACTCCCTGACTTAGTCATCCCCATCTATAAAACAAAAGAAGCATTGTACCTTATATTGTTTGGATCCGTGTCCCTATCTAAATCTCATGTCGAATTGTAATCCCCAATATTGGAGGTGGAGCCTGGTGGGTGGTGATTGGATCATGGAGGTGGTTTCTCATGAATGGTTTAACACCATTCCACTCAGTGCTGTTCTCATGACAGTGAGTTTGTTCTCATGAGATGTGGTTGTTTAAAAGTGTGTAGCACCTTCCCACCACTCTCTTCCTCCTGCTCTGGCCATGTGAAGTGCCAGCTCTCCCTTTGCCTTCCACCATGATTGTAAGTTTCCTGAGGCCTCCCCAGAAGCTGAGCAGATGCCAGCACCATGCTTCCTGGACAACCTGCGGAACCATGAGACAATTAAACCTCTTTATTAATTACCCAGTCTCATGTATTCCTTTATAGAAATGCAAGAACAGACTAATACAATACATATCTCATAAAGTTCTTGTGAGGATTAAGTGCCATAATCTGTGAGCACCATTTGGAGTGCCTTCTGTTCAATAAATGTTAGCTATTAATACATTTTCATAGCATCTTTGCCATCAAATTTAAAATGAAACATTTAAAAACCTCCATGTATGTTTTGATTCTCTTATTCAATTATCTACTTATGGAATAACTTTTCTCATTCTTTGGAATGCAAAATACTAAATAGAAAAGATAAGACATTACCTTTCTGTAGCAAGCATTAAAATCTCTTGTAATTTATCTCAAACAGGTATTCTTAAATCTGGGCTGAAAGATTTAATATCTTCAAACCATCCAAATTGCACTTACTCAGTGTGTAACAGTAAGAGAAGTTTCAGTTGACTTTATTATCTGCTTAAAACAGATAGGATACTAAGAATGTATAGATATGGTGCCTTTGAAGAGCAAATTCAGGTATGATCACTAAACATACTAATACAGGATTTGCTAGACACTTATTTGCTGAAGAGGCTCAGCAATTTATCCTCTGAAATATCCCAACTTCCAGATTTTGTGTTAAATCCTCTTTCTGGTGTTATTTACTTTGTGCCTTCACCCCTGTGATGTCTATAATCTAGAATTCAAATCAGAAGCCTTGAATCCTTGGTTAGAAGCCATCATTGATAATGTGTTTTCTTTTTGCATCACATCAGGAGACACCTAATTCTGCTAAGACAATAAAAGTAGTGATAGACTGACCCTAGAGAAATAATGGTAAACAAGACAAAAAAGATTATGCTGTCATGGAAGTTGCATTACAGTGGGATAGAGGCATGATCAACAAGTAAATAAATAAGTATAATAATTCAAAATACTGATAAAGTTATAAATAAGAAAAAACAAAGAAATTAGTGAGTGAGATAGAGTGTTTAAGGTGAGGTTTTCCAGGAAAGTCTCTTTGAAGAGGTAACATTTGAGCACACCCTGAAAGATTAGAAAAAAATAGCAGAGGGAAAACCTGGGAAAGGGGACTTCAAGGACTGTGGAAATAATTTTCCACAGTGGCATAATAAATCTAATGTGTTTGAGGAGGGGGGAAAGGAGACTTTTGACTGAAGCATTAGTCATCTGGGGAAATCTAGTTCCTGCAATGTGGTAGACCAGATATTGTAACTCCCTCTGCCACCAAACTCATAGAAATTATGAAAAGAAATTGTATATTTACTTTTAAATGTATAGCTGAGCTTACAATAAAGTAAGCCAAGCTCCTACTTGCCAAAAATGAAGAAAGCAAAATAAAATGGTAAGGTCAATTTGAAGGTGGTGGAGGAAAGAATATTGCCAGCCTTGGTAATCATGGAAATGGGTTATAATAACCATAACAGAATATGAAATGAGGCCATGAGCCTAATGGAGTCAGGGAGTGAAAACTGAGATTCCTGCTGGAGGACTAGAAAATTTCCCCATCAGCACAAGGATATTCTTCCAAAATATAACTTTCATGAGAGCAGAGACTTTGCCTGTTTCTTATGACATCCCTAGTCTTTAGCACAGTAACTTAGTAAACTTTTATTAAATAAATGAATGTCTTGGCTTGGGCTCTAAGTAAAGAGGAAAATGTCTTCCCTATGAGTTTGTAACCATGCCTCCCCTCACATAAATTTGGGGGCTTATAATTGAAATAGGTAATATATGTGAGGTTTGCCAACCTCTAAGTGAGAAATTAACATAAAAAGTGCTCTGAAATTGGCATATCCTGGGAAGCCTATAAGTAGCAAAAGGACAAATTATCAACCAAGATTTTCTGTAGGAGAAACACATACACATTAAAAATAAGCTTAGAACCTAAAATTATAAAAATACATCAGGAGACTATCAGGTACAAAGCAGCACTTCAGTCATCTTTGCTTCATGATGCATCATATGAGAAAACAAAAATGTCTTGAAATTGATGAGAAAGTGATATATCAGCCATTTAATCCATACCTAATGTACTGAGAGTCCTGGTAATTTAACCATGTCAATGCAGTCTTTTTAACCATGTCAATGCACTCTACATTATTTACTGAAGAAAAATGATTGCCTTTTAAAGATTTTTTTAAAAAAGACTAAGAAACAAAAATAGGTTAAAAGGAGCCAAATCAGGACCATAAGGTGGATGCCTAATGATTTCCCATTGAAACTCTCACAAATTTCCTCTTGTTTGATGAGATGAATGAGCAGGAGCATTGTCATGGTAGAGAAGGACTCTTTGGTGAAGTTTTCCCAGGCATTTGTCTGCTAAAGCTCTGGCTGACTTTCTCTGAACATTCTCCTAATAGGCAGATGTTATCGTTTTTTGGCCCTCCAGCAAGTCAGCAAACAAAGTGCCTTGAGCATCCCAAAACACTGTTGCCATGACCCTTGCTTTTGACTGGTCTGCTTTTGCTTTGACTGGACCACTCCACCTCTTGGTAGCCATTGCTTTGATTGTGCTTTGTCTTCAGGATCATACCGGTAAAGCTATGTTTCATCTCCTATTACTATTCTTTGAGAAATGCTACAGTATCTTGATCCCAGTTGTTTAAAATATTCATGGAAAGCTCCACTCTTGTCTGCAGTTGATCCGGGTGCCATGGTTTTGGCACCAATTGAGTGGAAGGTGCTCGACTTTGATTTTTTAGTCAGGATTGTGTAAGCTGAACTAATTGAGATGTCTGTGGTGTTGGCTATTGTCCAAGCTGTTAAATATTGGTTAGTTAGGGCATGAACAAGATAAATTTTTTCCTTGCAAATTGATGTGGATGAATTTGCCACTGCAGGATTTATCTTCAGCATCTCATCCCTTCCTAAAACAAGTTATCCATTTGTAAACTGCTGATTTCTTTAAGGCATTGTCCCCATAAACTTCTTGTAAAGCATCAGTGATTTCATCATTCTTCCAACTGAGCTTCACCATAAATTTGATATTTGTTCCTGCTTCAACTTTAGCAGAATTCATTTTGCTCTTAAAAGGGCTTTTTTCAAACCAATTGCTTATTCTTCTTAGTACCTCAAATGAGATCCTGTTCAGACATGTGACAAAAGTTAGCACAAGTGTATTTTGGTGCAAAAACATTTTTGAAATTCATGAATAGTTTTTTTATAATATGCATTTTTCCATAAACTTTTTGAAGACCATTTGTAGTAGTGATTTTTAAAACATGTAACTTCTCTGCTTAAATTACACCTTGTATTTCTAAGGCTATGGTTAGTCTATGAAGAATGTACAAAGTCCACTTAAAACAGAGAGATTAGTTATTGTTTAAAAACTGTGGAAATTCAACATACAATGGATGAAATCTGATAGTTATATAAGTAAATTCACCCTAAGCAATACTAAATAAATGGGTGGTTTATTAATTGAGAAACACTAAAATTCAAATCAAGACATAAATGTTAGCAAAAAGCACTAGACAAATGTAAAATACTATTAATAAAATCCCATATAGAAAATATTACAGCGAGAATGGCATTTCAGGAAACCTACAGACCTATCATGGAGGTAGGCCACAGGGACCTAGAAAGAGACAATTTAGCATGAGTATTTCCAATCTCCTTGGACTGTACCTAAATAAGTCTGGGGGAAACTATACAGTAGGCCTTACGTATTGTAATTTGAGGGAGATTGCCCTTCTCTTCTGTATTAGCACTCTGTTATATTTTTATGGGAAATTGGTGCTTATCGATGGAGGAAACACTGAATTAATCAGCTACCAAGAGGCACTTCAGTCATCTTTGTTTCCTGATGCATGAAGAACAGTAGGAAACAATGAGATAAGAGACTAGGTAAGGCAATAATACTAGTAAATTGAATGTTTCCCATGCATACTTTTTGCCCCCATACAAGGCTTAATCTATGGAAAAGGATGAACAGCAAAGCCTTGTTATGGTCCTGATCCAATTTGCTTTTGACTGATTATACATCTTTGAAAAAAATGTGACCAGTGCCACCAAGGCCACAACACTCACCAAATGTCATCAAGGTCAGCAGAAATATAGATTATTCCACTATATCATCACTACTTGAGGTCATTTTGGCAATCCCCAAAGAAATCAGAATTCTGAAAAATAGGTATCTATTCCTTGCCTGGGAGCATTCCTGCTATGTCCAGCAAGTAACAGACGCTTGATAAGTATTTGTCACCTGACTTAATGACTTCTTTCACTTTGATTTACTTTCAGAAAAAAAATGATTTAAATGATTTCTTGAAACTGAAATGAAAATGAATATCAGTAAAAGCGGTAAGACATAAGTAGACACATGTGGGTTTACTCACCTTATCTCAAAGTTGCAATTGCATATGGCTTTCCTGTGACTTTTTCTAGCCCATCACAAGTGTTGCTACACTCATTTTTCTGTCAACCCTTGAGTATCCCTGCCTCCTTTCTCTGCACTCAGGACACACACAGTCATATATCTCACCCTAATTATATGCTAAATGTTTCTTTCTTAAACTTTGGTCACAGAGGGGTCAAGATTCCTTTTTTTTATATCCAGTTCCTTTTCCCAGTAATAGGTTAAACTTGCTACCCTATAGTCTGCCCAGGACTTGATTACATATTAGCCTATTTAAAGTCTGCTTGCATAAAGTCTTCTTTTGGGGTGGACATAGTCTCAGTTCAGAGTCTCTGAGCTGTTTCTCTTTTTTTGCCTCTTATAGTCTCTCACTAAATCTCTCTTACTATTGCCTGTTCAATAATCTTCTGTTTTCTCCACCTACTCTTTTTCTAAATACGTTTTGGTTTCTCTACAATTAAGGATTCATAACCTTATAATCCCACCCCAAGTAGTGTGCACATCTTGTTATACACTATTTATACTAACATCAGGACAAAATTTAGCACATTTAAAACCACATGACATATTTGTTTTTAGTTTACCTTTGGTTGCTGCAAGTTACTCCTAATCCACACATACATTGCCACAAAAAAAGAAAGGAAATGGCTGTGCAAATAATGCCTGCAAAATGAGCCATTTGGCTTCAAGATTATAGCCAAATTATGTGACAGCTTGCAATAGTGAATTAGATGAGAAATTGTTTTCAGTATTTACAACATTTTGTAGCAAAAGAAAAAGATGTTTAGTTCTAGATTTGCAACGAAGCCACTGAAGCCCTTTTCACAATCATTTACACTTTTTGGATCTCAGTTTCCAAAAATGCTAAAACTGAGTTCAACAGTCACTGGCTTTGACTGCTTTCTTACGGAATCAACCACTTAGAGACTACAGAAAAGACAAAATGTAAGTTACCCTTTTTATGAAGAAAATGTGCTTTCATGGGAAGGGCATAGGTTTTAGAGCCTAACTTCCCAGGACTAGACCTCCTTTATATACCCTCTACCAGATGATCTAGAGTGAAGTTACTTAACTTCTTTCAGTCTTGATTCTGCATCTGTAAGACAGTAATAATAATATTTGCTTCACAGAATTGTTCTGAGGATTGCCTGAACAATCCTAAGAATATGCAAATGGCATGACACAGTAGGTGCTCAAATAAATGGTAGTTGTTCTTAAAGCTGTTGTTCTACTTATTGATTTAAAGAGGGGACAGTATTTTGACTTGGTGACTTGAAGGAGGATCCAGTGCTATAAAAAATTTAGTACCTGCTAGATTATTTTAAAATGTCAAACACTGAGTGTTTAAGGGGAAAAGGGAAAATTCCCCTCACCTTCCTTCCAGTTCCAGTGTCCATGTACACATCTGTTCAAATTTTTTCTATATGTGAAATAAAAGTACATAAATATAATTGATTTTATCAAAAACAGTTCATGTTATATATGCTGTTAGATAAAAATATTTGGGTGGTAAGTGGAAAGGAACAATAAATATTTCTTGGTTCAATAAGAAAATATTAGGTCTGAAGGAAAAAAATTAGCTGTGACCAAAGTGGAAAGAAGGCATCTGCATGCCACTGCAATTCTTTTTACAGAAATTCTCTAGGTGTTAATTTTATTAGACATTAATCACAATATTTTAAAATAAATAATTAAAGCTTTACTAGTAAAATCATTACTTAAATATTCATGTTGGTTGGGTGAAGTAAAATCACATACACATTGCCTAATTTGCATGAAGTTTGATGGGGGTGTAAATCACAAATGAATAAGAACATAACTCTCTCCTGGTTGCTACTAGATCTTTTTCTGCAAAGCTACTTACTTGCAGCAGCCTAAGGAGGTTTTGCAAACAGAGGATGGTTGGAAAAGGATACAGATTCTCCGCTGTTATTTGTTACTCCAAGTGCAAACTGACCTAGTTATGGTTACCATGGATACTATAATTCTGAATTTAATCATATTCTGAAAAGGAGTAGCAATACAGCTCTATGAAACGCTGAGATCAATCTGAAGCTCAGCCTTAAAAGGTGAAGAAACTGAGTCAGGGAGGGTAAATGGTTTATCCTATATCAAGAGAGAAATTGGAAGATTCTCAGAAAAATCTCAGATTTAATGAAGCAAAGTTCTATGATTAGTTCAGTAGCCAATGTACTTTTCAAAGTCACTCAAGCCATAAAAAAATGTTTCTTAGCTTAAGTGATTTACATGAGACTTTGCTGCACTTATTAAAAATACACTTTTTCTCCTAGTCATCTATAACTACTGTTTTTCAACCTGAAGTTAAAAAAAGCACAAATATATATTTGGAGTCAATATACCAAGCTGTCACGACAAACAGGTTTCTGCACAAATGAAAACCGAATGAAATAAAAATGAAAATGCCTCGGAAGTGGAAGAACAAAGGATCATTTGTTTTAACTTGAGCTTCTAGGATCATTTGATGGCCATATTTTATGAGTCTGCAACATATAATCCTGCATGTAAAACATGATATTACTATAACATGTACATTTAAATATTTAACCATAATATTAAGATTTTCTTTTAAATAAATCTTTCTGAATTCAAATACTTAGAATAAAAGAAATAGGAAGCTGGCTGCTTATAATTAAAATAAAAACTAACTGTAGTTCTATCTAGAAGTGATCTAAAATCAAGTAGGTGCAAATTTTAGGACATAAAGATGAGAGAAATTATACAGAAGGAGCAAAAGAATTAATTCTGAATTCTCCCTGGAAAATAAGAATCGTTCATCTCCTGTATTAGTTTCTTTGATACAAGTTGCTGTTCTGCTGAGTAACTCTTAAATGGATTCTCTAAGATCATAAACTATTGGAAATTGAATCCAGTGATCTGACTTAGACCCTGGCGACATTATATAAGCAGTTTTCAAAGATTCCAATGGTACCTTTTCTTGCTTATGTAGCTGGTTTTGATCATGGCCAGGCCACCTCATGCACTTGCAAAGATTCTTCCCCTTCCCAAGATAAATTTCCCCCCAACAACCTTGAAAATCTTGTAATGGATGATTCATTACAGCCAAGACAAAGGCCCAAGTACTATCATATGTCATTGCTAAAATTACTTCAGTCAAGAGGATGAAAACATGAGAAGGTTTGCCTCCTTTCAATCCTCAGCTCCCATCCATTGTTGGCTGACAGGATTATTACGCTGCTGCTTGGCCAGTGCATTAGCAGAAATTATTGCTTTCAGGAAGCACAGCAGTGAATATAAAAACAGAGCTACAAGATAGCAGGGCCACTATGAACAATTTATAGTTGAATAGAGAGCTCTCAAAGCTGGCTTTATGGTCATCTCACAAATACATTAATGATCTCATCTTTGAGGAAATAATATTCTCTGAATTTCTCTTTGTCTCCAAATCTATATTTTTTCTTTCCAGGAGAGAGGGTACTGATCATAGAGAGGGGAAAAAAAATTAGCAGCTTGCATCTAAGCCTCTCCCCATACATTGGTAGGCTGCACATGATCTTAAGCTGCTATGCCTGACTTCCAACAACAGCAAACATTTATTGATCTCATATTGCTAGTCATGATAAAAGTTTCAAAGGCAAATTCCTTGAAGAGCTCATAATGTAACTAGAGTCACATAATGTACAGAGCTCCCTCTACTATGATGGAGGTATGCTGATTTGTGATTTCAGAGGAGGGAGGGAGTGATTGTGTTCAAGGAGCAGGAGGGAAATGTCACAGAGGAGGGGATATTAAGTTGTATCACGAAAGGCGTGTCATATTTCATGAGGATAGAGAAGGCAATTTCATGTATAATAAACAGCTTAAACAAAATCAATCCCAAAAGAAAATAGAATACATGGTATGTAATGAGTATGTGAGTGTATTAATCAGGGTTCTCTAGAGGGACAGAACTAATAGGAGATATATATATATATCTCATATATATATGAGCTCATATGAGATATATATGAGATATATGATCTCATATATATATGAGCTCATATATATATGAGATATATATGAGTATATATCATATCATATATATATATATGAGTTCAACGTTCAAGGGCAGGAAGTACCCAGCATGGGAGAAAGATGTAGGCTGGGAGGCTAGGCCAGTCTTGCCTTTTCACATTTTTCTGCCTGCTTTATATTCTAGCTGCGCTAGCAGCTGATCAGGTGGTGCCCACCCAGATTAAGTGTGGGTCTACCTTCCCAGCCCCCAGACTAAAATGGTAATCTCCTTTAGCCACACCCTCACAGACACACCCAGGATCAATACCTTTGTATCCTCAATCCAATCAAGTTGACATTCAGTATTAACCATCATAGTGAGTCAGATTGTATTTTTCCAAATAGCCACAGCAATTTCTCCCATTCCATATGCTCTTCTTATAATGTGACTTTGAAACTCCTCTCATTGAGAAGAGAGACTCTGTGCTCATTGAGAAAGTAGGCTTTGCAACAACAGTGGAAGTAATGCTATGTGACTTCATAGAATAGGTAATAAAGATGATAGATTTTCTGCCTGGCTCTCATAGGAAAACCCTTTGGAATCTCGAGCTACCATATAAATGTCTGACTTCCCTCAAGCTGCTATGCAGAGAAAGAAACCCAAACTAGGTCCCATGGAGAGATCAAAAGGAGAGGCTCTGAAACTATCAAGAGAGGAGGATGCCTGTTCAACCCATAGCTGTCGTAGCTACTCGCCATTTTAGCTTCAGCCAATATCTGCCAACAACCACATGAAATACCTGAGTTAGAACTACTTGGCTGAGCCTTTCCCAAATTCCTGGCTCACAGAAACTGTGAGAGCTAATACAATGATAAGAATTGTTTTAAGCAACTAAGTGCTGGAAGTGATTTGTTATTCAGCAATTAAACCTAGAACAGTAAGCAATTGGAAATGAAACTAGACAGTCTAATTGAGGCCTACACAATATTTGGATTTTCTCCTACATGAATAGGAAACAATCCAGCAAGCTTTTTTAATCTGAAGAATGACATGATCCAATTTATAGTTTCAAAGGACACTCAAGAGACATTAGGCAAGATGAACAGGAGTAGAGAGACACTGGAGACAAGAAGAATGCTTGCAGGAATTCTCAAAGTTGAACTGTGCATAAAAATCACTTGAGGTGTCATAAAATTTCACATCCCTTGAACTCATCCCAAAAAATAAAGGAAAGGTAATGAGGAATTGTTTCTAGATACCTTTAGTGGAGAAAAGTAAATTTGTTGTACGCTTGCTGTATGTCGGGCAGTTTGCTAGGCACTTGGTATACAGCAGAGTGGCTAAGATCACAGGCTTTCCTATAAGAGGGGTGTAAATTTGAGTCACTCCATCATTTACTAGCTATTTGATCTTGGGAAAATTACTTAACTTCCCTGAACCTGTTCTTATATTTTAAAAATATAGATATTATCCTACCTTTCTCACTATTTTACTTAGGTATAATCCTTACATATAGTAATTGCCCAATAATAATAAATGACTGCATAAAAACACATGCACACATATGTTCATTGCAGCACTATTCACAATAGCAAAGACATGGAATCAACCTAGGTGCCCATCAATGGTAGATTGGAGGAAGTAAATGTGGTACATATGCACCATGGAATACTATGCAGCCACCAAAAAAGAATGAAATTATGTCCTTTGCAGCAATATGGATGCAGCTGGAGGCCATAATCCTAAGTGAACTAACACAGAAACAGAAAACCAAATACTGCATGTTCTTACTTATAAGTGAGAGCTAAACACTGAGTACACATGGACGCAAAGAAGGGAACAACAGGCACTGGGGCCTCGTTGAGTGTTTTGGATGGGAGGAGGGCGAGGATTGAAAAACTACCTCTAGGGTACTATGCTTATTACCTGGGTGATGAAATAATCTGTATATCAAACCCAAACAACATGCAATTTACCTATAAAACAAACCTGCTCCTGTATCTCCTGAAACTAAAATAAAAGAAAAAATAATAATAAATGATTGCAAATGTTCTCATCAGTGCTATTCCCACGCTTCAATGTTTTTATCTCCTTTAGCAAAATTCCTTCTTTTCCTGCTTTCTCCTCTACACATTACCAAAACTCCTTTGGAAAAACTTATAAATGATCAACATTGTGTCAAATTAAAAGGAATTATTTTCATTATATTTGGTTTCCTGGCAGGCTATCCTTTCATTTTGGAAAAACTTGCTTCTAGACTTCTATGATACCACATTCCACTGTTTTTCTCCTACCTCAATGGTTGCTCTCCTACTTTCTATGATGAATTTTCCTCCAAAACCATCTCTAAACTCAGAGTCCTTCAGGGTTTGATTTTGATCCTTCTCCTCTTGACATATTTTCTTCTTAAATGACCTCATCAATTTATGACTTAAAATAACATGTATATTTTGATGACTCCAGTTTTTATCTAAAATCTAAATAGTGACTCTAAATTCATAAATCTGAAACCTACTTGACATTTCTCTTTTATCTCTTATAGGCATCTTAACACTAATGTGTCCTAAATCGAATTCTTGATAATCCCACCAATCTTACTCCTCTTCTGTGCTTTTTCCCTCCTATATTAGTGCACGGTACAAAAAATCTTCCCAGTTATTCAATCTTAAAAACTAGAATTCATCTTTCATTCATCTTTTTACTCATCCACTTCAATCAAATCATCTACAGGTTGTGTCAGTTCAACTCTTAAAAGGTATTTTGAATTCATCAACTTTTCTACATTCCTACTGCTAATATTGTAGTCCAAGCATTTCTTGCCTGGACTGCTACAATAAGCTCCTAACTTTTTCTCTTTCCTTCTTCCAATTTAGTTTATTCGTGACATCGTTCAAGAGATGTGACTTCTGTTTTGGAATTATGAGTTTTACAATCTAGAATCACCTTGGATTATTTCAGAATCCTGAGATCACATAATGCTAGACATGAAAAGATTTATGTATCAAGTAATCCACATCCAACATTAATAAGAATAGTTTAAGTTATGCTAAGTCTAGGTAATAAAAAAGCCCCAAATCTCAGTAGACTAAAGCAACAAAGGATTCTTTCATGATCAAACTTTACAATCATCATGGGATGTCTGGGGGCTTTGTTCTGAGTCATCTACATTCCAGGACTCATCCTGATGGAGCAGCCACTGCCTGGAATCTTGCCAGTACCAGGAATGACAGAAAAAAAGCTATAGCAAAAACACCCACTGTGTTATTAAAACATTCGCTGAAAGTGACGTCTATCACGTTCAATCAATTTCTTTGGCCAAGGCAAGTTGCTTGGCTATGTCTAAATCAAAAGGGTGTAGGGAAGTGAAATACCTCCATGTGCCTAAATGGAGAACTGAAAATAGTGAGTGAATAGCACTAATGATGAATTCTCCCTTATATTTTACAAATGAAGAAATTGGGACCTAGAAAGACTATGTCAACTGTAAGATCAAGAAGCTGATTTACATCACAGTCAAGACTAAAACTGAGTCTTGAACTCACTGTCCAGTGCTTTTCCTAATAATGAACTGGGAATTGTTTGTTCCTTATTCAAACAAAATACATTTAAATGTCTTAATATCAATATTTTATTTATTTAAGTAATATCAACCTCCTGAATTAAAACATTTTTATACCTTTGCTAAAAATATGAAGCTTAGAGGACTTGCTCCTCCAGTCTCATTGATGCTCTAGCAAGATGCCCCAGTGTTAAAGCACTCAAAATCTCTCTGACCTGGCTGTTCTCATTTCTAGCAAAACTAAGTCATGTTTCATGCTAGGGATTCTAAACACACTGGCTTAAGAAATGTCAAGGAGATAAGCAAGAGAACTGTGAATCTGTATGTAAATTAAGCACCATCTGTTAAATCCGCTAGAAATGTATTCACAACAAGAACTCCAATTAACAATAGCTTAGGGAGGGGAGATTTATCTGACCTTCATAACAAGTCTAAAGGTGAAAAGCTACTGATGTTGGTTCCATAGGTCTATGGTATCAGAGCCCATGGATTTCTTGGTCTTTTCTTATGGACACAGGAGGGCTGTGACTGCTCCATGCATTACCCCTGTGATCAGTCTAGAAGAAGGGGGAAGGTTGAAGCCAGATGAGACTCCCCTTTTTATTGGAGAACCAAAAGCTTTCCAAGGATCAATAATCCACCCCTTATTCTATCAGACTATTAAAAAGGTCCTATTTGCCAGGACCGGGGCTACATGGCCAACCCTAACAGAAAGGGAGATTGAAAAAAAATAGGAAAAAAGATTATCATTGATTGGCTAAGACTAATGCTGCCTTGAACAAGAGAAGGGTTCTGTTGTAGCATGGGGGTAGGAGGCAGTAAAAATGAAGACCAAGTAAGCAACCAACAGTGTCTGCCTGATTCCCTGACTGAATAGAAGATTGTTTTGAGAGAATTTATCTATCATTCTTAAATATTACATTCAAAATAATGTGAATAAATAAAATATATATTTGCCACTGAACTCATAGTAGCTATGTTATGTATCTTCATAACTGATGAAATTAAAAAACATAGGTGCTGCATAATGATGTTTCAGTCAAAGATGGACTGCATATAGTGGTCTCATAATATTATAACACCATACTTTTACTGTACTTTTCTATGTTTAAATATGTTTAGAGATACAAATACTTACCATTGCATTACAATAGCTTATGGTACTCAGTACAGTAACAGGTTTGTAGCAGCCCAGGAGCAATAGGCAGTACCATATAGCCTAGATGTGTAGTAGGCTATACCATTTAGGTGTGCATAAATACATTCCATGATGTTCACACAATGACAAAATTGCCTAATAATGCTTTCCTCAGAATGTATCCTTGTTGTTAAACAATACAGGATGGTATAATGAAGCTACGTTTAAAGAAAATATATTCCATAATGTTCACACAATGACAAAATTGTCTAATGATGCTTTTCTCAGAATGTATCCTTGTTGTTACACAATACAGGGTTGTATAATGAAGCTATTACAATAAGTTCTGCTATAACACTTGTTTTGAAAATACAAATTTGTTCCAACAAGATTGACATGTTAGGGAAGTGTTTGAACATAACACAATTTCGCATTTGTTTGTGTGTGATTTTGTCTACTTGAAACACTAGTCGAATGCAGAAAACTACCCAGATGACCTGAGCCACATAAGAATACGCAAAACTCACACAGGTACACGCCTCAAACATTACCAGTGGCCTCAGTTCACTGCCTGAGTTATGAGCCACACCCATCCACATCTGGTGTAATAAATTTCCCTCTGATTTCAAATAATGCTTCTTCTGCCATTTCACAACCCATAAGCTGTGACCTTTCTGAGGCCCATTTCCACAAGCAAATGCCATGTCTTTTTCAAGATAAAAGGTTATATTTGCTGTAGTATTTATGCATTTCTTAAGCATTTATCATGTGTAAATTCATGCTACCATTTTTATTAGGTCTTGATCTGATTTTTGTGGTCCATTGGCAAAGTTTCTGAGTGCTGTGTCCTAAACCTCACGTTACCCATTAAGTCCTGTAGTTTTAATTGCACTTTTTTTTCAGTGATACTGTATCTAAATAAATCCCTGGTAGTTACCAGGTGAATATGAATAAGTGTGTGTATGCATACATACATTCATACATATATAATATTAGAACACAATTGAGGCATTTTGACATAAATCCAAAAAATTCCTTTTATATTTTAGAGGTAAATATGCCTTTAAAAGTATTTATTAAATGTACTTGGGAGGATTTATTCAAAAAAGACTATCAATTATATTAAATAAAAGCCATTCAATATGCCAAGCTATATATAGATGTCTCCATAGTGGGTGAAGATGTGTCATTTATCTTTTAAGATAATTATGCAAACTATACTGAGCCCACACATCCTGAGCTGGGAAATGACTTTTACATCTTTCTCCTCATTTATAAATCTTTTCTAACAGAAGTTATGCAAGATTCAGACTGGTCAGCACAGAGCTGGATTTTGGTGGTCCCTTCACAATAGGAGAGAATCCATTTTCCTCCTTAGGGTCTTTCTTTTCTTTAACGAAGGCATACAGAGCACTCAGCACATTCCCAGAGCTTCTTAGAATTTCCCCCTTGAGAGATCTCAGGAAATCTGAGGAAAAACAACTTCAAAAAAAATTAATGAAAGGCCTATCACTGTTCGCCTTTCTCTCTTTTAATCCCTGCCCTATCCTTTCTACTTTCTAGAAGTGTAGTGCCTATTCGGTTTCAAACATTTTTCCTCTTCTTAAATTCCCAAGGTGGGATGCCCTTTTCTGGCACTACATCTATGAAAGGGACAGGGAAAAGATCTCACAGAAATTGAACCCTGACATGGGGCTTATTTTCCTAAGGACCAGAACATAGAAGGACAGGGTGGGACCATGGAAGGACTAATTTCAGGCAAGGGCAGCCTGTGGAGAGTGAGAAATCTGAAAAGGCTCTAGGCCTCTATGGGCATTCCCCTCCACTTCTTTTGCCTGCTGCCAGATGACTCTCACATGTGAATCCTTATTTCCTCAGGAATGCGGATCAGGGTTTGGCAAGTATGTTTTTAGTAAATAATTGCTGAATGTTCAATGTTTAAAGTCAGAAGCATAACTTTGAGTGTGCACAGTAATCACTGAAAATGATTCTGTACTCACTGTTTTGATGCAAATGCAAATTCTCATAGCCCCTGCACTGACTCCGTGGGTCACCTGTGAGTAACTCTAGCCAAAAGCCACTCACAAGCCCCAGTCTGCCTCCAGGCAGCAGACCACAACACAGTGTCCTGAGTGCACCTGCACACACCCATGGGCACACATTAAACCCATAAACTGCAGGTTATGCTAACGTGTACTTCCTTCCTCACTGCCTCACCTTGTTCACTTTCCTTTTTCCCCACCCCTCACCCCACACAATGGGATTTTTGTTTGCTTCAGTAGCATGTGACAGCACAGTCCCTGCTTTGCCTAGCTCTGTGCTGCAAGTCTCTCAGGTAACAGGTGGCAGCTTCCCCTGTTGGATTCTAGGTTTAAAAAAGAATGACCTCATGTGGGTGGAGCTCTGGGACTTCGTAGAGGTGGTGGCAGTCACAGCCAGGTAACCCTGGAGTGAAGTGGTTTAGTTAGAAGGGGGCAGATAAACTCGTCACTCTAGTAGCTTTAACCCTCACCCTGAGGCACCTTAGCCATCAGCCATTGCCTGCAAGCCTCTAAAGCTTGTCTTTGCCTAATATGGAGCCCAAAGAAGCCACTGGGAAAGAAAACATGGTCACCAAGAAAAAGAATCTGGCCTTCTTGAGGTCCAGACTCTATATGCTGGAGAGAAGGAAGACTGACACTGTGGTTGAGAGCAGTGTTTCTGGGGACCACTCTGGCACCTTGAGGAGGAGCCAATCTGATAGGACCGAATACAACCAGAAATTACAAGGTAACCAAAAAGAAATCAATTGTCCCAGTTACTGCACTCCCAGCTCCATTTCTGCTATGTTTCCAATTGCAAAGAAAACACACAAGGCAGAGGGGAAAATTGAATACCACCTCTCCTTGCCACAAAATAACAAGAAGAAAGTAAATGTGACCTGTGAATTATAGGAAAAAAATTTATTATGTGATTCAATGTTAAAGAGTCAATTCTGAATTATTCTTAATATTGCTGTGTTTTTCTTTTTTTTTTTTCCTGGTGAGGGTAATCATTTTTCTTCTACCTTCCTCTTTTCTTCTCCCTTCTCTACCCAACTTAAGAAGTGGGAAACACTAGAAAGCAAATGATTTAGAAACCTACAAAAGATTGTTTATCTCAATGGGTAGATATGTGATATTGCACCATGAGATATATCTAGGTAATTGTACTGAACTGTGATTGTGATTATTTTAAATAGGGGCATGAAACTATAATCGTGTCTATGACAAAGAAGGAATGTTGTAGTCAGAGAGATGGTATAAAAAGATTTGCTGAAATTCACTTAGGTGATCATTTCCTTTGAGTAAATTGAATAATACTCAAATATGGTAAGAAATGTTTAGCATGCTTATTTTGAATGACATTTGAGGAAATAACTTCAGTTTATTTTGTGATGGTACAAAGATAATTTGACACAGTTATGATAGCACATCATTCGTTTCAGGGGCTTAATCTATATCCTGTCCTATCTATCCTTTCTTTCTCTCCTCTGTTTCCTGAAGGTCATTTGTTCTAGTAAAACTTCATTTTGATGTTGATATTGGGCAGCATTTTAAGTCTTCTCTTCGGTACTTGTTATGTGGTCCTCCAGAACTTGCCCCTCCTGCTTTTAGCACAAGGTGTGTTTGAACTCTCATCATCCCACTGTGAGCTGTCGTTTTGGATTTAAAAACTATGATGAGGTCAGAAAGAGTGATAGGACATGCTTATATTTAACAAATCTCTTTCCACAAATATGAACTTAGATTTAGTTATGCAAATTAATTAAGTTAAATAAGTTAAATTAAATGCATTTAAATTAAATCTAAAAATTATTACTATAAGTTAATGTGTAAAAATAAAAAAAAAATTACCGGTAGTTCAGCACTAAAGCACAGCATCAATCTTATCCTCAAATACTTTTTTTTTTAAATGAGGGAGGGCATTGTTTAATCTTTGAAATTAATTTTTCTCCAGGCAATGGATACATTGGAAAGAATGGATGTCTTAAAATTTCAACTTTTATTTTAGATTCAGGGGGTATATATGTGTGTTTGTTACATGCGTATTTTGTGTGATGCTGCGATTTGGGGTACAAATGATCTCATCACCTGGGTACTGAGCACAGTAACCAGTAGGTAGTTTTTCAGCCCTTGCCTCTGTCCATTTCTCACCACATCAGTAGTCCCCAGTAGGTATTGTTGCCACCTTTATGTCCATGTATGTCTAATGTTTAGCTCTCACTCATAAGTGAGAACATACAGTATTTGGTTTTCTGTTCCAGCATTAATTTGCTTAGGATAATGGCCTCCAGTTGTATCCATGTTGCTGCAAAAGACATGACTTTGTTCTTTCTTCTGGCTGTGTAGTATTCCATGATGAATATGTACCACGAGAATTTAAAATCATACACATTTAGTTTCTAATCCTGGTTCTTCAACTTACTACCAATTAGAACTTGAGCAAATTACTTTAAATATCTGAGCCTCAATTTTCCTGTCCGTGAAAGTGGGACTAATGATACTTGCCACATAGTGTTGTTGGGAGATTGAAATTAGATAATTACATAAAACATCTAGTATACTGGCTGACAAATTTTAGGAATAATGGGTACCATAATGATAAAACAGAACTTTGCCCAATATTAATCGAAGTTTGTATACCTTATTTCTCTTTTTCAATTCTTTTTTGTCCTTTGATAAAGAGACCACATCTAGAAATTCAGGAAAAGCCCATTGCTTTATCCCTAATGACATGTTTTTTCTATCTGAGTTTCACTAATTCAGCATCTATCAGAGTCTCCATTAGCAAAATAAAAATAGAAAATAATTTTTGCTACTCACAAATTTTTGCTTACTAAATTTTCCTTAAAAAAATAAGTCTATGACCACACAATAGAGCAGACATGGGTTGGTTACTTTGCAGAAGGCCTCAGACTTCTTACGCACTTCATTTGATTTGTGGCTTTCCTGTGCTCTGTTGGATTCTTTGAAGGTGGAAGGCAAAACTCAGGAGTTAACACATGCTTCTAGTCTGTGCTTGAGAAAAATCACCAAGAAGTATAGAGGAGCACATAAGCCATAAAGATAGGCTGGCATCCTGAGAAGTAACATTTTAAAAACGTAACCCTTAAAAGAATCCAAGTCTGATTATCGAATGCCTAATAGAGCTTTTAGCATGGTTCAACTAGAACAGCTTTGGCAACAAGGGAAGGCATTTTCTCATTAATGTTCAAAGCAATCAGTTCTGTGCATTTGTTCTCTGGCCTGTACAATACCCATTATTATGCAGATGAATCCTAAATCACCTTAAGAAGTTCTTTATTATTCAAATGCCGAGAGCTTTTCCTCTCCCTTTCTTGGATCTGGTAGTCCCTGGGAGGCACTGAATAAACACCTGGACTGGTTAGAGCCCTCAGATAGATGGCCTAAAACTCTTGTGAGGTCAAAGAGTGCTTTCAAATACTGGAATTTCTGGCGACACCACATTCCTCAAATTATTTAGCTGGTTATTTAATTAGTTACTTAATTGGTTGTCCTTCAATGCTATATTACTTGAGTAAAATTCACTGCTCTAACTCTCTGGGGAAGCAAGTTCTCTGGGTTCTGGAAAATGTAAGATATTTCTTTGGCGCTCTTGAGCTTGTCTTTTAACTCATAATATATAGTATATATGTTCAATTTCTCACATCAGTTTAGTAGCATGAAACTTAAGTTGTAATAACAATTTTTAAAATGGTACACTGGCTGAATTAAAACGATAGAACATGGCTCTAACGAGGACATCCTAAAACCTTTGCAGAAGTTTGTGATCACATCAACATAGTCATTCCTACTAAGCCTCGAGTTGTACAATAATAGAAAGGCTACCCTTAGGCTCCCTTACTCCTTGAACAGATTAATTCAGTTGACTAGCATTTATTGAATATGTTATACCTTGTTCTTTGAAATTAATTTTTCTCAAGGCCCTTGATACATTGGAAAGAATACAAATTGTAAAATCATGCACATTTGGTAAATTGACATTTATTGAATGTTTTAGATGCTGTGTCTTGAGGGTTACAATGAAGAGCAAAAACAGAATATGTGCCAGGGATTACAACTACAAAATCATTAAGAAAACATGTCTGACCTTTACTCCAAAGAGGCTCAAAGTCTGGTTGGGAAAGATAAGACAGGTAAACAAACAAATACAATAAAGTGGCATGACAGAAGTGGAGGTAGGATCAGTGGGTCCACAAAAGGAGGAAACAGTCTCTTCAGGACTGCATGAAGGAGGTTGTCAGAAAATGGTGTCTCTAAGAAACGATAATGTTAGGGATGAGGGAAGGTACAGGTAAAAGAAGGGCATTTTAACCTCTTCACTCTCTTTAGCTCTGTCTGAAATTGTTTTTGTTTCCTTGTTTATCACCTGTTATTGACTGTCATTCCCCTCCTTTTTCTCTCCCTCCCTTCTCATACACCATGAAAGAAACCCTATCTGTCTTGTTAACTGTTTCATCTCAGCAGCCCAGAATACAGTAAACACTCAGTAACTGTTAAATAGAGTGAATGACTTGAATGATCAGGCCCAAGCAGGAAACTGTTGTGAAGAAAGACACCAAGGCCTGAAATAAGAGCCACTGTATTTATCTAAATATGTGAGGACACATGTTTCTATCAGAAAGATGATTCTTGAGTTAAATGAACATCAGAGATTAAAATGTACAGAATTTATATAATAAGTAATTCTTAGTGGAAGCCTGTTTCATTCCCAACTCGACCTTTCAGAGCACACAACAACCATATTTCAAGAATTCCTCTTCTATTTGTAACAAGAGCCATCTTAACTTCCACTAGCTGAATTCCTCATTTCTATTCTACTGGGAGCCATAGAAATTACCTAAATACAAAAATTTAGTGGTTGAGTTGTGAAAACTCAGAAAGGGTTTCATAAATACTTATATACATGATCTCTACATTTGAAATATGCCTAATTTAAATAGTTATACAGAAATGTGTCTGTGCATATGCAGATATATATGTGTATATATATATAGTATGTATATATATCTCTCCAGTATGTAGATATAGATATACGTGTATGTACATGTATGTGTTCGTGTGTGTACTTGAGACACTTTTTTGCAATGATAAGACTTTTTATTGAAAGTTACTGTAAAATTTAAAGAACAAAAAGAACAAAAGTTTACTAACATTCAGGAGTCTTTTCTGAAAACCATATATGAATTATATCACTGACATTATAGGTTTCCTCTCAGTATGGGTACTATGGACGGATTGTTTGTGTACCTCTAAAATTCCTATGTGAAACCTAATCCCCAATGTGACAGTATTAGGAGGTGGGGTCTTTGGGAGGTAATTAGGTATTGAGGGTAAAGCTTTCATGAATGGGATTAGTGTCCCTTAAAAAAAAAAAAAAAAAGACAAGAGAGAGCTTGCTTCTCTCTGCTCTCAGCCATGTCGGGATACAAGAAGGTGGCCATGTGCAAACCAGGAAGTGGGCTCTCAGCAGGAATAAGATCTTCCGCATTAGGAATAAGATCAACTTGATTCTGGATTTTCCAACCTCCAGAACCGTGAAAAATAGATTTTTGGTAAACTTAAGCCACCTAGTTTCTAATATATTTGTTATAGCAGCCCAAACCAACCAAGACAGGTCGGTTACCTTTATCCTCTATGGCCACGCTAAACTGGTTAATTTTCTGGCCAATGTATATTTTTGTTTATCCAACACCAGGTGAAAAGGTGAGAATACATGGGTAAAATGCTATATTACCCATTACCACTGCCGGTAACACAAGGCAAAAATTACGTCTCCATTTCATAGTGGGTCTGTGATACCTTCTATTTTTGCAAAGGCTGTTGTATCATTCTCGTTAAGAAAGGTTATCTTTATGAGACCGAAAGTTGTCTTAATATGGTGCTAAAGATGAACCACCCTACTGTATGAACTTTATACAAAATAACATATTGTGCCATATGGGGGACAAGTGGCTCAAATAATAAATTAGACTTGGTAATACTATAAGGACATTTCATTTAAAATGTTTTTTAAGAATATAGACAGTCTGTCAGGGAGCAGAAATTAACACTAGAAGACTTGGTGAGTTTCATTCAAGGCCAAATGAAGAATGGAGTAAAACAAATTGTCCAGCTTCCTGTGCATGTTTCTATCCCAGTGCTACAAACCCTTTTTGTTCGTGTCTGTTCTTTGATTAGTGAGTAGCTCCTTCCCCTTTATCTGCCTTCATACACTCTACAGTGAAACGGGAAGTATTTGAATCAGTAATGTGACACCAGTACAAACAGGTGTGTGTCATAGTTTGAAGGGCAAATCTTTCTAAAAGGCAAGACACTTTAAAAACGCAGTAACTTTTGTCTTACTGCATGTATAGAAACCAGTGTAAAGCACGGTATTTTACTTTCTTATTTTTTTCAGTAGAGACATCTTGCAGTTTTTAGAAGGACCATTTGTGCCAAATAATGTGTGAGTCACAGAAATTGAGACTGAGCTATTCTACTACTGCCACTTCGTGATGGGCAAATTTATTCCTGTGTTTGACCGATATGACTTTAGGTGTAACTTTCTTAAAAGTAGCAAACACAATTTCTAGTTGTGCTTTTTTTTGTTGTTTATAAAAATTATGGGTTTATCAAAATGAGACATCAAGAGGAAGAAGGAATGAAAGAAAGGAAGGAGAGAGAGGAGGGGAGGGGAGAGACAGACAGAAACCAAGCAAGCAGCAAGAATGAATAGAAGTATACCTTAAAATAGTAATAGAGTTGGAGAAAAGATGGGAGGGAGAAAAGCACCCAAGCCACATTCATCTTTGTTTCTGCTGACACAGGAAAAGAAAAAAAAAAAACCTCTGTTTATAGAATTACTTTTTCTTGATGCCATAATCATATTAGCATCAGTAACTTTATGAATATCGATTTCCTGATAAAAGTAGAATTATTGCAAGAGCTGCTAAATTTATAAGCAGTATCATTCTTAGAACCAGTCAAGACTCAAAGTTATGGCTTATTTGGGAGTCCTACCTTCACTTCTAGACTGTATCTGAGACTGGAATTTTCTGTTCAACAGGTCTCAGTACTGGCTCCAACATTTGCTTGGATCGCTTCTTATCCCATGCTCTCAAGGGCAGACTGTGGTTGCTGGTGTGCATGCTCTTAGGCCTAAGGGACAATTGATGATGGGGATGTTTCTGGAGCTTGATCATGCTGGAGTGTTCAGATCATGCCTACCAGGTTCCTCTGGGTGGGAAAGCTGGTAGAGAGAAGAGTAGGGATTCAAGCCTCAAGACTAGGTAGGAGTGCACGTGTCCCATGGCCCCCTGCCAAATTTTGGCATAAAACTCTGAGGGATATGAGAAATCTAAATTAGAAGTTGGCCTTTCAGATTGTTACAAAATATATTTATCAAGACAGAAGGAAATATCACATTTTATTTAATAGTTTGCCAGCTTCTTTTATAACTTTAAAATATGTAGATCTGGTATGCTGGCCTCCATCTGTATCCTTGCTCCAGGTCCCACAAAGGAGGCAGCTATGTGTGGTTTTTGGCTGTAATCTATTTCAGGATATAACCCTTCTTCTATACTAGGTTGTGAAAGTAAGAGGGAAGGGGAGGGAAGGAAGAGATTGAGTATTAGTGTTACGTTATCTGCTAGGAACTATGCTAGCCAGATGCTGTCACACACACTGTTACTGAATCCCAACATCTCTTCTCTTCAGTTCTGATTTTATCATTGAGAAAAATAGGTGGTAGGCCTTGGGTTTGGGATGTCACATGCTTGAAATATTTGCAAAATGGAATGAATTTAACTAGTTGACTCAGTAGGTATTTTATACATATGATTTACTAAGAAGTCAAAGCCATTTGATGGTTGCAGCACATGTTTTGTAATGTGATGACATTTCTCTGCTACCATAATAAAGCTTAACTTGCTGTTTTTCACTTTGGAATATATTTTCTTTCTTTTGACTTATAGTGGCATGTCCCTGCCAGAGTGTCACTGTTTAATAAATACTTTTTTTGTTTAGTTGTCAGGGAACAAAATTACAAAGGTAGGTTAAGCAAACCTGTCTTATAGTAATAGCTTAATGATCTCCATTTCCTGCTTCATTGAGTATCTTGACACTGAGACTCATCTTTCTTTAATTTTATGCCTGTTGTCATTTATTTGCATCTCAATAAAACTTAATATATATCAGAATAACTGAGAGTCCTATTCTACAGCACTGAGAGGAGGGAATACATTTGCAAATGAAAATAATGGAATTGTATGTGGGAAACAAGCAACTTTTTATCTGGATAGGTGATATTTCAGTAGAATTCTATGAAGGCAGCTTAAATTGTGAGTCATAACTTAAATGCAGCTGGAACACAGAGTGCTATGATTAATGACTTTGTCCAAGGTTTTCTGAACAATTTTTTTCTTGATTAATGAATCAGAGAATAAATGAATAATCTAAGATACCTGCACTGAAGCCCTCGATAGAGGATGCAATCTTAGACTGACATACAATTCTTACTTAAAGAAGAAAACTTAAAGGTCATGTCATCTAGCTGCTACTCTAAGTATTGTGAGTCATTATAGCACCTCACAGAAACTCTTTCCTGAATGCTTCTTAATGTTAGGTCTCCAGTGTCACTACAAAAAGCCATCACAGATTTCTCCTTCTGTGTTTATTGTGAAATGGTTGATGAAGACATTGTTTACCTCTCTCAGTGCCATCCAGATTTTATTCAATGGAAGGCTGACTCTCCTTAAGAATAAAAACACATCCCGTCCCAGATAAAAACAAGCAATTTACTATATTTAGCTGCTAGGAGCTTAGGGTCAAATTTGTTTTTGTTCCCTGGCCTTTATACTGACTATTTTGTCTGTCTAAAAGTTTCTTTCCGATACAGGCAGGGTGTGGTGGCTCATGCCTGTAATCCCAGCACTTCGGGTGGCCAAGGTGGGTCTATCGCTTGAGCCCAGGAGTTTGAGACCAGTCTGTGCAACATGGTGAGACCCTGACTCTACTAAGAAAACAAAACAAAAATTAGCTAGTTGGTGGTGCATGCCTGTAATCCCAGCTACTTGGGAGGCTGAGGCACAAGAATCACTCAAACCTGGGAGGCAGAAGTTACAGTAAGCTGAGATTGTGCCACTGCACTCCAGCCTGGAGTCTCAAAAATAAAATAAAATAAAATAAATAGAATAGAATAGAACAGAATAAAAGTTTCTTTCCCCAAATCTCTGCAAGAGTGTATTTTTATCACTGAAGTCTCTGTTCACCTTTTTTGGGAGTCCCTCCCTGACCATCCAACCTAAAGCGATGTAGGTGAGGAAATACTTTTCCTCTACCCTCTTAAATTCTGTGACTAGGACCTGTGAATTGTACAGACAAAAGACATACTAACAAAAGAAAAAGCACACAAATTTTACTTGAGGTTAATATTTTTATGTGTCATGGGCGGCTTTGTAGGAAGAAAGAAGTAAAAACCTCAAAGTAGCAGTTAGACCTAGGGGTTTATATAACATTTTAACAAAGGTCATAAATTGTGGAGATATGACAAAGCCAAAGTAAAAGAGTTTAGGGTTGGGGAAAGAAATTGTGGAAAAGTGACTAGGAAATACATGGGAGAAGCTAATGGAAGATAAGGGTTATTTTTGTAAGATTTGTTTGTGTTGATTCATCTCTGTGTCAACTCCCTGTCTCTGATGATGAGAATATTCCCTTCTTGGTGATACAGGGAGGGCGCTTTTCTCATGGTAAATTTACACTCTGCTTTTAAGTAAAGAAGGAAAAGGCAGAGAGCCCTTCCTGCATCTGCTATTGAGCATCTCCAACTCAAAATAATCAATATCCCAAAGTGGCATATTTAGGGATGGCGTGTTCTGATCCCCCTCAGTGGCTTTCATACCACCTATTACTCTATGAAATTATACTACTTTATTCTATTTTTGGCTTTTGCTGTCATTTGACTATAATTCTCCTTGGGGAAAAAGACTTAGCATTTAAGCAATGCCTGGTATACAGCTATTCTGCTCAATGACTATTTATTGAATGACTTTAAAATATCCAGTGAATAAATACAACTATATTGATCCTTATGACATACTTGATTTTACAATTCTGTCATTCTCACTTTTCCACTATGTAATGGTAGTTAACTTTCAGTTAATTTCTTTACATTCTTTTTCTGTAAAGAAAGATTATAAATAAATAAATTTAATTAAAGAAGAGAATAGAAAGAGTTTCCTGGCCAAGAAAAATAGGATCTCTTTTTAAATGAATTTATTCAACAAATATTTGCTAGGTATTCATATGTGCCAGGTATGACTAGGTCCTAAGAATGTTTTTTTTTAAATATCAGAAGCACACCCAGCCCATTGAGTGAGACAGGTTGTGAACAAATTATTGCAGTAATGTAACAAGGGCCTGAAGTATACTGCAAATTGGGTTTCCGACTTGCAAATTCCAAAACAGAGATTCGGGTGGAGGAGAGTTATTAGGCAACATTCTTGTGACCACCACCTGGGGAAGAAAAGGGAAGGACATAAGCCTGGGCACAGGGAGAGGCCGAGCTGTGATGTGGTCTCATGGAAAGCTTTGGCCAACTCTGAGGGGAGTTCTGAAGACGGATGATTTTTTGGAGTTGTCCCCAGTGTTGTGAAGGACCTGGGCCCTTGTGTCACACTATACGTTTGGGGATGTGGTTATCTTGGGAAAGGGCATGGCCTGAGAGGTGCTTTCATCTGAGATAATTCCGAAAGAGGGCATATCTGCTGGTTGCACTCCCAGCAGCTGAGATAATAATTTATGCCTTCCTTTAAGGGGAACTGGTGCTAACATGGCATCCACCACATATTAAGTGGTTATTATTATTAGAGACACAAATAAAGCAGTATAGGAGCTGTATAAGAAAGCTTAATTGCACCTCCAAAATGCCAAAGAAAATACATTGAAATCTGAATCTTGAAAGCCAACTAGGACTTTTAGGGGCAGAAGCCATTCCAGGCAGAGGGATTATGCTGGTCCTCATACATGGAACAAGGTAATAATACTAGTTTTTGTATTTAGGGATTTCTAAATGGAAGAGCAGGTACAAACACCAGCTGAACATCTGTAGTAGGCACTTAGGTGCAGTACGTCATTTCATGCTCTTAGCAACCTTGCAAATAAGTTATTGCCATATATTTATGGATGATAAAACAGAGGTTAAGGGAGGTATAAGCATTCTCCCAGTGGTCACATAGCTAGTAATAGCAACTGGTGAAGTCAGAGTTTTCCTGAGCTTTGCTTGGCTCCAAAGTCATTGCTTTTTCAACCATCATGCAGTTTTCCTGTTCTAACCTTAGTTTTTAGTAGTAGTACCTGTTTTGTAGTTTGCTTTTAAGAAATCAACTGATTTTAATAAACTTTTGAACAATACTCACAAGTATCAAGAGAACCGTAAGTTCTGCCAATACATTCATCGGCAATCTTGAAGTGAACAGTGACCAACAAGTATTTTTCAGTAGCTGTGTTATTTTATGCCTCTCAACAAAATGTTCTCTGTGCTTGGAAATTAGAAAGATATGTACTTGCATTGAATAAGGTCCATACTTCACAGAATCACTAGAATATTCTACTGTAAAAATACAAAACTGATTATCTGAATTATCTAGTCTTTGAAAACTCCTTGTCATCACTAACTACAGAGTACTTACCTGGATTAGGATACTTGGTGAAAAACTGGGTCAGAGTGTCAAACTACATGGCTCCTTTGCTTAACACTCCTCATTGCTTTTCATTTTTCTATAGCTAACAGCAGTAACCAAAGAGGGGAATATATAAACCCCAGGAGATTTTACAGACAATCTATTGTGTGAAGAAAAAAATAGGTTTGTTTTTCAGTATTGCTCTTTGAAAATATTTATTGTTGTATATGCTTCATAATATGTATGATACATTAATACTATATGTATATTAGAGGTGTATACATAGAACAGTTTAACTGACACAATAAAAACATTTGCAGTAAAATTCTGACACGCTACTACATGGATGATCATCAAAGATATTGTGCTAACTAAAATAAGCTAGTCACAAAAGGACAAACGCTATATGATTCTACTTATATGAGGTACATAGAGTAGTCAAATTCATAGGGACAAAAAGTAGAATGGTGATTTCCAGGGGCTGGGGGAAGGAGGAAATGGGGAATTATTGTTTAATGGGTAGAGTTTCAATTTGGGAAGATGAAAAAGTTCTAATGATTGCACAATAATGTGAATGTATTTAATGATACTGAACTGTTTACTTAAAAGTAGTTAACATGGTAAATTTTATGTCCTGCATATTTTACCACAATAAAAAATAATAAAAAAGTTTGGCGGCCCTTGGTTTACAATATTAAAATGGAATGTAAGGCTTTTCCCAATTTGACTCTATCTCATCTCTGGTCTGGAGGACAATGTTACTTTTGTCAATGAAAAGAGTCAAACTCTGTGAAATATTTGAAGATATTTATTCTGAGCCAAATATGAGTGGCCAATGGCCTGTGACATAGTCCACTGGAGATCCCGAGAACATGTGCCCAAGGTGGTCAGCCTACAACTTGGTTTTATACATTTTAAGCTTGGGTCAGGAAAGGTGGACACTCATCTTCTGCTAAAGACTTTAAATAAAAACATTTTCTGAAGTACCCATTTATTTAACTCCTCATTGCTCTGTCTGTGCTTGCTGATCACTGTCGGAGCCTGTAAATTCAAACCAATACCACTTCAGTATTTTTCAAGCCAGGTAAGCTTTGTTTAATTCCTTTTTGAAATCCACTAATCTACTTTCTGCGCCAATTAGCAGTCAGACGAAATAAATCACATGCCCTTCCAATGAAGATAAAATATTCCCAGCCCCAGTATTTGAGCTTTCAAATTCAGAGTTGCGGAGGGTCTGTTCCTCCACATTTTCACTTAATACCTCACTGGCTCCCCTGCAAACCCTGTCTGACATGCAATTATTTTCAGCCTATTTCACAGAAGGCTGCTCCATTCATCTTTCTGTGGGTCAGATTTCCATTGAAACTGATTTTAAAAGATAAAAGATTTTACTGTGTGAAACTTATGTTGGTAGGGTTCAGCGCAATGCTAAGCCAAGGTTTTTTTTGGGTTTATGGGGGCAGATATGAAATTGGCAGCATGGAGAGGGATGAAAGAACATTTATAATCATATCTGGGGGTTTCATAATGATCTGTCTGGAATAAAACCGTAGATTGAATTATGGGTGGGTGTTTGCACTACCCACCCATACGGGTAGAAAGGGAATTGGACTGATAGAGGCAGGGAGGGAGTGTTGGTCAGAAGTTCTGAACTCAATTTCTGGCTTTGTTACTTAAGGTAGAAGACTTACTCTCTCTAGAAATTAGCTTCCTTTTTTTATATAATGAGATAGAGCTGAGCAGAACTTATAACCTTATCTCCTCTACCTGCTCTTTTCCCGTTGTTCCCTATTTCTTTAAATGGCACCATGACCCAGTTAACAAGTCAGAAATCTGAGAGTCAGCTTTGACTTCTCCTTTACCCTCTGCATTGATTACTCACCAGTTCATGCTAATTTCACCTCCTGAATTTCTCTTGATCTGCTCTGTTCTTTCTATCTTCTTGGCAATTAGACTAAGCTTAACTCCCTCCTTCTTTCCCCTAGTGACTGGACTGTCCAGGCGAAGAGCCACTTCACTACCCACAGGCTTCCTCTTCACCCTCCGCTCTCAAATCTAGTTCTGTGGAGGCCAAAGTGATCTTGCTAAGAGAATCTAATCATGCCCCTCATTTATTAAAAAATTCCTCATTGTCGAGATCTGTCTCCTGAGAATTTCTCTAGACTTGTCCCCTTTTCACAACCTCTATCACTTGTACTTCAGCTGCACTAAGTTGTTTTCGCATCTTTTTTTGCCACCAAGCCTTTAAATATACTATTTCTTTTGCTCGTGACACTTTTGCATTTCTCTTCACCTTGTGCTACCTGTTTCAGATTTCAACTGTGTCACTTCTCCATAGGACTGACGTCCAGGCTGTGCTATGCTTGCATGGGTCACAGGTTATCATAATTATATTTGTACTAACTACAGTTTTAATTTTTTTATTTTTAATTTTTGTGGGTACACAATAGGTGCATATATTTATGGGTTACGTGAGATATTCTGATACAGGCATGCAATGCATAGTAATTCCATCAGGAAAAATAGGGTATCAATCACCTCAAGCATTTATCCTTTGTGTTACAAATAACCCAGTTATACTCTCTTAGATATTTTGAAATGTACAATTAAATTATTTTTTTATTATAGTCACCCTATTGTGTTAGCAAATACTGGGCCTTACTTATTCTTTCTAACTATTTTTTTGTACCCGTTAATCATCCCCCTTTCCTCCACTACGTCCCCCAGACTACCCTTCCCAGCCTCTGGCAGCCATCTTTTTTTTTTTTTTTTTTTTTTTTAAAGATGGAGTTTTGCTCTTGTTGCCCAGGCTGGAGTGCAATGGCACGATCTTGGCTCACCGCAACCTCCACCTCCCGGGTTCAAGCGATTCTCCTGCCTCAGCCTCCCGAGTAGCTGGGATTACAGGCATAAGCCACCATGTCCAGCTAATTTTGTATTTTTAGTAGAGACAAGATTTCTCCATGTTGGTCAGGCTGGTCTTGAGCTCCTGATCTTAGGTGATCCTCCTGCCTTGCCTCTGAAAGTGCTGAGATTACGCACCTGGCCTACCATCCTTTTACCATCTATCTTCATGAGTTCAATTGTTTTAATTTTTAGCACCCACAGATAAGTGAGAACATGCAAAGTTTGTCTTTCTGTGCCTGACTTTTTTCATTTAACATATTGGCCTCCAGTTCCATCCATGTTGTTGCCAATGATGGGATATTATTCTTTTTATGGCTGAATAGTAAGTACTCCATTTACACCAGTTTTTAAATACTGACCAATATTTTAAAATGCAAAGTGATTTGTTCGCAGAATCTTTCTGGAATAATTCTTATCTTTTAAATTTGTCTCATTCAACTCCTAATATAACAGCAGTGCTTTGGCAACTTGACTTTATAAAATTATTTCAAAACATTAAAGCAGTTTTCACAGAAACATACACATGGTATTTTACCCTCATATTTCGTTAATTTATGTAAGTTTAAAGTAATATAATTACAAAGAAGTACAACTGACATAATGAGGTCAGCTGTTGAACACAATTAAGTCTTGAAAAATATGCCCCTTGATTGTTAAGTGGAGAAGTACATAGACGTCAGTTTGTGTATTTTAGGGAGATAATGGAAAATGTTGATTTATCTCATGACTTTAATACCCTGTCTTTACTTCTAGATTATACATATCCTGATGATAAGAGCTGTTGTTTATTCATTATAATATACACAACACAAAGCACAATATCAACTCAAAATCCAACATGTAATTTAAAAAATTAATATTAAATTAGATATAAGGTTTTTTAACTCCAAAGACTATGGAATTTGTAAAATTGTTAACTTACCTTCAAATTCTAATATTCTTTGATTTGTATGTAATTATAAACATATTTGTGTTGTGATGAAATTATATATTAGCTAATGGCCAGGTTCTTGTGTTGTATTATCTTTGTGTTCTCCACAGTCAAATGACTGTGAAAGTTGCTCAATAAGTTTGTATCGAATGGTGTATGTGTGCCTGCCTGGTTGGTTGTTGGAAGTATGAGAATGTTCCAACATTCTTGAAGTATGTCTTTATTAGCAGCATAAGAACAAACTAATACATTTTGCATTTTGTTTATAAAAGAGCATATTCCTGAAAACTATTTTTAGGGTGAGGGCAAGTCTTGTTAAGTAAGGCATTAAACAAAACCTTAAGCTTGGTATATGAAATTATTCACTACAACTATTCTTTACTAAGAGATCAGTAAGATTTCACTACAATTAAGAAAATCTAAATTCAGGATTATTTATTGGTAGCTATTGAAAAATAATATCAGAGGGGAACCTTAATCTAAATAAACAATGACTTAGAATTTTATAAGTAATAATAAGCTGTGTACTTTAGCAGGACACAGCTATTTAATCATCTCCTCGCCCATTAAACTTGTTTGAGAAGCACATTTTCAGTGAATGCTCAGAAACTTATTTGCATTGGTGATTTAGCTTTGGGGTAAATGATTCAGATTTTTAAAATTCAGATGTTATTATATTATGCTAAACAACATGCAAGGGCTATATCCCTAGCTCATTTGAATTTAGCCTGAATAATAGCAGTGCACATTAGGCCTGGTGTTGAACCGACTTTGTAGCAGTCTTTGCTGTTTTTGCTTTTTCCAGCCAAGGAGGGCAATTTCCTGATAGATGGTCAATCTCCCCTCTTGCCCTTGGAACATTTCCAAGGAAAAGAAAAAGAGGGAAAGCAGGTGTAGCCATTCAGAACCAGATACAGAATAATGGCAAGTAAATCATGGTCGTAAAAACAATGACTGACATTTTTTGAGAGGTTTCTGGTGTGTCAGACATTGAATTAAGCAATTTTCATGCTTTATCTCAATTCTCACAACCTCCTAGTAGTGAGCAGTGGTTAACATGCAGGTTCAGGATCCAGACTGGCTCAGGTTTGAATCCTGGCCCGCCACTTTCAGTGGTATGACCTTGGGCAAACTACTTAACCTCTGTGTGTGTCAGCTTCTGCATGTGTAAAAGGAAGGGAATAGATATACATCTTATTGTGTTTTTGTGAAGATTGAAGAGCAAATGCAAAACAAACTCAGTGTTTGCACAAAAAATGTTAGCTTTTATTATCATTTAATATTACTATTATTCTTTTTCTCCTTCTACAGTGAATCAATTTAGTGAAGCCAAATGACTTCGTCCAGGTCACACAGGAAGTGAGTGTCATTGCCAGAACCGAACTCTATGCCTCCCTGTCCAGCAAAATTCCACTACATAGAACATAATGTACCATGATCACAACAGTTCCAGGCAGGGAGTGAAGGGAGAGAGCCCAGGCTTCGGAGCTAAGCACATACAGTTTGAATCCCAGCTCTTCTGCATATTCTATGAATCACTGAATATATTTACATACATTCACTGTATTCAGTTTCATCTCTAAAATTAGCATAATATCCCCTTTTTAGAGTTGTGAGAAAGATAATAAATAATGCATATTTTGAAAACTGGTAAATAAAAAGTTCTTGAAACTGGTTGCTCTTATCATAGGCTTATCACAATACATTATAATCAAATATAATTGCAGTAATAGTGTATAATGCTTTAATATCAAAAATAATTTGGGGGAATATACAAGTTTATAAACAAAATGCAGTATGTATTAGTCTGTTCTGATGCTGCTGATAAAGACATACCTGAGACTGGATAATTTATAAAGGAAAGAGATTTAATTGACTCAGAGTTCCACAGGGCTGGGGAGGCCCCAGGAAACTTACAATCATGGCAGAAGGGGAAGCAAACACATCCTTCTCATGGCAACAGAAAGGGGAGCTATGAGTGAAGAGGGGGGAAAAGGCCCTTGTAAAACTGTCAGATCTTGTGAGAACTCACTCACTGTCTAAAAACAGCAGCCTAGGGGTAACCATCCTTGTAACCATCCTTACGATTCAATTACCTCCCACCAGGTCCCTCTCATGACATGTAGGGATTATGGGATCTACAATTCAAGATGAGATTTGGGTGGGGACACAGCCAATCCCTATCGTGGTATATATACACAATTGAGTATCATCAGCCTTAAAAGGAAAGGAAATTCTGATAACATGATAAAACATCAATGAACCTTGAGGAAACATGATACAACACAGATGAACCTTGAGTACATTCTGCTAACTGAAATAAGCCAGACACAAAAGAACAAATGCTGTATGACTCTACTTATATGAAGTACATAGCAGTCAAATTCATAGAGACGAAAAGCAGAATGATGGTTGCCAGGGGCTGAAGGGAGGAAGAAATGCATAAGTATTGTTTAATAGGTATAAAATTTGTTTAGAAAGATGAAAACATTCTGGAGATGTTTGGTGGTTATGGTTGTCCAACAATGTGAATGCATTTAATGCCGCTGAACTGCACACTTAAAAATAGTTAACATCATACATTTTATGTCATGTATTTTACTACAATGAAAAAGTTGGAGAAAAAAGAATATATCCACCTACAGGAGGAAAAATTTGTTATTAAAATTATTGAAATGAGAATTGCAGTCCTAAAATTATTGAAATGAGAATTGCGGTCCTAAAATTAACTCATGCCACTTCTTTTTTTTTTTTTTTTTCTTTTGAGACAGAGTCTCACTCTGTCACCCAGGCGGGAGTGCAATGGCGCGATCTTGGCTCACTGCAATCCCCGCCTCGTGGGTTCAAGTGATTCTCCTGCCTCAGCCTCCCAAGTAGCTGGGATTACAGGCGCCCACCACCATGCCCAGCTAATTTTTTGTATTTTTAGTAGAGACGGGTTTCACTGTGTTGGCCAGGCTGGTCTCAAACTCCTGACCTCAGGTGATCTGCCCGCCTCAGCCTCCTAAAGTGCTGGGATTACAGGCGTGAGCCACTGCGCCCTGCCTGCTCATGCCTCTTTGGAAGATTTTTGATATTTTGCGTTGAATTCCTCCAAGAAGTCACTTCAGTCTTTGTATTTCATAATAGTGAGAAGGAGTGCATGACTATTCTTACCCACACATATGTTCCTTTTTGAATTGGCAGATGAGTATTCATCTATGTAGATTCTAACAATACTGTCAGAGGAGAAATAATATTGTTGTGACACCAAGGGAACATTTTTATTATACACATTACCTTGGAATAACATTTTTGCCAGGAAATTTGCTGCAGCATACATATGGTGCTTGATAGAAAGAAGCCAGGTGAAAGTACATTAGTCCTGTGTGTTGCACATGATACATAGTCAAACAGCCTGTGAGAGAGAAGGATGTCATTAACTGTGAAGGTCATTCCATCATCAGCATAATGTTTGGAACAAAGACGTATTCAGTTATGCTGTTTACTCTATTTATACTTCAACTCCTCATCTTTATAAACCTACCTTTCTATGTGATTTTTTAAAACTCCCAGAAGACTTTTTTTTTTTTAAGAAGAGAAGATCTGTTTTGTTTAAATTGCCTTGCACTCCAAATTCAAATCAAAACTATTATTAATTTTAAAACATTTTCTTCTTCTGACATTGAGATTTTCTTTTGTTTTCCAATTACTATATAACTGTTAAAATTTTGGAAAAATATTTTAGTATGCCCAGGAAGCCTTGCTATGTCTATTCTATTTGCATTTGTTTCATAGTCTCATTAGGTTCATTTTCCCCCCAATTTTTCATTTGTGGTAAAATGCACATGACAACATTTACCATCTTAGCCACTTTAAAGTGTACAGTTCCGTGGCATTAAATACATTCATAATGTTCTGCAAACCTCACCACCACCTCCAGCACTCTTTTCATCTTGTAAAGATGAAACTCTATAACTATTAAACAATAACTGTCTCTTCTCCCCCATCCTCAGCCCTTGGCAACCATCTCCACTTTCCATTTCTATGATTTCGACTATTCTAAGTACCTCATACAAGTGGGATCATATGTATTTGCCCTTGTGCCTGGCTTATTTTACTTGCCATAATGTCCTCAAGGTTCATCCAGGTTATAACATGTGTCATAATTCCCTTTCTTTTTAAGGCTGAATAATATTCCATTTTCTGAATATTCAACATTTTGCTCATCTATTTATCCATTAATGGATACTTGGGTTGCTTCCGTGCTTTAGCTATTGAGAATAATGCAATCCTACCAAAAATACACGAGAATTCCAATTCCAATTTCTCCACATCCTTGCCAACACTTCTGGCTTATTTTTTTAAATATATATTTTTAAATATATTAGCCATCCTAATGGGTGCAAAGTGGTATCTCACTGTAGTTATGATTTGCTTTTCCCTCATGATTAGTGATGCTGAGCATCTCTTCATATGCTGATGGGCCCTTTGTAAATTTTCTTTGGAGAAAAGTCTATTCAAGTGCTTTGCTCATTTTTTATTCAGGTTGTTTATTTTGTTGTTGTTGCTGTTGTTGTTGAGTTTTGGAGCTCTTTCTACATACTGGATATTAATCTTTTATCAGATATACAAATATTTTCTCCTGTGCTGTAAATTGCTCTTTTATTTTGTTGATAGTGTCTTCTGATGCACAAACTTTAAAATTTTCATAAGTCTAACTTTTCTGTTTCTTCAGAAAAGAAGAAAAAAGCCTGAGCCTTTGTCATATCCAAGAAATTACTGCCAAATTCAATATCATGAAATTTTTGCCCTATGTTTTCCTTTACGAGTTTTATATTTTTAGATTTCTGATCCATTCTGAGTTAAATTTTGTATATGGTGTTAGATAAGGGTCTAACTTCATTCTTTTGCATGCAAATATCCAATTTTTCCAGCACCATTTGTTGAAAAGATTGTCTTTTCCCCATAAAATAGTCTTGGCACCCTTGTAAAATATCATTTGACCATATATGCAAGGATTTATTTCTGGTTCTTTATTCTGTTTCATTAGTCTGTATTTATGCCAGTACCACAATATGTTGATTTACTGTAACTTTGTAGTAAGTTTTGAAATCACGAAGCATGAGTTCCTCCAGCTTTATTCTTCTTTTTCAAGATTATTTTGGCCTATTGTTGTCCCTTGAGATGCCATACAAGTTTTAGGATGGGTTTTTTTTTTAATTTCTGCAAAAAAATTTGGAATTTTGATAAAGATTGCATAGAATCTGTAAATCACTTTGGGTAGTATTGATATCTTAACAATATTAAATCTTTCTGTCCATGAACATATCTTCTCATTTATTTATATCTTTAATTTCTTTTAATAATATTTTGTAGTTTTCATTGTACAAATCTTTCTCCTCTTTGGTTAGGTTAATTCATAAGTATTTCATTGTTTTTGATGCTACTGTGAATGGAAACACTTTCTTAATATTTTTTCAGATTGTTCATTGCTACTGTATAGAAGAAATGCACCTGATTTTTATGTGTTGACTTTATATTCTGCTACTTTACTGAATTTATTAGTTCCAACAGTTTTTGGGGTGAACATTTAATTTTCCACACATGAGATCACATAATTTTAGAACAGAGAGAATTTTACTTCTTTTTTTCCCACTTTGGATGCTTTTATCTCTTTTTCTTGCCTAATTGCGCCAGCTAGAATTTTCAGTATTATGTTGAAAAGAAGTGGCAAAGCCTGGGTGCGGTGGCTCATGCCTGTAATCCCAGCACTTTGGGAGGCCGAGGTGGGTGGATCCCGGGGTCAGGAGTTCGAGACCAGCCTGACCAACATAGTGAAACCTGATTTCTACTAAAGATATTAAAAAAAAAAAAAAATTAGCCAGGCATGGTTGTAGGCACCTGTAATCCCAGCTACTCGGAGGCTGAGGCAGGAAAATCGCTTGACCCCAGGTGGCAGAGGTTGTAGTGAGCTGAGATGGTGCCATTGCACTCCCACCTGGGCGACAGGGCAAGACTCCATCTCAAAAAAAAAAAAAAAAAAAAAGAAGTGGCAAGAGCAGGCATCCTTATCTTGTTTCTGATCTTAGAAGAGAAGCCTTCAGTCTTTCACCATTGAGTATGATGTTTGCTGTTAATTTTTTATATATGGCTTTTATTATGTTAAGGCAGTTTCTTTCTATCCCTTGTTTGTTGGATTAAAAAAATTTTTTATTTCAATAGCTTTTGGGGTACAAGTTGTTTTTGGTTACATAGATTGATTATATAGTAGTGAATTCTGACTTTTTAGTGCACCTATCACCTGAGTAATGTATGTTGTACCCAATATGTAGTTTTGTATCCCATACAGAATAATGGTGTCCAGCTCCATCCAGGTTGCTGCAAAACATATTATTTCATTCTTTTTTATGGCTATATTCCATAGCACATATATATACACACACACACATATATAGCATATATATGTACACACACACACACACACACATATATATATATACACACACACACATTCACCATATTTTTTGTATCCACTCATTGGTCAGTGGGCACTTAGGTTGGCTTCATATCTTTGCAATTGTGAATCATACTGCAATAAACGTACAAGTACATGTGTCTTTTTCATATAATGACTTCTTTCCTTTGGGTAGATATCCATTAGTGGGATGGCTGGATCGAATGGTAGATCTACTTCTAGTTCTTTAAGGAATCTCCATACTATTTTTCATAGAGGTTGTACTCATTTACATTCCCACCAGCAGAGTAGAAAAGCATGCTCCTTTCATCACATCCACATCAACATCTATCATTTTTTGACTTTTTGATAATGGCCATTCTTACTGGAGTAAGATGATATCCCATTGTGGCTTTAATTTGCATTTCCCTAACAATTAGTGATGTTGAGCATTTTTTTCATGTTTGTGGGTCATTTGTATATTTTGTTTTGAGAAACGTCTATTTATGTCCTTTGCCCACTTTTTGATGGGGTTATTTGTTTTTTCCTTAATTTGTTTGAGTTCCTTGTAGATTCTGGATATTAGTCCTTTTTCAGAGACATAGTTTAAAAATATTTTCTCCACTCTGGATTATCTGTTTATTCTGATGATTATTTCTTCTGCTGTGCAGAGGCTTTTTAGTTTAATCAGGTCTCATTTATTTATTTTTGCTTTTTTTCCATTTGCTTTTAGGGTTTTAGTCATAAATACTTTGCATAGGCCAATGTCCAGAAGAGTTTTTTCAAAGTTGTCTTCTAGAATTTTTATGTTTTCAGTCCTAGATTTAAGTCTTTGATCCATCTTGAGTTTATTTTTGTATAAGGTGAGAGATAGGGATCCAGTTTCATTCTTCTACATGTGGATATCTAGTTTTCCCAGCATCATTTATTAAATAGAGTTTCCTTTTCCCAATTTATGTTTTTGTATGCTTTGTTGAAGATCAACTGTTTATAAGCATTTGACTCTATTTCTGGGTTCTCTATTCTGTTCCCTTAGTTTATCTGCCTCCTTTTGAGAGTACCATGTTGTTTTGGTAACTACAGCCTTGTAGTATAACTTAAAGTCCAGTAATGTGATGTCTCCAGATTTGTTCTTTTTGTTTAGGATTGCTTTAGCTATTTGGGGGCTTTTTTGGTTCCATATGAATTTTAGGATTGTTTTTGCTAATTCTGTGAAAAATGATTTTGGTATTTTGATGGGAATTGCATTGAATCTGTAGATTGCTTTGGGCAGTATGATCATTTTCACAGTATTGATTCTTCCAATCCATTAGCATGGAATGTGTTTCCGTTTGTTTGTGTCATCTATGCTTTATTTCAGCAGTGTTTTGTAGTTCTCCTTGTAGAGACTTTTCACCTCCTTGGTTAAGTATATTCTTAGTTATTCAATTTTCTTTCTTTTTTTTTTTTGCAGCCATTGTAAAAGGGACTGAGCTCTTTATTTGATTCTCAGCTTGCTCATTGTTTGTGTAAAGCAAACAGCGCTGCTGATTTGTGTACATTGATTTTGTAACCTGAGACTTTACTGAATTTGTTTATCAAATCTAAGAGTCTTTTGAAGGAAAATTTAGGGTTTCCTAGGTATAGAGTCATGTCATCAGCGAGCAGCGAAGTTTGACTTTCTCTTTTCCAAAGTGGATCCCCTTATTTCGTTCTCCTACCTGTTTGCTCTGGCTAGGACTTCCAGTACTATGTTGAATAGGAATAGCAAAAGTGGGCATCCTTGTCTTTTTCCAGTTCACAGGAGGAATTCTTTCAACTTTTCTTCCTTCAGTATGATGTTGGGGTTTGTTGAAGGTTTTTATCATAAAGGGATGCTGAATTTTATTCAGTGCTTTTTTCTGCATCTATTGAGATCATATGATTTGTGTTTTTAATTCTGCTTATGTGATGTATCGCATATATTGACTTGTATATGTTTAACCATCTCGGCAACCTGGGGATGAAACGCACTTGATCATGGCGTATGACCTTTTTGATTTGCTGTTAGATTCAGCTAGCTAGTATTTTATTGAGAATTTTGCATCTATGTTCAAAAAAATATTGGTCTGTAGCTTTCTCTTTTTATTATATCCTTTCCTGATTTTTGTATCAGAGTGATGCTGGCTTCATAGAATGATTTAGGTAGGATTCCCTCTTCCTCTATCTTTTGTAATGGTTTCAGTAGGATTGATGCCAATTTTTCTTTGAATGTCTGATAGAATTCAGCTGTGAATCCATCTGGTCCTGGGTTTGTTGTTGTTGTTGTTGTTGTTGGCAAATCTCTAGTTACTTCTGCCATCTCGCTGCTTATTGTCAGTCTAATCAGGGTTCCTATTTCTTCCTGACTTAATCTAAGAGGGTTGTATGTTTCCAGGAATTTATCCATTTCCTATAGGTTTTCTAGTTTGTGTGCCTAGAAATGTTCATAGTAATCTCAAATCATCTTTTTTTATTTCTGTGGTGTCAGTTGTAATGTCTCAAGTTTCATTTCTAATTGAGCATATTTGAATCTTCTCTCTTTTCTTGGTTAATCTTGCTAATGGTCTATCAATTTTGTTTATCTTTTCAAAGAACCAGCTTTTTGTTTCACTGACCTTTTGTATTTTTTTGTTTTCATTTCTTTTGGTTCTGCTCTGATCTTTGTTATTCCTCTTCTTCTGCTAGCTTTGGATTTAGTTTGTTCTTTTTTCTCCAGTTCCTTAAGGTGTAACATTAGATTGTCAATTTGTGATCTTTTAGACTTTTTAATGTGGGCATTTAGCACTATAAACTTTCCTTTTAGTGTTCCTTTTGCTGTATCCCAGGGTTTTGATAACTTGTGTCATTACGATCATTTATTTCAAAGAATATTTAAATTTCTATCTTGATTTCATCATTAACCTCAAAATCATTCAGGAGCAGATCATTTGATTTCCATGTGTTTGTATAGCTATGGGGGTTCCTTGTGGAGTTAATTTCTAGTTTTATTCCACTGTGGTCTGAAAGATAGTTGATATTATTTTGACTTCTCAAAATTTATTGAGACTTGTTTTGTGGCCTATCGTATGGTCTGTCTTGGATGATGTTCCATGTGCTGATGAGAAGAATGTATATTCTGCAGTTCTTGAGTAGAATGTTCTATAACATCTGTTAGGTCTATTTGTTATAGAATATAAGTTAAGTCTGTTGTTTCTTTCTTGACTTTCTGTCTTGATGATCTGTGGAGTACTGTCAATGGAGTATTGAATTTTCCCACTATTATTGTGTTGCTGTCTTAGGTCTAGTAGTAATTGTTTTATGAAAATGGGAGCTCCTGTGTAAGGTACATATGAATTTAGGATTATAATATCTTCCTGTTGAAATTATCCTTTTATCATTATAAAATGACCTTTTTGTCTTTTACTGTTGTTGCTTTAAAGTCTGTGTGATCTAAGAATTACTATTCCTGTTCGCTTTGGTTTCCATTTGCATAGAATATCTTTTTCCACTTTTTTACCATGAATTTATATGAATCTTTACATTTTAGGTAAGTCTCTTGAAGACAGTTGATATTTGGTTTGTGATTTTTTTAATCCATTATGCCAATCTGTATATTTTAAGTAGAGCATTTAGCCACTTACATTTAACACTGAGATGTGAGGTATAGTTTCATTTATCATGTCATTGTTACCTAGATACTTTCAGTTTTTCTCATTGTGTTACCGTTTTATGCTGTCAAGAAGTTCTATTTTGGTGCATATCAAGCCTGGCTGTTCTTGGTGTATAGGAATGTTGGTGGGGTTTTTTTGGTATGTTGATTTTGTATCCTGAAACTTTGCTGAATTTGTTCATCAACTGAAGGAGTATTTGGGCCAGGACTATGGGGTTTCCTAGCTATGGAATCATGTCATCTGCAAACAGGAATACTTTCACTATTTGGATCCCCTTTATTTCTTTCTGTTGCCTGATTGTTCTGGCCAGGATTTCCAATACTACGTTGAGTAAGAGTGGTGAGAGCGGGCATTCTTGTCTTGTGTCAGTTTTTAAGGGGAATGCTTTCAGCTTTTGCCCATTTAGTATGTTGTTGGCTATGAGTTTGTCATAGATGGCTCTTATTATTTTAAGATTTGTTCCTTCAATACCTAGTTCATTGACAGTTTTTAACATGAAGGGATATTGAACTGTATCAAAAGCCTTTTCTGCATCTGTTGAGATGATCATGTGGTTTTTGTCTTTAGTTCTGTTTGTGAGATGAATCACATTTACTGATTTGCATATGTTGAACCTTGCATCCCAGGGATGAAGCCTACTTGATTGTGGTGAATTAGCTTTTTGATGTGCTGCTGGATTTGATTTGCCAGTATTTTGCTGAGGATTTTTGCATCGATGTTCACCAAGGATATTGGCCTGAAGTTTTCTTTATTTGTTGTGTCTCTGCCAGTGTTTGGTATCAGGATGATGCTGGCCTCATAGAAGGAGTTGGGGAGGAGTTACTCCTCCTCAATTTTTTGGAATAGCTTCAGTAGGAATGATATCAGCTTTTATTCATACATGTGGTTGAATTTGGCTGTGAATCCCTCTGGTACTGAGCTTCTTTTGGTTGGTAGGCTATTTACTACTTATTCAGTTTTGGAGCTCATTATTGGTCTGCTCAGAAATTGAATTTCTTCCTGGTTAAGTTTTGGGTGGGTGTATATGTCCAGGAATTTATCCATTTCTTCTAGATTTTCTAGTTTGTGTGCATAGTGTGTTCAGAATAGTCTCTGATGATTGTATTTCTGTGAGGTCAGTGGTATTACCTCTTCTGCCATTGCCAATTGTGTCTTGGATTCACTGATCTTTTGAATGGTTTTCATGTCTCGATCTTCTATTCAGCTCTGATTTTGATTAGTTTGTGTCTTCTGCTAGCTTTGAGATTGGTTTGCTCTTCCTTCTTTAGCTCTTTTATTTGTGATGTTAAGTTGTTAAATTGAGATCTTTCTAACTTTTCAATGTGGGCATTTAGTGCTATATATTTCCCTCTTAACACTGCCTTAGCTGTGTCCCAGAGATTCTGGTATGTTGTGTCTTTGTTTTCATAGGTTTCAACAAACTTCTTGATTTCTCCCTTAATTTCATTATTTACCCAAAAGTCATTCATGAACAGGTTGTTTCATTTCCATGTAATTGTGTGGTTCTGGGCAATTTTCCTGGTCGTTAATTCTAATTTTATTGTACTATGGTCTGAGAGAGTGGTTGGTATAATTTCAAGGGTTTTTGTACATGTGCTGAGCATAATTATATGTCTGATTGTGTGGTTGATTTCAGAGTATGTGCCATGTGGCAATGAGAAGAATGTATATTCTGGTTTTTTTGTTTGTGTCTGTTTGTTTTTTTGAGACAGAGTCTTGCTCTGCTGCCTAGGCTGGAGTGCAGTGGCACTATTTCAGTTCACTACAACCTCCACCTTCCCAGTTCAAGTGATTCTTCTGCCTCAGCCTCCCAAGTAGCTGGGACTACAGGTGACCACCACCACGCCCAGCTAGTTTTTGTATTTTAGTAGAGGCAGGGTTTCACCATGTTGGCCAGGCTGGTCTCAAACTCCTGACCTCAAATGATCCACCAACCTCGGCATCCCAAACTGCTGGGATTACAGGCATGAGCCACCAAGCTGGGACTATTCTGTTTGTTTTTTGGTGGAGAGTTCTGTAGAGGTCTAGAGGGTATAATAGAGACTGTAACGAAGAAGCACTATTTGAAGTACTCCTTGTCTGTTTAACTCACCCCACCTGCAGGAGTAGCTGGGGGCCAAGAACAAGTCCAGGTGCCCCATAGCCCCATACAGGATTCCCAGCTTTCTCTGCCTTGAGCCCAGCATCTGTGGCTTCCTTCTGTCCCCTCTCAATGCCTTTTCTTTGAAGATTTACTAGGAGTGCACCAGTCTTCCCAGTGTTTTGGTCACTTGGTGGGAGATGTTTCTCCTGCTTGCATGTAGTTGACCATCTTGGAATGAACTCAGGATTAGCATCTTTCAAAAATTCTGAAAAGCTCCCAGCTTTTAGCACTGCAAATAATGCTCTTCCTTACATTCTCTATTATACCCTCTAGACCTCCTAGTAAACATTAGTTGAACCTTCTTATTCAATCCTCAACATCTCCTAACTTCTCTCACATATTTTACATGTCTATTGCATTCTATAAAATTTTCTTGGTTTGTTCATTAATCCCTTTAACTTTGTATAATTTACTATTTAGTTCATTATACAACTCAACCATTTATTCAACTTAGTCATTTATTGATTAAACAAAATAATTAAATTTTAATTATTATGAGCTTTTATTTTAAGATTCTGTATTATCTTTTAAAATCCACTTGATCATTTTTATATTCTCTTGTTTCTTGCTTATAATTTCAAACCATTACTTGTTTTTTAAACCTATTAAATACCCTTTTTATATCTCTAATAATTTCAGTATCTTAAGACGTCGTGGATATAATTATGCTATCAATTTTATTTTCTGCATCCGACTCATGGTATCGTGTTTCCATGTGTGTTTTAGGATTTCTTAAAATCTCGCATTCCTATGGCTGGGTGCAGTGGCTCACGCTTGTAATCCCAGCACTTTGGGAGGCCGAAGTGGGTGGATCATGAGGTCAGGAGCTCGAGACCAGCCTGGCCAACTCAGTGAAACCCCGTCTCTACTAAAAATACAAAAAATTGTCTGGGTGTGGTGGCGGGCGCCTGTAATCCCAGCTACTCAGGAGGCTGAGGCAGGAGAATCACTCGAACCAAGGAGGTGGAGGTTACAGTGAGCCAAAATCATGCCACTGCACTCCAGCCTGGGCGACAGAGCTAAACTCTGTCTCAAAAAAAAAAAAAAAAAAAAAAAAATCTCATATTCCTTGCAATGTAGCTGCGAGGAACAGTTGAAGCCTGACTTGAGTTTCTATTCAATTTCATTAAGCTTTGTTCTTAATTTCCTTTATTCTATTTTCTTTTGGCTTTTTTTTTTTTTTTTTTACTTATTTAGTTAAGAGTCAAATCATTTTCACTCTTGCTTCTTTTCTTGTATATGAACTTAAGTCTATAAATTTTCTGTAAGCAGTGCTTTACCTACATTCCACATGTTTTAATTTGTAATATTTTTCTTATCCTTATAACAGATATCTTCTATTTACTTTAGTCATTTCTTCTGTGACCCATCAGTTATTTTGTGGGTTTTGTTTCTGTTTTAATTCCAAAACAAATGAGTCCTAACATTTTATTTTTGTTATTTATTTCTACTTTAATTTCATGGTAGTTGTGGTTCTCAATTTACTAATTCTTTGAAATGTTATAACTTAATTTATGATGTATTTCATCAAGTGTCCTTAAAAATACTATGTAATCTCTAATTATTGGAGTAAATATTTTGTGTCCTAACAGTCCGTCAGTTACTGACGGTTATGTTTAAAATATCACTATTAAGACTGATTTGTCAAATTCTGCCTTCAACTCTTTCACTTTTTGCTTCACATGTTTTGAAATCAAGTTATTTAGTATATACAGAATTAGAATTTTCATATCTTCCTAATGAATGTGACACTTTATTACTATATAGTGCCCACTTTTATTTTTGCCTTAAAGTCTATTTTATCTGAACCCAGGCGTTCTGGCTCCCAAGGCTATGCACTTTAAACCTCTACTATATCTACGTCTCTCTCTCTATCTGTATCTATGTCTATCTATCTATAGCTATAGCTATTTCTATCTCTATCTATATATAATCTAGATAGATATTACAATTACATATCATTTTATAATTTACAAAGAAAGAAAGAAAGAGATTACCTCTCCTTAAATCCACCCCAAAATGGCAGTAGTAGCAGCAAAAGCAAGAAGAAAGGAAAAACAGGATAGGATAAATTCTAAGCAAAACCTGGCTATCAATGAAGATTGTCTTCAGTCCTCCCCCAACACCCCTTTGCCTTTGGGTGCTGTTGCACTTCTCTAAGAGATCGAGGTTCTCCCCATGCATATACCCAAGCCAGATAAACTGCTCAAGATTCTAAACCCCAGCTTTTTTCTGACTTTCCTCTGAAAGCAGCATCCCTATTTTTTTCCTCTTCCTCTTCCAACTGAACTAGCTGTCCACCCACTTTAGAGTCATGCATTTTTCTTGACAAGTTGGTAACCACAAAATAATGGGATAATTGTTTGCTCTAGATGGTGGAAAAGTTTGAGATCGTAGAGGAAGTAACCCTATTGTTCCCATTCCCACAGAAATAGTTAACATTTGTATTGTTTTAAAGATCTCAAGGAGCTTCCACACGGAGCTGCTCATTTAATTCAGTCTTCATGATGAGACTGTGATGGTTTTCATGCATAGTTTACAGGTAAGGAAACCAAGGCTCTGTGAGGATAACTATTAGTTATTAGTCTACTGTATTCTCACAGCTGAGTGGCAGAGCTGATCTCAAGTCAGATTATCCTTTTCCCAAACTGCAACAACCTCTTTTTATATAAACTTCCTTGGCCAGGAATCTCCACATATATTATTAATGAATTTTGTGGCTAGAATAGTAAAAATTCACATCACTGCTGGAAAAATAAAACTTGAGTGTGAAAGAAATACAGAGTGAAGTCAATTACATGGTACTGCTTTAATATACAGCTGCATTATTTCTGTTATAGCAATCTGAATATGTTTTTAACCTTAGTTTCACTTTGGCTTTGACATTGTATTTATTATATGCAAACTATTGGAAAACATTTATTCCTAAAACAATTTTTTCCTTCTTTCCTAAATAGCCCATCTGTTGCTTTTTTTTTTTTTTTTTTTGAGACGGAGTCTCCTTCTGTCACCCAGGCTGAAATACAATGGCATGATCTCGGCTCACTGCAATCTCCGCCTCGTGGGTTCAAGTGATTCTCCTGCCTCAGCCTCCCAAGTAGCTGGGATTACAGGCATGTGCCACCACACCCGGCTAATGTTGTATTTTTAGTAGAGACGGCATTTCTCCATGTTGGTCAGGCCGGTATGAAACTCCTAACCTCAGGTGATCCACCCACCTCAGCCTCCCAAAGTGTTGGATTACAGGCGTGAGCCACCACGCCAGGCCCCCTCTGTTGCTTCATCCAGAAATAAAAGACGGGCTATAGCTGACTGCTGATTTGGGTGATATGTGTTGGCAATATTGTTGAGTTCCAAATACTTTTATATATAAAAGTTAAGTATAACTAAAAGATAAAATGTTTAAATGCAGAGAAAGATCTTACAAAAACAAAATGTGTCCGCAATGCATTGCAGAGAGTTTGTTGGTTTAAGAAATGCAAACATAGAAAGTGTTTAGAAACCTGACCATAAAATGATGCAAGTGAAGTTTTTGTTCCTACAATAAACTTGAGTCAAAAGAGCAAACAAAGATATCTCATAAGGTTGCTCAACTGTAAATTCCCTGAGATATTTTTATACCTGAGGGAGAAGTTGAGTATTTTCACTGACACTTTATTTCACCCACTTTGCCCCCACAAATTTGTTCTCAACTAGTTGTTGAGCAGTATTGGAAAACCTACGCAGTTTTTAATTGACAAAATCTGATGTGGTACATTTTTAAGTGCAGCAACTGAAACGTCTGTGAAGCAGGTTAAGTTAACATTGTGATTGAGTCCTGGAATTTAGAACCAAAGGGAACCCAAATGCATGTTTTAGGGATATTCCTTTGTCAACGATCAGGAAAAACTTCCTTCTCCTTGCTAGGATCCCAAATAATTCACAGATTAATTTTATAAGGCATAAAAGGTTTAGAACCTGGAAAAGCAAATGTCAGAGCAGTTTTTCATCAGCATCATTTTTATTTTCAAGGAAACATTAAGTGATAATTGGGCAGTGTCCATACTGGTTTGTCAGCTTTCTTATGCATGAGATTTCCTCCTGTGCTCTATTTCACATACTCCAGGAGTAAAGGACCTCCCTCACACCCCTCTGCCCTCAGTCTCCCCCACCCCCACCCAATCATTTCACTATGTATAATACATCAAAATATTATGTTGTACATCTTGAATATATACATTTTTAAAAAGAAAGGGCCACAATGCAGCCTCCTCACTGCAGCTCCCCTCATAAGGTGTCCTGTCTTCCTCTTTCATATCCAAAATAATTCATTGTAATGACACCTGATTGTAACTTGCTTTTTCAAATCTGGGGCACTGAGAGGCAGGCTGCTTCTACTTTCCAATACAAATATTACAAATTAGGCTGGTGCAGTGGCTCACACTTGTAATCCCAGTGCTTCGGGAAGCTCAGACGGGAGAATTGCTTGAGCCCAGGAGTTTGAGGCTGCAGTGAGCTGCAATTGCACCACTGCATTCCAGCCTGGTTGACAAAGTGAGAACCTGTTTCTGAAAACAAAAAACAAAAAAACAAATTAGCAAGCACCCCCAAATTCTCATAATATAGATCAAGATTTGAGGGCTACAGGATATCTCATGCATTCATTCTCTCTCCTTGAATAGATTATCTGTTCTCATATAACTCATGTGGATTATGATTATGATTATGATTATTATTTTGAGACACAGTCTCATTCTCTTGCCCAGGCTGGAGTGCAGTGGCACGATCTCGGCTCACTGCAAGCTCCATCTCCAGGGTTCATGACATTCTCCTGCTTCAGCCTCCAAAGTAGCTGGGACTATAGGAGTCCGCCACCATGCCCGGCTCATTTTTTTGTATTTTTAGTAGAGATGGGGTTTCACCATGTTAGCCAGGATGGTCTCGATCTCCTGACCGTGTGATCCGCCTGCCTCAGCCTCCCTAAGTGCTGGGATTACAGGTGTGAGCCACTGCGCCCGGCCTCATGTGGATTATTTCTTTAGCACTAAGTAGACCAAATCTCATAAAACCATGTGGTTTTGGATGCTATTTGTCAAAACTTCCTGCTTTCCTGATGAAGGAAGGATTGGTAGGCGATAAATGATTCCGAAACATACTCACCTGTGGGTCTGGATTGTCCAAAGATCAACCTAGTATAGCTTCCAAACTGATGCTGGAATTACTCTCCACAGATGTTTGAATATTGAGCCTCTTCCTGAAATGCTGAAGTTAGTGGGCCAGAGAGAGAGCTCATTACTTTTTAAAGTGTCTGTTCACATTCCTGGGGCTGTCTCTTGACATCCCACCATTAACTCCTCTGCTATATTGTTTCTCCAGTTGTCTTAGCTTTGTTTCCGGAGTCAGCCAAGAAAACACTCCTTATTTTCACTTTCATACATTGTGACCTGTACATTTATTTTTTACTGTACAGACTCTTTATAGGCCCTTTTGTAAAGTTCCACATTCTCAGGGAGTGGTGTCAACATTGAAGATGTCTCATATACCAGTTACTAGAATCATGTTAACTTTAAGTGAAATATAATTACTTCTGCAACTGCAGAAACTAAGATGAAAATTAAGCTTCAAGCTTGAAGCAAATCCACTTACACACACTCTTACATACACATACTCACACACTGCCCTGATGTTTATCGCCACTTTGATTTCATGGTCTGTGGTCTGGTTTGTGGCTTCCAAAATTTTACATTGCTGTGGGGAGCTTGTCCTTGAAGATATTTAGCTTTCCTACTTGAATACTTCATATAAACTTTTGCTATGTATGAGGCTTCCCATTTATCTCATTATCTCCCCAGTACTATGACTTTTTAAATTAAAACTTTCTGTTTGATAAGTTCAAGAATTTTGAAATAACAAGATATGCTTGGTATAAAAGATGAACCATGAAAAATTTCAGTTGAAATTTATTTAATCCACCACTTCTTCACTCCTCATGGATTCTGATAGTGAATTGAAAAGAAAAACTCCAATCATGCAATTGTTTTCCATTTCATTGAGATTTGGATATTACCCACTGAGAATGAGAGGTAATTATTTTTAATAACAGTGACAAACAAAATTCATTTTCATTTACTAATTAAAGGCATTTCATTTACTAATTAAAATTCTTCCTTTGATTTAAAAGCAAATGTGAAGGGAAGTTCTGAACTGTTTTTTTTATACATTTGACCTCCAGGCTGAATACTGGCTTTAAAGGCTAAGCTACTAGCAATGGGATATTTTAAAGAAGCCATGATAATTGAGTATCATTTAACTCACTTCTTAGAAGAAGTTCGCTCCCACTTTTCCTCTTGCTCATAGTTTTGTAGGGGAATGTCCGTATATCACTTCCTAAGAAAACATCATGAGGATACCTTCAGCCTTTTTCCTTATTAACAAAGTCCTGCGAAGGTGTTGTTTGTTTGTAATGAAGGAAAAAGAAACCTCAGCAGAATGCCTCACCTGTATATGTTTTCATTTAACAGAAAAGATGACTCCACAGGGTGAGTGTTCTGTAGCTGAGACCTTAACCCCAGAGGAAGAGCACCAAATGAAGAGGATGATGGCAAAGCGGGAAAAGATCATTAAGGAGCTGATACAGACAGAAAAGGATTATCTCAATGATCTAGAGCTGTGTGTTAGGGAAGTGGTTCAGCCCCTGAGAAATAAAAAGGTAAATGTATATTTGAGATTTTAATTTTTTCAGTTTTTTCTCTCCCATATCCTAAATAGGATCACTAGCACCATGAAATTGAAGCACTCAGGTGTATCCGTGGGATGATGTGCCTTTCTCCCCAAAACAGCACTGTTCTCAGCTCTGGGGTTACAGTTTAGTACAAAACAAAGTCCTGCCCTTGTGGAGTTCACTTTCTAGTGCAGAAAAGGAGGAGTCAGACAATACACAATAAATAAATAAGCAAACAAAATTAAGATATGTTATATGGTATGAAGTATGGCTGAGAAAACTAAAGCAGGGAAAAGGAATGAAATAAGGGGACAAGGCCGGGTGCTGTGGCTCATGCCTGTAACCCAGCACTTTGGGAGGCCAAGGTGGGTGGATCACCTGAGGTTCGGATTTCAAGACCAGCCTGGCCAACATGGTGAAACCTCATCTCTACAAAATTACAAAATACAAAAAATTAGCTGGGTGTGGTGGCACACGCCTGTAATCCCAGCTACTTGGGAAGCTGAGGCAGGAGAATTGCTTGAACCCAGGAGACGGAGGTTGCAATGAGCCAAGATCACGCCATTGCACTGCAGCCTGGGCAACAGAGTGAGACTCTGTCTCAAAAAAAAAAAAGAGAAAGAAAGAAAGTAAGTAAGAAGGAAGGAAAGAAAGAAAGAAAGAAAGAAAGAAAGAAAGAAAGAAAGAAAGAAAGAAAGAAGGAAGGAAGGAAGGAAGGAAAGAAAGAAAGAAAGAAAGAAAGAAAGAAAGAAAGAAAGAAAGAAAGAAAGAAAGAAAGAAAGATGGGGACAAAGGGGTGTTCATTCTATTTCAAATAGAGTGGCAAATGAAGACTTTTCCAGTGGAGGACATTGAGCAGAGAACTGAAGGAGGTAACAGAATGGTCCAGGCAAAGTGGAATACAAGGGCAAAGACTCCAAGGAGTGATAACTCATCATTAGGGTTGTAAATACACAAATCAAACAATGTAGAAAAACAGAAGCTAGAAAGTGAAAATGATCAGAAGTTCCACGGTCAAAGAAAATTACTATTAACACGATCAGACATATCCCCTCAGACATCTATTTGAACACTTACATATACATACACAAGTGCATATATTTTTACATAAATGTGATCAAAATTACAAATAATATCTTGTAACATACTTGTTTCATCCAGAAATCTGTTATATGTATCTTTTTATGAGTACTAATGTTTTTCAATATCTGTCTACTATTACAGTGGCTGAGATGTTTTGGGTGTTTGTTTCCTTATATACTTAGAATAAATTCCTAGAAATTGAATTGTTAGGTCAAAGGGTATGCATATTTAAGATTTTGAATAAAATGGATAACTGCCAAACAGAAAGTCAATATGATTTTAATATTCATTCCTATTAATAATGATTCAGAGAGAATTTTCTCTGCATCCTCTTTAATGCTGAGACTTGTTGATTTCATAAATGTTCTTTTGATTCCTTCTGATAAATATCTTCTCCTATATTCATTGGTCTTTTCTGTTATTCATATCCATGTTTTTTGCTCTTTTAAAAAATGATGGTTTAATATTTTTCTTATTATTTTATAAGAACTTTCTGTATATTAGAGTTATTCTTTTTCCATCCCACATGTTGCAAATAATTTTTCTGGTAAGTCTTTTGGTTTCTAACCTTGTTTAAGATGTATGTTTATTTTGTTTTTGCCATGTTTAGTCAAATATATCCAACTTTATTGATTCTGAGACATATTTTAATGTTACCCATGATTATAAAAGCATTGCTAGCCTGTCATGCCCCCAACTATTTACAACATTCAGGAGCAGATTTTATATTTCTTAACACAGTACTCTTCTCAGATTTGTTTTGTTTTGTTTTGTTTTGAGACGAAGTCTCGCTCTGTCACCCAGGCTGGAGTGCAGTGGTGCTGTCTCTGCTCACTGCAAGCTCCGCCTCCCGGGTTCACGCCATTCTCCTGCCTCAGCCTCCCAAGTAGCTGGGACTACAGGCGCCCGCCACCACACCCGGCTAATTTTTCTGTATATTTAGTAGAGACGGAGTTTCACAGTGTTAGCCAGGGTGGTCTCGATCTCCCGACCTTGTGATCCACCCGACTTGGCCTCCCAAAGTGCTGGGATTACAGGCGTGAGCCACCACACCCGGCCTCAGAAATATTTTTTAAAAAACCATCTGGCCTACAAATTAGGGAAAACCAGTATAGGTCAAGGCACTTCGGATATAAAAATTGTTTTTTGATCTAAGACAATGTATAAAGAGGAGTAGCAAAGAAGGCGTGGAAGCCTTTACTTACTCAGGAAGTCATCTTCAGTTTGACTGCCTCATGACTTTTATTTAATACTTACTATATGTCAGATCCTGCTCCAAGCACTTCGTTAGCATTCTCATTTAATCCTCCACAGTTCCCATGCCAGAATTACCAGACACTTTCTGAAAACCTGGAAATTTCTTATTCATGATGTAAGAGTAGAAGTAATATTGATGGTTGTGATAAAAATTTGCTCTTTAGTGTCATTGCTAAGTATATAAATGTTTTCTGCTGCGTTTTATTTCATTTTATTAACATATAAACCAGATGTATCTGATATAACTGCTATTCTGGCAGATATCAATGGTTACTAACATGTTCATTTACCTACTTATTAAAATGTTGATTTTAAATGCACATGGCATCAGACTCTGTCACTATCTACCTTTCCTTATGGTACAGTCCTACCTGTCAACTCTTATTCTTTGAAAAATTTGGAACCTAGCCCACTGTGTCTATGTATTCTCACTCTCTCTCTCTCCTCCTTAATTCTGACATCTTTTTTAGGTAATTTCAATATTCATGCAAATAACCCATGCAACATTTGGGCCTCTCAGTTCTTTCACTTTTTCATATCCAACAATCTTTCCTCAATCCCATTCAGCCACTCACGCCAGACTCATAACCGAGAACTTGTCATTACCAACAACTTCATCCCCTCAAAATCAGAATTTCAAGCTTACTATTCTCTGATGCCCAAGCCGACTCCCACTGGTATGATTTCTGACAACCTTCTGATGGCACCGAGACCTCCAGGCTATGGACATTACTACCATTTCACTCTTCATCGGGCCCAAAGATGCTTTAATTTCTATGGGTCCTTCATTATAATCGCTCCTTGCACATGACTTCAATTCCTTTTTCTCTCTTTCTTTCCATTTACTTCCCTGCAACAACTTACTCGGGTGAAGTTCAATTTTTCATCTACTTCACACCTTTACCTGTGCAGCAGAATTAATCTCTTATAAAATTCATGACCCCTTTCTACTGGGGCCCCCAGTAATATTTCTGAGGAGATTCTCTCACATCCTTTTCCTCACATGTCAAACACCGCTTTTTCTTCTCTTAGCTTATGCCCTTTTCCATCATTTCATAGAGAAACTAAAAACAATAAGATGTGCACACTCCCAACACCAAATCTACCAACTTACTGCATCTCTACCTGTATAAGTTGGCTTCCTCCTATTACCAGAAGCAATGGTTCCCGCTTCTAATGAAGGATGACCTCTCTCTGCTAGTGCAGTGGATTCTATCCCCTCAGACTTAAGAGTTTTACTCCGATCTGCGTCCTTTCTTTCTCCTGAGTAGTTTACCCTCCTTATTGAATCATTCATAGCACTATTATCTACTATCTTAAAAACCAAAATCAAACACAAACAAACCAAAAAAATTGCTTTCCTCGATCCTAAAGGAGTCATCTTTATTCACTGTCTATTTTAAAATTAAATATAAAATATTTACTAGGTATAAGAGCATTTGTGACTAAAACATGTTTCAAAATAAGAACAATTTATCAAAAATCTGTCCCTGTGATTGGCTAATGATCAATATAAAAAACAGTAAAAACCATGCCCAATTGCAGTGGCTCACACCTGTAATCCCAGCACTTTGGAAAGATCAGCACAACCAAGAGGATTGCTTGAGGCCAGGAGTTCAAGACCAGCCTGGGCAGCATAGGGAGACCTCATGCCTATTTTAAAAAAATAGCCAAGTGTAGTGGCTTGCTTCTGTAGTCCAGGCTACTCAGGAGGCTGAGGTGGAGGATCACTTGAGCCCAGGAGGTTGAGGCTGCAGTGATCCATGATCACACCACTGTACTGCAGCCTGGGAGACAGAGCAAGACCCTGTCTCCAGAAGAAACAAACAAACAAACAGACAGACAAAAGCACCAAATATACAAGAAAAGTCTTTCTTTGAGTTCTTAGTCCACATTTGTATCAAATGGACTAAGTTTATTCTGCATGAAAATGTTGCCAATTTAAATAATCTGCTACATTGGTGAGTCAAACTAGCCCCGCTAAAATGAATGTCATTGCTGAGCTGTATTCTTATATATTTTCTCGAATTCTTTTTTGTGCTTTTACTTTTTGTTATTTTTCTTTACTTGTTTTTGGCTTCCTGTGAAACTCTTATAAGCAGTTCTCAGAATTGGTGTCTTAGACCATGCCAAGTAAAACTTTTCCATTATGGTAACATTTATGGTCGTTTATTTGGCACATTTGGCTTTTGCTCTCAATGCTGTGAATTACAATTCTCAAAATTCTAACTCACATTTTCTAGGTTGTTTTATGTGAATCGTTTAAGGTTGTTGATTTTTCACACTTTGACCTTGTTATTTAAGTATCTTTCAATGCTGTCTGCTCTCTGCCTTGCTCATTGTGGACTTTAATTTCATTCTAATAGTTCTCTCCACTAAGGTAATAGCAATTCTCTTAAGGTTCTCAGAATTCTCATGTCAGATCTGCCTTTTTCCCACTTCTCAAAACTTTTAACCTTTGATTAAGTAAATAAATGTTCGGGTACTCATATGACTCTTATCAGCATTTATATGAGTGCTGAGGTAGTTAGTTAACACCACCAGTTCATTCAGTTCACTACCTTTTCAATGTTTGTTAGTTCTTTCCTGTTCTCACTTCCCTTCTGGACATTTAACTACCAGTGTCTTTGACCACAAACCACCTGTCATCACTGTCAAAATTTGTAAATTAACACATACAGTTTTCAGATAACTATAGCAACAATCTGTAAACCATGCATAGCTAAACCTAGGGCAACATAAATATTTTACAACTACAGGTTAAGCTAGGAGAGAATTTGGGTATCATCGGATTCATCATCTTTTCTCTATACAAAATCAAACTCAGACCACTCCCAGTAAAAACAAAACAAAACAAGTCATTTTATGTAAGTGAAAATTGAATGAAGGAAGTTGAAAACTGAGGAAAGTACCAGAAGTTCCTGGCTTACCTGAGTGACCTTGTATGAGTGAATCAGTGTACAAATGAGTGATTAGATCTAGCCCTTGACTGACAACTGTTCTGTGACAATCGTGCTGTAAACTTTAATCTTAACTTCAAGGCTTTTCTATGTCAGACCTTTACTGAACTGATAATATATCAAACTCAGCAGTTACACATCTTCTTTAATAGCAGCATTGTGAGAGGTTTTGCAAAGAAGGCAAACGTTATTCACATCAGTTAGTGTTGAAACATTTAGTGGGAAAACAGGTTCTAGTTATTTATTATCCAAACAGGGCAGTGAGAGATACTCTATGTTTTTGGCTATAAGTCAAAATAAATCAAACTAGAGTAGACTAATCTAACAATGGAAAGGACAAAAAGTGATGGAAAGGAATAGCTGGAGGAATTTGAGTACTGTACTTATTTTTATTTTTCTTTGTTTTTTAATTATTTTCAGTTGCTAAAATTCACATAGTGCAAATCTACTAAAGATCTCAAGGGGGCTATAGAATTCCTCAGCTACTCAGTTTCCTCCTCTAGAGGCAAACTCCATTACCAGCATATTTTTACCCATCCAATGATATTTTAAGTGTATGTGTTTGAATGCACTCTTGGTAAATTTTATTTCTATAACAAGAAAGTTATGTGTATTTATTTTGAATTTACTCATATTTGGTTTAATCATGTGCCTTATGCTGAAAAATTTGTGTTTTCTAAAAAATGGCTTAAAATATATATAATTTTGTATCGACAGGAATTCAATTGGAATTTTCTGTTAAAATTTTGATATACTATATGGTAACATTATATAAATAATTTTCACTAGAAAAAATATATAGAGCAAAATAATCACCTGTAGTCTTGCCACTTAGAAATAAGCACAATAATTATTTTGGCTTATTGTTTATACAAACCTACTGAAATATTTTCTGTAATAGGAATTATACTATACACAGTTGTCCCTCAGTATCTATGGGGCATTGGTTCCAGGATCCACCAAGAATACCAAAATACATGGAAGCTTAAGTGTCTGATATAGAATGCAATGATTACATTTACATATAACCTACACACATCCTCCTGTATACTTTAAATCACCTCTAGATTATTTATGATACCTAATACAATGTAAATGCCATCTAAATAGTTGTTATACTATATTGTTTAGAGAATAATGATAAGAAAGAGAGTCTGTTCAATACAGATGCATTTTTAAAAATATTCTTGATCCACAGAGGACTGATTCCATAGACATGGAACTCAGGGATTCAAAGGGTTGACTGTATGCCATTATGGAATATTTTCCCCTGAAGACAACAATATATTTACACATTTTATTTTCAGCCACAAATAACAAATATTAAACAGAAAATTTTAAAAAATTATTAAAATAAGGGACCATAAATTTGATGTTCATGCTCTCTCTGAATTTAGAGTCCTTGAATGTAAAATGGTGCCTATTACTGGTGTTATCAGTCATACCTAGGTTAGCAGTGGGCTGTTTCAATGTCAGGATGGTGGGGAGTGTATCGAGCAATTGTTCTGTGTGACATCCTACAAAATCTCTCCCTCAGAGTCCAAAGTGGGTGAGGAAAGCCCTGGGATAGGGAAACACAAAAGAGAGGGAGTTAGGGAGGGAAAATTCTTAACTGGCCGCTTCTTCAAAGGAGCAAGGGAGGGAAGGCACTCCAGGGCTCAGGCATTCAGCTTCCTTCTTGTGCCCCCCACCACAAACCAAGTTGCTGTAGCGTTAGCCATCATACCAACCCTCACAGAGAAGGCTGCGTGTGAGGAGGGCTCACCAACTCCCTGAGAATGCAGTATAGATCCAAGTATCCCTGAAAGGAGACAGGGAGGAGGGAGATATAGATGTACTATAATAATAAAAATACTGTTCAAAGACCATAATACAATGAAAATTTATATATAATAAAGAGATAGCCAAAGTCCCATTGACTTCCTATGCATTTTAAGCTATATTTACTGCTAAAGTATTCAGTGAACCTTGTATATCCCTTTGCTGTGTTTTTCATGGCTCCTCCTTCACCAGAGTGAGCCCATTGCCGTCCTATACAACAGAAACTACAGCTTCAGCACATATCATGGGAATCTTCCAGAGTTCCATATCATGCCCTCTCTTCTGATGCTTTCTAGCTGGTTGGGCATCCCTGGTGTCTGTCATGACACCTCAAAGCTAGGTTGTACCTCTATCTCCAGCCCCTGGCTGCCTTGCTGTGGAACAGCACTCCCAGAAATTATACGGTGCATAGCGGCTCTGCAGCAGCCCTGATGCACTGCTTACTTGGCTCTAAATTTTAGTGTCACTCCCTAGACGCACTCTCTGAGATGACTCTCAGTTCTATCTGAATACTCTCACCACCCTTGACTCCCAGCCCAGCTCCTCAGACCCCTCACTTGTCCATAACAGGAATTCAGACAATGAAATGTAATGAAATTTTGCTACTTTCATTGAACAAAGGACAGAATTACTGTTATGGTAGCTCACTGAAATACAAGATAAAAGGACCAAGGCAAAAATATTTTATCTAGTAATTATCAAAATACAGCCAGTTTTCCTAGATAGATAGGTGGATAGATAGATAAATGAAGCTTCTCAAAGTTATTTGCTAAAATTTTGCCCACATAACAAATAGAAGAAACCAGATGTAAGCAAATATCTTTGGGCATGAATTTTCAATGGTCACAGAGGACTCTTGTCAAAATTGTTTTCTCCAGCTGTCACCTTCACTAAAAGACATTTACTGTTTCCATGAAGAATGGTCTTTCATTTTTGCTTAATAGGCAACCATGGAATTCTCTCTGTCTTTCTTTTTAAATCACCCAGCTACTCTTCCCATCTCTGTTCACTTCCAGAATTTTCTGATTGCAGTCTGGGCCTGAAAACACATTTCATCTTGGCTCACTGACCACAACTTTCTTAAAGTTGGCTACTCTCTAAAATTCTGTCTCTTCCATGAAATTGCCCTGAACTCAGTGGAGTTAAGGTATTGATTTCTCACAGACATGTCTTATTTATGCAAACAATTGCCTTATGCCATTTATAATATGTTCTACCCCACAACATCAAAATCCAATGCACACATTCTATTTTTTGCAAGATGTTAGCCTTGGGGGAAACTTGGTAAAGGGTACATGGATCTCTCTGTTTCATTTATTTTTACAACTGCATGTGAATCTACAATTAATTCAAAATAAGAACTTTAATTAAAAACATAATGCCCTTATTTTCTCTATCTTCCTCCCTTTCTCTCTTTAAATAATCCTTTTAAATACACATGTAAAATTTTACATGTAAGGATAAAATTTTTCCTCTGATCCTTTACCTTGTTTACTCTCCCAAACTTTCCAAATTTTTTTTTAATATATTGTGTTTTCAGAGGGGTAGAGACTACATTTAAGAATAAGGGTACACATTCGGTTGTTTGGAAGAAATTTTATAATGTATAAAACAATCTCCTATATATCTTGGCTGTTTCTCACGCTATGCTCGAAACACCAGAAATCCATGTAAACTGTAAAACAAACTGATGAAAAAGCCAAGTCCCTTTCTCCACTTCCATCTCCTATTCGATCCAGCCCCACCCACTGTAGAGTAAGGCAGTTCCTGAGGTCAAACTCCTCAGTCACAAGACCTCACAGACTTTAGTGAGTACAGATATCCAAACCAGGCTGGTAATTCCAAAGTAAAAGATGCCCTAAAAGCCAGAGAAAAACAGGGATTTTGTTCACTACATTAAATAAAAATCTGAGAAAACCAGAGCAATTCCTGCCAAGTATAATTAAGATGCTGGGAGAAATGACTCAAAAGAAATATACCTGCCTTTCTCATTCTACTTTGTATTGGCCTTTCTGAACTAAGGTGCTGACTTGAAAATGTTATACTCTTGCTGGAAGTCTGCTTTAACTATCGATACAAATATTCTTCAATCCTTTACAAATACTGATTTTCATGAAGGATAAGATACATCACAACAAAAAATCCTGTAATCTGTATGTCCAGGTTAGAACTCCATTTTTTTTTTAAATCAAAGACTTCATTTTCACACTTTCTGTGGAATCCTAGCATTTATTATATAGTCTGGGCCATTGTTCTCCATAATAAGGCCAGATACCTGAAGTCTCATAAAGTCAGAAAAAAAAAACTCAATAAAATTTGTCTTGATTTTCTGTAAGTTTGTTAATAAGGGCAGTTCCTATGTGTTGGAGGTTATAGATGTGAAATGTTAAATTTAAAAATAAAAGTCACAGTGTTGCCAGCCACAATGTGATTATGTTAATACATAATATCTAACTGGCCTCTTTCTCAAGTACTGACACTGAGTCATCACACTTCACTTACTTTCCCATTTTCCCCTGGAGGGACATTTCTGTTTTGTCAACCTGGAAAACACATAGTTTGCTGTCATATTGGATTCAGATTTAGTTGGGTATGAAAGTGATACATCGATATTCTAGTATGTGAGTTTTCTTTTTATGGGAAGGAAATCTCTTATCTTTGCTTGTTCAGAAAGTCTCAACTCAAAAAAATGAGGCATTCATTTTTATCCTTGTACTATAGTTTTATGATGGAAACTGTCCTCCTTTTTGTTACATTTATAAGCACTTCCTAAGCTCCATTTTAGGACAGCTTCAGTGTTCTCTAATTTTTATACTCTATAGTCCAGATCAGAATCTGCTGGACCAAGTGAGGAGAAAAATGAATGCATTTCCCAATTCAGTGCAGGATTTGGGCTGCCCAGAATTGAAAAACATAGATGTGTTAAGTGGATCTGTTTTAATATCCAGAAAAGTCATCCCTCAGCCTGGGAAAGATGATCTTGTGCTCATTACTTTACTTCCCAGAATGGAGATGATGCATAAACCACAATTTTAATTTGCTTTTGTTTGTGTGTGTGTGTAAAATAAGCAACAAAATTTCAGTGGCTGTGATTATTATAATATTGCCATAAACCTCTCTAATGAAATGCCAGCAATGTTGAGACAGTTTTTTCAGGCATAGATCAAAATAGCCGTGCATATCAGTACAGGGCCATAAATCCTGGACTCCAAACAGTAACACTGGGCCAGAAAGGAAGCAGATATTAAGGAAACAATTATTTTATTAATATGTACTTATGTAAGGCACTTTAGACACAGGCAAGGTAGATGATTACATGAGTTGATTAATTAATTAATTTTAGGTCATTTAGAGTATGTAAGGACATATGAAACACATTTTTGTGTCATCAAAAAACTAAGAATCCCTAGTGAGAGGCCTCTTATAGCTATGAGAAGATAACTTGTAATGCAAAGTGATAATTGATAAGTGTAGACAATAAGTGCAATTGGAGTTCAGAGAAGGGACAGATCACTTCCAGACAGATTAACTGAGTTATATTTCAAGAAGAATGTGATATTTTAGTTGAATATGCAAATTAAAAAATTAAATGTTTGTCAAGTGCCTATTGCATGCAGTGCCTGCTCCTGAGCTCTGCGTGGGTATCAAGGAAATTTATGTCACAGTCTTGCCCTAGTAAAGTCTATAATGTGGCCAAGAAAATGACTCATAAACACATAAAACACAAATAACAATCAAAGATCTATTTCAAGGCAATGCTAGAAGTGATCATGACAGAAGGCAGTCATGATTAGTTGTGCTAATTAGTTATGCAAACAATTAATTGCTTTAGACATTAGCAAAAGGAGGCACTCACTTCCCTGACCTGTTGGCAGCATTTGACAAAAACAGTGCTTTCTGTCTTCCAGGACTCTACACACTCTTTGTTTTCCCTGTACCACTCTGGCTGCTGCTTCTCAGTCTCCTATGCTGGTTAATCCTCATCTATAAACACTGAAGTAATTGAGGGCTCTGTCTGTGGTCCTCTTCTCTCTTTTGTCCACATTAGCTCTGTTGCAAATCTGATGTGGTTCATGGCTTTAAAAATCCCATCTGCGTGCTGATGATTGGCAAATTTTTATCTCCAGCCTAGACATTTTCCCTGAAGTCCTCCTTTGTTTCTCCAATTCCCCACTCAAATCTCTACTTGATTATCTACAAGTCATCTCCAGTTTAACATGTTCTAAACTGAGTTCCTAATTTCCTCTTTAAAACATTCTCCCTTGTATTCTATCTCATCTCAGAAAATGGCAGCTCTACCTTCCAGTTGCTCAGGCAAAAATCCCTGGAGTCATCCTTAACTTTTTCTTTCTCTTAATTCCCATATCAGGCCGATCAGCAAATTCTTTAGTTCTGCCTTCAAAATTTATCCAGAATTAGACCATGTCTCATCTCCTCTCTTACTTCTACTCTGGTTCAAGAACCTATCAATAACCCCCTGGATTTTTACAACTGTCTTGTGACCCATCTCTCTTCCTCTACCCTGTTTCAACCAAGCAGCCAGAGAGATCCTTTTAAAATATCTGTCAAATTATGTCACTCTTCTACTCAAAACCCTCCAATGATTTCCCCTCTCACTCTGATTAAAACCTAATATACTCATGATGACCTACAAGGTCCTACAGGGGCTGGCCCTCATTCTCACTGATGTCATCTATTTTTACCTTCTGGCCTCTTCACTCTTTCTTGAACAAACCAGGAGCACTACTGTTTCAAGCTCTTTGTTCTTGCTGTTTTCTTTGCCTTGAATGCTCTTCCGCAAAATAACTTCATAGCTTGCTCCTTCATGTCCTTCAAGACTTTACTCAGTAAATCCTTCCTTCACCACCTCAATCTATCTTAGACTGGATTCCTCAGAAGCAGAGCCTGATAAAAGGATTTTAGATGGTATTGATTTGGGAGATGATACCCTGAAATAGCAGTAAGGGAACGGGGAAATGAGACAGAGAAAGAAGACAATATAGGGTACATTAATGAGTGGATTAACTCTGTGGCCAAACGGGGCTCATTTCCCACTGGGAGCTTGAGGAGGCTGTACAGAACACATTGTCCCATGGGAGGAGTATTTACCCTCCTCAATTCCTGTCAGACACTGGCTAAGGGATCCTCCTGGGAGTGTTAATTCCTGGCACTTCTAACCTTGTCTGTGTGTAGGCAGAGCAGGCATCAGCAGTCAGAGAAAGGCTTTAGATGGAAAATCAGAGATGCTTACACCAGAAGGCCCTTCACATGTCCAAGAATATTCAGAATCAAGGAGATATAAGTAAGGCATTGCCAGTGCTGCAGCCTCCCCAAAATTCCCTATCTTCCTTTTGCTGTTTTTGTTTTATCCCTATAACATTTAACCCTATATTTAATACAATATATTTTCCTTACTTATCTTGTTTACTTTTCTCCTTTATGAATCATGAATTTTGTCTCATTTGTTCACTGCTATATCCCCAGCACCTAATACAGTGCTTTATACATGAGCAGCAGTAAATATTTATAGATTGAAAAAAAAATAAGTGGATGAACAACTTCAGGATGGGTAAGTGATCCAGGAAGTCTTAGAGAAGGGATGGGATTTGCAGTGAGTAAACATTGGTTAGGCGGAGGCAGGGTCAGGAGAGCAGCCCAGCAGTGGAGAACCACAGAAGCAAGAGTAGGTGAGCTAACATAGGGTAAGTTTAAAAATGAGTTAATTCCTTTTGATAGTAGCAGATGGTTCTTATAAAAATAAAAATAACTGGAGTAAGACGAGATGGGTCTTGTCCAGGCAAACTGTCAGACTGAGGAATTTGAGGTCTTTTCTGTAGGCAACTGGGAAGAAACAAATGTTTTAAAGCAGAGGAATTAAAACTGTGTCGTAAACCCAATGAAACATGTTTTAGGAAGACTAATCTGAAGTTATTAGTAAGCTGATTTGGGGAAACAGGAAATAAAAATGAGTTTGCAAGCTTTTTCAGAGGCAGAAACTGGGGCCTGATAGAGTTTTACAAAGTGACTAAGAAAAGGCTAATTGAATGTTGGAGATAGTGTGGTTAAGCTATGAAGGTCAGAGTTAGGGATGACAGAGGGCAGAGCCTGCATTGACCCTAAGGTCTAGAGTCTAGAATTTAGTGGTACAGCTAATAGATGGTGCACCCAAAGACCTGTCCCCACTCCAGGGCTCACACTTGTTTCCATCATCCTGGGCATACCCAGCAAAATCCAAACTCAGCTGAGTTTTGAGAATCTTCTGGAACTCAGGTGACTTAACATTGGTTTGGGCACCTTGGATTTTTGACAAAGGTAGTTGCTCAAAAAAAAGAGACAAGTGAGAAATTATTAGCAGTTTAAAAATGTTTCCAGAACTGGCTCTGCTTCCTAAAATCAGCACTCACTCCTGCTCCCTTCCTTATCCTTATTGTCTATGGTTCTTGGGATTCGTACTGCAGCTTAATGCTGTGGGGAGCATTAGTCTACTTAGTAGTGCAAAGATCCCGCCCTGTCTCCAGATGAGGACTCTGGCAGCCCCATCATTTCACAGATAATGAACATCTGAAGCACTCATCTAGTTTGGGAACCGCCTTTAGCAGCTAGCAGTTTGGTCAAAATTCATTCCACAGTTTTTCTAAAAATAACAATAATAGCTACAATATATTGAGTACTTATTAGGAGCCAAGCATTATTTTAAACAACTTGTTTATATTAGTTAATATAATCCTCCCAGCAACTTATGAAGTAGGTTTAAGTGTTCCTACTTGACTAATGAGGAAACCAAGGAACAAAGAGGCTAAGTAACTTATCCAAAGTCACACAGCTGGAATGTGGCTCCTCCTTGACACCTGCTCACCAGCCAGCTCCTGACCCTCGGGAGGATGGGTGAGGAGAGGTAAGGGAGGGGGAAGGTGTACTTGAACTTGTACCATCATAGACTAGCTTTACATTCTTTGGATTTTCTAGATATAATAATGTGGCACTCTTACAGGTACTTTCCTGGCCTTTTTCAGGCTATTCCCATGATGGTGGTGTTGGGGAGATTCTCTCTTGAAAGCCACTCGATCCAATTGCATCTGTCCCAGTCGGTGATTTGCAACTCTTTCCTGAGCCCCGAGGCATCCAGAGTGTGCCTTCATATTCTGCCCTTCAGCCTTGCAGGCAGAGTCATAGATATGTTTATACTAGCTTCCCCACCTCACAGGGTCCACAGCTGGCCCACAGGAAGCATTCAAGCATCCCTGACCCCCAAGACTTATGGGAGTACAGATTCATCCCAACATAGCCATCACTTTCCTACTGCCACAGCTCCTTTAGGTTTCTCAGGTGTGAGGTCAACAGAGATGACTTTGAAACAGTTCACTAAACTTTCCTTTGCAAGTTCCGCATATGGCAAACCATCTCCCGCTCACTTTGGTATCTGATAGCTAAGAAATTGATGCCTCAATTGAAATTCAGGCAGGAGATGTTTGTTTTTTAACCTTCTTTCGTATGTTTACTATCTTCATGGGATTCCATGGAGACATCCTGGGGAAGAAAACATGATATGGACTAGTATAGTATGTGCCATGAAATCAAACAGCTCCTGGAGTGCCATGCTGCAGGAGGCAAAGGAGAAAAGTGGTGCAGACACAAGGCCACGAAGAGCCCCATGCCAGAAGAACTGACTTCGTGTGTGTGGGGAAGGGAAACCATTGGAAATTTAAACAGTAATGCTTAACTTAGATGTGATGATCAAGTGACATTACCCAAGGGAAAAAATGTGAGAATTACAGTGGTCAAGTGATTAAATCCTGGAAACACCAGAATTTACAACACAAATGGACTTCATGGATATTTGTTCTATGTTGTACCAGTTTTGTCCCTAATTCCTGTGTTACTACTCAAGGCTACTGTCACACATCTGCCCACCACATCTTTTTGTGCCCTCTGGTTTCACCCTTCTTTTTTCTTTTCATTTATCGTCTCTAGCAAATTTTTCTTTTCCTTTCTTTTGCAAAAGCATTTCCTCATTTTTCAAATTATTTTCAGTGAGTTCTGGTTTTTGTTGTATTATTGAAGATTAGAACTTTGTAATTGTGTCATTAAATCAGGAAAAAAATGGGTGTTAATGCTAAGTCATCCCTGATATCAGTAATTTGTTTCAGATATTAGGCCTAAAGGATATGGGTGCTTGTTGAAAAAGTTATGAGTATTGCTATAAGCTCTCAGTTTGAGTATGTACAGGGAGAAGAAATAAACACACATGTACACACATTCACACACACCCTCACACAGTGAGTACTAAAGTGATCAAAGCAAAAAATGTTTACCCCATTCATCATGCCCAGCCACAAGCTATTAAATATAATTTTTTGGCTGACATGGATACATTAAAAAATTATAAATTTTTCCTATAATTTCACTGATTGTTCCAAAGAGTTTCCAGATTACTTTCTCTATATTTCAACAATATAAATCATAGTGTTTAGTCTATGCTTTCTAAAGAATTTCTGAAAAGATTATAAAATACACTAGCCCTCCAGCTCAAAAGACCTATTTTTAGCAGGACTGTTTGTCTTTGGAACATTTCATATAAAATTCAAAGTAGGAAAAGGAAGGCAAGACCACCCCAAACCTCTGCTGAGTAACTTCTTTTCTGCCTGTCCCTGTGTCAAGGCAGAGAAGAGAAACAATGGCAGATACCTTTAGTCAACTACTTACCTTTTACCCAAGGATACCAATATAATAACTTTGCTTTTCTATTACTAGTCAAAACAAATTTTCTGTTGGACTTTTTTTTAAGTTTAATTTTAATTTTAAGTTCCAGGGCTGTTGGACTTCTTAACTCAGGGTCTTGTCAAGTTTGAACCCAGCCTTTTTCTCTGGCTTTGGCTGTTGCCTCTGCCCTTCCTCACACACATGCTGAGGTTTCTGTTCCAGAGCTCCCACTCTCCTTTCTGCAAAGGGACTAACATCTCTGTGCTAATGTAGGTCCGTCCGCATTAGTATCTTCTGGCCTGGAATGTTTTCTGGCAGTTATCAGGTAACTTAGGCATTTATCTGCAAGATTAGTTAAAAGACTTGCTGTATAGCTGTGATATTGACTCAACTCATAGTTTGACTCAATTAGCCAGTTTCAAATCCAGTTTCACAGCAGGAAATTTCACACATACAAATCAGCACTTTTGAGAAGCCTGATGAAATAATGGCTAGTTTACCCTGAAAAGCTTTGTAATCTAGAAGCCAACAGTCTCAGTAAATGCCATAGTAATGAGTTAATTATCCTAGCCCAGTGGTTGCTGGGGCTTTCTGCCAACATCCTTTTTCTCCACTTGCTGCAATTTCTGTCTGACAAGCACTCCTCTTCTCAACTTCCTCACTAAAAAATAAAACAAAACCTACTTTATCCTCTCAGAATGTCCCCAGTGAGTCTCCACTTCTCAAATATTTTGTAACACATGGCAGCTTTCTTCCACTTCCACCTTACTGCAGTCTGAATATCATTGGGTTTTGATGGCTTCAGCATTAATAATGGATCAATCTAATTTAGAGGATGCATCCAGGCCTCACCAAAATGTTGTGTGTGGAACTGTCCTACAGAAGGAGTAGATGGCACCAAGGTTCTATTAGACCAAATCAGTTGATGGCCAAGGAGAATTTGCCCTATATTAATTCTAATGTAATTACTACATAAGTTCAGAGCCCAGAATTGGGGCCCTATTTGAACCTGGATTTACTGCGAAACTACACCAAATCCAAACACTGAAGACTTTTCTAGAAACAATTTCCAGAGGATGATTTGGTTGGTGTCAATCATCGTGGCCCTTGAAAGCAGTGCTGTTTATTTTCTCCCTTCTTCTACAATTGTTGTATTAAATATATATGTCATACACATATATATGGAATTTTTAAGTTGTGTGATTTTGATCATCAAATTAGGAGCCCAAAAATATAGTTCCAAATTGAGGTCAGGACAGCAATATGCAACTGACAATTTTAAATCCTTTGGTTGTCAGAAGAAAAAAACAATGTTTATTTGTTAGTACTTTTTAAAATCCTTTAAAAAATTAATAACTTTAGCTCAGTGATAGTCATGAGTGTGAATAAGACTTTAGCTAAGAGCTGATTATAATAATGAAAAGGGTGATCTATCTAGATTTCAAAAATTTATGAATGGTTAAGTACATTACAGTATTTCCACAAAATGTTAGAAATGGTGCAATTGAGGAAAATCACTGACATGAAAAGATGTTCATGTTATGTTGTTAAGGTAAAAAAAATTCAAACTCTTTTTGAAGTATATAATTTTTTGTATGGATGTACATACACACAGACACACAGAGAAAAATAATCTGGAAAAACATATCTGAAAACCTTATCAGTGGCTATTTCTGTGTGGTAGAATTACAGGTGATCGTATTTTCTTTCTTTTACTTTCTTTTGTCTACTCATCCTTAATTTTCTACAATGACATGAACTACTTTTATAATAATAGCCTAATTTATTTTTTCAAACAATGTTTGTTCCCAGACTTCTTTACAGTGTTACTTTTAGAGATGTTAGTGGTTGGCGGTCTGCAGGACACCTAAGAAAGTTTGGTTTTTCCTCCCTGTGATGGGGTTTAGGTCGATTCATCCAGTGCTCATTAAACAGAAGCCTATAAACAGGCATGTCCCAGGTGTAAATTAGAGGAAGGTTGGCTTCTGACAGCAAATTAGCCAGTTATACCAATGGCCAAACTAAACACCCCAGTGTGCCTTTGCAGATAAAATTAAGGAAAAAATTATAAAATATCCACGTGATTGTTTTGAACAACTAGATTGGTAATTTTTTCCCTTTAAACCACTTTTGATCTTTGCATGCTTGTTATTCAGAGCCTAGTGAATTGATTACAAAGAATATTTATTTTTGACTCCTACAAGAGTAAATAGATCATGTGCATTGTACAGATTCAATTCAGTTCAAATTTTTAAACTTTTACTAGTAACTATGCACATACCCAGAACCGTGTTAGACACAGTAGAGTACTCATAAAGGCAAATGTCTTAGAGGAACTCACAGTTTTGTCATAGAGACAGATAAATTAATAAATATTTCTGATAAATAGAGTAGAATGGGCTTCCATCTAAGCAGTGAGTAATACAAAGCAAGAGACATGGAAGTGAGGGAGAAAGAGAGGTTAATTCTAACCAAGAAATAGGAAATGTTTCCTAGAGAAAGTAACATTTTGGCTACAATTAAAAGTGTATTAATCTTCTTTGGGTCATAGATAACAGAAATAAAGTTCAAACTAGCTTAAATAAAAAAGACAGTTTGTCGGCTTATGGAATAAGTATTTCTTGTTTAGGCAAGGCTGGATCCAAGGGTTAACAAGACTTTGCCACCAGGTTTAGCTTTCCTCTTTGTGACTTTTTCACAGACAAGTTCTCCACAAAGATGACTGCCAAAGATAGAAACTTACATACTATTTTTGTCCAGTTAGGCTTCTATTTAAAAAAAAATGCCATAAACTGGGTAACGTAGGCAACAGAAATTTATTTCTCACAGTTCTGGAAGCTGGGAAGTCCCAGATCAAGATGCCAGCAGATTCAGTGTCTGATGAGGGCCCGCTTTCTAGACAGCCATCTTTTAGCTGCAACCTTTTTAATTTGTTGAGTAACCTCCATACTATTTTCCATAATGGCTGTACTAATTTACATTCCTAGCAACAGTGTGCAAGAGTTCACTATTCTCCACATCCTCACCAATACTTGTTTTCGTTCTTTTTAATAGTAGTCATTCTAACAAGTATGTGGTCATATCTCATTGTGATTTTAATTTGCATTTGTCTGATGATAGTGATATTGAGCATTAAATACCTATTGACCACTTTTATGTCTTCTTTTGAGAAATATCTATTTAGATCCTTTGCCCATTTTTGTAATTTAATTTATTTTTATTTACTTATTTTTAATTTTTATAAATACATAAAACTTGTACATATATGCAGGGTACATGTAATATTTTGATACAAGTATACAGTGTGTAATGATCAATACATAACACTTGTACATATATGCAGGGTACATGTAATATTTTGATACAAGTATACAATGTGTAATGATCAAATCTTAGTAATTGGGATATTCATCCCCTCAAACATTTATCATTTCTTTTTAAAATCTATTTTCAAGGATGGTTTCAGAACATTTATAATTTTGTTTGTGTTGGGACATTCCAAATCTTTTCTTCTAGCTATTTTGAAACATAACAATAAATTATTGTTAACTGTAGTCACCCTGTATCTTCTTTCTTTCTTTTTTTTTAATTTTTATTTTAAGTTCATGGGTACATGTGCAGGATGTGCAGGTTTGTTATGTAGGTAAACGTGTGTCATGGGGGTTTGTTGTACACATTATTTCATCTCTCAGGTATTAAGCCTAGTATGCATTAGTTTTGCCCATGTTTTAATGGGATTATTTGTTTTCTTACTGAGTAGAGCTCCTTATATATTTTGCATATTAACACCCTTTATCGGATGTGTGGTTTGCAAATGTATTCTCTTATTTCACAAGTTGTCTTTCAACTCTGATTATTGTTTTCTTTGCTGTGCAAAAGCTTTTAAGTTTGATGGAATACGATTTGCCTATTTTTGCTTTTGTTTCCTGTGATTTGGGGTCATATCCAAAAAATAATTGCACAGACCAATGTCATGGAACTTTTCGCCTGTGTTTTCTTCCAGTAACTTTACAACTTCAGGTCTTACATTTAAGTGTTCATTTTGAGTTGATTTAGTGTGAGGTAAGGGTCTAGTTTCATTTTTCTACATGTGGATAGCCAGTTTTTCTAGAACCATACGTTGAAAAGACTGTCCTTTCCCATTGTGTGTTCTTGACATCTTTGCTGAAAATCAATCAACTGTAAAAGTGTGGATTTATTTCTGGGCTCTCTATTCTGTTCCATTGGTGTATGTGTCTGTTATTATGCTGGTACCATGCTGTTTTGATTGCTACAGCTTTGTAGTAGATTTTGAAGTCACTGAAAACTACTTAACATTGATAAAAGAATTTGAAGAAGACATGGATAAATGGAAAGATATCTGGTGTTAATGGATTGGAAGAATTAACATTGTTAACATATCCATTCTACTTAAAGCAATCTATAGACTAAATGCAATTCCTATTAAAATTTCAATGACTTGTTTCATAGAAATAGAAAGACAACCTTAAAATTTATATGCAACCACACAAGACCCTGAAGAGCCAAAGCAACCTTAAGCAAAATGAACAACGCTGGAGGCATCACATTACCTGATTTTAAAACCTAGTAATTATTTAAATGTAATGGGAACTGGCTATTTGAAATATATCTTGCGATAAGTACTTTTGTAAAGCAACAAATTAAATTGCCAATTGAAACACTGGCCATTAATCTAGAACCAGAAATACCATTTGACCCAGCAATCCAATTACTGGGTGTATACCCAAAGGAATATGAATCATTCTACTATAAAGACACATGCACACATATGTTTACTGCAGCACTATTTACAATAGCAAAGACATAGAACCAACCCAAATGCCCATCCATGATAGACTGGATAAAGAAAATGTGGTACATATACACCATGGAATACTATGCAGCCATAAAAATGAATTGGATCATGTCCTTTGCAGAGACACAGATAAAGCTGGAAGCTATCATCCTCTGCAAACTAACAAAGAAACAGAAAACCAAATACAGCATGTTCTCACTCATAAGTGGGAGCTGAACAATGAGAACACATGGACACAGAGAGGGGAACAACACACACTAGGGCTGATTAGGGGGTAGGTGGGGAGAGGAGGGAACTTAGAGGATGGGTTAATAGGTGCAGCAAACCACCATGGCACATGTATACCTATGTGACAAACCTGCATGTTCTGCACATGTATCCCATTTTTTTAAGAAGAAAATTTTAAAAAAGAAACATTGGCCTTTAATTTTTATGTTTTGTAAGTCTGAATTATTATATGTTGACTTGACTTAGAATAGTGTGTACTCAGACTGTCTTTTTAAAAAAAATAAATTTTAATCCATTTAAAATGTAATTCAACTTAAGCTTTTAGAGCATTACCTGTTTCCAGTGAATGATTAATAAATATAAATACACGCTTCCTTGAATTTATATCAGTAATCATAAAATCATCTATCAGTTTTAAAAGCCTATGTGTACCAGGCATTTGTTTGTTCCTTGGCATAGCAATGATTGGATATGAATTAATTTTATGATTCACAGAATCCCCATGGGCTCATGGTGATATGGGCGTTTGAAATCAAGCCAATTGATGTTTTAATCCTTTCTGTCCTTCAGGAAGAAGTGGAATTAAAATCTATGTTTTTGTTATTTAGTATTTGTTGCACCAAGCTAAGATTACAGATAAAATGTAGAATTAGATCCTTGCTAAATGGATTCATAATCTAAATTAAACAGATATACAGGAAACTGACCTTGGGAAATAAATTGTAGGAGTGACAAATTGGTGAAAATTTCAGGAACAAACCAAAAAATCTAAACAGAGATAGTAAAGTACTCTATTATTAATATTTCCTGGTAAAGAACGAAGGCATAGAACAAAAAGGCCAATTTCTGAATCCAGTTGTCCCCTGAACTTCTTGCATAAGTTTGAGCATGGCTCCTCTCTTCATCCTGCATTATTTTCTGTATCTTCAAGATGGTTCATCCTTTACAAAAAAGTTGGAGTCATGTATGAAATAATAAACATGAAACACTTCAAGTTTCTCAGAATAAAGTTTCCACAGCAAAATGAAATAATAACAGGGATACACTGTATGATTTAATGCTGATAGTTTATCTTATCAAGCAAGTAAATTAGCGGCTGAAATTTTATATATTAGAAGGATTTATTTCAAAAATGATTTTAAGAAATATACAATCAGTAAGTTCAAACTAAACCAATCTATAAAACTTTGATTCATACTCAACTTTTGGAAGACATCTTGCATTATTCAAAGTTATTATACCTTTTTGGATTTAATTAATACCCAACACATAAGGCAATTCTTTAGGATAAGTAATGTGTTAAATCAGTGGCACTCAGAGATATATTACATTTGAGCCATTGATAATAATGAAGTATTATTAAATGACAACATCATGTTAACTACTTAATAATAATTTATTATTAAATAATAATTAACAAAAATCCATATAACTGTTATATGCCTTTTAAATATTTTCTGTGATATTAAATATACTTTCTAATATAGAAATTGCAAATCTTGAACCTCTCTAGATTACAAGCAAAAAAACCACATGTGCCATCTCTTATTAAAGTGAATGATCAATTAAGGAATATTTTGTGACACTGGATTAAAGACCCTAAGAACTAATAGTGATTACAATGTAATAATTAGTATGGAATTATAGACAATTTTGGAATACATAAAACTAGTTTTTTAAAAGTTCTCTAATCCTATATTGAAATAAAGCACTGCATATAACCATATGAATTTGATTACAAATGAGGCTGTGAGTTATCTTGAGGACAGGATGAATGATGGGAAAGTGAAAAATTTCCCAAGATGGTTGAAAGACTTGTATACAGCAAGACCATATTGCATAAGAAATAACTGACATAGTCACCACATTTTGAAAAGGTGCAATGGGAAGTCATGTTTCCACGTTCAATGATAGAATATCCTTACCAAAATAATATCGGTGTCCAATATGGAGAACAGTGGATGGGAGAGTGTCAAAAAGGGACGGGATAAAAAGATGAGCAGGTTGCTTTCTTCCTTCCCCCTTAAATAGACCCCACACACACCTAAAGAAACTGAGTCTGAAGTAATGGAAAAAAGCTGTAGTTGTTGGTCTTCGTCTGTAGAATTCCTCCATGTCTCCCTCTTATGTCCCTTGTTCCCAATTCCCCTAATTTCTTGGCACATTTTCTTTAATTGGATTCTCTGTCTCTTTCATATCCCCAACTTTGCTGAGCTGGTTTTAAGCCAGCAACTCTGCTTTTCACTTGTGCTACTCCTCCATGAATTGATTATTGATGAATTAATTATCCACCTATGACCTCATTCACAGTAAGTCATGAGTAAAAGGCATCCATCCACTCCTGTTCCCTGATGTAGCCCAGTAGAGCCTGCACCAATACAGCTGTGGCCTGACCAGTCACTATATGATTATGAAAGGAGAGCCAACTTAAACTAAAGGAAATTATTTTGAATAAGATCCATCCAAATCAGAGCACATATCTCACCATATTCAGATAGCTGAGGATAGTTGTCCATCCCTCTACTAACCAATCACTACCTATGACACAATCTGGCTTCTTTTGTAATTCTTGGTACATAGAAGCTTCTCAGAAATTATTTGATGAAAGGATGGATAAATGAATACATAAATTATTATAAACACTTGCTATAAGATCTAAGAATAATTACACTGGTTGTTAAGGGTGTGCATGAAATAACAAAATATAATGAATCCTTAATTAGTAGAATATATTTAATGATTTCCATTTACATTTATATCAAGAAAAAAAAAGGAAAAAGCAACCCAGCACATCTACTTTTCATCACTTTTCAAACATCTGTGGTTTAAAAAACAGCTTTGAAAATAGTTACTTGCCTCGGGTAAGGTCTGACTTCTGCTGTATAAGCAGTAAAATATTCTAAATCCTTACACACTAGTACATATCCTCATAGAGGGCAGTTAATACTAATTAGGACCAAATCTTCCCATTCTGGTTCTTGTAGGACTATATAGATGTATGTTCAACACAAAACATATTCAAAATTTTTTTGAAAGAAGTAACAGATGCATCATCCCAATTTCTTGGAAAAACAAAACAAAACAAAACAAACTGCACTCTAGAATTCCTAAATAAGAATGTTAACAGAAATGGTTAATGGAGACAGCATGGGCTCGCATTTAAAATGCTTACTGTTTAGCAGGAGAAAACATCCTAAATACAGTACTTCTCCATCAGCTCAATGTTTTTTGTTTCTTCAGATTGATAGGCTGGATGTGGATAGCTTGTTTAGCAACATTGAGTCGGTGCATCAGATATCAGCCAAGCTGCTGTCATTGTTGGAAGAGGCCACAACAGACGTGGAACCGGCCATGCAAGTAATTGGTATGTTTATTCTCTTCTCGAGTTCTACAATACAACAGGAAATAATTTTGTAATAACCTCCCTTTACTTTGGTTTTTTGTTCCTGACTCACCATGCTTCCCAGGAGATATATAAATGCTAAACCCATCTTTGGGCTCATTGTAATTATACAGACTCTGTATTTATTTTCAAATGGGTTTATATCCATTTGCTGAAGTCCCTCAGTAGCACAAAACACACCATTTGCTTTTTAATTTCCAATCTTTCAATCTCTTTGCTTTCCAGATGTTCTGTAATTTTTTTAATGGCTAACATTTACTTGATCCTTAAAGAATTAATTATTTAAATATTCTAATAGCTTTACTGATTTTTCATTACAATGTTTTTTAGATCTTATGCCCATCAACCAATTTTTTTAGATTATAAACTTCTTACATAAGGAATATAAAACTATTAAAGGAATGTAAGTTATTAAAAATTTATACAAGTTCTACTTTTTTCATGCTCTCTTTTTTTCTATATTATTTACCTTCCAAATATGTTTTTACTCTCAATCAGATATATTTTCTTACTCTGGTAGGATTTTCAAAAATAACAACAGAAAATACAATTTGAAAAGTATCGAGCCAAATTTTTATGCTCTCCATTTCTTGGGAATTTCCAAAGGAATATATGCTATGAACTCCTTAAAGGCAGTTTGCACTTCAAGACATCATACAAAGTGCCATGTAGGCTAAGAGTTTTTAAAATTATCGTTTCTCTATTTCACACTTAATATACAATAACTCTTCATTACAAAAATACTAAAACAATTCAGGAGCACATAGAGTAACGGTAAAATTTCCTTTCATATATCCCTCCAATGCCACTGCCTTCTCCACAAGTAACCACTTGTTTGATGTAGATCTTTACTTTGAGATACACACACAAAGACTACACACAAAGACTACACACAAACACCTTATGTCTTTACTGATTATGTCTTTGTTACCTTTTATTTGTTAGAGTTATAAAAATGTCATGAAACTGGTCTTGTTTAATATTTATAGAGAACCAAAGTTTCATGAGCAAAGCTGATCAAAGAGATGAAATATGGTGAAAGAAATGACTGGGCAATAAGGCCAACCCACTCAGAAAGATTTCTTCCACAGATAGGTTTAAATTCAATTGTTCTTTGTGATAAAATGTCCCCAACAAATTGTAAAAATATTTCCTAAAAGAAGAACTCTACTCATTACCACACTAATTCATTAGTGTGAATTCACTGGCCATTCATTTATTAATTCAATCAAAAACTAGTTATGAAGTAGCAGCATATTCACAAGATTCGGTACTGTACGACATTTCTTGGTATCAAAAGTTGAAAGGGCTCATTTCTGTCTTTCAAAAACATTCAATCAAACAGCTCCTTGAATTGAAGGTGTGGGTATAATACACCATCAAAGCAGTTTCTACACTACTGCAAACCTTGGAGGATAAAGAGAACATTTCTAGATGGAGACTCCAAGGATTCTTGAAGATGTTACTTGGGCTTAAAGTATAGGTTCTATTTCAACAATAGGGTCCATGTTGAGGAGAAGATTCCAAATGGAAATGACAGCAAGAAAAACAAGTATGAAACAAATGCCAATTGCCAAGCGTGTCTAGGAAATGAAGAGTGATCAAGCTGGAGTGAAAGACTGATGTAAGCAAGAAATGAGAAATGAACCTGAAAGAGCAGAGTAGGGACTGGCAGCACTTGGAAATGAAGTTTGGAATTTACCGTACAGGTAATAAAGAGCCATTAAAAGATTTCTGGCAAGGGTGTGATGAGACACAAAAGTTTCTGGAGAGAGAAAAATATGGTAGGTCTGAACAGAATGCAGAGGAGGAACTGAGTCCTAGACTAGTCAATAGGTTGCCATAAGTAATATGGGCATGTGGTAATAAGCATTGAGGCTAAAGGAGATACAGTGAAAATTTTTAAAAATGGGGTCATTTCAAGAGAAATGTAGAAGAAAGCATAAACAAGTTGTTGATTCATGTGCTGAAGTCAAAAACAATTCCAGATTTAAGGTGACCATGTATTGTGGTTTGTCTAGAGCATTCTGATTTTAGTGTATTATGTAAGCATTCAGTCCAGTTTAGCATTTGTCATGGACCTTTCCTTTTTAAAAATTATTATTATTATTAGTTGCATCAGAAGAGGTTTTATAAGACCTTTACATCATACTTCAACTTCTGACACAATCTCTTTTAGTAGAGTGTAAGAGGCATGTGCAGTTAACGGTTCTCACTGTAACACATGGTAAACTCTGAAACATAGTCCATCTCTCCTATGTCAACCTTTTCTAGTCTCAAGGAAAGTTATATCTTTCTTTGAATTGCCGCATGCAGGGAAGTGGCTGATTAAATGATGCTATTTGGATATGAACAGCTAGAAACTGCTAACTCCTTTCTGTTCTGGTGGTTGTGGATGGGTTGGATGCTGCAGACCCTGCCATCTACTGGGTGTAGCAGCTAGTTGTGTCATGACCCACGCTGGGTGGCCCATGTCATGACCTATGAGAGGCATGAAGCCATCGGGATGCCAGTCAATGGGGTTAATGGGACACGTTATTACAGAATAGATGTAAATAAAATATGTATGGAAATTAGGGCCTGAGAAATCACGCTACAGAGTGTCTAGAGGCTCTTGCTATGGTAATTTGGTTACCTATTGCATGTTATAAATTGACAGCTCTTTTACAAATTTTTTGGTTATGTTTCATTCTGAAATAAACCTTTTCAGAAGCAAGAATTTAATATATTCATGTTTGTATTAGTCCGTTTTCACACTGCTATAAAGAACTACCTGAGACTGGGTAATTCATGAAGAAAAGAGGTTTAATTGACTCACAGTTCTTCAGGCTTAACAGGAAGCAAGCCTGGGAGGCCTCAGGAAACTTACAATCATGGCAGAAGACAAAGGGGAAGCAAGGACCTTCTCCACATTGTGGCAGGAGAGAGAGAGAGAGCGCGCTACGGGGGAAGTGCCATGCACTTTCAAACAACCACATCTCATGAGAACTCACTCACTATCACAAGAACAGCAAGGGGAAAGCCCACCCCCATGATTTAATCACCTCCCACCAGGCCCCTCCCCCATCACATGGGGATTACAATTCAAGATGAGATTTGGCGAGAGGACACAGAGCCAAACCATATCAATGTTTCAGAAAAATTTTGATTTTCTTTTTCTCAAGAAAGTTGCTGAGCCCATAACACACAAAATACCATCCATCAAAGGGTCCTCAATGCTATCATTGACCATTGACAATCAGAAGATAGAAATCTGCTGAAGCAGCAGCAATGTCAGCAGCAATGTCAAAGTTTAGTCATTGTTTTTAAAAGACTGTGCTCTAAGCAAGTGATTAAATGCATGCAGCTGCTTAAGGTGTGTTTACATTTCACTCCATGCAGCATGACTTTTCATTTAGGTCAGACAACAGTTTTCCTAAATTAATTACATTCATTTTTAATTCTGAGTTTCCTTAGGCCTATGAGAAGTATAAAACAATGGTTACTAATGAGTTGACACAATTAGCAAAAGAGTACTGCAAACAGTTAAATGATGACAGTTTTATATCAGTGTGAGCAGATGAATCGAATAATAGTTCCAGTAGCAGTTAAAATTTTAAAAATCCAATTCACAGAACCAAAGAAAAGCTTTTAGAAGTTTATCATGTCAATGGTGAATTTTCTGACCTTATTATAGACGCTACTGTCACTTTAACTTAAAAATTAAACATTGTGACTGCAAATGATAACATGAATACAAATATTAGTGGAGCACAGCATCACAGTAAAACAATGATTTTATTAAAATAAAAATCTATAGAGCAGACGTGTACTTGAAAATGATTGGTGTAATATGATGAAGTTGTGGAATTTATTAATTGAAGTAAAAACTGTAGTGAAAATTTGCATTTATTTTTATATACACAAAATTAGAGTGAATAACAATATCTGAATAATAAAGCTGATACTGAATTAAAAATAATCTTATGTATGAAACTATACACTCTCTTTCCTGCTGGTCATTAATCAGTCTTTGGAAATGTTTGATTCTTTGAAGCACCACTTTACAAATCAACCAGAGTGTCCTAACATGGCATTGGACTAATTTTGTAAACAAGGCCTCTGAAATTGAATTGCATTTTGTTAAAAATCAGTTGGAAGTCTTTAGTTAAGGTATTCAAGAAATGGAGAAAAGAACTTCAATTTTTAATCTTTACAAATAATCATTAAAAACAAAATTGCAAATAGGAAGACATTGAAATGTATCCCTATGAAAACAAGGAGTAAGTTAAAAAAAAAAAAAAGCAATGAGAGCTCATGTATAAAATATTTAACTTTGAAAGTCCATAATCATACTTTGGAAAATCTGACTTATGAAGAGAAGCCTTTGATGGAGCTCCTCTTTAGTAGGATAAAGTAATATTCTGTACCAGATTTCACAATCTACATTTGGGAAAATATTCCAAAATTACAAATAGAAACAACTTACTTGGTGAGTTTTATTTTGAAAAAAAAAAGAAAAAAAAAGAGAGAGAGAGAATGAAAGAAAGCAGTTCAAATGGAAGCAAAAAGATAATGCCTATGAAAATATTTCAGCTCAAATATTTACTTGTTTTAATATGTATAGATAATGAGAATTTTAAAAGCTTCTATTTACCATAATTTCCTCTGAGCTCAATAGATATTTCCTTGCTTATAAAGTATTTTCTCAATTTTAAATACTATGGTTTACAAATTTCAGTAGTAAAATAAATATGCTGATATTGAATTATAACCTGCAGAAATATCAATGAGTTCTTGCTGATATAAATAAATGTGGAGAAAGGACAGCTGTTCATTACAGATTTTAATTAATATAGAGAGAAAGAAGAATGGCTGGGCACAGTGGCTCACGCCTGTAATCCCAGCACTTTGGGAGGCTGATGCGGGTGGATCACGAGGTCAGGAGTTTGAGACCAGCCTGACCAACATGGTGAAACCCTACTCTACTAAAAATACAAAAACTAGCCGGGCGTCGTGGCACGCACCTGTAGTCCCAGCTACTCAGGAGGTTGAGGCAGGAGAATTGCTTGAACCCAGGAGGTGGAGGTTACAGTGAGCCAAGATCATGCCACTGCACTCCAGCCTGGGTGACAGAGCGAGACTCCATCTCAAAAAAAAAGAAAAAAGCAGAAAATGGAAAATCACATTCACATTACATAAACACCACAGTCAACTATTGCAAACAAAATCTACTGATTGATGCTATGTTTAGTGGGTGAAAGTTAGAGGAGAAACATACTTTTCATAGTCTCAAACTTTCTCCCCAAGTAATTATTAACCTCAAAGGGAAAGATGGTAACTTTACATTGAGAATCCTAGCAGGGGCCACCTTTATCTAGAGATCTAGAGTTAATTTTCCTTCTCTGACAATCGTATTTTGATATGTAAGATGTTAATATTGGTGAAGCTGGGTAAAGAGTATTTGAAAACTATCTGCACTATTTTTTTCAAATTTTCTGTAAATCAAAAATTCGTTCAAAATAAAAAATTGAAAACCATGATTTACAGAGAAAACTCAATTGAAGATTTTCATACTTTCAGATTCACTAATCATAGAATTCCAACTTTGAGGAAAATTACAGAAAATTTTATTTAAAAAATTAAGACAATGAGGCCATATTTGAAAAAGAATCAGTTAGAGTCTCATTTTAATATCCTTATCCTTTGTATCTGGGCTGGCCTTGCGACTTGCTTTGATCAATGAAATGAGGCAAAACGATGTTCTACAACAGCATTATCAGTTCTGCTTTCTGCTTGTGAAGGGAGAGGCCCAAACTGCCCAGCCATTCCAAGCAACACAGCCAAGGCCTCAGGCTTGAGAGTAAGGTCCTTGTCAGCTGGCCAGCTGGCCACTAGCCAGTCCACCAACTGACGGGAAACATAGATGTAAACCCCATCAATGCCAGTTAAATGCTGCCCAATTGTTGACCCATACAATTGTGAGCAAACGAACAGTTATTGTCTTAAGCTTTTAACTTTTGGAGTGATGCTTTTTTTTTTCCTGTGGTAATTGCTAACTAATACAGATTAACAGGTGAGAGATTAACTTATTTCAACTCATATGGTGAGGGAAAACTTGATTTGGAAGTGGTTTTTGAGCTTGCACTTGAAAGATTTAGAAAGGTGGAGATTGGGTGCAAAAGGCTTTCTATGAGAAATAGGGTAAAGGCCTCAAAGCAAGAATACAGGAAATTCTGAAAAAGGATAGCAGCAGCCCTATGTGACTGGAGCATAGTGCAGAGAAGGCCTCTCTGAGCCGAACGTTGTAGACACACCAACACGAGTTCACTGGCAATTTCCATTACTAAACCTTTTACCAAAGCACTTACATTCCATAAGATAAACCGATTGTTGGTGAGATGTTTCCAAAATTATGTTATCATAAATGAAAAGCACAGGTGTTCCATTTCTTTGTCCTTAGATGGCACAAATAAGAGTTTGTGATTCACAGCTGTGGTGCCGAAGGGAGAATTTTCCTGATACCTAGATAAACTAGGAAGAAAATTTTACTCAATAGTAACACTGGAGTTTGGATAAGGTTTAAGTTTATACACAGGCGCATATGCTTGCAGATCTGAGAGCTCTGAGGAAGTTGTCTGTACTGTCATGCCAAGATACAAAGTGGATTTTAAAATCTTCACTTAAGCACAGTGTCTAGATAGGAAATGGGTTTTCAATCTTTATAGATGGGAGTATGAAATGTGGCTCTTGTTTCCACTTAGATAGCAGTGTAGAGTTTAAGAACACATGGGTTTTAATATCAGGTTGACTTGGGTTACATCTCGGCTTGTCCTGTTGCTAGATGTGTGATCTTAGGCAAGTTACGAAACCTAATTGAACTTCAGTTTCTCATCTGGAAACTGGAGGCAATAATACCTATCCCATATGGTTTTTATGAAGATTTGACAAAATTATGTGTACAGAATGATAGCCCAGCGCCTATCACTAATTAATATCCAATAGATGATGTTATAAATTATTATCCCAAGAATATTAGATTTACACATCTATTTTAAAAGCCTGATTTTTTCTGTATGTAACAAGTGAATAAAATGTGACTTTTTCTCAGAGGTCCTGATCATGTTTTTCAAACAAATCAGATTTGCTGGATGTGTGTGATTTCTAGATGCTCCCAATATCTATGCATCTTGACGATTGATGGGTCTAATATGGTGACATACTTTTTTCTGTGAAGGGAGATTTAACATATCAAGTGTCATTTTCCCATTTGGTAGAGTGAACAGCAATGGCAGTAATTAGTGTCCAAAGATGGCCCTCAATGGACCATGCCTCCTAGTTCACATTGTTATATAGTCTAGTGTCATACTGACTCTGAACTGGCCCTCTGATTCACTATTACAATGTGGTGAAAATGACACTGTATCAGTAACTGGGCCCAAGCCTTAGGAAAGCCTGACAATTTCTACTTTCATAATTTTGGAAGACTGCCATTTAAAAAGTTGGGATACCTTACTGGAAGTATCATGGAGAGAGACAGCAGATGAGACTATGTAGAGTGAGAAAGTGGCACAGCTATCCCAGAATCCCAGCAGAGGCCAGCCTCCCAGCTGTTCCTGCCAAGGCACTAGATTTGTGAAATTAGTCATCTCGGACATTAAAACCCAGATAAGCCCTTGAATGACTCAGCCAGAGTGGATGTCAAGTGTAGCAAAAGAACCACATAGTTGAGCCCAGTCAATCTACAAAATTGTGACAGAAAATAAAAATGGCTGTTGTTTCAAGATACTAAGCTTTGGGATGGTTTGTTACATAGCAATAAATAACCCAACAGCAATTGTCCTCTTATATGTGTTTGCATATTATAATGTTTCAAAGTATTAAAACAAGACTGTCATGAACATGCTTGAGTCTACTTTACTTGCTTACCTCATGCATAGCGTGCTGAGAATCAGACTGAAAGAAGCTTTTGATAAAGGAATTGTAATTTCTTGTATGCATTTTCCTGAGGGTGACTCTATCCTTGGAGAGAAATAATTTAGAGCTTTCTGTTCTTTGAAGATGTAGTATGTGATGCACTGTTGTTCTATAGCAGTGCTTTGTTTTCCTAAAGCAATGTTTCTTGTAGGTCCCTGAAGTAGGAATCTGTGCCTTTAGCAGTGAGTTTGTGAGAAGAGTACTAGTTGCTGACAATTCATATCATAATGCTCTGTGGGAGATACTACATCGGAGCTCACTTAAATGACTTTTTCAGTATTATTATTGTGTGTAAGTGTGTGCATGTTTTACTCAGGACACAGATAGGCTTGACCTGGTTAATTTTGGCCAACTGGGACAGGTTGGGAGGGTCCTAGACCTGCATACTTGAATGTATGAGGTCAGTGCGGAGGTTTGGGGGACACCCAGATGCAACAGTTGAAAGATCAGAATGCAAATGTTAGAAGTAATAGGAAAGCTGTCCACTTTGGAGAAAATGACAATGGGGAAATGGTGTTTTCAGGATCAAGGATACACCAATCCTCACAAGAAAGAAAAAATCAGCAGGAAGCAGGTACCAGGCTGTAATATGGGGGTTGGACTTCCAGTCTCCTGAGCGGGGTGAATATGGGTCCCAGTGCTGCCAGGACTTATTTCTTACAATAAAAATAAAATAAAGGTGGCTTAGTAAAAAGTCTTACAGTTCTGATTTCTGAGGAGAATGGTAAGTTCTAGGATGCTATGCTGATGGAGCCTGCCAGTGGAAGTCAGTGGCTTAGCTGTGCCAGGAAGAGTATTGGAGAGTTGAGGTCAGATTTGAATGGACCTGCGAAAAGTCACATATTGCACAGGATACACATAGAAATACATTTCTAAATCCCAGGAAGGAATGTAAGAGTCTGTGAGTTCCTGAACACTTTCCCAGCCTCCAGGAAGCTAAAATGAGAAGTGCATAGAAAGAGTAACAAACCTTGAAGGTGCCCAATAGCCTGGAAAGAGCATGGCCTTTGAAGTGAAACAGATCCAAGTCTTAATCCTGGCTGTCATCACTAGTTTGATGGCTGTGAGCAAGTCACTTGAGCCAGTGAGGATTGCGTTTGCCTGCCTGTAATAGAAAGCTGGCCAACAGGGTTTGACCAAAAAGGGGTTTATTTTTCTCACGTCACAAGAAATCCGTAACTCACGAGTCCAGGACTAGTGCAAGTGCTTGCTGTTCCTTCAAGCTCTTCCCTTCACAATGCTCAGCATGTGGCTTTTGATATCATCCCTTAGATGGCTACTCCATTTCCAGGCATCACTTCCTAAAAACAATGAAGCAAAATCACCTCTTCAGAAGGCTTTTTTCATTTTGGGGGAATATAACCATTTTCCCAGTGACTTCTACATATATCTCATTCTATTTTGCACACGTGTGATTTCATTTCACATACATACACACACAAACACAACTTTGCACACACACTTGGCCATCTAAATACCAGAGATTTGGGGAAAGGTCAATATTTTTAACTGGGTGTGTTACCAGTCCAAATTCTATGCCTTTGGAAGAAGGAAGAACAGATAAGTAAACAGCAATGGATTCCACATGCATTTATTCATCTTTTCAATGGGGATAACAAGACTTCCATGGCAGGAAAATATCAAACATTGGGCATAACCCCTCCAGAATGTACGCTCCATGAGGGAAGGAATTCTTGTCTGTTTTATGACTGTTGTGTCACCAGCACCCAGAACAGTGTCTTTAATAACTATTTACTGAATGGATGAAATTAGAGATAATAGTAAGTGTGCAGTGCATTGGCTGGCACACAGAGGGTCCAGGAGGTGATTGTTGTTACTGTCGTCACTGAGTCTGTCTGTGGTCAATGTCATTGCCAAATGTCACTTTCAAAAGTCAATGTCATTTCCAGAGATTGCTAGGTAATATAGAGCAACTAGCTACAGCAGAGGCAAGCTTTCTCAAGAGAGGTATTTACTAACATGAGATAAACGGAAAATCATGGATTGGTCTAAGACAGGGTTTTCCTCAGTGTTATCAACCTTACATTAAAAAAAGTTATTGTACCTTTTCCTGATCCAGCCAGCAAAAACTTTCACTTTCTCAGAGAACCAATGTTGCCTCAAGATGTCAGCTGTTAAAGAATCCTGACCTGAAGTTAAAGCGTCTAGAAGTCAACAAGGTTCAGGAAGACACCGTGAGCTATCATCAAAATATACAGCTGTATTTTTGAATGTTAGAACAGGACTAATATTTAAAGAGCATCTATTCCATTACTGAGACAAAAACAGTAAGAGCTGATTTGCCCAATTTATATTAGTAACTGTGGACACTCTCAGAAGGGACTCTAGCTCTTCCAAATATAGGCCAGAGCTTTTTCCTCTCCAAACATTTACCCTCTCCACAGCCCACTAGCACCCCCCAGTTTGTCCTGCTCAGCTGCTAGCCACCTTCCATGGCTAGATGTGCTGAGTGGATGCCACCTTAGCTTCAGAACGGCCCCTTCTTTGAGAGCCCCACCATAATTATGACATCGTCTTCCCTGGCACTGGACACAGAGATGATCACGACAGGTTTCCATCCTCCACTCTGCTCTTTTCCTTTCTCTGTTTCTCTCTTTAGGGTCCAGCTCCCTTCATTGGTCCCTCTTCCTCATCTCTCATTCCCTCCTAAACCCAACCCTCTAAAAATGCTATTACCACATCACCAGGGACCTCAGAATTGTCAAATCCAATGGACACATATTTTTTCTGAACTTATCTTACTCTAGTTCTTCTGAAAAAAAATTTTACCAAAATATTCCCGATATCAAGAGAGAAATATCATAAGCCTCAGGAAGTATGGAGTTATGATCTGAAGCTAGAGCAACAGGCATGAAATAACTTGGAAGTCTCATTTTGTCGTAAGCATTCATGTCAGTTTTCCAGTCTACTCTTCTAGGAAACCAGTGTTTTTTTCTTCAAATTTCTTAATAAAATTGATACTCATGGGATACACTTGTTTTAATCCCATGGCTGCATGTCCCAACTGCTGCCTGTATTTGGTTTGAATATTATAACCCTAGCCAGGGTCTCTTGGGTATCCGCAGCAGCAGTTTTATCCCCTAGGCTAGGTAGAAGCTAAATGAGACTGAAGGAAAGGGAGTGTGGCTTTAAGCAGCATTTACTCTTTCAGTTTCCTTCTTCTCACTTCCTCTCCTCGTTTTATGCTCCCTTGGAGAACAGAATGAGGCTAGGAAGGAAAGGGAGACAGTATCAGATGATCTGGCATTTGGGCTGGCGAATCTACTGCCTTGTTTAGTCACGGCAGCTGGACTCCCATCCAAGGAGGATAAGAAGACCGCAGGGAGCAACCCTTGAACTCGGGGTGAAAGCTGCCAGGAAAGCTCTTTCACTGGAGATGGCATACCATGGAGCTTTCACTCAGCTTTGTGTGTCACTCAGGGAAATGACAGTCAGAGGCCTGTATTGTTGCACCCAGATCTCAGACCTTCTTTCCAGAGAGTGGGCCATCTCTACCCTCTGTTCATCCCACCCCCTTCTCTGTATTCTAAATACTCTGCCTTGACAACAAGTTTTATTTAGAACCACAGATATTTTCGGGATATACCTCAGGCCACAATTTATACATGAGATTTTAACTAAAATTACTTTTGTAAACATTATCTTAGTTGGTTTTTAGAATTGAACTTACTGCATAGTTTTCTTATTAATACAAGCAACATCCAACTTTATATCCTCCATAACTAACAGTTCATGTCATATTTTCATATAATTTTAAAATGAAATGTAAAAATGGGTAGTATAGAGGGGGCCTTAACTCATCAGGATTTCTCCCAAAATATTTTCCTGTCAAAGAGAAAACAAAACAAAACACAGTGAGTAGATTAGAATTAAGTTCAGCTGGGAGAAACAGAAACAAAAACAAAACATCACTAGCATAATAAGACAGATGTTGATTTCTCTAAGTGTAAAAGTCTGAAGGGGATGTATTCTAGAGCTGTATGGCAGCTCTGCTCCACAAGGTGCTCTGGGATGCAAGCTCCTTCCAGCCCACAGCTCCACTCACCAAGAGATGGCTGTTATCTTCATTGACAAGGTAAAGGTATTAATAGTATCCAAATCCTAGGTAGCAGATCGAGACAAGGATGAAGACAGTGTAAAGGCTGAGCCAGCTGCCTCTTGAGGAAAATTCCTGGACATTGTCATAGGACACTTTCATTTATATCCCACTGTGGGCTTTAATTACATGGCCACACCAACTGGATGGGAGGATGGGAAATGTCATTTTGATTTGGGGCAGCCAAAACTTCTATTTCTTTAGAAGCAGATTATGACCATGGGGAGACAGCTAGCAAGCTCTGTTACCCAGAACCCTACCAACTTAATCAATCTTGGCAGTATTTCTCATTATTTTGTTCTTGTCCTTCCTCATGCTGATCCTTCTTTGTGGCTATGCCTTCTCAGGCTTCTCTGCAGTCTCTTTTTCTTCTATACTGTCCTCAATGTTAGTGTTTGCCACCATCTGGTCCTCAGGCACTCTTTTCTTCTCACTCTGTGAACACTCTCGCATGACCACATAAATTCATGTCTTATACTACCCAATTTTTACAAACCTACATCTCTGTCCAGGATATTATTTTCTTAAATTCTAGATTAATATATCCAATTTCCTAAAGGGCTTCACTGCTTGAATATACAATAAGCAACTCAAACTCAATACATCTGAAATTAAACTCATCATCTTTCTCATTAAACTCTGTTAGGCCATCAGTGTCTACCCACATGGTCACTTAAACCACAATTCTGGGATATGCCTGGAATCATCTCTCACACATGTTCAATGTCCATTTTTCTCCTTTCTTCTGCATCCTCCTTGCTTTTGCTTTGCTTTAGTTATAGCTAACTTCTATTGTGTATTTGCATGTGCCAGCTACTGATGCAAATATATTACATATTTTAACTCGTTTAATCTGCAAACGACCGTACTATTATTATCTCCAATTTACAGATGAGGAAATTAAGGAACAGTTAAGTAACTTTCCCAACTGTCACACATCGAGTAAATGGTAAAACCAGAATTTGAACCCAGGAAGTCGACTCTAGTGCACTCTCTCTTAACTGCAATAACTTTCTGTTTTAGTCCCTCATTGTTTATTTACTTTATTTTTATAGACACCTTTCAATTTGTTTATCTTCTTCAACCTCACCAACTCCTCCCCAAAATTCCGTCTTTCATACAAATAACTACCAGAATAGTTTTTCTAAAACACAATCTGGTCAGTTATCTAAAAATCCATCGGTGCTTCACCATCACTTTCAGGCGAAAGTTTCACCTCCTTAATGTTGCACAAGGCCCTTTATGATCTGGCCCCAGCCCACCTCTACAGTCCCTTCTGGAACTTCCTCACAGACATGGTCCCATCCAGCCACACTAGATCCTTCCAAGTTTCTGAACAGATCTTACTGTCCACACCTATCTCCTTGCTTTTTGCACTCACTCAGAGGTCCTATGTCAAAAGTACACTGTTATGAGCATTGCTCAAAGCTCCCCAAGTGCTGAATAGGTAACCCTCTGTACTTTATTTACTTTTCACATAGTATGGTAAATGAAAGTTCAGTCTTCTCTCTCTCCCTTGGTGTCCTGTATAATTTCCTTGAAGGAAGAGTTGGTTCTTTGTATCTACAGTACCTACCAAAGTGTTCAGTGCATGATGATCATCGAGTAATTTTCAAAAAAGGATGAACTAAGGAACACAACTGCTTCTTCCCTTTTATGGCATTTTCCTAAACAAAACCCGGGACAAGGAGATCCCTTGAAAATCACTGACTTTACCCTTGTTTACTTACCTGCATGGGAAATTCATCTTGGAGCAGGATCACAATACTATAATGGCCACCTGGTTTGGTATGGCACATGTTGGGGCTGCACGTGAGGGTATGGAAATAGAAAGAGGAACATATGTTTATTCACATCAGTAAAGGGAACAAATTGAAACATAGGAGTCATGGTATCCCATAATATCAATATTTTGGGAAGTTATTTTTAATGAAGATAACTAAGGAGACTTAAAAGGGTGCATTGTTTTTTCTCCTTTGCATGGCGATTGCTTTTTGGGGATGCATATGCAGAAATTCTTGGGTTGTAGAATTTTTAAAAAGAAGAGCACACTAGTTTTATTAATTTTACAGGATTCTGGTGCCTTTGTGACAGGCAACCACAAGTGAAATTACCTTCAATGGTCTTGGCTTAGTCTCTTCTCTGCTCCTAATCATCCCCTTAAACCCACATACATTAGACAGAGCGGTTGTCCTTCACCACTAAAGAAATGCAGCCAAGAGTTATGTTACCGTGGAAACAGAATCACTTTTTGCTGCAAGACACACTGCTTCATCTGCACTATTATGAAGCAGAATACATTGGTAGGGCTGGGAGGAGAATAAAATATTCTGCCTGCCAGTGTTGTACTTGGCCTTTGGGTGAATAAATGACTTTCAGTTAGAGTACTTAAATATCTTTTAACTTTAATAATTATTATTAGAGCCTCAACAGAATTTTACTTGGAAAAGAGTAAAAAAAAAAAAAAAGATTCTTCTGTTAAAGGAAGAGCTATAAATTCTTTCAAACTACACCACTCCTGTTAAAGAAAATGCAAGAGAATTTACAATTAATGGGTTCATTGTGTATAAAGATAAGTGCTTTAGTTCTTCTTTGTTTTTTGACTTTCTGATTTGATCACCTTGTGGATTTGTGAGATTGTCCTTACCTCTTTCCTTTTTTGGTCTCTGCTTTTAGCTTCTTTGTAGTGAGCACACTCATTTACAGCTTCATCTTGTGTTGGGCTGTGTGTATGCAGGTCCACTGTTGTTGACTTGCTGCTGAGCGTCTAGCTAAGTCTGTGATCTAAGCCTTTCACCAGTCCTACTTCTGGGCCCTCCCAGCCAAAGCCACTAGTTCCCATTTGCTACCTGGTTCTGCTACTGGGAGGCTCCCTTCACCTTATGCCCAACCCTAAATTCAGTCATGGTTCTATTTTGTTTTCTTTCCTCTACTTGATAGCTCTTACTGTTTGTGTTGTTATCAGTGTTGAAGAACAAATCTATATGACCTGCACTAGTTGAAGGATGAACTCTACAGAATATCAGAAACAAAACAAGAATCCTGTGTCCTTCAGCCCCAAAGATGCTCACAGTTATTGAGTTTTCTTATAGGTCCCCAAAAAGCACTACTAAAACAAACAAACAAAAACCTTAAAACACACACACACACACATGCACACAAACACACACACACTGGCATGTGTGCACATTATCTCACATTACTTCACAGTCTAACTATAAGCATATAATCACAGGAAAATCCCACATCATGAAAAGGAAAAATATTTTATTGGCTGTAAATAAATTAGAAAAGAATGTGATACTTTAAAAGTGTTAGTGTTTTAATTCTAGAGGTAGCAAAGCAACCTTAAGAGACAAATGACAATTCTTGAGCAACTAGTCAGTGGTGGCCACTTTTTATATCTATCACCCCATTTCGTTCTCAAATGAATCTCAATGGCTACTATTATTTTTATTTTACAAATAAAATTAAGGCACTAAGACTCAAATAATTTATTTTAAAAAATCATTCTCTGATTGTATAATTCATCCACGTAACCAAAAATGACTTGTACCCTAAAAGCTACTGAAATTTTAAAAAGTCATTCTCAAATTCCCCACACAAACCCTAAATTGTTTCTGATTTCAAGTTTAGTGTTCTTTCCAAGTGCATCACCTCATACAGTGCTCAGCAAAGCTCTGAATTGGGTGGCTGGGGTGGGGTATGTGCTAAAATCCAAGGAAAAAATAAGAATACGGCCTCTAATTCTGCCTTTCCACCTCTAGACAGGACTTCGGGAAAATCATTTATTTGTTTCAAACTCAGATTTATTCATCCTGAATTAATATGGATAAATAACCTCTTATCTCTTCATGCAAGTAGGAAGTTAATGTGTGAAAAACATGTTGAAAATACTAAGGGCACTTTTATTTCTGTGGAAAGAATGACTTACTCCTGTTAACTACAATAGGTCCAGATTAATAGGTCCAGATCACTGTCAATGTATTCAGCCATCCCAATTAATTCAGCCACCAAATCATTATTAGTCTCCAATTTGCAAGTTTTGAGAGCTGACCCTGTCACATATTTCTTGGATATCTGCCAAATAATTTATATAGTGCTGGGTTGAATAGTGGATGCATAATACTTATCTTTAAGTAATGAAGTGTGGATCAAATCAAACTATTGTCCAATATCTACTTTAGCCACCAGTTATAGACCCTATTTCATCATAATATCAAAAAGGATTCATTAAATGCCTGGATACAATTAGTCTAAGTTGCTTTACGAAGATACAGTCATAACCTTGGTTCATGGTATTAAACTGATTTTTAAAATAATGACCTATTTTATTATCACATAGAAGGAAATATTTTATTTCTCTAAAGTCCACTGCTTGCCTTTCAGAGAGCCTCAGGAAATATTAGTGCAGTAAATATTGAAAAATACTTACCCAGCACTTGAAATTTCACCTTCTGTATCTCTTATAAATTAACAAAAAATTGCTTCATTTTGAGCATTTCATATGTATTTACTATACTATGAACTTTACAAATACCACCTCTTTTAATTTTTACAAACACTCTCTAAAATTGAATCTATTTGGTGTCATCAGGTTTAAAGAGTAAAAATAAGTTGCTCAAGTCACAGTGCCAGTCTGTAGCACAGCCTGACTCAAACCATACACACCAACTCTAAACTGCAACTCTTTTTTTTTTTTTTTTTTTGGAGATAGAGTCTTGCTCTGTCACCCAGGCTGGAGTGCAGTGGTGCAATCTCGGCTCATTGCAACCTCTGCCTCCCAGGTTCAAGCGATTCTCCTGCCTCAGCCTCCCGAGTAGCTGGGGCTACAGGTCACCTGCCACCACGCAGATTTTTGTATTTTTAGTAGAGACAGGGTTTCACCATATTGGCCAGGCTGGTCTCGAACTCTTGACCTCGTGATCCACCCACCTCAGCCTCTCAAAGTGCTGGGATTATAGGCGTGAGCCACTGCACCTGGCCACACTGCAACTCTTAACCACAATTCTGCACATCAACCTTGTGCGTAAAGTTACCTTTGAGAAAACCAGTTTTCTTTTGCTGCCCATCTCTGATAACTTGTTCATCCTTTGTTTTATAAAAGAAAAAAAAAAGGAAAGACAGAAAAAGAGAAAGAGCAAAGAAGGAAAGCAGGGAGAGAAGGAAAAAGGAAAGAAAAGAAAGAAAAGGAAAAAAAAAATCACTCAATGTTTTCCACCCTTCCTGAATAACCTGGGGATAAAGCAGGTCCCATCCAACTTTTTGACACGAGTCGACATTGTTGAAAATAATCATGTGACGTGCCAGCTTTGTCTGATGATGTCGTTTTGCCTTTGTTTTGCATTTATCAGGAGAAGTATTCTTGCAGATTAAAGGGCCACTGGAAGATATTTATAAAATCTACTGCTATCACCATGATGAAGCACATAGTATACTGGAGTCCTATGAAAAGGAAGAAGAGCTGAAGGAACATTTGAGCCACTGTATCCAGTCCTTAAAGTAAGGCCTTTTCAAATGATGATTCCCATCTCCTCTCAGTTGCCTAGCAGGGAACATTTTAAATGGATGTAGATGAAAGGTCTCACATAAATCCTATGTTTTATGAGACTTGCTGGGAGCTCTGCTTTGCATTCCCTTTATAAAAAGCTGGCATGCCAGAAGCCCTGATTGACTTTTTTTCCCCCTGCGAGAATGACTAAAAATAACATGGGAGAAGATTTAGAGCTCTGCAGAGATTGAAAAATGCAATATCAAAATATAAAATGTGGAAGAAAAGCCTCTTCTTAAAGCTATTGTAACTTGCCTGGCCCCATGTAGTTCAAGGAGTATGTGAGATAACACGTGGCCCCGTGACGACTGGAGCACATGGGTTAATGGAGTTAGGGGAATGGCCTACGACTCTGCATGGCCGTCTTCTTTCCCCAAACTCACTGTGGGGAGATGGGTGAAGACAAGTCAGGCCTTGCTAAAGTTAATTTCAGAACAATTACTCATGCCTTCCTTTCTCATCTCTAAAACATTGGTGGGGGTGCTACACAATGTACTTTTTCTTTTCTAGAGGAAGTATCTATTCACTATGAAAATCTGAAAAATATAACAAAGTATGTGTAGGATAAAAACCCCTTGCTGTTTCACTATTAGCCCCTTTCTTCTTAATAATCAGTTTCTTCTGATATTATTTATATGTGTAAATGTGGGTATGTGTTTGGATTGATTCTTTTAAATGTAATTGGTATCTTACTGAATATGCAGTTTCCTACCACAGGAAGCTTAAAGCCAAAATCACTACCATACTCCACATCTTACCCAGTTGCTCTCTTACAGACTCTCACTTGCAAGTAGTATCCACTGTCAAATAATTTTGATTAGACCAGGAATTAAACAACCACAGAGAGCTGTGGTGTATAAGTCACTGCACACCCATCTGATCCTGTAGCACACCTCCCCTGTTTACTCTGTGTGGTGGGGGAAAGAGGGATCCCCAACAGGGATGGGGATGGGGATCCTAACGTGGTACAAGAGGTTTTTAGCTGCATTAAATTGAAATCATGATGCTACTCTGGAGGAGGCGTTTCCCGGCTAGAATTGGGTCTGAAAGTGAGTTTAAAATGAGCCCAGTGAATTTTTTTTTTTTAATAAATAAAATTTCAACTTTATTGCCCTCTACTGGTCATTAAATTACTGCGGTTTCAAACCATTCTTCATGCCATGGAAAAGAAGAATTCAAGTCACCAAATCTTAAGCATTTATTTAGTGTTTGTGCTGTGTCAAGCGTAGTTCTGGGGGCTAAGTATACAAAAGTAAATAAGACTTAGACTCTGCCCTAAGGAACTCAATATGATCAATTAAGTCTTAAATATAAGATGTAATGAGCAAGTAGCTCTATTTAATTATTTCTATTTTCAGTTTAGTTCAGTGTTAGCATATCATTTCAGAGAAACATTCAAATTTGAAGTTGTGTTCATTTTAATAAATTCATAGAAGCACGGTCCTCTAAGTGTTCAGGTGTTTTATTCTTTGGGAAAAAAAAGGAAATGGTGTTATCCTGGGTTTGAATGAACACCTTTCCTACCTTAAACAAGTGGCAAGATCTGATCCAATAAAAGCTGGAGCCATTTTCCTTCTTCGGGTTCTAGAACTAAGAGTGAGAAATGTCACAGCAAGTGAACATTTAGCACCTTTGATCACCCCCACCCAATGCCAGCCCTGGGGATGGAGGTCCTTGCCTGAAAAGAATGTGGTGCATCTACTTTAGGCATGCGCTTCTAACTGTTCACCAGAAGTGGAGCAATCTATTCAGAGAGGAAAGAACATCAGTTTATTATTCATTAAACTTTTAACTTTTAAGAGAAAGAAACAGAACCTGCCAGAAGATTCCACTAGGCAGTATAGCCCAGTATCATATCCCCAAAAAGCAGCTAAAGGCAGAGGTGATTTTAGAACCTCATGAAGTCTCAGTTACTGAAAATTATTTTCAGATCCAATGGCTTATTTGGTCTTTTTCTGCAAGTTTCAGGTAATTCCCCTGGCCATGCCCCAAATTTTGGGTTTAGAGCTATTCTGATTTTAGGTAACAGTTGCAGGCAGTGGAAGGTGTTAAGGTTTAGAAAGCAAAAAAGCCAAAAGAAGGAGTATTGGCACAACTATTTCTTAAGGGAAAGAAAATCAAATAAAATAGCTGAAGTTAGAGCTATTTTCCCAAAAGTTGCCTTTCCATGAAAATAAAGTTAATGATGGATTGTACTGGTCTGCCTGAAGGCTGACGGCAGTAGAATTATTGACATTACTATAATACTGACCTCAATCGAGCTAAGCTTTAAATTCTGAGAAACAGGTTTTCAAACAGGTTTATAGGCCAAAGAGAGTCTGGAACACCCTAAGGGCTTGGTTTCCCTGGCCAAGTAATCAGTCAAAGCTATTACTGTCACTCTGCCTTTTCCTTGTGGCTAGATAACACAGCCCAAGTGCAGTTGCCAATTTCTAATGAATACTAGGTGTGGCCTCCATTTTATCCTGTGCAAGAGGATATTGGAAATCTTTGTTTGAAGCAATATCCACGAGAGAGGTGGCTTCATGCCTCAGAAGTTAAGGTGGATTTTAAAGCAATTTAGGCTGCTTTTTAACCAAAATTACAGTATGTTTATTGAGGGCCTAATAAATATTTAATAAGAGTGCTAAATAATGTTGAAAATTTTTTTTTAAATATATAAGCATAGTTCTTGCCTCTCAGAAACACAAACTCTAGTTGAGGAGATAAGAAAAACCATGTGGAAAGTTTAATAACAATACAAGAATTAATTTAGATAACACCAGAAGCTTTCACGGTGGCTGCCGTTCAAGACTAATTCCCAAGTCCATTACCTGGTTCTGTAAAAGACCCAAGTTTCTAACTTTCAAGTATTCTTTGAAGCCAATTATCTTTCAAAAGAGAGAATAATGTTGAATCCTTTCATAACGTGAGAGCAGTGTTTTTCTGTGTGGAGTTCCCTTGCGCCAGATCCACCAGGATGGTGTATTAAAAGTACAGATTCCTATGCTCTGCCTCAGACCAAAAAAAAAAAAAAAAAAAAAAAAAAAAAAAAAAATACTATTTCTGGTGGTCCAGTTCAGGGTCTGCTTTTTTAACAAGCCCACTCAGGTGATTTTCCATACACACTCAAGTTAAGAACTACCTTAGAGGGAGAAATCATACTTGCTGCTTTCCCTGAAGCAGGTGGGTTTTTTCATCAATATAGATACAATCTAAGCAGTAATTTCAGAGTTTGGAGACCTTCAAAAAGAAAAGATTCTGAGACTATCCAAAAGCAAATACACATCTGCATTTATAGCCTACAAATTGGAAATTAGCAAGTTTTTATTTATTCAACAAGAAGTTTTGACAGTCAAATTAGTGACCCCTAAGATTGTGTGAAATACTGTATTAAAATAGTTTCCAAAGTTATGGAAGTTATTTGCTAAAGATCTTATTACTTAGCCTTCTTGGGGTTATTTAAGGTTTCTGATCTGTATGAGGAAAGTGAAAGATAGCATGGCTATAAATGCAAATGTAGCTATAATTAGAATAGCCTGTCTGCTGCCTCCTTTTTCTGCTTTTCCATTTATAAATACCACTAAAGTCCTTGCTGCATTTCAGAGGCCCCAGAGATGTGTTTATTTTGTAATAGAAAGAGAATGAAGGGGATTTTCTAAGTTTTTTGATGGATGGAAGACACGTTTCTAGCTTCATGTTTAGTTGTTATAAATGTATCTGTATTTTTCTTCTTGCTAATCAAGGCCATCATCCCCAGGAGGAAAACTTCTAACTTCTAGTCATCTGGGCACTTTGGCTGCTCACATTACTCCTGGAGCTTCTCCATTCAGGGAGGAAGCTAAAAGCTCATGCAATGCAAAATCCAAAGGAATACATTTCAATTTGTTCACCACATTTTATACTCGTTATTCTAATGGAGTGTTCCAAGTAAAAATTAAAATCACTTTTGGAAAGCCCTTCAGTTCCTTGTTATATGGCATCATGTTTGAACAAAGACTATAATCCTTAAGGAATAGTCACGTAAAAACTTGTTAATTGTGAGTCAAAGTATAATGTGCTCATGAGGGTAGGAGGTATAGTGATAGATATTATATTAAATTACTTTATCCCATAAAGGGGTAAATGGACACAATTTAAATTCTTGCTTCCTGAATTGCCCTTGGTTGGGATTAGCTTCTGCAAAGTTTCAGCCTAAAAGAGATTCTTTAAAATTATGAACAAATAAAAAGATGTTATAAAATAGTGCCACTACTCCACAGATTGTGGTTTTATCCTATTGGAAAATCTCTCAGATTCCCTTTCATAAAGTGTTATACTACATAAACACAATGTTTAATTTATGTTATGATATTTAGGTTTTACTTGGCTACAATAAATGAAATAGAAAAAAAAAAACCCATGTTTTCTGTAGGAGTTAAAAGAATAACCTTCTCTTTCAACTTCAATGTATGTGCTTTGGTTCCTAAATGATCACATTATTCACTTATTTGTTTGCATGAAAAATTGCATTTTTATTTTTATTCATTTTCTTCCCCAGATTTTCTGACCTATGATCCACAAAGCATATCTGACAAATAAGATTTACCTTTAGAAGAGCAAAGAAGGAAGCGTGTGAGCTTAAAGGAAATGATTGGAAGGAAATATTGGGCAGGGGGTGGTGGTGGTATTTCTTTCATTGCAATAGGAGAGTTCTTTAAACAGTCATGAATAATTGCCTAAAATTATAGCAGCTGCAGATTTTTAAAAAATTGTAATTCTGTGCTTGATTCCCATCTAATAGGTCTTAGACTAAGCAAAACCTAGTTATATTAGGATGTCTATCAATTCACTCATATACCATGTCTGGAGATTGAGGAAACAATTGCTTCACACATGTCCCCCACCATTTTCCACATATACAAAGTATTGAGATTAATGGAAAAAAACTTATTAAATCCATTAAATTTTTACAAAATGCAGCTTAGACACTTATTAAATTTTTCCTCAATCACTGAATGTAAAAAGACCATCTATTATTGTGGGATGGCTCTTAAAATTTTTTTATATTGAAAACATTTATCGTACTCCAAATGGTTGGAAACCAAAGGCCACAGTGATCAGATAATAAACACAGGATATTATTTTATTTATCCATAGCCACTTGAGGCTTTTAGATAAAAATTTTCATCTTCTTTATTTGTTAGGGACATGATTATAAAATAATGAGACTACTTCTATAAGGCGTTCATGAAAATTACTTATTTTGTTTTACATAAGAAAATTTAAAAAGATTTATAATGTTTGTATCTTACCTTAAATATACAGATTTACATGAATTTACTTTCTTTTTCTTCTCTTACAGGAAAATATACATGCAAGAGTAAGTACTTTTTAAAATAATATAAATCAAATATAAAAATCACGAGAAAATGCAGCTGACTGATCCTGTCCAAATCAGAAATTCTGATTTTTCTAATCATGAGTATTGCTTTTAATAAATAATCCAGGATTGCTAAGGCATTTACCCCATTCTTGGTGCATATTACTTATTAAATTATTATCATATATACTTTACCAAACCTTTTAGAAGAATCCCAACATATAATTTACTAAGTTTGCTGATGCCAGAAAGTCTTTGGGAACTGCTCATCATACATATGTTTGGGAATCTTAATGTGTCCAAAAACACTTCTTTCTATGAAACATATTAGTCTTTAAAAAATCTCAGATTAATATCATAATGCATTTGAAGTTTCCATAGATTAATGCATAAGAAAAGATTATTTTATGAAAATATTAGATTTCTTCTAATTTCAAGTCTTGTATGATTTATGGAGAAAAAAATCATACACATTATAGCATGAAAATGACATATTAAGGTGAAATAGTTGGTTACTAGGACAATATGGAAATTATTTTAGAAAAACAGAGTATACAAACACTCTGAAAGAGGTCCATTGTTCTAGAAGAAAAGTGTGTCCAGGCTGATTAATGCTGAAAGGATGAAACTGACTTCAATACAAACTCAAATTTATTTACCAGGCACATGTTTGGCTTATGATGAGCAACTCTTTAAGGTCCCGAGCTTCTAGTGTGTGTTTGCTTGTGTGTGTGTATGTATGTACTTTAAATTCCTAAGAGTTTATATGAAGAAATACAGAGTTTACAAAATATAAATTATATTAATGTAAGCAGCAAATATCTGTCATTCATATTTTGGTGCAGAGCAACAGTGAGAACGGAATTCTGGAACTGAAGTGAAGGAGGCATCATACAGATCTGTAGACCAAGGCTGTATATCTCAGTCAAGTTGAGAAGCTGATTTTTGAGACACCAGACAGGCAACCAGTTCTCTCACTTTATCAGTCTTTTCTTTTCTTTTTTTTTTTTTTTCAAAAGGAAAAACTGTCCTACAGGATAAACAGATATGAGTAGATTTGTCTTATGAGTTTCCAATTCTAGGCTCATTTGAATTCGAAGAGGTGCATCAGCCTCCTGGCTTCTCTTCAAAGATAGTTGATGGGGGCTGGGAAATGGCTCTGCCTCATTATACAGCCTGTGTCCCTGGCATTGTGCCAAGGACTGGAGCTTTGCATAACTGAGTGGTTAGAGAAGAACTTCATGTGCTACAAATTCTGCTTAGGTTTCTTTTTCTAAAGCTTACATTAGGTCTTTGGAACCAAGAAACAAGGAGAGAGGAGAGAGAGATTCAGAGGAGAAAAGGGAGATATTCTTCTTAGTGCAGTTTGCATGCACGGACTTCTACATACAGAATACTTAAACAGTTCATTGTATTGAAACACTTGCTTAAAAATGGCCCTCGCACTTGCTGCAATCCTGCTGTGTAGGAGTTAGCCAGGTTATGTCTGCTCCGTCTAAACTATTCTATACATCAAGAACTAAAAAAGAAGAGCAATCCCAGCATGTGGTTGGATGCACATCAAAACCAACTTTGCCATGAATTATTTTCCTTCCTGTTCTTTTCATTCAGGTCATGAAGCACACATACTGCTACAGGAAAGGGCAAAAGGCAATGTCAAGTGCTGTGTAATTGTTGGGCTCTTTAGTGGCAAAGGCCAGCAATGTTGCAGCGAAAAGGGCATTTAAGAGTATAAGATGTGGGTTTTTACATGGCATTCAATAATCCCTTACTTATGGCAATCAAAAATTATCTGTTTTTTAGGTTTTTTTTACAACCTACCTTCTTAAAAATACAAAGTGAAAGATATTTGTAATTTCTAAAATGTTTACTTTGAATTACAACCTCACACAAACATCAGACGGTATTAAAGTGACAGCAATCGTAGAACTTCTCACTAAAAGCAAGAAAAAAATGCCTATTCTAAACACAGCTATCTTCAGAAATGCAGTGTTTTGTTACCTTTATGCTTTCCCTCTTTTCTGTATGTGTTCCCCGTCAGATTAGCTATTCTCACCTTGGATTTCAAGGTTCCTATTAATCACAAAATATTATAAATTATTTTCTCTTTTCTTTGTATTTTAAAAATTATTGAAGAAACATTGCAAAAAAAGGAAAATAAAAATGAGGACAGTAAAGACAATCAGCAGTCACATTCCAAAGCTAACTATTGTAGCATTGCAGTGAGTCCCTCACTTCACCATACTTTTTTCTTCACGCACATACGTTGACTAAAATAGGAACACTATATATTTCTTGTATGTTGACTTGCTACCTCATTCATCGTCAATACATTGTGAATATCTTTCCATGTCAGTAAATATAAATCTACATTGTTTTATACTTGCATAATATTCTGTCTGATATATATGCCATAATTTAGTTTCCCAAACCCTTACTGATAGTTGAATTGTGTCTGTCTTATTGATGTCATAAGTTTATTTTTATATATGATCTTGGTACAATAATCTGATTTTTTGGATCAATTTCCGAAAGTGAAATTGGTAGATCAAAGGGCTTTTGATACTTATTGTTAGAACATTTCAAAAAAACCTGAGCTAATTTATATTCTCACTACTCTTATGTGAATTGTTCATTCATCCACTACTTGCCAACACTAGATACAAATGATATTGGTATCTTTATAACTTGTAATGTGTAGGCCCAAATAGTATCCTGTTATTTTAATTTGCATTTTTCCTATGTATTTAACTATTTGTATTTCATTTCTAATGAATGATGTTTTTAAATGATTATTCACTTTTACTGAGATGTTCATCTTTTTCTAATACATTTGTAATGTCTCTTTAATTAGTGCATATGAACCTTTGTCCTATGTACTATATATAATTTTTCCAGTTTATCATCTGACTTTTAACATAGTTTATGGCTGTTTCAGGCTCTGCTTACGGAGCTAAATTTTTAAATAGACATCACTTTTTTTCTACTGTGGCTTTCAGATTTTATGTCTTCCTTAGAAATTCCAACATTAGTTTATAAAGGATGGTCCTATGATTTCTTCAAATTCTTATATGGTTTAATTTTTAGATTCAATATTTAATCTATCTCGAAATTATTTTAGTGTAAAGAATGAGGCCAAAATCCATTTTTATTATTTTATTTATGGCTAGCTAATTCTCATAACATCTGATATTGAATAATTCACTTTTTCCCACTGAATAGGATTGTCAAATTTACCATGTACTCTATTTCTATACATATTTGTGTCTATTTCTTGATTTTCTATTTTGTGCTACTCATTTGTCCATAAATTTATCAATACCAAACTGCTTTTATTTTTGTAGCTTTATAATATATTTTAATATTCAGTATCATTAGTCTCAGCTCAGTACTTTTCTTTTACAATTTTTTGAGTATTCTTGCATATTCCCTTTTTATAAAAAACTTTTTATTAAAAGCGATATATAGCCTTGTTTCAATAACCAAATCATTCTGCAAGATTTGTCAAGAAAAATAGTAATCCCCTCTTCTCCTGCCAGCCCCTAAATTCTCATTAGAATACATTACTTTCACACCTTTAGCTGTCTATTTTGGTATTTATCTTTATTACTCTAAAAACATGCTTGGTTGTTTCCTTTTCAGATATTATCTTTAACTTTCTCCTGTAGAAGACAAGAATTTATTTCTCTTTCCGATCCCTATCTCCTCTACACACAACAAGCACACACACAAACGCCTTTTCCATTTCTCCATTCCCCCTAAGTGGTTACACTGTAATTTTGTTAGAGCAATAATCAATGTCTGAATTATTATATCTAAGTAAACTTCTTTTCAGAGCTAAATCTTACAGTGATTACTTATTTTTTTATGAGTTAACAATTGTTGATTATCGTTTTCATTGTGCCCTCCTCCTCCTCCACTTCATCTATTTTCTCTGCTTCTTCTTGTTCTTCATTTACTTAGTTTTCTTTGTATTAACAATTAATGCCAAACTCACAGCCAGTTAACTAAGTCATCTTTCAAGACAACCAGATGCATTATGTATGCTATCAATTTCATCTCCCTAAAAGAGCCCCTTCCAGAGTCTTCAGTCCAGTTGAGCTTGGACTGGTGACACCAGGTGCAGCCATCTTGTAGGAATTCCCCTCCCATCATCCTGGAGGTTCTCTTTGCTTCTTTCCTGTGTTGGTTCTTCCTCATTTTGGTGGAGTACATCTACAGTAGTTTCTTCTATTCCTCACAGAATGCATGGGAAGTAAAATGTTAAGAACTTTGTATCTGAAATACTTTTCTTTTACTCTCACACTTGGTTTATAGTTTGATTTGGTATCAAATTCTAAATTGGAAACCATTCACCTTCAGAATTTAGAGGTAATTCTTTATCATTTTCTAGCTTTCGGAGTTGCTATTAGAAATCTGAAACATTCTGATTCCTAATTATGCATTTATACCTATGTGCTTATTTCTTTTTCTGAAGGATTATAGAGTCTTCTTTTTGTCCTTAGCACTCTGGAGTTCATGAATTCCAAGGTGTGACTCCATTTCTTCCATTGTGCTGGACACTTAGTGAGTTCTTTTAACCTGCAAATCCCTGTCTTTTTCTTGAATTATTTCACTCACTATTTACTCCTCATATTTGCTTTGTTTTACCTTTCTGTGATTCTTATTAGTAGATGATGAACTTCCTAGACCAGTCATCTAATTTTCTCATTCTTTTTCTATTTTCTATTCTTTTGTGTGTTTGTTCTTCTCTTTGGAAAGTTTCAAGACATTATCTCCAACACTTGTAAGAATTAGACACTTTCTTAAATGGATTTTCAATGGACCCTCCTTATTTTGGTATCCAGCCCCTCATTCCCTATTTCCATGGGTAACCAGTGACTGTCATTGATTAACATTTGCAAAATGATTAAACATTGCCTCACCATTTCACTGGTTCTCTCTGGTCTGTTACATCAATTACTATTCTTTTATCTCCTTTATGTATTCTAATTTAATAATTATTATGATGTATTTATTTTCACTATTATCTTTTATTTATGACAAATGCTGTTTGTTTATTTGTGTAACAATATACAGTTTCCTTTAGAATTGACTTAGGTGTTTTAAAAGGAGAGTAAATTGAAAAAAACTCAGTAACAGCATAAATGCTTGTGGCTACTGTAAAATAAATATTAAATTTAGGATGCTTGTGATCATGAAATCAAGGAAATTCAAAGTAATATAGTTAATAGTTACATAATTATTCTTTTTTTACTTATTTTTTACTTCTCATTAAGAAATATAGATGTGCTGCATGTTGAATATCTAATTTTTTTTTGTTTTCCAGCATAATGTTTATATTATTTAAAAGTCATTTTAATTTTCATTGTACTTTTTTCTTGTATTTGATGTGAAACTCTGCAGCAAAATTGGATGCTGCTAAAACAAAGCCAGCTGTGTTTACTTGACTTTGTAAAGACCCAAAAATAATTTGTAATGAGATTAGTGTAGCTACTTTTGGCACTAAATACTTGCCAAAGTATTTATGATAAGACAGAGGAAGATGAAATAGAATTACAAATTAACAAGTAGTTTAGTTTTTGGCCCAATATGTATGAGCAATTGTTACACATTTGTTCACTTACTGTGGGGAGTCATGGGATAATTGACTTCCTGGCTGAGATGGGTTATATCATACATAGGACTCATCTGCCTCGCATGGTTATCAGAACTGAAACTTACTGTGGGAGATTAGATGGGGTGAATTTTGTGGCACTGAAAGCATGGAGTATTATTATCTTATAACACTCCCCCTATCTTTTTCTACCATATTGCTTGTCTGTGCGTTGCAGATATCTGAATATCATTGCTCATGACTTGGGCAACTCTCTCAAGTATATCTCCAGACACAAAAGTGTCTGGGAGATTTCTCATTTTTGAGAACGTCTTTTTTATGGTTTGTATTTATGACTTTTTTAGGAGAAACAACAATCACTTATAATTACTATTATTGTCATTTGAAATATAAAAGGGAGAGATAGAACTTTGATCCCAAAGAGTGATGAATAAAAAGTAATGATACAGTCTAGACACAACAGAGCCTAAGTTGGTTTTTTGATAGATCTGGATAAGAAAGAAATGAGGGCAGTTCTTAACATTTAAAGTTAAAGTTCTTAACATTTTACTTCCCATTCATTCTGTGAGGAATAGAAGAAACTACTGAAGGATGTACTCTACCAAAATGAGGAAGAACCAACACAGGAAAGAGGCAAAGAGAATCTCCAGGATGATGGGAGGGGAATTCCTACAAGATGGCTGCACATCTGGGTTTTTGTTTTTTATAATTAAAAATAAAAGCATATATATAACAAAAGACCACACTAATAAACTATTTTATTAAAGTTGAATTTATATTTATTTAAATGTTTGATTATATTTATATTTTGATAGTCTTTTAGTGATTTTCAAGGATTAAATAAGTTAACCTTTGATAATAAAAACTCAGAAGAAATTCTGATTATATTCATATAGATAATATGATTTCCTCTAATCAAGTTAATACTTTTCATATCCTTGACTTGTTTCTTATTTAAGGGAATTATTTCTACTTTCTACTTAAGGGACTAAACTGTTGTATTGTTGAAGAATCTCTGCTTACGATATATAAGAAAATGTCCTTCATATTTAAAGGTTTTGCTACTGATACACCATCAGTTAGAAAATATCTTTTAGGTTTTTTGTTAGTTTTTTTTTCAGTATTTATAATAGATTTATTTTTAAATCTACTTCACTCAGTCCTCTTGGAAACCAATAATCAATCTCTCCTTCCCTCCCTCTTTCCAAGTCTCTCTTTTTCCCTCTTTCTGCCTCCTTCCCCCTCTGTCACTTTCTCTCCTTACCTTCCTCTTTTTCTTCTTTAATAGATTTGGTGCAAATAGGTATGAAGTAGAAGATACAGCCTATTAAAGCAACTCTTTACTCCCTTGCAGACCTTTAATATTTATTCTGGTTTTCTTTTTAAAAAAATGTTGCCTTTGGGTTCGCTTTAGTCTTTGTCTCTCTTATGCTATCATCATTTTCTCTGCATATGAACAAAATTCCTCAGCCACTTATTCACGTTTTTGGAAAAAATGTTCAGTATAAGATAAAAGCACATTACAGAAAATCTGAGAACTCTATCATTGCTCAGTCCACAAATATGCATTGAGAGAATACTGTATGCCATGCAGGAGGTAGAGTGGTGACAGGGAAACTGATCATAAACTGGTAAATAGGGAAACAAGATGATTCCAGATAGTGATAAGTGGAGAGATGTGATAGTGACTAGTGTATGTTTGTGAATGTATGTGCATGTGTGTTTCTGCACATGTGTGCATGTCCATGTGATAATACATTCTTTTTTCTCTCATTTATCAAATTAATTGAATTAGATGGTCTCTAAGATGACTTCCTACTTTTTTTTTTTTTCACCATGCTCTCACTCTGTTGCCCAGGCTAGAGTGCAGCGGCTCGCTGCAGCCTTGACCTCCCCAGCTTAAGTAATCTGCCCACCTCAGCCTCCCAAGTATCTGAGACTACAGGTGCCTGCCACCATGCCTGGCTAACTTTTGTATTTTTTTCTAGAGATGGGGTTTTGCTATGTTGCCCAGGCTGATCTTGAACTCCTGGGCTCAAGTAATCTGCCTGCCTTGGCCTCCCAAAGTGCTGGGATTACAGGCCCGAGCCACTGTGCCTGGCCCCTGACCCTTTCTAATGATGCAACTTTTCTAATTTTGTTTAACATTTTTACAGCTGTTTTACTATTCTAATAATATGATCAGTCATTTATCCATAGCAATACTTTAAAAAATTATTGAAGTATAAAACATCCACCTATTGGGATTTGAAAACAGTGTCTGTATTTCCTATCTACAGTGTATCTTTATTGGTCTCTGCATAAAGAGGCTTTTAGAAATCTCTGCCTTCTGTCTGAATGATCAATGAGAGTAGGTTAGACAATGGCATGACCAAGCTTGTAGCTTCTTCCCCTCCTGTGAACTGCCTAACCAGCTGGAATGGCTCCAACTTCGTCTCAGAAGCTGCTAAAGGAAAAGCCAGGCATGAGTCTCACTTTTGTATAGTCATTTGAAGATTTGTTGACTAAGAATTCCACATGGAATGTCACTGTGTGATAGCAATGATTAGTGATAGGGATAGTAATAATAATAACTAGAGAATTATCACATTTATCAGAAGTCCCTTTTGAGGACTGTGGTAGAACCTCCAAAACATTGTAAATGCAACTTCTCAATTTGGTGGAAGAGAGAGGCCAAGACTTCCTTTTGACTATACCTTTGCAAGTCTCTGTTTAGATTTTTAAATGGTTATTCTCCTCAATAATCATCATCAAAATGCCATCAGGAAAATGCATTTTTCTTTGTTGTCATGGTAAAATACATTCTGAAATTGTTTCCCATTATATTATAAAGCCAATTATAAAAAAACCTTGTAAACTGTACATGGCATATGGATGCAAATCATGCTTTGAGACCATTTGGTGGAAAGACATACTTGTTTCTTTTAGGTTTTTGTTTCATAGTAGGGTCTTTCAGACTTGCTTCTTTCTGTCATCTTTTGCTGTTGCTTTTATTTAGAAATTTTAGATATACAAATGGAAAAAAAGAGAAAATGTTTAAGAAGTAATCATAAAAACACACAAAAATGAAAATGTATTAATAAAATATATGTTTGTGGAACTGATATTATTTATCTGTATTGTAGAGGCAAACCAAACTTATTGGACATGGGCTCTTTGATGATCAAACCAATTCAACGTGTGATGAAATACCCGCTATTACTGTGCGAACTTCGGAATTCCACCCCTCCCTCTCACCCAGATTACAGAGCACTGGACGATGCCTTTGCTGCTGTGAAGGACATTAATGTTAACATCAATGAACTTAAAAGAAGGAAAGATTTAGGTAGGAAGAGACATGATGAATTGGTTGTTTTCCATTATTGGAGTGTTCGCTTTATGTTTCTGAGAATCAGAATGTTTAAGTAGTTATAACAGCTGCAGTGAACTGATCATTTGAAATCTAGAATTAGAAGCTGGAGAGAAGAGTGTGGTTTTGCCTTGCCAGCTGGGTTAAGGAGAAGCTTAAGAGGCACAAAAAATGAAATTAAAAAATAAATCAAGCAGCCATATACTCAACTTCATTGGACCACTGCAATCCTGGTGACATATTGTGGGCTGAAGAAACCCATTGCATGTAGTCCTCCTGTCACTGGAGATACGTGTGGTAAGAAGGAGAAATGGCCACGTTGCAGTAGCAGTGGGAAGCAAATGCAGAAAGCACCCAGGAAAGGGACAGATCCAGGTGACGGGGGCCATCTAGTCTGTTGGATTCATCTGGTTCTGGCACACAGAGAATGGAGCTTTTGTGGCAATAATTTCTCTACTGATGTGAGCAAGTATACTTCTTTCTAGAATTAGCAAATTATTGTTAACTATTTGTAAGCTAAAATATAAAATTAGTGTTTAATGTGAAATTTCAAAACAGAAGGGATAATTACATGGTTCCTATACATCCCAGATAATGGTTCCTATAATCCCAGGGATAATTACATGGTTCCTATACATCCCAGAGGTAGTAATGCATTGAGCTAGGCTGTGGGTCCTCCCTCAGTGTGATTTGTGTTCATATAAGTTCTTAGTTGGTGTTGTACTGCTAATCTTAAATCTCAGTTTGACATTAAAGCCACAGCAGGATTTTAGAGCTAAATGGTCTAATCACTTTATTTATTTTTGTTTTATTTTCTGATATTTATTTCAAAAATCATATATTTGTATTAGTAAATTAAAAAGAAAGGTGTAGAGTAAAAAGTAAATGTTATGGAGTAAGAAAACTCCATGAACAAAATGAAGAGATAGTACACAAAGGATCACTTTCCAGACTATATAATCACTGACATTAAATCAATACAAAAACATTGTAATAAAAAAAGGTTAATAATAAAAAGAAGCAATTCACAGTTTTAAAATTCTAAGCTTCATTTATACTCAGGGAAATGTAATCATTGAAATCACACTAACATACCATTTCCAGTCCAAGAGACTGGGGGAAAAAGTAATGAATACGCTAAATGTTTAATCTCAATCTACAGGTGAGAATGTACTTGGAATCACTAGTTTAGAGAACAACTTGACAATACCTAGTAAAGTTGAAGATGCACACACCGGAGACTCAGAAAATGAATTTCTAAGTATTTGCCCAAGAGAGACTCTTGCCTATGTGCTCAAAGAGAGATATACTGGTAACTAGCATTGTTCATAAATGCAAATAAAAAAGACACATTAATCCAGATAGTGGATAGATAAACTGCATATTACACACTACAATACCACAAGAAGATAAAAATTAACTAAATAGGAAAGTAGGTGTATCAGTGGGTTAATCTCAAAAACACAATCCAGAGGGGTTTTTTTTTTTAAGTAAATTTGCAAGTAGTAGAATAATATGTGCAATATGATACTATTTTATAAAGTTTTAAAACATTCAAAATGTATTTTATAATTCCAAACATCCACAGTAAAAGCATAAAAATAGATACAGATATTATAAGCCCCATTATTTAGGATAACAATTCCCTTTAGGGATCATACATGGAGATCAGGGTGCCTCAACTGTTAGGTGAGCTGTTTTAAAAATAAGAAGACTGGAAACAAAGCAAAATGTTAAGACTGGACAAGGATTTGGATAATGGCTATTACATTATTCTTTATATTTTTCTGTTTGCTTAAACTATTTCAAAGTTTTCAAGAGTAAAATTCTTCCCTTCTCACCGTGATTCCAGTTTGCATAGCTAACATTTTATTGTTTTCTTCAGACGTACTCTATCTTCTCTTTTCTTCTCTCTCTCTCTCTCTACCTCTCCCTCTCTCCCTTTTCCTTCTTTCCATACTTCTTGCAACATATATGGTACTACAGTTTGCTTTTTTAAAAACTTAATCGTATATCATGAACATTCTTTCAATTAATATTGCCTTCTTTTTAATGTTTCCATAGCATTTTATTTATGAGTATATCATTATTTATTAAACTATTTCTCTAAGGATAAACATTTAGATGTTCCTAATACCTTGCTGTTAGAAAAGAATGCTCTAGCAAATAAAACTTTGTATACTTGATTATGGAAAGCAGATTTCTCTGCATGAACTTCCTCGTAATAGACTATGAATAGTTTCCTTTTTGTTAGTTTCTGCCAAATTGTTTTCTACAAAAATGTGTTGGTTTAATCCTCATCAGCAGTCTGTAAGATTGTTCATCTCCCTACACCTTTACTAACACTGAATGTTAGAGACATTTAATGTTTTCAACATTATGAAAGGTGAAAATGATTGCAAAGATAAATAAGTGAAGCTCAGAGAGGTTATTCAGCTTGTCCCAAATCTCTCAGCCAGTGAAGAGCTGCTCCAGGATCTGAGGTCTCCTTACATTGGGTACAGTTGTCTTGCCTTTTCTTTTTTTTTGAGACAGAGTCTTGCTCTGTCATCCATGCTGGAATGCAGTGGCATGATCTCAGCTCACTGCAACCTTTGTCTCCTGGGTTCAAGAGATTGTCCTGCCTCAGCCTCCCAAGTACCTGGGGCTACAGGCACGCACCACCATGCCAGGCTAATTTTTGTATTTTTAGTAGAGACGAGGTTTCACCATGTTAGCCAGGCTAATCTCAAACTTGTGACCTCATGATCCGCCCACCTCGGCCTCCAAAAGTGCTGGGATTACAGGCGTGAGCCACCGCGCCCGGCTGAGTTGTCTTTTCATTAGTTAGATCTTGATTCCCCATTCCAGAGGCCTCAGGTAATAAATGTATTATCTGAGACGAGAGGGAGAACTTTTTTCTAGTATCAGGGATTTCTTTAATATCGTAGATAAATCAAACTTCAGCCTTGAGGGGCTTTTGTCCTTGTTTCTGGAGGTCAGTGGGGTGGGTGCCTGACTGGGACATGGGTGGGCAGTGGGGCTAGAGCATATGGCCTCTGCAGCAGAGGCTCAAAAATCATATACATCTTTATCTTGAATATAAATACTCATCTTGAAAACTTCGGGTGAAGTGCACACTTTCTATGCTGCATGTGTTCAGCTATGTTATTACATTCTTCCTTTTCAGTTCTAAAATACAAGAAGAATGATGAGGATGAATCACTTAAAGACAAATTGTCTAAACTAAATATTCATTCAATTAGCAAGAAATCAAAAAGAGTGACAAATCATCTGAAGATTCTGACCAGAGGAGAATCACAGGTAATTTTTCTTCTTGGACCACCCACCTTTTCCCAGGGAACATGAATGCTGATATTTTTGTGAGGTTTTGTTTTGTGAGGACTATTTCTAGAATACTGAGAATCAAGGTAATTGCCCTATGCTGTTCTCTTGTCTCTCTCTCTCTCTCTCTCTCTATCTCTCTGTCTGGAAAATAGGGGTGAGAGTGGGAATAGGATTGACACTGTCTTAGCTGTGGTGCTTCCACTCAAGAAACAGAGAAAAGAGAGACATGGACATGGGACATAAGGTTGCCCCAGGATTCCTGATGTTCATCATCAACTAGCACATATTCTCCCTCAAGGCAATGCCCTTCTTCCATCCTGTTTTACTTCTGCTCTTAAAAGACATACTTTTCTTTAGGGTTCCCTTGATATTCATTTTATCTTTATTTCATCTATATAAACAAAGTGTTCAGAGGCATAACTTAGCGCAATTTTTTTTTCTACTTCTTATCCCCTTCCTCTTTCCTCACTCCCCAGATGCACATTATATTAGTGAGTAACAGTCCTGTGTCAGCTGTTTAGCCTGGCTTGAGCCACTTTCATCCCAATCCCTAATAAATAATATATGGATTAGCAAAGACTCTTAAACTTTAATGTGCATTAAGAATTACCTAAAAAGCTTGCTGAAAGACAGAGTCTAGGGTTCCACCTGCCTCAAGGGTGCAATCTAGAAGTCTGTATTTTTGCAAACACTCCAGGTATTTTGAAGCCAATGATTTTAAAGTAAATTATCAACAGAACATACTTGCAATTCTTTGAGAATCACAAGATAGAAAGTTCATGGTCCTGAGATAGTAATACAGTGGGCTTCTAACCAAAATTAGGGAAGATAATTCTTAGTATACTATCTAGTCCTTATATTTTCCTTCTCATTTGCCTGTTTTTGTCATTCATGTATTAATATCTCTAAGATTTTTAGTTTGAACAAGAGGCAACTGTATGGTGGTTCATGTTGGTTTCAGATGGCTTTGGTAGCTGCTGTGGTCTTTTCTCCTTCCATAAGTCTTTGCAGCTTTCCGACCACTTAGGTAAAAGCAGCCCCTTCATCCTCTGGAAAGGGCTAATATATTGACTCTATATTTCAATCTTGACACTATTCATATTTGCAGGAGTCAGCACAGGGAAGAAATTAAGAACAACATCTTTGAAGTTATCCAAACCTGGGTTTGAACGCTACCTCTGCCACTTAGTAAATATTTGTTTGGGGACACATAACAAATTCAATGTAATCATCTGTAAATTCGGATTCTTGTGAGGATTAAATGAGATGATGCATACATCAAGAAAACACCTAACATAGTGTGTAAGCACTCAATATACTTTGGCTGTCATTGTTATCAATTTAATCATTATTATTTTATATCATCGCCTTGTATGGTTATTTACCTTTGAATGTGCAGACTTTTCTTCCTATGTGATGTAAAGTCCTTCATACATGGTGTATTAATCATATTTTTTACTTTCTGTATTTTATAATGTTTTGACATTTTAAAATACCTTTCTGGCTCAGCAGACTGCTCTTCTAGGGCTAGCCAATTCTTAGGGGTAGCAAATGGCTGGAATACAACTTTCATATGCAAACCAATCAATCTTGAGTATATAGCTCTAACCACATCCTTATCTAATTCTTACACACCAAGCCAATATCTCCCCTGCCCTAAATCATTTCAGGGCCCAGTACCGGCAACTAGAGATTACCCCTATATCCCAAAGCCCATTGGAGTTATTTAAAATAGCCAGTCCTAAAGTCTTTACTCTGCCCCTGCCTCACCTTTCCCAAGGAAATCCCAACAGAGGTTCTGGTCTAGACTTTCTCTTTACTCCTATCTTCTGCCACTGCACCAAAACCTGGTGCTTTGCCTCTAGCCCTGTGTGGCATGTGGTGACTCCTCTCTCTGGGACCTGTGAGTATAATAAACTTCTTCCTTCCAAGTCATGTTCTTGTTTCTTCTTGTGACTGTACCGAATTTACCAACATGTACATTCTTAGAACACAAGGCTTGAATTATTTTTGTATTTACTCCTTAATATCCTTCTAGGGGCTAACTGTGTCCATTGCATGTAAGAGGTTCCTCTTCTCAATGTGGAACTTGAATGTAAGAAGTTTGGGACATTTATGGGATATGCTCACATATCCGAGAAAGGACAATGAAGACATTTCAACTAAAAACAATCACATTAAAATCAAATTGGAAATTTGTTGAAGAAGAGATTGTAGCCATAGTGGAGACAGGCATGTGTAAATGTAGGGCAAACAATTCTCCCCCAGTCTTTGGGATTTTGCTTCTGACTCAAGACAATTCTATCAAGGAATAATAGGCAGCCTCTAATTCTGGGGAGGCTTTTGAATAAGCTGTTATATTCTTTAAGATATTTATCATCAACTTCTTATATTTCTCAATTGTGAACTAAAAGTGAATTGTAGTTAAAGTAGCCTGAAGGGATATTAATTAGATTTTTCCCCTGAATCTTTTGAGAGAATGTCCTGTCAGCAATGAAGCATTTTACTGTTAATCAGAAAATCAGCTGCATAGGCTGGACGGGAAAAGAGATAAAGCTCAAATCAATCAATTTTGCACTTGTCAGCAGCTCAGGTGAAATATTGGTAGAGTTAGGGTATAAAGCTATTACCGAAGAGGAAGACTCTTTTCAATTCATCATACATATATTGAACTCTCTTGTACCCAGCACCATGTTAGAGATTGGGAATAGAAAGATGAACAGGCATAGGTTCTGAATTCAGACTGCTTGGGGTTGAATCCTGATCCTACTATACCATGGGTAAGTTTCTTTAACTCCACATATTAACTAGGATAAAGACCACATATCTGTCACAAAGAGCTTCCAAAGGCATAGTAGGCTAAGTCAGGTAGTTGTTTATTTCTCTCTCTCTCTCTCTTTTTAATTTTTTTAGACACAGAGTCTTGCTCTGTTGCCCAAGCTGGACTAGAGTGCAGTGCCATTATCATAGCTCACTGCAGCCTCAAACTCCTGGGCTCTAGCAATCCTTTCACCTCAGCCTCTCAAGTAGCTCAGACTACAAGCATGTGCCACTGCTCCTGGCCACTCTCTCTCTTTTAAGAGTCCTGAGATGTGAATCCAGATGAGCTCTGATTCATAAGACCCTTCGGGAACCCAGTTCCCTTAGTGATTTTTCTAAATATATTGTTTTCATCTGCCTGGTTGAAGCTGTATTCCTGCCATGTCTTCTTTCAAGTCCCAAAGAAATGTTATAAGGCCAAGACTCAGACATGAAAAACAAGGCTTCATCCACATCCTATTTGCACAAACCTGGTTACCAGGGCAGAGCCAGCTGCAAGGGAGTCCGGGAAATGTAGTCTCTAGCAGGGCAGCCAAGTGTCCAACTTGAAATAGAGGTGTGGGTTCTATCAATAAAGGGACAGTAGGAGGAATGTTAACAATCTCTGCCATACCTCCTGAAGCTTCTGTTTCTTTATCTCTAAAATGGGAGTAATCATAATTCCATTATATATGTGTAAGGATTACAATGAGAAAATGGAAGAAAGTTTTTGGCAGTGTCTGGAACATAGTCAGTGTTTAACAAATGTTCGCTATTATTTTCATTAAAACAACAATAGTTAATCTGAAACAACCGAAATCCATCAGTGGAGAGAATCACTTAAATCATTAACCAGGGTTATGAAAGCACATAGGAGAGAGCAATTAATTTTCTACAGTGGGAAGAATAGGAGAAAAGGGAGGATTTATAGAATGGGTGACATTTGAACTAGTCCTTAAAAATAAACAGGATTTTGCGAGGCAGGAAACGAACAGCAGTATATTCCGGCAAAAGAAAACAGCATGGAAAAGGCTTGCTTATAGGAAAGTAGAATTGGGCAATATTTCTCACAGTGTGATTCTTGAACCTTCTACTTTGGAATCATCTGGATCCTAGCCAGATGATACACAAAATAAAATATCTGGTGATGGCTCCTTGGAAACTGCATTAAAAAAAAATCTGCCCCAGCATATTGTTATACACACTAGACTGAGTTGGAGCATAGCAACCCTAAGGCAGAGAATGTTGGATTTTGTGGGGATTCCAAAGAACTCTGCTGCCTATTTAATCAAAAGCTTTGTAGATAAACAATATTAAGAAGTTTACAAATAAAATAAAATGTCACCATTTTTGATCCATTGAGTTCTAATATCAACCATCTTAAATTTAAAAACATATGAACCAAGCACTGCTATGGTTATCACCCAGTGCCAAGCTTAATAATACATACCCTATTCCATGAAGCATTTTCACGTTCACACAGATTTTGCCAGGATGAGGCTGGTTCAGATCTTGTTTTGTAGCCATTTTGATTGCCAAGAAATACTGCTTGCTATTAATAGCAGTAATAAATGTGTGCTCCTAGAAATTGCCACAGCATAAAAAGCTTATCTTTCTGAATTCTAATGGATGTACATGTAAGATGACAAAAAAAACCTGAATACATGTGACACTATCTTAAGTCTGCTGAGTTATCTTGACAGAAGGACTATTTTTGCTAAGATTATATATTATCCTTCAAGTTTGAGTTGATAAAGAATTTTCACATTTCTTTTTTTTTTTTTTTGAGACAGAGTCTCGCTCTGTTGCCCAGGTTGGAGTGCAGTGGCATGATCTTGGCTCACTGCACCCTCTGCCTTCCGGGTTCAAACGAGTCTCCTGCCTCAGCCTCCCGAGTATCTGGGACTACAGCTGCACACCACCAGGCCTGGCTACTTCATGTATTTTTAGTAGATATGGGGTTTCACCATATTGGCCAGGCTGGACTCGAATTCCTGACCTCATGATCTGTCCGCCTTGGCCTCCCAAAGTGCTGGGATTACAGGCCACATTTATTTAACCATGAATCTAAGAATATTTTCTAAATAAGCGCTGTTACATAAATTGGAATTAATCATACTAACAAAACAATAAGTTCTAGTCAATAGATCAAATGTGGCTATTTTATAAACCCAAAAATGTAATATGCTTTGAGTACATACATAATATATGCCATTAAAAACTACAGAGAAAGTTTTACAATACCACATCTACTGTAACATGGGTGAAGCTATGTGGAAATTAACAATAGCAATTTGAGTTACAGGACTTGGCTTTACTACACTAACTGAGCATCAGTTGTGCCATGTACCAACAGAGAAAGTATGTGTTAAGACAGACAGCGTGTCATCAAATGTTTTCATATCATCAAAGAATTTTCTTTTGTAATGTGCTGGACCAATATGGTCTGTGCTATTTAAAAAAATATCTGTTTCATTTGAGTTATGAAAATAATTTCATATGTATTTTAGGTTAAAGACAATACCTTTAACAGAGAAGAAAAGCTGTTTAGAGTTTTAGAAAAGACTGTGAGGCTTTGTGTGAAGAACATTTCACTCTGTCTTCAACACATACAGGTAGGTGAGACACAACTGTTTTCAGTGTTCTACAGCAACATCTGATATAGAGCATTGATTTCCATGGTTATTTTGAAGAGTAAATGTGACGGTTCCTTCCTTTATATTATGACACCAGATCAAAATTGGAAGGCTGCAAACTGCTGGTAAAGGAAGCCAATATATAGAGGTGTTTTGCTGTTTGACCTCTTACCTGCTCCACTCTCTCCCCAGTCCAAATAGTCATATTGTGGGACTTTTTTGCTCAGATGATTGCTTCATGGACTATCAGCATGCTTTCTTTGCAACAGAGATGAGTTCATTAACACAAAATTGCAAGAGACAGAAAATTTGTTTGTTTGTACTAACACATCTCTTTCTAGAACCTAAAATAAGTATAAAAATCAATATAAAGGAAAATAAATTGAACTACAAAATCCTATTAAGCTACAATATGGAAATGCTCCCATGAGATTAGGTTAGAAAACAGAAATACTCCCAGAAATTTCCAGTCCCATAAGAGGTTGTCCTGACCCTTTGAGAATCACTGATTTCAACCAACTAATTGGAGTACAGTATGATTATGCTCAGTAGAAAAACCTGTCAGAGGTTTCTGCTAATGGATCTCATAAAGAGGAAACTGTGTCCTTCGTGCCACCTTGACAATGGCTATGACCATGAGACATAGAAAGTTAGCAGTGTTACATGTAAATCAGTTACTAAATGGTCCCCTTCTATATTCCAGAAGTTTTTCTCTTGGATATCTTATATATCTGTTTCTGGAAGCAGATGTTTGCACTCTTAGATAAAATATCAGAATGATTTGGAGACAAGTTTCCATGTACATGTACCATTCTGTTCTTATTTATTATCTCATACAAAGCCTACTTTACAATCCGGCTTGCTATTTGCTTCCTAAAATGCTGCCTTCTGTGAAAAGAAAACCAAAAACAGTTATAACAGCCAGAGAGTAGTGGGAACCCTGTCATTTATGTATCTTTCAAGGAGTAAATGTCTCTTGGGAACATCTACAGGAAAGTCTTCTATTTCCACTAATAGATTCAGCAAAAAATGTAAGCATCTTCTGTTAAAGAGAGCATTAAATTTTCTAAGGAAAATTGATGAATTTAAATCAAATAGGAGTGATTTTTAAAATAAGGAATTTGTAAGAATTGCAAGCTAAAGAATAGCTAATGAAGGAATTTAAGAAGGACTGTTTAATCAAAGAGGGTCGTATACAGAGTACTATGAGAAAGAGACATAAGGAAAATGTAAGGAAATATATTCTTACAAGCAACCTGATTGTACAGAGCATTTATAAAATGTTTGTTGTTCCTTTTTAAATAACCACTCAGTGATAATTAAGGGTTATGCTGATGAAGTCCACATTTGGGATATGTTAATTATACTGACCTCAAAACTTGCCTTTTTTGTAACTTTGTTCTTGGGTTTCAGGATGCCATGCCCCTGGCTCTGCAGAGTGTAATGAACCTTCAGGAGATTTCATACAACAAAGACGATGAGATGGGCTATTCTGAGACCCTAAGTAATGCCTTAAATTCGTGTCAGGACTTTGTAAGTTATTTATATTCACAGATAAATGCAAATTAAATAGTGAGGTTGAAAGGAAAGCTGCTTTTCGTTTATTTTTCTGGAGTCAGAAATAAAACATGCACTAAAGCAAATATTAATGTCAAAATTAGTAGATTTAAACAGGGGATTTTTAAAATCATTTAATATTTTTAAAGTGGATTAGTGAGGATTTTACTATGATGGAAATTTAAGAGGACCACAGATTGTGTTTCTAGGGGTAGCTAGTGTCAGTGCAGCTTTTAAAATTAATATTTAGTTTATGTCTGCATGTGAAATATTAAGGATTTATTAAGTTAGAAAGCTTTGCTTTTCTTTTTCTTTTTCTTTTTTCTGGGACAGGATCTGGCTCTGTTGCCCAGGCTGGAGTGCAGTGGAACAATCTCAGCTCACTGAAACCTCTGCCTCTTGGGCTTAAGCAATCCTCACTCCTCAGCCTCTCGAGTAGCTGGAACTATAGGGGCACACCACCACACCTAGAAGATTTTTTGCATTTTTTGTAGAGGCAGGGTTTCACCATGTTGCCCAGGCTGGTCTCAAACTCCTGGGGTCAAGTGAGCTATGCTTTTCTTAAACAAGTCTGTGGAAATGCCTTGAGTCCTTACAGAAACAGCAAAGGTACTCGCTGAGGATATGACACTTATTAACACGCTATATGTTGGAAGGCAAAGCCTTCCTATTGAGAAAGACTTTTATTTCAGAGTCATATGTTATTTATTTTGTTCCATGGTAAAACATTTATTTTGTGAGAGTTCTATAAAATATATCTTGGGAATCATAAAAACATGCTTGAGCCAATAACACATTTTAGTAGTAAGTTACTCTGGGTAATATCAATTTTAATTTAGTGCCTTGTGTTTCTATAGGTATTATTATTTCATAGTAGTATTTCAAGAATTATATAGAAGACTGATTATCTTGAAAGTGGCATTTTCGTGTTGGCATTATAGGCATTTTGGGTAAGACAAATCTTCATGGAGTGGTCCTTTTGTTGGAGGATGTTTAGCATTTTTGGCCCACCAGGCTCAAAATCTCAGTAACATGCCCTCACATCAAGACGTTGTGACAACCAATGAAGAGCCTCATATAATTCCAAACCCTAGGAAGTCATACACCCCCCGATCTAGTAGAAAAACCAGGCAGGAGCATTTTGCTTTTCTGGCACTGGGGAATGGAAAGTCAGGCTTACATCTGAACTAATATGATAGAGAAACAGGTCAACGACAGATGAATGATGGATGGATGGATACAGACAGATAGATGATGGTGATGATGAGATAGATAGATAGATAGATAGATAGATGTTTTTACAGTATATGTTTAATGGAAAAGGTGTGGCTAGCTCTTTATGTATTTTCTGCATTTTTTTTTTTTAAAGTCAGCACTTATTTATTTATTTTTTTCTTTTTTTTTCTTCTTTTTTTCTTTTTCTTTTATTATTATTATTATTATTATTATTATTATTATTATTATTATTATACTTTAGGTTTTATGGTACATGTGCCCAATGTGCAGGTAAGTTACATATGTATACATGTGCCATGCTGGTGCGCAGCACCCACCAACTCGTCATCTAGCATTAGGTATATCAGAGAGCACACATTCTAGAAAAGTCTTTAAAGGTTTGCTCTTTAGCTTAGTTCCAATACATTAAGTTAATGTATATTAATTGAGTACCACCTGAAAGAGTGGTACGTAGCTTCTCCCTCAGCAAGCATGCTCCAGACTTTGATAGAAAGAAGACAGAAGTGTACTGCATACCTTGCATAAAACCACAAGATGATTAATTAGGCTAAGTTAAAAAAATTGTGAGATGGCTCAATATAAAAGTAACTTTTATGGATAACATATATAGAACTCTTTTTAAAAATCAAATATTAAGAACTCAAAATCTATCTAAAGGCAGAGCAGTTATTCTTATCTAACCATGAGTGATACATATCTACACTTTTTTTAGGACAAAATATTAAAGTCTAATTCTTATTTGTTCTAACAACAATTCCTATGTAAAGGTGAATCATTTTGTGTCTATGAGTCACTGGAGATACATATATATATATATATAAAAAATACTGTAATTAGATTACCTGTAGAATCCGGTCAAGTCACAAACATAGTAATTTATCCCAGATACAGTAAATAGATTCTTTGTTTATCAAGGGACTCATTAAACAGTCTGTAGGTGTATATTGATTATCTCATAAGCTAGACATCAAATTTAATTTGTGTTGGCTACTGCTGGTGCCAATAAGAGATTGGTTTCCCTCTCCCCTAGATTTCCCATGAGTTCAGACCAACTTACCAGGGGCCATTTAAGTTAATTAATACAAGCTGCTGCTCAGATACTGATTCCCTAGGATAGCTTTTGGGTTACAAAAGAGAAACCTATCTCCAAATTATCATAAAATATATAAGCATATATGATAAAGGGTAAAGTACAGCAGTCAGCAAATGCAAAACAGAAGAGAAATAGAAGAAATTAAATCTAGGATGATCAGGTTATGTCATGAAGTTGGGCAGTTCTATGAAGTTCATTTTCAATGATTCAGGCCACAAAGTGCAAACAATTTAAGACACAGAAACAGCATCAGCTTAATCCTTTAATGAATTTAAAACAGAACGTGTAGGCCAAGGTAAGAGGATTGCTTGAGCCTAAGTGTTCAAGACCATCTTGGGCAATAGAGTGAGACCGTATCTCTACCAAAAATTTTAAAAATTAGCCAAGCATGGTGACACATTCCTGTAGTCCTAGCTATTCGGGAGGCTGAGGTGGGAGGATGGCTTGAGCAGAGGCTGCAGTGAGCTGAGAAAGTGCCACTGCACTCCAGCCTGGGTGACAAAGTGAGACCGTGTCTCAAAATTAATTAATTAATTAAAAATAAAACAAGTTACAACTCTGTGGTCATTTCTGTGTCAAGATTAAAATACCTTTATTAAGGGTTTACTATCTGTATAGGGGATATAATTCCATTATCAAACATAAGCCTCCAGGGTAGCCAGGGATTTGGGGCTGATATGGGAAGAATAGGGTACAGTCTCCTATGGGATGAACTATATTCCTTTTGCTGTCAGCAAAAGGTGGGAGCGACACGGTGAATCTTTTACACAGTCTTGGTAGTCGAAGGCTAGAGATTCCCCCATACCCTCAAGTGCTGGCTCTGAGATGAGAAAGGAGGGGAATGAAAGTGTTGAAGGAGATGACAATGACAAAAACAGACTGTAGAGAAAAAGGTGGAGTTATATTTTGGGTGAGCAGGCTGTAACTTTTGTATTCCTCTTACTGCTCACTTTTTAGGTTCAATGTTACAACCTAGAGCTCCTGTTTTAAGTCTTTGAATAGGTTTAGCCAGACACAAAAATGATCAGATCCTCTTTTAATCTGGGTAGGTGCTTTCTTGTTTTCTTTTGTGCTTCTCGTGGGGGAAAAGGTAAGCCTATGGATAGCAGTACTGGACAAGGTATGGGCTGATCCTCTCTCTGAAATGGGCTCATTTTTTCTTTTGGCAGGCATCTCACTTACAGAGACTCATCCTGACCCCCTTGTCAGCCCTGCTGTCCTTATTCCCAGGGCCTCACAAGCTCATCCAGAAACGCTATGACAAACTTCTGGATTGCAACAGCTACCTGCAACGATCAGCAGGAGAGGAGTCAGACTTGGCCAAAAAGGAGTATGAGGCCCTCAATGCCCAGCTTGTGGAGGAGCTCCAGACATTCAACCAGGCTGCTCGGAAGATTCTGTTGAACTGTCTGTGCAGCTTCATTACCCTCCTTAGGGACCTGATGCTCGTGGCACAGCAGGCTTACTCCACACTTGTGCCGGTAAGCACAGCACCAACACCCAGCTAGCTACCTTGGCCTACTGGATCTGCTAGAAACTGCACCCATACGAAAGCCCTGTTCAGAGTGTGCACTTGTGTGCCGTGTGGTGTGTGTGTATTTATTTTAACTAAAACCAGTCAGATAGTCTCCTGCTCCTTATCTGTCTTATCCATGGGAAGCTCAAAGAGGGTTTCCTAGTTCAGGTTTACTGTGACTTACACATTTGTAATTATTTTTTGGAGATTCCTTTTCAAATACCAAACACCTTTCAGCCTTGCTCCACCTGCGTGATGCAACATTGAAGCTTATCAACAATTTATATTTTGTATTATTTTTTCTGATCAATAGTTCTTAGATGTTAACGGTGACTATTTAAGATGTGGCTCTAAAAAGAAGGCCATCTCAGCATAATGAAAGACGCAGGATAACGTTCAAACCATGCTTTGTTTTGATTTCATTTTTCCCCAAGAAAGAGAAGCCTGGTTGTGTGTGTGTGTGTGTGTAGCTTCGCCTCCCATTAGGATATAATTTTATAATTATTTTCCTGATGAGGAAGAAAGATATTTACAACTTATATCAACTTTTTAAAAATTAGCTTGGTTTCTTGGCCCTGCATTTCAAGTACACTAGTTCTCATCTGAATGAGACGGATAGCTATTCAATGGGTAACACCTGGAGCAGAAATAATTGTCCCTACTTTATTTTCTATTGTGCATTAATTAACTTTTAATTTATACTTTGAATTAAATTAAATTGAATAAACAAGGGCTATGTTTACAGGGTTCAAAAGCCAAAACTGTGTAAATGTATAATCGGTCTCACACTCATACCTGTTCCTCTAGCATCCCATTCCCCACTCTCATCCCCATTTTTATTAGTTTATTTGTATGCATTTAGTGCTTTCTCATGCCAGTAACAATAAATGCAAATATATATTTTTATTTCTTAAAAGTAAAAAAAAGCATATTATATATACCATTCTACACCTGCTCTTTAACAATATATTCTGAGAATGCATCTATATTAGTACATAGAGAGCTTCCTCATTCTTTTTTTTTTGGTGGGGGGGTGATGGAGTTTCACTTTTGTTGCCCAGGCTGGAGTGCAAAGGCCCAATCTCGGCTCACTGCAACCTCCGCCTCCGGGTTCAAGCGATTTTCCTGCCTCAGCCTCCTAAGTAGCTGGGATTACAGGCATGTGCCACCACACCCAGCTAATTTTTGTGTTTTTAGTAGAGACGGGGTTTCTCCATTTTGGTCAGGCTGGTCTCGAACTTCAGGTGATCCACTCGCCTCGGCCTTCCAAAGTGCTGGGATTACAGGCATGAGCCACTGCACCCAGCCTGAGCTTCCTCATTCTTTTTACAGCTTTATAGTAACTTACTGCATGGCTGTATAATAATGTATAACCAGTCCCCTATTTTTAAAATAACTTTATTGTGATATAATTTATATACCATATATTCCACCAATTTAAAATATACAATTTGATTATTTTTAGTATATTCACAAGAGTTGTGCAACCATTGCCACAACCAATTTTAGAACATTGTCATAGCCCCCTAAAGGAACCCTGTACCCATCCACGTTTTTTCCCAACCTCCCCAGCTCTAGGCAACCATCAATTTACTTTCTGCCTGTACAGATTTGCCTATTCCGGACATTTTGTATAAATTAAATCATACAGGATGTGGTTATTTGTGACTGGCTTCTTCTATTTAGCATAACATTTCAAGGTTTCTTCATGCCTGGCATGTTTCATTATTTCATTCATTTTTATTGCCGAATAACATTCCATTGTATGGATATACCACACTTTACTTATTCATTCATCAGTTGATGGGCATTTGGGTTATTTCCATTTTTTGGCTGTTATTAGTAATGCTTCTGTAAACATTCAAGTTTTTAGTGGATATATGTTCTCATTTCTGTTGATTACTCTATATACCTAGGAGTGGAATTTCTGGGTCATATGTTAACTCTATGTTTAACCTTTTGAAAAACTACCAGACTGTTTTCCAAAGTGGCTGCACTATTTTACCTTCTCAGCAGTATTGATTGAGAGCTTCAATTTCTCCACACCTTTTTATTATTATTATTATTATTATTGTTATAGCTATCCTAATGGGTGTGAAGTGGTATCTCATTGTGGTTTTTATTTGTATTTCCCTTATCAGCACTCTGTTTTAAAACATATTAAATTGAAGTAATAACTTATATACATTAAACTGCACCAGTCTGAGCTGCACATCTCAATCAGTATTTGCATATATACATCCGTGTAACTACCACCCAGATCAAGATATAAGCCCTTTCCAGTTACCCATAAAGATCACTCATGACCATTCCCAGGCGCCTAAAGGTAACCATTTTTCTAACCTGTGTTACCATAGATTGACCTGTTTTGTACTTCGTATAAATGGAATCATACAATATGTATTCTTTTGTGTATTAACCTGTCCCTATTGATTAGTATTTGATCTATTTCCAATGTTTTTCTATTACAAATAATGCTGGGGTCATGATACATGGGCAGATGTATCTGTAGGACAGATTTATAGAAATGATAGAAGTGGGATCTCTGTGTCAAAGGGTAAAGACATATGTAATTTTGCTAGATATTGCCAGATTCCCTGCTTAACTATGTACCATTTTGGATTCCCACTTGTAACATGTAAGAAAGCTGGTTTCTCTGGATTTTTGCCAATCTAATAGGTTTCAAGTGTAATTTTAATTTGCATTTCTTTAAGTATTAGTGAGATTGAGACTCTCCACATGTGAGGGCTATTTATCTTCCTGTGAATTAGTTGTTCATGTGTTTTACTCCTTTTTCTTTGGGTTCTTGGTATTTTTCTCCTTAATTTCTAGCAGCAATGTATATGCTAGGGAGATGAGCCTTTTGTTGAGATAAAAATTGAGACTACTTTTTCCAAGTTTACCTTTGTCTTTGACTTCACTTGTGATTTTTTTTTCATGCTAATGTTTGTGTTTTTAAAAAATGCAGTCAAATTTATTAATTTCATTTTATGACTTCTAGATTTTGAATCTTATAAAGGACTTCCATATTTTGAAGATCCATATAAATTCAGCAGTGTTTCTTCTAGTATATTTAGGGTTTCATATTTTTTTATTTAAATAATCAATCCATGTAGATTTTATCCTGGTTCACGTTGTAAAATATGGATTTAATTTTATTTTTTTCCAAATGACTTTCCAGTTGCTCCAACGTTGTTTATTTAAAAATAATCTCTTGTTACTACTTTCTCAATGAAACACATTTAATTTGCAAATTATTTTGATAATTTCATTCTGAGGTCATGGTAGAAGGTGGGTTCATAAGTTCAGAACAAAGTTGGGCTTTGGCAGGAATTTACTAGTCAGAAAAGACATGTTATTTTAGGTATCTTTGATCCCCACTTTGAATCATGTGATTTTTAGAGGCATTTTCAGTTTCTATTTTAAATTATCTGAGTATCTTTCACATTGCAGTCCATAGCCGAACAAGAGCATAGAGATGCTTTGTTTATAAGAAATTACTAGTGTCTTAAAGTAAAAGGCATTTTGGAGAAGTTATCCTCATTAAAATGATTTTATTCTTTATTTTATATGTACTATGTATATTTAAACTTTTTATTTTGTGATACTTAGAGATTCATATGCAGTGGTAAGAAGCAGTACGGAGATCCTGTACAACCCTCAAACAGCTTACCCAATGGTAACACATCTTGCATAACTACATGTATTTCTGAAAGGCAGAATTGAATAGTGATTAGAGAACACTAGAGTACCCTGTTTTAATACCTGCTCACTGCTATACTACATTGTGTAAATTAATGTATCCTTCTGTTTAAATTTTCTCATATGGATTAAAATGAGAATAATAATGTGTATAATTTTTAATTTTTTTTCTTTTATTATTATTATTATTATTATACTTTAGGTTTTATGGTACATGTGCGCAATGTGCAGGTAAGTTACATATGTATACATGTGCCATGCTGGTGCGCTGCACCCACCAACTCGTAAATTTTTAATTGTATAAAAAAACCACAATTTACCATTATAAGAATTTTTAAGTGTACATTTCAGTAGTGTTAAGTATACTTATATTGTTGTGTAATAGCTCTCCAAAACATTTTCATCTTGCAAAACTGAAACTATACTCATTAAACAAGTCCCCATACTCCCCTCCCCCAAGTCCCTGGCAACCATCATTCTATTTTCTGTTTCTACAAATTTGACTACTTTAAAAACCTCGTGTAAATGGAGTCATACAGTGTTTGTCTCTGTGATTGCCTTATTTTACTTAGTATAATGTCCTCAAGATTCATTCATGTTGTAGCATGTGATAGGATTTCTTTCATTTTTAAATGTGAATATTTCATTATATATAAAAACCGCATTTTGGGCTGGATGTGGTGGCTCACGCCTGTAATCCCAGCACTTTGGGAGGCTGAGGCAGGCGGATCACTTGAGGCCAAGAGTTCAAGACCAGCCTGGCCAACATGGTGGAACCTTGTCTCAACTAAAAATACAAAAACTAGCCGGGTGTGGTAGCACATGCCTGTAATCCCAGCTACTCAGGAGGCTGAGGCTGGAAAATCGCCTGAACCTGGGCGGCGGAGGTTGCGGTAAGCCGAGATTGCACTATTGCACTCCAGCCTGGGTAACAAGAGTGAAACTCCGTCTCAAAAAAAAAAAACAAAACCTAAAACACATTTTGTTTATTTACTCATATGTCAATGATCATTTGGGTTGGGTCTATCTCTTGGCTATTGTGAATAATGCTGCAATGACCATAGGTGTGCAAATATCTCTTCAAGATCCTGCTCTCAATTATTTTGGATATATACCCACAAGTGGGATTGCTGAATCATATGGTAATTCTATCTTTTTGAAGAATTCAAAGCTCTATTTTTAATTTTCATTTTTATTAGAGTTATGCATACACATAAAGATTCAAGTACTTATTCAGGTTTGATGACGAAAAACATTTGTCCTTCGCTCCGTTTATTCCATTTCTCCTGCCTCAGTGGTAACTGCTTTCCAACTCTTTTAGATGATTCTCTTGGTATTTACCTTCATATTTAAAAATAAGACTCTTGTGTTGTCATTTCATTATTAATACATTTTAGGTATAATACATTCCACTATGAAAAATGAGGATTTAGCTCTCTCTTCTCTCTATACCCCCACATCTGCTATAGCCAGATACACTCTTTCTATACTCCCTTCAGTACAGTTATAGCATAGATTTGGTTGAGTTCACATTAAGCGTGTGAAGTATGTGATTTGTGTATTAGTCATGATTCCAGTAGGAAAAACGTAATGCATTCAAGTTAGGCATTTGGAGAAAACTTTAATAACTACAAAAATGTGAGTATGGCACAGGAAAACCTTTAGAAATAGTGCCTAACACTGGGCGGGAATAGGGGTTAGGGGTACAACAACACCTAGGTTCAAAGAAATATGGGGAGGCAGCAGTCATAGCAATGTGTAGAGAGAGAGGTGTGTGGCGAGGATGACTTGATAGGCGCTGTGTGTTTCTGTCAATACTACCGAAAGCAAAATTAGGAAATAAATATCCTTATCTCATTTTCTTCCCACATTCTAATTTCCTACAGGTGCTCCTTATTGATGGATTGATTGAATCCATTTGGAAGCCAGAGAGCAAGAAAGCTGTTTTGTTGTTGTTGTTGAGACAGGATCTCACTCTGTCACCCAGGCTGGAGTGTCATGGTGTGATCACAGAGCTCACTGCAGCCTCAACTTCCCAGGTCCAAGCAGTCCTCCTGCCTCAGACTCCAGAGTAGCTGGGATTACAGGCACACACCACTTCACCCAGCTAATTTTATTTATTAATTATTATTATTATTATTTGGTAATTTTTAGTAGCAGGCCAGGTGCGGTGGCTTATGCCTGTGATCCCAGAACTTTGGGAGGCCGAGCTGGGCAGATCATGAGATTAGGAGATCGACACCATCCTGGCCAACATGGTGAAACCCCGTCTCTACTAAAAATACAAAAAATAATTAGCTGGGCGTGGTGACACGTGGCTATAATCCCAGCTACTCAGGAGGCTGAGGCAGGAGAATCACTTGAACCAGGGAGTCGGAGGTTGCAGTGAGCCAAAATCGTGCCTCTGCACCCCAGCCTGAAAAACAAAAAAATTTTTTTTAGTAGTGACTAGTTGCCCAGGCTGGTCTTGAACTCCAGGGCTCAAGTGATCTTCTGGTCTCAGCTTCCTGATTAGCTGAACTATGCCTGGCTAAGATTTAAAAATTTTTTAGAGACAGGGTCTTGCTACATTGCCCAGGCTGGTCTCAAATTCTTGGGCACAAGCAGTCTTCTTACCTCAGCCTCCCTATTGGCTGTGATTACAGGCATGAGCCACTATGCCAGGCTTACCCAGTTTTTGAGGGGTAAGGATGTAAACTCCATTTCTTTGTAGGAAGCAATGTTGAAGAATTTGTTTTAAAACCAGCACAGGCTCTTAATCAGTGCTCCTTCTTTTAGCTGCTTTCCCTTGCCACCATCCTACCCCACCACAAGGGAGGTACCTACTGTCATGAGCTCCTGAGCTTTTCTTCCAAGACTTCATTGCTATTTTTTCTCTTCTGTTCTTTCATTTGGCTTGAAACTTAAAAAAAAAATTCCTGTCATGTTTGTGGGGTTTCTAGAGACAATAAATTAGACCATATTTATCTAGAAGTTCTAAAGTTGACCTAACTTTTCACAATGGAGCTATCATACACTTCCTCAACTGTTCATCACAACTCAATACATTTAACACCTGATATGATTATCTAGGTGTCTGGAAACAATGCCATATTATTTCTACCTATAGGTGCCACTGTTGGTTTCAAGCATTTCTGAGATTCAGAATCAAGTACTAGAAGAGATCCAAAATTTGAACTGTGTGAAAGAAAACAGTGCCACCTTTATTGAGAGGAAACTCAGTTTTGAAAAGAAGAAACCTGTGCAGATTCTGGTGAGTTTGGCAGCATTGATGACAATGATAACTTTCACCTCTTTGCCTTATCCAAGTCATAGTATCATATTTTCCAGATCACTTATCTCATTCTAATATCCTATAATTTACGTATGTGTAGAATTTCTTGTACATTTCTATCCTATATACCATAAGCTCCATAAGATCATGGATTTTTTTTCTACTTTGTACATGATGTATCCCCAAAGTGCCTAAAATGACTAAAATGGTGCTTGTCACAAGGTAGGAGGCACTCAGTAAATATTTGTTGAATAAGATTTTATGAAGATAAATCATATAGTCCAGCCCTTTCCTTTTCTACATAAGGCATACCAGGCCCCAGAGATAAGTGGGTTTCTCAAAGTCTCTTAGGGCCCGAGCTGAACGGGGAGTATAAGCGTCTTGATTCTTGTCTAATTTGCTGATGATAGTTCCCAGATAAAGACATGTACATGTACAATTTACTTAATTGAATATTATTTATCAAGTGCTTAATATGCAAGGGGTTGTCTACAGAATGACAAAGAGTTTAAAATGGTTGTGCAACATCCAAGAGGGATTAGAACCTCTGCCTTCTTATTCTTGTTTTTTCCTCTCTACAACACTGCCCTCCTGTGCTTACTAGAGACATTTTTCACTGAATAACTCAGCTGGGTACTTTACAATAATAGCCTGCTCTATGCCTGCACCTTGAAATAATCCTCTAAAAATATATGACTCCCACGTTTTAAAAATCTCCAGGGAAAAAATATTTACCAGCTCCATGAGGATTTTATTATGTATATGTCTAAACCAAAACTTCTCCTTATTTCTCCCAGCCAGAAATGCCACATCAAACTGACATTCATCGCTCCAAACTTCTATCCACATATAGTGCAGAGGAACTCTATCAAGCTAAGCGCAAGTGCAATGCTACACAAGAATATGACATCAATCTTCTGGAAGGAGAGTTGGTGGCTGTGATAGAACAGAAAGATCCACTGGGGAGTACAAGCAGGTGGCTTGTGGACACAGGAAGTAAGTTTTTCCCCAGAACTAACACTCTTCTTTAAACTGAGGTTTTCTGAGGGACCTCCATGTGCTTCTCTGAGCACATGTTTGGGAAGAGTATACCCATAAACTTGGTTCTCCTTTCTTTTTATTTCCTATCCAGATGTGAAAGGATATGTTTATTCCTCCTTCCTAAAACCCTACAATCCAGCAAAAATGCAGAAAGTAGATGCTGAGAACAGGTTCTGTGACGATGATTTTGAGAACATCAGCCTCTTCGTGTCTTCACGGCCAGCTAGTGACAGTGTCACAGGAACCTCAGAGAGCAGCATTGGTGATAGCAGCTCATCTCTTAGTGGCACATGTGGAAAGTTTGAAACAAATGGTACTGATGTTGACAGTTTTCAAGAAGTAGATGAACAGGTAAAAATTTGATGCAAAAATATGTGGTTGTTCAAATCATGAAAGAGTATCTCTCTACTGTACTCTATATTACTGTAACACTTGGTGGAAAAGTGCCAGCTTTGACACCAAGGAGACCTGGCTCTATTAGCACAGTGGATCTTTTTGTAAGGAGTTTAATTCCCTGAGCCTGTTTCCTTAAATGAAGCAAAGGATTAGAGATAAAGTGTGTATGTAAAGTAGCCAGCACAAAGTAGACACACAATAAATAGGAGCTATTACTATTACTACCCTGCTGTTACACACTTACAGCAAAGTGTCTTTTATACTCCCCCATCAAAGAAAAGTAGTTCAATAGTGAACAGATTGCTGCCATCAATAGCATGTGGGAAATTGTCCATGATTCCTCTAAGAGCATAATCTTCATTGAGCCGTCTAGTAATTGGCCAGTTGTAATCTCATGTATAATACCACACACTATATATGGAAACTTTTTCTTTCTTTTTCTTTTTTTTGTTTTTTTTGAGATGGAGTCTCACTCTGTTGCCCAAGCTGTAGTGCAGTGGCGCAGTCTCGGCTCACTGCAACCTCCGCCTCCCAGGTTCAAGCAATTTTCCTGTCTCAGCCTCCCAAGTAGCTGGGACTACAGGCACATGTCACCACACCTGGCTAATTTTTGTATTTTTAGTAGAGTTACTAAGGTTTCACCATATTGGTCAGACTGGTCTATACTGAAACTTCTAAGAGCTATATTTCCCTCACTGCACTAATGCAAAAGCTACCGGTACAATCTTTTTGCAAAATGGTAAGTTAATTATAGTGCAGGGCTTGTTTTTGCTATATCAGAAAGGTTCAGTATACTTAATGGTTCATTCCCCAGTGGTGACCATCTAATTCCTTTATTTATTTACCTTGCTTTTTCTTTAGTGTTGTATTAATAATTTATTTAAATTTATTTTTATAGAGGTTATGTATATGTATATGTGTAGATAGATTAGATAGATAGATAGATAGATAGATAGATAGATAGATAGATAGATAGATAGATAAGTTAAAATAGTATAAAAGCATACATAACTTAAAAGTAAGCTGGGCTTGGTGGCTCGTGCCTGTAATCCCAGCGTTTTGTGAGGCTGAGGTGGGAGGATTGCTTGAGCTGAGTTTGAGGCCAGCCTGGGTAACATAGCAAGACCTCATCTCTACTAAAAATCAAAAAAATTAGCCAAGAGTGGTTGCCCACATCGGTAGTCCCAGCTACTGGAGAGGCTGGAGTGGGAGAATTGCACAAGGCAGGACGGTTGAGGCTGCAGTGAGCCGTGATCATGCCACTGCACTCCAGCCTGGGCAACAGAGGGAGATCCTGTCTTTAAAAATAATAATAATAATAAAAGTAACGGTTTTTAGTCCCTTCTTCCCTTGTCCTCTGTTTCAGAGACAATGCTTGGGTATATCCTTTGTATATTCTGTGCATATACAAACACGTTTATACCAGTGGGAAACATATCATATATGGTATATAGGGTTTTTTTTTTCCATGTAACAGTATATCTTAGACACAATTAAACCTAAATAACTATCTTATTCCTTAAAAAGCTCTACACAGTATTTAATTTTATGTATATAATTTATGTAACTATCACCCTAATAATAGATACATAGAATATTTTGGGCTTTTAAAAATTTTCAAACAATATTTCAAGGAAGGGCCTTGTCCATCTATTTTTGTGCATTTATATGAGTATATAAGTGTAAAACAAATTCCTAAAATATTAGAGGGTCAAAGGTATATACATTTAAAGTCTTTATAGACATTGCCATACTGACCTTCAAAAGTATGGTATCTATTCAATTTCTTTCATTAACAGTTATTGATTGCTGTCCAATTCATGACTGTTTTTTTTTTGGTTTGGTGTTTTTTTTTTTTTCAAAAGCAGCTTTTCAATATCTTATATTCATGTCATATAATTAATCCATTTTTAAGTGTACAATTCATGACTTTTAGTATATATTACAAAGTTGTACAAGTTTAGTATATTTACAAAGTTGTGCAACCATCACTTTAATCCAATTTTAAAACATTTCTTTCACTCCAAAAAATCCTGTGCACCCATTTGTAGTCCCACCTCTTTCCCACCCCTAACCCCAGGGAACCACTAACCTACTTTCTGTCTCCACACATTTGCCTTTTCTGTATCTTTTGTATAAACAAAATTTTACAATATGTGGTGTTTTACAGCTGCTTTTTTTCACTTAGCAAAATTTATTGAGAGTCTTCCGTGTTGTAGTATGTATACGTACCTTGTTGCTTTTTATCGCCTACTAATATTCCATTCTGTGGGTATATTTTGTTAATCCACTCACCAGTTGATGGTCATTTGGGTAACTTCCAGTTTGGGGCTATTATGAATTATGCTGCTGTGAATATTTGTGTGCAAGTCTTTGTTGTGTATTTAATTTCTCTTGAGTAGATACCCAGAAGTGTAATTTCTTATTGGTTTTATAAATGTATGTTTAAATTTTTAAGAAACTGCCAAACTGTAATCCAAAGTGGGCGTACCATTTTAGATTCCTACCAGCAAAGTATGAGGGTTTTGGGTTGCAGTTTCTTCACATCCTTGTCAACACTAGTTATTATTTGTCTTTTTAATTATAGCCATCTTGTGGGTATGAGGTGGTATCTCTTTGGGGTTTTAATTTGCATTTCCTTAATGATTAATGCTATTGAACATTTTTTCATGTGCTCATTTGCCATTCTTTTATTTCCTTTGGTGAATATCTGTTCAAATATTTGCCTATTTAAAAAAACTGGGTCATTTTCCTTTTTATTTTCCCATTGTAAGAGTTCTTTATAAACCTGAGTACAAATTCTTTTTTAATCAGATATATAATTTGCAAATATTTTCCCCTGGTTATAACTGACTTTTAACTTGTCTGGACATTACTATTTGTTCTTATTACCCTTCTGTCTTGACGTTTCAAAACACTGTTTCTCTATTACTTGTTCACTCTGTTGTTTATTCAGTTTCTAAAAGACATATTATAATGCTAACTAATGAATTTTTATCAGTGAAATCTATGTACCTGATTAAATGTCCTGTCAGACTGCCTTGTCCCAATAACCCAGATGTACACAAATCTGAGGGCCAAATTTATCAGCACACTCTAAAGCTGGCTTGATGTTGAGTTCTTGTTCTTACTTGGCTCTACAGGGACTTTGGACTAAACACCTCACATAGACTTTCTGCCTGGTGTTTGTAGTATGAGACTGCATTTAGTTCCTACTAGCTGGTACTTCAAAGCAATTTTCTCCAAGCAATCCTATCAATATATAATGTGAATTATGTCCATTAGAGATTTCCATTACCAAGAGAGAAAAAAAATGAGATAATATTTCAAAACAAAAAATATATTAATGGCATATCTTCATAAATTGTTATTTGCTTTCTTTTTCCTCTGCATTTGGCACCAATTCAAAATAGGCATAGCATCAGGAATATAAATATAAGCATATATAAGCATTATTACTAATAAAACTGGATTGAAGATGCATCTTGGATCTGTAGCACATGGAATCCCTGATACTTTCCCTCAGAGTAGAAATTATCTAACTCAAACTGAAGGTGAACGCTGTGCATGGACAAAGTCTGTCCCAATAAACTTACTACAAGATGAGGAAGAGGATGCACCTGTTGGAAACTTCAGTACAAGGGAGAAGAGAAGAAAAGGCTGCATAGAAATACCTCCCTTAATGTCTTAACTCCAGCCAATAGATGCACATGGGCCACTGGTTTCCAGACTCCCCCTGTAATGCATAATGCATAATATTGAAAACAGAGAGAAAAGAGTATATTATGTTCCCAATCCTTGCCCCAGGGCTGATGTTTCTATTCTATTGGCTTTTAGAAATTGTAGGGAGAAGAAAGTGATTAACCTCTGTATTTGTGATGTGATAGTATAAGTCAATACATTATAGAGGTCCCTGTAATGTAATTGAAAGTGGAAGAAAATTATATCTTCTTTACCAACAGTGAGAATACAGTACATATTGTAATATTTCACATTTGTGGTATCCTACAAAGCAATTTTCTGTGTGGCTATTTAGACTTTTGTTCTTGATTTTATTTTATTATCAGGAACATCAGCTGAAATTTGTACTGGCTTAATTGGATGCCACTTTTGGTTATCATTTATTTCCCTCTCCCTTCCTATTGTGGTAGCACTTTTTTTATTTCCTCCAGAATTGCTATAGCATGTTTCCAAGGGGTGTTGTAGGATGTAGTCTGGTTTTATTGATGGGTCTAGTGGACCCTGACAAAAAGGACAGTTGGCCTCTACCTCATACTCAGGGGGTATCTTTGGGTCCCTAAAGATCATTCACATATAGGCAATTTCAAACTTAGATTCTAGTGGCTCCATGATTTTTATACTAGAGCTGAATTTTTAACCTGGACACGAAGACCTGAAGTGGTCTATGAATGAGTTTTGGGAGGATTTAATGAGTCTCCTCAAATACGTTGGAAATATTGTGCTTATTTGCATATGTACACATCTATGGTAAAAGAAGTCTATCTTTTTAAACAGACTTTTAAAAGAAAATTTTCTCTAAAATGTTAGAAATCACTGCTGTAGAGATTTAACTTGCTTATCCATTCTCCACCTCAAGTAAGAAGAGAGATTGCTACAAAAAACTTCCCCCAAATTATGTTCTGGAGCCTTTGTTGAATAATGGGGATGAGCTAGTGGATATTCACAACCTGGCAGTACTGATTTATACCAAGGATCTTAATTTTTAAGTTCTTCATTTTGTTTTTTGCTATATCAAAGAATATAACAAAAGCATTCATGTAAATATGCCTTCCCATTCTAATGTATTCTCTCCTTTTGTCCATCGAATAGTAATGGCATGCTCTGCATTAGTGTTCCATGCTGCATAACAAATTACCACAAACTTGGTGGCTTAAAACAATACAAACATATTTCTCAGGGGGTGTTGTCAGGAGTCCAAGCACGATTTAGCTGGGTGCCCTGCTTAAGATCTCACATAGCTGCAATCTAGGTGTTTGCTGGTTGTATTGCTTCTGAAACTGGGGGTTCTCTTCCCAGCTCGTGGTCATTGGCAGAATTAAATTTCTTGTTCCAGTCAGACTAAGGACTCCTTTTTCTTGTTGGAAATTAGCCAGAGACCACTTTCAACAACCTGAGGCTGCTCTCAAATCCTTGCCATGTGGCTGTCTCTATAGGCAGTTTACAACATGGCTGTTTGCTTCTTCAAAGTCAGTAGGTGAGCATCTCTCTGGCTTCAAATCTCTCCCTTCAGAGGAGGCCTGAATGCACTTCAAAGGTCTCATCTGAGTAGGTCAGGCCCATCCAGGATAATCCCTCTTTTGACTAACTCAGAGTCAATTTCGTAGGGACTTTAATAAGCACCTCTGCAGAATCTCTTTACCTTTGCTATAGAGTGTAGCCTAATCACAGGAGTAATAGCACATCTATTAAGAAGTTCCAGTCACAATCAAGGGGAGGATATTATATAGAACATGTACAACAGGGGGTGGGATTCTTGGGGTCCATCCTAGAATTCTGCCTTCCAGAGTGTCTAAGATGCCTTGTTTGGCAAGCAGAATCTTGTCCTTGGCACTTCTCAAAAAGGACTAGGTTTAATAATGGCTAAAACCCAGTTTTGGGGGGCAGTTCAGTGTCTGAGAATCAGTGTTGTTTTCTTTTTCCACATAAGTAATATTGAAAATATAATTTTTGACTTCTAAAAAAAGTAGTTGTTTTGCTACCAATCCCACGGTCACAGTCTGGCCCTTCATCTTTACATTTTCCAGCTACCTATGATGATGATGCTACATGCCTACTGTGTCATTGTTTAGAAAGTGCTTCAAAAAGTCAGCTTATTAACATGAAGAGATTTTCAAAAATAGCATGAGGTAAAAAACAGCTTGCAAAGTTATGTATATCATAAGTCCATTTTTATTACCACTTCAGGTAGGTAGGTAGAAAACAAAAATGGAAGGAAGGAAAGAAGGAAGAAAGGAAGAGAGGAAGATGGGATTAAGGAAAAGAAGATACTAATAGCAGTCAGGTGGGTTTGGTTTTGTTTTGCTTAACTTTACTTAAAATTTTTTTCTTCATCAAAATTGCTTGTGTAATTAAAACATATAATTATTAAGTGAAGAACATGAAAGCTTTCTCCCGAAGGGTGAGAGAGAATAATGAGCATTTTTCATGCAATACAACTATCTTGGTTTCCAGAGACACATGTGATATACCATAAATGCTGATTCTGTACCTTTTAGTTTTGGAAAAGAAGATTAACATATATTATGACTTTTGTTGCTGTTAATTGGAGAATTGGGATAAAAATAAAATGATATTCAGTGAAGTCAGGTAATGTGGCTCACTGAGGAAGGAAAAATCAAATGCACGAATATAGAATAAGGGAATGCCAGACTGGGAATGTTACCACAGGGAAAGATCTGGTGGTTATAAGCAGTGGGTAATAAATTAGGTATGAGTCAATAATACAGTGTTATAAAAAAAGTAAATGTGGTAGAAAACTGAGTTGTATTCACAGAATACTGCACATAAAATGAGTCAGAGCTTTATAGAGTAGAAAGAAGCAATCAATAAAATACATTTTAAAAAGTGCCAAGGAAAAACAGAAGAAGATTAGGTGATTATGGCTCAAATTAACAACATTGTAATTAATGTGCCTGGACCAAAACATATTACCATTTAAGGTTAGAAAGATACAGACTAAAACATTAAAATGTTGAAGATAATGAGAAATCTTTCAGTTCTTAAATGCATGACAGGTTAAAAATTTATAACTTGTAGTCTAACATTAAGGAGACTAAAAATACTAAAAAGGAGACTTAAAAAAAAGACTGAAAATAGACTGTCTCTTTAAAAGCAGCTTACTTCCATTTTGAGTATACAATATATGCCCCCATTTAACATAAATTATATAAAAACTAAAAAGTGCTCATCCTAAATAAATTTTGGGTCATGATTATCTAAAGCATTGAAAGTATATAATTTTGTACTTTAAATTTACAATTTCATGAGAATATATTTTAATATTTAGAATATAAACTATAATTTCATACCAAACAGATCTAGATGAAAGAGTTTATATTTCACTTGAGAGAATTCTGCTAAAGTGAAAAACTACCACAAATATTTAGAAATGTTCTATTAGTAGGCAATCTAACCTGCTAAAAAATCTATAGTTGCATTGGTAAAGCATTACCTGTTATTTATAAAAATTATAAAAGATGATTACCAACCACTAATGCGGGCTCTTACAGATATTTCAGATGTATTATAGTATGTTACATTCCTGAATACTTTTGCAAACCAAATCTTCCATTCTGTTCCTGTGGATTTATTCAATGTTTTCACTTTCTAAACAACAAAACAACACCATCTACAATATACTAGAAACTCCAGTCCCTCTCCACAAGAATACACTCTGTACATACTTGCTAGAACAAGAGTTTGGTCTCAAAAGCATTATGAGAAATTGACTAAGCACAGGATTTGAAGTTAGAAGATATTGGTCATAGCAGCACCAATTAGCTCTATAAGTAAAAATATGTTTCTTCTGTAAGACATAACTCATAGGGTTGTTGAGGACAAAGCACATTTAACATATAACTGCCATGAGCTCTGTAAAAGGTGTTTATTATTGCTACCACTCCATTGCTAAAGAATTTATAGTACTTTTAATTTTCTTCTTTATTTAAAAAAATTATGTAATAATTTGACCATGTTCATCAATCCCTTGTATGTATCTTTTATGATACAAGATGATGTCTTGTATGATATCCATGCCTTTCAATAAATATTTGAATATTCCTACTAATTTTCAGGTCAAATCAATAAATATTTGAATTCCTACTTTGTACCATAATGTGGTCAATGGAGAAAAGTTTAAATGTGTGTCTTAGTGCATTTGGGCTGCTATAACAAAACACCATAAACTGGTTGGCTTGTAAACAACAGAAATTTATTTCTCACAGTTGTGGAGGCTGGAAGTCCAAGATCAAGGCACCAGTTTATGTGGTGTTTGCTGAGGGGCAACTTTCTGGTTCATAGATGGCAACTTCTCTTTGGGCCCTCACACGGTGGAAGGGGTGAAGAGTCTCTTTTGGGCTTCTTTTAAAGAGAAACCAATCCCATTCAGGAAGTTGAAGGCTAATCACCTCCCAAAGGCCCTACCTCTTAATAGCATTACCTTGTGGATTAGGCTTTCAACACATAAACTTTGAGGGGAAACAAACATTCAGACCATAGCAATGTGGTTCTTTCCTTGGGGAGCAGCTCATATTAGTTGATAAATCAATATACCAATCAATGGAATCAAAGTTTCACCAAAAGTTAAATAACAGTTTAATATTTAAATAACAACTTCAGCTACAGCTATAGTCTCCTTTCCACACTACTCATTCTCTTTTCCTGCTTAATGAAGTAATGAAGTCATCTTATTTCTCATGGTTTCCCTTATCTATTGAACCTCAAGTTTGAGAGTTAATCTGCTTGTCTTTTCCTATATGTTGTTTTCATGTATTCATCTCCGTACCTTCATATATGACATATTCACGCCTTTTGTCAGCTTTGTCATTTATGAAAGATAACTTCTTTCAAAATTCAGCTCACCATTAGCTGATGTATCATCTATGTGTAGAGTTGTTGCTGTTTTGGTGTGTTTTGTTTTGTTCACTGCATTTTCTTTTCCTAGCTGAGTTGTAAGTTCTCTAATAAAATAATAACAGGCACTTAGTAGGTACTTGAAAAATTTTCATTAAATGAATGGGAATAAATTTTGCTTAAATAAATGAATGGGAATAAACTAAGCCAGTTGCTTGATTTTATGCCATAACTAAACATTTTTATTATCAATCTTCTGATTTTATCGGAAGAATAACTAAACACTTATTTTGGGGCTTCTTACGCACTTAATAATTATAAAGTGTTCTTTTGAGGTTAGAGAAAAATTCTTTTGACTGAAATATTTTATTATTCTAAGTCACAAAATAATTTTTAAAATTATAAATTTAATACATTGTCATTATAAAGGTTTGGGAAATAAAGAAGGGAACAAGGAAGTAAAAATGAAAATCAGCTATAATTGTACCATTCAAAGAAACAATAACTAGCAATATTAGACTTACATTGTACATCTAATTTTATGTTCTTTTTAAGGCTTACTATTTTATCATAAGTGTTTCCCATGTTATTAGTCTCAGAAAGCATCGTTTTTGTTGTTGTTTTGTGTGTGTGTTTTTTTTTTTTTGGAGACAGAGTCTCACTCCATCGCCCAGGCTGGAGTGCAGTGGCGCGATCTCGGCTCACTGCAACCACCGCCTCCCGGGTTCAAGCTATTCTCCTGCCTCAGCCTCCTGAGGCGCACGCCACCATGCCCAGCTAATTTTTGTATTTTTTAGTAGAGACGGGGTTTCACCACGTTGGTCATGCTGGTCATACTGACCTCGTGATCCACCCACCTCGGCCTCCCAAAGTGCTGGGATTACAGGCGCGAGCCACCGCACCCGGCCTGCACCGTTTTTAATGACTACAAATTTCCTTAGTATGAGGGTCTGGAATTTAACTATTTTCCTCTTGCTAAACTTCTAGTGTTATTCCTACTACTCTCCCACTTTTCACCAGTCGTATGGGTAATCCAGTAACATTGTTATGCAAATATTTCTGCCAATGTTTCTGTAGAAGAGATTCTTCAAGCTATTTTGATTCACAAGGAATTAACATTTTAACATTATTAAAAATCTTTTAATAGAAACTGCCAAGTTGCCTTCAAGCATGGACAATTTATACTCCTCCTAACAGAATAATAAGAATACCTATTTCACTCCGTTCTCACCTGGGTTATATTTTAGCAAAATACATCCAATAGAAGGAGTTGGATGATGTGACTTTGGCAAAACAAAAAAATTTTAGCATTGCTTCTAAAAGCTTGGAAACTTTTATGATGTTTCTCTTAATATTCAGGTTCCAATTCCAATAATGTCTTTTGTTTCTTTGTCTAGATTTTCTATGCAGTTCATGCTTTTCAAGCACGGAGTGACCATGAACTCAGCCTTCAGGAATACCAGAGAGTTCATATACTCAGGTTTTGTGACCTAAGTGGCAATAAAGAGTGGTGGTTAGCCGAAGCTCAAGGGCAGAAAGGATACGTGCCAGCTAACTACCTTGGAAAGATGACTTATGCTTAAGAAAATAAGCCTTCAATTTTTATTTTCCAGCAAGTTGTTGATTGACTACCTCATAAAACTGACATTACAAAACTTTGGACCAGAAAGCAAGAAACCTTCGAACTACAGAAACTGATACTGTATTGGGTTTTCAGGAATACTGTACTTCCTAACAGGATTTTTGCATGAATGTATTATAAAGGATACATGTTGAAAGAAATACTAAGCCAACAGAAATAGCAAAGCAAATGACTCAAGCTTCAACTATCAGCTACTTAAAAGTGAAGATCTTTTGAAAGAGTAATTATATTCTTTTATCATCAAGAAAGGTTAGATCCAAAGGTTTTTCAATTTACTTTTTTTTTTAACTGTATGATGTATTTTGCCTCAGATGTTTTTGTTTTTCATATTCCTCTCTTGCAAATGCATACATGTTTATATACATACATATAAACCATATATATTATGTAGCTTTATACACATATGTGGATAATATGAATTATGCACCTATATGTATAAACCAGGGTATACACCAAATATACATGAGGAATATACCACCAACTAGAAGTCTTTGATAATATATTTTGTTAATGTTTTATTTATGTTTTGAACTAAAAGAAAACTGAATAACTTGATATTAACATGTAACATTACTGAATGCATACTATATGCCAGACATTGTTCTAAGTGCTTTATATGTAGTAACTTGTTTAATACTCAAAACATTATGAAGAAACCATGGTCCAAAAAGGTGAAGTAATTTAATCCAAATCACATTGCTAGTAAGTGGTGGGCCTGGACTTAAACCTAGGTAGTGTAAACCAAAAATAAAATTCTAAGGCTTCCAACCATCTAGACTTGCCCCTCAGCCAGGGCTTTTTTTTCTTTTTTTTTTTTAAAAAAACAGACAATAAAAGGAGGTTTTTTTATTCAAAGGTATAACTGGATAAGTAGATTTGTTTACAACCATTCTTGTGAAATGCTTTTTTAAAAAAATACGATCAGCTTCTTTGCAAATAGCAGACACATACCTCAACAACGATAACCTAATTTTTGATCCATAATGTACATGATTAGGTAGAAATAGGCAAGCTCACACTGGTAAATTAACTATCAAATACTCAGTCAAAACTCCGTTTGTGGCCCCCACTTCTTGATCTATTTCTATTCCACTTCGTCTTCTACCATCTTGTCGACTTCCTGAGCGACTGCCTTGTCGACTACCTGACCAACCGCTAGATCAACCACCTGACTGGCCCGACCAGCCACTCCTCTGTCTGGAATTAGAAGACGTTTCCATCATAATATTCTTTAATTTCAGGTAATTTAGCTGGCACTGAGAGTATCCAGCCGGAGTCATGCCACTCTGCCTGTAACCTTTGACTCAATTGGAGGAATATCAAAGCAAACACCCATATTTCCTTTCAGGAGGCACACTCTGGTAATCTGAGACACTGCATTACTATTCAGCTTTCTAAGTTCTTTCCAAGCACAGCTGACATCCTGTATTTCCTCTAGGCTTTCCAGAGTCATGGTCACAAACCCCTTATCAGAGTTGATTAAAGATCATGGTTCAAAGCTTGATACACCAGAAATGTGGGCTAAAGCTGCAGCCAATGCATCTATAGCCCCTTTCTCTTCTATCAGTATCTGAGCTGATGGTTGGAAAAAAATCAACAGCAGCATAAGAAATGGAAGCCAGAGACTTTATGGCATCCGTGCTTTTAAATTTAACTAAATCCATTGTAGAAGGAACATCTACACATTTAAAAGTAATTCGTGTTTTTTTTGTTCCACATGTCTTAGTTGACCTTTTTCTCTTGGTTGATAAAAACATATACAAACCCTTCTGCCCAGCTTTACCCAAGCATCCAGAGAGATGGATATAGGACTCAATATCCTGAGGAGGAGAACTTTGAATCACCAGGTCAACTACAGGAATGTCCAAACCACGAGGAACCACATTGGTTGCCACCAAAACTTTATAATTACCTCTCTGAAGCCTTTTAGTGTAATTTCTCTTTGTGACTGTGCAATGTCCCCATGTAAACACAGTGCATTCTGTTTTGTGCGGATTCATGGCCATGTCAGTTACATTCTTCTTGGTCTCACAGAAAATAATAGCCCTCCCTTCAGATCCACTGTAGACTTGAAGGACATCTCATTATCATCTGTGTTTTATAAAGGAGGAAATTGAGGACCTCACATGGAGGGACTGGGATTTAAAACCAGGTATTCTGACTTTAAGGCCTTTTCTTTTAGTGTTTTCCCTTTTCTTTTCCTTAAGTCACTAAAATCTATAGTTATATAATCTTACAAAAACATGATATACAAAAGAGAAAAATGATAGTCACCACATATCTACTAATGGGATTAAAATGTACAATCCTAAAAGCTTACTTGTTAGCACACTTGCTTATCTGTCCATTCATTCATTGAACCAGTAAGTATTTATTGAGTTAGTGGGAATACAATGCCGTGCAAGACAAACAAGATCCCTCCCTTCATACCACTTAAATTCTAGTGGGGAAAACATCTGCACATAACAAACTAAATGATCATAAAATAAAAAATGCTATTTATATAAAACTGGCTACTTTCATTACTGCTCAGTTAAAGGGTCTCGTAGCTCATTTTATGATATGAAAAAAATCAAGGTCTAAAAGCTCCTTGAGACAATTTAAACTCTACTACCAAATATACCTCTATAAAATACCAAACTGAGCTAAATATTGTATTAGATATGTGTACTTATACATATGTACATAACCTAAATATATGTATGCACACATTATCTATACAAAGAGCCATACTCAGTGAAAGATAAATTACCTCCTAAAGTCTCCTCTGAGGTACAACAGAAATTAAAATAATTGCTTCTCTTCTCAACTCAATGTAGCACGTATTTTCTGTGATGGGATAAATGTTTTCATTTCAAGTGCCAATGTGTGAACTGTAATAAACATTACTGCTTTCATTTTTTGTAGGTATGGAGGTTACATTAACTGTTATAGTTGCTGAGCTGAGTTTTTATGTCAGGTAATTTTGTTTAGTCCAAACTGGTTTTGAACTATAAACAATTATGGACATGTATTTTTTGGTTTCTTTGACCCCAAAGGGAAATTGGGGTTTATGTCAAATTGACGTTTTATCAAAATAAATCTGTTCCTCAAAGCAAAAGTCTCTGTAGGATTGAGATAATTCATTATTTACATATGGGGTAAACAGACATTTACTGCCTATTGAGATCATGATTGAGATAATGGATTATCTCAACCCTGGATTCTAATTTACTACAAATAATTTAGCACCATTATTTAACAGAGCAGTTTAAAATAATAATCTTTCCTTTAAAAAAAATGACCAAGCTTAATTTTAAAAGCTTTGTGTTTACAGAGATCACCTATCAATATACTTTAGAATAATGATGTTAGAAAAACCTAGGGATTAAGGAAGACAGTTTTAGATTAGAGATTTGTAGAGTGAAGATTTAGTAGCACACATCAAGTTTGATGGAACAGGCTGTTCATAGTCTTGTGAATGTGTGAATTTGTTGGATATCCAGTTTTCTTGCTGTGAATAATAAACTGTTTCTCTGATGCAGAGGGCTTCCTATCTTCTCTTAGAATATGCATGTACAACAATTGCTGGTTAATTTGTTAGCTTGCAAGTAAGACAACAACTCAGACCTTCCACATTTTCCGACTTAACCCACTTATGCCTAGTGTTCCATTATTGCAATGCTCAGCTTGTAGGAGTTATTTATATCCTACTGTTCAAGGTCATCACCAGGTCTGATTTTTCACCAAAAAATTTGCAACCTCTGGCATAAATGGGTTAACAATGTGCAAAATAATCTCAAGAATTAATCATTATATAGGAGCTTATTGTATATAAAGTTAGCTAAAATTAGGTAAAATGCTATAACATTTTGAGCACTAAGTAAGACAGCCTTTTCTTTCATGGTATAGGAAGAAGCCATCAGTGTGTGAACAAGTCATACATTTTCATCTGCAAAGACCCTTGGGAAATGATATTTTTCTTCAAAACTTATCAGGAATGTGCATAACCAGGATGAATCAAAATTCAACATTTATTACATACCATGTGCATATAGTACATTGGCAATGTAGGAAAAGTGAGCAATGTGAGAAAAAATATTGTATTAAACACCAAGAGAGTTCACAATTTATTGGAAAAAGATATATCCTTAAATAACTGAAATGAGGTGATAAAAAAGGTAAAGATACAATATGAGGTATGATAAATCAATTAGGAAAATCCATTGATGTGAGAAATCAATAATGAAAAAATAATTTTGAAAAAGATGAAATAATTGGGAGGGAGAGGGAGGGTCAGTTGAAATGGGGCTAGCACAGAAAATGAACACCCAGAATACGGGGAGAAAAATAGAAAACTATGTTGGGTCATCCCTGCCGCCACATAAGGCACCTCACTCATCAGGATCAACTCTTGGGACTTTGCTAGAAGACGAACTATTTCTTTTTCCTTAAATTCACTGATGCTTTCAATCTTCTGAAGATCTCATCAAGAACCAGTCATTCTAATCATTGTTTTCACACACTATGGAAATCATTAAAATAAAAGTGGTGAAGACTGATTTAAAATAAAAGTTTCCAAGTTTTGTTATATAATTTTTAGCATTTTAAGGTAAGAAACAATAGAAATTTGATTATGAAGACTTTTATTAAATTACAGTATATTACAGATTATATCTTAATAATAAGCCTTTCATCTTTAGGCTAATATGATATAAAAACCTACTTGGCCACATTACTTCTTGAGTTTCTTTTGGGCGGCTTTCTTCTTGACCATCTGTAATCGCTTCATAGCATTGAGCTGTGATTCTTGTGAAGTTGGACCTTTAAGGGATGCTGAGGGAGAGCTGCTGGATTCTGAAGTAGTTTTGCTAGCAGTACTTCCACTAGGTCCTGGTGTTCCACTATTTCCATTCCCACTTAGTTGGCTGCTGCTTCCTGGAACTAAACTACTTGGACTAGGAAGACCTACTTTGCTGACATTGTCACAACTAACTGAGCGACTAAGACCAGTTTTACCCAAGGTTAGAGGTGGAGGTGGTTTTAAAGGTACAGTGGGTGTAGTGCTGTTATTGGAACCTATTTTGGAACCTATTCCACCTTTGGATGATGTTGCCAGACCAGTCAAACCCACAGGTTTCTGGTTAGCTGATGAAGTAGCAGGTTTCCCAGTATTGTTTTGTGTTGTTGAACTCAATTTTGCTGTTGAGGGACCAGCAGAGGAAGTTTTGGCTGCAAAAGCTGCCCATCCAGTTAAGCCACTAGTTACTGATGAGGAAACGCTGGCACTAGAAGAATTTCCTGAAATAACTGTGGATGTCTAAAAAAATAAGGTAAATATTACATTAGAGCCAAGTATAATCAATACCTACATAAACATCCTTGAATATATAAAAAGTCATTAGACTTTTTATATCTAAGTTATGAATTGGGAAATTTAAATTACACTACCAAATTAGGTTCTTATGAAGCTGATCTGAAAAACCACACAGAACAAAACTTATCTGTATCTAGTGGGTATTATCATTTGCAAAGCAGAAAATTTTTGATACCATATTCTTGTTCTAATGATTCCAAAAGAAAATATATGAAATTCCTTTTTGAGAATTGCTTTTAGATTCAATTCTAAGCTATATCTGAAAACCAGATTTAGTGCTTTAACATACTTTTTACCCAACAAAGTATTATCTAGCTTAGTTAAACATCTAATTCTTTTAGACTTTGCTCCAAATAACTAGGGATCATTTCAAAAATTTAATTCACTCTTAATAGCAAAAATGCCCATACCCAGAATATTCAGGAGAACATATCCAAGATGAAGAGATTCAGCCAATGTTTATTTACTGAGTGACTGTGTGAGAGAAAGAAGACAGCTGTATAGATTCTAAACCCATTAAAAAAAATGTTCTCCTAAATTTTGAGCAACAGTTACAGGAGTAAAAAATATATGCAAAGTTAATTACTTGGAAGTGTACAACTTTTATGATGTATTATAAAGGTCTCATGATTTTAGTTTCACAATTTGCCCATGATTCCGGTTAAACTATCATACAAGAGTCTCCTACTCCTTTAATAAGGATTTTATCAATTGCCTCATTAGGCTGCACAGTGACATTTTGGGTAGGACTGATCTCACTCTCTGATATATTTCATAAGGGTATAACACTTCAACTTCTCTGATTAACATCCCTGGCTAATCAGAAGCTCACAATGATACCAATGCCACTATATAAATACATATTGCTCTTGTTCACACAAGAATATATTTTTTCACTTTCACATTAGGCACAAATGTACGTAGTTCAAATTAATTTTGAATTGAATTTCTTATTAACACCTTTTCTACCTTTATACTCTTAAGAAGATTCACAAAAGCATTACGTTCACATATAGGTAAAAGATAAAATTTTACAAAATAACATCCTACTTAAAAAATGGTAGTTATTATACCTAAAATATATCCAGTTATAATTTAGAACTTTACTCTGAAATAGTTGATAAAACATTTTCAGCTCTTGAAATCAAGGTAGCCTTCAATATTGTCTGCATGCATACATTTTTAATCAATGTGAAAAGTAACAAAAATAGAGTTCTGAGATCCTTGTTTTATAAGAGAAGGAATCCAGATATTTGTCCACATACTCTGAAAATTGATAGGATGTTTTCTTACAGTAACATATTAACTATCTTATGAAGTTATCCAGAGAAGAAAAACTACATAAACCATTTATTCCTAGAGGAATATATACCAGCAATGAGAGAAAAAGTTAGTCAAGAAGTAAACCTTTACTTTTCAGTTATGAAAGACCTAATTTTTTTTTCCTTTTCTTGCTATTAAACATAAAACTGTCTGCCATATGGTTAAATGATCTTTCAAAAAACTTCACAAAAGAAAACCCATCTTTAGTAATTAAAAGACCAACACTTAGGAAGTACAAGCAAGAAAGCATGTTCTATGTGTCTGGCATTTCATTTTAATGGCTTGCTGTTGTTTAGTATTGCTTTTCAACAGGATGACCGATGGTTTATAATACTATCAGGACACATAGAAGTAATATAACACAAACAATGGAGACCAAGTGATTTCTTACTATTTCAGTGTAGAAAACAAATTTCTCAAGTTTTTAACTATAAATATTTTCTTGCCCATTTGCTAGATGGGCAAGTTAGAAAAGACATTTGCTTTTTATATGTGAATGGGAACAATTTTTTTATAGTATAAATTTATTCACTTTTATAAAAAGTGAATTTTTTATTAAAGAAACACAAAACTTCTTAATCAAAACAAATATGACAGCAAAGTCTTTAATTTGTTTGCCACAAAATGATTTCATGTTGAATTTTCTAAAAATAAACTTTAGTTTATTTAGTTTATTTAGTAACAGATTAGTCTAAAAATCTACTAAAAAGTGATTATATGCAGAATATAGCAACTCTAATTACTTTCAATAAACTGGTTATTTTTACTTCTATTCCAATTCACCAAGTTCCTATATGACAAATCAATAATGGATATGCCTTGGATAGCAAATCCTCCCTGGCAAATTAAAATGAAAAATAATCTCCAAATATAATTATCAATAAGTTTTTAAAAGTACTTCATATTCATATTCTTTTTCATCACATCAAGGGTATTAAGCTTACTACTTATAGTCACTTAGATAAGGCAATAACTTTAGAGTTTTCTCAGGTCAATCTGAGAATTTGAGGCTAATTTTTTTAAAATATTTTTTTCTTCCATATTTAGTGCTATGCTTGATATTGGAATGTGTACCTCAATAAAAGTATTCTTTTTGTTACAAAATTAGATTAGAAAATTATTTTTTTCCATGATATAAAAAGGCCAAGATATTAAGAAATAATGTAGTATGATTTCAAGGATGCAAACTTAGAAATGAGAAAGGTGATACCCTCACTAGACAATGTGGTCCCTTTGTATAAGAGGTAGATAACATCGAAAGTTTATTATAAAGAAACAAAACAAGACAAAGCAAGAAAACTCCTTCAACAGCCAATAAGAAGGGAGAAAAAAATATTACAAGGCCAATCTGCTCAAGTAGTGTGGGGAGCAAAATTGTTGCTACTGAGGGCAGAGGTATTTTGAATTTAAACCAGATTTCTTTTTCTTTTTTTGAGTCGGAGTTTCACTCTTGTCGCCCAGGCTGGAGTGCAATGGTGCTATCTCAGCTCACTGCAACCTTCGCCTCTGGGGTTCAAGCGATTCTCCTGCCTCAGCCTCCCAAGTAGCTGATCACAGGCACCCGCCACCGTGCCTGGGAATTACAGGTGCCCATCACCACACCTGGCTAATTTTTGTATTTTTAGTAAAGATGGGGTTTCACCATGTTGGCCAGGCTGGTCTCGAACTCCTGACCTCAGGTGAGCCACCCACCTTGGCCTCCCAAAGTTCTGGGACTATCGGTGTGAGTCATGGCGCCTTGCCTGAATTTAAACCAGATTTCTGATTGAAGGTAAGTATCTAACCAGATGAGAATGGTAAAGGATGTCATTTTGGAATGATCATAGACTGTTCCTATTTGTGATAAAAAGAAAAACAACAGAGTTAGAGATTAATTAATGATATAAATGTTCCCTTTCTACCTAATAGTAATAGTAGTAAAGTCTTAATTTCTAAAATATAGCCATTTAGTATATAAAGTTTCTCATTAAATTTTTTATCAAGCAACTATTGTTTAGTCAACTAAACTTTAAGATATAATCTTAGATAAAAATAGAATCTACTATACCTTGACTTCTGTTCTCTTAAATGCTAGAAAAGTTGTCTCTTGTTTCAGTTTAGTTTCTGGTTTCTTAACCAGTGGATCTTTGACAGCTGGAGTTACAGAAACAACTGCGGGGGCTGGTTTCTGTGGTGGTTTCTGAGTTTTTTGAGCCTGCAAAAACCAGTGGATTAAATCAGATACAAAATCTTCACTGAATATACAGAAAGATAATAATCTCTCACAGGACTCATCATTGAAATGAAATACAGTTGAACATTTTAAAAAATATTGTGATGATAATGAATATATATGCTCTTTGACAAATTATTATTATCATATTAATGGTTTTACAGATTGTATTAGTTTCTAAACAGTAAAGATAATATTAAGCTTTAGAAATAATACAGAATAGGGTTAGTTAAATACCATTTTAACAAGATAAAATTGTTTTTTAAAGAGCAAAATCACAAACTATATGTAACCGTTAGCTTTACTCATGATGAAGTACATTTATTTCTCATTGGGGTTTGTCAAATACATAGGAGTTTTCTTCTTGGGGTCTAGGCATAAGTCGACTCTCCAGTTGCTGAAGGCAAATTAAAACACAGCTCAGATCATTTATACGGTTTTAAATACAGAACAGGGAGAAAAAAAACTATTGATAAATGATGAAACTTTTTGAGGTTTTTCCACATTGCAAAACTAGGCACGCTAAATCTTTAGAGAAAGCTAATAAATACAAATTTCTGTTATGAAAGAATTTTCACCCACTATTACTTTATAAGCATCTTCAGTTTTATTTTGACCAATAATTGATTTTTTCCTTTATTTTATAACTAGGTACTTGACTAAATTTTCCTATAAACTCTAATCATTTTTGAGTTTATTTTTTAGTGTTTTCTAGGTAGATAATTATAACTGTTTATAAATGGTTATGTGCCACGTTTAAGAGTAATTTTCGGAGTCAAACACAGTTAGGATTAAAACCCAGCAACTGGCTGGGCGCAGTGGCTCACGCCTGTAATCCCAGCACTTTGGGAGGCTGGGGCGGGTGGTTCACTTGAGGTCAGAAGTTTGAGAACAGCCTGGCCCACATGGTGAAACCCCATCTCTACTAAAAATACAGAAATTAGCTGGGCATGGTGGCGGGTGCCTATAATCCCAGCTACTCGGGAGGTTGAGGCAGGAGAATTGTTTGAACCCATTAGGTGGCGGTTGCAGTGAGCTGAGATCGCACCACTGCCCTCCAGCCTGGGCAACAAGAACGAAACTCCATCTCAAAAAAACAACAACAGAAAAAAATTAGCAACTATTTTTCTAGGTACATTACCTCAGGCAAAATATGTGAATCTCTAAAAGCCTCATTCTCTTGATCTGTAAAATGGTAATAGCATTTGTTTCAAAGGTGGGTTATGAGCATGAATTATGATTATGTAAGAGTTTAGCATAGTGTCTGGAAAATGTTGAGTGCTAACAAAAAGTTACTGTTTATTCATCATTATTATTTACAAAGGATAATCAAACTGAATCCAGAAAAATCCATGCATACTGAACGGGGAAAGATGCTTTCCGCCAGCCATTCCATAGTCTTTGATAATCTTCGTAAGCCCATACAGTACTATACCAGGGAATTTATTAACAATTTGTCACCATTTCTGGAAGCCAGAATTTGGCCTATTTTGTTCTTGTTTGGGCCTTCGTGTGTAATCGTGGGCTATTGTTTGCCATACTATATAGTTTGGGTCCTTAAATCTCAATTCGTATCACTTTTTATACTACATACCTTCCACATCAAAGTACACCTACCTTCAACATCACTTATAAAGCAACAATTAGGTCAAGAATATTAAGAATGTTTGAAGTAATTCACTGTTGATTACTGGTACTAGCAGGAAAGGAGAGCCATCTTATCCTTCATTGCAAAACCATGTTACGAGAATGCATCCCTCACAGTAAAACAGAAACATGTGGCCCCAAAACCATGGTTTTCAATCTTAACACTGCCTTCCACCCACATCTAGCACTCCTGAGGTTAGACTCTGAGGACCCACCTAACTTGTGTGTTTTAACAGATAAAGACTAATTATGATGAAGCCCCAGGAAGTACTTCTGCCTGTGAGATCATGGTTCAATCTTCTGCCTTCCCTGTTTTATCCAGCCATCTTAGAAACTGAGTAAGAAATACCCACAACCCTTTGTCCTTTACTGGTAATACTAGTTTAGGGAACTAGGATATAATTACTGATTCAGTTTTGTTCAACAAAGGTACTAAAATTTTCATTGGATGACTGCTTCAAACATTGCAAAATGTATAAAATTCTCCACTAAGGCACTAACTGCCAGAATAGCAGTACTAAAAAACCCACGTATTTCCAAATGCTGCAAAATAGGAATGTGTTACTACCTTAGATTGAGAACCACTGCAATAAGTGATATGAGTCTCTCACCTGAAGCTGGGGAAAAACTCCACTACTGGGTAGAGAGAAAACTATAGAACTGAAGAATAACCTTGGACCCTGCCATACACGATCACAACATTCTTAACTAGGTCTTCCTACAATAATGTGTACTGCAGAACTTGCCCCAGTTTGAGGAATCTGTGTGAGGAGAAAGGGGATATCAGGTGCTACTTATAATATCTTTGAGATACCTTGGAACAATAACCAATGCACATATGAGAATCTCACTCAAAGCAATTATAGTCAGAATGACTGGATTTAGAATCCCCACTGTTCCAAAATTATCTCATTAAACCTTATATTTCCTGGATTCTCATCTTTAGGCTCACTTCAGATCATGTCTTTTGGTATTTTCCCACATTTGCTCTTGGTGTATTCTAGTCATGTTATAATATTAGCCATGACTCCCCATTTAGTACTTTGACTTCTGGACACACAGACCAGATTCACTGTTGATTTCTGGTACTAATCTGCATTTAGCCTGGCATGGTGGCTCATGCCGATAAACCCAGCACTTTGGGAGGCCAAGGCAGGAGGATCACTTGAGGTCAGGAGTTCGAGACCAGCCCTGGCAACATAGCAAGACTCCATCTCTACAAAAAATAATAAAAAATTAGCTAGGCCTGGTGACACATGCTTGTAGTCCCAGCTACTTGGGAGGCTGAGGTGGGAGGATTGCTTGAGCCTGGGAGGTCGAGGCTGCAGTGAGCCATGGTCACGCTACTGCACTCCAGCCTAGAAAACAGAGTGAGACTCTGTCTCAGAAAAAGAAAAAAATTACATTTACTTCATTTTATTTAACTTAAGAACAACAGAATGTAGAATGTGTCCAGTCTTGAGCTCTGCTTAAGTGCTATGCCAATGAATTACATGCTCTTACTGATAAATTAGATATGATTTGCAAAGTAGATAAAAGAATAAACAGTATCCCAGATGAAAAGAAGAAGCTGAGAAGCAGAACATAAGGGAACATGAAAGTTCTCCACATATTCAGGGAATGACACACTTAGTCTGTGTCAGAGTGGCTAGAGTGTATGAATGTGTATGCTGAAGCAGTAAGAGGGCTGTAAGGTAGAGTCGGGTCAAAAAGAGAAGGTCCATATATGCATCCTAATGAGTATAACCTCATTATATAAGTAATTGAGAGCCACTGGGCCTATATAAGCAGGTAAATATTTTAGAAGAATTCTAATGATAGTAAGCAAAGTGGATTGATAGGAAGCAAGGAGATTTCTTAAGTGGCTATTGCAATAGCCAAGTAATGGACTTGTGGAACAGGGTAATAAAAGAGAAATGAATAGATTTCAGAGACATATAAGAGGTAGAATTAGCAAATCTGGTAAACAACGGGATATGGAATTAAAAGAGGCATCAAAGATGTTTTCTAATTCAGGCAATTGCAGAAAAAAAAAAACGGATAATAGAACAACTTTTACTTTTAAATATATTGACCTTAAAGTATCTAAAGACTATCTAGTTAGCTATAGAAGCTCATCCAGGAAGAGGGTTAGAACCATAAACATAGATCTGACATGAAATAAATCAGAAAAAAATGGAGGAGAAAAAACTTGGGTGAAGAACAGTGCTTACTTTAGATATTAAGGGAGCTAAAGTGATAATAATAATGAAACAGTTGAGTACATACTAAAGAAAGACAGATTATTGTCACAATTTGTTTCTTTTGACAATTTCCAATTCTTAGTGGTTTCTTATCAATGCTCTGGAATGCATTGCTCATCTGTAATAATTTCACTTGAGATCCTGGAGGGCCAGTTTAAATAATAAATTAAATAAAAATCAAACTGAGTAGAATAGATTGTAACTTGTCACAGAAATTTCCTGTTACAAGTAAGAAATATACACACTATTGATATACACACTTTTCATTTACTACTTTTTATTTCATAGGAATAAATAAAAACACTTCCTATTTCTGATTTAACTGATTAAAAAGTAAAATGGGTATCCCGAATTTTTACTTTTAACTAAGTACTTCTGACCTTTAAAAGATATATTGGTTAGACAAATTTATGTAGAAATTCATTTGATTAACAGACATGAGAACTCTGCAATTGAGAATCACTAATTTAAGGCAGGGGAAGAGAGATGGAAGTGGGAGGGAGAGGTGGAGAATAAGACATTATGGCAATTTCTTGTTTTCTTTAAAAGAAAAATTATGAAATTCATTTATCATGTATCTATTTTATAAGTGAATAAAAGTTAGAAAACTATCCAATATAACAAATGAAAAGATATTTCACTATGATATTAAAGGTAGGTATGTTAGTGAACAGTAAAAAGAGAAAGTACATAGGAAGAATGAGGTAATGGTCACTTGAGGACAATGAGAAGGAAAGACTAAGCAACAGAGAAATGCTGCTGGAAAGACAGATATGCACATATAAATATCACCTCTGTATACATCTTATCCATGCGGTGGTTTAAGCTCACTCAGAAATTTTCTGTATTTCCTTACCAGACCTCAACAAAGAGTGGGGCTTTGTATCTCACCACTTCTCAGTGCTGCATGGTATTTTAAAATGTTTGTAAATACACTGACAGACTAGTAAGGAATATTCATAATTTGTGAGTCACCAATCTTGTTTTATCTATATTAGAATTAGATAAAACTAAACAGAGAAAAATGCACATAACATGGTCTGGTCTTTAGCCATAGAAATATTAATCACATATACATATAAATATTTAAATAATCAGCTTATATTATTTATTTTTTCAATATCTTAAATATTCAAATCTTTGTTTTGAAAGCACATACCAACAAAAACATTGACAGACTGTTTAAAATAAAGAAAAATATGATTCCTACCATTCTTTTCATTTGTCTGGTACATCGGGCACAATACCACACCAGGCGAGGGTCATTCGCTTCCTTGTCTGTCACCTGGGGTTTATGGCAATCTCGGTGGTAGAGATTATGGCACTCCTGACATTCTACTAATTGATTGCCAGATGCCACCATCATTTGCCTAAGAAAACATACCATTAAATATTACACTACTTTTTTAAATGCCATAATTTAAAGTTATTTCAGGGGCCAGGTGTGCTGGCTCATGCCTGTAATCCCAGCACTTTGGGAGGCCAAGGCAGGCGGATCATTTGAGGTCAGGAGTTCAAGACCAGCCTGGCCAACATGATGAAACCCTGTCTCTACTAAAAATACAAAAATCAGCTGGGCGTGGTGGTACACACCTATAATCCTCACTACTCAGGAGGCTGAGGCAGGAGAATCGCTTGAACTTAGGAGATGGAGGCTGCAGTGAGCCAAGATCATGCCACTGCACTCCAGCCTTGGTGACAGAGTAAGACTCTGTCTCAAAAAAAAAAAAAAAAAAAAAAAAAAAAGTTATTTCAGGGTTGTTCTGGTAAAGTTTGGTTTATTAAAAAGAAAAAAAATCCCAGAAACCCAAAGAGCAAATAACAAACCCCAACACTTGGCATGCACAAAAGCATAAGCTTTTAAAGCTTATGGTCAACCATTAATAAATATATAGAATGCCTTGATTAAATTTGGCTATTTTCTCATCATTTCTCATCATAATTTTTGTCTTTCTCTCAGAGGGTAGTAGACTCTGATTAGTCTTCCAACAGCCTCATAACATTTTGTATCTCCATTAAATTCCCTTATATTAGTTAGCTATATGTTGTTGTTGTTCTTCATTAATATGAGTTACCTAAAGGTGAGAACTGGACCTAATTATCCACAGTCCTTAGCACATTACTGTACACAAAGGGTGCTCAATAAATGTCTGATCATCTTAATAGAATGAAGTCACATGTGTATAAAAAAGTATAAATTTCAACAGCACAAAAAGCAATCATCATAGACTTAGATTATCAAAGGCATATATATCAAAATATAATAATCACTTTCCCTCTGGAACCCAAAAATGCAGAAAATGTTACAACATGACAGATTTAAAAGCCATAGTTGGGAAACACAAAATAGTTGGCAATTTTCAATATGTTAAATTGTTATATGGGCAGTTACCTACTTATCTCCACCCCAGTGCCAAATAATAAAAACAAAATAGAAAATGCACAACAATTGTTCTGATTTTGGGGGTTGAGGAGTGGAAAGGGTCATGTGTTCTTTATAAAGTAACAAAAGAATCTGTGGCAAGTTACAACTTACCTACAAACAACGCAGGCCAATCCCATCTCCATGGCAAAATCATCAGCACTGGTCTCCTCAAAACTGGAAAGGTCAGCCATAGGTAAATCCTTGCTACTTTGGACAGTAATGGGAGATGACTGTGTTTCCGGTTTCTCCAATCTAGGTTTCTTTGGAATATCAACTCCTTCAGTGATATCTGATTTCATCTATAAAAAGCAGGCATCAGAAAATGATAAAGTAATGTGGTAGAATAAACTTTGAGTCACTGAAAGATGAGTAAGAAGGACAATTGGCAATGATCAAGTCCATTTTACAGATATATTCACGTAGTTAGGGACAGATGTGCACATTAAAGATCTGTAGAAGAATTGTAATGAATTTATTAGTACATTAAATGAAACCAGCAAGATAGAAATAAATAAATTGGAACAGTTTAACAAATATTTGTATTTCTCTTTGTACTCTTCTATCTACTAAAGAATTATGGAAGATCGATGGACTTACTTAGACTAGTATCTACCGTACAGACTTAACACATTTGCTTCAAAGCAAATTCGGATTCCTGTCTTTAAGATATAAATATTATCAATATACCCATTAGATTTGGCAAAAATCAAAAAGTCTGATAAGACATGGAATTTGGAATTCTTATACTTTGTTGATGACAGTGTAAATTTAGTACATCTACTTTTGATAGAAATTTGGCAATGCCTAGTAATGTTGAAGATGTCATATCCTATTATATTCACTTACAGGTACACATCCTATAGAAACTATTAACTATAGAAACTATTAACTCCATTGTAATAGAAACAAAGGAGAAATATCTAATTGTGCATCAGTAGGGGAATGATAAACTGGTTAATTTATAGAATGAGTATTATGTAGTAGCTAAAAGAAATCTAGATCTACATGCATCAACAAAGATACATTTCAAAAGCACATAGTTGAGTAGAGAAAAAGTTACCAAAGGATACACACACACGTAGTATGATATCATTTACATAATTTTTTTTTTTGAGACAGAGTCTTGCAGTGTTGCCCAGGCTGGAGTGCAGTGGCACAATCTCTGCTCACTGTAACCTCTGCCTCCTGGGTTAGAGTGATTCTCATGTCTCAGCCTCCTGAGTTGCTGGAACTACAAGTGTGCGCCACCACACCTGGCTAATTTTTGTATTTTTAGTAGAGAGGGGGTTTTGCCATGTTGGCCAGGGTGGCCAACTCCTGACCTGCTGACCTCAAGTGATCCTCCTGCCTTGACCTCCCAAAGTGCTGGGATTACAGGCATGAGCCACCACACCCAGCTTCACTTATGTAGATCTAAAAGCAGAGAAATAATCTAATGTAGTTTATGAACAGCCACTATTTAGCAAAAGTATGAAAACATACGGGATAATATACTCCATCTCAAGGGCAAGGGTTACTGAAGATATCTTTCAAATGTATTTTTTTCTAACTACTAAAATCTTAATTACTATATGTAGAAATCATCTAAAAATAGACAATCCAAGAATCATCTTTGGCCCTGTTCAGGTGCATACCATTCTATAAAGTTTATGTTTAGTCATTTACATCTATACTCTTTCCCATCTTTTCTTTCTTGCTTTCCTTTTTTTTTGAGACAGCGCCTCACTCTGTCACCCAGGCTGGAGTGCAGTGGCACGATCACTACTCACTGCAATCTCTGCCTCCTGCGCTCAAGCAATCCTCCCACCCCCCACCCGCCCACAAATAGCTGGGACTACAGGTGCATGCCACCACACCCAGATGATTTTTGTATTTTTTGTAGAGACGGGGTTTCACCATGTTGCGCAGGCTGATCTTGAACTCCTGAGCTCAAGCAATCTATCTGCCTTGGCCTCCCAAAGTGTATCTATCTTTTCTTCTTAACAACTGTTCCATCTAGGATCTCTGAGGCATAGATTAAAGTTTACACTCAAAGTTACTATACTCCCTAGGGCTCAAATATTTATTGACAATAACTTTTAACCATTTAACTTTAAAATTTGTAAATTTTACTCATTTTTTGAAAAGTCAAAATCTATAGCTATCAATATATATTCACTGAGTGATGTTTATTATATACCTATACCATTATATAAAAGAAACAGGCATAAAACATTGTTTCTTTCTGCTTATGGAACAACTAATTTACTTTCTTTTAACAAGATTAAAATAAAATCTTACTTTATCAGCAGGTCTCTTTTCAGCTTCCTTCTTTACCTTTTCAGTTGTGAGGACCTTGCCATTATTATTACCAGAAGGAAGACTGGATGATATTTTGGGCTCTTGCTTAATGGAAATGTTTTTTGTGCTTGAAATTTTGGGTGGCTCCACATCCTAAAAGATGAAAAAAGGTACCAGTAATTAAATATTCAGACTGATCATCATAAAAAAATAGATCATTAATCTAAACAATTTTCAGTTAAAAATTAAGACATTTCATTATAACCAATGTAATATTCCTTTCTTAAATAGTTAAATAGCTTTATTGAGAAATAATTGATATACAAACTGTACCTTTTTATTTTATTTTTATTTTTTGGGACAGAGTCTCACTCTGTTGCCCAGGCTGGAGTGGAGTGCTATGGCACAGTCTTGGTTCACTGCAACTTCTGCCTCCTGGGTTCAAGTGATTCTCCTGCCTCAGCCTCTCGAGTATCTGGGACTACAGGTGCACCATCATACCTGGCTAATTTTTGTAGTTTTAGTAGAGATGGCGTTTCACCATGTTGGCCACACTGGTCTCAAACTCCAGCCTCAAATGATCCGCCCACCTCGGCCTCCCAAAGTGCTGGGATTACAGATGTGAACCACCACACCCGGCCCAAACTACACCTACTTAAAGTGTAACATTTGGTAAGTTTTGACATATGTATACATCTGTGACACCATCACTACAATCAACATAATGAACATATCCATCATCTCTCCAAATTTCCTTGTGGCCCTTTGTAATTACCCTCTTACAGGTATACACCCTATAGAAAAACATGTCTCCCATCATCAAGCAAGAAAAATATGTCTCCCATCATCAGGCATATAGAAAAATATGTCTCCCATCATCACCATCACTTATCTGTTTTCTGTAACAATACATTAGTTTGCATTTCCTAGAAATTTATATAAATGGAATCATATTCTTTTTTGGTCTGGCTTCTTTTACTTCGCATATTTATTTTGAGATTCATCCATGTTGTTAAGTGTATCAATAGTTAATTCCTTTTTATTGCTGAATAATATTCCATTGAATGAATAGACTACAATTTATTTATCAATTTACCTATTGATGGATATTTGGGTTGTCTGCAGTTTGGGACTATTACAAATAAAGCTGTTATGAATATTCATGTACAAATATTTGTACATATCTATGTTTTTATTTCTCTAGAAAAAATAGGAGTGGGTTATATGGTAAGTATTAATATATGCTTAATTACTTGAGAAACTGCCAAACTGTGGCAGTACCATTTTATATTTCCACCAAGCATATATGAGAGAGTTCCAGTTCCTTCTCATCCTCACGAATGCTTTGTATGGCTACTCTTTTTAAATTGTAGATGTTCTAATAGGTATGTAATGGTATCTCATTTAGATTTAATTTACATTTCCCCAATAACTGATGATGTTGAGCAGCTTTTCAAGTGTTCATATGGCATACATATATCTTCTTTGGTAAACTATTTGATAAAATATTTTGCCCATTTAAAAGAAATGAATCTGTTTGTTTCATTATTGAGTTTAAAGAGTTCTTCATAGATTTTGGGCACAAGGCCTTTATCAGATATATGATTTGCAAATATTTTCTCTCAGTCTGTGGCTTGTCTTTTCATTCTGTTTAACTTCGATTCCTTATTCGCGTATTATAGCTTTGCTGATATAGATAACTTGTTATTTATTGTTATTAATAGTATGCATAAACTTTGGCAGCTCTTGGAATTTCCCCTCCCCAAAAAGGAGGGCACTCCCCCACCATTCTAAACAAAACTAAGGCAGCTGAGTGCAGTCTATCTTACTGTGGTAATATGTAAAAGTACAAAAGTATAAATGGGAATAATACACATCAATTTCAGAATAGTGGTTACCTCTGAGGAGGAAGAGAAGAAAAAGGAAGGAGGAATGGGTCCTCAGATCTAGTGGTGGCAGGGCTTGATATATTATTATGCTGATTGTTTAGACAACGGGTTAGCAAACTGAGGCCTATAGTTTTTTATAAACAGTTATATTAGAACACAGCCACACCCATTCATTTTATAATGTATGGCTGCTTTCACATTACCATGGCAGAATTAAATAGTTGCAATGGAGACCATCTGGCACACAAAATCTAGAATTCTTACTATTTGGCTCTTTATAAAGTCTGTTGACCAGTGTACACCACTGGTGTAGACTTAGTGAAGTGTTGAAGAAAATGTTAATAATGCAGATTAAACTTAAAAATGTGTGGTGGCCCAGGTGTGGTGACTCATGCCTGTAATCCCAGCACTTTGGGAAGCCAAGGTGGGCAGATCACTTGAGTCCAGGAGTTTGAGACCAACCTGGGCAACATGGCAAAACTCTGTCTCCACAAAATATAAAAAAATTAGCCAAGCATGGTGGCATGCACCTGTAGTCTTAGCTACTCAAGAGGCTGAAGTGGGAGGATTGCTTGAACCTGAGAGGGAGAGAGCACAGTGAGCCAAGATTGTGCCACTGCACTCCAGCCTGGGTAACAGAGTGAGACCCTGTCTCAACAAAAAAACAAAAAAAAAACAAAAACGTGTATTGTGTGTAACTAAAAAATTGAAGACAAAGTCATGCACTATTAAACTATTACCTAATTCAGCAAAAAAGTTGTTCTAGTTGTTGACGGATGAGTTAAGTTTTAACTGCATTATTTCACATTTGCCTTCCTCATTAATGTAAATGAATATCAACCAATATTCATGTTAGAATACACTTGGAGACCTGGTAATGTTTGTAAGCATTACCTCCAGGTGATTCTTATCCATGCTAAAGTTTAAGAAACACTGGCATAAATCACTCTTCTCACACAAATCTAGTGACGAAAATATTCAGCTGAAGGCTAAAATTAAACGGACCTGGGCTTTAAAAACCTATAACAAAGTAGTTTCTGAAAACTGACCAAGAGAAGTAAACTCTAGCTAGAAACCTAAAGGCAGCATGCTTTTTAATCACAACAAATTTTTCATGTTCTTTAAGAGATAAACTTCCATTTTAGAACCCCATTAAAACAATTGTTTTTCTTTAGTAATAATAGGTTTTCCTATCTGGACAATACCAACACCCACAGTGGAATGAATTTGGTAGTATGTTTTGTAGAGCCATATTGATTTAGTCGATCTGAACTCACTGAACCTACTGCAATGAGAATGGATAGAAGAAATGAAGTCACAATGGTTCTGCTATTCAAAGTACAATAAAAAGGCTTCGGAGTACTAGACCTAGTATTGAAAGAAGACTGGGGACAAAATGCCAGTGTTTACTTGGGCTCTGAGCCTGGGACTAGATCCTCTCTTGAGCTTCAGATTCTGGTTAGACTTGAGCTAGTTATGTTCTATTTTCTCCTTCTCAGTTTGGGATCTAAGTCCACAGACCTGAGTGATTTGGAGTTTCAGGGCCAGAGCTTAGAAGAATTTGATAGAATGTCTTAGTAGGTATTAGGGAATATAATAGGAGTTGTCATTCAGTGACAGCCTATTATGCACCAGGCAGGTACTATACTAGGTGACTTATTTACTGTATCTCCTTCGATTTTTACAACTCTGCAAAGTAGTTCTTATTATCCCCATTTTACCAATGAACAGACTAAGTGAAATGAAGTTTCTACGTACCTCAGTTTCCTTATGTAAAATGAAGAAAACAGTATCTATCTTAAAGGATCATTATCATAATTAAAATTAATTATTCACATAAACTACTCAGAAAAGCACCTGGGACATCAAGATACGTTGTCTATTATTATCACACAATTATAAGATTTAAGTGGAATTTAAAACAGGTATGTTTGGTATCAAAACATATATTCTTTTCACATAAAGCTGCCATCGGCTGCTTTGTTATTATCAAGACAGGAGCTACAGAGTTCTCAGAGTTCATCCATACCTCCTTTTCTCTTAAATTATCCTACCCATATTCAATTTATTTTGTTGAAAAATCTGTCCTTTTACTTGATTTTTTTAATCCTTAAAATATTAGACAATAATTAGAAGTAAGCTGTGGTTACATTCAGCAGCTCAAAAAAATTCTGATCATAAAGAATCGGAAATTAAGTTGTAAACAAGTGAATTCATATACACATAAAGTAGTAGAATAGAATATCCTGCACCCCCAGCTGACTTTTCTATGTGGTGTAACAGTTCTCTGAAAACTTGAAGGAAAAAAAGAAAATAAAGAATATAATTTCTTCGTGCTACAAGGAAAGATTATTTCGGCAGAGATTGTTTTGAGATGGTCTATATGTTATAAATATAGTACTACAGGCCTTACAAAACTCTCTCCAAGTTTTTATTCATTCAAGTACCTTTTGAGATGGACGGTAACTGGAATCAATGCCCCGAGCCAAAGATTCATCAAGCAGTGCTTTTAGCTTTTCAGCAGAATCTTTACTCTTTGAATGCAAGAAACCTAGTGCTTTCAAAAAAATGGGATCAAGTTCCAAGTTCACAGTAGCAGCCATTGCAAACGCCTGAAGGAAAAAAAGAGAAAGTAATCTAGAAGACAATGCACAATTATCTATGTTAAAGTTTTACTTTTCTGTTTTTTAATTTGTAATAGATAATACTGTACACATGATATAAAATTTAAAATCACCAAAAAGTTATTACAAATAAAAGTAAATTTCCTTCTTATTCCTCACAGGCATTATCTAGTTCCTTCCCCCGAAACAACTAGCAATATCAGTTTTCTCTGTATCCATATCGATGGTAACGTTTTAAATCCAGGTAGGCCTCTCCCTGCCACAGAACTCCTTCCTAACTGTGTTTTAAAAGATACACTTCACAGTTTCAGTACATAGAACTTGATGGGTTTATGTCAAATTTACTCTGTATCAAAATTTCTTCTCTCAAACCTTATTTCCATAACACAAAGGAAGACTTAGTGTGCATGTGTTTGTGCGTGTAAGGGGTATCGCAAGAGGGCAATGGTGAAAACATGCATTAAGTGATTAGCTATCATGGTCACTGCTGCCGCTTTTACCTCAACTCTTTTTTTTTTTTTTTTTTTTTTTTTTTCCTAAACTCACCTCTTTAGTTCTCTGCCCCAACCCTGAATGTCTCAGAAAACATATTAATGACAACCTTATTTGATCACATTTAGATTGTGGTATCTCATGCATTAACCTATTTTTAAAAGTAAGGTCTCTGAGGGATAATATCATATCTACTTAAAACACACACACATACACACACACACACACACACACACACACACAGAGAGCCTATGATGCTTTGTGTCCTAAAGAGCTTAAAAAATAGCCAAGATGGATAAAGATACATACCAAAGGCTTATGAAATTCCACAATACTAAAAAGTTTTGTTTTTAGTTAATACCAATGCTATCATGTGGTTCTGCTTCTGGTTGTCACTTTTTCAAAGACCTCTCCAGGCAAGAAATTATCAAAATAAAAATGTATTCTTTGTGTTCAATCCTTTGATCAATATACTGTGGCTTGAAATCTTCTATCCTTGAGGTTAATATTGTATTAATGCAACACACTTGCACTGCTATAGTTAGGGAACTGTCAGCAATTCCACAGTTATCTCCCATTTTCAGGGGTTTATAACACCATTAAAACTTGCTGTAGGTTGAATCCTAGCATACGAAGGCACATCTGAAAATGGATTTTGTTGTTCCCTCCCCTCCAACTTCACTCCTCATCCTTCTCCACATCTGACAAGAAACACACATACACATCCCTAGGTTTTTTTTTTTTTAAGTTCCCGGGAAGGTATTAGTTATCTATCTGATAACTACAAAATTATTGTCGAATTCTGTACTGTACTAAAATATCATCTGAATCACCCATGGAAAGGAATCCAAAGGCCAGTACTATAATGAAAAAGTGCCCTTATCTCAAACTGTTGTATTTGTAAGAATTTAACAAAATTGAAAAGCAGCCTCTGTCACTTCTTAAAATTATATTATTATATACATCACCTCTACATAATGATAGGTACAGAAAAGTTATTTTAAAATTTACTCATGGGGCTGGCCACCATGTATGTTCTGAGGAAAAAATAGCTCCTTAATAAAATTTCCAAGATTAAAAGGGTAAACCTGCCATTCCTCCAGCATATACAAGGGTAACAGCCTCATCTCTTTTTTTCTTTAAATTCCACTCCTGTGACAGTTTACTAATCTTTCCACTGATTTTATTTCATATAGGTAAAGGAAACAGCAGTTTACTTATCCAGATTGTTATAAAACAATTTATTTTATTGGGTACTGACCAAAGGGTTGACACCTAAAAGAATCCTTGTAATATATTAGAAAAAACATTTCTTGAAATTTCTATGCTGAAAAATGAAAGCCAAGTATTTATTGCTATGTATTTCTACAATCACAGGTAAGAGGTTTACATTACAGATTAGGTGACAAGAGTCAGCACCTAGATTACAAGACTGTGAAGTCATCAACACTAACATTCCAGTTGGAACCTTGGAGTCAGTTCTTTTTATGCAATCTTGCCATTATAAAACTTAACAGGCTTTGTACCGCTTCCCTAAATTACTAACATGGCCCTTTGGCCCAGTGGTCCCCATGGTGGAATACAGAGAAAAAAAACATTAACTTTTTAATTTATTTCTATTTCTTTTTTTTTTTTTTTTGAGACAGAGTCTCGTTCTGTCACCCAGGCTGGAGTGCAGTGGCGCTATCTTCGCTCACGGCAAGCTCCGCCTCACGGGTTCACGCCATTCTCCTGCCTCAGCCTCCCGAGTAGCTGGGACTACAGGCATCCGCCACCACGCCTGGCTAATTTTTTGTATTTTTTAGTAGAGACGGGGTTTCACCATGTTAGCCAGGATGGTCTCGATCTCCTGACCTTGTGATCCGCCCGCCTTGGCCTCCCAAAGTGCTGGGATTACAGGCGTAAGCCACTGCGCCCGGCCAATTTATTTCTATTTCTATTTATTTTTTAAAAATCTATTCATATACAGAGTGATAATAGTGTGTTATATAATTGATCTTTAACCTCAAGGAGCTTTATCTTCAGCCAGTGAAATCTGAAACTTGCCACAACTATTCTCCTCTTTTATTACAATCAATTCTCCTTTCTGACTACAATCTTCCATTACTCTATCTCTTCCACTGCCTTAATCCAGGGACCTCTTCAAAGTGCCAAGTCAATCTTTCTTCTGTATTTATTCATTTCTCTATTCCCATTCTACTTGTTCTTTGTTACAGAAGCCTTCAATTTCTTGTCCCTTCTGCTTTCTCCTTATTGACACCCTCTTGCCCTGACTTTTGTTTCCTCACCAAACAGAAAACAGTAGTTGAGCCTAAAATAAAACATCCATGGTTATGTGGTTTATATTTTATATTTTAGTTTTCTATCTTACCTTTACTCCCCCTTTTCTGTTGCCTTCTCTAATTTCTGTTACTTTTCCTTCCTTACTGGCAAATATCCATATAGTGAAAGAAGTTTACTTTCTACAGCAGTCATAGAGGTCAGCAACTTGGTGTAACTGTGTTGATCTATACATACAAAAATATTTTCCTGGAGTCACACCAAATCATGTTACTTCCATACAATTCCTTTCCTGTATATTCATTCCTAAACCCATGGCCAAAACAGACTGTAAAAGAGCCATATCATTCTTACTATGGATTAGAGTTCTAGAAAACAAAGTCCTGTGTATATGTATGAAAGAAAAATGTATATATGAAAGAAATTTAATATATTAAATGTAGGTTTCATTTAAAAAGTAGATGTTGCTTTCAAAAAGGAGAATGTAAGAAAATTAATATTTACAACCTTAAAGCTTTCACTGACCTAGGGAAGTGGTGGTAGTAGTAGTATTGATAGGAGTGAATTCTTAGGTGATGCTAGGAATTAGCTGTGTCAAATGCATATAGCACAAAAATCCCCATTACTAAACAATGATCTTTTTTCTGTATCTCTTATTATCCTTGATTTATTGCAGTATGCCGTTTACTTCCTATCCAGCTCACATTCTGTGGTCCAACCTTTCAATACCTCTTTCAGTACTCTAGGCACCTGAAAGCCCTGTAGTTTCCCTACTTTATAGACATCCACCCTGCTAGCCATTCTCTCTCTGCCTGCACCCAAACTCTAAGTGCAACTGAGAGGAATATATATACATTATATCTTCAGAATCACCATTCTCAGCTTGGCGTTCAGTACAACTAGGCAATTCTCTCATCCTTCTCTGGTCAACTCACTTCCCCACTTTCTGCAAAGATCAGTTATACTTTCTCCATTTTCTTTTAAAATTGCTTCTGTGTTTCAGTAGACGGCCTCACCTACTTCACAAAGAGAGGCTGTCAGAGAGGAATTAAGTCAACTTCCTTCCAGCACATCTACAAACTTACCTGCACTCATCCTTTCCTCTTTCCCATCTGATAAAAAAGGAGAAGGTGGCTCTCTATGTAGTGTCACCTGGATCTGGATCCTATCTCTTCTTGTCCCCTCTTGAACCTTGGCCTATGGATTATTTCCCATATCTTCTTTTTTTTTTTTCAGCCTTTTCTTTCTACTGGCATTTTTTCATTGACATTAAATATATTCAAACATCTTCTATCTTTTCTCTTTTATAGCAAAACTTTCTCAGAAATCATATGCTTTTGTACTATTTTTCTTCATTCCTTCTATTTATACAGCAATTCTTGCAATTTGGCCTTTGTCGCACTATTCCATGAAAATGCTCTCATGAGTCATTTGCGGCCTCAGTCAGGTAAACTTAATACATACGATTTTCCCTCCTACTTCTTTGTCAGTTGTCTTTGTAGGTTCCTCCTATCCAATTAAAAATGAGTTCCTCAGTGCTAGGTTCTGGGTCTCTCCTTGACTTGTTCTACATCTTCTTCCAAAAATGTGTTCTCTGAGTCAGCCGCATAGGCATCTCATCAGAACTTAGAAATGCAAACTCTTGGTCTCCATTCCTAGGCCTGCTGAAGAAAAAACTCTGGGAGTAGGGTCTAGAAATCTGTGTTAAGCCTTCCAGGCAATTCTATCTACTCTGAAGTTTGGGAATTATTGCCCTAGACAATTTGATCTATATAGTCTTTTGCCAGCGATTACTAATACATCTCTGCAGTCCACGTGTCTCTCCCAAGATCCAACTGCCAGCTTGACATGGATATCTCATTGGTGCCTCCTATGCAACGTGTCTCCAACAGAGCCACTCATACACTATTCCCTTTTCTCCTAACCAGTTCTTCCTCTAGTAATCCCTTTTTCAAATGACATTTACCCTATTGCCCAAGCCAGTAACCCAGAAGCAGCTTTAACTCTTCCCACTTCCTTAATTCCCACCCCCAATTCAATAACCAAACCTCTTAAACATATCTCAAATCTATCCACCCTTTTCAATCCTTACTACTACCACCCTAGACCAACCCAGCATCATCTATTATCTGGCCCACTGCAAAAGCTTAATCAGTCTCCCACAATCACTCTTGTCATCCTTTAAACCTTTTCATATCACTCACTTGCTTAAAATCCTTTTATCACTTCTCACAATCCAAAGGTTCAAGAATAAGATTCTTAACAAGGTCTCCAATTCTCTACATCAGGGGTCCCTAACCTTCAGGCCATGCAGCAGGAGGTGAGCAGTAGGCAAGTGAGGGAAGCTTCATTTGTATTTACAGCCACTCCCATCACTTGCATTACTACCTGAGCTCTGCCTCCTGTCAGATCACTGGTGGAATTAGATTCTCATAGGAGTGCGAATCCTATGTGAACTGTGCATGTGAGTGATCTAGGTTGTGTGCTCCTTATGAGAATCTAATGCCTGATGATCTGTCACAGTATCCCCCATCATCCCCAGATGAAACCGTCTAGCTGCAGGAAAGCAAGCTCAAGGTTCCCACTGATTCTACATTATGGTGAGTTGTCTAATTATTTTATTATATATTACAATGTAGTAATAAGAGAAATAAAGTGCACAATAAATGTAATGCACTTGAATCATCCTGAAACCATGTCTTCAATGAAACCGGCCCCTGGTGCCAAAAAGGTTGGGGACCATTGCTCTACATGATTAATAACACATATAAAGCAGTTACAACAGTACCTGGCACGTAGTTCACACTCATTAAATGTTACCTAGTATCTCAGGCCATTCTCACTCTCTCTGTTATAGCTATATGACTTATTTCAAGTCCTCCAAAATACTCTTTCTTACCTAAGCACTTCAGTAGAAAGTGTGCCACCCCCACCTCCATCTTAAGTCACCTCTCAAGTTTCAGTTTTTCCTGCACATTCCCTCAACAAAACTAGAAGTTTCACTGTTACATAGTCCAAAAACATTCTGTACTTATTTGTAATATTAATCACACTGTTAATTATGTAAACAATCTTTCTTTTTCATTAGAATGTAAGTTCCATGAAGGCAGGCAGTGGATTGGTCTTGCCTACTGCTGTAACCCCTGTCTGGCAGAGTTCCTGGAAAACAGCAAATAACTGTAAATGTTGGCCAAGTAAATACTTGTTATCTACTTCCAATTTCATAAAACTTTCTCCTCCCTTGAGTTCTGTTATACTCAACTTTTCTGTTTTTCCTCTTCTATCTCTGACTACTCTTTCTTTGGCTTATCTTCTGATCTTTGTTGCTTTTGGTATGGTCCAAGTATTTGTCCTTGGCTGTCTTCTTAGTTCTGCTAGCAGTTTCTTCTTGGTAATCTTATACATATCAGGCTTTCAACTATCATCTCTGGGTAGAAGATTTAATATGTTTTACCCCAACTCCAATCTCTCTTTTTTTTTGAGACATGGTCTTGCTCTGTCACCCAGGTTGGAGTGCACTGAGATCATGGCTCACTGCAGCCTTGAACTCCTGGGCTCCAGTGATCCTCCTGCCTCAGCCTCCCAAGCAGCTAGGACTACAGGCATGCACCACCGTACCCATGCCCAGCTAATTTTGTTGTTTTTTAAGTAGAGCCAGGGTCTTGCTATGTTGCTCTTATCTGGTCTCAAACAATCCTCCTGTTGTGGCTTCCCAAAGTGCTGGGATTACAAGTGTGAGCCAAATCTCTTAAATTTGAATCCCATGTTTCCAAATGCTTAGTGTATGTGTCTATCTGATTCCTTAATGACATCTCAAATTCAGTTACAACTAAAATTGAGATTCTGATTATCTTCCTGAAAAGTTCCTTGTCCTGCTCTTACTTTCAATAAATGACACAACTTTCTTTTAGTCAGGTTTGAGACCAAAGTCTTTCCTTCACTGAGTCTTTCCCTACTCCTTATGTTCAAATAATCAGCAGGCCTTTCCTGTGGATTCTGACTGCAATATTTTTCACACTTGTCCTACTTTACACTTCCACTGCTACTACTGAAATTCAGGTTTTATTAGCTTACTTGAACTATGGCAATAACCTCGTTATTTTCCTTGACTTCAACATTGTTGCCATATGAATTTTCCTGAAACCCAGTTTTCTTCTTTTTCATTAAAATAAAAAAAAAAAATTCTTGCTGAGAAGTCAGGGCTTTCTACCACCTTCAAAATAAAGACCAAATTTCTTGGCCTAGCATTTAAGAAGATCCAGTAACTGGCACAAAAATTATCATTCATCATCCCCAGATCTGCCTTATAGCTAGCTGACCCTGCCACTCTTATTTTTTTTGTCCAGGAAGCTCTTTACTTATTTTTATATATCTACATCCTATCAAGACCCTATTCAAATACTTCTCATGAAGATTTGACTGACAGCTGCTGTGCCCCTCTCCATTCCAAACCCTATAAATAGTCTCTCCCTTCAAGGATATCTCATAGTGCTTTTTCATGGTAGTGCAACTTTCTCCCTTGAAGCTTTTTTTTTTTTTTTTTTTTTTTTTTTGGCACAAGTGTTATGTCCCCTACAAAACTCTGAGTACTTTAAGGGCAGAGTCTATATTTATCTTTTTCCCTATCTCTTTGCCACTTTGCAAAGTACAACAAAATAATGGCTATAGAATTACTGGAATTAAATGATCAAAGTATAGTGGTCTTATCTCTCCTTCTACACAATTGTAGCCATTTCCAAGGTCCCTTCAGCAAAAATCACAAAAGTAACTCACCTCTGCCCCCACAAAAAAAACTCCAAACATCAAAAAAGCAAAAGCAAAGCAATCACCTCTTTCATGACTGGGGACTTGTAGTACAATGTTCCTATCTGTAAAATTCTCATCATCTTTCGCCTGTCTTGCTTAAATTCATTAATCCCACTGGTCTGTAAACTTGATGACAGCAGGAACTTGTTTTGTTCACTGTTATTTCCCTAGTGCTTGAAACTTAATAAGGGCTCAAAAATATTTATCGAATGAATGAACTAGGTTTTTTGGGTAAATGTCACCTTATAAGGCTTCTGTGATCTCTCCAATCTAAATTGGGCATTCATATATAAATATAAGTATGTGCTTTCTCCTAGATCCGTTTTTCACCCTACCTGGCAATCTCAAAAGAAGCCCAAAGTTGATCACATGCATGTGCCCCAGATGAAGGAAACCGAATCTATTCACATAGAGTGCAGTATTACCGTTGCCATTTCATTATGGCTCTAAAAAACTTTGTTCTTCATGACTTCGCAAGCTCTTGCAACCCCTTCCAATAAACATTCTTTTAAAGATGCTGCCTTTTTCACTTCTCCACTGAGTTCTTGGTTCTAGATAACACTGATACCTTAGGGACACCTGGAATCGCAGGAGAAAAGGCTCCGATTCCAAACAATCAAGTGGCTCAAAGCTGACAGCAAACACTTAGAAAAGGAATGTCAATCCTTTGATCAAAGCATCACACATCGAAGGCCTAGAATGGGGGATGGTCCTTGACAGGGGAGCCAAAAGATAAGAGACAATGAGGGAACTACGTAGAGAAGTCACTAAAACCCTCCGACAAAGTCCGAGGCAGGATTCCAAGTCCCTTGTCCCTAGACCTAGAAATATGCTCGGTCCTCATGCCCCGGCCCGTAACTCCCTCGGAGGAAGCACAGTCCTCACTGAAAAGGGAGAGCAGTCAGTCTAGGGCACGCAACCGCCCGTAAATTATGATGATTCCCCTTGAGGAGCGAGGAAACTAATACCCCACGTAGCTACTCTCCCACCTCGCTCCTGGCGGGGGGGTCTCGAGCCTCCAGGAGGAGGCCGGGAGCAGAGTCGCTCAGCATAACTCACCGTTCCGCCCCGCCCTGCCGATCCGTCTGTTCCCGGTGGTCCCTTCGGAAACGGTCCCCGCACTGGCCGGCTCCGAAAGCAGGAAAACAAAGGTTCCCACAGTAGGGGCGGGGGAAACGTTTGGCAGGGCGATAGTAGGAAGTGACGTTACTTCCCTTTTTCCGGTCCGCCGGATTATGAATGACGGCCGGTGCGAGTATTTTCCAGATAAACTGGCTGTCGTTTTTCTCCTGGGCCCTGTGGAAGCGAGTGGTCTGCGGGCAGCAGCTCCCAGAGGCAGCCTTGGAATTCCAGCTCGGGCTGGGCGGGAAGGCGCAGGCGGCCCAGGTCGCCGACACGCTCACGCACCCTCCCTGCCTGGCCGCGCCTCTGCGACCAGGTAAAGAGGGCGCTCGGGCCGCCAGCTTCTCAGCCTCCGCGACCCCCCAAGAACTGCTCTTTTCTTCGGGGGTCTACAGGGCTGAGGATGCGGGGGAAGGGTGGGAAGGACAAGGGCGTGGTATCATCGTCCTGATTTTTCTCCAGCCCTGGGGCCGCCTCAAATTCCTTTTTGGTCACTCCTGCTGAAGGTGCGGGTTGAGGGCTCTGGGCTCCTCGGTAGTACGCGTTTCCCAGTTTCCCCCTAGCCAGTCCCTCATGTCTTCCTCTGCTGATGGAGAAATGGGGCAGCTTCCAGTTGGAGGCGTTGGTTGGGGTGGTTTGATGTTTGCTGTTAAGTGTTACTTCAAGACCTCTTGGGTCATACTAGCTTCTCTTCTCTCTTTGGCATTGAGTTTTCCATTCCAGCCCTTCCTGATTGCAGAAAGCAGTTGTATATGAATACTAAATATTTACTCCAAAGGACTTGCTTCATTTGGGGCCATTTGCTTATGTTTTGTCATCACAGCAGTATCTCTTCGGTTTTTAACTTCTATAGAAAGTTTAATTTGCATGAAAGTTGCTTTGGCTTCAAAAACGTTTGCTAATACACGTACTTCCCATCCCAACTTTCTACCTGGTTTTGGGATTAGATGACTTGTTTTTTTCCCCTTTATTCTTAATGCCAGGATCCCATTCCTTGTCATAAATTCTTAAATATCAAGAAAATGCCAGCTTTAGTAATATATTGTGTGCTACATTATTGATAAAGAAGGTGGTGTATTTCTATTTTATCTAAGCTTATCTGTAAAAACAATGTTTACAGGAGAAAATGCAAAAGCTAGCAAGAACTAGTGATGTGATAATTTTAAACATGTAAACATGGTCATTTAAATCCATGATAATAAACTGTTATAACTAAGTGATTCACTGTCATGTTTAATAAACATTAAGCTATGCGGGTGTTTTTTTTTTTTTCTTTTTTTTAACTGCCTGTTGGGGAGCATACAGCACTGAGAGGATTGCTTTAAGCATACTCATTACTAAAAATTGTGTTTGTATTACACCTGAAGGTATCGTTTTGTGAGGTCTCAGTTCAGAAATAAGACTGAAAAGGTCAATGAGATTTGAGAATCATCATTTCTTACTTTATGTATTTTGCACTTCTACGTGTTTTTGCTTTAATTTAAACACAGCTCAAACTTGAGCTTCTGTAGTAGTGGGCCCATCAAGTTGTTTTTTTTTTTTTTTTGAGCCGGAGTCTTGCTCAGTCGCCTGGGGATGGATTGCAATGGCAACATCCGCCTCCCGGGCTCAAGCAATTCTCTGCCTCAGCCTCCCGAGTAGTTGGGATTACAGGCGCCCACCATCACACTCAGCTCCTTTTTTTTTTTTTTTTTTTTCAGTCGAGGAGGGGTTTCACCATGTTGGCCAGGCTGGTCTCAAACTCCTGACCTCAAATGATCCGCCCGCCTCGGCTTCCCAAAGTGCTGGGATTACAGGTGTGAGCCACCGCGCCCGGCCTGTTTTTGTTTTTTTAAACTTGTTTTACTTGTAGCTTTTGTATCATCATCTGTGATTTTTAAATAAAAATAAATACTGAGTATCCAATTAGCTTTTCTAACAAAGAATAAATACTGAGTATCCAATTAGCCTTTCTAATAGCAACAATTTAGCAGGCCTCAAAATTAACAAATTCTGGAGCCAGCTGATACATCTGTAGTATACACAGTTCCCTAGTATGCTTTTTTTTTTTTTTAAATTCTAAGGTATTTAATGTAGCTTATGGAATTCTGTTATGCAGAATATTGGAATACTTGGAATGCAGATATTTAAACCATTTAGATTAAAACAAGCACAGGTATTGTTTGCTGTGAAAATTCAGTAATTTTATTTCATACTTGGTAACATGTTAGCCATTTGCGCTTTCGATCACTGTTAATTATGAGGTGGGGTTTAGCTGAAGGCATTATGACTCCATGGCAACAGATGATTCCCTGATTCTCCAGAGAGAAGATTACACACTTCGTTTGTGGCTAAGGTTACGGTAAGCTTTTCACTTAAAAACTTTTCCTACTTCTTTACCAGATAAGAAAACAGCTAATTTTAATCACTGGCTTTTGTTCTCTAGGACTTAACTGCATCCCATATTACGTATTTAATGAGCTTGAAAAAAATCTCAGTTTTTTTCTTATCTTTTTTGACCCTAAATATTTAAGGTAATTGGCTGCTATCTATCTGTTGAGGGGCAAGTTTGTTTTGTTTTGTTTTGGTTAAATCTATATTATTGTAATAAAATAGGGTACAATTTTCAACCAAATACTGTTGCTTTATGAAAAGCATAAAACACAAGCTAAGTTATAAAATTCAAAATGTTGAACATATGATGTAGGAGAGAATTTAAGCAGGTTTACATTTTAATCTTTAAGAAAAGTAAGTGTTTGTGATTTTTCATACTTATAAACTGTGTTGAACTTCTTATTTTGTACAATAGGTTAATATGCACATGGATTAAGGGTTTCACATTTATATTTTACCATTTCATGATTCCCTGGCTTTCAGCCTCAGTAACAAATATGTTTTTTCAGTATTTGGTTGGGAAGAACTTCTCAATCAATATAAATCCTTTACCTTTCATGGAAAGAAGCTTGAAAATATGAACCATAATTTGGATTTTGTCCATCAAGGTTTGCATATTTTAATAGTGCCAATTGGTAAGGAATTTGGTTATAAATTATAAAGAAATAACAGTAGCTAGTATTTATTTAAGGACTTAATATGTGACAAGCTTTGTTCTGTATAGCACACTACATGGTAGGTACAGTTATTATTGTCTCCATTTTATTATATAAGTGAGGAAACAGATATGCAGAAAAGTTTTTCATAGCCACTAAGAATCAGAACCAGTGTATTTGCACCCAGGTAGTCTGGCTCAACAGTCTCGGCTCTAATCTATTACTTTATAATTCTTGTTTTATAAATATTCTTGCTAGGCACATGTATGGAATCTAATTAAGATTCTTAGTTCCTTTGCCCTGGATATAAGTATACATAAAAACTTCTGTGCTTGCTTTATTTTTGAGTTTGGTTAGATTTCATTTATACTTTTCTCAATTCACCTCACAAAGGTGATCTTATTTCTTCATTTTAATTTATACTTAGTTGGTCCTTAAAATAGAGTTATTAATTTGGAAAAGAAAGAATGGTATCATGAAGAATGAGATTCATGTTGTACCAGGACTAAAGTTATTAATAATACTCTGAGGCAGTGATTTCTGACATTCATATATGTACATTCATTCCTTGAACTAAAGTTTGAGTTCATTAAGCACTGGAGATATTATAGTGTTAGGTGATAAGAGCTATGAAGAAAAAGGGAAGCTAGGTAAGAGGCTAGGGAGTGCTTTTTCAATTCAGGCAGTCAGGGGAGGCTGTTCTGAGTTAATATTTATGCAGAAAAATCAATGAAATGAGGGAGCAAGCCATGTGAATCTCTTGGAGAAAAGCATTCTAGGCAAAGCAATAGCAAGTACAAATATTCTCAAGTGGGAGCATTTCTGGCACCTTCCAAAAACAGCAAGGACAACTGTGGCTAGAAGGGAGTGAAGAAGGATAAGAGATGAGGTAAGAAAGGGATAGCTAGGGTCACAGTAGGCCTATAGACCATAATAGGAAATTTGGATTTTATTCTGAGTGTGCTGAAGAGCCATTGGATGGTTTTGAGCACGAGACATCTGATTTATGTTTTTAAGGATCACCCTGTTGTTGGAGAATGGACTGTTTTATGGAAAGTGGAGAAAAATAGTTAATAGGCTTTTGCAGTAGTCCTTGTAAGCACTGGCGATGACTTAGATTAAGGTGGTAGTGGTAGAGGTGCTGAGGAGTTGGATTTAGCATATACTTCAAAGGTAGAGATGGCAGGGTATGAGAGAGAGAAAAAAAGAAGTTGAGTGGGACTTTTGAGTTTTTGGCCTGAGCATCTGGGTGATTGGTGTTGCCATTTTACCAGGAAGTAGAACACGAAGGGAAGGGGAGCAGGTTTAGAAAAACATCCACATGGAGATGTCAAGTAGAATATAGGAGTCTGGAGTTACGGGAGAAAATATGGCTGGGATATACATGTAAGAGACAGATCATGTTTAAAGCTATGGCGCTGGAGATCACCCAGAACGGTGCTGTCATATTGTGAGTTGTACCCCATTAATGAGTCAGGAAATCAATGTAATGAGTAACAACCAGCATTTAAAAAAACAAGCACAGAGTAAAAAATATCAGATTTATCCCATATAGTAGGATAAGTATTGCTTCATGACATTTTTGTTTCCATTTTATTCAGTGTATTGTGTTACATTATAAAATATATACCTAATTGTGTGGCATGCTCAAAAGTTTGAAAGCCAGTATTCGAAGGATGGAGTGTGGATTGAGAAGAGAGCAAACACTGAGCTGTTGGTCACTGAGACATCTGCAGAGTAGCCAATGAAAGGAATCAGGAAAGAATTGCCAAAGAATTTAATCCAGTGCAGAAACTTGTCAAATAACCCAGCCTTTGGAATGGAAGTTTATATCAAGGATTACTGAGACCAGCATACTTGCTTAGAATAACATAATATCTGATGATTTTCACTTTGGTAAAATCGCTTCAATTTATGAAATTTTATTTATAAATAGTACTACTATATTAGAACAATACCTATTCTTAAATGTCTCTAAATAAGATCTTTTATAAATTTAATTAATACTTTTCGACTGATGTATAATTCTCATCTCTTATTTCCATTATAGGAAATAAATACTTTTAAGGATTGTGAGCATTAGAGTAATGCACATGTTCTGTGTGCTCAGCACGTAGTAGGTGGACAATAAAATGCATGTAATATTTAAAACTTTATTTACCTAATGTTTGTTGAGCTCCTATCAAATTGTAGTCACAAAGATAACTTATTTGAAAAAACAAAAAACAAAACACAGGTTAATCATTTGCAGCAGTTATGCACTTTTTGGTCTTCATTATATAATATATAATTTATCTAATATATAATGTTATACATAATGCCATAGATCTTGACTTGAATTTTGATCACAAAATTTGCAAGCTTTATTTTTTCTGGACTGTGGAGAAGTATGCTTGTTTTTAATATGTTTACTGTTTATCTCTCTCATTCTCTGTGTTTTATCAAGGCTAAGATATATTCATTAGAATGAAAGTGCAAAAAAAAAAAACAACAGATCTGAATGCCTAAATATTAAACCTATGACTAATTCCACCATTTAAAAATATATTAGAACATTCCTGAGTAATGAAATCAAAGACATAATCTTTTCTTTTTACCTATTTATTCATTCGGTAAGATTCCCAAGCAAATTGGCATGTCCAGGAAAGAGATGCACACTCTATTTAATATCCTGAAGTTAGTGGTTTTGTCTGCTACTTTCTCACTCCCTCTCTGCAGAGTGGCACCTGTCAAAGCTGAGAAAGAGTAAATTACTCTATTTCTGTGCTTGGCAGGAATGTAATATGGAGTAACAAGAGCTGTGCCCCAGAAGCCCTAGAGACAAAAGTTGATTCTATAATACCTACCTTCTTAAAGCTCATGACAGAAAATTAATGAACTAAGGCATTCTGAAGCTAGAAAAGAAAAAAGAGGAAGGAATTTTTTTTTTTTTTGCCTGTGATATTTGCATACTTGGAGCAAATACCGGTTCTACTCTCTAAAAAGGCACAGTGCAAGCCAAAAACATCACATTCGTACAGGTTTACTAAATATTTAATATTTATTTTAAAAATTACATTAGTACATAATTGGGAGACATTATTCAAGGAGAGTAATTTTTTTTATTCTAAGATCATTAAGTAACATTTTTAATCTCCCAGGGGAAAACCAACATCTATATTAAAAAAAATACGTTAAGAATCAATAGTACTTTGTTGCATTTTCTCTCAGGCATCTCATTAATTTTTAGATATCACCATAGGCAGGTTATTGCTATTCTGTTTTGCTGACATTTAGCATTTTATTAAGTGCTAACAGTGAGAAGAGTTTATAGAATATGTCTAAAATCCTATTTTCATATTCTTATGTGCCTTGCAACATGGCAAATATAGGCATACTTTTAAAAAGAATATTTCTACATATCTTAAAAGCTATTAAATAGCATGGCTTTGTTTCCAGTTTTTTAAAAAGTGTTAGGATGAGCCTCATAATTACTATTTTTTAGACTGTTGGGCAAATGATGAAATCATTCATGTTTTCTTTCAAATCTGCTTTCTTGAAACACTTAGGGGTCAGTCTTCTTTTTACTCTCCTACTGTCAGGAGAGTGAGTCCAGAGCAAACTCCTCAAAAAAACTTAATTCCTGGAAAGTGTGGTTGGTCCTTTTTGCCCTAGTGTTGTTACAGATCTCACTTTGTTTGACTGTTTTTAAGGACTTGTAGCATAAAGGTGTTATATTAATAATGAAAATATTTCCAGAGCTCTATTCAGCTTTATAAAAAAAACCCTGTAAACTTTGATCTTTAATAAATACTTTTTGTTTTAAAATTATCTCTCAGTGACAAAAATTTTAAAAAAATAAGCTCAGGGAGAAAATGGCATCTGTAAGTTAAAAAGTTGTTGCTTTTACAGTATATAAAGTAATTTTCCCCCAGATAATCTTTTAAGAAGTAACAAATCATGGTATGTATCTGTTATATTTTAATAGAAGAAATATGAAATAAAGCAGTAGTGATCACTTGTATTATTAAGAAACTTTCCAAGATAATACTTTACTAACTATATTTATTTTTTACAATGGATTATAAGTTGTTTAATTTTAAAAAATGAAGAACTAAGAAGCTTAATGTGTTTAGGTCTTGTTTCAGATTTTTTTAAAAAAGGAATTTAAAATACTAAAGAAAATTTAGTATGATGAAGGTTTTCTAAAATTAAGTGTACACTAACATTTTGAATACACTTAAAAGACAAGAGGTGCATGTGTACTTTTTAAAAGCTTTTAAAGTAATTTTCCTTCTAATATGTCATGTTTCTGGTACATATTTCCATGGTGAATGCTTTTAAAGAGTGCCATCTAGTGTCAGTTTTGGAATTGTGATTTATGGATTAGAACATTGGGAATTTTTGACCCGGGAAATGTATAAACATAAAAAGACAGGACAATTGATAAAAACCTTAAGGAATATGACTTGAAAATAGCCATGGAGAATCTGACCGCAAGACTGTGTGTGTTTGCATCTTTAACCAGTGTGTATATCTGTCTCTGCTTTCATTTGTCGAATACTGCTTGCTTATATATATAATAAGCCTATAAAGCAGTGAACAAAAAATTTTTACTCATGGAACATTCTAGTTGGAGGAGACAAATAATAAAATATAGTATATCACCATAGCAATAAGCGCTATGGAGAAAAAACATAGATGGAAATAGGTTTTCTTCAGGGAGCGTAGGGATTGGGGTTTGTGATTTAAATTGAGTAGTCAGGGAAGATCTCAGTAAGAAGTTGCCATTGAATAAATAAATACCTGAAAGAAGTGAGGAAGTGTTCTAGGTACTGGAAACACCAAGTGCAAAGGCCCTGATGTGGGAATGTACCTAGTGTTTTAGCAAGGGTCCCCAACCCCTGGGCCCAGGGCTAGTATCCATCTGTGGCCTGTTAGGAACCCCACCTCAAAGTGGGAGGTGAGTGGCAGGTGAGCCAGCATTACTGCCTGAATGGCGCCTCTTGTCAGATCAGCAGCGGCATCAGATTCTCATAGGAGCTCCAACCCTCTTAACTGCATGCAGGAGGGATCTAGGTTGCACGCTCCTTATGAGAATCTAATGCCTGATTATCTGAGGTGAAACAGTTTCATCCGGAAACCATCTCCATCCCTTCACCAACCTCCCGTGGAAAAATTGTCTTTCATGAAACTGATCCGTGGTGCCAAGAATGTTGGAGATGGCTGTTTTAGAGGAATAACAATCTGCTTTGGCTGGAGCAGTGAGCAATGAAGAGAGTTAATGAGACAAACTCAGAGACATAAAGGAGGATTAGATCAAGGAGATTTTTGTAGGCTGTTGCAGAAACTTTGGCTTTTCTCTAAGGAGGATGGGAAGACCTTGGAGGGTTTGGTTATGGGGGTGTGAAGGAAAAGAATGGTGTAACCTGAGATGGGAAGACACATAAGAAGCAGGTTTGAGGGGTGGGAGAGAATTAGGAACTGGATTTTGGACATGTTAACTTTAAGATATCTCAGCTATCAGTATCCATGTTATGGGGAAATTTAAATATTTTTATATTATGATTCAGCACTCAGCAGTTATCACTTACTTGAGGAGAATCCACTTCTCCTGAAAGAACGAATATCCCCTCCCTATTATTTTGTAGGGTCATAAAAAAGAAGCAGTATGGAAGGACCAGCACTGTCAAAACTTCTCAAGGATATTATCCCCAGACAGCTCTCAGTATTTTTGGTTAATTTATTTCCCCTTCTATTTATCTCCTGTTCTCACCTATAGTGAGACCCCAAAGTACTTGATTGGGAGGGCTCTATTGCAAAGCACTGGGGTTTGCTCATTTTAAAGGAGCTGGGTGTAAAATTTCCTCTAATGCTAGTTAATTGCACAGGGTGGAATTTTTTTCTTTTGGAAGTCAGTCAGTCTGTCTTCAGAAACCTTATAGCATTGTTATCTACTGCAAATTTTTACTGATTTCTAGAACAGGCTTTTGAAACATTCATCTTTTATTTTAGCTTCTAAATGATTATATTCTAAGACCATAATCACTTCAATTTATACTTTAGGTGACCCAATGAAAGAAGAAAATGAAAGCCATAAAGAAAAGTCTTACAGAAGAAGAATACCTGTACCTGGACTTTTCTCACCAAACAAAAGGATGCATCTTTCCTCTTCATACATCTGTAACTTTATTTCTGTTATCTTACTGTGACTGTAAAATCTTTAAAATTTGCTTAGTTGTCACCAAAGAAGTGAGTACAGATAGTTCACTACTAAGAGATGATCTGATCCAGGATGTTGAAATACAGATTATTTCAAGGCAGGAGCTCCCACCAATAGTCCAGAATTGCTGTTTGCCTGCAGTAGTAGAACAATCAGACAATTTTTGTAGAGCAGGACTTGCTGTTGTATTGAGACACATAATCCAGAAATCCTATGAAGCAGACCCCTTAAAGAAGGAACTTTTGGAACTTCTGGGCTTTAAAAAGACTTGCTTGAAAGCCTGTGCTGAAGTAAGTATAATGTCTTTTTTCTGTTATTTGAAGCTACACAGTGATAACATAATTACTTGACCATTTAATATTTTAACTTCCTATTAGGAATAAAAGTTTATTTATTTTTAAAAACCCCAGTAACCAATGAAATAAAGTAGCCCTTTGATATAGTTTGACTATTTATCCCCTCCAAATTTCATGTTGAAATGTGATCCCCAGTGTTGTTGGAGGTGGGACCTGGTAGGAGGTGTTTGGGTCATGGGGGCAGATGCCTCATAAATGGCTTGGTGCTCTCACTGGGGTAATGAGTGAGTTCTTGCTCTATTAGTTCACGAGAGATCTAGCTGTTGAAAAGCGCCTGGTACCTCTTCCTTGCTCTGTCTCGCACCCTCTCTCCCCATGTGACACGCCTGCTCTCCCTTTGCCTTCTACCATGACTAAAAGCTTCCTGAGGTCCTGATCAGAAGCAGATGCTTCTTGTATAGCCTGCAGAACCATGAGCCAAATAAACCTCTTTCCTTTATAAATTACTCAGCCTCACCTATTCCTTTACAGCAGTGTAAAAGGGCTAATATACCCTTTATGTGTGCCAATATTTCAGTGCAGTATTGAAAAATAAGAATTTAAGTCTTAATTTATAAAGTTTGGAGACATTTTTAGAAAATAACTTTTTTTTCTTTATTTTAGTTATGTTGATTTTTAAATGGAATGTTAACATATAAATAGGAGCTCAAATAGCAATGCTTTGGAAGCCCTGCTTATTGTGGGGGCTAGGAGGAGGGTAGGACAGGTGAGGTATATTGTAAAGGCTTTGGGAAGTAATGATTTATTTAGTAAGGGGAATACAGGAGTGCTAAACTTCCTTTGCTTAATGTTTTTACTTCTGAAGCACTGTGATGTGTCTCCTGATACAACATAAAAGCCTAGCCCAGGGATGATTGAGCTCAAAACTTATTTCCCAATAAGACAGTTATTTTTTCTTAAGTTATATTGAAATTAAAAAATCCTTTCATTTCTTGTTTTGTTTTTGTTTTGAAGGTTAGTCAGTGGACCAGGCTATGTGAACTCACCATCCCTTTGGCTATTGAGAATTTTCTCAGAGAATCTTCTGACCAGCCCTCTACTATACCTGTAGAAATACTACAGCTAGAGAAAAAGCTTAGTGAGCCTGTTAGAGTGCATAATGATGATAAGCTCCGCAGGCAGAAGCTCAAGCAACAGAAGGCTGATGGAGTTGGGCCTCCCCTTACTAAGGGAAAGGCAAAGAGCAAGGTCCACACACAGGAAACATCTGAAGAGTTGGATTCTTCATCCAAGAGTCTGGAACTGAAAGTGGCATTCTCAAAGCTCACAGTACAGGAAGAACCAGCTACTACCAACAGAGAGCCTTCTCACATCAGAAAAGCAAAAGCCTCCGACCTTCCACCTCTGGAGCATGTGTTTGCAGAAGGGCTTTACTTCACTCTGGCAGATATTGTGCTCCTGCCCTGTATCCATCATTTCTTGGTAAGGTTTCATCTGGACTGTACACATTACTATGAGTTTCAGTCTATGAAATTGCCTAGGTTTGAATTTCTATTTTACTTAATATCGTCAATATGCTGCTAGGAAAGTTATTAATATCTTTATCCATTTTCTTATCTGCAAAATGGAGATAATAATAGTACCTATCTAAAAGAAAAAATGTAAGGAACAAATTAAAGTTTGTGTGAAGTATGGAGAACAGTGCTTGGCACATAGTAAGCTCTCAATCAAAGTTAGTAATTACTATGACTTTTAATGTGAAGTTGCTAAAATGTTAACAATTGTTATTATTAATTTCAAGTTTCTGTTGTGATTACTTTCTAATAGTAGAAGGTCCAAGTCGGCTCTGTGGCGCAATGGATAATCCATTGGACGTCTACTGTTAGAGGGTCCGGTTAAAAAAAACGACGACTAAAAATCTTGTCAGCTAAATTTTATAATGAATTGTTAGTCACTTAAATTAATCTTAGGTATTATCAAATTGAAAATATTTTATTCTGACCTGTGTGCTTCTCTGTTCTCTCTGAGATTAAAGTAGCTGGCTCTGTTATTATGTGCTGGGGGAGAATAGACAGAACGTTTTCTGAGTAGGAAGATTCTCTCTCTCTCTCTCTCTCTCTCTCTGTGTGTCTTACATACACACACTCGCACATGCACACACGTGTGCACACACACATTCCCTCTGTGGAGGAAAAAAGAACAGGGTGAAAATAATACCAGAGTGAACATAGGAAGCTTAGCTCTCTGCAGCCTTCCAATTGGTTTTCAAGAGCTGCATTGCTTTTTGCTTTTGTTTGGGTTTTTCTCTTGGAAGCATTTCCCCCTTTTCCCTACTAAGGAATCAGATATTAGATTTCATTCTCATTATACATCACCAACAATTCAGGTATCTCTATGGACAGAAGAGACTACTATTGAAAATCTATGTATTTGAAGGCTTTGCTTCACAAGTAAACTCGGCAGTATTGATCAATTGTCATTTTCTTAAAGAACATTTCTCTTTTCCTCAAAATTGAACCAAATTTGGCAACCAAAACAATATAAAAAGAGAGAGATCCAGGAATTGTTTAGATGTTGATTGGTATTTTAAATGCCAAATGTCATATGTCTTCATAGAGTCCATGGAGTTGAGTGGGAAGAAGACATTGATTTTTAAATTTTTTCCTAGTCAAATGATTCCTAGATTCTCTTCTCCACGATCCCTCTCTTCTATTACCAAGTTCAGTCATTACAGCAGTCATTTGATACATTATGAAGTACTTGATATTCTGTCTTCTTGACTTCTTTGGATAACTGTGTTTCCAGTTTTATCAGAATTGAATGAAAGTGGCATATCCATTCCTTTATTGAAGAAATTTATTAAAATTGTTTGAATACATAAACTATTCTCAAAATATTTTCCTTTGTTCCTTTGTATTTTTACTGGATTTTTTTTTTTTTTTTTGAGATGGAGTCTCGCTCTGTCACCCAGGCTGAGTGCAGTGGTGTAATCTCAGCTCACTGCAACCTCTCCTTCCTGGGTTAAAGCAATTCTCCTGCCTCAGCCTCCCAAGTAGCTGGGATTACAGATGCATGCCACCATGCCTGGCTAATTTTTGTGTTTTTAAAGTAGAGACGGGGTTTCACCATGTTGGCCAGACTGGTCTCGAACTCCTGACCTTGTGATCCGCCCACCTCATATTTTCAGGAATTCATCTTTCTTTGATAAACCCTTGATATTTGTTATATTTTTTTCTTTAAATCATCTTGGGTAATAAAGTAGTCATTTTAATTCATATAGTGGTTATGTTGGCAAGCCTTTTTGCTAGCATTAACATACATTGAGGTGAATGGAGTGGCCATCCAAATGATCAGAATCAGGATCAAGTTCAACATCCGTAATAAAGCTCAAGTTACCAGAAACGTAAAACTGAATTTAGGGACAGAATATTTAGTCGCAGGAATGAAGTCAAGGACATAAAAGTAAGAGTCAATTTTACTAAGTCAAGGTTTGAATTACTAAGGGTCAAAATTAGAAGAACTAGGGAAAATACACAGTTCTGCTAAACAGAATAAAACCAAAGATGGAAAACAATAACAAGTAGAATGGATGAGGTTTTTTTTTTTTTTTTAATTTGTCAGAGATGAACATGGAAGGGCTAAGGTATTATATATAAACCTGCTGCAAGCTCTTCCTTTTCAGAAAATACTTTATTACTTTACAAAGTTAACTGCTGATGGCTCAGCACCTCATAAGGAAAGGGGCCTGACGATACCCTCTCCTCTGAAAAGTCTTAGAAATAGATTTAAAAGGAATAAATTAATATGTACACTCATGTTTCCCCCCTCTTCAATGTATTTGCTAGAATTTTCTAGTAGATAGCGTATCAACATTATAGGTGAAGTAGCAATGAATAGCTATACTAGGGCAAAATCCTACTGTTCTAATACTAGAAGATTGTATATTATTTTTCAATTGCTACTAGTAAGCAAGTACACTTTGACAGAAATATTTAAAACATTATTGTACACCTATAAGACAGAAAGTTGCATTTTATCATTTTATAAAATCTTCTTATAATTTGAACACTTATGATTTAATTTTCTACATTTTAACTTCTAATGCTTTGAATTGAGTTTAAATACACACACACACACACACACACACACACACACACACACACACACAGACATCTTTATTAGCTTAGGTAAAATCATTCCTCTTTTAGAAATTGATTTTTTAGCAAAACTAAATAACTCTTCCTGTGTTCCCATTGGCATAAAATTGGGAACCTCACTTTTTGCTGGCATATTGCAAAATGGTGGATGCCACTTTTTTAGTGGTAAATTTGTATTTTCTGTGTCTATTCCTATTCATTAGGTCCTCAAGAGCTTTTAGCTTTAACTCACTAGTTCTAATTTATAAGTAAAAAACAGAGCGGGGATTATATTTTCATTTAGATAGGTTGTTTACTGTTTTTTCTCTGCTTACACTGCTTACCTAAACATCTGTGAGTATATTTTCAAAAAAGGAGGTATGACTAAGGAAATGATATAAAATAAGAACAAAATATTTTATATAATAAGTGATTGTAAAGGAATGCAAAGGAGGAGATATTTTGAATAGATGCAACATCTTGCTTCTCTTTTTATTCAGACAAATTTTTCTGCCCTTTACTGACAATTAACTACAGAGTTACTAAAATTTTATTTTTGCTTTGATAGCTATACTTTTTTTTTAAACGTTTGTTTTAAAAATAAATTATCTTTTTTTTTCTTGTCCTTAAAGAACTCTGTGATATTTATAATGGTTTTGATCTTATGAGCCAGGTAACTTATTTGGAAATCATTTCTTATGAAGAAATTTAATTTTCATTTCACAGAGTTTTCATTAGCAACTTCCTTAAATATGTCTTCATGAGTGTAATGAATGTGGTTCAGTACCTTCTGAGCTATCCGGATATTAGTAGAGTGGCCTGGCATGTTGATAAATGGAGTGACCTGTCAGAGTAAACCTCCTCAATTTCTTGTAAACATGAATTATTGTTATTTAATTGCAACTTCATTTCAAAAGAAAGGAAAGATGCCACATACATCTAATAAATAAAAATAAGTCACTAGAAAGAAGAGTACAGGAAAGATGAGGAAAAGAGAAAATTTCTAGTGTGATTATCATGTCTAAAGATCCATTCCCTTAGCACCTAATCTATTTTCAAGAAATTCACAATTTTTGAGAGAATTAATAAACTTTTTGGCTCTCAGGGTACCTTAGAGAGTATTTTTCAAACATTTTTTTTACTTTAACTCAGTAAATACAAATGGCCCTCCATATCCATTGGTTCTGTATTCATGTATTCAACTAACCGCAGATTTAAAATATTTGGAAAAAAAATTGCATCTGTACTGAACATGTACCGACTTTTTTCTTGTCATGATCCCCTAAACAATACAGAATAACAATTATTTGCACAGTGTTTATATTGTATTAGGTATTAGAAGTAATCTAGGATTTAAAGTATAGGAGAGGATGTGTATAGGTTATATGCAAATATATACCATTTTATATCAAGGACATGAGTATGAGTATCTGTGGATTTGGGTATCTGATACAGGTCTTGGAACCAATCCTCCATGAATACTGAGGGACAACTGTAATACATTTTACAAGTTGGATAATTATAGGAATAAATGTATATCTTTAAATAATATGTAAAAAAAATAAATAGTTACAAAATAACTTATAGGATGTGTACTCTGATATTTTCTATTTCATTTTTTAAAAACCTACTATGTTGATTTCACAACCCCTAAATGAGTGATAAATAGCAACTTGAAAAATACTGATTGAGGAGATTGCTCTCTGAAGGTAACAAATGGATTCTTTATCATTTGTTCATTCATTCAACAGGGTATTATTTGCAAGGCAGTGTTTTAAGTGCTTCAGTATTCAAAGAGAGTTACAGTCCTTGTTCTTATAATCAATTGCTTGTGCTCATTTAATCTTAAAGTCCACTTAAAATACAGTATAATATATATGTATGAATTTTTTGTTTTCTGTCCTTTCTGTCTCATGCTCTGGTATTATTGTGAAATATATTTGTAGAGATTTCCTGTGACTTGACCTTTTTATTTAAAGGTCATAATCTGTTCATAATCTGTTCATAATCATAAGTCGTAATGTGTTTGTGACATCATAATGCTTTCTACGGAAACATTTGTTGCCTCTCAAAGAAGCAAGAACACTCTAAATTTTAAAGAAAATAGAATTTGGTGGTAGTGCTCGGGAGAAAGCATCTGACCAAGAGAAAACAGAAATATATGAGTTTGTATCAGGAAGAACAATTTAAAATTTTTCTAATTTGAAAAAATAAAATCTTACTTTAAGTGCTGCTTTATAAAAAAAATCTTCTAAATAGTGCTAGTTATCTTTTTTAGTTTTAAATATTTACAATTTTCTCTTTTATCTTTTTACTATTTTCTTTAGTAAAATGTTCTCCTTACCTCATTGTGTAATTTTTAAAAATATGGTTCTGAAAGATGCTTCTTACATTATTGGTAAGGAATATCATTTAGATTCTGCCTAATAGTTCACACATACAGAGAAGATAGTTTCACACACACAAAAAAATGGAACTTTAGATCACTGTTAATAGTACAAGCTCTCCATTTTTACACTTCTGCAGTGAGCTACAAAATTTCTATGAAACCTCTCAAAATACATCAATGATTGTAGACTAAAGATATTAAATTGTGATAATTTAAACGTGTTACATTATTTGTGTTGAGGAAGTTAATACTTATTTTAATTCTTTCCCTATTAACCACTTAAACTAATTTGCATAAGTATATATTAAGGATTTTAGGTTTTTGATATAATGTTGTCCAATTAACTCTCTATATGCAGTGTGTTAAGAACTTATCAAGTATATAGAGGGTCAGGAACAGAGGAATGTGTTCATGGCCATGAATTATAGATGAAAGGGTTTCCAGATTGGAATGCAGTTGATCACAGAGGAGTTCTTAGAGAGGGTTAAAAACATACTATCAATGAAAGATGTAGACAATTGAATATAAGATGTAAAGTTTTCCAAAATGATTTTCAGTTGTACTATTTATAGACATTTGCAAATGCCATTGTTATTTATATTGATTCTTTTTGGAATTATTATATTCTTCTTTTTCTATTGATGGTTGTTTTCCATTATATAGATGTACCACAGTTTGTCCATTCATCTACTGAAGGGCATTTTGGTTAATTCCAAGTTTTGGCAATTATGAATAAAGATGCTATTAACATCTATCTGTGTTCAGGTTTTTGTGTGGACATAAATTTTCAACTCATTTGAAGCACAGTTACTGGATTGTATGGTAAGAGTATATTTACCTTTGTAAGGAACTACCAAACTGTCTTTCAAAGTGGCTGTACTATTTTTCATTCCCACCAGCAAAGAATGAGAGTTCCTATTGTTCCACATGCACACCATCATTTGGAGTTGTCAGTATTTTGGATTTTTGCCATTCTGATAGGTGATATTTCCTTGTTTTAACTTGTAATTATCTAATGATATATGATGATGAGCATTTTTTTTATATACTTAGTTGCCATCTGTGTATCTTTTTTGGTTGTCTACTCAGATCTTTTGCTTATTTTAATTGTGTTGTTCATTTTCTCATTGCTGAGTTGCTCCAATTTTTATGCTATGAAATGAATCATAAAAACATATAAGACTCATCACTAAAGAAGATATACAAATGGCAAATAATCACATGAAAAGTTGCTCAACATCATTAATCATAGGGAAATGCAAATTAAAATTACAATGAGACACTGCTATATACCCACAAGAATGACTAAAATCAAACAGACTGATAATACCAAGGTTTGACAAGTTGTGAGGAGATACTGGAACCTCCATGGATTGCTAGTGGGAATTGTAAAATGGAAGGGCAACCATGGAGAAGAGTTTAATTTCTTTAAAAGTTAAATATACAGTTACTATAAAACCTAGCAATTTGACTCTTGGATTTCCAAAGAAATGAAAAACAGTTCCACATAAACACTGCTACATTATAATGTATAGCAACATTATTTATAATAACCAACAACTGGAAACATGCAAATATCTTATCAACCAGTGAATGAGTAAGCAAAATATAGTATATCCACACAATGACTACTAGTCATAATAGAAAGGAACAAACGATTGGTCAATGTAACTATATGGATTAACTTCAAAAGCATAATACTAAGTGATAAAAGAAAACCACATTTTATTATTCCATTTGTATGAAATTCTAGAAAAGGCAAAATTACAAACACAGAAAGCCGATCAGTGGTTGTCTGCAACTGACTGGTAGCAGAGATTGAGTGCAAATGGTTACAAGGGAAATTTCGGGGGTGACATAAGTGTTCTAAAACTAGATGGTTGCATAACTGCATGCATTTACTACAACTCATTGTTGTAGTAAATTTATGTGAACTATACACATAAATGTGTGAACGTTGTGGTTTGTAAAGTTACCTCAACACAGCTATTATAAACAAAATATATATAATAATGTGTTTTATTATTTTCCTACCTAGGTAATTATCAGCAGGAAATTTTCTGAGAAGCTGGTAGAATTTCCATTGCTAGCCTCTTGGTACCAGAGGATCCAGGAAGTGCCAGGAGTAAAAACAGCAGCTTCTAAGTGTGGGATCCAATTTCTCCATTTACCAAAGTTGTTGACAACCTCAACTGAACAGCATCCAAACTTAAGTGAAGTCCCAGGTGTAGAAGAGCAAAGCGATCCTTTATTTATAGGAGGACCAAGACCAACCATGGCCAAGTTAATGGTACTTAATTATTATTGAAAAATTCTATGTGATAATATTGCTGAGCATTCTACTCCAACTTGTAATCATTTGTTGACATTATTTTTGTTATAAATTTTATTTGTAGCTTTCTTCACTCTTTACCAGTTAATATTTCTGCTACTTTTTTCATTTATGTGAAGTATACTAAATTGAAAACTTTTAGTATTATGTATTTTTGGAGCCAAGTAAGTCACAATATATACTTTTAAAAAGCACTTTTCTCAAAACTTTTTTTTTTTTTTTTTTTTTTTTTTATATTCAGGATATTGACCAAGGTAGCATCATACCTGGTCAAGTATACTATTTTAACATAATCTTTTTCTGTTGTAAAGTTTTGGTCTCAGCCTTTTTTAGTTTGGATAATGATTGCAAGTTAAATATAAAGATGAGGCTGGGCGTAGTAGCTTACACCTGTGATCCCAGCATTTTGAGAGACTGAGGCAGGCAGATCACTTGAGGTCAGGAGTTCGAGACCAGTTTGGGCAACATGGCAAAACCCCATCTCTACTAAAATTACAAAAATTAGCTGGGTGTGGTGGCACGTGCCTGTGGTCCCAGCTATTCAGGAGGCTGAGGCACCAGAATAGCTTGAACTTGGGAGGGCAGAGGTTGCAGTGAGCCGAGATTGTGCCGCTGTACTCCAGCCTGGGCAACAAAGTGAGACTCTGTCTCGGAAAAAAAAAAAAAAAAGAAAAGAAATATAAAGATTAATATCTCAATTTACTTTCCAAGGTTTTGTTTAAATTTGTAATTTTGGAATTCTTTGAATTTTATTTTTACTTTAATCTTTGATTTTTATGTTTTTGTTACATAAAAGCCTGGGCGACAGAGTGAAACCCTGTTTCAAAAAAAAAAAAAAGAACGCATATGCTTTATTTTTTTCTCCTTGAGGCATAGTTTGTTTTCAGTACTAATTGTAAAGTTTTCAACTATGGGCTTTCCTGTCCCTAACATTTGAAATGATCTGCAAAAATATTTTGCTTTTAATAGGTGATGTGAGGATTTATTTGAATAGAGAATTCATGAAGTAATTTAAGTTATCCATCGACTTACACTGGAAAAATATTCATTGTATTTCCCTATTTGGGTTAGGAAGTATTTGAGTTCTGTAGTTAACAGAGTTTACTGATGTAGAAATGGACAGGAAGACTTTGGTAAGGATACCAATCCCTTAACTCTTCAGCTAAGCTCTGTGGCCTATTGATTAAGTAATGAAACATGATTATATAGTTGATTTTAGAAATTATTGAGGCATGTCTAGATTTTGATGTGTCTTGATTATATGACTACACTGCCAAGGGACCTCTGGTTCACCTCTTGAGTGGATATGCAACTTCTTTTGGAAATGATGAAAATATCTTAAAATAGTGGCAATGATTGAACAATTGTGAATATTATAAAAACCACTGAATTGGATACTTTAAAAGGATAAATTATATGGTATTTATATATATTATATCTCAATATATTTGTGTTTTTTAAAAGACCCTAAGGTAAGAATGAGTTTAGAGAAATGAGAAATAGCAAGAAGGTCAGTGTGGCTAGACTGAAGAAGATAGAAGAGAGGTAGATGATGTCAGAGAGATGTGTTTGTCTTTTTGGAGGCAAATCAGTGCTCTGGGCTTGTAGATCAATAGCCATATCTCTAGCCCTAATGAAAGATTATTTGTACTATTTCCTTTGGGACACAAATTCAGCTAGTTTTTATAATGGAAAGTAATCTCATAAACTGATACAAAGCATTCAATGCTGGAGTCTCACAGATTTTTTATTTGAATAGTTTATTCCTAAAGATAAAAATAACAGAGCCATGGAGATACCTAGATATAGATATAGATATAGATATAGATGTAGATGTAGATATAGATATAGATATAGATATAGACTGTGTACCTGGAATGTGATTGGAAGGGGTCTGTGAATCCATGTATATGCCATGCCACTGTACATAGATCAAATAAACAAATGTACAACTTCTAAGATGGAGAAGGATCCTGAAAATTTTTTAATATATTGAAAAGTGGTCCTAATTCTTGAAAATATTGGGAACCATTTGGTTACACCAGAGGAATTTTTCTCTAGTGACATTAAAGGCACTTATAAAAGACTAGTATGAGTGGTATTTTGGGGTATGTGTTAAAGTGGTAGCTTTTAGGCTGTGGCGGTTTTCATATATGTAAAGGGAGACTTTGATGGACATATGCAGAGTTCTTTTTTTATTATTTCTATGTGGATTGTTTTTGATAACATTTTCATCCTCAGCTGAACTTTCTCTTTGATATCCAATATATTTCTAGGTAGCTTATTACTTCTATGGATTTTCTGGTAATAATTTTAAAATAGCATTACTTTTTATTATCTCCATATTAAAAAATAGGAAAGTAACTGTGATGTCAAAATACTCAACACATGGTATTTTTATTTAATTAAAATATGTATTTTGGGGAATAGCTGATGATTATTACTATTTATCCTCCTCCCTACCAATATAGAAATATAATTTTTTAGCCTTCAATAATATAATAAGACTATATTAATTCCTTAATTTAGAAAGAGGCTATTTCCTTTTCTAGGAAAAGGGCATTGAAGTGATGTTTTCTCCCCACCCTTGCCCTACTTGGACTCTTGATTGGAATGTTCTCCCTGCAGCAGTCAGCCCAAAGGAAGGTGAGTTTTCTTTTTTCTTTAAGTTTTATTCATAATTTGGATACTGTTTTCAGATCTGTCTTCTAATTCTCTAAATCTCCCTTTGGCTTTATCTAACATTATGATTACACTATCAGTTGAGTTTTCATTTTATTTTTATTATGAAAAATATATATACACAAACCACTTAGATTTAATATTTCTCACATTTTTCTACATCTGTTTTATTTGTTACTGTTTTCTCTTTGCTGACATATTTTGATTTTTTGTTTGTTTGTTTTGTTTTAATTATACTTTAACTTCTAAGGTACATGTGCACAATGTGCAGGTTTGTTACATATGTATACATGTGCCATGTTGGTGTGCTGCACCCATTAACTCGTCATTTACATTAGGTATATCTCCTAATGCTATCCCTCCCCACTCCCCCTACCCCACAACAGGCCCCAGTGTGTGATGTTCCCCTTCCTGTGTCCAAGTGTTCTCATTGTTCAATTCCCACCTATGAGTAAGAACATGCGGTGTTTGCTTTTTCTCCTTGTGATGGTTTACTGAGGATGATGGTTTCCAACTTGATCCATGTCCCTACAAAGGATGTGAACTCATCCTTTTTTATGGCTGCATAGTATTCCATGGTGTATATGTGCCACATTTTCTTAATCTAGTCTATCACTGATGGACATTTGGGTTGGTTCCAAGTCTTTGCTATTGTGAATAGTGCCGCAATAAACATACGTGTGCATGTGTCTTTATAGCAGCATGATTTATAGTCCTTTGGGTATATACCCAGTAATGGGATGGCTGGGTCAAATGGTATTTCTAGTTCTAGATCCCTGAGGAATCACCACACTGACTTCCATAATGGTTGAAATAGTTTACAGTCCCACCAACCGTGTAAAAGTGTTCCTATTTCTCCACATCCTCTCCAGCACCTGTTCTTTCCTGACTTTTTACTGATTGCCATTCTAACTGGTGTGAGATGGTATCTCATTGTGGTTTTGATTTGCATTTCTCTGATGGCCAGTGATGATGAGCATTTTATCGTGTGTCTGTTGGCTGCATAAATGTCTTCTTTTGAGAAGTGTCTGTTCATATCCTTTGCCCACTTTTTGATGGGGTTGTTTGTTTTTTTCTTGTAAATTTGTTGGAGTTCATTGTAGATTCTGGATATTAGCCCTCTGTCAGATGAGTAGGTTGCAAAAATTTTCTCCCATTTTGTAGGTTGCCTGTTCACTCTGATGGTAGTTTCTTTTGCTGTGCAGAAGCTCTTTATTTTAATTAGATCCCATTTTTCCATTTTGGCTTTTGTTGCCATTGCTTTTGGTGTTTTAGACATGAAGTCCTTGCCCATGCCTATGTAATGAATAGTATTGCCTAGGTTTTCTTCTAGGGTTTTTATGGTTTTAGGTCTAAGATTTAAGTCTTTAATCCATCTTGAATTAATTTTTGTATAAGGTGTAAGGAAGGGATCCAGTTTCAGCTTTCTACATATGGCTAGCCAGTTTTCCCAGCACCATTGATTAAATAGGGAATCGTTTCCCCATTTCTTGTTTTTGTCAGGTTTGTCAAAGATCAAATGGTTGTAGATGTGTGGTATTATTTCTGAGGGCTCTGTTCTGTTCCACTGGTCTATATCTCTGTTTTGGTACCAGTACCATGCTGTTTTGGTTACTGTAGCCTTGTAGTATAGTTTGAAGTCAGGTAGCATGATGTCTCCAGCTTTGTTCTTTTAGCTTAGGATTGTCTTGGCAATGTGGGCTCTTTTTTGGTTCCATATGAACTTTAAAGTAGCTTTTTCCAATTCTGTGAAGAAAGTCATTGGTAGCTTGATGAGGATGGCATTGGATCTATAAATTACCTTGGGCAGTATGGCCATTTTCACCATATTGACTCTTCCTATCCATGAGCATGGAATGTTCTTCCATTTGTTTGTGTCCTCTTTTATTTTGTTGAACAGGAGTTTGTCGTTCTCCTTGAAGAAGTCCTTCACATCCCTTGTAAGTTGGATTCCTAGGTATTTTATTCTCTTTGAAGCAATTGTGAATGGGAGTTCACTCATGATTTGGCTCTCTGTTTGTCTGTTATTGGTGTATAAGAATGCTTGTGATTTTTGCACATTGATTTTCTATCCTTTGACTTTGCTGAAGTTGCTTATCAGCTTAAGGAGATTTTGGGCTGAGACAATGGGGTTTTCTAGATATACAATCATTTCATCTGCAAACAGGGACAATTTCTTTCTCCTGCCTGATTGCCCTGGCCAGAACTTCCAACACTATGTTGAATAGGAGTGATGAGAGAGGGCATCCCTGTCTTGTGCCAGTTTTCAAAGGGAATGCTTCCAGTTTTTACCCATTCTGTATGATATTGGCTGTGGGTTTGTCATAGATAGCTCTTATTATTTTCACATACGTCCCATCGATACCTAATTTATTGAGAGTTTTTAGCATGAAGGTTGTTGAATTTTGTCAAAGGCCTTTTCTGCATCTGTTGAGATAATCATGTGGTTTTTGTCTTTGATTCTGTTTATATGCTGGATTGCTTTTATTGATTTGCGTATATTGAACCAGCCTTGCATCCCAGGGGTGAAGCCCACTTGATCATGGTGGATAAGCTTTTTGATGTGCTGCTGGATTCGGTTTGCCAGTATTTTATTGAGGATTTTTGCATCAATGTTCATCAAGGATAATGGTCTAAAATTCTTTTTTTGTTGTGTCTCTGCCAGGCTTTGGTATCAGGATGATGCTGGCCTCATAAAATGAGTTAGGTAGGATTCCCTCTTTTTCTATTGATTGGAATAGTTTCAGAAGGAATGGTACCAGTTTCTCCTTGTACCTCTGGTAGAATTCGGCTGTGAATCCATCTGGTCCTATACTTTTTTTGGTTGGTAGGCTATTAATTATTGCCTCAATTTCAGAGCCTGTTATTGGTCTATTCAGGGATTCAACATCTTCCTGGTTTAATCTTGGGAGAGTGTATGTGTCCAGTAATTGGTCCATTTCTTCTAGATTTTCTAGTTTATTTGTGTAGAGGTGTTTATAGTATTCTCTGATGGTAGTTTGTATTTCTGTGGGATCGTTGGTGATATCCCCTTTATCATTTTTTATTGCGTCTATTTGATTCTTCTCTCTTTTCTTCTTTATTAGTCTTGCTAGCGATCTATCAATTTTGTTGATCTTTTAAAAAAAACCAGCTCCTGGATTCATTAATTTTTTGAAGGGTTTTTTGTGTCTCTATTTCCTTCAGTTCTGCTCTGATCTCAGTTATTTCTTGCCTTCTGCTAGCTTTTGAATGTGTTTGCTCTTGCTTTTCTAGTTCTTTTAATTGTGATGTTAGGATGTAAATTTTAGATATTTCCTGATTTCTCTTGTGGGCATTTAGTGCTATAAATTTCCCTCTACCCACTGCTTTAAATGTGTCCCAGAGATTCTGGTATGTTGTGTCTTTGTTCTCGTTGGTTTCAAAGAACATTTTTATTTCTGCCTTCATTTTGTTATGTACCCAGTAGTCATCCAGGAGCAGGTTGTTCAGTTTCCATGTAGTTGAGCGGTTTTGAGTGAGTTTCTTAATCCTGAGTTCTAGTTTGATTGCACTGTGGTTGAGACAGTTTATTATAATTTCTGTTCTTTTACATTGGCCGAGGATGCTTTACTTCCAACTATGTTGTCAGTTTTGGAATAAGTGTGGTGTGGTGCTGAGAAGAATGTATATTCTGTTGATTTGGGGTGGAGAGTTCTGTAGATGTCTATTAGGTCCGCTCGGTGCAGAGCTGAGTTCAATTCCTGGCTATCCTTGTTAACTTTCTCTCTCGTTGAGCTGTCTAATGTTGACAGTGGGGTGTTAAAGTCTCCCATTATTATTGTGTGGGAGTCTAAGTCTCTTTGTAGGTCTCTAAGGACTTGCTTTATGAATCTGGGTGTTCATGTATTGGGTGCATATATATTTAGGATAGTTAGCTCTTCTTGTTGAATTGATCCATTTACCATTATGTAATGGCCTTCTTTGTCTCTTTTGATCTTTGTTGGTTTAAAGTCTGTTTTAACAGAGACTAGGATTCCAACCCCTGCCTTTTATTGTTTTCCATTTGCTTGGTAGATCTTCCTCCATCCCTTTATTTTGAGCCTATGTGTGTCTCTGCATGTCAGATGGGTCTCCTGAATACAGCACACTGATGGGTGTTGACTCTTTATCCAATTTACCAGTCTGTGTCTTTTAATTGGAGCATTTAGCCCATTTACATTAAGGTTAATATTGTTATGTGTGAATTTGATCCTGTTATTATGATATTAGCTGGTTGTTTTGCTCATTAGTTGATGCAGTTTCTTCCTAGCATCAATGGTCTTTACAGTTTGGCATGTTTTTGCAGTGGCTGGTACTGGTTGTTCCTTTCAATGTTTAGTGCTTCCTTCAGGAGCTCTTGTAGGGCAGGCCTGGTAGTGACAAAATCTCTCAGCATTTGCTTGTCTGTAAAGGATTTTATTTCTCCTTCACTTATGAAGCTTAGTTTGGCTGGATATGAAATTCTGGGTTGAAAATTCATTTCTTTAAGAAAGTTGAATATTGGCCCCCACTCTCTTCTGGCTTGTAGAATTTCTGCCGAGAGATCAGCTGTTAGTCTGATGGGCTTCCCTTTGTGGGTACCCTGACCTTTCTCTCTCGCTGCCCTTAACATTTTTTCCTTCATTTCAACTTTGGTGAATCTTACAATTATGTGTCTTGGAGTTGCTCCTCTTGAGGAATATGTTTGTGGTATTCTCTGTATTTCCTGAATTTGAATGTTGGCCCACCTTGCTAGGTTGGGGAAGTTCTCCTGGATAAAATCCTGCAGAGTGTTTTCCAACTTGGTTCCATTCTCCCTGTCATTTTCAGGTACACCAATCCGATGTGGATTTGGTCTTTTCCCATAGTCCCATATTTCTTGGAGGCTTTGTTCATTTCTTTTTATTCTTTTTTCTCTAAACTTCTCTTCTTGCTTCATTTCATTCATTTGATCTTCAGTCACTGATTCCCTTTCTTCCATTTGATCCAATCGGCTACTGAAGCTTGTGCATTCGTCATGTAGTTCTCTTGCCATGGTTTTCAGCTCCATCAGGTCATTTAAGGACTTCTCTACCTTGGTTATTCTAGTTAGCCATTCGTCTAATCTTTTTGCAAGGTTTTTAGCTTCTTTGCGATGGGTTCCTCCTTTAGCTCGGAGAAGTTTGATCGTCTGAAGCCTTCTTCTCTCAACTCGTCAAAGTCATTCTCTGTCCATCTTGGTTCTATTGCTGGGTAGGAGCTGCGTTCCTTTGGAGGAGGAGAGGCGCTCTGATCTTTAGAATTTTCAGCTTTTCTGCTCTGTTTTTTCCCCATCTTTGTGGTTTTGTCTACCTTTGGTCTTTGATGATGGTGACGTACAGATGGGGTTTTGGTGTGGATGTCCTTTCTGTTTGTTAGTTTTCCCTCTAACAGTCAGGACCCTCAGCTGCAAGTCTGTTGGAGTTTGCTGGAGGTCCACTCCAGACCCTGTTTGCCTGGGTATCAGCAGTGTAGGCTGCAGAACTGCGAATATTGTTGAACAGCAAATGTTGCTGCCTGATCGTTCCTCTGGAAGCTTTGTCTCAGAGGGGTACCCGGCCGTGTTAGGTGTCAGTCTGCCCCTACTGGGGATGCCTCCCAGTTAGGCTACTCGGAGGGTCAGGGACTTGCTTGAGGAGGCAGTCTGTCCGTTCTCAGATGTCAAGCTGCGTGCTGGGAGAACCACTACTCTCTTCAAAGCTGTACAGGGACATTTAAGTCTGCAGAGGTTTCTGCAGAGGGTTCTGCTGTGCCCTGCCCCCAGAGTTGGAGTCTACAGAGGCAGGCAGGCCTCCTTGAGCTGCAGTGGGCTCCACCCAGTTCGAGCTTCCAGGCCGCTTTGTTTACCTACTCAAGCTTCAGCAATAGTGGGCGCCCCTTCACCAGCCTCGCTGCTGCCTTGCAGTTTGATCTCAGACTGCTGTGCTAGCAATGAGCAAGGCTCCGTGGGCATGGGATCGTCTGTGCCAGGCACAGGATATAATCTCCTGGTGTGCCATTTGCTAAGACCATTGGAAAACACACTAGTAGAGTGGGAGTGACCCAATTTTCCAGGTGCTGTGTGTCACCACTTCCCTTGGCTAGGAAAGGGAATTCCCTGACCCCTTGCACTTCCTGGGTGAGGCGATGCCTCGCCCTGCTTCGGCTCACACTCTGTGGGCAGCACCCACTCTCCTGCCCCCACTGTCCGACAAGCCCCAGTAAGATGAACCCGGTACGTCAGTTGGAAATACAGAAATCACCCATCTTCTGCATCATCCCAGTTCATGCTGGGAGCTGTAGACTGGAGCTGTTCCTATTCGGCCATCTTGGAACCGCCCCTGACATATTTTGAAAAAAAAAATTCCAGGTAACGTCATACTTTAGGACTCATATTTTAAAAATATTGATATCTTTAATAATCACAATTCCATTATCATAGCTAATAAAAATTAACAAACTTTAATGATCATTTAATGCCCAATTTATAATCCATTTTCTCCAATTGTTTAAAATATTGTTTGAGAAATATTGTTTTATTGTTTGGTTTTAAGGTAAATGATTATATTTTTCTTTGCTGGAAATTATTTTTGGTTTGTTGTTGTTTCTTTATAATTTTTTAAACATAGTTATTTTATATTTTATATTTTGTATTTCTAATAGTTAATAGTTATTTTATATTTTGTACTTGTTATTTCTAATACTTAATGGTCATAGAGGTATAATTCTGCTGTTTGTTTTTTCTGTTGACTTTATTTCTGGTACCTTATTTTCCTGTGAGTTTTGTAATTTTAGACTGTGAATTCATTTGGGGTTACCTCAATCTGTGGTAATCTTGTGGGGCTTGGATTAAGGGTAAATTCCTACAGAAAGGGATTATATTTGCTTATACCTACTAGGACTTAAGACCACTTAGCATTGGTTTTTCAGCTTCAGATTTCTTTAAAAAATGTTTAAATTTAATTATATTTGTTATTTTTTCATTGACACGTAGTAATTGTGCATATTTTTGGGGAACAGTGTGATATTTTGATACATGTATGCAATGTGTAATGATCAAGTTAGTGTAATTAGCATATTCATCATCTCAAACATTTATCATTTCTTTGTGTTAGGAGCAGTGGAAATCTGCTCTTCCAGCTGTTTGAACTGTTATTAGTTATAATCACCAAACAGTGCTGTAGAACCCAGGAACATATTTTTCTCATCTAGCTGTCATTTTATGTCCATTAACCAACTTCTGGCTATACACCCTTTCCAGTCTCTAGTAACCACTATTCTACTCTCTAATTCTATGAGACCACCTTTTTTTACCTTCCATTTGGAAGTGAGAACATGTGATATTTGTCTCTCTGTGCCTGGTTTATTTTATTTAACATAATTTCCTCCAAGCTCATCCATGTTGCTGTGAATGACAAGATTTATTTCATTTTTATGGCTGGATAGTACTCCATCATATATATGTACCACATTTTCTTTATCTCTTCTTCTGTTGATGGACACTTAGGTTGATTCCATATCTTGCCTATTGTGAATAGTGCTGCAATAAACATGTAAGTGCAGATATCTCTTCACTATACTGATTTCTTTTCTTTTGGATATATATCCAGCAGTGGAATTGCTAGATCCTATAGTAGTTCTAATTTCATTTTTGAGAAAACTCCATACTGTGTTTCATAATGGCTGTACTAGTTTACATTCCTACCAACAGTATATAAGAGTTTCCCTTTCTTTGCATCCTCACCATGTTATTTTTTGACTTTTTAATAATAGATGTTCTAACTGGGATGAGAAGATATTGTGGGTTTGATTTGCATTTTCCGGATGACTACTTATTTATTTTTGCTATTTAGTTGTTTGAATTCCCTGTGTATTCAGGATATTAATCTTTTGTTGGATGAATAGTTTGCAAATATTTTTTCTCTTTCTGCTGGTTGTCTCTTCACTTGGTTGATTGTTTCCTTTGCTGTATAGGTTTTTAGTTCAATATAATTCTATTTGTCTATTTTTGCTTTTGTTGTCTATGCTTTTACAGTCTTATTCATAAAAACTTGCCCAGTCCAGTGTCTAGAAGCATTCTCCTTATATTTTCTTCTAGTAGTTTTATAGTTTTGGGTCTTACATTTAAGTCTTTAATCCATTTTGAGTGGATTTTGGTGTATGATGAAAGATAAGGTCTACATATGGATATCCAGTTTTTCTAGTACCATTTATTGAAGAGACTGTCCTTTCCCCAGTGAATGTCCTTGACACCTCTGTAAAACATGAGTTGGCTATAAATCAGTGGAGATACACTTTGGATATTTGTCCTCTGTAAATCTCAAGTTGGAATTTAAACCCAAATGTTGAAAGTGGTATCTCAAGGCAGGTGTTTGGTTCATGGAGGCAGATTCCTTATGATTGGCTTTGTGACATCCTCATGGTAATGTGTGAGTTCTCACTCTTATTTCCCATGAGAACTGGTTGTTGAAAAAAGCCTGGTACCTCCTCTACTCTCTCTCTCTTGCTCCCCCTTGCTATGTGATGCCTGCTCCCCTTTGCCTTCTGCCATGAGTGGAAGCTTCCTAAGACCCTTACCAGAAGCAGATGCTGACCTTAGGCTTCTTGTACAGCCTGCAGAATTGTGAGCCAAATAAACCTCTTTTCTTTATAAATTACCCAGCCCCAGATATTCCTTTATAGCAATATACAAATGGACAAAGACAAGTGGATTCATTTCTGGGTTCTCTTTGCTGTTCCCTTGGTCTATGTGTCTGTTTTTAATGCCAGTGCCACACTATTTTGGTTATTATAACTTTGCAGTATATTTGAAAATTAGGTTGTATGAGGCCTTCAGCTTTGTTCCTTTTGCTCAGGATTGCTTTGGCTATTCAGACTCTTCTGTGGTTATACATGAATTTTAGGATTTTTTTTCTATTTTTGTGAGGATTGTCATTAGTATTTTTATAGAGATTACACCGAATCTATAGATCACTTTTGGTACTATGATCGTTTTTAACATATTAATTCTTCTAATGCATGAACATGGATGTCTTTATTTTTTTGTGTGTCCTCTTCAATTTCTTTTATCAGTGTTTTCTAGTTTTTCTCTAAAAGTCTTTCACTTCTTTAGTTAAATTCATGGTTTTTTTTTTCTTGTTTGTCTTGTTTGTTTTTCCTGTATACAGATGCTACAGAATTTTGCATGTTGATTTTGTATCCTGCAGTTTGGCTGAAATTGTTTATCAGTTCTAAGAGTTTCTTGATAGAGCTCTTTGGTAGGTTTTTCTATATATAAGATTGTGTCATCTGCAAATAGGGACAACTTGACTTCTTCCTTGCCGATTTGGATGCCCTTTATTTCTCTTGCCTAATTGCTCTGGCTAGGACTTAGTAGGATTCAGTAAGGTGAATAAGAGTGGTGAGAATGGGCATCCTTGTCTTGTTCCAATTCTTAGAGGAAAAGCTTTCAGTTTTCCCCATTCAGTATGATGTTAGCTATGGGTTTGACATATGACCTTTATTATGTTGAGGTATGTTCCTTTTATACCCAGTTTGTTGAGAATTTTTATCACAAAGGATGTTGAATTTTATCAACTGCATTTTGTGTATCTATTGAGATAATCACATAAGTTTTGTCCCTCATTCTGTTGATATAATGTATCTGATTTATTGATTTGCATATGTTGAATTATCCTTGTATTCCTGGGGTAAATTCCACTTGATCATGGTAATTAGTGTTGTAATGTGCTGTTGGATTTTCTGTTTGCTAGTATTTTGTTGAGGATTTTTGCATCACTCTTTATCAGGGATATTGGCCTATAGTTTTCTTTTTCTGTTGTATAAGTTTTTTTGTTGTTGTTGTATTCTTGTCTAGTTTTTGTATCATGGTAGTGCTAGCCTCATAGATGAGTTTTGAAGAATTCCCTCCTCTTCAATTTTCTGGAAGAGTTTGAGAAGAACTGGTATTAGATCTTCTTCGAATGTTTGGTATAATTCAGCTGTGAAGCCATCAGGTCCTAAGTTTTTCTTTGATGGGAGACTTTTTATTACTAATTCCATCTTGTTACTCATAATTGGTCTATTTCTAGGAGGTAGGACACTGCTTCAGCATAGGCACTGGGAAGACATGACTGCAGTTGGTGGCCAATATACTGTTTTTCCAAGAGACTGTGTACCTTTTCAGCTCAGACACAGAGGGGTATGACTGCTCTTGTTGGTCAAGGCCCCATTTACCTGGGATGTCTTGTGTTGCTTCAGTTCTGGTCCAGAGAGGCATGGTGTAGCAAAGACTGGGAGAGGTTTTTAGAACAGCTTTTTCAGGGCATCATTTTCCTTAGAGGCAGTGTGCAGCTTCGGCTCAGTCCCCTAGGAGTAGGTGCAGCCATGACTGAGGGATGGAATGGTTCTGCCAGAACACCCTTTCTCCAGGAATGAGTGCGTAGCTTCAGCTCTAGCTGTGAGTGGGGGCTAGGAGGAGTGCATGAAGCAGCTCCGCTACTGCTTGAGTCCACAGGAAATGGTATAAGAGCTGGTCACAGCTAGGCTTGGGGATGTTAGGGCACTGAACAGGGGTGGTTTGGCAGCAGCTTAGCCTCAGAAATGAAGGGATATTGTGGGTACTCACCTCCGAGCAACACTCCAACAGTAGTTCCAGTTTGCAGATGGCATTGTGCAGTAGCCACATAGGCCCCAGGGTGCAAGACAGTGTCAGCTCCTTCTCTGTGGGATGACAGCTATGCGGACTACAGGCAGCTCCCTCAGCTGGGCTTAAGTACACCGATCAACACTTTGAACAACTATAGTCCTCACTGCTGGAGTGAGGACTATAGTTTTGCTTGCCTTTTGCTAGCCTTTCCCCATGGGGAGAAGTACCTCCTAATTCCCATCTGATCCCTGCTGGGGAATGGGCTGGTGGAGACCAGGTGTTTCCTTCAGTTCTCTGTACGGCTATCCTGAGTTCCTGTGTTCACCTGAGTTTCTGTTACTTCTTTGATGTACTCCAGCACTCTCCTTTAGTTATTTTCATTATGATGTAGTTATTTATTAGTTGTTTAGGCTGTTTTTGTGGTGGGGGCATGGGAGGCTTCGGCATATGGAGTGCTAGGGACTTCTTAAGCACAGATTCTTTAAACGTTTTTTCATCTAAAACTGAGACTTAAACAGACAAGTTACCTTTTATCATCTTCCTTTGTTGTTGGGTAGAACTTTTTTCATGCGTCTTTTCAGAGGGAATATAGCTTTTGAAGGTTTCTGCTTTCAGGTAGTGATTTTTGTTCCAACTCTCCAACATGCTGGGATGAAGGACTGGCCTCTTTTTGTCCTACTGTTAAAGTCTGGGTCCCTATTATTAGCAAATATCCTCAGGGCAGCCATAGTGTCAGTTTCAAGACTATTACACAAATTTTCAGCAATCCCCCCAACTTTTTACCCCTTCACATTCTTAAGGCCCTATAAATTTTCCTTATTCTGAGGAACCCACCTAGACATGTAAAGGATGCTTGTTTAATTTTAAATACCATTTTAGGTGTTTTTTAGATAGAGAATTCTTTATAATAGCTCAATTTCTTCAAGTATTCACTTATTCTTAAGTTTTATATTTAGCCATATATAATTCTTAATTTTTAATCCTCTTTGAAGTAGTTGCCTTCCCTTTTCATATTCTTTTTTTCTGTGATGCTGCCTAATATTGCCTGTATCTTACGGGTCATTTCTATTCTGTTAATCAAGGAAATAATTTAGAATTCTCCCAGTATGGAAGAAGATCATGTTGGAGAATTAATATTTCTGCCCCAAAGATATTTTATAAAAATAAAAGTGAATTTTTGATCTTTTATTAATTGTATACAAAGATAGTAAAGAATTTGTTAGTGTTTTAATTTTACATATTTTCTGACATTTCAAAAATTTAAATGTTTTTATGGTACTTACAATTGAATTTTGGCTGTATACACTTAAGTTATAATATAGATTTTGAAGAAGCTAAACTTAGAATTTACTAAATTTAAAAATCCAATTTTCATTAATATTTATGTTTATCAAGAAATGAAAACAGTTTTTTAAATGCCATATGTTTTGCTTTATCCATAATTCATCGACTTGGAGACAAAATAATATTTTCACTTATTAGTATGAGCAATCAATTACATCAGCTACCAACTGAAGGAGATCTCGCATTAAACATTCATGGCTGGTCGTTTTTCTGGTTAGAAGTTCATATCTAACAGAGTTCATGGAATATATTACTCATTACATCCCTATAATTGGATCATCTTGTTTTCATAATATTATGACAAAGAAGCAACTCTAACAGCAGGGCTACAGGGTATACTCACATTACATTCACTGTTTCTTAAGAGGTTTATAGTCTGTTAAAGTAAGGCAGAATTGTGGCATTTTAAGTTTGTTGTTTTCAGTTCTGGTAATTTCAAACATTGCATGATAATAAGATCTTTGTGAAATAAAATTATGTAGGGATGTGGAGGATCACTGTGAAAACATTCTCAAGATTTATGTTTCTGTACTGTCAGGAGAAATCTCTAATACAACCTGTATTATATTAAGATTTTATTGGTACTTGGTTCATTTGGATGTCTCAATGACTGACTCCTTATACTGAAATTCATTTAATTACATCAAGATTTTGGTGCATATTATAATAACCATTCTTTTTACTAATAAAGGCTGTATTAATCCTCATGATAGAAGCTATTTTTTAGGCCAATCCAATCTGCCATCCTCTGCTCTTACCCATTTCTCTCCCCACATCTTATCTACCATTCCTTGAACTTTTTACTGTTTCTCTTATACAACCTGTGTTTACTATTTACATGTCTTTCCTTTTTTCTTCCAGCCTTGAATATTGTTCTTCCCACTCCCCTTGCTGGTTGAAATTATACTTGTCTTTTAAGGATCAATTCAAACGCTGCTTCCTTCATTAAGTCTTCTCTATGGAGTCAACCTGCCTGAAATTTAGTTAACTACCTAGCTAGATAACCCATGGCCAGATACTCAACTTCTCTGTGCCTTGGTTGCCTCATCTGTGGAATGGAGATAATAGTGTGTACCTTATGGAATTGTTGGTATAGTCAGTGCATTAATATGGAAAGCAGTTAGCACAGTGCCTAGGAAATTGCAAATGTTAAATATTTGCCCATATGGAAGTCAGAATTAATTACTGCCTCTTGATATCCTATTAGTACTTTCTCTTTTTTGTTGTTGTTTTTACTTTTTTTTTTTTTTTTTATTTCTTAGAGACATGGTCTCACTCTGTCACCCAGGCTGAAGTGCAGTGGCTCAATCATAGCTCATTGCAGCCTCTAACTATTGAGTGCAAGCAATCCTCCCACCTTATCTTCCCAATTAGCTAGGACTACAGGTGCATGCCACCATACCTGGCTAATTTCTTGTTTTGTGTAGAGATGGAGGTCACACTGTGTTGCCTAGGCTGGACCTTTTGTAATTTCTCTTTTTTTTTTTTTTGAGACAGAGTTTTGCTCTGTCACCCAGGCTAGAGTGCAGTGGCACAATCTCAGCTCATTGCAAGCACTGCCTCCCAGTTTGACACCATTCTCCTGCCTCAGCCTCCTGAGTAGCTGGGACTACAGGTGCCCACCACCACGCCTGGCTAATTTTTTTGTATTTTTAGTAGAGACGGGGTTTCACCATGTTAGCCAGGATGGTCTCGATCTCCTGACCTCATAATCTGCCCCCCTCAGCCTCCCAGAGTGCTGGGATTACAGGCGTGAGCCACTGCGCCTGGCCTGTAATTTCTTATACTTCGTATTTTTTACTTGTATTATGCTTCTGATACACTATAATTATTTATGTACATGTTTTTCTTCTTCAATAGACTGTGAACTCTTTGAATGTAGGACTCCTGGAGCTAGATACTCAATTATTTTTTATTAAATTGAATGACTTGAAACTACAGATCCTTTATTTAAACTTCCCAAATTTCTGCTTTATCTAGGCAACTCTTTAAATTCTTTTATCTCATGTAGATTTCAAAGGCTGCAATAATTGAGATTTTTTAGTTTGAAGAAAAGAGAACTGAGGATTTAATGTACATTATTATTATATTTTTAATGGATTGTTCGGGAGTAAGTTGCAGACATTGTTCACTTTCACTTCTAAATATTTAAATATTTCCTAAAAACAGGACATTCTTTTTTTTTTTTTTTTTTTTTTGATGGAGTCTGGCTCTGTCATCCAGGCTGGAGTGTGGTGGTGCGATCTTAGCTTACTGCAAGCTCCCCCCTCCCGGATTCATGCCGTTCTCCTGCCTCAGCCTCCTGAGTAGCTGGGACTACAGGCACCTGCCACCATGCCCAGCTAATTTTTTTTGTATTTTTAGTAGAGACGGGCTTTCACCGTGTTAGTCAGGATGGTCTCGATCTCCTGACCTCGTGATCCGCCTGCCTTGGCCTCCCAAAGTGTTCGGATTACAGGCTTGAGCCACCACGCCTGGCAAAAACAGGACATTCTTTTACATCGTTATAGTATAGTTATCAAACAGGATATTTAATTTAGTACACATTATTATGTAACCTATAGTCTGGCAGATTTTGGCACATTTAGTTGCATTAAGGTGGAACAGTTTACAGCCTTTGTCTTTCATAACATGGTCATTTTTGGAATAGTTCAGGCCATATTTTTGTAGAATGTCTCTCAATTTGGATTTGTCTGATATTTCCTCATGAGTAGATTCAAGTTATGCATTTTGGGCAGGAATATCACAGATGCGATGTTTTATCCTTCTCAGTGCAGCCTATCAGGAGGCACATTATGTCAGTTTGCACACAGTGCTATTTGGTTAAGCTTTATTGAATTAATAAGTAATTTGTAGAGACATAGTTTCAGACTGTGTAATACCTTGTTTCTTTTCAACCTTGCACTCACTAGTTTATATTCATTGGATGCTTCTTGCCTATGATAGTTACAAAATGGTGATTTTCAAGTCTGTCATCCTTCTATGTTTATTAGTTGCCACTCTTCTGTAAGAAAGTTTTTTCTCCTCTTTTTATTTCTTTATTTACCATCAGTATCAACTCATAAATTTTTATTTTATTAAGTGACTTATAATTCAACACTATTATTATTAGTTTTAATGCTCAAGTTGTCCCAGGTTGTGAGTGGCAACCTGACTTTTGACCCCTTGGAAATGCCCCCAACCATTCTATGGTGACTTCCTTCATTTCTGGCATAACAACATATTACAGGCTTATCTTATCATTTACCTGCCCCAGCCCTAGAGTCAGCTGTTTCTCTAAGGAGTCCTGACTCCCTTTACTAGAGAAGGGCATTTAGAAATTAAGATTAGAGCACTAAGTGTGCTCATTGTTAATGAACTGTTACAGCTTCTAGGTCATCTCAGTAGGGACCTGTATGTATAGATCTATTAGGAAATAGATGTATGCATGCATTCATGTACACATACACATACATATACAACTACACACATCAATGTCTACTGATATATCTATATCTTTTATCCGTCTATCTATATATATGTATACTAAAAATCATGAGTTTATACAGATACATCTAATTCAAATCTAACAATACAGGATTCTTCCTGCTTTTTCCAAATTCAGTGTCTGTATCTGCCTTTTCCAACAGTAAAAATAATAGCCCTTAACATCATTATTGCATTTGCTCCCTTTGTCAGTCTCTCAATTTATGGATAGTAGTTTCAGAATTACTATACCCATATCTGTGTGAAAAATATACCTACTGAGTTGAATTCCAGATGGTTTACCTTTATTTTCATCTTTGAAGTGAGGATGTATAGTCAAAGTTCTCATGCAGATACTTGTGCTATTCTGTACAAAATGAATTCTATAAAGAATGAAAGGTTTTAGTTAGTATTAATCATGTTCCGTAACAAAAAGAGATTTGGCTATGATCATCAATAGTAGTAGAATAGTCTTCTACTTCACTGAGAACATCCAGGCTATTGCATACTCTTTTACTATTTGGCCTCAAATACCTGTGTGATTGCCTTCTCTGTGTGATGAATGAGGGTAACTACTATTTGAGCCTGAGGACTCCTTTTGTTAAGTCCAGAGTCACCCTCTGTTTTTGCCTTGTGAATTTTTGTCCTCTGAATATAAAAGAGGGTTATGGTCTTTTGCCTTAAGATCTAGAACAAAGCTGGCCTAAGCCACTTGATCCATGCATTATTTCACTGTGGCCCTCTCTGTTCTCCAGTAGTTCTTAGGTAGGTGGTTCCTATAGTAGAGGTTGCTACTAGCTTAGAATAACTATATAAATCATGTAGGAGGGAAGATAGTCAGAAGCATGACCTTACATAAGATAAAGAAGACAAAAAGATAGGTGCTTAGGTGTTGTCCCAGTTATAATCTCTTTTATTCACATATTTGATGTCTTAGAAATATGGCCCCATTAAGTGTACCTGAGAATTTAGTTTTGCTTTTAAGCTACATGAAAGTACCATCTTCTAGGGAGAGTGATATGGGGAGAGTGCATAAAAACCTTAAACATTACCACCCATTCACCCTCATCCCTTGCCACCTACTTTAGAGTACATTTGACCCTTGAACAACATGGGGGTTAGGGTCGCTGACTCCCCATGCAGTTGAAAATCTGCATATAAAATTTTGACTCCCCAAAAACTTAATAGCCTACTGTTGACTGGAAGCCTCACCAATAACCTAAACAGTTGATTAACACATATTTTATATGTTATATGTATTATAATAAAGTAAGCTTGAGAAAAGAAAAGGTGATAAAAATCATAAGGAAGAGAAAATATATTTACTATTTATTAGGTGGAAATGGCTCATCATCAAGGTGTACATTCTCGTCATCTTCATTTTAGGTAAGTTAAGGATGAGGAGGAAGTGGAGGGGTTGGTCTTGCAGTCTCGGGAGTGGCAGAGCAGTTCAAACCTGTGGGTCAAATGTATATACTTCTCAGCTGAGATAAAAGGAAAAAGTTTAATGCAAGAGTTTTATCAGAAGGAGATATTATAGTGTCTTCTTTCTAGAAGGCTTTAAAGCTAGCAGATGACATTGCTTGGGATAATAATTTATGAAATCTTAGAACAAGAATTATGAACTGGTATATTCTAACTCTTTGTGTAGATCACTGATTGAATTGATGTTTCTGGGGAGTATGAAATTTTTTAATTCTAGTGGCAGATTATCCTCTTAGTAGCAAGATATTCTTATCAACCTTTATGTATAGTTATTATTGTTGACTAAAGTTTTAAATGTAAAGGCTTATCCTTATGAGGATCGTTTATATAAATACTCTGGTTTTTTCCCATTTATTTTCCGTAAAATATTTGGAGTTGAAAAGAATGAACTGACCCTTAACATTAGGAAAAAATATAAAACAAGGTAGTGATGTATAACTAATAAAAATTGGCTTCAATAAAAAGTCTGTGTGCTCTAGTCCCTACTTCTTTGTTGTGTGTTTCTATAAACCAACAGCAGCACCCCTTCTTTCTTCTCCCAGCAGAAGTGATTTGGGGAAGCAAGGGAAGAGTGTGGTCAAGGTCTTTGGAAAGAGGCAGATACAAGATGAAGAATGAAAGGGCTAAAGGCAGCCTTTTCCCCTATTATTGATTCTTAACTAGGTTCTTACCAACCCTTGAGTGTATGGTAAATATGTAGGCACATTATTTATTGCTGTTCTTGCCAGAAGGCAAGGGATGCTAAAAGTTCACCAAACAAAGAATGGTCTCATCCACAATGTCAGTAATGCTCTCCTTTGCAGGGAATCCAAAACACAAAAACTTTTTCTAAGGCTGGTAGGCAGGACATACAGATGCTGCTTTGTCCCAAATCATTTTTCAAACTAGGATATCTATCAGAATCACTTGGAAGGCTTGTTAAAACAGATTGCAGGGCCCTACCCCACAGTTTCTCTTAAAGGTCTGGGGTAGAGCCCTAGAATTGCATTTCTAAGAAATATCTCTGTGATACTGCTTCTGCTGCTTTGGAAACCACACCATGTGAAGTATTACCCTAGGGAACCAATATAATGCATGCACTGGCTACTTGATTTCACTCTTTGCCACCCAAATAACATGAACAGTATCAAACCTGTCCAAATATTTCTTTACAACTTAATTCTTTTTCTGTTTTTAGCAAAGAGTAAGTCATATATAAGAGCTTGTGCATATCTCTGTGCCATTTGCTAACTATGAGAATGTCTATTTTAGACCAATTATACTGACAAATATAAGTGGAAGTAAAAGTATCCTGATAATGTAAATAAAAATAATGGTCTCCTTTAAGAAAATTTTATTTTTTCTAAAATACTTATCTTGGGTTCTTATTATTTCTACTTTACCACACTAGATGAGACTCAAAACTAGCACATTTGTTTTCTTACTTTTAAAAAATCCAGGTAGACAGTGTAAACAGTTTGTTGTTGTTGTTGTTTATATTAAATAACTTTAGATTTTAAGGCTATTACATTTTGAACTTTTTGGCATTTAAAATACTAAAAGTGGCCAGGCATGGTGGCTCACGCATGTAATCCCAGCACTTTGGGAAGCTGAGGCGGGTGGATCACTTGAGGTCAGGAGTTTAAGACCAGCCTGTCCAGTAAGGTAAAACCCCGTCTCAACCTAAAATACAAAAATTAGCTGTGCGTGGTGGTACGTGCCTGTGGTCCCAGCTACTTGGGAGGCTGAGGTGAAAGAATTGCTTGAACCTGGGAGGCGGAGGTTAGGGTGAGTCAAGATCATGCCACTGTATTCTAGCCTGGCCGACAGAGTGAGACTCCATCTCAAGAAAAAGAAAAAAAAATACGAAAACATATCAATAGTATGAGATCAAAGAGGTGGGTTTTGTTCTGTTTTGTTTTGTTTTTTCACTTTCTGGGAAAAATTTTCCTAACTTAAATCTTTTTCATTTCTCTAAGTTATATTTAGCTTTGAAATTCAAAACCTGCCCATATTTGACTCAGAACTCTACCAATTTTTGAGTATTTTCTCTTCCATTAAGAGTGAAATTCTCAGTACGCATTTTGTTGCTTTGTCAAAATGTTATTTAAAGTGTTTATTTAAACTTATTTTTAATCTGAAATTAAATGCCTCTAAACAATTCTATATATAAATATGGGCACAATTTATATTAAATGGTTTAAAATATAACAAGATTGCCAAGAACATGCTTGTTATTTGCTTAATAATACTCTTTGGATTTAGTGCCAAAACATTAATGTATATCAGTATAGAAATTGAAATAGATATATATTACATACGATATGTGTTATATATTATATATATGAGTGATATATAGAACAAAACATGTGTTAAATTTATTTCTTTTTCTGGGAGAAAGTTAGAGAAGTCAGCCAGAGTAATAGGAAAAAGAATTTAAACTGGCAAAGAGATGGATAAAATTTTACTGGGCAAAATTATCCATTATGACGTTAAACATTCCTTATATTAGCATTTTTTTTTTAAAATAGAATACTAATTAAATATGCTTGGCAATCAAGAGGTGTTACTGTCGATAGGAATATTTTATAATAGGTTTTAATGAAAACCATAACTAATTTGGTGAATTTTTTAAAATAAAAAAGTAATGTACCCTATAATCTTTATTGGTGAGGAATGTAACAAGGAGGTAGAGAACTAGTAGAAAGGTATCTTTATTTTTCAGTGTTACTGTCTTCTTATGAAACATTAAAAGGTTTAATTAGAAAAAAAGAACCATGTAAAATGCACAATTTTATTATAATTGTATGACAATAATATACTTTTATTATTTAAATTTTAAAAGGTTATTAAAAATTTCACATGAAGTAACACATAAAATAATTTAATCAAATCCTCCTGAAATGTATCTGTAAGTACAACATAATTTTTAACAAAATCTGAAGACTTTTTGTAGCTTAGACAAGCTTATTCTAAATTTTATATGGAAAAAAACAATTTGAAAAAGAGCAACAGAATCACTCTAGTCAGTGTTAGACTTGCTATGTAGTTATAGTAATTGGAGAGATAGACATATAAAACAATAAAACAATAATAAAACAATAGAGAAGCATAAAAGGTATAAAAGCAACTCAATAGAAGAAGGATAGTCTTTTCAGCAACTATTGCTCTATCAATTGAATATCCATAGGCAAAAAAAAAAAAAAGAATCTCTACCTAAATTGCACACCTTATATTAAAGTTAACTCAAAATAGATCATGGAATTAAATATAAAATTTTAAACTATAAAACTTTAGAAGAAAATATACACAAAATGCTTTGGGACCTAAGCAAAGAGTAGGCAATGTGTTCTTATATGTGACACCAAGAGAATGATCCATTTTGTAAAAATTGATAAATGGGACTTCATCAAAATTAAAAACCTTTGCCCTGCCAAAGACTATTAAAAGGATGACCAAACAAGCTATAGACTGAAAGAAAATATTTGCAAACCACAAATATTCACAAATTTGACAAAGAACTTGGATCAAGAATATATAAAGAGTTCTCAAATCTCAACAGTTAAACAAATAAATAAAAGTCCAATTAGAAAATGGGCAAAAGACATGAACAGACATTTCACCAAAGAGCATATAAGATGGCACATGCATATATGAAAATTTCTTCTATTTTAGCAATTAATATCAGGGAAATGTAAATTTAAACTATAATGAGATATTACTACACACCTATCAGAATGTCTGGAATTGAAAAGTAACAACACTGAATGCTGACAAGGATGCAGAGAAACTGGATCACACATACATTGCTGGTAGGAATTTAAAATGGTACAGCCACTCTAGAAAATAGTTTGTTAGTTTATTACAAAACTGAACATGCAACTACCATAAGACTCAGTAATTGCACTTTTGGGGATTCATTCCAGAAAAATAACAACTTATATTAACATGAAAATCTGCACAAGAATGTTTATAGCAATGTTATTCTTAGTGGCCCCCTAACTGGAAATAACCCAAATATCCTTCAATAGGTGAATAATTCTGGTATATATGTGCAATGGAATACTATTCAGCAATAAAAAATAATGGACTATTAATACTTGCAACAAGTTGAATAGATCTCAAGGGCATTGTGCTTAATGAAAAAAATAGTCTGAAAAGGTTACCTATACTGTATATTTGCCTTTATATAACATTATCAAAATGATAAAACTAGAAAGATTGAGAATAGATTAATATTTGACAGGGATCAAGAATGACAGTAGCAAAGTGTCCCTTGTGGAGAGGGGTTTGTTACACAACTTTATACATGGAATCAAGTTGCATAAAAGGATACATATACTGACAAGTGCATGCATGTAAAAACTGGTAAGAATTAAGGTCTGTAGTTAACAGTATTGCACTAATAATGATTTCCTAGTTTTGCTGTTGTACTAAAATTATTTAAGATGTCACCATTGGGGAAGCTGGGTGAGGGGTTCATGGGAGTCTTATACTATTATTGCAACTTCCTGTGAGTCTGAAATTGTTTCAAAATAAAAAAATTAAAAATAATTTAAGCAGAAATATTTGGAAAAATCAGGGAAATTAAGAATATTAAAATACTTCTTAGCTCACCTTTTTTCAAACAGAAAAATTGGGGAGACGGATTGTAAATCAAATGATAGTTTAATACAAGGCAAGAGCTGCAAAGACATCTGAATATATTTTCTTTGTAATTAATAGCAATGCAGTACTAGTATATACAGATAAACATTGACTTTCACCTTTGACAGACGTCAAACTTCACAGGTTGCTATTCCTAAGCTCACAGAGAAATGGAGAAAGTCAAATTGACGTAGCATAATTTGAGTTTCTTTATCAACATTGCTTCAGAACAGTGATTAATATAGTCTAGGAGTAGCTCAATAATTAAGCCTGGCTGATAGTTTATCCTAGGCTCCCTGAAAACTTCAAGACATCTTGAGGATGTTATGGTGTTATAGATGTTATGTTCATGGAGAAGAAGTAGGGGAAATTCTTTCATACTGAAAGCTTAATAGTATCCAATTTCAATTATACATCTCCATTCAAAATAACTGAAAACTGAAACTAAGTATCTTATTTTGACTGTAAAAATGACTGAGTGAATGAGATCATTTTGAACTTTAAATTTAGCTTAGATATGTGAAAGGCACAGTTGTATAACATTACACTATTACCTAAATCCCGTGGAACTACTTTGCTGTAAGCAAAGCGTGAAAGAGTAGCAAGATTAAATTCAAATTTTATACTTTAGAGTCCTCAACAAAAATAAGCACATGCCCTGTATCTAACATAGAGACAGCAATTCTTTAGCTAGGACAGCATTGGTAAAATGGGCTCACAGCTTTAGTGCCCCAGTGCCACATAATGTATGGCTTACTGGGTTTCTCTCTCTTTCTGTTTGTGAGCCATGAAACCAGATAGTCTTCTTAGGAAAATACAATGCCTTTTTTAAAACTGTACTAACTGTAGCATGTGATTAAAAGAGAAAGGTTAAAAATCTTTTTTTTCTTCTTGGAGTTAGATTTGCTGTAATTCTTCTCAGTATTATATTATGCTTTGTTCTCTTCTGTGGGGTTAGACTTCAAGAACCCTATTTATAGACCATGTCTTTAAGTACTTTACAAACAGAGACCATAATGACTGATTATCAATAAAGGTTTTAATGGCCAGTATCAAGGGTGTATTATATACAATCTTCTAGAAGTATTGCTTTTTAAAACAAAATACAAGTATTTGATGCGAGGAAACATCCATGTGATCATACAAATTTATCTGAGGTTTATTTTATTTAGGTCATATGTAGGGTATAAAAATTGTCTGGGTTTTTTTGTGTCTATGGGAAATGAACAAATTGAATGTTTATTGAATAATCAAGGAGATTTGGGTTTGGTTTTGACTTCACTAAGTTGTTTGTCATAGCACTGAGCAAGTTTGAAAATTACCATGGTTTAGTTTAGAAATATTGTGAGTTTACTAGTAAGAAACTTAAATTATCCATTCAAAGGTACACTTAAGTATTAACAGTACTTACTATTTTTAAGTATTAATATGTTTCAGAGATCATTTTGCTTCAAAGGTTAAAACAGGATTTATGTGAATAATGAAATACTTGTTTCTGAAAACCTTTACCAGCCAAGGGTTCAATTTTCTCGTCAATTAGTATTGAACTGTAGTTGTGTGGGGCCATTTTAATTTAACAAGACTTCCTGGTGAATTTATCTGGAGCACTTCCCAGTTCCACTATGTTTCTAGCAGCATCTGCATTATCTTAGGATAGAAATATGTACCCATTTCAAGATAAGACTTTTCCTAAGCACTTTATATTTTTTTCTTTGTGAGTTTTTCCATTGATCACAAATCCTGGATACCATAATAAAAGGCTGTGATGTTTTAGAATGAGGCAGCTTTAGCTGAAAATTTGTAAATATTTGACATAAATTATTAATTTGTAAATTTTTAGCAAGAAACCACTTTAATAGAACAAAACTTACTGTTGAGAGTCATCCAGAAGCAATGAGGGACAGGAAAGAAGAATGTTTTCTCTGAAACAAAGATAGTTGCAATAAAGCATTTAGTTCCAGCTTTCAGCATGATTTCTAGTAAAGATAAAAGAATGAACAATGGAAGACATTCACAGAGTTATTTGTAGTCATATATATATTATGTATACAGTTGGATGTATTCATGAACCAACCTAGGATTAAAAATATTTGAAAAAAATTTGCATCTGTACTGAACATGTACACTTTTTTCTTATCGTGATACCCTAAACAATATAGTAGAACAGCTATTTACATAGCATTTACATTGTGTTAGGTATTACAAGTAATCTAGAGATGACAGTATATGGGAAGATGTGCGTAGATTATGTACAAATATTATGCCATTTGTATCAGGGACTTGAGCATTCGTAGATTTTAGTATCTGTGGGAGGTCATAGAATCAATCCTTCACTGATACTGAGGGGTGACTGTAGTTTATACATAAACTATACATACATACCTGTTCTGAAAGCCCTGAAGTTGATTTCTGTTTATAGTTAATGCAAAACTAGCTTTTTATTAATTCCATTTTGTACATCTGCAAAAAGGCATTTTTTGTGTATATATATACACGTGTATATATATACATATATACACACACATATAATATATCTTATTATTTCGCCGGTTTTCACTGACCAAAACCATCCATATGCCAGATGGCAGGGAAGCCAGTTGAGTAGCCCACGCAGATCAACCTTCAAAGCAGAGAGCAGGTTAAATTGAAGGGGCAAATATTCTGCAGATATCTGACAGAGTAATTGTGGAAATTCAGAGCCAGGAGAGACATTAGAGATCACCTAAAATCAGAAAATTTGAGGTACCTCGTGAGAGTAAGTAACATGCATTGTGTAATTTACAATTAAGACACATTGTCCGTCAATCAGCAGAGTTGAGAACTCTAGCTCTACATGCATTATAGTTCATAATTATGTCACAGTCACCACTTACAGCATCTATGCCAATCGCTTTTTGTGTGTGAAGTTACACTGATCAGCATTGCTATTGCCTACAAAATTAATAAAATTTGAAATTTATTAACCTGAGGGGCTGGAGTTTGGCCATATTAGAGGAAATATTTTGGAAGAGTAGTTTGTCCCACATAACTTATTTCAGTTCGTACTATAATTCTCTGAAAATTACTTTCAGTGACCATACCTGTTATAGAAAATTGCTGTTTAAGGTGATTATCTTAGACAGGGGGAAGAATTATAATAACCCTTTATTAGAGTCATTGCTTACGAGGCTTAAAATTTGATTAATTCATTTGATTAAAAGGAACATATAAAACTCTTTAATATATTAAGAATTTCCCATTCTCAAAATGAATTCTACCTATTGTTGTTGGAATATGTTTCCTTTTAACATTTTCCTACCTTATTGTTTTCACTAATCTGTTAATACCATCTGGCCAATTATATCAAGTAATTTTACACTTATTGAATGTTCCTGTGGGTGGAGACTATGAAGCATCTCTTCAAACTCTGCTCACATTCTGGAAATCATTGGTCAGAACACTCACTCTGAAATCAGAGATTTTACTTGTGAACAGCAAATTTTGTGTATTTCTCACACAAATGTTATTTTTGCATTCTGGGATCTCTTCATCCTTTCTCATATAGCTTGTGTTATATAGGTTCTTGCTAAGATCTTTTATATCTCTGTATCAAAAAGTAGAAATCATCAATGTCAGCTGAGCTTTTCTGCTACAATTGTGATTATTATATTTAATTGTAAATGCTGCATTGTACTCAACCTATTTCACAAGGAGATATATTCCCTTGATTCTGTATTAAAAAGAAGCCATTGTTAGGTTTGAATGCCTATAGAATATGAAGGTTATAGTAAAAAAAAAGACTATTTCAATTTAAATGAACCATTTCCTCCTTTTTAAAAAGCAGTAAACTAATTAGCCAAAATATATTGTAGCTTTACAAATGCTTTTACTAGGCCTTTAGACATGTTCCTACTATACTATCTTTTTATTATACAGTGAGATAGAACTTGCCATTTAATGTCAAACCATCAAAGATTTCAGCTACTTCACATGGTTATAGTGTTTGCTTTTAAAACAATTAATTTTAAAAATTTGAAACATAATACAAGTACCCCTAATATAACTGCTGATTTTTAATGGTTCCATAATATCTCACCAAACAGATTTAATATGTTTTGCTGAATTAACTGCAGTTGAATATAAAGTTGCCCTGAACTTATCATTACCGCAGATAACACTACAGTGAAAACATCCTACACATAGCTTTTTCTATGCTTTCAGTTATTCCCCATGATACAGTTTTTTGAATATTTGTCCCCGCCCAAATCTCATGTTGAATTGTAATCCCCAGTGCTGGAGGTGGGGCCTGGTGGGAGGTGTTTGGGTCATAGAGGCAGATCCCTCATGTCTTGGTGCTGTCTTCACACTAGTGAGTTCTCACGAGATATGGTGGTTTAAAAGTGTGTAGCACCCCTCCCGTCACTCGCTCTCTCTTGCTCCCGTTCTTGTCGTGAAATGTGCCTGCTTCCCCTTTGCTTTCTGCCATAAATGGAAGCCTCCTGAGGCTTCCCCAGAGGCAGATGCCGCTGTGCTTCCTGTACAGCCTGCAGAACTGCAAACCAATTAAATCTGGTTTCTTATAAATTACCCATTCTCAGGTATTTCTTTATAGTAGTGCAAGAATGGCCTCATACACTCTGGAAGGGCGATAATAGGGTTAAAGGATGTGAAATTTTTGCTACCAATATTACGTACTGCTAAACTGATTTCCAGTAGGGCTTAACTAGTTTATTTTACCATCAGCAATGTTAAAGAACCTCTGCTTCATTCCACCTTCAGTGACATTAATTCATTCAATTTTTTATAGGTTTTACAGGCTGGTAGGGAAACTCATTGTTTTATTTTGTATTATTTTATCATCACAAGGTTGGATATTTGCAGGTATTTTGTTTAATATCTGACATCATTTTTCTTGTCAATTTGAATGAATTCTTTAACAAAATGAATATATTAATCTTTATTTGCTAAAGATATTTCTGCAGAATATAATTTGCTTTTTTAATTTCAGTTACCAACATGTTCTTCTTAAAGCTGAGACATTGCACAGGTTTTGTGTTTTAGTTCCACTTTGTATACAACTGTAGCAGAAGTAGGTGGTTTCTATTAGTTCTTAAGAGTATGACAGTCTCAGGTTAAACAACATAGAGCCTAAGCTTTATAAGTCAGCTAGTAATGGTACAATCAGAAATCTCAGAATTTGTTTAGGCTACATGTTATTTGTTATATCTTTGTTAATTTCCTATTTATTCTACCTTAACTATTTAGAAAAGTCTTCTTAAAATGTCAGCCTCTCTACATTGTGCTAACAGAATTCCCAAGAATATTTATTCTTATTATTATTATTATTATTATTAAAAGAATAACCTACATCTAGGAGGCAGCATGAAGGTGGTGATGATAGTTCAGGTGAACCCAGTTTGAGAGATGAAGCTCAAGGGACTAAGAGGAGGCTGTTGGTCCAGTTGTCTCTTACTCCTGGAGGGTTAAATGTTAGTTGTGTTTAGTTTCAACAAAGGAGACGCCCTTACCAACTGGATCCTCCTTAAACAGATTGAGCTACTTGAGGGCATCAGCTGTTCATGTTTGTAACTTTTATGCCTAGCTGAGTCACCAGCACAAAGAAGGCAGAGATTTAATGAATACTGAAATGAAATAATGAATGAATTGTAGGGAAAAATAGTATGGGAGGCAATTGGAGTTATAAACTATAATATTGAATGTGACCACCATGAGTCATCAAAGGAGGAAAATAATTTAAAATTTTTAGTTATCTCTAAGATCTGATTTTTACAAATTTTTACCAAAATTAGAATATCTGTAAATATCCATGTGGACTTAAACAAAAAATGGACTTTTTTGATTAATATAATACAATGATACTCATTTTTTAATGGAATAGCTAGTGAAATACAGTACAGTACGTTAGTTCCTCAAAGCCAATGTTTCAAGATAATTCAGTCTTATATAATTGTGACCTAAAGCAATAAAACATTGGTAGTTATTTCGCAGTTCTCTTTAGAAGGCTGGCTCATTGGATCTGAGAAGCAGTGCAAAGACAGGAAACCTGTCTTTGTGTTCTCTACCTTCACAATGTTTAGAAGACCAGTCCAAAAAACTGTGCCTTATGCAGCTTAGTAATTTGGTCAGTTAATGACATGAACATTTGGCTAAGATTTGAGAAAAAAAAATAGGCAAAAAAAAAAAAAGAATTCAAGTATAAAATACAGTGAATTCCAAGTCAGTAAGGGCTGCCTCAAGGACAAGAGATAAAGCCCCCTAATATTAAACTGTGGGAGAATCTGCTTCAGCCGCAGGGTTTTCTATTTGGAAACCTGTGGGAGCAGGTAACTTCAATAATCTATATTGTTTTGGAATAGATGCCTTTTAGAACTTTTCTTTTTAAGAAAACATGCTTAAAAGCATAATTTTTTTCTCTTAATCCTCTCTTTTCTATGAGACTTTGATCTTACCAGCTAGATTTTACCAACTGCATTGCATTTTAAAAACATAATTTATCTGTTTGTTAAGAGATTACTAAGTTGGAAAGACTGAGGCAGTAGATGCTGTGAAAGGCCAGAAAGGAGGGGGATTGATCCTTGGTTGGGAAATGGTCCAAGCAGGTCAACCAGGTCTTGAATTTGGCGTTGAATCAAAGTAAACCTTAAATTAAAAAGAAAGAAGAATGTAAAGTATCTTAGTGAGAGGGAACAACATAAATGAAAATGGACTAGAGAGAATTAATGTGGAAAGGGAATTTCAAGTGAATGTCAGGAAAATAGTTTACGAAGTAATGCCAGCTATTGATGGAATGATATAGTTGAGAACAGCTCACTGAGAAGCTTTAATGTTAAAATCTATTTTTTTAAATAATTAAAGCCAAATTTTACAGTGTTTTTTTAAGTGGGAGGTGTTATGGGGCATTGTTTTCTTTTGATATCAAAACCAATTTCCATGATCTCAGAACTCCTGGACAAAGAACCTCTAATAATTTTGTATATCTCATTATCCTTTTTTAATTTTTTTTTTTTTTTGAGATGGAGTCTTTCTCTGTCACTCAAGCTGGAATGCAGTGGTGTAGTCTCGGCTCACTGGAACCCCAGCCTCCCAGGTTAAAGTAATTCTGCTGCTTCAGCCTCCCAAGTAGCTGGGATTATAGGCGCCTGCCACCATATCTGGCTTATTTTTGTATTTTTAGTAACTATGAAGTTTCACCATATTGGCTAGGCTGGTCTCGAACGCCAGACCTCAAGTGATGCAGCCGCCTTGGCCTCCCAAAGTGCCAGGATTACAGGCTTCAGCCACCACTTGGATTCAATATGCTTTTAAATGTAATTTTCTAAAAACAACTTTTGGAGAGAACAGAGGCATCAATACTGTTACAATCTATTAATTATCTGGCCCTATGGACATTAGTAAGTGACATTCTAGAGTATGAGTGTCAGAGACCAGTGGTTTGTCTATTAAAATAGTAGAATTATCTTACTTGATAATTCTTGAGAAGGCTGTGACTCAGTTTACTAAATTTACCATATTTATTAAATATAAAGCAATGTTTGGCTCCTTGATTCTGCACACCCTTATTTGACTCTGCCTGTTGTCTTTCACATAAGGACTACAGCATTTTTTACTGACTCCTCCTTGACCATCATTTTTCTTATTATAGAATAAAAACCTGGCATTTCCGTGAAGTTGACTTACTGGCTTGTATTGCTATTTACTTCTGGGATGTAGTAATATAGGGATATACTATGGAAAGAAATTTAACAAAAAACAGAAAATTATCTGTAGTTGTCAAGGGCTCATTAACCTTTCTGTGCCTTAAATCGAAGCCACATTTTTGTGTCTGTGTAGCTTGTCATCCTCAATAAAATCTGCTTGAATTTGAAAATTCTATTTCCAGAGCTGCTTTTTATTTGCTCATTACTGACATTCCTCGTTTACTCTTCTCAGCGAGGGACTGGATATTGGTGGGTCTCCCCACCTCAACTCTCCCGAAGGGAGAGAATTCCCTAGGTGTTTTGAGTGACACAGCAACACATTCTTTGGCTTTGTTGTCAAATTGGAAGTGTGTGAATCCTCAGTCCCTCAGGCCAGATATCAGGTGTTTTCCCAAAGGAACCTCTCATATGGAAAATAGTCAGTCTTCCTTTGCATAATTTTTATTACCTAATAAATGATTCAGGTTGGGGCTGTCAGCCCTATGGTGGGCACCTAACTGAAGGAGGCATATGAGTGGCAGATTATAACAATAGGTTATATATTTTGGCCATCAGCCTGAAATCCTAAATGAATATATTCTAACTCATTTAGTTTCTCCCCAAAGCTTTGTAAGGATATTCTTAGCATTTAATTATACCAAACCAAACTTTAGTTTATTTGGAGTCAGTTATTTGTTCTGGGTTAATTAACACATCTGATTTAAAAGTGATACACACTTAAAATAAATGGAAAATGATTCCTGGGTAGATAGGTCTGTGTGGATGCAGTTTTGTACCTGACCTGGTTCATGTGTCTGACCTATTACTACTTCAAGGAATGTAGTATCAGGTGTTGGTATTTTTCCAAATGGCAGATTGGTCATGTTTGGTGGGATATGCTTAGTGCAGTGTGAAATTGACATTTCAGAGCTCCAGGTTGCTATTTACAGTGACTGGTTTCTATTGATGAACTTTTTGCTTCTTTTACTTACAGACCCACATAAGCTTTTAAAAATTGATTCTCAGTTTTAAATTGATTCATGCTTTTCTTTCAGATAAGGTAGTTTGAATTTCCCTGAATAGTTTTATTCTTGAGTATAATATCTTTTGGGGTATGGTGTTCATTTCACTCTTTCCTACATGTTTCTGAGTAAAACAAATTTAGATTTTGAAAGGTCAGTTAGTCCAGCTGCTTTCAATTTGAAGAGACTTAATTCTCCCCAGACAAGCACAATGTATCTCACTTAAAAAATATATTTTAGAGATAAGTAGCTTAAGAATAACTGTACCTATTGAATACCTAGCATGATATCTCCCTCATTTACCTAATAAACAAGACACACATTAGGAACCAACATCAAAATGTTTTTGTACCATATGAAAGCTGTCACAGTTTCTCTTTTTGTTGTAAATGGCTCATCAACTTGGAAATTTCACATAAGTAGATCGGAATTTAAGAGTGCAGAGGATATTAGTATCCTCCTAGAAATTTGTCTGTTATGAAGCCCTTTATTGTTTCATATTTCCACCATGAAAGATATCTCTATAAGGATGAAGCAAAGCAGAAATAAGTAAAAAGGCAAAGGAAATAACTATACTTAAGGATATAAGAGTTAAGCATTTTTCTTCTCAGCCTTTATATATGTCTGTCTTTAACATTTATGAAGTGTTTAGTGTGTGGAAAACATTATCTTAATATTAACTCCTAGAGCACACATTAACAACCCAATGATATATGAACTGCTGTCATCCCATTGTACAGGGAAAGAACTGAAGTATAGAGAAATTAGGTTATTTGCACAAGGTCCCACAACTAGTAAAATGCAGAGTTGATTTAAAAGCATAGCCTCTGGAGCCAGACTGTCCTAACCACCATTTACACTATGCTGCCCTTATGTGTCCACAAGCAACAGTTTACATACCATTTTTTTAATGTTTTACTGTATCATGTATTTTATTTTAGTACCAAAGGAGTAATTATAAACATAACACACTTATTCTGGTATTTTTAGAAATCTAAACTATTATGTCTGAGGTATACAGAGTTATGTTACATTAAAATTTGGAATCAAATTTGTACTCTTTTGAGTTTTCTGAACACATTTCTCTCGTCAAACCATTCCAAAGTTTTTATGTTGCTTTTACATTGAATCAAAAAATACATGTTTAGTAATAATTTGATTTTTCCCCAGAGGTAGTTGTAACCCATCAATTTGAAGGATCACTTCTAAGGTCATCTTAGAATTATTATTGGTCACAAAAAAAGAACATTTAGTTTCAGAATCATTGTTTGGATTTGTTTGTATTCTTTTTTATACATATTTCCTAACATTTCAGCAGTTAATCTTTTTCTTTAGCAGTGATAAAAATTAAAGAGGGGTGGCTATAATTAAAAAAAAGGACAGAAAGTCACATCAAAAGTTTAACAGTGTACCTCTAAATTACACGTATAATATCAACTGATCACCTAATAATGTATTTAGTTATATATGCTTTATATTAGCAAAAAAGTGAACAAGTTTCATAGAAAAAATATTTATCAGAAATTAAATGATTTTTGATGTATTTTATGTTACCATTTTTGATGTATTTTATGTTACCATTATATATCCAACTCAGATATACTAAGTATAGTCTTATATAAATGCTAATTTATACTACATCTTTCCAGTTGCCCATACTTATTTTAAACTCTGTAAGAATTTGTTCGTTTATGAGTGGCTGCAACAGATTTAGAGAAAGATGTTGGATAATTACTCTGCTCAGGCTGCCATAACAAAAGACCACAGACTGGGTGGTTTTAACAATAGAAATTAAGTTTTTCACATTTCTGGAAGCTAGAAGTCCATGATCAGGGTGCCAGCAGGGATGCTTTCTGGCGAGGCTTCTCTTGGCTTGCAGATGGCCACCATATTGCTGTGTCCTCACACAGCTTTTCCTCTGTGTGCACACACTCCTTATGTCTCTTTCTCTTATAAGGACACCAGTCCTGACAAATTAAGGCCCCAGACTTATGACCTCATGTAACCCTAATTACCTCCCTAAAGTTCCTGTCTTCAAATATAGTCATGTTGGAGGTTAGGCCTTTAACATAATTTTTGGGGGACACATTCAGTTCCTAACAATTAGCATCAGTGATTGTGGGTAATCTGCCAGGTTCTGCTGATCATATTCTTTTATTTTTATGTTCAACAAACTAGCATTGTGCAACAAATAAAGACATTTTTCTTTAACTTACCTCACTTAGAGAAAACTTTGAGTGTGTTTTTTATTCACTTTATATCTTTAAGTTTAGGCAAAGTACTAGTATGATGGCTTTCAAAATTTTTTTTACCTTGATCTGCATATAGATATAGATTTTTCATTACAACTCAATTCACATGCACCCACAATCACACATACACATGTACTGTATAACAGAAACAAGAGTTTATTTTATGAATCTTACCCTCTTAAAAGCATTACACCTTGGTATTTTTCTTATATTCTGTTCTCATTTATTTTTAAATTTAATAAATTTAATCCCATTAATTTAATTAATAATGGTCATGACCCACTAAATTGAATCATGAGTTAACATGAAAAATTTGAAAAACTGCTTGCTAGGTAAAACTCATTGATCAGTATTGTCTCAAGGTAGCAATGTTGCTGTATGTGCATTCCTAATAACTCCCCCAGAATTTAACATTTAAACATATTTTTAGCACAGAGTTTTGCTGTTTGTTGTTGACCACTCTCAAGTACTCAATGACTGAAAGAAAACTCTCTAGAAAGTGTAACCCTTCATTTAGAGGGTGCACCAGTTTCTTTCAAATCTTGAAACAGCACAAATAAGAGATCTAGGAGATTGCTACATTGTTGAGGTTGGGCTCCTTGAAAGCCAATTTCCCACGAAAATCAGGTGCATATGCACAGTGATATAAGCTATTCAGCAAGTATCTGAATGTATTTGTCATCAATGATCTTTGTCCCTGATATGGTCTGGCTCTGTGTCCCCACCCAAATCTCATCTTGAATTGTAATCCAAACTGTAATCCCCACATGTTGCAGGAGGGACCTTGTGGGAGGTGATTAGATCATGGGGCTGGTTCCCCCGTGCTGTTCTCATGATAGCGAATGAGTTCTCATGAGATCTGATGGTTTTATAAGGGGCTTTCCCTGCTTCACTCTGCACTTGTCTCTCCTGCCACCATGGGAAGAAAGACGTGTTTGCTTCCCCTTCCGCCAGGATTGTAAGTTTCCTGAGGCCTCCCCAGCCATGCGGAACTGTGAGTCAATTAAACCTCTTTACTTTATAAATTACCCAGCCTTGGACAGTTCTTTATAGCAGCGTGAGAACAGATTAATACAGTCCCTCTTACATTAATTGGAGAAACTCTAGCATTCAGGGTCCTTTCAGAAAATAGGAACCATTCTAAATACTTCAAACAGGGATAATTTAATACAGGATATTAAATTATATAGGTGATGAAAGCTCTAGAAGCCAAACCAGGAATGGTGACTAATCCCAGAGAATGGTAACAGCAGGAAGCTGCTGGCAGGAGGCAGTGTTACCGAAACCCAGGAGCTGAGGTCATGTGGCAAAAGCTGGAACCACAGAGAGGACTGTCTAGATGAGCTTTAGTCACAAATGAGATGGAGCTGCTGCTGGAGACACTATGGGAAACAAAGAGAAGACAGAAGAAATAATCTGACTTCTCCCCTGCTCCCACCCTCCATCCTTTTACTAATAGCCTTCATTGGTCAAAACTACTGGAGGCCCAGAGACCAGGGGAAACATAAAAATGTAGTTCCCCGCTATATAGAATAGAACCAAGGAGAGGCAGGGATTGGATCTAAGACCAACTAACCTAAGCAAATGATTGGCATAGATACTTAGAGTCATCTGTTTTTTTTTCTTATTTAATTAATTTTATTTTTGTCATAATACCCACGTAAAAATTCACCCTTGTAAATTACACTCATGTTTATAGATTCATAGAATATGAGTTTTAGGTTTTTAGAATATGTCTTTCTCATGTTTTCATTGAATATATGTGCCTTAATTTATCTATTTCCTTCTAATGGAACATTGCATTTGACATTTTGCTGTTATAAATTACTCTTACGTGACTATATTCATGGAAAGATAGTTTCTCCTATACTGTTTTATTATTTTAAAAGTTATACTCAGAAGATGGATTAGTGTCCCAAAAGCATGAATAGGTTTTTGACTCTTGTTTTTTTTTTTTTTTTTACCAGATTGCTTTTCTATAGCATTTTTCCAGTGTTCCAGTATATAAGTATGATAAGTTAGAAGAAAAGCTTTGGACAAATTGAATTACCAGAGTTTAACTGAGCAAAGAATGATTCATGAATTGAGTAGCCCCCAGAACAGAATATGTTGAGAGTGATTCCTGGCTGTCACATGGTCAGTTAATCTTATGGATGGACAGAAAAAAGCAGGTGATGTGCAGAAAATGGAAGTGAGGAACAGAAACAGCTAGATTGGTTACAGCTGGGTGTTTGCTTTATTTGAATAGGGTTTGAACAGTTGACCGCCTGTGATTGGCTGAAACTCAGATGCAGTGATTGGCTGAGAGTTGGCTACTTGTTATAAGAGTAAGTTACAGTCTATTTATACATCCAGTTAGGTTACAGTTCACTATGTATGGAGAAACCTTTAGGTCAAACATAAAATATGTAAGGAGTCAACTTAAGGTTAAACTTAATTTAAACAGAACCACTTTTACTGACTTTTATCTACATTAGAATCATTTCATTAAAAAAATCTTGTTGCTTCATTTAGTTGGTGAGTTATGGTAACTGGTTTTCAATGGTTGGTTCTATGATTATTAGGATATTGAGTATATTTTTCACAAATTTATTGACTAGTGGCATTTTTTCTTCTGTAAATAGCTTATTTACATTTTTGCATATTCTTCTAACAAGTTTGCTAAGACTGTGGATCTAGGAAGACAGAGGACAGTTTAACATGGACTCTCATATTGAAAAAAACAAAAACGATAAGCCTGTGTCTCTCCTTCAGCCCTGTAGCCTGGGTGGTGGACTAGAATGAACTATATTGAAAGATCCCTAAAGTCCATTTCCTAAACCAGCCTGACTGGTTCCCTTACAATTCACAATAATAGCTTCCTTTGTTTTTTTCTTCTCTGTGCCCTTAGAACTGGGGTTTGGGGTTAGGGAGGGTCAGTCTTTCAAAAAACAAGCACTTAATTTCTCGAAGTGTCATCTTGAGAAAATAATGTGTTTTTTTCATGAAAGAATTCTAGTTTTTTACCTTTTTCTTTTAACTTAAAAACATTTTGTTCCACAAATAAAAATATTTTGAGAAGAAATAGTGTAAAAATTTTTTTTGTTTGTTTTTTTGAGACGGAGTCTCTCCCTGTCTCCCAGGCTGGAGTGCCGTGGCGCGATCTCGGCTCACTGCAAGCTCTGCCTCCCGGGTTCCCGCCATTCTCCTGCTCAGAGTAGCTGGGACTACAGGCGCCCGCCACCACGCCCGGCCAATGATTTTTATATTCTTAAATCTGTGTCTATGTGTTTTTATACATAGTATGAATTACTGCTTTGTTGTTTTGAAAATTAGTTCTTAGCAGTCTATAGGTTTAAAAATTTTCCTTTAGAATTTGAAAGGACCTTAGAGATAATCAGGCCTACTGTTTATCACTAACACAGGATACTATCTTAGTTTTGTAAGAAAAATAAAACATCTTTTATGTATTTGAGGTTTGCAACAATAAAAAGCTTCATTTAGCTCCCTTAAATGCTTTAATTTCCTTCCTTTGAAAGCATTAGACTGCATACTTTAAGTTAAACTCACAATAATTATTTAATTAGCATTCAATATATATAATATAGTTGGCTAAAATATGCTGATTTTTACTTAAATGTTAACATGGTTAATTTAAGATTTATTTTCTACTTCTAGCTTTCATAAGATGTTATGATTTATTCTTACCTTGAGAAAATTATTAGGGATTTATATTATTCTCATATAATCTATTCTATAAAACAAGTATGGAACAAAAAAGTATGATTTTTATAGAATAGATTATATGAAAATAATATAAGAATAAGAGATATAAGCTATTCAACAAGTGATATAAGCTATTCACTATTTTATAGAATATAGAATATATTATTCTCATATAAACCATTCAATAAAACAAGTACAGAACAAAGAATCAAAGTATGAGACTACATTTATAATGTTTTAATTTAAATGAGAAAATTATTTTACATTTAGTAAAAACATACAAAAATTTATACTGACTAATAATCCACTTACAAATTTTATTAAATAATATTTTATTTTCAATCATTTCTATTTAATTAGAGAAAATAGGAAGTTATTTTTAAAAATATACTATACTATACACACATACACACACACACACACACACACACACACATCACTTTTCCTTTCCTGCCAAGAGGATAAAGCCATCATAAGGCTAGGTCTGCAGAGGGGCAGTCTTCATGAACCAGTGACAGTTTGCTGATAAAGGAAGCAGCTAGTAAAGCATGGATAAAATTAACCTACCCATGGTAACCACATTTTATGGATCTACAACTGGAAGATGTGGTTTATGATCAACTGAAGCTTCATCTTCTACTATTTCCCTGTCCTCCCCAGGTTTTTATTCCGTTTCTATTTTTAGATTCTTGAACGTCTCATGATTTCCTTCCTCTGCACCTTTGCAATTGCTGTTTTCTCTTCCTAGAATCTCCAGAATTTGTATCAATTTTGCAAGCAAAGTTTGTAATAATAGCTTTCCTGGCTGGTATAGTTTATAATAGATTATTTAATTTGTTTATTTGTTTTTTGGTATTCCACATTTTTTACCCCTGATTTTTTGTGTATATGTTGCCTTTACAATCAGAATACAGATTTTATTTTATTTATTTTTGAGACAAGGCCTCACTCTGTCACCCAGGCTGGAATGCAGTGGCACATTTATAGCTCACTGCAGCCTCAATCTCCTGGGCTGAAGTGATCCTCTCACCTCAGCCTCCTGAGTAGGTGGGACTATAGGCCCACCACCATGCCTGCCTAATTTTTAAAAAAATTTTGAATAGAGATGCAATATTGTTACGTTTTGCAGGCTGGTCGCTCAACTCCTGAGTTTAAGCAATCCTCCCACCTCAGCCTCCCAAAATGCTAGGATTACAGGTGTGAACCACCACACCTGGCCCAGATTTTATTTGTTTGCTTATGCACATCATCTATATTCTAACATGATTTGACAGATTGGCAGAAGAAAAAGCTTGCTTTGAAAGTCCGTTTTGACTTAACCACATAGCAGCAAACTCAATTAAATATGAAACTCAGATCTCAAAAGTTCAGCATGTTTATAGTTGTTCATTCTGTTTTATTTCTTATGTTTTTCTTTTACTTAGCGTTTAGACTGAGCGTCTTCTATTTTAGCATTTCCCCACATAACACCTTTCTGAGAATTACTTGCTTAACAAAAATTAACTGTCTGTTCCTTATACTTTTTTTTTCCTTTTTTTTTTATTATTATACTTTAAGTTCTGGGATACATGTGCAGAACATGCAGGTTTGTTAAATAAAGTATCCATGTGCCATGGTGGTTTGCTGCACCCATCAATCTGTCATGTACAATTAGGTATTTCTCCTAATGCTATCCCTCCTCTAGTCCCCCAAACTCTAACAGGCCCTGGAGTATGATATTCCCCTCCCTGTGTCCATGTGTTCTCATTATTCAACTCCCACTTATGAGTGAGAATATGCAGTGTTTGGTTTTCTGTTCCTGTGTTAGTTTGCTGAGAATGATGGTTTCCAGCTTCATCCATGTCCCTGCAAAGGACATGAGCTCATCCTTTTTTATGGCTGCATAATATTCCATGGTGTGTATGTGCCACATTTTCTTTATCCAGTCTATCATTGATGGCCATTTGGGTTGATTCCAAGTCTGTGCTATTGTGAACAGTGCTGCAATAAACTATGTGTGTATGTGTCTTTACAGTAGAATGATTTATAATCCTTTGGGTATATACCCAATAATGGGATTGCTGGGTCAAATGGTATTTCTGGTTCTGTATCCTTGAGGAATCGCCACACTGTCTTCCACAATGGTTGAACTAATTTACACTCCCACCAACAGTGTAAAAGCGTTCCTATTTCTCCATATCCTCTCCAGCGTCTGTTGTTTCCTGACTTTTTAATGATCGCCATTCTAACTGCCATGAGATGGTATCTCATTGTGGTTTTGATTTGAATTTCTCTAACGAACAGTGATGATGAGTTTTTTTTCCATGTTTGTTGGCCATATAAATGTCTTGAGAAGTGTCTGTGCATATACTTCACTAACTTTTTGATGAGGTTTTTTTTTCTTGCAAATTTGTTTAAGTTTCTTGTAGATTCTGGATATTAGCCCTTTATCAGATGGATAAATTGCAAAAATTTTCTCCCATTCTGTAGGTTGCCTGTTCACTCTGATGATAGTTTCTTTTGCTGTGCAGAAGCTCTTTAGTTTAATTAAATCCCATTTGTCAGTTTTGGCTTTGGTTGCAGTGTTTTAGTCATGAAGTCTTTGCCCATTCCTATGTCCTGAATGGTATTGCCTAGGTTTTCTTCTAGAGTTTTTATGGTTTTAGGTCTAACATTGAAGTCTTTAATCCATCTTAAGTTAATTATTGTATAAGGTGTAAGGAAGGGGTCCAGTTGCAGTTTTCTGCATATGGCTATTAAGTTTTCCCAACACCATTTATTAAATAGGGAATCCTTTTCCCATTGCTTGTTTTTGTCAGGTTTGTCAAAGATCAGTTGGTTGTAGATGTGTGATGTTATTTCTGAGGCCTCTGTTCTGTTCCATTCATCTATATATCTGTTTTGGTACCAGTACCATGCTGTTTTGGTTACTGTAGCCTTGTAATACAGTTTGAAGTCAGGTAGCGTGATGCCTCCAACTTTGTTCGTTTTCATTAGGATTGTCTTGGCTATACAGGCTCTTTTTTGGTTCCATATGAACTTTAAAGTGGTTTTTTTCTAATTCTGTGAAGAAAGTCAATGGTAGGTTGATGTTGATAGCACTGAATCTATAAATTACTTTGGGCAGTGTGGCCATTTTCACGATATTGATTCTTCCTATCCATGAGCATGGAATGTTTTTCCATTTGTGTGTGTTCTCTCTGATTTCCTTGAGCAGTGGTTTGTAGTTCTCCTTGAAGAGGTCCTTCACATCCATTGTAAGTTGTATTCTCAGGTATTTTATTCTGTTGGCAGCAATTGTGAATGGGAGTTCACTCATGATTTGGCTCTCTTGTTTGTCCGTTATTGGTGCATAGGAATGCTTGTGATTTTTGCACATTGACTTTGTATATATCTTTGCTGAAGTTGCTTATCAGCTTAAGGAGTTTTGGGGCTAAGACAATGGGGTTTTCTAAATATACAGTCATGTATCTGCAGGCAGAGACAATTTGACTTCCTCTCTTCCTATTTGAATACCCTTTATTTCTTTCTCTTGCCTGATTGCCCTGGCCAGAACTTCCAATATTATGTTGAATATGAGTGGTGAGAGAGAGGATCCTTGTCTTGTGCCAGTTTTTGAAGGGAATGCTTCCAGCTTTTGCCTATTCAGTATTATATTGGCTGTAGGTTTGTCATAAATAGCTCTTATTGTTTTGATAGGTGTTCCATCAATACCTAATTTATTGAGTGTTTTTAGCATGAAGTGGTGTGGAATTTTATCAAGAGCCTTTTCTACATCTATTGAGATAATCGTGGTTTTTGTCATTGGTTCTGTTTATGTGATGGATTACATTTATTGATTTGCGTATGTTGAACCAGCCTTGCATCCCAGGGATGAAGCCAATTTGATCGTGGTGGATAAGCTTTTTGATGTGCTACTGGATTCGGTTTGCCAGTATTTTATTGAGGATTTTCACATCAAAGTTCATCATGGATATTAGCCTGAAATTTTCTTTTTTTGTTGTGTCTTTGCCAGGTTTTAGTATCAGGATGATGCTGGCCTCATAAAATGAGTTAGGGAGGAGTCTCTCTTTTTCTGTTGTTTGCAATAGTTTCAGAAGGAATGGTACCAGCTTCTCTTTGTACCTCTGGTAGAATTCGGCTGTGAATCTGTCTGGTCCTGGACTTTTTTTGGTTGGTAGGCTATTAATTACTGCCTCAATTTCAGAACTTGTTATTGGTCTATTCAGGGATTGGACTTCTTCCTGGTTTAGTCCTGGGAAGGTATATGTGTCCAGGAATTTATCCATTTCTTGTAGATTTTCTAGTTTATTTGCATAGAGGTGTTCATAGTATTCTTTTATGGTAGTTTGTATTTCTGTGGGATCAGTGGTGGTATCCCCTTTATTTTTTATCGTGTCTATTTGATTCTTCTCTCTTTTCTTCTTTATTAGTCTGGCTAGCCGTCTATCTGTTTTGTTAATCTTTTCAAAAATCCAGCTCCTGGATTCATTAATTTTTTTTTGAAGGGTTTTTCATGTCTCTATCTCCCTCAGTTCTGCTTTGATCTTAGTTATTTCTTGTCTTCTACCAGCTTCTGAATTAGTTTGCTCTTGCTTCTGTAGTTCTTTTAATTGTGATGTTAGGGTGTTGATTTTAAATCTTTCCTGCTTTCTGCTGTGGGCATTTAGTGATATAATTCCCTGTTACCACTGCTTTAGCTGTGTCCCAGAGATTCTGGTACATTGTGTCTTTTTTCTCATTGTTTTCAAAGAACTTATTTATTTCAGCCTTAATTTCGTTATTTACCCTGTAGTCATTCCAGGAGCAGGTTGTTCAGTTTCCATGTAGTTGTGCAGTTTTGAGTGAGTTTCTTAATCCTGAGTTCTAATTTGATTGCACCGTGGTCTGCGAGACTGTTAATGATTTCTGTTCTTTTGCATTTGCTGTGGAGTGTTTTACTTCCAATTATGTGGTCAGTTTTAGAATAAGTGTGATGTGGTGCCAAGAAGAATGTATATTCTGTTGATTTGGGATGGAGAGTTCTGTAGATGTCTATTAGGTTCACTTGGTCCAGAGCTGTGTTCAAATTCTGAATATCCTCGTTAATTTTCTGTCTCGTTGATCTGGCTAATATTGACAGTGGGGTGTTAAAGTCTCCCACTATTACTGTGTGGGAGTCTCAGTCTCTTTGTAGGTCTCTAAGAACTTGCTTTATGAATCTGGGGTGCTCCTGTATTGGCTGCGTATATATTTAGGATAGTTAGCTCTTCTTATTGCATTGATCCTCTTACCATTATGTAATGCCCTTCTTTGTCTCTTTTGATCTTTGTTAGTTAAAGTCTGTTTTATCAGAGACTAGGATTGCAACCCCTGCTCTTTTGCTTTCCATTTGCTTGGTAAATATTCCTCCATCCCTTTATTTTGAGCCTATGTATGTCTTTGCCCATGAGATGGGTCTCTTGAATACAGCACACTGATAGGTCTTGACTCTATGCAATTTGCCAGTCTGTGTCTTTTAATTGGAGCATTTAGTCCATTTACATTAAGTTTAATATTGTTATGTGTGAATTTAAAACTGTCATAATGATGCAAGCTGGTTATTTTGCCCATTAGTTGATGCAATTTCTCAATTTTGTATGTTTTTGCAGTTGCTGGTACTGGTTTTTCCTTTCCATATTTAGTGCTTCCTTCAGGAGCTCTTGTAAGGCAGGCCTGGTGGTGACAAAATCCCTCAGCATTTGCTTGTCTATAAAGGATTTTATTTCTCCTTCACTTATGAAGCTTAGTTTGGCTGGATATGAAATTCTGGGTTGAAAATTCTTTTCATTAAGAATATTGAATATTGGCCCCCACTCTCTTCTGGCTTGTTGGTTTTCTTCAGAGAGATCCGCTGTTAGTCTGACGGGCTTCCCTTTGTGGGTAACCTGACCTTTCTCTCTGGCCGCCCTTAACATTTTTTCCTTCATTTCAACCTTAGTGAATCTGATGATTATGTGTCTTGGGGCTACTCTTCTTGAGGAGTACCTTTGTGGTGTTCTCTGTATTTCCTGAATTTGAAATTGGGCCTATCTTTCTAGATTGGTTGGGGCAGTTCTCCTGGATAATATCCTGCAGAGTGTTTTCCAACTAGGTTCCAGTCTCCCTGTCACTTTCAGGTACACCAATCAAACTTAGGTTAGGTCTTTTTATGTAGTCCCGGATTTCTTAGAGGCTTTGTTCGTTCCTTTTCATTCTTTTTTCTCTAATCTTATCTTCATGCTTTATTTTGTTACATTGATCATCAATCTCTGATATCCTTTCTTCTTGATTGATTAGGCTATTGATACTTTTTTATGCATCACGAAGTTCTTGTGCTGTGTTTTTGAGTTCCAGCAGGTCATTTATGTTCTTCTCTGAACTGGTTATTCTATTAGCAATTCCTCTAACCTTTTTTCAAGGTTCTTAGCTTCTTTGCATTGGGTTAGAACATGCTCTTTTAGCTCGGAGGAGTTTGTTATTACCTTCTGAAGCCTACTTCTGTCAATTCGCCAAACTCATTTTCCGTCCAGTTTTGTTCCCTTGCTGGCGAGGAGTTGTGATCCTTTGGAGGAGAAGAGGCATTCTGGATTTTGGAATTTATAGGCTTTTTGCACTGGTTTTTCCTCATCTTCGTGGATTTATCTACCTTTGGTCTTTGATATTGGTGATCTTTGGATGGGGTTTCTGTGTGGATGTCCTTTTTGTTGATGTTGATGCTATTCCTTTCTGTTTATCAGTTTTCTTTCTAACAGTCGGTCCCATCTGCTGCAGGTCTGCTGGAGTTTGCTGGAGGTCTGCTCCACACCCTGTTTGCCTGGGTATCACCAGTGGAGGCTGCAGAACAGCAAAGATTGCTGCCTGTTCCTTCCTCTGGAAGCTTTGTTCCAGAGGGGCACCTGCCAGATGTCAGCCAGAGCTCTTTTGTATGAGGTGTCTGTCGACCTCTGCTGGGAGGTGTCTCCCAGTCAGGAGGCATGGTGGTCCGGGACCCACTTGAGAAGGCAGTCTGTCCCTCAGCAGAGCTTGAGTGCTGTGCTGGGAGATCTGCTCTCTTCAGAGCCAACAGGCAGGAACATTGAAGTCTGCTGAAAGCACACACAGCTGCCCCATCCCCCAGGTGCTCTGTCCCAGGGAGATGGGAGTTTTATCCATAAGCCCGTGACTGGGGCAGCTGCCTTTCTTTCAGAGATGCCCTGTCCAGAGAGGAAGAATCTAGAGAGGCAATCTGGCCACAGCAGCTTTGCTGCACTTCAGTGGACTACGCCCAGTTCGAACTTCCTGGTGGCTTTGTTTATACTGTGAGGGGAAAACCACCTACTCAAGCCTCCATAATGGCAGACACCCCTCCCCACACCAAGCTCCAAAGTCTCAGGTTGCCTTCAGACTGCTGTGCTGGCAGCGAGAATTTCAAGTCAGTGGATCTTAGCTTGCTGGGCTCTGTGGGGGTGGAATCCGCTGAGCTAGACCACTTGGCCCCCTGGCTTCAGCCCCCATTCCAGGGGAGTGAATGGTTCTGTTTTGCTGGCATGCCAGGTGCCACTGGGGTATGAAAAAAAACTCCTGCAGCTAGCTCTGTGTCTACCCAAACAGCCGCCCAGTTTTGTGCTTGAAACCCAGGGCCCTGGTGGTGTAGGCACCCAAGGGAATCTCCTGGTCTTTGGTTTGAGAAGACCGTGGGAAAAGCATAGTATCTGGGCTGAAGTGCACCTTTCCTCACAGCACAGTTCCTCAGGGCTTCCCTTGGCTAGGGGAGGGAGTTCCCTGACACCTTGCACTTCATGGGTGAGACAATGCCCCACCCTGCTTCGGCTCACCCTCCGTGGGCTGTACCCACTGTCTAACCAGTCCCAATGAGATGAGCCGGGTACCTCAGTTGGAAATGCAGAAATCATCCACCTTCTCTGCGTTGATCTTGCTGGGAGCTGCAGACTGGAGCTGTTCCTATTCTGCCAGCTTGCCAGCATGATGCTCCTTACGTTCTTAAAGATTCTAACTTTATCTTTTCTTGATTTCCTCATCTCCAGGATAAGGAAACTGTTGAGTGAGCTTTGTGGGGCCATCCATCTCTACTATGCTGCAGTATGCTTTGGGGGAGTCCTATTATTTTATAACTACCTGCCATTCTGCATTCTGTATCTGTCCAACTCAATCTGTGATGGCTGTTGGATTAATCTTCATAATATAGAACCCTAATCACATTGAGCATCTGTTCTGGAATAGAAAAGAATAAAATGTTAATAACTTTCTTCATGCAATGGGAGTTTTGTGAGTTACCATTTATTAAAAGCTGACTAAATAAATTCTACTTAGTAAACAAAAACATATTGATACATTTTTATGTCTGGTACATTCTGGCACCTAAGGATAGTGAATTGATTCAGAATTTATGCATATCACACTAGTAGGGAAATTAAAATTCTATTATTTTGTATTTAATCTTAGCTGATGTATATATATATATATATAATGTATATATGCTTATCTTTCTGGTATTAATTTTCTTACGTAGAATATGGACCCTCCAGGCATAACTAGTTTCTATTTCTCATGTACGTCCTCAGAATTCCCGAAACCTCTTTGTTATTGCCAGTCTGGAATGACTTTCCTCCCTTTATCACATTTCTATTTATCTTTCAATATGCAGCTTAGATATTAGATAGCAAGTCTTCCTTCCTTTCTCAATGTCTTCCTTCTTTTTCTATGGAACATTACTTTTTAACCTTGAACTGTAATTTACTTAGGTTCACATTTTCTCCTTCATGAGACTGCTACCTTTTGCAGGCAGGAAGTAGCTTAAAAGCATGAGCTTTTGAGTCAGATAGACCAGACTCTGTCTTTACCAGTTATGCCTACCTAGGCAAGTTACTTGCTTTCTCTAAGTCTTGGTTTTCTCATCTGCAAAATGGGGATGTTAGTAATTACTTCTGTACAGGGTAGCAGTAAGAGTTAAAGAAGACAATGTTTGTAACACACTTAGTACCATGCTTGGTTCATTGGCAAGTGTCCAATAAATTCAAGGCATTTTTAATGATTATATAATTTTAATTATATTATATATTAACAATCCCTTTTACCCTGTGAACTCTTACAAATCACTCAATGTTTTGGATGTAGCAAGTGTTTAATACATATATTTAGGAGAACTTTAACAAATGTTGTTGAATAAAGGCTTATAGGAATTCAGAAGAGGGAATGATTAGTTCTGATTGTTGGATTAAGGAAGACTTGATTGGGGTTGGCATTTGAACTTTCACATCTGAGTTATGATTTGACAGAAATGAACAACAAAAAAACATTGGAAGCCAGTGACATGCAATTTCAGGGAGAAGTGTGAGCTAAGCTTTACATTCATAATAAAACCTACTCGATGGGTTGGTTTGTTTAATAAATGCATCTAAAGCATTGGCATAGTAAGAATATGGTAAATATTAGCCTGTGTTTTAACAGCCCATATATAGACTACATGTTAAATAAATAACAAAAACTCACTTATAGTATATATGTGTATATACACACACATGCACATGTCATCTTTCACACTAGCTGGAAGGATCTCTGTATGGCAACACTTCCTTAATATTTTTGTTTGCAATATCCATTTGAAAGTACAAAGAAAACATTTATTTTAAAAATATTGTTTATTTCAGCTATATATTATTCTTCCTGTTTGTTTGAATTAGTGAGACAATACTTTGCAAATGGCTTTAAGTTGTCAGCTGTTAAGGATTATCATGCCATTTTTTTCCCCACTGGTATAGCTAAATTTGAGAGAAATCTATACAAGTGACAGCTTACAACAGCTGCAATTGCTTGATATGTGAAAACAATCAAGGGATATATATTATGTGAAGTTCAAGGTCATTTTATTTTAATTAAACATGTCTTGAATTATAATATGTTCCATAATAATGTAACTAAGATTTTTTGTCATACTCTTTTTAAATTTTTTATTTTAATATACTTTCCAGACATATGAAAGTTACAAGAATAGTACAATAATTCTAATATACCTTTTATCCAGATTCCTCAATGTTAACATTTTGACACCTTTACTTTCTTTCTTTCTCTTTCTCTCTCACTCACACATACTCGTTCTCTCTCTGAACTATGTGAGATAATTGCAGACATGACACCCATCATTTACTCCTGAATATGCCAGAGTGAGGTTCTTAAAAATAAGAAAAAATAGGATATTTTCTTAAATAACCAAAAAACAATTATCAAATTAAGATCATGCAATATTATTATCTGTTCCACAGACCTCATTTAGATGTTGCCATTTGTCCCAATAACGTCCTTTATAACAACAGAAAAATCCCATATTTATGTTTTACATGTAGTTGTCACATCTCTGTGGTTCTCTTTTAATCTGGAACACTTCCTCAGTCTTTCTTTGTCTTTCTTGACCTTAACATTCTTGAAGAACACAGACCAGTTATTTTGCAGAATGCCCCTCAACTTGGATTTGTCGGGTGTTTTCTGATGATTAGAATCAGGTGATGCACTTGGAGCAGGAATAGCATAGAAGTGATATTTTCTTCTCAGTGCATCATGTCAGCAGGACAACAAAAATTGTAAAACATAAATTTTGGAAATTTGGAAAGAAACACTTTTATAATTTTTTAGAATGTTTGAAAACTTGTATTTCTCAATTCTTTTATTTATATTTAACATTTTTCATTTTTTAGCCAATCAGTAAAATATTAAGTATGGAATAACACTTTCCCTACAAGGTTCTCTGTCAAATTTTTGCAATTTGTCAAGTGTATTTATTGTTAAATGAAGGTAAATATAGAAAGACACTCTTTAGTAAGAAATTTAGTTATCTATGGTATTAAATAGTAACATGGGTTTAGTATGAAATAGAGCATTGTGCAAGAATGTTTTTGACAGTTACAAATAAAGAGGTTGAACTAAGTAATTGGTTTGACAGATTTACTTTTGCCAAATTTTGCCACCTAAATCTGAGGCCACTAACAGGGAAAAGATTCAGGCATTGCCTATTAATGCTCACTTAGTATTGGTTAGCTTTTTCAGATATTTGAGAGAAGGAATTTTCTTTTAAGTCAGAATTAATTTTAAATCAACAGTGTTCTTTTATATAGAAAGATATATGATACTCAGATTTTAAGCCTGATCTTTCTTTCTTTCTTATTTTCCCCTCAAGAGAGAAAAAGCTACTGCCTGATTACAAATCCTGCGGTGCATGTGTTGAATCTAATTACATGTTTCATATTGCTCCTTGCCAACAAATACATGTTAATAATAATGAATAATCAACCTCGCTTAACAAGAGGAACACAAAATGTGTTTCTGCCATTTCTCATGATGGACAGACCCAGGAGTATGTCAAAGATGGTATCCTCACCACATCAGTTGCCTATGACTTATTACCAGCAACCTGCTCTAGATGATGAAGTGTGAAATTGATGGGCACTATAGGGAATTTGAACTGAGATTTCAGGCTAGGGAAGCGCTGTCTCACAATATTCGCCTGCCTTGTTCATTGGCTCACTTTTTAGTGAGCCCCTAAGGCCTCTTTTTATAATGCTCTGGAAAATGTTTCCTGGCTAGGTTTATGTATGTGCTACTGTATCTGGCTAGCAACCAGATTGATAGAATAAAGCTTATAGGAAATTTTACTATATCCTATTCCCCAGCTGATAGCAAGAAGTCTGAGCCATATAAGAACTGACTGAACAGAATGAACGGATGAAATATTTGAGCGTGTCATTATGAGAATATTTTTCACTGCAGAAGATATTATAAACACTAAAGGGGAAAATGTTGTGCTGTTATCACCTCCCAACTTTTTTAAATTAACTTTTAGAGATTAGTTTGTTAGTGATTCCCACATTTAACTCATGTCAGATGATTCTTTTATAATAGAAGTATTAATTTATAATTTATATTTGATTTATGAAATTGCTTGAATAGTCAAGTATCAATTAATTTAGCAGAGTCTGAAAGTATAGTATATGCTATATCCCTATAATTTATTTCAGAAATTTTCATTTACTTCTGGAATTATTTTCCTCCTGCTTTATTTGAAAAGTCAAGATATTATTATGTTGCTATAGCATTAGTAGAAAAATTCCAGGGAGGCAGTAGAGAGACATATAAGCAAAACTCAAGTTTTCAAGCAGGCCTGAATGTAAAGCTGTATCCTAGCTACTTAATCTCAAGCAAATTAGCTAACATTTCCAAGCCTTAAATTTCTTAGCTTGGAGAATCATAATATTTACCTCACATTCTTAAGTAAAATAATGTATAAAATAACTTGCACAGTGCCTGGCTTTACTTTCTCCTCTCACCCAGTACTTTGATATTTTTGTTGAGGCATAAACAGTGGAATATAAATGTTAACATTATTTAGTATTTTATTTCATCATGATATTTTGTTTCTCTTTGAACTTACTAAATTTAATTTTCCTTTTCTTCTTAATTTTTGAGACAGGGTCTTGCTCTGTTTCCAGGCTGAAATGCAGTGGCACAATAATAGCTCACTGCAGCCTCAAACTCCTGAGCTAAAGGGATCCTCCCCCTCAGCCTCCCAAGTAGTTAGGAATACAGGCGTGTACCATCATGCTCAGCTTTTTTTTTTTTTTTTTTTTTTTTTTTTTTTTTTTAAGTTTTTGTAGAGATGGAGCCTTTTGCTTTTTTGCCCAGGCTGGTCTCGAACTCCTGGCCTCAAGCAATCCTCTAGCCTTAGCCTCGCAAAGTGCCCAATTACAGGCATGAGTCATCTTTCTCAGCCTAATTTTCCTTTCTTTAGAAACAAAATTGGACTCATGACTCTATTAGCATTCTTAAGAAGTATTCTATGCAGAACAGAAGTAGAACAAGCAAGAAAAAGTGAAAATACATCTATTGCTAAGGGAAGGAAGAATTAAAACAGAAATATATTTTTGATAAGATTTTTAAAAATAAAATCTAAATTTTTGGATTTTTTTTTGCACTTATAATTCTGTCTCTTAGTTTATTTAACTACTTATCTTTTTTTTTTTCTTTTTTTTGACAAAGATAATGCGGGTTTGGGTGAAGCACTTCTAAGTCAAAATGAACTTTTCCCACAGTGGTCAGGAATTGCCATAATGCTATTTTCTAAGGTGCATAGCATGTCTGTGTGGGGTAGTTCGTATTCTGAAGCCCAGAGACTCTTTAGGAATAGTTTTTCTGTGAGATGCTTTGAAAGATATTTTGCTTCATTTAAATGCCCTGTCAGAATAAATGTGCCACTTCTTGTGCATACCTTGTACAAGGTCCGCAACCTCTGTAAACTCTGAATGCCACTGGCAAAACTAAGCAATGTTCTGGTTAACCTTCACAAGCAGGGTAGTTGGGAGAAAAATAAGTGAAGAGAATACGAGGAACAGGAGAAGAGAAAGAAAAGGAAAAAGGAGAAAGACGGCCGGGTGTGGTGGCTCATGCCTGTAATCCCAGCAGTTTGGAAGGCCAAGGTGGGAGGATCACTTGAGCTCAGGAGTTCAAGACCAGCCTGGGCAGCATAGCAAGATCTCATCTCTACAAAAAATTTAAAAATTAGCCAAGCATGGTGTGCGCACCTCCCAGCTATGTGGCAGGCTGAGGCAGGAGGATCTGTTGAGCCCAAGAGGTTGTGGCTACAGTGAGCCATGTTCATGCCACTGCAATCCAGCCTGGGCAACAGAGTGAGACCCTATCTCAAAAAACAAAACAAAACAAAACAAAAACCACAAAAAAACAGGAGGAAGATAAAAACATCATTAATGGCTTCATAATATATAGGAATTATGATTACTTGAGAATCCTTTTTTTGTGAGACAGAGTCTTGCTCTGTCACTCAGGCTGGAGTACAATGGTGTGATCTTGGCTCACTACTGCCTCCTTCTGGGTTCAAACGATTCTTATGCCTCAGGTCCCCTAGTAGCTGGGATTACAGGTGCGCACCATCACACCCAGCTAATTTTTGTATTTGTAATAGAGATGGGGTTTCACCATGTTGCACGGGCTTACTTGAGAATTCTTAATAATCGCTTCTGATTTTTTGTCTTAATTAATATGTAGATAGTTTATTTCAGGACTTTCACTTTAAGTTTTATGAAAAGAATTATTGTGTTTGTGTATATATAATATATTTTAAAAAATAACTACTAATTTGGGCTAATCTCAAGTAATTTTTTTCTGTAATGTCAAAGTCATCTCATTGATAATAACTATGCTGGAACACAAGTTCATTTTATTTGTACAAAGCACATCTCACATTCTTTCCCTCTGTCTGAGACGGTCAATTTATTCGAATTTGACCTTTCTTCCTCCTAGAGGCATAAATTTGGGCTGATTTATTTGGATAAGATTGGATATTGCACCTGGTATGGATAATACTAGATTACGTCTTCAGGAAATTGAACTTTTTCTGTTTACCCTTTAGAACAAACAGCTTTCTGAAATGAATATGTTAGAGACAGTGTTAGCTTCTTTTTTTGTTTCCATTCTGCTACATAGAATCTTTTCATTTTACAAAAAAGTAGCTTTCTGTTGCTTTAGCAAGTTGGTATATTATACTTTCTGAAACTAAATTTCCTGATACATTCTTGGTAAAATTCAGGGTGATTTGCAGTTGGTGTTGACCTATATGCCTTAAAACTTTTTTATATTAATGTAATCTAAATTTACAGAAAATTACAAAAATAGTACAAAAAAATCCAGATTCACTGTTTACATTTTCATTTTGCCCAATTTTTTTTATCATTCATGCTCCAGTTCTTTTTCTCTCTCCCTCTGTATATGTGTGTATGTGTATGTATATATTTTTCTTGAACCAGTTGAAAGTGAGTTGTAGGCTCTGCACCCGTTTAACCCTTACATTCTTTTATATAACCAGAATAGAATGATCAAAATCAGGAATTTTAATATGGATACAATATTATTATCTCCATAGCCTATATTCAAATGTCATCAATTGTCCCAATATCTTTTATATTTATCTTATATCTTATTCATGATTCAGTTCAAGATTATATTGTATGTAGTTTTCAAGTTTCCTTTAATACAGAATTAGCTTCTCTTTTGTCATTTATGATCTTCATATTTTTGGAGAGTACAAGCAAATTAGTTTGAAGAATGTCCATCAATTTGAGTTTGTCTAATTAGATTCATATTATGGATTTGGGGAAGGAATACTACAGAAGTGCTGCACCACAGAAAAGGCATGGGATGTTAGTTTATCCTGTTATTGTTAATGGTGATGCTAAGTACCTAGTTAATATGGCACCTGCCAGGTTTCTGTACTGTAATGTTACTGTTTTTTACTTTGCAATTAAATAATTTGTGGTAGTTTGAGACTATGTACATATCTTATTCCTCACCTACTTTTCATTTAGCATCTGTTGTAGTTTGTTTTTTGTTGCTGTAACAGAATATCATAGACTAGGTAAATTATAGAAGTAGAAATTTATTTGGCTCATGGTTTTTGAGGTGGAGAAGTCCAAGAGCATGGCACTAGCATCTGGTGAGGGTCATCCCATGGCAGAATGTGGAAGGCAGAAGAGAGCACATGAGACAAGAGAGAGACACCAGGGACCAGACTAGCTTTATAACAATTCACCCTCCCAATAACTAACCCATTCCCTAAATAATAACATTAACCCATTCATGAGGGCAGAGACCTCACGACCCAATCACCTGTTATTAGGCCTTACCTTCCAACAAAGTTGCATTGGATTAAACTTACAACTGAACTTTTGGGGAACACATACAACCCAAAATAGCATCCATTGATGATTGTTGCCTGAATTAATTATCATTAATTACTATAATGTTTGCAAAATTGTGACTTTCTAGCACCCATAATTTATTCTACATTCATTAATTGGCAAACTAAGGAAAAGCTTTCCTTTTTCTTCCCCACTTATCATTTGTTTTCTTTATCTGTATCGGGATAAATTCATGGATTCTTATTTTTTCAATGGATTACATTCTATTATTATCATTATTTATTTTGATACTCAAATTTTCCCACATTTGGCCAGTAAGAGCCCCTTCAAACTAACTCCTGCATCGTTTTGACATGTTCTCATCACTCCTGGAGCACTTCCTTGATTTCTGACATCACAAAATGTTCCAAGATTATCTTGTCCTTTGTCTGACCTAGCGCTGAAAGTAGCCTTTATTCCAAGATCTGGATGTACAGTGTAATAATAGCTACTGGTATGCTACTGCTTTTAGGCCTTCTCAGTGGACACAACTAGGACATATGTATGTCAGTTTGTGTATATATTTGTGTGTAATCAGATCAAACAGATACTAAGATACTTCTAATTCTAATCCAGAAGCAGAGAGTTTGTTTTAGTCTCCTCATGTTGAACAGTAAGACACCTGAGAAATTTGCTCATTTGTAGAATACACAGAAAGTATTTTCAAAATTGTTGACTTATAACATTTTTAAAACAAACTAATATAAAGTCATCACAGGAAAAGAAAATAGAGTAGCATCTCTTATGAATATAGATGTGAAAACTCTCAGCAAAGTATTAGTTAACCAAATCCAGCAACAGATTAAAAAAAAAAAATCATACACCATAACGAAATCAATTTACCCCAGAAAGGCAAGGTTGATATAGCATCCAAAAGTCAATTAAAATAATACATCATATCAATAGTGTACAGGGCAACAACCACATTTGTTTGTATCAATATCGATTCATGGATTTTTATTTTGTTCAATGTGTTGTGAAATATTTTGACACTAAAATTCCCTAATGCCTACATAAAAAAGGCATTTGATAAAATGCACACTTTCATGCTTTAAACACTTAGCAAACTAGGAAAAGACGGGAACATCCTCAACCAGTTAAAAGACATCTACCAAAAACCACAATTAACATCATACTTAATTGTAAAGGCTAAATGTATTCTCCCTAAAATCAGGAATGATGAGGACGTCTTCTCTTACCAGGACAACTAGGAATAAAAAGGAAAAAAAAAAAAGGCCTCTACATTGGAAAAAGAGAAGGGAGAAAACTATCTCTATTTGCAGATAACATGATCTTCTATACAGAAAATCCTAAGAAATCCACTGAAAAACTATTACAATTACTAAACAAGTTTACCAATATTGCAGAATATAAAAGCAATATACAAGTTAGTTGAACTTACACCTGCAGTGAACAATCTGAAAATGAAAGGAAGAAAATAATCCCATTTACAAACCTATCATAAAGATTACAATAACCCTTACATCACATCATACTCATAAATTAACTCTAAATGGATCGAAGATGTAAAGTAAAATGTAAAACTATAAAACTCTTGGAAGAAAACATAGACATAATTATTTGTGATACTGGATTACACAAAGCCTTCTAAGAACAACACTAAAAATACAAGCAATAAAATAAAAAATATAAATTGGACATGATCAACATTTTAAAACTTTTAAGGCCGGGCATGGTGGCTCATGCCTGTAATCCTAGCACTTTTGGAGGCTGAGGCAGGCAGATCACTTGAGGACAGGAGTTTGAGACAACCTTGGTCAACATGGAGAAACCCTGTCTCTACTAAAAGTACAAAAAATTAGCCGGGTGTGGTGGCTCGCACTTGTAGTCCCAGCTACTAAGGAGGCTGAGGCAGGAGAATCGCTTGAACGCCAAAGGCAAAGGTTGCAGTGAACCGGAGACTGCGCACCACTGCACTCTGCCCTGGGCAACAGAGCAAGACTTGGTCTCAAAAGAAAAACAAATAACTTCTGTACTTCAAAGAACACCATCCAAAAAAAAAAAAAAAAAGACCACAATCCACATAATGTGAGACTATTATGCTATTATGGCAAATTATATGCCTGATAAGAAACTTATATCTGAAAAATATAAAGCAATATTATTTCCATAACAAAAGACAAATAACCCAATTTTAAAATGGGCAAAGTATCTGAGTAGACATTTCTTCAAATAAGAGACATGGATAAATACTAAGCACATGAATATATGCTCAACATCATTAGCTGTTAGGGAAATGCAAATCAAAACCATAATGAGATACCATTCCACATCTGATAGTATTGCTACAAATAAAATAGCTAGATAATAACAAATGTTGGCCAGAATGTGGATAAATTAGCATCCTCATATACTGCTGTTAGGAATGTAAAATGTTGCAGCCACTTTGGAGAACATTTTGACAGTCCCTTAAAGCTTAAACATGATAATATGACTCAGCAAGTCTACTTTATGTTTACACCCAAGAGAATTGAAAACATACACCCAAACAAAAACTTGTGCAATGAATGGTCATGTATGTGCTATATGTGATGTATCAATCAACAGTAATATATTTATGTAATTTACATATGCTGAGAATGGGGAACATACTCAAAATTTTTTTTTACTGATAAGTGTTCAATAAAGTTTGGAGACCACTGTCTTAGAGCAGTAGTTCTCATACTTTCCATGCATGAGATTCAACAAGGTGTTTGTTAAAGATTTCCGGGCCCTAACCCCAGAGTGTCTAGTTCAGTAGATCTAAGGTAGAGCCTAAAAGTTTGCTTTTCTAAGCAGTCTCCAGATGATGCCAGTGCGTTGGTCCAGGGACATGTTTTGGGTACTTAGATTGTTGTCCCTGTTATGCTAAAGCTTACTGAGGATGCCTGTTAAAATACATATTTTAAGGCCCCACCTCTAGAAATTATGTATCAATAGGCCAAGAATTGGCTTCAGAATTTGCATTAGCAGTGACCACAGGTGATTCTGACTCAGTGGGCCTAAGGATCATCACTTTTTGAGTAATGCTGCTTAGGAGCCTAGAGAGTGGAGTTATGAAATGGTGGGTGTCTGTCAGGGAGAAGCAGCATTGTCCCTTTTGAAAATTGGGAAACTGTTCTTCAAATATTCTCTGAGTCTGAGAATAAATTCAGAGTCAGGAAAATTCTCCTTGGATTCTCTCTTAAAGGATACTGATGGAAAAAAAAGACATGAGCTAATGAGAAGCATTCAATAAAATAGAAATGTTTGAAAGCTTTTTCCCCCTCTCGGGAGCTAGATTTATACTTTTGTTTGCAAACAAATTTTCAAGAATATAGAAATTATGTAAAGCATGATTTTTTGGTATCATTATTACTATTTTAAAACTAAACATTTAAAACTTTTATTCCATTAGGACATCATAACCTTCACATACATTTACTGACTACAAAATTGATAAAGTAAAAGAAAGAAAAATAATCACCCTGGTCTTAACAATCATTGTAAAACTTCCGAATATCTTTACAGGTTTTTGTTTTTGCTTTTAGTACACAGTTGTGTTATTGTTGTTATTTGGTTTCATGATTTCTTTGTATTAGTGATGATAGTGTATATGATGTTTTGTTTCCTTTTTTCCTCCTGAATTGTGTCATAAATATTTTCCCTGTGGTTTCATAAATACTTTAATAGGATGGCCCATTGAATTATAGTGTACCGCCATTTGTTTTACATTTTTAAATATTTAGAAGTTATATTTCATACATTTTCCATTAGATTCATAGAGTTTTATAATTGGAAGTTACCAAAGATGATTTCTACTTGTCCATTTTACAAATAGTTAAACCAGTTTTCCCAAAGTCACAAAGTTAAAAATGGCAAAGTTAGAGCTAAAGCCCGTTTTCTCACTCCTGTTGTACTGTTTATTCCACTATGTTGTGCTGTTTTCTCTAATAGTTTAAAATTTACTGGAAAGAACATTAGATTTGTGCCACTTTGTTTCCTACTTAACCCACTTATTCTTTGTTCTTTTTTCCTCTTTTCCTGCCTGCTTTGAGGTAGTTTGAGTATTTTTGATGATTCTGTCTTATCTCCACAATTGACTTATTGAGTATATCTCACTTAAAAAAAAGTAGTAATTTCTTTAGGGTTTAAGATACACATCTTTATCACAGTCTACCTGAAAACACTGTTTTCAGAAAGAGCTTTAGAATAAAGTAAATGCAGGTACCTAACAGACACATAGTTTTAACAAATATATCTTGTTTGTTTAGTATAAATTAAGATATTTTGTATATTATTGACATTTATAATAACTAAATAAATTTCTTATATTATCCCTACTTTTTTTTAATGCAAAGACTACCAAGCATCTTGTATTCCTTAACCCAAATATGTCAAGTTCTTATAGTGGACAAATGTGAATTTTGGATCTCCCCATTAACAAGACATTTATGAGAAGACTGTTTTCCTTTTAATTGCAGTGCTGCTAATAGAGACGACATGTCTTCAAGGAAGTGACCAAATCTTGAACCTTATTTAAAACTACCATAGATTTTTGAACTGTGAATTTTATTATTAAGACATGAAATTGTAGTTTGTGTGTCTGTATGTGTTTTCTCTTTTTTGCCTTTGCAACCAATGTAAGTGTACTCATTGAATGTTGGAATTAGGGACTCAAAAGCTCGTTTAAACCAAACTCTTTATATAACAGAAAAGGAAACACAGAAAAGGAAACTGATTATCTGTTGCTGCATAATAAATTACTGTAAAACTTAGTGGTTTATACAGCTAGTATTTATTATCACACAGTTTCTGTGGCCCAGCAATCTTGGGATGGCTTAGGTGGGCCCTCTGGCTCAGAGCCTCTCACAAGGCTACACAGTCAGTGTGTAGGCTGGGCTGTGGTCTCGTCACAAGGCTCAACTTGGAGAGGACCTACTTCCAAGTCCATTTACATGTCTGTTAGCAGGATCCTGTTCAAGTACTGTTGGAATGAGGGTCTCAGATCCTCACTGGCTGTTCACTGGGAGCGTTAGTTGCTACAGGCCTCTGTAGGGCAGCTGAGAGCATCGCAGTTGGCTTCCCTCAGAGTGTGCCATGGAGAAAGCAAGCCAGAGAGGGAATTCACAGTCTGTTTATAACTTAAACAGACTTGGAAGTGACATCCCATCCCCTTTACTATATTCTGCTCGTTTGAAGTGAGTCACCAGGTTCAGCCTATAATGAAGGGGAGAGGATTACACAAAGGTGTGAATACAGGAGGGAGGACCATTGGGAAGTACCTTAGATGCTGCCTACCACAGAGACCCAAATAAGTGAAATGCCCAGTCATACATACATTTTGTTAGTGGCAAAGCAGGGCCAGCTTCCTGATCTCTCAATTCTCAGTTAGTCCATTGTTCTTTTGAATTTTCCCTAGTCATTTAAAAAAAAAAAAAAAAGTTAATGACATAATAACCCTTACTTTTTGAGAGGATAAATTACTTTTAATTCACTGCAACTCACCAGATTACTCTTAATATTGCAGTAGGGGAAAGATGCAGAGAAAAAATAATAGTTTGATATCATTACTAGTTTTGCTTTTCTACTCAGTGGAAATCTGTGCCAAGTATAGAAGCAAAGTTGTAAAGGAGAACTAGGAATGTTGACAGCAACTAACTTAGAGATCTCTCAGTTAAAACTTCAAACTACACAGCTTGATCTGAATTTGTTAGTTGGGTGCTTCTACAATAAACTCATATTTTTAAGAAAATGATAGACATTAGTATGCTTTACAAATGCTTACATAATTTACATTATGATTCAAATAAAATAGGTTAAAGCCAAGTTAAGAGCATTAATATGATTTAAAAATGTGAAAGGCAAGGCTGGGCATGGTGGCTTATGCCTGTATTCCCAGGGAGGATCGCTTGAGGCCAGGAGTTCGAGACCACCCTAGGCAACATAGTAAGACTTTTGTCTGTAAAAAAATTTTAAAACAATTAGCCAGGTGTAGCGGTCATGCCTGTAGCCCCAGCTACTCAGGAGGCTGAGGTAGGAGGATCACTTTAGCCTGGGAGTTTGAGGCTCCAGTGAGCTATGATTGCACTATTGCACTCCAGTCTGGACAACAGAGGGAGACCCTGTCTTCCCACAAAAAAGAAAAAGCAAACGGCAGCAGGAGCACTGTGCTTGGATCTAGGAGTGCTTATTGCCATTAAATGTTTGGGAATAAACCTTACAGAGTGATGGAGGTAAAGTAGAAAAGGGAACACACCCAATTTGTGAGTTGAGGAAAGATATTAAGGATATAAGCAACACAAATTGCCCTTAGTGCCTTTTTTTAAAAATTTTATGTTTTCAGAGCAGTTGTTAGCTGAAACGGAAGTGATAACCAACATCCACTCATCCTTATTGTTTTATCACTGTACTAAAGCATGGACAGCTAATATCCATGTTTGCTATCTAGCAAACAATGAGTTGTTATGCCTCTACTTAAGAACCACTTTCTCATTTAGGAAAAGTGAACTGATTTTTCTCATGGCCAAAAAAACAATCCAGAACAGAAATAGAAGACAGCCATTCCTCTGATATAATTGAGAAGTCTATTAAGAAAAAAGAGGGAACAAGGAATGATAAGATGTAGAACTATTTGGTTGTTGATGAGTAAAACATGTGTTTGTTTTTTTTTTAAATTGCTTTGAATGTCATTGATGTATCTCAGTGCAAAAGTTACTTTTTCAGAGAAATGTGCCTCCAGCATCCTAACTAAACTTTGTCCTTCCACATTCCTGTCATTATCAGGTTATTCTGTGTAATATTTCATAGCAATTATACATTTTAAAAATTGTCTATTTTCTCTCCTTGAGAACATATACACCATGAGAACAGACACTTTGTCTATCTCGTTCACTACTGGATTCCCAGAACCTAAAACAGTTCCTGAAACATACTAGGTACTTAACACTTTTGTTGAATGATTAAATACAGTATTCCAAATACACAGAAGAATCTATATGTCAGAGCTTTACAAACTTTCACTTTTAGCTTGTTGGTAATTTTTTCATAGCACTACTATACCAAAGGAAATATATAACTTTCTCATTTATTAGATAATTATGTCCAAACAACTTAATAAGCATTTATATCTAAAAAACTTAAGAGCACTTAGGGAAAAATATACATAAATTTAAGGAAAATAATGTTTTATGTCATTATTAACCAGTTACTTACAAATGTAATATATGCTTCTGTTGTGGACTTCATAACTTCTCAAGCAATAGGATCAGATTGGACACTGCTCTTCATGTCCTGTTCCACAGTGATTCTTATGCTTTTTATTACAGCAACTACTAAAAATCCAACTTTGCAAAAAATATGATGTCAATAAAATTAATGTAGTGTGATCTACTGTTGAAACTGTGAACTGTCTCATCTAGTAGTCTGTGTGGTATCCAACAGATATTCAACAAAGCTGTATTTTCTTTGAAAATTTAAACTATCCCACAGCACCCTGAGAACCATAATTTAAATGGGTTAAGTTTACTTCATTTTTTTATATGGTACATTGAAAGCCTGAATGTTCAGGGAAGAGGCTCAGACTCTTCTTTGTAAGCTGGGAGGAAAAAAAACAAGACATGAGCTACAAGAAGCAACCTAGGATTAGGGCACTATTAGCAGATCAGGGTCAGAAACATTGACCTGGAGAAATCAGTCATAGTCAATACTTAAGAAATCAGAATCCAAGCATATTAAAAAATACTAGAGCAGAATTAGACGGCTAAACAAATCAAGAACCTTTAAATTAGAACAGACAAGGCTAGCATAAGTTGATTTTCGTATCAAAACTTAGTCTTAATTATAAAGTATTAATATCATGTTGAGTATGGTTTCCCTGCATTGAAAATGAGATTGGGCTAGATGACCTATAAGATCCCTGGTAAATCTCTTGTAAAATGATCTACATAAAAGAGCAGTATTTTTTAGAATTGTGAATCTTTACTGCCGGAAGGAAACTTAGACATTTTCTGCTTAAATTCCCTCTACATCCTTCTAGTTATAATGAAGCTTAGTCTAGCAATTGCTTTTATGTGCAAATATGAAACAATCATTCTGAAATTCAAACAGCTTATTTTTAATGAACAAGGAAAGCCTACAGTTTCTATGACTTAAAGCTTTTTAGTGTTGATTTCAATTGTGTAATAAAATCTGTAATCTTAATGTTTATATAAATCTAAATTAGAATTTGTAAAAATAGTCAAGCTTATAAAAGTCTCATATAAAAGTATGAGAGTAATACTAACTGAATTGCATTACATTTGACCATATGCTAGCCTTTATAACTGTTATCTAAATCTTAACTCTCTAATCAGCTACTACCAGTTAAATGGAGTTGAAACATCTCTGACCTATAACAACCTATAGCAAGATGTGCACTAGTATATTAATATATACTGAAACCAGACTTCAGCAATTTTGTCAAGACCTTTGTAAGGTTTTCTTGTATTCTGTTACCTTGTTTCCTAAGCCCTATCTCTGATCAATCTGTTTTCAAGCTTACAAATAAGAAATTATTGCTAATTTTTTGGGGTGTGATATCATGATTATGTTTTTTAAAAAAAAATCTTTATAAGAGATACATAGTGACATATTTCAAGGTGAAATAATATGACTGTCTGGAATTTACTTTAAGATTAAAACAGAGTTCATTCTAAAAAATGCCTATTTTGGTGTTAACTGAATTGAATTGAATTGAAAAAAATATGCCTTACAAGTTTTATTTCATATTTACCCTACCACCCTACCTATATTTTTACATGCATTATTAAGGGAATGCTCTTTATAGTGTGCAGTTTCTACCTCAAATCTCCGCATACTACATAATCTTGCTTCTCACTCCCTGCCCCCACCCACCGCAGCCAAGACCTAAGTCCCTTTTGCACAAGCCAGTAAAAAAGATTAATGAATTTCTGGTTACTTTTTAATCTGCGTAAATGATGTGAGTATAGCATGAAGCCCACCCTGACAGAGCTATGCTGTGATCTTTTCAAGTTAGATTAAGCGCTCACTAAGCAGGGCGTGCCCATTAAATTATAATGTTGTAAAGCTTGAATTCTGGAACACATACTACTGGTATTTAGTTTTTAATAGGATTATCCCTACTATGAAATAATTTGAGAACATATGTTATATTCTTCTGAAACTGTAGGTTGATTTGGTATGAAAAGAGATGAGCTGCTTTTCTCTCTGTCTCCAGAAACTATTTGTTTTTAATACTCTGGAGATTATAAGACATATACAGAAAATGAGCATCTCATGAAGCATTTAGATCCTTATTCATCTTACGTAATAATGCTTTCTTATTCATGTACTTGAAATATAACAGTAAAAGCACATCTTAACTGTGTAAGTCTGAAAAAGGCAAAACTATGGAGACAGTGAAAAGATCAGTGGTTGCCAGACTACTGGGAGGAGGTAGAGGTGAACAGGTGGAGCACAGAGGATATTTAGGGCAATGAACATCCCCGTATGATACTACAATGGTAGATATATGTCATTATATGTTTCTCCAAACCCATAGAATGTATACCACTAACAATGAATCCTAATATAAACTGCGGACTTTCAGTTATGATGTGTCAATGTAGGTTCATCACTATTTTTTATTATTATTATTATACTTTAAGTTTTAGGGTATATGTGCACAATCTGCAGGTTAGTTACATATGTATACATGTGCCATGCTGGTGTGCTGCACCCATTAACTCATCCCCCCACCCCCGTCCCCCTACCCCACAACAGTCCCCAGAGTGTGATGTTCCCCTTCCTGTGTCCATGTGTTCTCATTGTTCAATTCCTACCTATGAGTGAGAACATGCGGTGTTTGGTTTTTTGTCCTTGCGATAGTTTGCTGAGAAAGATGATTTCCAATTTCATCCATGTGCCTACAAAGGACATGAACTCATCATTTTTTATGGCTGCATAGTATTCCATGGTGTATATGTGCCACATTTTCTTAATCCAGTCTATCATTGTTGGACATTTGGGTTGGTTCCAAGTCTTTGCTATTGTGAATAGTGCTGCAATAAACATACATGTGCATGTGTCTTTATAGCAGCATGATTTATAGTCCTTTGGGTATATACCCAGTAATGGGATGGCTGGGTCAAATGGTATTTCTAGTTCTAGATCCCTGAGGAATCGCCACACTGACTTCCACAATGGTTGAACTAGTTTACAGTCCCACCAACAGTGTAAAAGTGTTCCTATTTGTCCACATCCTCTCCAGCACCTGTTGTTTCCTGACTTTTTAATGATTGCCATTCTAACTGGTGTGAGATGGTATCTCATTGTGGTTTTGATTTGCATTTCTCTGATGGCCAGTGATGATGAGCATTTTTTCATGTGTCTTTTGGCTGCATAAATGTCTTCTTTTGAGAAGTGTCTGTTCATATCCTTTGCCCACTTTTAGATGGGGTTGTTTGTTTTTTTCTTGTAAATTTGTTGGAGTTCATTGTAGATTCTGGATATTAGCCCTTTGTCAGATGAGTAGGTTGCGAAAATTTTCTCCCATTTTGTAGGTTGCCTGTTCACTCTGATGGTAGTTTCTTTTGCTGTGCAGAAGCTCTTGAGTTTAATTAGATCCCATTTGTCAATTTTGGCTTTTGTTGCCATTGCTTTTGGTGTTTTAGACATGAAGTCCTTGCCCATGCCTGTGTCCTGAATGGTAATGCCTAGGTTTTCTCCTAGAGTTTTTATGGTTTTAGGTCTAACATTTAAGTCTTTAATCCATCTTGAATTAATTTTTGTATAAGGTGTAAGGAAGGAATCCAGTTTCAGCTTTCTACATATGGCTAGCCAGTTTTCCCAGCACCATTTATTAAATAGGGAATCCTTCCCCATTGCTTGTTTTTGTCAGGTTTGTCAAAGATCAGATATTGTAGATATGTGGTATTATTTCTGAGGGCTCTGTCCTGTTCCATTGATCTATATCTCTGTTTTGGTACCAGTACCGTGCTGTTTTGGTTACTGTAGCCTTGTAGTATAGTTTGAAGTCAGGTAGCATAATGCCTCCAGCTTTGTTCTTTTGGCTTAGGATTGACTTGGAGATGCGGGCTCTTTTTTGGTTCCATATGAACTTTAAAGTAGTTTTCTCCAATTCTGTGAAGAAAGTCATTGGTAGCTTGATGGGGATGGGATTGAATCTATAAATTACCTTGGGCAGTATGGCCATTTTCACGATATTGATTCTTCCTACCCATGAGCATGGAACGTTCTTCCATTTGTTTGTATCCTCTTTTATTTCCTTGAGCAGTGGTTTGTAGTTCTCCTTGAAGAGGTCCTTCATGTCCCTTGTAAGTTGGATTCCTAAGCATTTTATTCTCTTTGAAGCAATTGTGAATGGGAGTTCACTCATGATTTGGCTCTCTGTTTGTCTGTTATTAGTGTATAAGAATGCTTGTGATTTTTGCACATTGATTTTGTATCCTGAGACTTTGCTGAAGTTACTTACCAGCTTAAGGAGATTTTGGGCTGAGACAATGGGGTTTTCTAGATATACAATCATGTCATCTGCAAACAGGGACAATTTGACTTCCTCTTTTCCTAATTGAATACCCTTGATTTCCTTCTCCTTCCTAATTGCCCTGGCCAGAACTTCCAACATTATGTTGAATAGGAGTGGTGAGAGAGGGCATCCCTGTCTTGTGCCAGTTTTCAAAGGGAATGCTTCCAGTTTTTGCCCATTCAGTATGATATTGGCTGTGGGTTTGTCATAGATAGCTCTTATTATTTTGAGATACGTCCCATCAATACCTAATTTATTGAGAGTTTTTAGCATGAAGGTTGTTGAATTTTGTCAAAGGCCTTTTCTGCATCTATTGAGATAATCATGTGGTTTTTGTCTTTGGTTCTGTTTATATGCTGGATTGCTTTTATTGATTTGCTTATATTGAACCAGCCTTGCATCCCAGTGATGAAGCCCACTTGATCATGGTGCATAAGCTTTTTGATGTGCTGCTGGATTCGGTTTGCCAGTATTTTATTGAGGATTTTTGCATCAATGTTCATCAAGGATATCGGTCTAAAATTCTCTTTTTTGGTTGTGTCTCTGCCCGGCTTTGGTTTCAGGATGATGCTGGCCTCATAAAATGAGTTAGGGAGGATTCCCTCTTTTTCTATTGATTGGAATAGTTTCAGAAGGAATGGTACCGGTTCCTCCTTGTAGCTCTGGTAGAATTCGGCTGTGAATCTGTCTGGTCCTGGACTCTTTTTGGTTGGTAAGCTATTGATTATTGCCACAATTTCAGCTCCTGTTATTGGTCTATTCAGAGATTCAACTTCTTCCTGGTTTAGTCTTAGGAGCATGTATGTGTCGAGGAATTTATCCATTTCTTCTAGATTTTCTAGTTTATTTGCGTAGAGTTGTTTGTAGTATTCTCTGATGGTAGTTTGTATTTCTGTGGGATTGGTGGTGATATCCCCTTTATCATTTTTTATTGCATCTATTTGATTCTTCTTTTTTTCTTTGTTAGTCTTGCTAGCGGTCTATCGATTTTGTTGATCCTTTCAAAAAACCAGCTCCTGGATTCATTAATTTTTTGAAGGGTTTTTTTTTGTCTCTATTTCCTTCAGTTCTGCTCTGATTTTAGTTATTTCTTGCCTTCTGCTAGCTTTTGAATGTGTTTGCTCTTGCTTTTCTAGTTCTTTTAATTGTGATGTTAGGGTGTCAATTTTGGATCTTTCCTCGTTTCTCTTGTGGGCATTTAGTGCTATAAGTTTCCCTCTACACACTGCTTTGAATGTGTCCCAGATATTCTGGTATGTTGTCTTTGTTCTCGTTGGTTTCAAAGAACATCTTTATTTCTGCCTTCATTTCCTTATGTACCCAGTAATCATCCAGGAGCAGGTTGTTCAGTTTCCATGTAGTTGAGCGGTTTTGAGTGAGTTTCTTAATCCTGAGTTCGAGTTTGATTGCACTGTGGTCTGAGAGACAGTTTGTTGTAATTTCTGTTCTTTTACATTTGCTGAGGAGAGCTTTACTTCCAACTATGTGGTCAATTTTGGAATAGGTGTGGTGTGGTACTGAAAAAAATGTATATTCTGTTGATTTGGGGTGGAGAGTTCTGTAGATGTCTATTAGGTCTGCTTGGTGCAGAGCTGAGTTCTTTTCCTGGCTATCTTTGTTAACTTTCTGTCTCGTTGATCTGTCTAATGTTGACAGTGGGGTGTTAAAGTCTCCCATTATTATTGTGTGGGAGTCTAAGTCTCTTTGTAGGTCACTCAGGACTTGCTTTATGAATCTGGGTGCTCTTGTATTGGGTGCATATATATTTAGGATAGTTAGTTCTTCTTGTTGAATTGATCCCTTTACCATTATGTAATGGCCTTCTTTGTCTCTTTTGATCTTTGTTGGTTTAAAGTCTATTTTATCAGAGACTAGGATTCCAACCCCTGCCTTTTTTTGTTTTCCATTTGCTTGGTAGATCTTCCTCCATCCTTTTATTTTGAGCCTATGTGTGTCTCTGCACGTGAGATGGGTTTCCTGAATACAGCACACTGATGGGTCTTGACTCTTGATCCAATTTGCCAGTCTGTGTCTTTTAATTGGAGCATTTAGTCCATTTACATTTAAAGTTAATATTCTTATGTGTGAATTTGATCCTGTCATTATGATGTTAGCTGGTTATTTTGCTCGTTAGTTGATGCAGTTTCTTCCTAGTCTCGATGGTCTTTACATTTTGGCATGATTTTGCAGTGGCTAGTACCAGTTGTTCCTTTCCATGTTTAGTGCTTCCTTCAGGAGCTCCTTTAGGGCAGGCCTGGTGGTGACAAAATCTCTCAGCATTTGCTTGTCTGTAAAGTATTTTATTTCTCCTTCACTTATGAAGCTTAGTTTGGCTGGATATGAAATTCTGGGTAGAAAATTATTTCCTGTAAGTATGTTGAATATTGGCCCCCACTCTCTTCTGGCTTGTAGAGTTTCTGCCGAGAGATCAGCTGTTAGTCTGAGGGGCTTCCCTTTGTGGGTAACCCGACCTTTCTCTCTGGCTGCCCTTAACATTTTTTCCTTCATTTCAACTTTGGTGAATCTGACAATTATGTGTCTTGGAGTTGCTCTTCTCAAGGAGTATCTTTGTGGGGTTCTTTGTATTTCCTGAATCTGAATGTTGGCCTGCCTTGCTAGGTTGGGGAAGTTCTCCTGGATAATATCCTGCAGAGTGTTTTCCAACTTGGTTCCATTCTCCCCTTCACTTTCAGGTACACCAATCAGACGTAGATTTGGTCTTTTCACATAGTCCCATATTTCTTGGAGGCTTTGTGCGTTTCTTTTTATTCTTTTTTCTGTAAACTTCCCTTCTTGCTTCATTTCATTCATTTGATCTTCCATCAGTGATACCCTTTCTTCTAGTTGATCACATCGGCTCCTGAGGCTTCTGCATTCTTCACGTAGTTCTGGAGCCTTGGCTTTCAGCTCCATCAGCTCCTTTAAGCACTACTCTGTATTGGTTATTCCTGTTATACATTCGTCTAAATTTTTTTCAAAGTTTTCAACTTCTTTGCCTTTGGTTTGAATTTCCTCCTGTAGCTCGGAGTAGTTTGATCCTCTGAAGCCTTCTTCTCTCAACTCGTCAAAGTCATTCTCCGTCCAGCTTTGTTCCGTTGCTGGTGAGGAACTGCGTTCCTTTGGAGGAGGAGAGGTGCTCTGCTTTTTAGGGTTTCCAGTTTTTCTGCTCTGTTTTTTCCCCATCTTTGTGGTTTTATCTGCTTTGGTCTTTGATGATGGTGATGTACAGATGGGTTTTTGGTGTGGATGTCCTTTCTGTTTGCTAGTTTTCCTTCTAACAGACAGGACCCTCAACTGCAGGTCTGTTGGAGTTTGCTAGAGGTCCACTCCAGACCCTGTTTGCCTGGGTATCAGCAGCGGTGTCTGCAGAACAGTGGATTTTCGTGAACCGCGAATGCTGCTGTCTGATCGTTCCTCTGGAAGTTTTGTCTCAGAGGAGTACCCGGCCATGTGAGGTGTCAGTCTGCCCCTACTATTGGGTGCCTCCCAGTTAGGCTGCTCGGGGGTCAGGGGTCAGGGACCCACTTGAGGAGGCAGTCTGCCCTTTCTCAGATCTCCAGCTGCGTGCTGGGAGAACCACTGCTCTCTTCAAAGCTGTCAGACAGGGACATTTAAGTCTGCAGAGGTTACTGCTTTCTTTTTGTTTGTCTGTGCCCTGCCCCCAGAGGTGGAGCCTACAGAGGCAGGCAGGCCTCCTTGAGCTGTGGTTGGCTCCACCCAGTTCGAGCTTCCTGGCTGCTTTGTTTACCTAAGCAAGCCTGGGCAATGGCAGGCATACCTCGCCTAGCCTCACTGCCACCTCGCACTTTGATCTCAGACTGCTGTGCTAGCAATCAGCGAGACTCCGTGGGCGTAGGACCCACTGAGCCAGGTGTGGGATATAATCTCCTGGTGCGCCGTTTACTAAGCCGATCGGAAAAGCACAGTATTCGGGTGGGAGTGACCCGATTTTCCAGGTGCCGTCTATCACCCCTTTCCTTGACCAGGAAAGGGAACTCCCTGACCCCTTGTGCTTCCCGAGTGAGGCAATGCCTCACCCTGCTTCGGCTCGCGCATGGTGCACTGCACCCACTGTCCTGCGCCCACTGTCTGGCACTCCCTAGTGAGAAGAACCTGGTACCTCAGATGGAAATGCAGAAATCACCCGTCTTCTGCCTCGCTCACGCTTGAGCTGTAGACCGGAGCTGTTCCTATTCGGCCATCTTGGCTCCTCGGTTCATCACTATTAACAAAGGTACCACTGTGGTTCATGATGCTGACAATGAGAAAGGCTGTCAAGGGGAGGGGAGCAAGAGTTAGGTGGGTATATAGCAAATTTCTACAGCTTCTGCTTAATTTTATTATGAACCTAAAACTGCTCTTAAAAGTAAAGTCTATAACACACTCACATGTTTTAATATTTTTGGTGTTTTTTTCCTGTACTGCCCAAGGGTTTAACAACTCTATGGCCTATAAAATGTCTTCTATTCAACATATCCTCACTAAGAAAGTATATTCATATATGAAATAAACTTACTGGAGTCTTTCGCATTTCCAAAGTTTGAGCTGGATTTTTCTTTTTATTTCTACCATGTTTGTTTTTACTTTTTATTATTTCTGCTTTTATCTATCTATCTATCTATCTCTCTATCTATCTATCTATGAGACAGAGTCTCACTCTGTCGCCCAGGCTGGAGTGCAGTGGCAGGCTTGGCCCACTGCAACCTCTGCCTCCCGGGTTCAAGCGATTTTCCTGCCTCAGCCTCCTGAGTAGCTGGGATTACAGGCACCTGCCACCACGCCCAGCTAATTTTTTGTATTTTTAGTAGAGTCGGGGTTTCACCATGTTGGCCAGGCTGGTCTCAAACTCCTGACCTCAGGTGATCCACCCGCCTTGGCCTCCCAAAGAGCTGGGATTACAGGCATGAGCCACCCTTCCTTGTATATTGTGGGTTTTACTTGACATATTGGATCAAATACTTGTTTATTTTTCCATGCTTCTTGTTTTCCAATGAATGTATCTTATAAAAGCTGTAGACATTTTTCTGAGACCTGCTTTGGTTGTATCTCATAAGTAGTGATATATCATGTTCTCTTTGTTCTTCATTTCTTAATAGTAGTGGTTTTGTTTTGATTAATATTTTAGTGTATTTATGAAGTATTTTTTAGTTTTAGGTGTTTATTGTTGGGATGAATTTAAGGACAGTTTTTGTTGCATTGTGATCAGAATCTCTAATCCAATGTATGATCAATTTTATAAGTGTTCATGGGCATTTAAAAATGTATATTCTGCCTAAGCTGGACACAAAGTTCATACCTGTGTGCATGTGTGTATCTATTCATAAATAAAACATCTTTAGATTCTTCTGAAGCATCTAAAATCATTAGGCCTGTAATCCACCTGGCAACAATTGAGTAGATCCAAGTAGGAAACCTGCCTTCACATACATTTAGGGAGGTTGATCCCTTCTCAGCTCCAACCAGGTGTACACATACATGTAAACATTTATAGATCGCCTTGTTAATTAAACATTCAGTCCTCTGACCTATAGATTGTGATTTAATTGCAAAATGTGTATTTTAGCTTCCCACGTTGATGATAGCTTTTCAGAGTCTTTTTTTCTAACACTATTTGTTTTACATATTTTGATACTTTGCTGTTCTGTCCATAAAAATTCACAACTGCTGCATCCCTGTAGAATCGAGCTTTCATTAGCTATTTAATATTTTAGCCTTGAGTGCTTTCATCTGATATTAATATTGTAACTTTTGTTTCCTTTTGTTAACTTTACCTGTGTATTAGTCTGTTTTCATACTGCTGGTAAAGACATACCCGAGACTGGATAATTTATACAGGAAAGAGGTTTAATGGATTTATAGTTCCATGTGGCTGGGGAGGCCTCACAATAATGTTGAAAGGCAAGGGGGAGCAAGTCATGTCTTACATGGATAGCAGCAGGCAAAGAGAGAGAGAGCGAGCTTGTGCAGGGAAACTCCTGTTTTTAAAACCATCAGATCTTGTGAGATTTATTCACCATTGTGAGAACAGCACGGGAAAGAATTGACCCCATGATTCAGTTACCTCCCACTGGGTTCCTCCCATGACATGTGGAAATTGTGGAAGTTACAATTCAAGATGAGATTTGGGTGGGGACACAGCCAAACCATATTGACCCGGAATGTTGATATTCACTCTTATTTCCATTTTTTGTCATATCATTTTTATTTTAGCTGATTTTTATGTTTTTATTATTATTAAATCTGAGCATTCATATCTTTTGGTAGCCAAATACAACATTTGCCAGGTCTGGTTTTATTTAGGCAATGTATCTTTTTCCTTGATTCATCATGTTTTCTTACTGTCTTTAGTTTCTGTTTTCCTGAATTTTGCCAAATTGATCATATTTTTTTGCTCTCTGACCCCGTTACTTTTGGCTTCTGGTATAAAGGTCACAAACTGATGGTCCTTGGGCCAGAAAACCACAGATATGTGTTGATTAGGCCATATACTCCTAAAACATCTTTTTAAATTATTTGCCAACTTTCAAAAAGCTACAGATTTATACATCAGTAATTTTTGGAAATGGGTAAGAGGAAATTGAATTGGATGTGCATTTAGTTTGGATTGGGAGCTACATTTATATGACATACAGTCACTTCTATGTATAGAGGATCGGCTTCCAAGAAGTTCCTGCAGTCACCAGGCTAACTCCATTTCTTCTGAGACAAGAAAAACTTTGCCTCAAAAAGATTGACTTGGGTGTGGAGAAGGGTTGAAGAGGAAATGATAAGAGACAGAGATATGTGTGTGTGTGTGTGTGTGTGTGTGTGTGTCTGGGTTCAGCAGAGGTGGCCAAATTTGTCAGTATAGGCTCACAGACACCAGGATTTAATATTCATACCTATCATGTTAGGTAGTTAATTTCTTTCCCACTACCTAACTTTTTTCTTGTTATTTTTTTTCTCCTGTCCTATTTTTTTCCCTGTTGGAACGTGTAAATAAATAATTGGAGTAAATATCACACAAAGATAGTTGTGTTCATATACCAGCATACCTTGGAGATATTGCAGGTTCAGTTCCATACTACCACAATGAAGTGAATATTGCAATAAAGTGAATCACATGCATTTTTTGGTTTGCCAGTGCACATGAAAGTTGTGTTTACACTATAATACTGTAGTCCATTGTACAATAGCATTATGTCTTTAAAAAGCATACATAATTTTGTTTAAAATACTTTATTGCTAAAAAAAAAAAAAATGCTAAGCATCATTGGAACCTTCAGCAAGTCATAATACTTTTGCTGATGGAGGGTCTTGCCTTGATGTTGATGGCTGCTGACTGACCAGAGTGGTGGTTGCTCAAGGTTGGGGTTTGTGGCAAATTATTAAAATAAGACAACAATGAAGTTTGCTGCATGGATTGACTCTTCCTTTCACAGACTATTTCTCTGTAGTATTTGATGCTGTTTGATAGCATTTTACACCCAATAGAACTTTTTTTTTTTTTGAGACAGAGTCTTGCCCTGTCACCCAGGCTAGAATGCAATGGTGCAATCTTGGCTCACTGCAACCTCCGCCTGCTGGGCTCAAGCGATTCTCCTGTCTCCCAAGTAACTGGAATTACAGGCGTGCACCACCATACCTGGCTGACTTTTTGTATTTTAGTAGAGACAGGGTTTCACCATGTTGGCCAGGCAGGTCACAATAGAACTCCTAAAATTGGAGTCAGTCCTCTCAAACCCTGCTGCTACTTTATCAACAATGTTTATATAGTGTTCTAAGTCCTTTGTTGTCATTTCAACAGTGTTTTCGCAGCATCTTCATCAGGAGTAGATTCCATCTCAGGAAACCACTTTTTTTGCTCATCCATAGGAAGCCACTCCTCATCTGTACAGGTTTATCATGAGATTGCAACAATTCAGTCCCATCTTCAGGATCTACTTCTAATCCTAGTTCTCTTGCTATTTCCATTATATCCGCAGTTGCTTGCTCTTCTGAAGTCTTAAACCCCTCAAAATGTCATCCATGATGGTTAGAATTAACTTCTTCAACACTCCCGTTCATATTGATATTGTGACCTCCTCCTGTGAATTATGAATGTTCTGAATGGCATCTAGATTGGCAAATCCTTTCCAGAAGGTTTTCAAATTACTTTGCCAAGATCTTTCAGAGATGTTACTACCAATAGCAGCTATAGTGTTATGAAATGAAGTTGTTAAGTAATAAGACCTGAAAGTCAAAATTACTCCTTGAACCATGAGCTGCAGAATGGATGTTGTGTTAGCAGACATAAAAATATTAATTTCCTTGTAGATCTCCATCAGAGCTCTTGAGTGACCAAATGCATTGTCAATGAGTCATGATATTTTAAAGGGAATCTTTTTTCTGAGTAGTAAGTCTCAATAATGGGTCTTGAAATATTTTTTAAAACATGCTCTAAGCAGGTGTGCAATCACCCAGACTTTGTTATTCCATTTCTAGAATACAGGCAGAATAAATTTATCATCATTTATAAGGGCCCTAGGATTTTCAAAATGGTAAATGAGCATTGGCTTCAACCTAAAGTCTCCAGCTGTATGAGTCCCTAACAAGAGTGGTCAGCCTGTCCTTTGAAGCTAGGCATTGACTTCCTTTTCTAGATATGAAAGTCCTTAGATGGCATCTTCTTCTGATAGAGGGCTGGTTTATCTACATTGAAAAATCTGTTCTTTAGTGTAGCCACCTCATCAATTATCTAGATCTTCTGGATAACTTGCTGCATCTTCTACTTCAGCACTTGCTGTTTCATCTTGCACTTTTATGTCATGGAGATATCTCCTTTATTAAACCTGATAAACCAATCTCTGCTAGGCTCCAATTTTTCTTGTGTAGCTTCCTCACCTCTGTCAGCATTTATAGAATTGAAGAGAGTTAGGGCTTTGCTCTGGATTAGGTGTTTGTATAAGGGAATGTTTTGTCTGGTTTGATCTATTCAGACTACAAACACTTCCCAGTATCAGTAATGACACGTTTTGCTTTCTTATCATTCATGTATTCACTAAAGGAGCATTTTTAATTTCCTTCAAGAACATCTTTGCATTCATATCTTGGCTAGCTCGTGCAAGAGGTCTGTCTCAACCTTCAACATGCCTTCCTCACTAACCTTAATAGTTCTAGCCTTTGATTTAAAGTGAGAGACATGTGACTCTTTTCATTGAACACTTAGGGTCATTGTAGGGCTATTAATTGGCCTAATTTCAGTATTTTTGTGTCTTAGGAAATAGGGAGGCCCAATGAGAGGGAGAGAGACAGGAGAACAGCTGGTTGTTGGAGCAGTGAGAACACACACAACATTTATTGATGAAGTTTGTTGTCTTAAGTGGGCATGGTTCATGGCTCCCCAAAATAATTTCAATAGTAACAACAAAGATCACTTATCACAGATCTCCATAACAGATATAATAATGAAAAAGTCTGGTGTATTATGAGAATTACCAAAATGTGACACAGAAACATAAAGTGAACACATGCTGTTGGGAAAATAGCACTGACAGACTTAACACAGGGTTGCAAAAAAAAAAATCTTCATTTTGTAAAAAACACAGTATTTCTGAAGCACAATAAGAAAGAGGTATATCTGCTTGTTCTTACTTATAAGTGGGAGCTAAACATTGAGTATACATGGACACAAAGAAGGGAACAGTAGACACCAGGGCCTACTTAAGGGTGTAGGGTAAGAGGAGGGTGAAATTTCTTCATTGACGTGGCTTTCACGGAAGATTATGAAATCCTTTTATTGTGCTTATATAAAAATTTACAAATATCTGTATTAGTCCATTTCACACTGCTGATAAAGACATACCTGAGACTGGGGAATTTACAAAGGAAAGAGGTTTAATGGACTTGCAGTTATACATGGCTGGGGAGGCCTCACAATTATGGTGGAAGGCAAGGAGGAGCAAGTCACATCTTATGTGGATGGCGGCAGGCAAGAAGAGAGCTTGTGCAAGGACACTCTTGTTTTTAAAACAACCAGATCCCATGAGATTTACTCACTATCACAAGAACAGCACAGGAAAGACCCACCCCCTTAATTCAATCACCTCCCACCAGGTTCCTCCCAGGACACGTGGGAATTGTGGGAATTATAATTCAAGATGAGATTTGGGTGGGGACACAGCCAAACCATATCAATACCATTTAGGCAGTTTTGCCTGATGTCACTGATTTTGGGGGAGCTTTCTAACCTTTAAGAATCTTGAGTTTGAAATTTTTCCCAAGTCTGAACATGAAAAAGTGAAAAATATGTTTAAGCCTATAAAGCAAAATGATGATTTTATAAATGTGTATGACACAAAAAGCAAAAATATTTGAAATTATTCCACACATAGGCAAAGCAAGGAAGAGAATTTTCAAAACTGATGTCAATTGCTATTGATGCATAATAGTTGCCCAATAATATGATCAATTCTCATTATTCGTAGTAGTTATGTTTTATGAAGTCACTACAAACACTGAGTTGGCAAATACTGAACCACTGCTCCTGGGGAAATACAGGGTTAGGTTCTGGCAAGCCTCTGGTCCCATTTTTGTCAACTGATAGCCTTATTTTATATGTGTTTCTATTTAAAGACATCTTATTTAATATATATAGTTGATTCATTTACACTGAGTTCACAGCCAGCAGCACCATAATGCATGCCTGAACAAACCTTATGTAACGTAAATTTTCTCTATAAGGTGCATCACAGCCTTCTTGTACTTAGGAAAACTAGACAGCATTTCAGCACTGGCAGCAAATTTTAATAGCAAAATCACCCAAAAAAAGGCGCAAAAATTTGAAAAATGTGGAACTAAATAGACCATGAGAAGGATACTTGTTTATAATATGAGAGCTGAAACAAGAAAGATAGTCATCTTCTTCCACCTCAGCTAGGACTGCTTCTCGACCTTTTGGCTAAGATCAAGTGCAACCTCAGCTAGGAACATGTAATCAGGTGACTCAAATATTTCACTGCTCTGTACATATTCACAAATGACTACAAATGCAACTCAAGAATGGATTTTTGAGTTACAAATAAATTCTAGCAAGTAGGCAAATGCACAAATATAGAATCTGCAAATAATGAGAATTGACTGTATCTCATCCATTCTACTCTAGGCCTTGGAGATATCAAGACGGAATGAGTGCAAACCTTGTTAAATGAATTTTATTAGGGTGGTAGTGTTAAAGAATAAAGGGTAGTTTTCTTCTTACAAGTTTTTTTAAAGTAATAAAATGACTTAAAATGACATGTTAAAATTATGATTTAATTTGATGAAATCAAATTAAGAAGTAAATAAGTATCTGTTATGGGTAACATGACTTCTGTATAAAGTTCATCAATATATTGTTTGATTCATTCTTCTGCTGTAATGAGCATGCAGTATTCTCTGATTTTTTTAATGAAAAGAAAAATGGGTAATTATGTTGGGAACAAAAATTTAAAGTAAATAAGATTAAAGCCAAACTTTTGATGACGGATTTAGAAAAATTATCTGCACCAAGATTACATAAAATCCACTGTTATTTTCTTGTGATAATAAGCATCATTTTATAACTTCTCTTTTAAAAATTTTCTTTTCCAAGAGCCATTCAGTGGGTGCTTATGAAGCCAAACCTATGAGTCCTGACAGACCTGGTTAGACTTCTACTTTTCTATTTACTAGCTATGTGACTTGGGCAAATTTATTAACGTTTGTAAGCACACTCTTAACTTCGTTGTCAAATATAGATAATGAAGGATATCCCTAATTGTAAAATGAATATAATGAAGGATATAATTTATTCTTGTTGTAAAATGAGGATAATGTTTATGAGGATGAAATGGGATAGTACAGTGTATAAAAACTACTTAGACTAAAGCTTGGCACATCATGATATTGTTTGTTTGGTTTGCTTGTTTTGTCAGAGAAGGTATCTCTCTAAATACTTGAATAAGATTCTACTGCCTTCATATGTAAATGCAGCTGTGGAAAGTATTCTTAAGCCACAATTGTCTCTTCAAATGTTGCTCCATTATGTGGCATATAATACTGTAGAGTGATCTGAAGCCAACCTCTTTTCTATACTTGTGCATACCTGTTATCCTGCCTTCATGCCTTAATACTTAAAGTGTTCTGTCTGATCAAAACCTCTGCCTGTTTATTCATTTTTTTCTTAGGATACTTAACAGCAGTAGAATCTTTTTGTTATTTTTACCATACCAGGTGAGTTATTTGAAATATAATTTATAACTATTTTCTGTCTAGTAATATTTCCTTCCTTCAAGACAATTTACATTTTGAATAAAATTTTCCTTCCATATATTCTGATCTTCTCTTCAGGAACACTGGTTATCCATAAGTTTACATTTCATCATCTATTCACCATACTCCTCATATTTCTCTTCCCTTTAACTTCTTTTTTCTCTCTGTCCTCTTCTTTGCATTCAGGAGGTCCTCTTAAGCCATAATCCAGTTTTTCTGCAATAGCAATCTGCTTCTTAACATTTATAATGAGGCGTTTGCTATGTTTGTAAAGCTATAATAACACCACATTGCTATAAAGATTGTCATATATCTGGGATCACGTAGAATGTATCTGGAATAAGGAGTAAGCCAAGAAGTCTCTGATCTCTTGAAGTAGTTGGGCAAACACCCCACACTCTAGTGTGAGGTGAGTAGATGTGAAGGATAAGCAACTTACATTTACTGAAGGCCACTGGTTTGCTGGGACTCTGCTGCAGTACTATTTCTTTCTCACAATAGTCCTACAAATACTATTGTTATTTACGTTTTACAGATGAAAGGCAAATACTCAGAAGTATTTGACAAGGTCAGACAGCTAATGAATGGGCCAAATATGAAATACCAAAACCTTTGTTCCTTTCACAATATTTTTTGTCTCATGTGGCAACATGCATTTCCCCGAGAAAAGCTCCCATTTGGTTTTTCAGTCATAATTTATTTTTCCTTCTTGTTGGTACTATTCTCAAATGGCTGGCCTCCAGTTCTACAGGGGAAGTATTGAATGTAGAGAATGTTAAAATAAACATTGATAGCATCAAGAAATTCTTGCCAATAGCTTAAGAGTGAGAGAGGAGATAGAAAAAGTATAAAAAGCAGACGAAATTTACTGATTCTCATAAAAATTAGAATGTATATCTTTATAACCTGAGGGCATTATTATAATGCTATATTATTTATAATTGATACTCATAAATATGACACAGTCATTAAGAAAAGATGAAATTATGTTCAAGTTTTTTAAAGAAGGCTAAGAAACATGTAACTGACAAGAAATTTCAAAGTTGTAAAAAATGTTTTGGGTTATTTGTAATAGCAGAAAAAATTGAAATATCCCAAATGACTATCCATAGGAGAATGGACATGTTATATTATAGCTCTAAAATGGAATACTAAGAGTAGTGGAAAAAAAAAAAACACAACTCCATGTGTCAACATGGATGCAACTTGAAAACATACTGTTGTATGAAAAGTGCAAGAATTATACATATAATTCCATTTATATGAAGTTTAGGAAACTTCAAATCTGAATGATATGTTATTAGAAATACATATCTATGTGGTAAAACTCAAAAGAAAACCAATAGAATGGTAAATACAAAATTCAGTATAGTGGTTATTTCAGGGCTGGGAAAGGTGAGGGAGATATAGTTGGTTAGGGATATGCACATAGGACTTCAAAAATACTACTAATTTTTTGTTTTTGTAAAGCTGGATAATGGATAGTTCAGTAGTTTTTATCATCACCATTATTATTTATAACTCATGTAGTTTAAAATGTATTTCTATTTATGAACCAAAAAAATTGGTTCTTAAGAGTATATTTTAGTTATCTGGTAGTATTTAGTTATCAGAAATTTTCCAAAAATATCAGATTGGTGATTCATTATTGTTATTATTACAATGTAAAACATAAACAGATGGCTATATCAGGAAGCTCGCTTTTAAAATAATATTCATTTATTTAAATAAAGAAACTTTTCTATTAAATAGCGTATTGGATAATAGTATTTATTAGATGGTTTTTATGAAAGGGAATTATTCAAAATAGAATAATCCCCTAAATTATAGTATGTCTTCTAAAAATTCTGGTGCTTTGGGTTAGTGAAGAGTAAATTTCAGTAACAAAACACTGTGTTAAATTTTAGAGAAAGCGTCACCTAATTCAGGGGATTTATATGTCATGATTATTTAATGTTAATTACCTGAGGGTATTGTAGAAGTTTCTGTTAAATACCTGAGGGTGTTGTAGAAATTCATGGAGGACATTTTTTTGTCCTCTAGTAATCATGACTGAGCATCTACACATTGCAATACTTATTCTATTCTAAAATACTGATTCTTTTTTTATTCAACCTTTATTTTAAGTTCAAGGGTACATGTACAGTATACACAGGTTTGCTACATAGGTGAACGTGTGCCATGTTGGTTTGTGGCACAGATCATCCCATCACCTAGGAATTAAGCCGAGCATCCATTAGCTATTCTTCCTGATGCTCTCCACCCTCCCTTCCAACAGGCCCCCTGTGTGTGTTGCTCCCCTGCCATGTGTCCATGTGTTGTCATCGTTCAGTTCCCACTTATAAGTGAGAACATGCAGTGTTTGGTTTTTTGTTCCTGTGTTAGTTTCTGATGATGATGGCTTGCAATTCCATCCATGTCCCTGCAAAGGACATGGTCTCTTTCCTTTTTTATGGCTGCATAGTAAAATACTGATTTTATTTCTCCTTCATATTACAGCTATTATATTTATTTTTATTTAGATTACATAGGTCAATAAGCTAAATTCAATAATTGAAAAGGGATATTATAAAATATTTATTGTAAAAGGGTGTTAAAACTGATAGGGCTAAGAAAAAACTAATCTGAAACCCATATGGAATATGTGGACTAATTTTTCTGAAGGGTTAAGATCAAGCCAGAAATCTCTAAGAAAAATTACATGAAGATTTAGAAGCTTTATGTATTTCTCCACTGTGTTTTTATTTTAATTGCATTATAACCCATAATTAATAATCTAATGCAGATTGACATTCATGAATAAGAAAAAATCTATTAATTTTCATTTCTTGTTTATGAATAAAAGGATTCAGCTTCCCTTTTATTAAAACTCTAGAAGGCACGTCTATTTTGAAAGGTTTTCTAATATATTTTTCATTGAGAATTTTTTAATACACAATTATTTTTAATTTCATCTGTCATTTTGGGAGGGAATAGAATGTAAGATTCTGTTTGGTTTTTATTGTTTTTTAACAGGTGGTTTGGGAACAGAGTATACTCTGATGCCTTGTATCAGGATCGCTCTTTTATGCAAAATGCTTTACTTTTCCTGGAAACTAATCTCCTTAAAAGCTAATACCCAAATCAAACAATGTACCCTTTTCAGTGCTGAATAAAAATGGGTCAGGAAGGGATTAAAAAACTGGCATTGCACTAAAGTGAGGCAATGAAAGTTTTACTGTTTAAGCTCCCCTTGTTATGTGAGAATTTATAAATTACCAGTAATTTAGGCTCCATTCTTCTGCCTCTTCTTCTTTCCCTCCCCCTATGTAAGCCATTATTGTTGATACATGTATGAAACATTGTTTTTTAAAGAAATTTTCCCATTACATCTGTTAGAAATTTAGAATGTCAATCAGCATTGAATCCAGTTTGCTTCGTCTGTATATTTAATCAGTGAAAAAACTTAGGCTGATTTTGCATTATATTTACTACTTCAGTTTCTGCCTGTGTCCCTTCTTCATTCATCTTCTTTTTCCTTAGTGTCTGATGATCAACACTGTGTCCTTAATAGGCGTCAAGTTTACTGAAGTGTTTGATTCAATAAACATATCTGAAAATCTACTAGGTACAAAGACTTGTAACAGTTGGTATAGAGTTGAGTAAATATAAGAGTTTGCAGTCTCATTGAGAATCCCTCAAAATAAGACTAACTTAGATATCTCCAGTACAAATGAAAATAGGTATCTGATTGTGGAGAGAGTATCTAAACTTTTTGAGCTTCTTTTATTCATATGGAAAATGGAGGACAAATGCAGACCTCTATATAATTTTCTATAGTTAGTTTTCAGTACAGGAGATAAGGTATACAAAGCTCTTAGCATAGTACTGCCATGTAGGAGGATTCCAATAAATGGTTTATATTATTGGTACTGTTTTTATATTTGGCCATTAAACCACGCTTATTTTCTCCACATTATCTGTTTCCCTACTCTGAACCTATCAATTAAAAAGAATATCCAAGTCTTTATGTTTTTACCTATAAAATAACTGGGTTAGACTTGGTAAGCTTTAGAGTTTCTTTCTTCTTTATAATTATATAGAACTTTGTTTAAGGAAGTGGGTACCATCCGTATACAGATTTTCCAAGTCAACTTAGTGTATATAAGTATTTCATATCATCTCTTTCTCTCTTCAAATGTTCAATACTTCCTCCCTTTCTCTCTTAATTCAAAGAGAAAATAGAAAAATTAAAAAGAGCTCTACATATTTTATCAGTAAACACACCAACATATCTGTTTCTATGTCCATACACTACAGGCCCTCCGATCCTATTCCCATTTAAGCCCATGTCTCACTGTGCACTGTATTTCATCCCCTTGTGTCCTCAACAGTTTTTCTTAGTTATGCCAGTCAGATAGCAAAAATTCTAAGGTAGCTTTCACTTTTTAAAATCCTCCCTTACCTCACTTAGCCCTACACCGACCACGCCATTTACGTGCTCCACTTTAACAAAACTCCTTAGATATTCATGACTTCATCTTCTCTTCCTCCACTCTCTTCTTCCAATCTTTTGTTTAAAATTACCCATTTTTTAAAGTTGTAAAAGTAGTACAATGAATACCCGTGTAGCCTTCATATAGAATCACCAGTTTTTACTATTTTGTCTTACCTTCTCTCTTTATCTGACATATACATTTTTCTTCAACCATTTGAGAGTTCCTTGCAGACATCATAACATTTCACCGCAAAATACTTCAACATATGTCTCCTAAGAAAAAAGGGTATTCTCTTATATAAATATAATCACAAGCCAATTATCACCTACAGGAAATTTGACATCAATATAATAATGTTATGGAATACAATGCCCGTATTGAAATTCTCCCAATTGTTCAATAGCGCTCTCACTCTCTCTTTGAATATGCAATAACCAATCAAAGATAGGCATTGTTTTTAATTGTCATATATCTTAAGTATCCTTTAATATAGGATCCTGTCCTATAAAATTTGTTTTGTCTTTCTTAACTTTAACATTTTGAAAAAGAATCTATTCCAAGTATTTTACAGAATGTTCTCAATTTGGATTTATCTATTTCCTCTATTAGATGAAAATTAAACTATTGGCAAGACTACAACAGAATGACTCAAACATTTTGGCCAGCATACTATAGAGCTAATGGTGTATGCCTTGAGTATACCACAGCAGGGAGCACATGGTATCAGTTTGACACATTGTTTGTTATATTAGGTTTGATCACTTGGTTGATATGGTGTCTGTCAGATTTCTTCATTGTAAGAATACCGGTTTCCCTTTGTAATAATAGTCTCCAAGGAGCTACTTTGAAACCATCGTGTTCTCCAGTAAGTTTTCCTCAATGGTTTTAGCATCCGTTGATGATTTCTGTGCAAATCAGTTATTACAACGGTCATTATTAAATGGTGATTTTTGTATTTTTATTATGCCTTGTACATGTATCAGTTTTCCTTCTTCTCTCTTGATCCTATGATAATCAGACCTCTGTCCCATCATTCTAACAAAACTGCTGTTGTCAAGGTTACTAATGACTTCTGTTTACTAAATATAATAGACTAGTCTCAGTCCTTATCTTATTTGGTGTATCAGCTGCATTTGACAAAGTTGATCATTTTTCTCTTGAAATACCCCTTGATTTGCCTCTGAGAAACCAATAGAATAACCGCTTATCAGTCTCCTTTTCAGTTCTTCAGCTTCCAAATCTCTAAACATTGAAAAACTCAGGGCTTAGTCCTTATACCTCCACTGCAAAACAATATATGGCAGTTTGATTCTTTCTAATTGCTCAGGCTCAGAACTCTAGAGTCATCCCTGTCTCTTTATTTTACCCTCTACATCAGTCCATCAGCAAATTCTGTCAGCTCTGTTTTTAAAATATGTTTCAAGTCAAATCACTTCTCACTACCTCCACTGCTGTATCTTAATCTAAGCAACTATCATGTCTAGCTTGACTATTTCAGTAGTGACCTAGTTAGACTTCCTATTTAAGTTAAATAATGTCCCCAAATCCATCTAATTCAAAATAGAATCCAAAGTTTCCACATAGATTAAAAAGCTTTGCATACTGTAGCCCCTGGCTACTTCTTTGATCTTCTCTTCTGCGGTCTGGAATTCACTAACTGCAGCAGTCCTCCCTTATTTGCAGTTTCGCTTTCTGTGGTTTAGTTACCCACACTCCACTGTGGCCCAAAAATATTAAATGAAAAATTCCAGAAATAAACAATTTATAACTTTTAAATTGCTCATCATTCTAAGTAGCATGATGAAATCTGGCACAATCCCACTGCGTTCTGCCTGGGACATGAATCATTCCTTTGCCCAGCAAATCCACACTGTGTACACTACTAGCCTGATGGTCACTTAGTAGCTATCTTGATCAGATCGACGGTTGCAATATTGCAGTGCTTGAGTCCAAATTTTACTTAATAATGGCTCCAAAGCACAAAAGTAATGATGCTGACAGTTTGGATATGCCGAAGAGAAGCTATAAAGTGCAAGCATTAAGTGAAGAAGTAAAAGTTGTTGACTTAATAAGGACAGAAAAAACTCATATGCTGAGATTGCTAAGATCTGTGGTAAGAACACATCTATCCATGAAATTATGAAGAAGGGAAAAGAATCCATTCTAGTTTTGCTGCCGTACCTCAAGCCACAAAAATTATGGCCATTTCAGTGTCTGATAAGTGTTTGGTTAAGATGGAAAAGTCCTTAAATTCATGGGTAGAAGACATGAGCAGAAATGTGGTCTGATTGATGGCAGTTGGGTTCAATACTATCTAAGGTTTCAGTTATTCACTGAAGGTCTTAGAATGTATCCCAAGGATAAGGGGAGACTACTGTATACTTGTTATTCTCTTTGTTTGGAAAACTCTTCCCCTAGATAATCCATATACCTTACTCTCTCACTTTATTCAGATCTCAATGTCACCTTATTAGAGAGGCCCTTTCAGGTCAGCCTATCTATAATACATTTACTCTTCCTTCCTCTTTCTCCCCTTTCTAATTTTTCTTTTTAACCCCTAATATAGTATATTTATTTGTTTTGTGTGTATCACCTATCTACCCCCACTGGAATGTGTACTCCATGGCAGCAAGGACTGCAATATACCCAACCCTTAAAACAGTGCCTAGCACATCTTAAGCACCTAATAAATATTTGTTAAATTAACTGTTGAAATTCTTTTTAGTAGTCTATTAATGATGACAAGTAAAGACAGGTTGTTGGTTTTTTTTCCACTTTCAATGTAAGTCTTAATTTTATATCTGGTCTTTTTTCCTCCTAAGACGTTTACATTGTCTCAAAGTATACTTCAGTGAGAAATTGTGTTTTTCTAGGTTGTATAAATTAATGGGTTATTTATAGTGTTGCTGCTTCTACTACTAATCCCAGCATGTTTTTCTCAGTATTTGGATATGATTCCTTAAAAGGTAACAAATTTCTTAGATGCTAACCTAGGTTTTTTTATTATAAATAATAGCACAAAGTCTTTTATTAAATCATTCACTTATGAATTTTAAAGGCCATCAATACAAAGTATTTATTTTACTGCCCCACATAATTCTCTAGGAAGTCTACCTGTCTTATATTGGCTAATGAAGGGAGAAAGTTCTAACTTCTCTTTATTGAATTAAAAGTAAAACTAGCCACATGTTTATAAGATTAAACTAATGCAAAATTTTAACTCACCAACATCTCCCTGGTATTTTTTTCTTCTATTTATTTGGTTTCTCTGTGTATCATATATATGTGGGATTTAAATAATAGGAAGAAATATATAAGACCTCAAGTCTGATTTTAGCAGTTCTTGGTTTGTTTGAACGAGTGAGGAAATTATCATGCTTGTTCTGTGGGTATGCAGATACACGAGTGTTACTTATAAATGCCCTCATGCTACCATGTCTGTGTCTCTAACATCAGGGAATGGATTTCAGAGAAGATAATGAGGTGTTTATATTCTGTTTTTTTATTGGCTATCCAGAAATGTTAAATTTTAAGCATTATCTTCAAGAGTTCTCATACACAATTAGCTATTTCAGTATAAAATTAAATGATTGATTTTAATGGTGAACACTATTTATGACTTTATGTTCTCAGGATATTTTTAAAGTTTACATTGTATATGTCATGTTGTTTTCCTATGTTAATTTTCAAGAAGAAATATTATAATAACTAATATATTTGAACTTTTAAACATCATTTTTATAGCTCTCAATTTCAAGGAATAAAAATTATTTTGGTACCTTTTATTCCTTTATGTTAATATTACCTTCTCAGTGACAGGAGCCCAAGTAGCATATAACTGAATTTTGCATTTTAAGTAATTTCTGTAGGTCCCTGGGAAACACAGTTGTCCTGAGGTGGAAGGGTCTATAATCTAAAGAATCTGATCTGTGTCTTTGTTGACTCACTGCATTCATTGGAACTGGATTTTAAAGAGCAAGTAGGCATTTTTAGGCAAAGAGGTAAATAAAGCAATATTTCCTGAAGTAGATTCCTAAAATAGTCCCTAAAGATAATTAGATAGTAAAAACATTCAGTTGTCAAGTAATCTGGAGAAATACTATGTTATTCTGGATTAACCAGTTTCTGTACTGCAAGACTCCTTAGCACTTTTACTGTGCTGGTGGGTATTGTGATTCTCCAAAAAAAATAGAAAATGTATTAATTTTCTAAAGCTACCTGATGGTAGAACTCACTATTTTTCTCTCTAAATATCTTTTTATATCTCTTTCCTCTTAGTATCTTGAGAGACTACTGTTCCAGAAGTGTGAAATTTCTGAAATATTAGTATTCATGACAAAGTAAACTGCATGTTTAAAACCTCAGAAAGATGATACAATATGGTGTGTTTGAAGAATAACTGGTAGTTTCATCTGACCAGAGAATGATCAGATTATGGGAGTAAAGGAGTGGCACGAAGTGAGCTCAACCCAGTTGATGAAGTCTCAGTGTTAAAAATCTGTCCTATCAGCAGTGGGGGAACCAATGAAGACTTTTAAGAAGGGAAGTAGTATGAACACATTTGCATTTTAGAAGGAATGGGCATGAAAAGGTGAGACTTTAGGGCTGAGTGTTTAATTAGAAGACTATTACAAGTGATAAATAATTGTGAACTGAAGATGTGGCTTTGTTTGGAGGATGATGAGTGGATGATGATATTATTAACAAATAGAATATCAGGAAGAAAACAAGTTTCATGGTAAAAGAGTTCAGTTTTTGGACATGTTTGGCTTGAAGTCTCTGGATGGCACAGGCATATATTAAGAATGCAATTGGAAAATCTGATCTACAGTTCTAGAGAGCAGTGTGAACTGAACTATGTATAGATTTGGGTATCAGTATGATGTTTCAAACCATGAGAGGATGAGAGAGAGATAATAGACATCTTTCTGATGATAAATGTTTACGCATCCCACCTGAGTTTTTCTGTGGTTAATTTACTTCAGATCCAGAATCTTTGGTTCTGAGTTTCTGAAAATGTTTTTAAATGTCATCAAAATCTAGAAAGTATACCTTTAGCAAGTAAACATCAGGAGTGCTGTGATTACTTTGGTTATTTGGTCAGTTGGCTTTGTGTATGTGTGCTTGTTTATGCTTACGCACTATAGTTTTTATTTTTATTTTTTATTTTCACGTAGAGACAGGGTCTCACTGTGTTGACCAGGCTGGTCTCAAACTCCTGGCCTCAAGCAGTCTTCCCGCCTCTGCCTCCAAAGTGCCAGCATTACTGATGTGAGCCACCATACCTGGCTGTATACAATGTTTTAAATCAGCTATTGTCCATTACTTTTGTATTTAAAAGTCTAAACGGTGAAGACATAGGAGAATTTGTATTTACTGAATTAGGTTGTGGCCAAAAGAAGCACCTACTGTGGGTATACAATAACCATTAAGGTAAGTCTTGAATATATATATATTTTTTTACTAAATCCAAGCCATTTATATACATATGTTTTAACTCCAGCACTCCCACCACATGACATTTCCTTGAAAAATATACTTTAGCATGTCTCTTATGCTGATTTTAGATTGAAATAAATATATTATCAAAAAGATAATGTTTAATAATGATGAAAATTTCTCTGGTGTCAGAAAAACATGAAATAAATACAGAGGGGAGGCAGCATAGTGCATTCTAAAGTAGAAAAAAATTATATTTATTTATTTTTCTTAAAAAGACAGTAAGCTTTACTACTATTTAACAGAGAAATTGTTAGTACTATGTATATTTGGGTCCTATTCAAAATATTTTACTAATAAAGGATTTATGTTTTCTGGGGTGGTAGATAAGAGCACACACCTTGAAGTGAGACCAGCAGGATTCAAATCCTGACTCCATCATGGAGTAACTATGTGACCAAAGCAAGCTACTTCATTATTTTTGTTTACATTTTTCATCTGATAATGCAGTAACAGTACCCAACCTCTTTGAGCTGTTATGAAAAAGGATTGATATAATAAATAAAATATGCTTAGCACATTGTAATCATTCAGTAGTGCTAATACCAGCACATAAGAATATCCATTCAGTGGACTTCATATATACAGGTTGAGCATCACTAATCCAAAAATCCAAAATCTAAAATGCTCCAAAACCTGGAACTTTTTGAGTGCTGACATGATGCAACAAGTGGAAAATTCCACACATAAGTACTTACCACAAACTTTGTTTTGAGCACAAAATTATTTAAAATGTTGCATAAAATTACCTTCAGGCTATTTGTATAAGGTATATGTGAAACATAAATAAATTATGTGTTTACACTTGAGACCCATCCCCAAGATATCTCATTATGTACTTGCAAATTTTCCAAAATGCAGAAAAAAAATTTCCGAAACCCAAAATACTTCCGGTCCCAAGCATTTCAGACACTCAACCAACATTCATGATGAGTGTAAGTATACACAGTTGTAATGATCTCCCTCAAACCCTAGCTCTTTTCTACCTAAAGACTTTTGCATCAGCAGTTCCATTTATATGGAGTGCTTTTTCTCTTGTTTCCCATGGCTAGCTTCTTCTTTTTATTCAAATTTCAATTCAGTTACCTGCTCAATGATGGCTTCAAGATTACCTAATATAAAATATTCACCTAGTCAATTTCAACCATATTATTCTATTTTAATTTCCTCCATATCATCACTTAATTTTTTATTATAAAACTCCCATCACTGGAATGTAAACATCACCCTTGTTCTCCATTGTTTCCAGCACTTTGATCAGGGCCAGGCATATAATAAGTGCTTTAAAAAAATTTGCTAAATTAATGAACTAGTCTGTTGAGGTTGTAATGAAAGAACCAGAGAAAAAGAGAGAGATTCAAAATTTCAGTTTCAGAAAAAATGCTTTCCCCTGCCCTACCTAGGCCCTAAACCAGTATACCTATTTCAGCAGACTCAGACTTCCCAACTGGTATAGTTTGAGTATAGTCTTGCTATTTTAGATCTTACATCCATTGTTACATAGGATAAGATATGGTCACCCACATGTCTCCTGTAGTGCAAGCTTTCTCTGCCTAGCCCTTTGTGTCTTTCCCTTTTCCTAAACCCTGCTGGCTGGAGCACTGCTAAACACTACTGCTGGCCAGGCATGGTGGCTCACACCTGTAATCCCAGCACTTTGGGAGGCCGAGGCTGTTGGATCACCTGAGGTCAGGAGTTCAAGACCAGCCTGGCCAACATGGCGAAACCTTGTCTCTACTAAAAATACAAAAATTAGCCGGGCGTGATGGCGTGCACCTGTAATTCCAGCTACTCGGGAGGCTGAGGCAGGAGAATTGCTTGAACCCTGGAGGTGGAGGTTGCAGTGAGCTGAGATCGTGCCATTACACTCCAGCCTGGGTGACTGAGTGAGACTCTGTCTCAAAAAAAATAAATAAATAAAAATAAAAATAAATTTAAAAAAATAAATACTACCACTGCTAGGTACCACCCATCAAATTAGACCTATGCAGATATCAATACTTTCCCAGATTGAGTCCTTTTTGAATATTAATTTGGATCACTGTTCCTACCCCTATCCATGCCTGTAGCTGGGTTCATTCCGAGAGTCTTTTTCTTTCCACCATCCCTTGCTGCTGTGATCCTAACATTCTTTACGGTTAGGCCCATAAAGTTAGGATCCTTAGAAAGGGAAAAGGAATGGTAGAACTGGAATGCAAAACTGCCTTTGTGGTTTATACAGACCCTATGTAACTTGTATGAATAGCCCTGCCTTTGAGTGTTAACTTTTAAGTTTAATAACCATTCTCTATTTTGATTATTGTCATAGTATTGAGCACTATTTCATGTGTAGATAGGTGCCCTAATAGATACTATTCAACGATGCTAATTCTTACAAAGCCAATATTATGGTATCTGTCTGATGCTCCATTGCCACATAAATAACCTCTGCAAAGCTTAATGCCTTTTCATAACAATTATTGATTTTATTCACAGTTCTGCAGTTTGTTTAGGGCTTGATGGGAAAGCTTGTCTGTTCTCCATACAGCATCAGCAGAGGAGGCTTGACATCTTAAAGCATACTTCTGTGTTCCAAGAGCAACCATCTCAAAAGACAAAAATTGGAAGCTGCCAGAAAAGAGCACCATGTTGTTTCTGTATTAGATAGGTCAAACAGTCATGAAGCTGAGATTTAATAACAGACATAGATGCCACCTCTAGATGGGAATACCATATTTTAATATAGTATTAATATTGCCAAGAATTTAGGGCCATGTCACCTTAGATATTCAGCATTTCATTTTTTAAGCAAAATAAAATATATGACAAAAAAAATCAAAGAAGAAAACCTATAAGGTCAGATCACAGTGGAAATTAGAACACCATGTGCACAAAAGAAGTATTTTTTTAAAAAATCACTTGACTCTGGGAAAGTTGGCATCATTTCAGACTACTACAGTGATATTTAACCTAATTACTGTGAAACATCAATTGGAAGCCAACTGAGGATTACTTGAATGGCCTCAAAAAGTTAACAAAACTATTAAAACACCTTACTGTTGTTAACTTAAGCCTCTGAAAAAGAGGGAAAAGAAGTAAATACCAAACTATTTTCTACAGTTAGCTTTTTTGTTTTAAAAACATTTCAGTTTGGTCTTGTGGGCAACTTAGACAATATTATGGACTTAAAATAACAACAACAAAACCCCAAAATGCCAGAGCAAAGTAATGTTTACTTTGTGTGGTGTAAATGGTATTTGGATGAAATGAAAATATATGTGTTCAATTAATTGTGGATTCTGGTATTCGGAAATTAAAAATTTTTTTTCATCTTAGAGAAAAAAATGGCAGGAATAAGAAGGTTTTACAATTTCTATTATTCACTGTATGTGAGCTCTTCTATAAACAAAGCAGAAGCTTTGACCTGGTAAGAAATGTGATTATACTTTCTTCAACTTTTGTCCCTCAACCCAACATCTTGCCTAAACAGTTTTTAGTTATTGACTTTTTAAAAGATGCTTTAGAATTAGATATGGAAGGGTGAAAGGTGCATGATATTTTTAGTCAGCATCTGCAGTACTATAACATGAAAGATCTTCCCAATCTATTTTCATTTCTTTCCTTCTGGATAATCCGATTTCGCAACAAATTGATTGCTCAACCTCTGCATATCACTTTTCAATAAAATCAAAAAGGTTGCTACAGTCCCAAGGTGGGGAAATGGTCTCTTTCTGGAAAGGGTGAGACCCAAAGGTCAGTTCATTAAACAGAGTGACTTAGGAGACCTCTAATGCCTTAGCAATATATTCTAAAATCCTGACATTTCGAAACTTAAATTGATCCTTTTCATTCATAAGCCAGCCCTTGAAAATTTTATTTAGAGGAAAAACTGAAGTAAAATACATTTTATGATTGACTCTGAATAATTAAATTTTTCCCTAAGATATAATTACTAGGGAATCACTCATTTCCCTGCTAGAAAGCACCTCATTTCCTTGAACGCTCACACATGAAAAAGACACCAGCATTGAAATTCTGACATCACAATTAATTAAAAGCATCTGTTTAAGACAGACGTAACAGATCATATTGAAAAGAAGACTGAACCTGACATTAAAAATCCTACTTTAGAGTCCCAGCTTCACCACTTACCAGTTGCATGTCTTTGAACAAGTGCAAAGTTTGAGCAACCTATTTAGTGATCAGTGTCCTCATTTGTAAAATAAGAAAAATGTCATCCACTCTAACAACCTGACAGAGTTTTGAGGTTAGATGGTGTATCAAATATGCAAGTGCTTAATATATTGCAAAGCATCATATAAGCAGAAAGTATCCATCATTTTAGGAACTTTAATGAAACATATATGGATTTTTGTAAGTTGTGGCTGTTAAAATTTCTTTTAAGAACATTGTACAATGTGATTAATAAAATACATTTTCTAAGCACAAATATAATGTTTTGTACTAATTAAACAAACTATATGCTCATTAAGGATAGAAACTAAGAGTTATATATCTTTACATCTCTAACAGTTTAGAGAACAGTTCTATATAAGCCAAGTTAGTTGCTTGATGTGTTGAATGAATGATGGAGAAAGATACTTATGAGGTCATTATTCCTCAATTTGGAAGTATAAATTAGCCTTTTTTAACATTATGAATTCCAATGAATTCTGCTCTCTTTTTAGTTAATTATTGAATACTCTAATAGTATATGTAACAAAATTATAAGAGTAAAAATGCCATCACACTGTTAAGTTGTTGATGATTTCATAGACTGAACTGTGGGGTTTGTGAATGGGGAAGAGTATCAGATTATTAGTATCCACTGTTAGAAGAAAATTGTCACATTGAGGTCAGTGCAGCTAAGAGGATTAGTGATAGTAGCCTCCAACTGGCTTTAAAAATGTAAAATTAAAATAACTATTCTGGATTTTTTGTATTTTCAACAAGTTATCACCAAAATTTAAACAAAGTTGCCCTAACCTACAGTGTAAACTTTATGTTGCTGCCTAATTTCATGTATTTTCTCAGGAGTTTCTTTAGGAATTCTGTTCTTCCATTCTAGCTTTTGAAGTCTACTTACACAGCTTTAAATGGCTGTTTTCTTATTCTGTCACAAAAGTTTTCAGAAACTTTTCTATCCCTACTTAAAATACTGTTTTATAGTTGACTTGTTTTACTGTTTTGACAAATGCATGCATAGCATCGACATCTAACGTATTTTTACACTTAGTACCTGCAAAAACTAGCATAATGCCTTGAAATGCAGTTTGTCATAATTGCAGAGAAAACTCATTCATTAAACTTTTATTGAGAACCTTTTATGTGCTTATCAGTCTCCTGGTAATCTTTTCATTTAATTGGACCCAAGTTTATGCAGTTCCAGGAAAAAATATTCGTATCTATTTCAGGGAGACAGAAGCAATTTCAGCTAACGGTTTTTTGGGGAGTTATTTTAATGAATTATACTTAGGTATCATTTTATAATAAGTCGTTTCACTGGTTAACAATAATAGACTTTATAGTATAAAAGATTTGTTATTTTGGGTAGTAACAACGAGCCTGAAAAAGTAACTTTTTTCTCTTTTGTCTTGAAAAAAATTGTTATTGACAAAAGTAAGAGATGTTTTAAATTCATCCTGGAATAAGGAAAGGTGATGGGGTTCCTAAAGTTTTAAAGCAAGGAGATAGGTTTTAAGCAAAGGGAACTAACTCATAAGGTGTGATAAATTCAAAGAAATGTCACTTGTGTAGAGAGGCTGGAACAATGGGCAAATATTGAAAGCAGCAGATGAGGTTAGCAAATTAATCAGAGCCCAGATCATTAAAGGCCTTGCTTTCTTGCCAAGACATCAATATTTTTTTCTTAAGGCAGAGAGGAGCCTGTAAAGGTATTTAAGCAAAGGAGAGATACTTTAATGGGTACATTTGGAAGGGACTTTAGTAATATACTGAGGAAAAGCATGCTCAGTGATTAGCTATGTAACAGCGAGACAGAATGTGGTGAGCATAGTGCATCAGGGGTATAACAAGGGAAGAGGAGCCTGAGAAGGAGAGTGAGGAGAATTTAATAGGGGTTCAAAAGATTTCTTGATCTAGAACACTGGGGTTCAAAATGATTTAATGAGTTCAATTGATTCCATTTTATTTTTTAATTAAATCACTTAATGGCAGAGAGCATCAATGGGGTCCAATGCTCCAGATAATTTTATGGACAATCCTATCTAATTTGAGGATATACTATATCCAGAATAAAAATGATGCAGACTAACATTATAAAAGAACACCTTAGTTGGTAATAATGTAAAATTAACAGTGCTGTCTATTCAGATTGAACTTGTCCCTAAGCAGCTCTAAGCACATTAAATATGAAAGCAAGGCCATGTTTTCGGTAAGACACGGAGAGGCAAACAACAAGCAATGTCATTTCCTATCTGGCACTGTCTGCCTGTATTTTCGTGTCAATCTCATATTCTACTACTTCCCCCATTGATCTCTCATTTTTAGGTGCAAGTGAGTTAATTGTAGTTTTCTCCTAAATATGTCATATTGTTCTTGGCATGCCTTCCCCATCCCCATTCTATCTGGTAAGTTTCTGATCCTCAAATGCCCAAGTCTCTGTAAAGGCCATTCTAATGTCTCAAGACATTTCTATTTTATCTTCAATGCACATACTTTTGCACATAATTAACACACACCTTCTTCTTAAATACCCTGTTAACTTCTTAAGAACAGAAACTATGTCTTCTTATTCATTTCTGTTGAGATGCGTCCTCTGCATATAGATGAGTATTGGGCATATAAGTAGGTATCTTACTTATTGTTCCAAGCATGAAAACCATAGCAACTATGGGGATAGAACCTCGGCTTTGCTGTTGATTGCCCTATAAAGCATGATAAATGACCATTCATCAGCTTGTCTTTCTTAATGCTGTTAATCAGACCTCTTTTGAAAACATTAACATTTGTGGTTGTCGCCTTCCCTCTCACCTGTTCAAGGTTCTATTAGTGCCACCTTGTCTATTCAGTTGTCTTATACCTTCTTTAAAAGAGTGGTGTATACAACATTGATCTCTGTTGAAAAAATTTGCTTTTGCTCTTGATTTTTTTACCTTTTTGGTGTGTTTTTAAGCTCTAAACATAGTTTTAGCCTTCTTTGTCTCCATATTTAAAAAAAAAATCACAGAATACTGTTGGTGTGCTATATCTCAAACAAATGTTTTGAAAACAAAACAGCAAAAGAATATTTAGTAAAGACATCTAATGAGTATCCACGCACTCTTTTATAAGTAAGTTATAACTTGTAAGATACTTGTTATTTTAAGCTAAGAAACAAAAAATTAAGAGCTGCCTGATTTGGGACATAAATTACTACACTGAATATGTGTGCTGGTGGTACATGTACATATTTTCCAGTGATTTTTTTTTTCATTATGTGATGCTTTGGATGAACCAAAAATGCTGGTGTTTTAACATGGCTTCCCCCTTGCTTAAAAATTGGCTCCTTTACCTCTGTACTTTCTTTTCTGGCAATGCAAACCACACTGAAGTGTCTAATCAAGAACCTCCTAACTGGAATTAGACAAAGAAAAAACTCATTTGCAGAAGAATTGCATGCAGAACAAATGACATCATTTGTATTAAAACATTCTACACTTAGATTTCTTTTTCCGTGACACTAAAGATCCATCGTTTTTAGTCAAGCTAAAAATAGATTGTAATTATATGCTTGTAAATAATGTCTCAGGCACAAGGATACTGAATAAAAATAGAAAGTAGGATTTGATTTTTAATTTAATACTGTATCCCAAAATACCACTTCTTTACCTTGTTGAATATATTTGAGATCCTGCTCATATTTCCTGGAGCTTCGTAATATTTATAAAACTAGAATGGGGAAAGAGAATGCTTTATTAGAGGTAGCTTTTCCATAAAGCATCTGAGCACCATGCTGCTGTATTTTTAGCTCAATCTCTGTGAATATTGTGTGCAGCGTATGGTCTCTCAACTTAAACACAATCCTGAAAAGTACCTCTTTGCTTTCAGCCTTCATTTCTACATGTATTTTTTTATATGCAAAGATGCAGTATTAGCAAGAAAAATAGATCTCCATCAGCATTTGCTTTTGAAACAGACCTAAGGAAGTTAGGTAATTCTAAATTTCTAATAAAAATGTGGTATAGAACTTGATATTAGATATTCCATTTAATAATTTTTTTCCTATCTCCTTATTCTTAACAAAAACATTCCTTTTAACTTTCTTTTATGAAAATTCTTTGACTAGGAACTGTTAAGAAATCTACAAACAGAGCAAAGACAGAAATGCTCGTGCTCATTCCTTACTTCATGGTGGCTCCATTTAATAGCGGTATTTTTTACTCTAGGTCTCTGAAGAGCCTCAAAGGACTTTTCTTTTTGCCTTCTGACACCTCCTTTCCTCCCCTCTTCTTGTTCTTATTCTTTCTCCTGCAAATTAAAACTGCATTGCCATAAAAATATAAGGCATATTTGGATGAATAGAAGGATGGATAGAAGTATGATAAATCAAGTATAGTAAGTTGTTAATGGTAGAATTTCGGTGGAGGGTATAAAGGCATTCACTCTAAGATTCTTTCAGTTTTGCTAGATGCTTGAAAGCTGTCATGACAAAAATCTCTTAGGAGTGGTTACCCATGAAGGGTGGGATTACAGCTTTTACTTATTCTGTGTTTAAATATTGTACACTTATATTATTAGAGAAAAATGAAGATAGTTCTTTTAAAAGCGACATGAATCTGTCTTCACGAATGAAGTCATCAGAGTATTGACTTAACTGTTCTTCATATTTGAAATTTACATTCATCCATGGTAAATAATTAAGGATGTGACAAAAGAATCAGCTGTGTATGATGCTCACATCATTACAATAGGAAATTGGGTACTTCAATTATAGTGTATATATAGTCAATGGAATACTATGCAGCCATTAAAATATATAGATAGGAAGAAACGCATTGACATGGAAAGATATTTATAATATTTCATATTTTGTAATATAACATTTTATATTTTATACCTAGCTAGAACACATAAAATTTATGAATATAACTGAAAGTAACCATACATATACATAAAATGTTATCGCTGAATTATGATGCTATAAATTTTTTATATAGTTTTTTTATTTACATTTAAAAATCTTTCCTAAAATAATATTTTCCTGTGCTTTTTAACTTAGTAACATAAGAGAGAAGGAAAACAGAAAAGAGAAGAAAAGAGAAAGGTCATGCCATTTTTCTGGGAAAAAGGAGCAAGGAAACCTTAGTATGTTTAATTTTTTATCAAACCAAAAAGATTATCGGGATTTTCCCTTTTATCTATATCATGGAAATCTGGTGTCTTACATTTTCTTAATTTTGCTCTTGTAAAGAATGCACTTGAAATATGTAAAAACAAATAATTTCATTCATTCTTCTGAAGATATTTTCATGGATTTGACTAGCGGTTTTGAAAGGAAAGTTAAGATGTTTTTATGTTGTGGGGCCCCAGGCATTTCATACTTGGAAATGCTCTATCTTGAATCTCTAATTGCATTATATTTCTATCTGACTCACGAGGAAAGGAAGCTTCAAAGCAGAAAACAGAAAATCCAATTTCTCCCTAAATACAGTAACCATTGATATATTTCAGACAATGTAACACCTCTGTTTCAAGGTTTCCCACTGTCCTACACAGAAGAATCAAGAGTTCAAGGATGTGCCAATTAAGCGATAAAAATATTTTTACTTATTATGGATCTCTCTATAAGGAGATTAAGCAATGTGTTGAAATTAGGTACTCTTTACAACATGTCTCTGAAAAAAGATAAAGGGAGAAGACAATTACTGTTATTTTTTCCATTCTGCCAACTTTAATTGGACACTTGGTTTATGACCCTAAACTTAGTGTTTCAGTTATTGTTTCCACGCTTTAAAAGACATACTTTTCCCCATAGATTTTCTTTCAATGGCTATTGAAGGAAATGTTGAATGGACATAAAAGTAAAACAAGCAAAAATAAAGTTCATCTCGGGTTCTAGTCCTCTAGCCCTCATAGTCTGTTACATGGAATTCATCATTTATTCTTTTATATGTATGTATGTGTGTGTATGCTCCTTCCCCTCCTCCTCCTCTATGCTGGTAGTCTATTTTAAGCATGTCTTCTTGTTCCCTCAAAATATGTAATGTTTTGTGGTCTTCATCTCTTGTCTTTCTCAGGTAAAATGTCCAGTGATCGAGCTTTGAGGAAGCAGCAACAGTTGAACAACCTTGTCTATGTGGTAACAAATCAGGCCAAACCTGGTGACAGAATTGTGGATTTCTGCAGTGGTGGGGTATTTTATCTCTCCTTTCATCCTTTTTAGTCTTTCTAAGATTATGAGACTTTTCTATATTACATTCAAGATCACGTTTTTATTTGGCAAGATTGTGGTTTCAGAATGAGGAAAAGCTGTGGGGACCAAAACTAACTTGTTTGTCTTACTGACTTTTTCAGGGCCATGTTGGAATTGTCCTTGCTCACATGCTGCCATCATGTCAGGTAAAGCCAGAATAAGAGATAAAAGGAAATATTTTAAAATTATACAGTTCAGCTAGCCAAATTTAGTTTATCCCTGCTCTTGGAGTTTCTAATCACTCACCCAAGTCAAATATGTGGTACAGGCATTGTCTTTTCTTTGAAATAAACTTCCAAGACTCAGAATCTTAAGGAAAAAAAAGTAAAGTAAGATCATAAAACAGTTATCAATTTTTAAAAGAGGTTTATAGGTTTAAGTAATTTTTCAAAGGAATGGCTATTTTATTGCTAAATAAAATAATTATGATTCAACTAGTTTAATTTTCCATATAATTTTAAGTGGAAATATTGACCTCTGAAACTTGCTGAGCATGTTCTTTTGGTATCTTGATTTTGATCCATTGCATCAAAATTATTAACAATAGCAAAATTTTTTAAAGCAAAAAAAAAAAAAAAAAAAACCAAAACCTACCATACTGATCCATCAAGTGCTTTGCTTTTCTTGTTCTCATTAAGTCATTGTCCATATGGATGCTAATTGTTGCAGATTTTAAAAATGCAAACACAATTTATCCCTTGCTTTCATTCAATATTGTATCATAAATGTTTTTCCCTGTTGCTAATAGTTTTACGTATCATCATATTTCGGAGACTACCAAATATATTTTCAAGTAAATATATCATAATGTATTCAATCATTGCCACAATTTGTTAGAATTTTGTGCTGATTTTAGTCTTCTGCCATGTTAAATCAGTTCCTCACTGTGACCACTTTTTAGCATAAAAGTCTGTTTGTTTTTGTTTTTGTTTTGTTTTTAATACAAACTCAACTGCAACAGAGTCTTTGCTTGTGAGCTCTCTGGAAGGTGTGAACTAGTTATAGTGAATACTTCCAGAAGAAAAAAAAATGTGGAAGAACTAATAGACTGGCCAGAATAACATGTAACAGAATGATGATGAGGGGACAGGGAATAGCATTCTTTTATTTTTCTTTTCTTAGAGAATAAACAGGAAAATAAATAAGGAATCCTGGGAGAAGAGGCAGGTGTTTGTTTTATTATTAAGTAACGCAATAATTTTGTGATTGAGTAGGAGGAAGAGAGCTCACAGAGTAAAATTCTGAGAAGCAGAGTCAGGGATGTAATATCTTTTCTTCCCTTATTAATATTTCTGGAAGCTTAGAAAGGTTGAAACCAAAAATGAGTAATCTTGTCTAGAATAAAGTCAGGAAAGCCTTTCACACCAAGTATAGTCTAACAGGTTTTTCAAACGGATTTTTTCTTACAGACAAGCATAAGAACAAAATAAGAACTAGGAATGATAGTGATGAAAGTGACTTAATTCTTTTCATTTTTCTCCATTCAAACCATCTTCTCTGCCTAGATTATCACTGGAGTCTCCTAACTGGTTTCTCTGCCCTCTGGCCTTGTTCCCACCAATCCATACCATACATTACAGACTACTAAAACTTCTTTTATCCTAAATGCATGATCTGGTTTCGGTTTACCTCTCCAGCCTCATTTTCACCCTTCACACCCTGTCCCCCCATCGCCACTATCACCATGACACACATTGTGCCCTGGAAATTGTGTACCAATTTTCTCAGTTCTTCAAACATGCCATATTCTTTCTCATCTTGGGCCTTCATATGTTTCTCTCCCTAAAATACTCTTCCATGCCCCCCAGACTGATTTGTATTCATTTTTTAGGCCTCAGTTAATATGTTACTTACCCATGAAAATAGTCATCAAGTTTGAGTGCTCCCATTGACATTGTTTGTCTTTCATTTAACGCTTATCACACGGTATTATTATTATTTTTTGATGTTTTGGTTTTGGTTTTTTTGTTTGTTTGGTTGGTTGATTGGTTGGTTGGGTTTTTTTTGAGACAGATTCTCCCTGCGACGCCCAGGCTGGAGTACAGTGGTGCGATCTCAGCTCACTGTAACCTCTGCTTCCTGGGTTCAAGGGATTCTCCTGCCTCTGCCTCCCAAATAACTGGGACTACAGATGCACACTACTACACCCGGCTAATTTTTGTATTTTTAGTAGAAACGGGGTTTCACCATATTGGCCAGGCTAATTTCAAGTTCCTGACCTCAAGTGATCCGCTTGCCTCGGCCTCCCAAAGTGTTGGGATTACAGGCGTGAGCTACCACGCCCGGCCCACGCTGTATTATTATTGCTTGTTTCACTTGTATCACTATGCTTCAAAGCTATATCACTATAGTTCAAAGACCTTTCATTTTTCCTTTCTGTACCAGATTATGTGACATACTTCCTGCCACAGAATAGAGGCTCAATATAATACGTTCTACATTATTAAAGCTATGAAATATAGTAATAATACTTTGCCTAATGTCTGAATTATGTAACTAAATATACTATTGTTTTCTGGGTAAAATCTAGGTTACATTAATAGAAAACAAGGAATTATCATTAATTCGTGCTAAGAAGAGAAGTGACGAACTGGGTTTAAGCAACATTTGGTTCATTCAAGCAAATATGGAATATTTTACTGGGATGTTTAATATTGGAGTAAGTAATCAAGTAATTTCAATTTCTTTAATTAGCTAAATAAGAAAAATTGCATGCCTTAGAGTAAATAAAAAAGATAATTTTGTGTTCTTTGCTAAACAAATTTATAATTTTGTATACTTATATTATCTATGAAATATAGCATATTAATGAATATTATTTTATTCATAGCACTTCGTCATTACATAATAGAGATAACATTGGCTCCTCTATCAGACCAGAACTTTGTTTTCTTCACTACAGAATCCCCAGTAGCAAGTGCTGAAAACTGGTTAATAATTGAATAATTGATTCTGATGAACATGACTAGCCTTGGTTTATTCTGCATTTTTAGAAGACAATGAAGGAAAAGAAAAAAGAAAAGAAAAATAACTTGTTAGTAATCTCTAAATACAAGCATTGCCTTGTGATTTTTTTTAGCTAAGATTTTATATTTACATGTATTTTCAGGTTCCAAGAGAGAAAGTATATTGATCATGTTTCTAAACCTTTGGATCAAATTGTTATTATTTGATATTATGAAAAATCCCTAAGATATGTAATTCTGCCTGATCATTAAACCCCAGGGTTTTATTATTTCTTGTAGACTTTGAGTTTTATGAACATGTTAGTGTCGCTGCTATTTCTTATATTTGCTTTAAATAATTTTTTTTCTGATTTTGATAGGAATATACATTTTGATAGTAATACAGAAAAATACATAGTAATATAAAGAAGAAATAACCTATATGCCTACTATCAAGTGATAAATACTATCAAAAATCTTTAGTTTTTATATATTTATGCACTCATATAAGTGCATATTTTACACATATGTGAACACTGTTAAGACAATACTACATAGATCCTGCATTGACTGAATACTGTTAAAAATCTTTTACCTACTTTTTAATCATACATTTTTTCTCATTGTTATAATGCAGTTATTACTATGATGGATATTTTATGCATCCTTTAAGAATTTCGATGCATTTGCCAAACCACTTTCCAGGAAGGTTCTTACTGACATCCTTTCTAATTACATAAGTTCATATAAACATGCGGTTGTCTAGGTAGAACTTTTATCAACTTATATAATTCAGACCTTTTATAGTATTTCTGATTTTTACCCAGTGAAGTTTATTTCTTAAATATTGACTACTGCAAATTTGGGGGTTTATTGTAATTTTTTTCAACCTAAAAAGTATGCTATTTATTTCCTTTGTAGACACGATCTACAGTTTACTTCTCTTTTTATAAGCCTCGCTGTTAATAAGGAAATTCAGGAAAATGTAGACATGTAATCTAGAAAATTCAAATTAAAAATATACCTGTGCAGCTTTAACTTTACATAAATGTTGAGGTAAAGTTTAGAGCTTCTCCCATGAAACAAGCCATTAAACCAGTCCAGATATTACCAGTATACCAGACAGAATGGTAGCAAGTAAATGTGGACGGCTACCCATTTATTTACCTCACAAAGCATGGAATTTCCAGCCTATGTCTGTTCCATCTGTCTCTTGGCCCTTCATGACTTATAGATGCTAAATCACTCTAGCATATTCTTGTAACTTCCAAGTGTATAATTTACTAACGCCACCTAAAAATGTATATATCTCTTTGGAAGTGAAATTTTTCTCTACATTTCATAATACATCTATAATGGCTTTTTTTCCTTTCATAATTACCCTTGTCAAGGTGTATAGAAAATGGATTAAAATTGCTTAGAAGGTTAAATTAAAAGTAGATTCACTCTGAAGAGAATAATTTGCCTAGGAGAGTAATAGAGGTATTGTCACTAGGTAAATCAGACTAAATGCATCAGAGGTTCTAACTCCTGTGTTAAATGCATTCCAGTATACACACAAAAAAATTTAAAAAATATTGTGGCTAGAGAGGAAAGCAGAATAATCAGATATTGGAAATGCATTAAAACTGCATAAATTCATGGTTTTGTGATATTTCAATAAGGGCTTAGTTAGCATTTATCTTTGCTTAGTAAATGCTTTATTTTTTTCATTTACTATTTTTCTTTAGATATAAAAATTAATAGTATAAACAAGATTTTAATGAAAGAATTTTAAAAGACTTAGAAACAACTAAGTCTTTTTAAATTATTAAATTTTATAATATGTGTATTAGTACCCATGCTCTCAAACAATATTACAAATATTTATTTGCAAATAGTATTACATAAAGGGTCAAGACTACGGAAAAATGCTCATTTTGCATTAAAACCAAAAACTGTATCAAGGCTAAACAGCCTGCCACCAACATGTTTAGTTGGAAAATTTCAACAATAACAAACAGTCATTTCAACCAGATGATAAGGTACTGATTTCTAACAGTATTGGTGAATCGTTTCTGATCATCAACATGTATATGAAAATCTCAAAAGTTTTATTTTCTAGTTATTGGTATTTGCTTTTTGCTATTTTGCCCACAATATAATTTTTAATTATTGTTTATGACTCATAAGTGCTGACTACTTAATTATAAGCTCATTTCTATTTATGTATGTATGTTAGTGTACAATTAAAAGAAGCATGTGCAATTATAGACTGTAATTCGGTAACATTTTTGATGAGTAATTATATAATCCTTGTTTTAAAAGATAAGGACCTTGAGAAATTATATATTCTGCAGGCATGCTTTTTAAAAATCATTAAGGCAAAATAGGGGACTTCTGAGATGGAAATAGCAGATAGAGGTATTTCAACCCCGCTTCTCCCCAAAAAAGTTCAGACCCCCAAATAACAAGAACAAGAATCAGAAAAATCAAACTCTATGATGAAGCTATAGTCAACATTCTATAACTTGAATCACAATATGAAGTGTGAAGATGAAAAGCAGATTGAAGAAAACTGGTAAGTTATTGAGTAGAGGAGAAGGAAGATAAAATTTAAATGCATGCCAGGCAGAGTGGCAAGAAGGCTATCAGGACACAAACCACTTTGCTCCCACAGAATCCCAGAAAAGTTTAGGAATTCAGAACATCAGAAACCTCAGAGGAAATGAATAGGGAGGGACTGAAATCGTGTTTAATTAAAAATATTAGAGACAAGATTCCTGCTCTCATCTTGTTGTAAACAAGAAACTACCTCACCCCAACTCCTAAGAGAGACAGGAAGTTTATTCTATAGAAGAAACTGAACCAGAGAGGCACCAAGTATAGAGATATCAGGCATAGAGAAGGGCAATGGTGATGTGCCATACCAAGAATAAGAACTAAATGAGAATCTGCATACTGAAGGATAGATCTCTTCCCTACCCATCTGCCTCCTAATTCCAGAACCACAGAAACCAGGATCATTTCTACAATCACCAGGATTAAAAGATTCCCCTCTGTAGAAGCAGAACTGTCCCCAGAGAAAAGAACTACAGATACTGCAGCTATAATTAAAAAAAAAAAAAAGAAAGGCACCTGTCCAGGCTTTTTGATCACCCAATCAGTAGTGAAGCCCACCAGTTTTCAAAGCCTTACTCTTTCATTCAGAACTTCCAATCAACTTTTTAGTGGTTTACTCTTTAATATAAACAGCTAAAGGAATACCAAACATGGAAAACTTCCAAAATGGAAGATAGAGACCTGTATTAGTCTGTTCTCACACTGCTAATAAAGACATACCCAAGACTGGGTAATTTATAAAGAAAAGAGGTTTAATTGATTCACAGTTCCACATGGCTAGGGAGGTCTCACAATCATGGAGGAAGGCGAATGAGGAGCAAAGTCACGTCTTACATGGCGGCAGGCAAGAGCGTGTGTGGGGGAACTCCCCTTTATAAAACGATCAGATTTCATAAGACTTACTCACTCTCATGAGAACAGCATGGGAAAGACCCACGCCCATCATTCGGTTACCTCCCACTGGGTACCTTCCATGACACGTGGGAAATATGGGAGCTACAATTCAAGATGAGATTTGGGTAGGGACATAGTCAAACCATATCAAGACCAAAGCAACAAACATAATAAAGGGTCTTAGTCAGGGAGAGACTAGAGAAGATAATACATTGGTGAAACAAGGATATAATAAAAAAGAAAAAGAGGGAATGATCAGAGAACAAGAAAGGACGTCTTGAAAAATAAAAATATGTTAGTCAAAATTGAAAACAAATTAAAAATTAAGAGATAAAGTATTTTTTTAAAGAAGTATAGGATACCACTTGAAAAAAATAGAACTTAAAAAAAAAAAAAAGAAGAAGAAGAAATGAAACTGGAAAGAAGCAAATTTTTTAAATTAGAGATTTAGTCCAGGAATCAAATACCTCAGTAATAGCAGGACCAGAAAAAGAAAACTGGTAAATGGTGGGGAGGAAAACATCAAAGAAAATACAGGAAAATGTGTTAATAATTAAGAATGCATTTCTCTTGATAAAGTTAGCTTACAAAATGGCCTAAGCCAAGGCACATTGTGAAATTTCAGAACACCAAGGGTGAACAGATTTTCCCATCTGTTTCCACAGAGGGAAAAAAAAATAGTGATATACAATAATTTAGAATCAAAATGCTATCACACTTCTTAATAGTAGTGTGGAAGGCTCAGTGACAGTGAAACAATATCTCAAAAATTCTAACAGAAAACTTCTAATCTAAAATTCTATAGCTAATCTAAATTCTATAGAATCTAAAATTCTATAGCTAATCCATCAATCTAGTAAAAAAAAGTAAAATAAAGAAAAATTCGACAGTCAAGATCTCAATAAAATGTACATTGTACATACCCCTTTTCAGCAAGCTACTAGATAATGTGCTTCATTAAAATATAAAGTAAATAAGAAAAGGATTAAGTGGTATCCAATACAAGAGAAAAATTTTTAGTATCATGGGAGAGGGAAGTCTTAGGGCAAGAGCTGGGCAACAGGCCTAGAAAGCATTGAGTCCATATTTTAGTAAAACGTCAGAAAGCCCAGGAAAGATGTCTCTAGGAAAGAAAAATGGAGCTGACCAATTATTTGAAAGTTTTCAAACAGTGGAAAATTACATTGTAGAGCATTTTGCAGAGCTTTTGAGTAGGGAACGACTTGGATGTTAAAAAAACAAGCAGAAACCCTGATACCCAGCACACTTCCCTCGGCAGTCAAAGATGGAAAAAGGGAAGATAGTGTATAAATGTGCCAAAAAAAAGCCAAAAGCTCTTGTCTCCTAGTAGAAAGATAATAAATAATGTCTAATATTTACAAATCAAGAGATATCAATATACATTCATCATATAGAAAAACAGATTTTCAGGAAGTAAACCAATGAATTGAACAGCATTGACTTTGGTACACAGATTTTCTTTCAGTGGTGTGGCAGTGTGTACAAAAAAGGGACTTTTAATATAATTGCATACCTTTTAGCATTATTTGAATTTTAAAGCTGATTACCTATAATATTGTATGAAAGTTTTAAAAGAGGGGAAACAAGAGTACACAGGTGGGACTAGCCTGCTTCTCTGTCTAAGGTATCTATAGTTAAGAATCCTTCTTCGAAAAGCAACGCCAGAGAGAATGATTGGGCTGGGGCAAGTTTAGAGATCATTCAGTTCAACCTTCTCCTTTTACAGGTAGAGAATTTGAGGCCACAAGAAAGGAAGAGTGACCTAGCAAGTTAATGTGGGGGCTGGGTCTAGAAGTCCAGTCAGTGACTCCCTGTTTACTTACATATCTAAAGAAAAGAGTAAATAGAGCATAGAGAACTAAAAAAAGAAGTTTGGAGTCAGACACATTGAGCTTAAATCTTGGCTCTTTGTTAAAAAAAAATTACAATTATTTCTCTTACTTGGAGCAATATTGACCAATTTTTGTTTAAGAACTCTGCTTGTTTTTGTGTGTTCACATCTCTTGCTCATTTTACTCTCACTTTATTGGGCTTTTTCTTTCTTCTTAGAAGTTTGTTATATATTAAGAATATAAGCCTTTTGTTTGTGCTGTAAGTTGTCAATCCTTTCCCTACTTTGTCATTTGTCTTTTTACTTATGGTTTGGTTTTCTGCCAGTCTCTACTAAAAATACAAAAATTAGCTGGGTGTGGTGGCAGGCAGCTGTAATCCCAGCTACTTGGGAGGCTGAGGCAGGAGAATTGCTTGAACCCTGGAGGCAGAGGTTGCAGGGAATCGAGATCACACCGTTGCACTCCAGCCTGGGTGACAAGAGTGAAACTGCATCTCAAAAATAAATAAATAAATAAAAATAAATTTTATTTTGTCAGATTTATTAACCTTACCCCTTATTGCATGTAGATTTTTAGCTTAGTTAGGAATTACTTCCCATTCCCCTTGGTTGTGCAGGAATTTACTCATATTTATTGCATTTTAAATCTCTAATGCATTCAAAATTTATTTCCTATGTGTGATGAGAGGAAAAGATCTAATTTTTATTTTTTTATATGGCTGTCTGGTTAACCAAACATTACGTATTAAAAAGTCCATCTTTTCTCCCTGGTTTGAAATACCACCTTTATTGTATGATAAATTTCCATATCCAATGGTTTTTTTGGTCTGTATCTCTCTTCATTATTTGCCTGTTATTTCTGAGTTTCATTTGATAACAGTGAAAACTAGGAGTATGTGATGCAGTAAAACCTTTTCGACCGAAAACCTATTATTAGTAGACAATTATTACATTATCTATAAACTATTATATAAATAGTTATTCAAGTTACTTATTTTGTTTAAATGAAGGAAATAAACTCACTTTTTTGCATGTAGTGAAAGGAATGTGAACCTAAGTAAAGAGAGACTTATAAAAGTACATTTTCTAAACTCTTTTTTGCTCAGAGCCTGAAGAGGTTTTGTAGAGAAGCCGCCTGATACATGGCGTCAGGCTTTGAGGTCAGCATCCTGCCCCTCAGTAGCTGTTTTGTTGTGGGCAAGTTCTTAATTTCCCAAGACTTCATTTCCTCGCATCTAAATTGGAGATAATAAAGTCTTTCAGGGATGTTGTGAGCATAGTTCTGAGTGCCATCACCCAGCATAGCATAGTGCCAGCACATAAACACTCAGTAAATGTCAGTTTGCTTTCCCTCCAGGGGAAGATGTGTCTATAATTTTTACTATGAAATTTTCTCCAACTAGTCATGAAAATAAGGATTAGCCTGTTTTTTACTCTGAAAAGCTGACTAAAAGGAGCAGATGAGAAATCAAGGTTATTTACTTTCCCATTCCCTGTAGTTATTGCTGCCTTTACTGGATACCAGCCTTCCTAGGCTGTTTTCAGAGTGAAACAAGGAAGGTGGAATGACAGCAACATGGAGATTGTTGACTTCTATGTGGCTCATGTAGGTCTAGAAGGAGGAGGAGGAATTCAGGACTAGGATTAAGAACAGAGATCTTGCTTTCCTCTTCCTGGTAGAGTATTGTTTGTATTGTTTTTAGCTTTCCAGTTCAAAGGGGGCATCTGGTTTATAATATTTTACTTTCGCTGGGCGCGGTGGCTCATGCCTGTAATCCCAGCACTTTGGGAGGCCAAGGTGGGCGGATCACCTGAGGTCGGGAGTTCGAGACCAGTCTGACCAACATGGTGAAACCCCATCTCTACTAAAAATACAAAAATAGCCGGGCGTGGTGGCACATGCTGTAATCCCAGCTACAAGGGAGGCTGAGGCAGAAGAATTGCTTGAACCCGGGAGGCGGAGGTCGCGGTGAGCCGAGGTCGTGCCATTGCACTCCAGCCTGGGCAACAAGAGCAAAACTCTGTCTCAAAAAAAAAAGGTTCTAAAATTTACAGAAAATCTCCTCTTTACCCTGAGAGCCCCTCCCTACCCTGAAGTTGGTAAGGGGAGATTATAATTCATTACAATTTATGTCTGTTCAGGATGAAATGGAGATGTGAGGGGTTTTTTTGGTGTTTTTTGTCAAAATCCAGTACAGGTTATTCATCTTTTAGAATCCCCACATCTAATTTTCACTCAGAGTCCTATTTAGGCTTTATTTGGCCTAAGAATTTTCATAATTATCTCATTTGTAGTAAGATTATAGTAAGTATAGATATAGTAAGTATAGATATACTTAAGGATATGTGTTTTAAAAACACTTAAAAATCATTTTGAGTTATTTTTATGAGTTATTGAAGCCCCACTTAGTATTCTAATTCATAATTTCATTCAATCCTTTTAAAATAAACTCATTGAAAATAGTTCCTGTAACTCATCATTCAATGTTAAGGATTGTTATTATGTGAAAACATCTTAAAAGGTACTACATGATATGATTCAGTTAGTTTTAATACAGCCCTGATTAGATTATATTAATGTGGCATTTGAGGAAGTGTTTTCAAATACATTTTTATTTAATTTTTGCAACAGCATTGTGATATGTCAGTATTGTTAACCATCATTTATAGTTGAAGAGATTAAGGCCCAAAGAAGCTAAATTTTAAGTGGCTCAGGGTTACACAGGTAACCAGAGTAATAGACTCTAAATTCTCGTTTCGAATCTAGTGTTCCTGGAACGATGCTATAGTTTAGATAAACACTTGTGTTAATTTTTCCACACTACAATTGCATCAAATTTTCCATTGAATGAATCTTATGCTTTATTTGCAATATTCCGTTTGTAACCTTTCAAACTTGCTTAGTTTTCATAATTAATTGATATGTGTAGCTAAGTAGTCCTTTGGTGTGGCCAAATGAGAACTATTTAAAAGGCATGAAAATTGCACTGTGAGTTAAGAGGGAACTTAGTGCTAAGGCCTGGTTTTATTTTGTAGGTAGCATTGCATGCTTGTGGAGTGGCAACAGACATGGTGATTGAGCACTGTATCAAAACACGGGCTTCCTTCGTCACATGCCCTTGCTGTTATGGTTTCATTCAGAACACCTCAAAGTTCAATTTTCCAAAAAGGTGAGAAATTCAGTGTTCTACATAAGACACCAACATGGGTATAAGCCAGGACACAAAACTTGTTTGATATAAAGTTGCAATGACTTAATTTTTGGCTCATTTCTTCTTTCCACAATGCCAAATATTGTTTATAAATTGTATAAGGAAGAGAAGAACTCCTTTATGTTTGTCCCTGATTTTTCCCCTGGATCCACTTTTTGCTGAAATTTAGAAGCAAGGCTATCCAGGAGACAGGCAACTAGAAGTCTATTGGCTTTAGCGCTTCTCTCTGTATTTCCAAATAAATTTAAAACTGTAACCGTACATAATGTCTATGAGAGGCAGTCAAGTATAGTAAAGTGTTTAGGACCTGGAAGTATAGTGCCTGGGGGAAAATACTAGCTCCTTATCATTTTATAAGGCAAATTACTTAAACTCTTTTTGCCTTAGTTTTCTTGTCTACAAAATGAGGGTTATGATAATAACTACCTCAAGGTTTTTGTGAAAATTTAATGATATGTGTAAAGCCTTTAGAAGTGGCAAGAATAAGTATTCAATAAATGTGAACTGTTGCTAATAATGGTAGTAATGTCACAGGATCCTTGGGGCGTCGCTTTGCCAGCTGGAACCTCTGTGGTTGGTGGAGTGTTTGCCTGAGTTTTGCTTGGGCCCACTGGGCTCATTCTGCTCACTCATCCTGGCAGGCTGCTCTTGGCTTGCACTACCAGCCCAGATCCCACACCTGCCAAGGGTGAGCCAGGTACAGAGTGGTGAGGGGTACATGAATGAGCAAGCACAGGGTCCGGCCACTTCACACAGCCAGGCATGCTGGTTGCTGTGGGGCAGGCATCTCCAGGCACCAGCATGGGTGCTGGCTCCCTCGAGGCTGCAGCTGGACCAGGTGTACTGCAAGCAGCTTCCACTCTGAGCACTAGGGAACGCAGTGGCAACCAGAAGCTTGGAAACGCCAGGAGCCGCAGAGCCCCTCAGAGGATGTCACAGCCCTGGCTCAGGGAGCTCCTATGACTGGGCTCCCTGAAGAGCCGCATCTCTTCTCTCCTCTCTTCTCTCCTTCTCATGCTTGCAACATGGCGAGTGGGTGTATTTCGGGGCAGGGGGGCATGTGAGCCCTGTTTGTGTTACAACTCTTAGTCTTGCCATTTGGCAGGTCCTGAGTTCTTGTCCCAAATCCAGGAAGAATGAGGTACACAGACAATTGGAGGATGAGCAAGGCAAAGAGGTGCTTTATTGAGCGACAGTACAGCTCTCAGGAGATACAAAGTGGGTAGCTCCTCTCCACAGACAGTCATCCCAATGTCTGCTCAGCTCTCAACCGAGAGGAGACCCACAGAGGGTAGCTTCTCTCCATAGGCAGGTCATCCCAATGTCTACTCAGCTCTCAGGTGGAAGGAGACCCGCAGTGGGTAGCTGCTCTCTGCAGGCAGGTCATCTCATCTCATCTCATCTCTGCAACCCTCAGCAGAGAAGAGATCCAGAGTGGGTAGCTTCTTTCCGCAGGCAGGTCATCCATTGTCTGCCTAAGTCTGGCAGAGTCCAGGGTTTTTATGGACTCCAGAGGGAAGGAAGTGCATGCTGATTGGTCCATGGGTAGCCACGGGTGGGCGTCGAAAAAGCACTCTAAGTTCTCACTTTGGTCCACGGAGCTGGCAGCCTGGACCCCAGGCTTCGGGCCCGTCCTGGGTTGATGGTGGGGCTTCACCAGAGATCTGCCCCTTTCTACCTAGGAGCCTGTCTGCCTCCTGTTGCCATCAACCTGCCATCCATGGTGCCCATGGCATCCAGGCTGTTTGTTCCAAGGGGTGCCTGCCGGCCCATATCAAGCTGCCCTCAGTCCCCCCTTGGTGTCCATCTCATGCTCGTCAGTGCCCAAAGTCCAGAGGGGGCTGAGGCAGGGGTGGGGGCTGGCATGTCAGCACCACCTTGAGTGCACACACACCTGGCCAGGTCACCACAGTGCCTGGGCTCAGCCTCAACTTTTGGTGGCCTTTACAGTATGTTACTACCACTTCCTGTCTTTTTCACACCTATGTAGATTTACTGACATTTGTCCTCCCTTGTCCTTTGAACTGATATCTTTGGAAAGTTTCTTTGTGACTAAGACCTATCTCAATCACCAAAAATACAGTTGGGAATTTATAAATAGCATACTGTTTCTACAGTACATGGAAAGAAGTACTCTTTTCAAACAAACTAATTGGCACTAATAAATTTAGTATCAAACGTGTAAGTCAATGTTTTTGAATGACTTCAGAGTGAAGGTTATAGCATTAATAAAAGACAATGTTTATGGAATGTATGTTTATCTTTATTAGCTGTGACAACAATGATTTCCTGATGTATTAATCATGCCTTTTTAAATTTTCTGATGTTTTACTATTTGCTGATCCTAGAGAGACTGTTCCTCCCAGGGCTAGCCAATTCCTAGAGATAGTAAAGGTCTTATCAACAAGCATACCTTGCATAAGTAAACCAACCAACCCAGAGCCCTTACTACTTTTATCAAGCTCTTATTACTTCCAGGCCACTATCCACCCGCCCTACTACCTTAGGGCCAGATATCAAACAAGTAGGACCAGCCCTATGCCTAAGTTCACTGAAATTATTCAAACTAGCCACTCCCAAGCCTGCTTATGTCACCTTTTTCTTCCCATGGAAACCTCTGCCTCCTGACCTGTACTGGTGTTTCCCCATGTGGCTCTTCATCACATGGCATGTGAGTAATATGCCTTCTTCTTGGGGAACTGTGAGTAATAAAGTATCTTTTCAATGGCAGTCCTCTCCTGATCTGTTGGCTGTGCCACATCTGAATAACAGTAAAACCCACATGTTAAAACACCTGAATCTTAGTGTTCCCATGAGGGATAGAGACAAAAAATGTACTTCTCTAACAGTGTAAACAATCTGTGGAATAGATTTCTTAAAATTAATAACATATTGATGATATGCTTTTCTGTCTTTTTATAAAAACATTTCAAACTGGCATAGTTTTTACTTCACCATAGCATTTTATGCTTTTTACATACAAAGCATATTTTTATATAATTTAGTTTCTTCAAGATTATCTTACTCTTAATATTTAGAATGATGACTAATTCCTTTTTTTTCTGTTTCAGTGAACAATTCAAGAAAACTTTATCATACAAGGTAACCTTAAAAAGATCTAGATGTCATCCTAATACACTTTTTATCCTTTATATTTTTCCCTCTCATATTTCTAGTGGAGTAAATAATCTATAGTTATAATTGAATAACTCACGAATGTCTAACATGGGTTTCTTTTTCTCTCTTTTGCAAATCCAGATTAGCTCTTCAAGTAGGTAACAAGATTTGTGAAGGGTCTGAGATTTTAACTCTACTTGCAGTCTAACAACAAGTTAGCCTGCCCAGTGGATGCTGGCAGAAGATATGAGACCCCTAAGTCAGAGACAAAAGACAGTTTGTTGCTCATGGCAATAGTGGTAGCCACAATACCATTGTTTCACACTGACTCTCTACGGCCCAATTCCCACAGGGCAGAAGCAAATGGGCCAAGTACCACCTGCCCTTTTGTTCCAGAGGGAGAAACTATATATTTTCCAAGGCTATTTACTCTGCAAACGTGCTTGAAAAGATAATCTATAACAGAGGAAAATTCTTTTGTAAAAGGTCAGATAGTAACTATTTTAGGCTATGCTGGCCACAACAAATCTCCAAGTATTCATCTCAATGTCCTTGACATTCTTTTTGTTTTTGTTGTTGGTTTACAACTCTTTAAAAATATAAAAACTTTCTTAACTCACAAGCCACACAAAAACTGGTCATAGGCTAGACTTGGCCTGTGGGCCAAACCTTGCTGACCACTGGTCTGGAACAAAGACAGTCAGTGTCTCTGCTCGTAAAACATGAAGAAACACAAGAGACCCACAGAGAATTGTCTTCCAAAAGTAGTCAGAACATATATAGTTTTTAGTCACCAATCTGATCAAAACAGTTTCTAGCTTCCTAAACATCACCACTATCCAATTAACTGGTCAATAGCATGATATAATACAATTTAAGAAATGATAATATTTGAGAAAAATATATAAATAATTCCATTAGAAGTTGACAAATTCATTTGGATTCTTAGTTAATGCCACTTTTTGCACAGACTCACTAAAAACATAGTCTCATTTTATATACCAGCCCCTATATTTTAGAACTTTTACTTTCTCTTCCATCCAACAGTTGAAATATACTGAGGTATAGTGACCTAAAAATGTTCATTGTTACCACATCAGCAGCTGTATCTCCTTCCTTCCTGCTTTCTAACTCAAATGCCCGCTTCCAGCTCTGTCTCTTACCACCTTATGTGCTACTCACACCTTCCCCTCTTCCTACCAACCCCGCACCCTGTACAAATATGCACAGATAGGGAGAGGGGAGAACTTTTAGTGTTCATGCTTTCAGCCAAAATCACAACATTGCTGGCCTTCACCTACTAGATTAAAAGCTTACATATTTTAGGAAACCGTATGATTTTGTAAGAAACATTAGGACCCAAGAAACTTTATTTGCATAACATTCAAAACATCTCACCTTTCTTTCACGAGGCTATGCCAATAAAGTAGAAAATAAATTGGGAAAACAGCCCAGGTGCAGTGGCTCACGCCTGTAAACCCAGCACTTTGGGAGGCCAAGGCAGGCGGATCACTTGAGAACAGAATTCAAGACCAGACTGACCAACATGGTGAAACCCCGTTTCTACTAAAAATACAAAAATCAGTCGGGTGTGGTGACACACACCTGTAATCTCAACTACTCAGGAGGCTGAGGCACGAGAATTGGTTGAGATCAGGAGGCAGAGGTTGCAGTGAGCTGAGATTGTGCCATTGCATTCCCACTCCAGCCCGGGTGAGAGAGTGATACTCTGTCTCAAGAAAAGAGAGAGAGAGAGGAGAGAAGAAAGAGAGGACAATAAAAGAAAGGAAAAGGAAAGAAAAGAAAAAAGAACTTGGGAAAACAAAAACTAGACCCCTGTTTCTGATCCCTCCTTTGAGTGATGCTAGTTAAACCAAACAATGAAAGGATGTATGGAAAAAATCAAGGGTGGTGAAGAGATAGGCTGCCCATGGTCTCCTGGCTAGAAAAGAATGTAAAATTTCTACAGTAGGGACAGGGCACACAGAGTCTTTCAGAAAGCAGAAACTCCCCAGTACACCAGTCATAACCTTTATCTACTCTTTCTCCAACACCCACAAAAGCTGCTTGGCCTTTTGAAGGCCTCAGAACTTTGTGCCAAAGTATCTTGAGACTCACTTTGGAAGTGTTTTTCTCTACAGTTCAATTTAGACAGCAACCTTTACTGAGTAGCTACCATGTGCCTTGCCCTTTCAGAACTTGATTTTGACCAAAGAGAACATACACACAAATAATTCCAATAAAATATGGTGAGACTTATCAGTACAAGAGAACTGAATCTTATCTGAGATTGCGATTGCCTTGACATTACCATTATATAAAATGAATCTTAATTTACAAACACCATGAGGACAAAGTGCACACTGTTTCTTCAAGTCATGTAATTCTAAATTATCCTTCTCTCCTTTCGTTGATGCCTGTTAGTTTGTGGCGAGTTAAAGTTATTAATTGAAACCATTTTATTAGTTTTTCACCCATTGTCATGAAACTTTATAGTGAGCATTAAAATGTTTTTTTAAAAGCATACAAGTTGAGACAAAGATATCCCTTTTAAAAAACCAACATTGCCACAATCATTTCACTTATTAAAAATGGAGGCTTCCATTTTTAATGTACAGAATACTAAAGGAACAAATGATGAATCTGAGTTTAACCTGTTTGCTAAGCTGACAGGTGAGATTATGTACACACTTAGAAACAACAGCTGTTCTGAATGAACAGTTGTCGTGGGATCATTGCTTCATTTTGACTCTGCCTAATCACTCACTTTTGACTATATGCAGATTTAAGAGTACTGTGCAAAATCATCAACTCTGCTTTTAAAGCCTTCTTTTCTTTTTCATTAATGCACTCTTTTCTAAGATTGTTAAGCAGAAGTAATAGTCAGGTCCTTACCTCAGGCCGTCTTTACAGTTTGTTTTAAAGCAGAAAGGGATACACTTCCTGCAGCCTTTTGGAGTGAGAGAAAGAAATCAGGCTTCTCTCCTCTAAAAGGACTAAGTGAAGGTAAGAGTCAGGAAAAGCCAAGAACTAGCTACCACCCTGCTGGATATCCCAGAAAACTACAGAAGCCACACAGTGATCTGCATTGCTTCCTTTTCCTCTGATAGAATGAAAAGCCACTTAGCAGGCCAGGCGCGGTACCTCATGCCTGTAATCCCAGCACTTTGGGAGGCCAAGGCGGGCAGATCACAAGGTCAGGAGTTCGAAACCAGCCTGGCCAACATGGTGAAACCCTGTCTCTACTAAAAAAAATAAATAAATACAAAAATTAGCCAGCATGGTGGCGTGCGCCTGTAGTGCCAGCTACTCAGGAGGCTGGGGCAGGAGTATTGCTTGAATCCAGGAGGCGGAGGTTGCAGTGAGCCGAGATTGCGCCACTGCACTCGAGCCTGGGCAACAGAGCAAAACTCCGTCTCAAAAAAAAAAAGAAAGAAAGAAAGAAAAGAAAAGCCACTTAGCAAGACTGCCTGGAACCACATTCCAGAGTTTCAAATACATTTTATAAAAGAAAAATATAAGTGAATTTTTGGTCTTTTAATTTAACACATTATAATAGCAAAATGTAACCATATTTTTATATTTCAGCTAAAAGCAACTGGGCAAAATGACCCTGAGAATTTTCTGTGCATCTGTTCGTAAGAACTACATCTGGGCCAGCTGGGCATGGTGGCTCACACCTGTTAATCACAGGACTTTGGAAGGCTGAGGTGGGCGGATCACCTGAGGCCAGGAGTTCGAGACCAGCCTGGCCAACATGGTGAAACCCCGTTTCTACTGAAAAAAAAAAAAAATACAAAAATACAAAAAATTAGCCAAATGTGGTGGCATGTGTCTATAGTCCCAACTACACGGAGGCTGAGGCATGAGAATCACTGGGAGTCTGGGAGATGAAGGTTGCAGTGAGCCAAGATTGCGCCACTGCACTCCAGCCTAGGAGACGGCGAGACTGTCTCAAAACAAAACAAAAAAATACAGTGTACTTGAAGGGAAGAAATTATTAAGTACCATCTTCTGAAAGTTTACTTTTTTCAAAAGTACTATTTGTGCAGTACTTTATTCGATTAAACAATGTTGAACTCCAGAAAAATGAGGTAGTTTTTTTGGTGGTTGTTTTTATAACTTTGAAGCAGAAGATAAAAATAAACCCACATTCTATTGCTTTTTCTTTTAGGAACACATGATTCTGTGCAGATTTGCAGACCAGACAGCTGTCCAGCTCCCACCCCAACGAAGGCTCATAGGTATGTGTTTTCACAGAGCAGCTGTTGAGTGTATTATGCACAATATGACTGGGAATGATTGGACCAAGTCTATATGGGAAAAATTTAGCAACATGTCTGTTTTTCAATGAGAAACTGAATATGTTCTTCCCAAAAAAACTTAATTCATATTGAAAAGGGTATTGTAACTATAACATTTTATCCTATTTTGGTTAACTTTAGTACTTTTAAATGTATTTTGAACGTTTGTACATTGAGTAGAATTCTTACATTAAATCTCTTACTGTTATGAACAAACTGCAAGATCTATCAAAAGCCATAAAAGAAAATAATAAAGATTAAAAAGTCAACTATGTATACCAAAATTGATACATTATAAAATGTATACACAGGGATGATAATGTTTTCTTTCTCAGGAAAAAGGATACTTGTGTATTATTTATCACAGATGAATTTGTTTGACAATATTAAATATTACCTAAGTTGGGAGACCACAGAAACATTTCAAGTTTAATAAGTAATTGATTTATTGAAGACTTCACTTTAGAAAAAGAAATCACATTTAAAAGAATAACAGCAGTTAATAGTTATACATTTAAGCACTGAGCTAAATGCTCTTGACTGTTATCTTGGTAAATTCTTACAGATATACATATGGGGTAGGTACTATTATTTACATTTTAATGATAAGAAAACTGAGACAAAAGCTTGCCTGGGGTCCTTCATCTGGTAGATGATGGAGCTAAACTATGAACCCAAATTATTTGATTCTGGACATGAAGTTCTTGTCCACCTTAGTTACTGCTTCCCAGCATACTGGTGTCATATCAGGGTTTAAGATAAGTGGGTTCAGTCAAAACTAATCTTAAAATTATTCAGAGAAGCCCAACATTGGACACCATCATATTTTTTCTCTAAATTTACAATGTAGCCCCTTTTCCTTCATGATATACTAGAAAACAGATTGTTGTTTCTTTGGCTGAGCACCAGATGAAGCTGTTAGCTTACATTCAGAGACCAAGTTGTATGAGAAATCCTTATCTTTAAACTCGAAAATCAAAGGCAGCATAGCAAGATGCTCACACTTGGAGACCTGAGACCTGAGACTCAAGGAGTAAGTGATTCCTTGTCTTTCTCACTCTCTGCAGCCTAAACATTTGGAAAGAACTCATTCTCTCCTGCCTGCAACCTCTTTGTCTTTCAATGCCTTTCTTTCTTGCTCCTCCTTTTCCCATCTCCAACACTCTGAATTAATCAAATACACATTTGATGAGACTCCACTCACTAGACCCATGTCTTAGTCTGTTTTGCACTGCTATAACACAATACCATAGACTGGGTAATTCATAATGAACAAATTTGTATTTGGCTCACATTTCTGGAGGCTAGGAAGTCCAAGATCAAGGGGCTGGCATCTGGTGAGGGTCTTCTTCCTGCATCATAACATGATGAAAGGCATCACATGGCAAGAGAAAGAGCAAGAGAAGGCTGAACTTGTCCTTTTATAAGGAACCCACACTCTAGATAATGAACACACTACCATGATAATGGTATTAATTCATTCACTCCACCCTCTTGGCCTAATCACCTCACATTAGGCCCCACTTCCTAACACTGTTGCATTGCGGATTCAGTTTCCAACACATGCTTTCTGGAGGACACATTCAAATGATAGCAATCCAATGAAGACATAATTAGTATGGTGGATGGATGGGTACATGGTAGATGTGTGTTTTAGGTATCAAACTAAAGGGGAGTAGCTGGCAGGGAAGTTGCTAGAGTGGCAGGGGGAGCATTTGGCAATGGGAAGAACGGGGAATCACAGTGAGAGAAAGCTGTCACGTCTACATCCTGCTTTACACAGGCCATTCCTGTGTTCTGTGAACATTTTTAGGAAACTCCCCAGGCCCACAAAGGTAGACTACCAGCGGCTAAATTTCAGTTGTAGAGACACTTCAACATGTGAAAACATGAAATTCTTCTACATAATGGAAAAGGAAAAATTAACTGGACTGGGATCAAAGCCAAGGGTAAATAAGCTGCAATGTAAACCCTGGGTGGGTACTTAAGGAATGTAGAGCATCCCATTCTGACAGAGAATGTTTCATTTTAAACTAAAAAGTAGATGGGAGAAACATTTACAGATGTCTTAAAGGAAAGACAATATTTTAAGGGGAAAAAAAGAATGTCAGCCATAAGGCTGTTAATGAAGAAGGGATGATTTTGCCTAAATGGAATTCTAGATATCTCTTTTTATATCATTTCTAACACAGTTTATTCTTTGTGGGATGGGCCCTTTTAAGGAAAATGTACAAAATAAACATTTTAAATGTGAGTCTCTCATTGCTAATTCTTACCTACTGATTTCACCTTCCACTGTTTTTTTCTGAGGATTCTGTTGTTCATAGAACTTTTCTATTTTGGTGATCTGTCTTCATTTCTGAAGTTGTTTTAGTTTATCAGTTTCCACTGTCATTCAATGTTTAGGCATTATTATAGTTGTTTAGGAAAAATATAATGAAGTTCTGCATAGTCAGTGATCTTTTTCCAGGAGGATGAGGAAGCTTATATATTGAATTTAGAGCAATTGAAAGTATAAAAGTAAATCATGGCTTTGAATATATTCAGCTCCAAATCATTTTTCCCAAGCTACTTTTAAAGTTTGTGTTTGCCAAAGGAAAACAAATTAACTGCTTTTCTTGCCAGTCAGGTTTCCCTTTTTGTCTTCCAAAGATTGTAAATGAAATGCAATACCACTATTTTATAGAGGTTTAGGAGATCAGAAAATTAAGAGTATACTACACTCAACATTACATTTCCACCTGAAATAAAAGGCATGTAATTTAGAATTTTCTCAAATATTTTTTATTTCTCACTTCCTCATAGCCCTAAAAAACTTCAGCTGGAAAAGTTAATGTCTTTCAGACACCACTTAAATCAGCATGTTATTTTAAATATTCTTAAAAACAAATTTTTTGTCCACAACATTACAGATAATGTAGTTTTACAGGGAAAGCAGAGAAAAAGTCTTTAAATGTATTTTTAACCAAAGTAGGAAATACCGTCTGAGGCTCTAATTTGAGATTTGCTTATAAATATATCTGAAAAGGTTAACATTCTTTAAATTATTAGCAGAGGCAAATATATGAAGTGCCATGTTTTTGTCACCATCATCTTTCCACATTGATCAAGGATTAAATTGAAAGAAACTAAACAAGACTTAGGGGTACAAAGCATGCTCCATAGTACTTGCAGATTTTGTCACTGTATAGATTCCCTTAAACAAACTGAAATTGTCCTGCTAGTGAAAGGGTGTCTCATGATACCATTTGACTGTATTTCAGGAAAACAGTGCATGTGCTTGGTGGATCTGGATCGAGCAAGAGCTGCAGAAGAATGTGGATACTCCGTTCAAGTGATATCCATGGAGCCAGAGAACTGCTCTCCCAAAAATAACATGATTGTGGGAGTCCCCATTTAAAATGAGATATTCACATTTGATATTTTGCCATCCGTCTTCATGTTGGATGCCCAGTGGCATTCAGGAGGTTCTTGGCATAACTAGGAAACAGCATTAGCCATCTTGAACCTATTGTGCTCAGGAGGGAAAGCAACAGGGAAATCTTGGAAGTAAAGGCTCCCTGCAAAGCATCACAAATGCTCTTACAATGTGTGATTAAAGGACTGCTGGTTTTCATAGTGAGAATCCCCTGAAGTCTCAGCTGCCAAAAGAATAATACTAGTGGAGGTTCCATCACAGGAATAACAATTTCCTTCTCACTTCACAAGCTCCTCTGATCTTGCCAATGTGATGTTTAATTCAAAACAGCGCACTTACAGCCTTTATTTTATACTTATTTAGATATTCACATGGGGACTGAAAGTAGACTCAGTGGAGTTTTTTGTTTTTTATATTTTTAGCAATTGTACTTTTTCTATCACTTTAAAAAAATCTAGTCAGGTAATTATAGTATAGTTATTTTTAAGCTGGGGTTAGTTGAACTTGTATAGCATTTAATATACTCCTTTTAAATATATTTCTGCCAGGCATGGTGGCTCATGCCTATAATCCTAGCACTTTGAGAGGCCAAGGTGAGAGGATCATTTGAGCCCAGGATATTGAGACCAGCCTGCGCTACAAAAAAATCCAAAAAATGAGGTGGGAGGATCACTTGAGCCCAGGAAGTCAAGGCTGCAGTGAGCCTTGATAGCACCACTGCACTCCTGCCTGGGTGACAAAGCGAGACCTAGATTCAAAATAAATCAGTGAATGAATTAATAAACAAATAAATAAATAAATAAATTTCCCATCAATTACCACATGAGATCGTCACTGGTTCAAATTATTAAATAATTGCCATAAATTTCCTATTATGGGAATGTGGAATTTGGACATACATTTTAACAATAAGTACATTGATTAATACATTTAAGTTTATAAGTAATTATTGAGGATCCAGTATTTTCAAGACCTTGGCCTAGATTCTTTTCAATTCAAAGATGAGTTGCAAAAGACATAATGTTTTGCCTGTGGAAGTAAATCATCTAGAAGAAAAAGATTAAAGAATTAGTTAAGCTTTTTTTTTTTTTTTTTTTTTTTTTTGAGACAGAGTTTCGCTCTTGTTGCCCAGGCTGGAATTCAATGGCTCGATCTTGGCTCACCACAACCTCTCTATTCTCCTGCCTCAGCCTCCCGAGTAGCTAGGATTATAGGCACCTGCCGCCACGCCCAGCTAATTTTGTTTGTAATTTTAGTAGAGATGGGGTTTCTCCATGTTGGCCAGGCTGGTCTCGAACTCCTGACCTCAGGTGATCTACCCGCCTCAGCCTCCCAAAGTGCTGAGATTACAGGTGTGAGCCACCTCACCTGGCCATGTTCTTTATGGAATACTACAATGTGTTGTCACAGGATTTGTTATTCAGATGTCAATCATTTTTATTGATATATTTCTGGGTAAAACTTAGTGGTGTGAGGAGTGCAGAATATGGAAGCTTACCGAAATTCTTTTTCTGCCAGCCAACATTTTAAAAGACAAATGATGCATCCTTTCTCAATGCTGCTAATTCTTTAAATTTTACATGTCCCAATTTATTCCATTTGAGATTTATTTTAATGTTTTCAACCCCTGTGTAACATGTATCATGAGGAGAAAGCACTATCATTGATCATCACTATGGATTAAAATATAGGAATATTTTACAGGGCAGTATGGGTGGGGGTGGGAGACATATTGGAATCATGTTTTCTGGGATAAAATTTTTAAAAAATTAATCATTAGCCCTGAGTATTTTAGTCATTTGTGTTGTTATCTAAAACAACATGCTCTTTTATTCTGGACTTTCTTATTTTAATTGAGGTTTAATTTATATACAATACAATAACAGATTTTTAAGTATTCATTTGAGATGTTTTGACAACTGTATATACACATGCAACCATCACTGAAATCAGATATAGAATATTCCCCTTAAATATTGTCAGGTAAACACACTGAGAATATTTTTTCCAGTCTGTGGCTTACCTACTTATTTTCATAATGAATGTTTTAATTGTGATGAAGATTTAATTTACCCTTTTACTTTAATGATTAATATTTTCTGTGTCCTTTCTAATAAATTTTACCAACTCTGAGGTTATAAGATTTCTCCTAAGATTTTTTTTGTAGAAACTTTATGGTCCTAGCTTATTACATTTAGGTCTATGATCGATCTCAAATCAAACTCACATATAAAGGTAGGTAGGTTTTGAGGAATATATAGTTGTTTCAGCATCATTAAATAAAAATCCCTTCCTCTCTTCATTGAACTGCCTTGGCACCTCAGTTGAAAGTCAGTTGATCTATATGTATGGTTCTATTTCTGAATTCTCTAGTCTTTTCCATTAATCTGTTTGTTTTGATTGCTGTAGCTTTTATAGTAAATCGGGAAATCAGGTAGTTTGTCTCCCAATTTTATTTTTCATTCTCTAGATTATTTTGGCTCTCTGGATCCATTGTAACCCCAGATAAATCGTAGAATTGACTTATCAATTTCTTTTTAAAATTTTACCAAAAAAGCTTGCTGGGATTTTTGGTATTGCCTGTTCTCTTTAGATCAATTTGAGGAAAATGAATGTCTTAACAAGACTGAATCTTATAATCTATGAAGATATCTTGGCATGTGTTTAGGTCTCCTTTAATTACTCAGAAACATTTTGTAATTTTCTGTGTAGATTATTTGTTTTATTTATTATGATTTTATTTTTTTAATGTTATTACCCTGAGCTTTTTACATGGTGTTCCCTGTACTTAGAATAACCTCCTTTTACCCCTCCCACTAGCTTAATGTCATTCATCCTTCTGCTCTGAGACTTGACCTCCCTGGAATTAGGTATCTGTTATAAAATGTTTACCATCCAGAGTAGTCTTCTCAGTCCTCCCGAGGTGACTCAAGGTACACTCCCCCCACCACCACCACCAAAAACAAAAAGCCTATCTGATGAGTATGGAGAACAAAAATAGAAAGGGGAGCAGGGCGTGGTAGCTCATGCCTGTAATCTCAGCACTTTGGGATGCCGAGGCAGGTGGGTCACTTGAGGTCAGGAGTTTGAGACTAGCCTGACCAACGTGGTGAAACCCTGTCTCTACTAAAAATACAAAAATAAGCCTGGTGGTGGTAGCATATGCCTGTAATCCCAGCTACTAGGGAGGCTAAGGCAGAAGAATCGCTTGAGCCTGGGAGGCGGAGGTTGTGGTGAACTGAGATTGTGCCACTGCACTCCAGTCTGGGTGACAGAGTGAGACCCTGTCTCAAAAAAAGAAAAATAGAAAGGGGACCCCATTGCTCTCCCACCCTTGTTCTTGGCATGGCATTCTCCAGCTGTGATGTCTGCGGCTAGTAAGAGATATGGGTATTGTGATTGCTCTTCGGGCATTATTTTTCTATGTAAATCCTTGCCAATGCTTCTTCCCAGCCAGGGCAAATAAAAAGAGTTGGATGCAGGGAGCAGGAAGATTGTTGCAATGATAAAAGCCCAACAAGTGACCTGATCTTACCCTCACCTTTGTCCATCAAATGCAAGGCTACTGCTCACTGATCTATCTCTCCCAAGGTTGTAATAATATTAGAAACCACAGCTCATCTTTCATTGACTTTTGAGCCTGACTCAGAAACAGGAGTATAATTATTAATGGCTAAACTATCTTATCTTGGGAGAAAAATTTCAGTCATATTAGATATCAAAACATTTTCAGGGCACACATGCAAGATAATATGTAAATAACACCAATTAAACATTTAGTTTCATTCTATAGATTTTGGCTACAGGAGTTACCCATTCCATGGTTCAAGAAAATTGCTATTAATAGAGCTTTCACATACTGAAACCTGTTTTTCTACTGACTTTCATAATGAAATTAGAGATAAAGTGATATAATGAAATTATAATAAAGTGATACGTTTTGAAATTATAATTTTTTAAAAGAATACAAAAGTAGTTTGGAGTTCTTTAATACTTTTTTTTTTCTTTTTGAGACAGGGTCTCACTCTGTTACCCAGGTGAACACGGCTCACTGCAGCCTCCACCTCCCTGAGCTCAAGTGATCCTCCTACCTCAGCCTCCAGAGTAGCAGGGACTACAGGCACATGCCACCACGTCCAGCTAATTTTTGTATTTTTTTGTAGAGATGATGTTTCATCATGTTGCCCAGGCTGGTTTCAAACACCTGGGCTCAACCAGTCCGCCCACCTCAGCCTCTCAATGTGCTGGGATTACAGGTGTGAGCCACCATAACTGGCCAAATACACATTTTTAATTACAAAGAAATACATATTTGTTGTAGAAAAGAAGATGTGGCTAAACAAAAAGAAGAAAATTCTTAAATTCACGGTGTTAATACTTTGTTGTATGCCTCCTAGACTTTTTTTTTGTGATAGACACACACATTTGTTTTTATTCATTTTTCATTTTATAGAGATAGGGGTCTCACCATGTTGCCCACACTGGTCTTGAACTCCTGGGCTCAGGCAATCCTCCCACCTTGGCCTCCCAAAGTGCCAGGATTACAGGCATTAGCCACCCCACCTGGCCCACCCAGATTTATTTAACAAACATTCATACAGTACTTAATATTTGCTAGGCACTATTCTAAACCCTTTACAAATAACTCATTTAGTCTTTTAAGTCATTTTTTCCTCATAGTGACCCTATGAGCTAGATACCGTTAGTAATCCTGTTTTACAGGAACTGAGGCTAAGTTTACACAATAAATGCAGACCTGGATTTGAACTCAGCCAGTAACTGGTAGAACTAATATTCAAATTCAGGCTCTTTAGCCATCCTATCAGGATTGGCTGGGATAAACTATGATAACAAAATCTCTGTGTTTTTATCCAAGAAGGATGTATTTTTCATTCATAGCACATATCTGTCCAAATTGCTATGACTACTTCACATTATCATCATACCATGACTTAGCCTGACTGGTTAGCCTCTACTGGGAACGTAGCTGGTCTCCTGGCAAGGGAAAAATTGGCATGGCAAACTACCAGCTAGTTATTGAAGATTCAGCTCAGATGTGATACACATTACTTCCCTTATTTTGTTGGCTAAAGTGAGATATATAGTGCCTCCTGATATTAATAGGGTGGGAATATATAGCTTTATGTAATAATATAACATGCCACCCACAATATAGTTGAAGGAAGAAAGGGAAGGAGAGGATGAGGGGAAAAGACAAAAGTAAAAGACCATCGTATATTCCAGTTTGGAAATAGAGTTCTTACATGCCATTGACTTGGTGTAGGGCATTCTCTCTAATCCATCAAAGAGAAGGAAGGCATGTGCTATAGGCATTTCCGGCTATGGTTTTCCCCACCGTATCAGCAGAAGATATGTTCCAAGATCTCTAATAGATGCCTGAATCCTTGAATGGTACTGAACCCTATATATACTGTGTTTCAGTCTGATAACCAAGATGGCTACTAAGTGGCGTGGTTAGCTTATATAGTGTGGATACGCTGGACAAAGGGGTGATTCAAGTCTTGGGCTGGATGGAATGGTACAGCACAAGATTTCATCACTCAGAAGCATGAAATTTAAAACTTATGAATTATTTATTTCTGGAATTTTCCAATTAATATTTTCAAACCACAGGTAACTGAAATGGTGGAAAGTGAAACCATGATTGAGGGAATTAACTGTATTGTTTTGTGAACTTTCACACTTACCTTTAGAAGGTTGGAGAAACATTAAATGGAGTTTCAAATTTGCAAAGTCCATTTCTGACTCATATATTAAAGTATTTGACCTATAGTACCAAATATTCCATTAAGAAGGTACAAGTTTACACTCCTACGAGGAATATATGAGTGTTTATTTCCCTACACCCTTCATCGATACAGGCATTATCAGATATCTCTTTAAATATTGGCCAATTTAGTGGGCAAAGAATGCTATCTTGTATAAAAGTAGATGATTGCATACTTTTTCATATGTTTTTGCACAATTTATAATCTGAGTTTTCTAGGCAATTATTAATTTATTTATTTAATCAATACATTTATTGAACTTTGAGCCTAGGCATTGCATTTATGTTTCTTACTCATTTTTTACCTGGTACTTTCATCTTTCACATAAATTAGTAAAAGTTTACATGTTGATTAAAGACTTTTTATTACATTATCTTTTTCTGAGTTGGCCTTTATGGAGGAAGGTGTTGTTTTGTTTTAGTTTGCTATTGTAAAGTTTAAAATATATGTCACTTTCTTGTGGTTTCTCAGAAAAAATTCCCCCCCAATTAAAAAATATCTGTATTTTTTAAATTCTAATTCTTTAATAGTTTTAGTTGTTACATTTAAATCTTTAAACAACCAATAATTTCTTCTGGTTGGTAGTTTGAGGTGGAAATCTAATATTCCTTTTGATGTTAGTTACTTTTCAAAATACCATTGTAAAAAAGCCAGATTTGTATCAGATTGATTTGAAGTGCCTTTATTATGTATTAAGTACACCAGGGAAACTTTCTTCACTTGCATTCTGTTCTTTTATTATTATTAATATTTTAATACTTTAAGTTCTAGGATACATGTGCAGAAGTGCAGGTTACATAGGTATACATATGCCATGATGGTTTGCTGCACCTATCAACCTGTCATCTACATTAGGTATTTTTCCTAAGGCTATCCCTCCTCTCGCCCCCAACCACCGAACAGGCCCTGGTGTATGATGTTCCCCTCCCATGTCCATGTGTTCTCATTGTTCAACTTCCACTTATGAGTGAGAACATGCCGTGTTTGGTTTTCTGTTCCTGTGTTAGTTTGCTGAGAATGATGGTCTCCAGCTTCACCCATGTCCCTGCAAAGGACATGAACTCATTCTTTTTTATGGTTGCATAGTATTCCATGGTGTATATATGTCCAATTTCTTTATCCAGTCTATCATTGATGGACTTTTGGGTTGGTTCCAAGTCTTTGCTATTGTGAATAGTGCTGCAATAAACATACATGTGCATGTGTCTTTATAGCAGAATGATTTATAATCCTTTGGGTATATACCCAGTAATGGGATTGCTGGGTCAAATTGTATTTCTGGTTCTAGATCCTTGAGGAATTTGTGGTCCACAATGGTTGAACTAATTTACAATCCCAACAACAGTGTAAAAGTGTTCCTATTTCTCCACATCCTCTCCAGCATCTGTTGTTTCCTGACATTTTAATGATCACCATTCTAACTGGCAAGAGATGGTATCTCATTGTGGTTTTGATTTGCATTTCTCTAATGACCAGTGATGATGAGCTTTTTTTCCATATGTGTGTTGGCCACATAAATGTCTTCTTTTGAGAAGTGTCTGTTCATATTGTTCGCCCACTTTTTGATGAGGTTATTTTTTTCTTGTAACTTTAAGTTCCTTGTAGATTCTGGTTGTTAGCCCTTTGTCAGATGGATAGATTGCAAAAATTTTCTCCCATTCTATAGGTAGCCTGTTCACTCTGACGATAGTATCTTTTGCTGTACAGAAGCTCTTTAGTTTATTTAGATCCCATTTGTCAATTTTGGCTTTTGTTGGCATTGGTGTTAGTGTTTTAGTCATGAAGTCTTTGCCCATGCCTATGTCGTAAATGGTATTGCCTAGGTTTTCTTCTAGGGTTTTTATGGTTTTAGGTCTTACATTTAAATCTTTAATCCATCTTGAGTTAATTTTTGTATAAGGTGTAAGGAAGGGGTCCAGTTTCAGTTTTCTGTATATGGCTAGCCAGTTTTCCCAACAACATTTATTAAATAGGGAATTATTTTCCTATTGCTTGCTTTTGTTAGGTTTGTCAAAGATAAGATTGTTGTAGATGTGTAATGTTATGTCTGAGGCCTCTGTTCTGTTCCATTGGTCTATATATCCATTTTGATACCAGTACCGTGCTGTTTTGGTTACTGTAAGCTTGTAGTATACTTTGAAGTCAGGTAGCATGATGCCTCCAGCTTTGTTCTTTCTGCTTAGGATTATCTTGGCTATATAGACTCTTTTTTGGTTCCATATGAAATTTAAAGTGGTTTTTTCTAATTCTGTGAAGAAAGTCAATGGTAGCTTGATGTTGATAGCACTGAATCTATAAATACTTTGGGCAGTATGGCCATTTTCACAATATTGATTCTTCCTATCCATGAGCATGGAATGTTTTTCCATTTGTTTGTGTCTTCTCTTATTTCCTTGAGCAGTGGTTTGTAGTTCTCCTTGAAGAGGTCCTTCACATCCCTTGTAAGTTGTATTCCTAGGTATTTTATTCTCTTAGTAGCAATTGTGAGTGGGTGTTCACTCATGATTTGGTTCTCTGTCCATTATTGGTGTATAGGAATGCTTGTGACTTTTGCACATTGATTTTGTATCCTACTACTTTGCTGAAGTTGCTTATCTACTTAAGGAGTTTTGGGGCTAAGATGATGGGATTTTCTAAATATACAATGATGTCATCTGCAAATAGAGACAATTTGACTTCCTCTCTTCCTATTTGAATACATTTCTTTCTCTTGCCTGATTTCCCTGGCCAGAACTTCCAATATTATGTTGAATAGGAATGGTGAGAGAGGACATCCTTGTCTTGTTCCAGTTTTCGAAGGGAATGCTTCCAGCTTTTGCCTATTCAGTATTATATTGGCTGTGAGTTTGCCATAAATAGCTCTTGCTGTTTTGATATATTCCATCAATACCTAGTTTATTGAGTGTCCTTAGCCTGAAGGGGTGTTGTTTTATTGAAGGGCTTTTCTGCATCTATTGAGATAATCATGTGGTTTTTGTCATTGGTTCTGTTTATGTGATGGATTACATTTATTGATTTGGGTATGTTGAACCAGCCTTGCATCCCAGGGAGGGAGCCGACTTAATCGTGGTGGGTAAGCTTTTTAATGTGCTGCTGGATTCGGTGTGCCAGTATTTTATTGAGGATTTTCACATCAATGTTCATTGAGGATATTGGCCTGAAATATTCTTTTTTTGTTGTGTCTCTGCCAGGCTTTGGTATCAGGATGATGCTGGCCTCATAAAATAAGTTAGGGAGGAGTCCCTCTTTTTCTATTGTTGGAGTAGTTTCAGAAGGAATGGTACCAGCTCCTTTGTACCTCTGTTAGAATTCAGCTGTGAATCTGCCTGGACCTGGGCTTTTTTTGGTTGGTAGGCTATTTATTACTGCCTCAATTTCAGAACTTGTTACTGGTCTATTCAGGGATTCAACTTCTTCCTGGTTTAGTCTGGGGAGGGTGTATGTGTTCAGGAATTTATCCATTTCTTGTAGATTTTCTAGTTTATTTGCATAGAGGTGTTTATAGTATTCTCTGATGGTAGTTTGTATTTCTGTGGGATCAGTGGTGATATCCCCTTTATCATTTTTTATTGTGTCTATTTGATTTTTCTCTCTTTTCTTCTTTATTAGTCTGGCTAGCAGTCTATTTTGTTAATCTTTTCAAAAAAAACCAGCTCCTGTATTCATTGATTTTTTGAAGGGTTTTTTGTGTCTCTATCTCCTTCAGTTCTGCTCTGATCTTAGTTATTTCTTGTCTTCTGCTAGCTTTTGAATTTGTTGGCTCTTGCATCTCTGATTCTTTTAATTGTGATGTTAGGGTGTCAATTTTAGATCTTTCCCACTTTCTCTTGTGGGCATTTAGTGCTATAAATTTCCCTCTACACACTGCTTTAGCTGTGTCCCAGAGATTCTAGTACATTGTGTCTTTGGCTTCAGTGGTTTCAAAGAACTTACTTATTTCAGCCTTCATTTTGTTATGTACCCAGTAGTCATTCAGGAGCAGGTTGTTCAGTTTCCATGTAGTTGTGTGATTTTGAGTGAGGTTCTTATTTGATTGCACTGTGGTCTGAGAGACTGTTTGTTATGATTTCTATTCCTTTACATTTGCTGAGAAGCGTTTTCTTTCCAATTACATGGTTGATTTTAGAATAAGTGCTATGTGTTGTTGAGAAGAATGTATATTCTGTTGATTTGGGGTGGAGGGTTCTGTAGATGTCTATTAGTTCTACTTGGTCCAGAGCTGAGTTCAAATTCTGAATATCCTTGTTAATTTTCTGTCTCATTGGTCTGACTAATATTGATAGAATGTTTAAGTCTCCAAATATTATTGTGGGAGTCTAATATAGTGTGTCTTCCACTATTATTATGGGAGTCTCAGTCTCTTTGTAGGTCTCTGAGAACTTGCTTTATGAATCTAGGGTGCGCCTGTATTGGGTGCATATATGTTTAGGATAGTTAGCTCTTCTTTTTGCATTGATTCCTTTACCATTATGTAATACCCTTCTTTGTCTTTTTTAATTTTTATTGGTTTAAAGTCTGTTTATCAGAGACGAGGATTGCAACACAGGCTTTTTTTTTTTTGCTTTCCATTTCCTTGGTAAATATTCCTCCATCCCATTATTTTGTGTCTATGTGTGTCTTTGCATGTGAGATCGGTCTCCTGAATACAGCACACCAATGGTTCTTGACTCTTTATCCAGTTTGCCAGTCTGTGACTTTTAATTGGGGCATTTAGCCCATTTACATTTAAGGTTAATATTGGTTTTTTTGTTTGTTTCTTTTGTTTTGTTTTTTGAGACAGATTCTTATTCTGTCATCAGGCTGGAGTGCAGTGGTGCAATCTCAACTCCCTCTGCCTCCCGGGTTCAAGCAATTCTCCTGCCTCAGCCTCCCGAGTAGCTGGGACTCCAGGCACGTGCCACCGTGCCTGGCTAATTCTTTTGTATTTTTAGTAGAGACGGGGTTTCACCAGGTTGGCCAGGATGATCTCAGTTTCTTGACCTCGTGATCCACCTGCCTTGGCCTCCCAAAGGGCTGGGATTACAGGCGTGAGCCACCACTCCTGGTCAAAGGTTAATATTGTTATGTGAGAATTTGATCCTGTCATCGTGAGGCTAGCTGGTTATTTTGCACATTAATTGATGCAGTTTCTTCATTGTCATTGGTCTTTATATTTTGGTATGTTTTTGCAGTGGCTAGTACCAGTTTTCCTTTCCATATTTAGTGCTTCCTTCAGGCACTCTTGTAAGGTAGGCCTGGTGGTGATAAAATTCCTCAGCAATTGCTTGTCTGTAAAGGATTTTATTTCTCCTTATGAAGCTTAGTTTGGCTGGATATGAAATTCTGGATTGAAAATTCTTTTATTTAAGAATGTTGAATGTTGGCCCCCACTCTCTTCTGGCTTGTAGGGTTTCTGCAGAGAGATCAGCTGTTAGTCTGATGGGCTTCCCTTTGTAGGTCACCCAACCTTTATCTCTGGCTGCCCTTAACATTTTTCCCTTCTTTTCAACCTTCATGAATCTGATGATTATGTATCTTGGGGTTGCTCTTTTCGAGGAGTACCTTAGTGGTGTTCTCTGTATTTCTTGAGTTTGAAGGTTGGCCTGTCTTGCTAAGTTGAGGAAGTTCTCTGGGATAATATCCTGAAGTGTATTTTCCAACTTGGTTCCATTCTCCCCCTTACTTTCAGGTACACCAATCAAATGTAGGTTTGGTCTTTTCACATAGTCCCATATGTCTTAGAGGATTTGTTCATTCCTTTCATTTTTTTTCTCTAATCGTGTCTTCACATTTTATTTCATTATGTTGATCTTAAATCTCTGATATCCTTTCTTCTTCTTGATCAATTCAGCTATTGATACTTGTGTATGCTTCACAAAGTTCTTGTGCTGTGTTTTTCAGCTCCATCACGTCATTTATGTTCTTCTCTAAACTGGTAATTCTAGTTAGCAATTCCTCTAACGTTTTTTCAAGGTTCTTAGCTTCCTTGCATCTAACTAGAACATGCTTCTTTAGCTCAGAGGAGTTCGTTATTACCCACCTTCTGAAGCCTACTTCTGTTAATTCGTCAAACTCATCCTCTGTCCAGTTTTGTTCCCTTGCTGGCAAGGAGTTGTGATCCTTTGGAGGAGAAGAGGCATGCTGGTTTTTCCTCATCTTCATGGATTCATCTACTTTGGTCTTTGATGCTGAGGACCTTTGGATGGGGATTTTGTGTGGGTGTCCTTTTTGTTGATGTTGATGTTACTGCTTTCTGTTTGTTAGTTTTCCTTCTAACTGTCAGGACCATCTGCTGGAGTTTGCTGGAGGTCCTCTCCAGACCCTGTTTGCCTGGGTATCACCAGTGGAGGCTACAGAACAGCAAAGATTGCTCCCTGCTCCTTCCTCTGGAAGCTTCATCCCAGAGGGGCACCCGCCAGATGCCAGCTGAAGCTCTCCTGTATAAGGTGTCTGTTGACCCCTGCTGGGAAGTGTCTCCTAGTGAGGAGGCACAAGGGTCAGGGACCCACTTGAGGAGTCAGTCTGTCCCTTAGCAGAAATCAAGCACTGTGCTGGGAGATCTGCTGCTCTCTTCAGAGCCAGCAGGCAGCAACATTTAAGTCTGATGAAGCTATGCCCACAGTTGCCCCTTCCCCCAGGTGCTCTGTCCCAGGGAGATAGGAGTTTTATCTATAAGCCCCTAACTAGGGCTTCTCTCTTTCTTTCAGAGATGCCCTCCCCAGAGAGGAGGAATCTAGAGAAGCAGTCTGGCTACAGTGGCTTTGCTGCACTGTGGTGGGCTCTGCTCAGTCTAACCTTCCCTGCATCTTTGTTTACATTGTGAGGGGAAAACCACGTACTCAGGCCTCAGTAATGATGGACGCCCCTCCCCCATCCAAGCTTGAGTGTCCCTGGTCAACTTCAGACTGCTGTGCTGGCAGTGAGAATTTCCAGCCAGTGGATTTTAGCTTGCTTGGCTCCGTGGGGGTGGGACCCGCTGAGCAAGACCACTCGGCTCCCTGGCTTCTGTCCCCTTTCCAGGAGAGTGAATGGTTCTGTCTTGCTGGGGTTCTAGGCGCCACTGGGGTATGAAAAAAAAACTTCTGCAGCTAACTCGGTGTCTGCCCAAACGGCTGCCCAGTTTTGTGCTTGAAACCCAGGGCACTGGTGGTATAGGCACCTGAGGGAATCTCCTGGTCTGTGGGTTGCAAAAACCATGGGAAAATCATCATATCTGGGCTGGAATGCACCGTCCCTCACGGCACAGTCCCTCAGGGCTTCCCTTAGCAAGGGGAGTTCCCCAACCCCTTGTGCTTCCTGGGTGAGGTGACACCCCACCCTGCTTTTGATCACCCTCCATGGGCTGCACCTACTATCTAACCAGTCCCAGTGAGATGAACGGGTACCTCAGTTGGAAATGCAGAAATCACCTGCCTTCTGCATTGATCTCGCTGGAAGCTGCAGACTGGAGCTGTATGTATTCAGCCATCTTGCTGGTGTTTCCCACAGTCTGTTCTTATACCAGAACCACACTCACTCAATTATTGCAGCTTTCTATTAAATTTTTACATCCGGCAGGCTGTTTTCTGTTTGGTAATCATGTTAAGGGTTTTTGACCTGAGATACATAGAAGGTATGAGCTCTCCTGAAATTGTACCCAGTTTTTCAAAAATGCAGGTATATGGATTTTCCTTAAGTGGTGGACCATAATTTTAATTGGATTATTAAAATGATCCATGACCCAAAACATTAAATATCACTAACCTAAAGGAAGCAAAAACATTACAATATAATTCAATGTTCTGCACTAAGAACTTAGCCGAATATTAAAATATTTTCTTCCAATATTTACAGAAAAAGTTATTTGCTTTTGTAAAACTCCTTTGTCATAGCACTATAGGAAAGCAAGGTTTTGTTCATTTGCTTTTGGTTTTTTGTTTGTTTGCTTGCTTTTAGACATAGCTTATCTGATCTCAATAACAACAGTATAAAATCAAACAAGAAAACAAAATTCAGCAGTAAACAGAAGAGTATATTTAGTGGATGACTCATCTAAAAAGTCTCGAAAATTTCCAGTGAGTTAGATATTGTGTTAGTTGCTATCACATACAAGAAGAAGCCTTTCTGTCCAATAAAAGTGTTCTCTCCCAGTTACTGTCTATTTCCCCACAATACATTTGTGTATATGTTTATTTTGTCTTCCTCACTAGAATGTAAGCTCCAAGCAGTCCATTTTATCCACCATTATACTCTCAGTACTTAATTCGGTGTCAGGTACATAGTAGGAATTCAATAAATACAGAATGAGTAATATATTTTAATCTCTTTCATGTGGGGAATTGTGTTACTTTGGTTTGTACTGTTTTATTTTGTTTAATATCCTTAACAAATGAGCAAATCACATGCTAAAGAACATAAAGGAGTAACAGTTACTGCCTTATGTCATCTGAATAGTTTTTATAAAGAGGATGCTGGTCAATTATATTCCCTGTCCATGAAGGAAAAAGCAAAAGGGCTTTTTTTGAGTGAGTTTATGCCAAAGTGAAGAGAGAAGTTTCTCAAAAAATGTTAGTTTGATATTTACCATCATAAATCTGGCCCAGCATAGAGCATGGCTCAAACTAGGTGCTTAATAAATATCTGTTGAATGAGTGATACTGAATGACCATCAAGGGAATAAGACAGTGAAATGTGCAATCTGTAGGGCATGCTACTTCTCTATCACTAGTACATCTTTAATAAGAAAAGGGAGGTTAAGGTGATTCCAACATGGCCGAATAGGAACAGCTCCAGTCTACAGCTCCCAGCGTGAGCAATGCAGAAGACAAATGATTTCTGCATTTCCAACTGAGGTACCAGGTTCATCTCACTGGTGATTGTCGGACAGTGGGTGCAGCACACCAAGCGTGAGCCGAAGCAGGGCGAGGCATCGCCTCACCCAGGAAGTGCAAGGGGCCAGGGAATTCCCTTTCCTAGACAAGGAAAGGGGTGACAGACGGCACCTGGAAAATCGAGACACTCCCACCCTAATACTGCACTTTTCCGATGCTCTTAGCAAACGGCACAGCAGGAGATTATATCCTACACCTGGCTCAGAGGGTCCTACGCCCACGGAGCCTCACTCATTGCTAGCACAGCAGTCTGAGGTCAAACTGCAAGGTGGCAGCAAGGCTGGGGGAGGGGTGCCAGCTATTGCTGAGGCTTGAGTAGGTAAACAAAGTCCTGGAAGCTTGAACTGGGTGGAGCCCACCGCAGCTCAAGGAGGCCTGACTGCCTCTGTAGACTCCACCTCTGGGGGCACGGTGTAGCCAAATAAAAGGCAGCAGAAACCTCTGCAGACTTTAATGTCCCTGTCTGACAGCTTTGAAGAGAGTAGTGGTTCTCCCAGCACGCAGCTTGAGATCTGAGAACGCACAGACTGCCTCCTCAAGTGGGTCCCTGACCCCCAAGTAGCCTAACTGGGAGGCATCCCCCAGTAGGGGCAGACACCTCACATGGCCAGGTACCCCTCTGAGACAAAACTTCCAGAGGAACGATCAGGCAGCAAAATTTACTGTTCACCAATATTCGCGGTTCTGCAGCCTCCGCTGCTGATACCCAGGCAAACAGGGACTGGAGTGGACCTCCAGCAAACTCTAACAGACCTGCAGCTGAGGGTCCAGACTGTTAGAAGGAAAACTAACAAACAGAAAGAAAATCCACACCAAAACCCCATCTGTACATCACCATCATCAAAGACCAAAGGTAGATAAAACCACAAAGATGGGGAAAAAACAGAGCAGAAAAACTGAAAATTCTAAGAAGCAGAGCACCTTTCCTCCTCCAAAGGAACGCAGCCCCTCACCAGGAACGGAACAAAATTGGAAGGAAAATGACTTTGACGAATTGAGAGAACAAGGCGTCAGATGATCAAACTTCTCTGAGCTAAAGGAGGAAGTTCGAACCCATGGCAAAGAAGTTAAAAACCTTGAAAAAAGATTAGACGAATGGCTAACTAGAATAACCAATGCAGAGAAGTCCTTAAAAGACCTGACAGAGCTGAAAACCATGGCATGAGAACTACATGACGAATGCACAAGCTTCAGTAGCTGATTCGATCAACTGGAAGAAAGGTTATCAATGATGGAAGATGAAATAAACAAAATGAGGCAAGAAGAGAAGTTTAGAGAAAAAAGAATAAAAATAAATGAACAAAGCCTCCAAGAAATATGGGACTATGTGAAAAGACCAAATCTACATCTGATTGGTGTACCTGAAAGTGACGGGGAGAATGGAACCAAGTTGGAAAACACTCTGCAGGATATTTTCCAGGAGAACTTCCCCAATCTAGCAAGGTAGGCCAACATTCAAACTCACGAAATACAGAGAACGCCACAAAGATACTCTTCAAGAAGAGCAACTCCAAGACACATAATTGTCAGATTCACCAAAGTTGAAATGAAGGAAAAAATGTTAAGGGCAGCCAGAGAGAAAGGTCGGGTTACCCACAAAGGGAAGCCCATCAGACTAACAGCTGATCTCTTGGCAGAAATTCTACAAGCCAGAAGGGAGTGGGGGTGAATATTCAACATTCTTAAAGAAAAGAATTTTTAACCCAGAATTTCATATCCAGCCAAACTAAGCTTCATAAGTGAAACAGAAATAAAATACTTTACAGACAAGCAAATGCTGAGAGATTTTGTAAACACCAGGCCTGCCGTACAAGAGCTCCTGAAGGAAGCACAAAACATGGAAAGGAACAACCGGTACCAGCCACTGCAAAAACATGTCAAATTGTAAAGACCGTCGAGGCTAGGAAGAAACTGCATCAATCAATGAGCAAAATAACCAGATAACATCATAACGACAGGGTCAAATTCACATATAACAATATTAACCTTAAATGTAAATGGGCTAAATGCTCCAATTAAAAGACACAGACTGGCAAATTGGATCAAGAGTCAAGACCCATCAGTGTGCTGTATTCAGGAAACCCATCTCACATGCAGAGACACACATAGGCTCAAAATAAAAGGATGGAGGAAGATCTACCAAGCAAATGGAAAGCAAAAAAAGGCAGGGATTGCAATCCTAGTCTCTGATAAAACAGATTTTAAACCAACAAAGATCAAAAGAGACAAAGAAGGCCATTATATAATGGTAAAGGGATCAACTCAACAAGAAGAGCTAACTATCCTAAATATATATGCACCAAATACAGGAGCACCCAGATTCATAAAGCAAGTCCTTAGAGACCTACAAAGACACTTAGACTCCCACACAATAATAATGGGAGACTTTAACACCCCACTGTCAACATTAGACAGATCAACGAGACAGAAAGTTAACAAGCATATCCAGGAATTGAACTTAGCTCTGCACCAAGCAGACCTAATAGACATCTACAGAACTCTCCACCCCAAATCAACAGAATATACATTCTTCTCAGCACCACACCACACTTATTCCAAAATTGACCATATAGTTGGAAGTAAAGTACTCCTCAGGAAATGTAAAATAATAGAAACTATAACAAACTGTCTCAGACCGCAATGCAATCAAACTAAAGCTCAGCATTAAGAAACTCACTCAAAACCACTCAACTACATGGAAACTGAGCAACCTGCTCCTGAATGATTACTGGGTACATAACGAAATGAAGGCAGAAATAAAGATGTTCTTTGAAACCAACGAGAACAAAGACACAACTTACCAGAATCTCTGGGATGCATTCAAAGCAGTGTGTAGAGGGAAATTTATAGCACGAAATGCCCACAAGAGAAAGCAGGAAAGATCTAAAATTGACACCCTAACATCACAATTAAAAGAACTAGAGAAGCAATAGCAAACACATTCAAAAGCTAGCAGAAGGCAAGAAATAACTAAGATCAGAGCAGAACTAAAGGAGATAGAGACACAAAAAACCCTTCAAAAAATCAATAAACCCAGGAGCTGGTTTTTTGAAAAGGTCAACAAAATTGATAGACTGCTAGCAAAACTAATAAAGAAGAAAAGAGAGACGAATCAACTAGCTGCAATAAAAAATGATAAAGGGGATATCACCACCAATCCCACAGAAATACAAACTACCATCAAAGAATACTATAAACACCTCTATGGAAATAAACTAGAAAATCTAGAAGAAATGGATAAATTCCTGGACAGATACACCCTCCCAAGACTAAACCAGGAAGAAGGTGAATCTCTGAATAGACCAATAACAGGCTCTGAAATTGAGGCAATAATTAATAGCTTACCAACCAAAAAAAGTCCAGGACCAGATGGATTCACTGCCAAATTCTACCAGAGGTACAAGGAGGAGCTGGTACCATTCCTTCTGAAACTATTCCAATCAATAGAAAAAGAAGGAATATTCCCTAATTCATTTTATGAGGCCAGCATCATCCTGATACCAAAGCCGGGCAGAGACACAACAAAAAAAGAATTTTAGATCAATAATCCTGATGAACACTGATGCAAAAATCCTCAATAAAATACTGGCAAACTGAATCCAGCAACACATCAAAAAGCTTGTCCACCATCATCAAGTGGGCTTCATCCCTGGGATGCAAGGCTGGTTCAACATACGCAAATCAATAAACATAATCCAGCATATAAACAGAATCAACGACAAAAAACACATGATTATCTCAATAGATGCAGAAAAGGCCTTTGACAAAATTCAACAGCGCTTCATGCTAAAAGCTCTCAACACACTAGGTATTGATGGGACGAATCTCAAAATAAGAGCTATTTATGACAAACCCACAGCCAATATCATACTGAATGGGCAAAAACTGGAAGCATTTCCTTTGAAAACTGGCACAAGACAGGGATGCCCTCTTTCATCACTCCTATTCAACATAGTGTTGGAAGTTCTGGCCAGGGCAATCAGGCAGGAGAAGGAAATAAAGGGTATTCGATTAGGAAAAGAGGAAGTCAAATTGCAGATGACATGATTGTATATCTAGAAAACCCCATTGTCTCAGCCCAAAATCTCCTTAAGCTGATAAGCAACTTCAGCAAAGTCTCAGGATACAAAATCAATGTGCAAAAATCACAAGCATTCTTATACACCAAAAACAGACAAACAGAGAGCCAAATCATGAGTGAACTCCCATTCACAATTGCTTCAAAGAGAATAAAATACCTAGGAATCCAACTTACAAGGGATGTGAAGGACCTCTTCAAGGAGAACTACAAACCACTGCTCAAGGAAATAAAAGAGGATACAAATAAATGGAAGAACATTCCATGCTCATGGGTAGGAAGAATAAATATCGTAAAAATGGCCATAATTCCAAAGGTAATTTATAGATTCAATGCCATCCCCATCAAGCTACCAATGACTTTCTTCACAGAATTGGAAAAAACTACTTTAAAATTCACATGGAACCAAAAAATAGCCTGCATTGCCAAGATAATCCTAAGCCAAAAGAACAAAGCTGGAAGCATCACACTACCTGACTTCAAACTATACTACAAGGCTACAGTAACCAAAACAGCATGGTACTGGTACCAAAACAGAGATATAGATCAATGGAACAGAACAGAGCCCTCAGAAATAATGCCACACATCTACAACTATCTGCTCTTTGACAAACCTGACAAAAACAAGAAATGGGGAAAGGATTCCCTATTTAATAAATGGTGCTGGGAAAACTGGCTAGCCATATGTAGAAAGCTGAAACTGGATCCCTTCCTTACACCTTATATAAAAATTAATGCAAGATGGATTAAAGATTTAAATGTTAGACCTAAAACCATAAAAACCCTAGAAGGAAACCTAAACAATACCATTCAGGACAGGCATGGGCAAGGACTTCATTTCTAAAACACCAAAAGCAATGGCAACAAAAGCCAAAATTGACAAATTGGATCTAATTAAAATAAAGAGCTTCATCACAGCAAAAGAAACTACCATCAGAGTGAACAGGCAACCTACAAAATGGGAGAAAATTTTTGCCATCTACTCATCTGACAAAGGGCTAATATCCAGAATCTACAAAGAACTCATACAAATTTACAAGAAAAAACAAACAACCCCATCAAAAAGTGGGCAAAGGATATGAACAGACACTTCTCAAAAGAAGACATTTATGCAGCCAAAAAACACATGAAAAAATGCTCACCATCACTGGCCATCAGAGAAATGCAAATCAAAACCACAGTGAGATACCATCTCACACCAGTTAGAATGGCGATCATTAAAAAGGAAACAACAGCTGCTGGAGAGGATGTGGAGAAATAGGAACACTTTTACACTGTTGGTGGGACTGTAAACTAGTTCAACCATTGTGGAAGTCAGTGTGGCAATTCCTCAGGGATCTAGAACTAGAAATACCATTTGACCCAGCCATCCCATTACTGGGTATATACCCAAAGGACTATAAATCATGCTGCTATAAAGACACATGCACACGTATGTTTATTGTGGCATTATTCACAATAGCAAAGACTTGGAACCAACCCAAATGTCGAACAATGATAGACTGGATTAAGAAAATGTGGCACATATACATCATGGAATACTATGCAGCCATAAAAAATGATGAGTTCATGTCCTTTGTAGGGACATGGATGAAGCTGGAAACCATCATTCTCAGCAAACTATCGCAAGGCCAAAAAACCAAACACTGCATGTTCTCACTCATAGGTGGGAATTAAACAATGAGAACACAAGAATATGGAAAGGGGAACATCACACACGGGCCTGTTGTGGGGTGGGGGGAGGGGAGAAGGATAGCATTAGGAGACATACCTAATGTAAATGATGAGTTAATGGGTGCAGCACACCAACATGGCACATGTATACATATGTAACAAACCTGCACATTGTGCACATGTACCCTAAAACTTAAAGTATAATAAATAAATAAATAAATAAGAAAGAAAAGGGAAGCTTGCTCTTCCACGTCTGATAACTAGTTTCAGTCACAGATCTTTTCTCACCATCTGCTTGTGTTTCAGACAGAGGGAAAACATATGCAGAGCCTACAGACTAATTTTCCTGCTGGATGTTTTCTACTTTACATAGAACAGCTAGCTCAATTATCTGAGAATAATTGATAACTCAGTACAATTTTGGAATGTAGCACATATTTTGTTGAGAACAACAACTTTATCCCTGAAAACATTCTCAGTAATCAGAAAAAGTAAGCTAGAACTTCTTGGGTGGGCAAGGAAACCCAGCGTAGGATTAAAATTTACCATGGACAATTAAAACCATGGTTTATATAAATAAACAACTGAGAGTTGACTATATATAATAATAAGTGAATTTTATACATATATTTTGTCACTGCAAATTTATAAATGCTCATGTCAGTTATTTGATTTAAAACTTTTTCATATTAGATCCCTCACAAATCATCCCACAACTTACTTTAAAGTTGAATGGGACTAAAAAAACATAAGTACATTCCTAAGTATAGAGTGACTGCTCTTTTCTTACTATATTTTGAGTTTAGTACTGCCACAATGCAGAGTGATGTCACTGATACTCTGAGTAGCCTTTTAACTGATAACGTGGAGGCATGTTTGTTACTGAATTAAGAGCAGCCAGCTGCTTTGGGAAAGTTTATATGTATTTTGGGAAATGAAAGGGGGTGGTGGGAAGAGAGGAAACAATGCACGTGAATTACTAAAGCTTGATTTTTCCCCCAGTCTTACTGTAAGAGAGCATCTTTGGATTATTTCTAGAATTGCACAACTGGAAATAGTTCATGTAACCAAATCATGAATTTCAGCATCTTCATTAAACTTCCAAATTTTCTGACAGAATAAAGTCAATCTGATTTTTAAAGATATCCAGAGCAAAAAATTTTATCCTCTCTCTCAGTAAATCTTTAGCATATTTTCTATAGCTCACCTCAAGGAAATTCTATTTTAGACAAAGTCTTCATGCTATTAATACATATAAAATGCATCTCAGAAACTAGGCGCAGTGGCTCACACCTGTAATTCCAACATTTGGGGAGGCAAAGGCAGGAGGACTGCTTGAGCCCAGGAGTTCAAGACCAACCTCGGCAACATAGCAAGACCTTATCTCTACAAAAAATAAATTAGCCAGCTATGGTGGCACACATCTGTAGAGCCAACTACTTGGAAGGCTGAGGTTAGAGGATTGCTTAAGCCCAGGAATTCGAGGCTGCAGTGCACTATAATCATGCCACTGAACTCCAGCCTGAGTGACAGAGTGAGAACCTGCATAAATAGATGATAGATAGATAGATAGACAGATAGTTTGATCGATAATATTGGGAAAAACAAAATGCATCTCTCAGGTGCTTATGTCAATAGAAAGGGACAACAATTATCAACTAACTTCCCTTGCTTTAAATTAGAATGTACTTCAAAAGTACTATTTTTAACCTATGTTTTCTTTATTATTGTTTATATAGTAGTGTTAAAATTATCAGACTGAGCAGTCCTAATTTTACTTTTTGAGTCTTATTTCCTATGTCTTTGAATATTTCTAAGGCTATCTACCAAGTCTAGCCCAACTTTCAATTTTTCCTTGGCTGTAAATCTTACAAAACTAGTAAGTGTTTTGAACAGAATAATTAAAGTCAATTATTCATTCTCTTAATTACCTAAAACTCTAATTCTTCTTTTTAATTAATTAATTTATTTATTATTATTATACTTTAGGTTTTAGGGTACATATGCGCAATGTGCAGGTTAGTTACATATGTATACATGTGCCATGCTGATGCGCTGCACCCACTAACTCGTCATCTAGCATTAGGTATATCGCCCAATGCTATCCCTCCCCCCTCCCCCAACCCCACAACAGTCCCCAGAGTGTGATGTTCCCCTTCCTGTGTCCATGTGTTCTCATTGTTCAATTCCCACATATGAGTGAGAATATGTGGTGTTTGGTTTTTTGTTCTTGCGATAGTTTACTGAGAATGATGATTTCCAATTTCATCCATGTCCCTACAAAGGACATGAACTCATCATTTTTTATGGCTGCAGAGTATTCCATGGTGTATATGTGCCACATTTTCTTAATCCAGTCTATCATTGTTGGACATTTGGGTTGGTTCCAAGTCTTTGCTATTGTGAATAATGCCACAATAAAAATATGTGTGCATGTGTCTTTATAGCAGCATGATTTATAGTCCTTTGGGTATATACCCAGTAATGGGATGGCTGGGTCAAATGGTATTTCTAGTTCTAGATCCCTGAGGAATTGCCACACTGACTTCCACAATGGTTGAACTAGTTTACAGTCCCACCAACAGTGTAAAAGTGTTCCTATTCCTCCACATCCTCTCCAGCACCTGTTGTTTCCTGATTTTTTAATGACTGCCATTCTAACTGGTGTGAGATGGTATCTCATTGTGGTTTTGATTTGCATTTCTCTGATGGCCAGTGATGGTGAGCATTTTTTCATGTGTTTCTTGGCTGCATAAATGTCTTCTTTTGAGAAGTGTCTGTTCATGTCCTTCGCCCACTTTTTGATGGGGTTGTTTGTTTTTCTCTTGTAAATTTGTTTGAGCTCATTGTAGATTCTGGATATTAGCCCTTTGTCAGATGAGTAGTTTGCGAAAATTTTCTCCCATTTTGTAGGTTGCCTGTTCACTCTGATGGTAGTTTCTTTTGCTGTGCAGAAGCTCTTTAGTTTAATTAGATCCCATTTGTCAATTTTGGCTTTTGTTGCCATTGCTTTTGGTGTTTTAGACATGAAGTCCTTGCCCATGCCTATGTCCTGAATGGTAATGCCTAGGTTTTCTTCTAGGATTTTTATGATTTTATGTCTAACGTTTAAGTCTTTAATCCACCTTGAATTGATTTTGGTATAAGGTGTAAGGAAGTGATCCAGTTTCAGCTTGCTACATATGGCTAGCCAGTTTTCCCAGCACCATTGATTAAATAGGGAATCCTTTCCCCATTTCTTGTTTTTCTCAGGTTTGTCAAAGATCAGATAGTTGTAGATATGCAGCATTATTTCTGAGGGCTCTGTTCTCTTCCATTGATCTATATCTCTGTTTTGGTACCAGTACCATGCTCTATTGGTTACTGTAGCCTTGTAGTATAGTTTGAAGTCAGGTAGTGTGATGCCTCCAGCTTTGTTCTTTTGGCTTAGGACTGACTTGGTGATGCGGGCTCTTTTTTGGTTCCATATGAACTTTAAAGTAGTTTTTTCCAGTTCTGTGAAGAAAGTCATTGGTAGCTCGATGGGGATGGCATTGAATCTGTAAATTACCTTGGGCAGTATGGCCATTTTCATCATATTGATTCTTCCTACCCATGAGCATGGAATGTTCTTCCATTTGTTTGTATCCTCTTTTATTTCCTTGAGCAGTGGTTTGTAGTTCTCCTTGAAGAGGTCCTTCACATCCCTTGTAAGTTGGATTCCTAGGTATTTTATTCTCTTTGAAGCAATTGTGAATGGGAGTTCACTCATGATTTGGCTCTCTGTTTGTCTGTTTTTGGTGTATAAGAATGCTTGTGATTTTTGTACATTGATTTTGTATCCTGAGACTTTGCTGAAGTTGCTTATCAGCTTAAGGAGATTTTGGGCTGAGACAATGGGGTTTTCTAGATATACAATCAGGTCGTCTGCAAACAGGAACAATTTGACTTCCTCTTTTCCTTGTTGAATACCCATTATTTCCTTCTCCTGCCTAATTGCCCTGGCCAGAACTTCCAACACTATGTTGAATAGAAGTGGTGACAGAGGGCATCCCTGTCTTGTGCCAGTTTTCAAAGGGAATGCTTCCAGTTTTTGCCCATTCAGTATGATATTGGCTGTGGGTTTGTCATAGATAGCTCTTATTATTTTGAGATACGTCCCATCAATACCTAATTTATTGAGAGTTTTTAGCATGAAGGGTTGTTGAATTTTGTCAAAGGCCTTTTCTGCATCTATTGAGATAATCATGTGGTTTTCGTCTTTGGTTCTGTTTATATGCTGGATTACATTTATTGATTTGCGTATATTGAACCAGCCTTGCATCCCAGGGATGAAGCCCACTTGATCATGGTGGATAAGCTTTTTGATGTGCTGCTGGATTCGGTTTGCCAGTATTTTATTGAGGATTTTTGCATCAATGTTCATCAAGGATATCGGTCTAAAATTCTCTTTTTTGGTTGTGTCTCTGCCCGGCTTTGGTATCCGGATGATGCTGGCCTCATAAAATGAGTTAGGGAGGATTCCCTCTTTTTCTATTGATTGGAATAGTTTCAGAAGAAATGGTACCAGTTCCTCCTTGTACCTCTGGTAGAATTCGGCTGTGAATCCATCTGGTCCTGGACTCTTTTTGGTTGGTAAGCGATTGATTATTGCCACAATTTCAGCTCCAGTTATTGGTCTATTCAGAGATTCAACTTCTTCCTGGTTTAGTCTTGGGAGAGTGTATGTGTCGAGGAATTTATCCATTTCTTCTAGATTTTCTAGTTTATTTGCATAGAGGTGTTTGTAGTATTCTCTGATGGTAGTTTGTATTTCTGTGGGATTGGTGGTGATATCCCCTTTATCATTTTTTATTGCATCTATTTGATTCTTCTCTCTTTTCTTCTTTATTAGTCTTGATAGCAGTCTATCAATTTTGTTGATCTTTTCAAAAAACCAGCTCCTGGATTCATTAATTTTTTGAAGGGTTTTTTGTGTCTCTATTTCCTTCAGTTCTGCTCTGATTTTAGTTATTTCTTGCCTTCTGCTAGCTTTTGAATGTTTTTGCTCTTGCTTTTCTAGTTCTTTTAATTGTGATGTTAGGGTGTCAGTTTTGAATCTTTCCTGCTTTCTCTTGTGGGCATTTAGTGCTATAAATTTCCCTCTACACACTGCTTTGAATGCATCCCAGAGATTCTGGTATGTTGTGTCTTTGTTCTTGTTGGTTTCAAAGAACATCTTTATTTCTGCCTTCATTTCGTTATGTACCCAGTAGTCATTCAGGAGCAGGTTGTTCAATTTCTATGTAGTTGAGCGGTTTTGAGTGAGATTCTTAATCCTAAGTTCTAGTTTGATTGCACTGTGTTCTGAGAGATAGTTTGTTATAATTTATGTTCTTTTACATTTGTTGAGGAGAGCTTTACTTCCAAGTATGTGGTCAATTTTGGAATAGGTGTGGTGTGGTGCTGAAAAAAATGTATATTCTGTTGATTTGGGGTGGAGAGTTCTGTAGATGTCTATTAGGTCTGCTTGGTGCAGAGCTGAGTTCAATTCCTGGGTATCCTTGTTGACTTTCTGTCTCGATCTGTCTAATGTTGACAGTGGGGTGTTAAAGTCTCCCATTATTAATGTGTGGGAGTCTAAGTCTCTTTGTACGTCGCTCAGGACTTGCTTTATGAATCTGGGTGCTCCTGTATTTGGTGCATATATATTCAGGATAGTTAGCTCTTCTTGTTGAATTGATCCATTTATCATTATGTAATGGCCTTCTTTGTCTCTTTTGATCTTTGTTGGTTTAAAGTCTATTTTATCAGAGACTAGGATTGCAACCCCTGCCTTTTTTTGCTTTCCATTTGCTTGGTAGATCTTCCTCCATCCTTTTATTTTGAGCCTATGTGTGTCTCTGCATGTGAGATGGGTTTCCTGAATACAGCACACTGATGGGTCTTGAGTCTTTATACAATTTGCCAGTCTGTGTCTTTTAATTGGAGCATTTAGTCCATTTACATTTAAAGTTAGTATTGTTATGTGTGAATTTGATCCTGTCATTATGATGTTAGCTGGTTATTTTGCTCGTTAGTTGATGCAGTGTCTTCCTAGTCTCGATGGTCTTTACATGTTGGCATGATTTTGCAGCGGCTGGTACTGGTTGTGCCTTTCCATGTTTAGTGCTTCCTTCAGGAGCTCTTTTAGGGCAGGCCTGGTGGTGACAAAATCTCTCAGCATTTGCTTGTCTGTAAAGGATTTTATTTCTCCTTCACTTTTGTAGCTTAGTTTGGCTGGATATGAAATTCTGGGTTGAAAATTCTTTTCTTTAAGAATGTTGAATATTGGCCCCCACTCTCTTCTGGCTTGTAGAGTTTCTGCTGAGAGATCTGCTGTTAGTCTGATGGGCTTCCCTTTGAGGGTAACCCAACCTTTCTCTCTGGCTGCCCTTAACATTTTTTCCTTCATTTCAACTTTGGTGAATCTGACAATTATGTGTCTTGGAGTTGCTCTTCTCATGGAGTATCTTTGTGGCGTTCTCTGTATTTCCTGAATCTGAATGTTGGCCTGCCTTGCTAGATTGGGGAAGTTCTCCTGGATAATATCCTGCATAGTGTTTTCCAACTTGTTTCCTTTCTCCCTGTCACTTTCAGGTACACAAATCAGATGTAGATTTGGTCTTTTCACATAGTCCCATATTTCTTGGAGGCTTTGCTTGTTTCTTTTTATTCTTTTTTCTCTAAACTTCCCTTCTCACTTCATTTCATTCATTTCACCTTCCATCACTGATACCCTTTCTTCCAGTTGATCGCATCAGCTCCTGAGGCTTCTGCATTCTTCACATAGTTCTCGAGCCTTGGTTTTCAGCTCCATCAGCTCCTTTAAGCACTTCTCTGTGTTGGTTATTCTAGTTATACATTCTTCTAAATTTTTTTCAAAGTTTTCAACTTCTTTGCCTTTGGTTTGAATATCCTCCTGTAGCTCGGAGTAATTTAATCATCTGAAGCCTTCTTCTCTCAGCTCGTCAAAGTCATTCTCCGTCCAGCTTTGTTCCGTTGCTGGTGAGGAACTGCGTTCCTTTGGAGGAGGAGAGGCGCTCTGCTTTTTAGAGTTTCCAGCTTTTCTGCTCTGTTTTTTCCCCATCTTTGTGGTTTGATCTACTTTTGGTCTTTGATGATTGTGATGTACAGATGGGTTTTTGGTGTGGATGTCCTTTCTGTTTGTTAGTTTTCCTTCTAACAGACAGGACCCTCAGCTGCAGGTCTGTTGGAGTACCCGGCTGTGTGAGATGTCAGTCTGCCTCTGCTGGGGGGTGCCTCCCAGTTAGGCTACTTGGGGGTCCCAGGTCAGGGACCCACTTGAGGAGGCAGTCTGCCCCTTTTCAGATCTCCAGCTGCGTGCTGGGAGAACCACTGCTCTCTTCAAAGCTGTCAGACAGGGACATTTAAGTCTGCAGAGGTTACTGCTGTCTTTTTGTTTGTCTGTGCCCTGCCCCCAGAGGTGGAGCCTACAGAGGCAGGCAGGCCTCCTTGAGCTGTGGTGGGCTCCACCCAGTTAGAGCTTCCTGGCTGCTTTGTTTCCCTAAGCAAGTCTGGGCAATGGCGGGGCCTCCCTCCCCTAGCCTCGCTGCCGCCTTGCAGTTTGATCTCAGACTGCTGTGCTAGCAATCAGCGAGACTCCGTGGGCGTAGGACCCTCTGAGCCAGGTGCGGGATATAATCTCCTGGTGTGCCTTTTTTAAGCCCATCGGAAAAGCGCAGTGTTCAGGTGGGGGTGACCCGATTTTCCAGGTGCCATCTGTCACCCCTTTCTTTGACTAGGAAAGGGAACTCCCTGACCCCTTGCGCTTCCCGAGTGAGGCAATGCCTTGCCCTTCTTCCGCTCCTGCACGGTGCACGCATCCACTGACCTGCGCCCACTGTCTGGCACTCCCTATTGAGATGAACCCGGTACCTCAGATGGAAATGCAGAAATCACCCGTCTTCTGTGTCGCTCACCCTGGGAGCTGTAGACCAGAGCTGTTCCTATTCGGCCATCTTGGCTCCTCAAGCCTAAAACTCTAATTCTTGTTGTCTAACAGAGAAGCCCTGCCTTGTTCTTCCTTATAATAGTCTTGGCTATTCTTGTCCTTTTGCTCTTCCATCTGAAATTAAGATCTGCTCTCCATGTATCATGAAAAAGCCTTTAGGAATTTTTATTGGAGCTGCACTCAATTTAGAGATTAATAGGGAAGAATTGACATCTTCTTAAGTCTTCTTATTCCTGAACATGGTATATATGAACAAGATAGTTCCCTTCAATTCCTACTTTATCATGAACAGTTGCCAATTTTGGTATCTACTGAAGTGATCATCTAGGTTTTCTCGTTTTGGTATCTTAGTGAGGGTAATTCCATATATATACATATATATACACATTTTTTTTTTTTTTGAGGCGGAGTCTCGCTCTGTAGTTCAGGCTGGAGTGCAGTGGTGCATTCTCGGCTCACTGCAAGCTCCGCCTCCCAGGTTCACACCATTCTCCTGTCTCAGCCTCCCGAGTAGCTAGGACTACAGGCGCCTGCCACCACGTCTGGCTAATTATTTGTATTTTTAGTAAAGACGGGGTTTCACCATGTTAGCCAGGAAGGTCTTGATCTCCTGACCTCATGATCCACCCACCTTGGCCTCCCAAAGTGCTGGGATTACAGGTTCCATTAATATATTTTATAATGTTAAATTGTTCTTATATTCCTGGGGAAAAACTTAACTTGCTCAAGAAAAGGTTTTTCCCAGTTACTAACATTTTATTTTTAATTTTAATTTTATTATCTTTGTTCCTAAGTGTGATTGGACTTTCTGATATTATCCTGATCTGTTTTGGATCAAGATTATTCTAGCACCATTAACTGATCTGAAGAATATTTTTTCTATTCCCTGGAACTGCTTTTATAAAACACGGATAATGTTTCTCAAATGCTTGGTTCACTGGCCTATAAAACCATCTAGCATATTTGGGGATGGGAGAAAACAAATTAGATTTTAAGCTATTTATTAAATTTCCTTAATTTTAATTGGTATATTCAGGTTTTCCATTTCTTCTTGAATCACTTTTCTAAGTTGTATTTTTCTAACACATTGCCTGGGTTGACTTTATTTCTTTATCTAGGCTGGTGATGAAAACTTAAAACAAAAATCTAGGCTTCTAACTGACTTTGAAAAACACCCTGTATTATTTTTTGACCCTCTAGCAATTTGTGTTCTCACCTAATAGTTACGCTGTCTAGACCATATTTTCTAAATTTATTGCCTTGTACAAGTGAATCACCTAACCTTCCTAGAGCCAAGATAAATTAGAACTATCTCTTCTTTCTGATCTACCTGGGACTTTTATCCTAATAGATCAGGCGAGTCTGACAGTGTTTATTCTTCATAAAGAGTTGCTGGCAGCTATCAGCAAGGTGCTTGCAAGGTTTTTTCTTCAATGATTTTTAAATGTACAGACATTTACTGTATAGAATTTATACTCACCTTGCTATAGTTCTTGGAGGTACTATGAATATCATCAAAAGTATTTTTCAAGACCAAATTTTAGAAACAGTAATAGAAAATGTACAATAGAATGAAACCTTGAACAGTTTTCTTGAAGAGGCACATGGTCCTTAAGAAGATATGGTGGAACGCAAGTCCAGAGTAATTTATACTCAATCGTGTGTTTTCCTATCTCCCAGTCATATATTAAAATGTACTATAAATTTATGTCACTAGTAAGAAGCACTTATTGATGTCTCTGATGATGTGCCAAAGCAATTGAAAGAAGATTGCCAGTTGCCATCAGGTGCAAATTAAAAGATTATTATCAAATGTCATGGGAAAGGAGAAGCATTTCAGGGTTTTTTTTTTTTTTTTTGGTCCCATCCTAGGGATTCCAGAATGAAGGAGCTATAGCAGCAGCTGCTCTTCTACAATGTATTTGTATGGCCTTCACAATGAATTCACTGATTTTTGTAGTCTGGAGAAAATCTTCCTGTCATCTGTGTTTTCCTCAAAGTCACCCTTTACCTCTCCTCCTTGTCCTTTATACATAGCTTTGTCTTATCGCCAAGCTCAGACTTTTGGAAAAGATAGAAGAAAAAAAAAAAGGTCATCTTTAAGTTGCTAAATTTGAATTTCTAAATACATTATCCTGTGACAGTCTTATTTTCAATAAGAAGCCATTCATTTCTTTGAGGAGGGGACTAATGGATGAGTTTATTTTAAGAAATGGGAAAATCCAATGTATTTGAAATCAAGACTTGACCATCTCACAACAAAACTGATGTGGACTATCTCAGGAGGGGCAGGAACTAGTGCTTCTGGATACCTTGCTACCTGTGGCTGAAATAAATGGGCTGATGCAAATTAAAACAGGTAAAAAAATGTGAGTAACGACTAGCAAAACTTTGACCTGTTGGGGATTTTATTAGGTACCAGGGATTATAAAAGCAAAGGAGTAACCTAATGGAAATGGCATATTTTCTACTCAATTCTAATCAACAATCTCTTCTTAATCTTCAGGTTACCTAAACATTGCACATATGGTGAAAGCTGAAATTATTAAGAAATAAAGTTTACTTAGGTTACTCGAAAATAATTGCAAAGACACAAATGGTCAACATTTACCTTAAATCATTAACTTGCAAATGAAATGCAATTGAATGGGTTTTCTTACTTTCTGCCTCATGCCTTACACCTTTGGTGACTTTTCCACATGAGAAAAATAAATGAAAATAGAAAAATTTAGCTTTCCTACTATAAAATTACTAATTTTTTACCTCATTCTTTGATAACTAGTAACTAGTATATTGCTTTGTGGTACTAGTGTTCACAGCAAAAGTGTTTTTTCAACTGTTTTCTTGGGAAAGGCATACTGCTTTCTGACTGTACAAATCATTTATATGATGCTCAATCTATCATTCTGGATCAAATTGCCTTTGGTCTTTTTATATCACTGCTCTTGAAGAACACAGGGTCCTTGCAATGACATTTGTGCTGCTTGAAGTGGGGACCAATCCTTCTGGGTAACCTTTTATGAAATCACTGAATGGCAGCTAGCCTAATACTGGTTGTCCTCCTTTAGGCGATGACATTTGAGCTGCTATGATCTTCATCTTGCAGCATCTCAAAGCCAATTATTCATCCAGGTTTTCAGCAGCATTAGCAATGATTCCTTCTTTTTCTTGCTGACTTTATAAAATGTATTTTGGCACTCTCAATTAGCCATGTATTCAAAAAGACAAGCTTTGGGTGAATGCTGACTCAGGCTCACACCCATGCTAATGATAGAGGTGCTGTAACTACATAGCCAACTCCCCATAATAAGAGGGAATGTACACATAAATTGAAAAATTTATTAATCCTATTATTTTAATCATTAAAGTCAAATTTTCAATTATCCATACTAAATTAAGGGAGCAATTTATAGGTAATCCAAAATATCTTTTTGTATTAGACTTGGCTCTTTGCTTGCAATTTACTACAAGTAATACGATACCTGAGAGGTGGCAACATAAAAAAGCATATAATTCTTGCAGCTGGGATTTAGTAAAAACATAAAAACTTGTTTGCAACCAAAAAAAACTTGGTTTAGATTTAAAGACAGCCATGGATCCACAAAGCAGTCTATGTATAAAGAATGGAGTATATTTTTAAACATCCACTCTAAATTGTTTTTTTTTTTTAGAGAGTTTGCTGGATTAGACAGTCAGTGGGTGTTCCTTAAATTGTCCACACATCCCTTATCCATTTTCTGCCCGGCTAGTGTCCACAAGAAGCTGACACTGGGAGGCATCAGTAGAAAATCAGAAGACAGAAGAAACAGAGATATAAGGGTACTACTCCCTGCTCCCTGTGTCCATGAAGATGTATCTGGCACTCTGTATGTCTTAAGAACTATCTGAGGGGCCTTCCTCTAGGGTTGCAGTTGTCAGGGGCTGCGGTTTCCACCTTTGTCCCTTTACACCCAAAGCTGTTTATGTGCTTCCCATTTTTGCTAGTGTCTTTGCATCTCACCACCTCTTATTCCCTTCACTCAGCCTACACATCTGTCCATTGTCCCTGCATTAAAGTGTTTGCATTTGAACCATGCTATGGTCTGAATGTGCCCCCCAAAATTTTTATGTTGAAACAATTGCCAATGCAATAGTATTAAGAGGTGGGGACTTTAGGGGGTGATTAAGTCATGAGGGCTCCACCCTTGTGTATGGGTTTAAAGCCTTATTTTAAAAAGCTTTGCATAGCATTTGCCCCCTTTGCTTTTCCACCTTTTGTTATGTAGGAATGCAGCAAGAGGTGCTATCTTGGAAGAAGACAGCACCCCTCACTAGAAACCAAACCTACCAGTGCCTTGATTTTGGACTCCCCTGCCTCCAGAACTGTGATAAAATAAATTTTGTTCTTTATAAATTTCCCAGTCTTCATATCTTGTTACAGCAGTGAACAGACTAAGACAAGCCACCTGATGTTACTTATTACCTGCTGGAAACCTGATTCCTGCAGAGAAACTAAAAATATATAGACATAAACGGCTTTGATTTTATCTTTTTAAATCTCTAATTATCAGAATTGCCTGGAGAATATTTTTTAAACACAGGTTACTGGGTTCAATCTGAGTCCTTCTGTAAAGGATGGAGCAGATAGGACTAAGTCTGGTTCATTGATATGGTTTGGGTCTGTGTCTTTGCCCAAAGCTCATGTCAACTTGTAATCCCCAGTGTTGAAGGTGGTGCCTGGTGGGAGGTGATGGACTGATGAGGGTGGACTTCTCATGGTTTAGCACTGTCCCCCACTTGGTACTGTATAGTGAGTTATCACGAGATCTGGTTGTTTTAAAAGTGTGTAGCACCTCCTCAATCTCTCTCTTCCTCCTGCTCCAGCCATGTCAGACAAGTCTGCTTCCCCTTTCCCTTCTACCATAATTATAAGTTTCCTGAAGCCTCCCCAGAAGCAGAAGCCTGTACAACCTGCAGAACCATGAGACACTTAAACCTCTTTTCTTTATATATTACCCAGTCTCAAGTATTTCTTTACAGCAGTGCAAGAACAGACTAAATACATTCATTCATTATTATGTACCCAGCATTTAACCCAAGACCTTGAATAATCATTTTTAAAGCATTGTTTATACATAGTAAAACAAATTAAAGTAGCACAATGAGATTCATAATTGAAAGATTCTACACAGAATGAATGTATTATATAATTATAATAATATAACACATCAATAATTATATATGACATACATAATAAATTTAATAGTATTTATATTTACTTATATAGTTCTGGGCTGATATTAAAACATGCTTAATATTGTGGTGATCACAATATTCAAATCTGAGAATTTGTCAAACAACTCTCATCTTCTCTACACAGTGTATGTTAGGCAAATAGTAATGAAGTTATTTTTTCTTCCAGATATTTGAATGAATCAGAATGTCTAAAGGTAGAGTCTAGGAATTTATATTTTTAGAAATTCCTTCAGATGAGATGATTCTGATGACCAGTTACTTCCACAAACTCTAATCTTTTACTTACAATGTTAGATCTGGAGGAGCTTTTAGCCATAATCTTGTTCTACTAATGTGTTTAGAAATTGACCAACTTTAAGTCTGAGAGATTAAATAACTTGTCATATATAATCGTAATATTTTCATACTTAGCAATACATTTGGGGACAAATGACAAGAAATGAGAAATGGAACTAAAAGAAAAAGTTTTTACCAAAAAAGGCAAAAACTAATCTATAGCTTGGCCTGAAGGACTATGAGAGTTCAGCTCTGTGTAGGCTGCAGGACATTCTAACAGTGGGCTCACCACAGCTCATGCCCACCCTTAGACCCTTGATCAGAATCCTGTCACAAGGTAACTAAGGAGAGTTTCTTCCTTCACGTCCTTTCTTTTCTACAGGCATTCATCCAATTATGCCCAATACTTGAAAAGAAGTATCTATATCGACCTTCTCTTCCATAAAAATTTCTCAAACAACTCTTATCTCCATGCAGCATAAATTAGGCAACTAGTAGTGAAGTTCTTTTTTCCTCCAGAAATCTGACAGTAATTTAAAATTCACTTGCAAACATAATATTTTGTGAAAATATGCCAAAAATGTTTAATACCTAACTCTCTTACTTCTGCTTGCATATTAACATGATTAGAAAATATTGGTGCCTAGATATTCATCAGAAAGTAAACATTTAGTCGCCTGGCTGATATTCACAAAATTATTTTACTCTGTTCAAATGGAATTTGCTGCTGACTACAGTAATTCTTCTATCTTTTAAAAGGAGCTCTGTGGTTACTATCTTCAAAAATATTCAATAGCTCCAAATAAATGTGTTCACATAGTTTTTAAAGTACCAATAAAGTAAAATTTAGGATCTGCAAGAAAATGATCCTCATTCTTTTTTAAATTATCTTAAAGACTATAAGTATTAATAGCATTAATAGTAATTTGCATTGATAAAACACTACATGTTATATGCTGAGCATTATGCACAGAGTACCCCATTTATACAAAAAAAGAAAGATACTTAGGCAATTATTATTTGTGAATATTTGTGTTATATATATATACACATACATATATGAGCATAAATTATACTAACATTATAAAAGTATAATACTATGTCAATAGTTACATAATGACATGTATTACATTATATACTATTTATAACTTATTTACTTAAGTATAGAGAGAAAATTTCTGGGCAGATGTTAAGACACAGTTAATATTATAGCAATCACTGGTGTTTGCCCACCCAATAGCCATTCTCCTTCTTTTTTGCCAACAGAACAGAGGATGAGTTATGATTGACCTAAACCAGTCATGGCAATCTTGTTCTCTTTTACCAGTGGTGAGTCTAGGTTCTTGCCTGGGGTTGAGAGATAAGGAGAAGTCTGCTTACAGCTTCTGGAAAGGATTTCCCACCTCATAAAATGCAGACGCACGTGAGCATCCTTCCTGCTCAGAAAATTTTCATTTCGCTTGAGGCCTGAGTTCGAGACCAGCCTGGCCAACATGGTGAAACCCCATCTCTACAAAAAATACAAAAATTAGCTAGGAATGGTGGCGCCTGCCTGTAGTCCCAGCTACTTGGGAGGCTGAGTCATGAGGTGGAGGTTGCAGTGACCCAAGATTGTACCACTGCACTCCAGCCTGAATGACAGAGCAGGATCCTGTCTCAAAAAAAAAAAAAAAAAAAAACACGAAAAAGCAGACATGTGCCTGCTCTCTCTCTAGGGCAATTCACTTAAGAAGAAGAAAACTGCTAGGACCTGGAGCTAGGCTCTGAGAAAATAACAGGGGGAAGAATGTGAGCATCTAGCTCAAATGCTTCTGTGTGTAGTCTTTTGAGAAAGGACTAGGTCTTGATACACTACTTTAGTTATTATACATGTGTTACATTTTGGTTGAGAGGCCATATGAATGTGTTGGTTTTAAATAGTTCCACCCCTGACTCTCCACCTTAATGTACAGATGATGCTGTAGCATACCTATTTTTAGCCCTCACTTTTTACCCACTTGGCTGTGTATAAATGACCTTAAGGCCTTTTCCCAGTAAGAAAGTCTCCAGAATCCCAAAATGTAAAACTATGTTCCTTTTTACCCTATTTTCAATACTGTCAACCCTAGAATACTCAGAAATAGAATTGTTTATATGTTGTTATTTTTGTATAATCATACTACAATGTCTGTGAGTTTACTTTAGCTATGATAATTCAAACTGAATGTGAGTTTACTACACAAAGCTCTGTTGCCAATATCTATTTTCTCCTCTTTTATAAGAGAAAGTGGGTTGTCCAGTTATAGAAAGTGTTATTTTGTAATGACAGAGTGAGAAAATCACTTCCCTGTCACCCCAGCATGCTCACACATACACATACACTCAAAATGGAGCTTTTAAATTGAATTGTGCTATAACTAATTCAAGCCTACATTTTCTTCCGCCCTAGCAATATGTGCTGTGAATCTACAGTCTGTGAAACCATCAGGCCACAGGGTGTGGTAGACTGAGCCCAGGCTTTGGAATTAGACAGACCTGAATTAGAAACCAGACTTTACCGTTTACTAGCTGTGTGACCTTGGGTGAGTTACTTAATCTCTCTCGGTCTCTGGTTCTTCATTGGAAAACCAAGGATAACACTGACCTAGAAATTGTTTGTTTTTCCTAGAAAAGGAACTTAAAAATTTAGCTTAGTTATCCAGCTTCCTTTCATTCTCTCTACAAATAAAGGTCAAAAAATAAGTGTATACCAAATATGAATGTCCAATCAGACATTATAGATACATTTTCTTCCCACTTTGGAAAAATGTTGTCATTCATTAAAAACTATAGTTGGATTTAAAATAAGATATCCTCAAGTATTAGAGCAATATAAAAAATACATAATTTTCTTTAGTTTTTGATTGAATATGACAGCTACTAAATTATACACAAAAGTTTGATATTAAAGGATTCAAACATAAAACACTAATCCAATAATACACTGACATTGAAATTGGATTTCAAAAGAAAAGCAATCAATCACATATGCTTCAAACACAGAATACAAAATCAAAATAATAGGTGAAAATTAAAATTTTCTTTTTAATTATATCTGAAAAACTTAGAGAAAACATTCTAAGTTTCAAAAGTTTCAAAAAATATTTTCAACTATGTACTCAAACAAATGGTTTTTTTGCTTGAATAGAAGGAACCATTAATAAACTGAAGTAAACAATTTAAAATTTAAGAGACTACATACCTTATATTTTAATTTAAAGTGATTCAAATTTTATTAAAATTTGATAACATTATTTTGCTATTACACTATTTTGCTGACAGAGGTTAAGTTCTGATCCTGAAATGATAGCCCAGGACAGTTGAAGTCAAGCTAGTTGACCACATCCTTTGATGCCCCCTCTGTCTGGCCATCAAATCTGGGCAGGCTGGGATTTAGCTCTGAGCTTTGAATCTGTTTCAGGCAGATGGCAGCAGCAGAAGTTGCTTCTCTAGGAACTTTTTGATCCAGGGCCTGTTCTGATTAGAAGCTTACTCTAACCCAGGTTGGTGAAGGTGTCCGAAGAAAGGTGTCAGTACTCGCTGCTGACTTCTCTGGAAGATTTCACATTGTCTCAGTTAAGCTACATCATAACAGCCATTTTGCTTTAAAATCATATGTTGAGACAGGACACAGTAGCGTTCTTGAAGTCCCAGCTACTCAGGAGTCTGAGGTGGAAGATCACTTGAGCCTAGGAGTTCAAGGCCAGCCTAGGCAACATAGAAAGACCCTGTCTCTAAAACAAAAACAAAAATCAGAAAATCATTTATTGATAATTGTTCATTGCATGTACATGAATTTAATATTCTTTTCCTAATGTGTCACATTCTATTGGTTTTAAATATACAACTTCATTGGTGTTTATCCTAAAAATCTTTGGTTAATGTTCAAATGTGTCACTAAAAGTTTTATTTCAGTTTTAGAATGTCATGTCATTGGTAGAGAGAAACGTATGAGTTTAAACCTCATTTGGTGGGGAATAGTTTACATATATTTAAAATATCCACTTTTCCCTTAAGAAGATTTTGCCAAAACCTGTTCCAGTATGTGAACTTGTCCTTAATATTTAAGATTTTGTGAGGATTCCAGGATACTGAAACACTAAGTCCAGATCATAGTGATTAGACAGACATTGTGAGATTTCTTCCCAGTTTTCTTCAAGAACATCCTCTCTTCCTCCCTCAACTATAACATTAGCAGTGAGCCCTTCTTCCTGCATTTATACCAAATAAACCCAACACTCTCTGATTAAAAAAAAAAAAAAGGTGGGGGGGTGAACATCTGACCCATGAGCCATGTCAGTCTGATTATTTTTCTCTTGAAAATCTGATTCCCCATGGCACTCAACGGTCCTTCCTCTCCTGAATTCCATGAGGAGCATCTGTATAATAAATCCTCCTGTATTTTAAGTGGCCAAAATGAGTTTGTTTCTCGCAACCAGATGTGCTCTAAGGCAGAGTGAAGCCATATTCTGTTAAAAATTCTACATGTCTAACTCTATCCACAGCAAGGGAGTATTTGATAATGACATCTTCTTTGAAATACTTCCATCCAAGACTTGTGTTCATTCTTCTAAGTTACCGACATTTAAACTTAATGTTAATTACAGTATTGGATTAGATATATATGGCCTTAGAGAAAGTCAGACCATCATATTTTGTAATTCAATTCCTTTATAGAGAGTGACTTGTAAAATTTATGACTCACTTTACATTTGCCCTACTCTTTTCAAAGTGAAGATGCTTCCTTTTACTTGAAGAAGAAGAATGGTAGGAGTTGAGTAACTATGCCTTCTTCGTAGCATCTGTTAACATTTACTCTCTTTTCCAAGTAGTAGGCCTATTCTTTTCATGCTGAACTTCTTCTTCCAAGCATTGCTAAATAAGCTCTAGTGTTTTTGTCAAGCCTCCACTAATTTGGTACACAGCAAAGGACTATTAGTTCATTTACCTTTCAATTTGAGGGATAAGGAATCATTTATCTTTCAATCTAAGGTAAGAGTAAATGAATTTGGGAGGATACAAATAAGTTTCTTTCAAAAAAATAGAAAAAAATGTGTTAAAAATAATTGTGGCAAATAGATAAATTGGGAATTCACCTCATGGAGAAAATACACATGACTGCACAGGTTCTGAAGAATATCCTTATAGCCAAATGGAATAGCCTAAAATTTCTGTGATCATTTGCTTTTTCCTGGCATCTCTAGAACTATGATTTTTCACAGCGAAGGTGCATGCTGTTTTAACAGTCACAAATTAGGATGTTTTCAACTTTGTCCTGGTGGAATTGTCCTGTTTCAGTACAACACACACATGTTATGCAATAGATATCTGTCAAATTATTTACTGAAAAAAATAAATCTCTCTTCAAGACTATAAAGACATTTGAGCTGACTGCACCAGGGATTGACATGAGTTGAGAGAAATCTCCTGCCTGGAAAGCAGCATTTGGCTCTGCTCCTAGAAGCTAAACCTGGATAGCAAGTCCAGCCAGGCTTTTCTTTTCCTTCTTCTGAATTGGTATGTGCCACTTTCATCCCTATTTCATTAAAAATAATAAACTCTTTATGTCTCTAGTTCAGGTGACTCCCTCCTTCTCCAGAAGCTTCCTAAGGCTTACACTGGCTATTCTGCAAGCAGTATTCATACCTGTTGTTGAAAGACAGGAACCTCTGCTTCCAGTTCGTAGTAAGAGACAAAGCAAAAATAAAAACAAAAACCCTATGCCGAGAGAGAGAGAGAGAGAGAGACTCATGAGAATGCACAAACAGTCCAGCATTCCTTCCTATCTAGATGCTGTGGAAAGCAATAGAAGTACAGATGCTCCATTGCTTTATATTCACATATGCCACAGCATATACTGTGATCTGGATAATAAATGCTGGAGTTATACTTCCTATGTTAAACTTTACAGCTACTGTTAATTGAATGTCATCTATGTAACAGACACTGTAGTGATGGCATTATATATTTACTCATTAAATTTTTACAATAACTCTGCAAGACACATATTAGTATTTCTATATAATAGAAGAGGAAACTGAGTTTCAGAGAGGGTAAATGATTAGTCATAGTTCAGCTGGATTTATGAGTGTGGTTAAATCTGCAATTTGACAGACCCTAAAGTACTGTCCTGCATTAATTTTTTATTAAGTAAAATTGTTCAGAATCACACTGTACCCCTAGACATACATTTTGGAAGATGAGATAATACTTCTAAGATGATGTGATTTCTTTGATGAAATTATTTTGCAAATAATTACAGTTAATAGGCACATTACCAGAGTTAAAGATACTATAATGAAAAACATTAATCTACCAATATCCTCCAACTTCTCAATTTCAACGAATTTTACACTTCAGATTATTTGCACTGGAGACTAAGGTCTTGCTCATACAATAGATCAGATAGCTCAAGCTGTGTATAGAATGGTGTTTAGTTTTTTCCACCTTCAATGGAACAAGTAAAAGTAGTCTTAACTGATGTAGATTATGCACAAATACCTTTCCAGTAAAGAGGTGTGAGATCTTGGAATTTTACTTGCTATTTTTGTCTAGGGAAAGGCAATCTATTCTATGAGAGACAGATTTTACCTTTTAAACAAGGGGCCCTTAAGGGTGAACTGTTATAAATGTGCAATACCTACATATAGGAAAGCCGGTACAATCAGAAATTTTAAATTTTTTCCTAAGAACAGAAGCTGTATTAAGAAACAGGGAAAAAAGGAGGAGGTTCCAAGATGGCTGAATAGGAACAGCTCCAGTTTACAGCTTCCAGCGTGAGCGATGCAGAAGACTGGTGATTTCTGCATTTCCAGCTGAAGTACCGGGTTCATCTCACTGGGGCTTGTCGGACAGTGGGTGCAGCCCACAGAACGTGAGCCAAAGCAGGGCAGGGAATAGCCTCACCCGGGAAGCTAAAGGGGTCGGGGAATTCCCTTTCTTAGCCAAGGGAAGCCATGACTGATGGTACCTGGAAAATCGGGACACTTCCACCCTAATACTGCATTTTTCCAACAGTCTTAGCAAATGGCACACCAGGAGATTATATCCTGCGTCTGGCTCAGAGGATCCCATGCCCATGGAGCCTCGCTCACTGCTAGCACAGCAGCCTGAGATCCAACTGCAACGTGGCAGCAAGGCTGCAGGTGGGGCGTCTGCCATTGCTGAGGCTTCAGTAGGTAAACAAAGCAGCCGGGAAGCTTGAACTGGGTGGAGCCCACCGCAGCTCAAGGAGGCCTACCTGCCTCTGTAGACTCCACCTCTGGGGGTAAGGCATAGCTGAACAAAAGTCAGCAGAAACTTCTGCAGACTTAAACATCTCTGTCAGACAGCTTTGAAGAGAGTAGTGGTTCTCCCAGCACAGAGTTTGAGATCTGAGAACGGACAGACTGCCCCCTCAAGTAGGTCCCTGACCCCTGAGTAGCCTAACTGGGAGACACCTCCCACTAGGGGCTGACTGACACTTCATACAGCTGGGTGCCCCTGTGAGACAAAGCTTCCAGAGGAAGGATCAGGCAGCAACATCTGCCATTCTGCAATATTTGCTGTTCTTCAGCCTCCGCTGGTGATACCCAGGCAAACAGGGTCTGGAGTGGACCTCCAGCAAACTCCAACAGACCTTCAGCTGACGGTCCTCACTGTTAGAAGGAAAACTAACAAACAGAAAGGACATCCACACCAAAATCCCATCTGTATGTCACCATCATCAAAGACCAAAGGTAGATAAAACCACAAAGATGGGGAGAAAACAAAACAGAAAGCTGAAAATTCTAAAACTCAGAGCACCTCTTCTCCTCCAAAGGAATGCAGCTGCTCACCAGCAACAGACCAAAGCTGGATGGAGAATGACTTTGACGAGTTGAGAAAAGAAGGCTTCAGACGATCGGTAATAACAAACTTCTCTGAGCTAAAGGAGGATGTTCGAACCCATCGCAAAGAAGCTAAAAACCTTGGAAAAAGATTAGACGAATGGCTAACTAGAATAAACAGCATAGAGAAGACCATAAATGACCTGATGGAGTTGAAAACCATGGCATGAGAATTACGTGATGCATGCACAAGCTTCAGTAGCTGATTCGATCAAGTGGAAGAAAGGGTATCAGTGATTGAAGATCAAATGAATGAAATGAAGTGAGAAAAGAAGTTTAGAGAAAAAAGAATAAAAAGAAACAAACAAAGCCTCCAAGAAATATCGGACTATGTGAAAAGAACAACTCTACGTCTGATTGGTGTACCTGAAAGTGATGGGGAGAATGGAACCAAGTTGGAAAACACACCTCAGGATATTCTCCAGGAGAACTTCCCCAACCTAGCAAGGCAGGCCAAAATTCAAATTCAGGAAATACAGAGAACACCATAAAGATACTTCTTGAGAAGAGCAACTCCAAGAAAGATAATAGTCAGATTCACCAAAGTTGAAATGAAAAAATGTTAAGGGCAGCCAGAGAGAAAGGTCGGTTTACCCACAAAGGGAAGCCCATCAGACTAACAGCTGAACTCTCAGCAGAAACTATACAAGACAGAAAAGAGTGGGGGCCAATATTCAACATTCTTAAAGAATTTTCAACCCAGAATTTCATATCCAGCCAAACTAAGCTACAAAAGTGAAGGAGAAATAAAATCCTTTACAGACAACCAAATGCTGAGAGATTTTGTAACCACCAGGCCTGCCTTACAAGAGCTCCTGAAGGAAGCACGAAACATGGAAAGGAACAACCGGTACCAGCCACTACAAAAACATGCCAAATTGTAAAGACCATCAATGCTAGGTAGAAACTGCATCAACTAACGAGCAAAATAACCAGCTAACATCATAATGACAGGATCAAATTCACACATAACCATATCAACCTTAAATGTAAATGGGCTAAATGCTCCAATTAAAAGACACAGACTGGCAAATTGGATAGTCAAGACCCATTAGTGTGCTGTATTCAGGAAACCCATCTCACGTGCAGAGACACACATCAGCTCAAAATAAAGGGATGGAGGAAGATCTACCAAGCAAATGGAAAACAAAAAAAAAGCAGGGGTTGCAATCCTAGTCTCTGATAAAAGACTTTAAACCAACAAAGATCAAAATAGACAAAGAAGGCCATTATATAATGGTAAAGGGATCAATTCAACAAGAAGAACTGACTATCCTAAATATATATGCACCAAATACAGGAGCACCCAGATTCATAAAGCTAGTCCTTAGAGACCTACAAAGAAACTTAGACTCCCACCCAATAATAATGGGAGATTTTAACATCCCACTGTCAACATTAGACAGATCAACCAGACAGAAAGTTAACAAGGATAACCAGGAATTGAACTCAGCTCTGCACCAAGCGGACCTAATAGACATCTACAGAACTCTCCACCTCAAATCAATAGAATATACATTCTTCTCAGCACCACATTGCACTTAGTCCAAAATTGACACATAGTTGGAAGTAAAGTACTCCTCAGCAAATGTAAAAGAACAGAAATTATAACAAAGTGTCTCTCAGACCAGAGTGCAATCAAACTAGAACTCAGGATCAAGAAACTCACTCAAAACCACTCAACTACATGGAAACTGAACAACCTGCTCCTGAATGACTACAGGGTACATAACGAAATGAAGGCAGAATAAAGATGTTCTTTGAAACCAATGAGAACAAAGACACAACATAACAGAATCTCTGGGACACATTTAAAGCAGTGTGTAGAGGGAAATTTATAGCACTATATGCCCACAAGAGAAAGCAGGAAAGATCCAAAATTGACACCCTAACATCACAATTAACAGAACTAGAAAAGCAAGAGCAAACACATTCAAAAGCTAGCAGAAGACAAGAAATAACTAAGATCAGAGCAGAACTGAAGGAGATAGAGACACAAAAAACCCTTCAAAAAATCAATGAATCCAGGAGCTGGTTTTTTGAAAAGATCAACAAAATTGATAGACCACTAGCAAGACTAATAAAGAAGAAAAGAGAGAAGAATCAAATGGATGCAATAAAAAATGATAAAGGGGATATCACCACCCATCCCACAGAAATACAAACTACCATCAAAGAATACTATAAAAACCTCTATGCAAATAAACTAGGAAATCTAGAAGAAATGGATAAATTCCTGGACATATACACCCTCCCAAGACTAAACCAGGAAGGAGTTGAATCCCTGAATAGACCAATAACAGGCTCTGAAATTGAGGCAATAATTAATAGCTTACCAACAAAAAAAGTCCAGGACCAGACAGACGCACAGCCGAATTCTACCAGAGGTACAAGGAGGAGCTGGTACCATTCCTCTGAAACTATTCCAATCAATAGAAAAAGAGGGAATCCTCCCTAACTCATTTTATGAGGCCAGCATCATCCTGATAACCAAGCCTGGCAGAGACACAACAAAAAAAGAGAATTTTAGACTAACATCCCTGATGAACATCGATGCAAACATCCTCAATAAAATACTGGCAAACCAAATCCAGCAGCACATCAAAAAGCTTACCCACCATGATCAAGTGGGCTTAATCCCTGGGATGCAAGGCTGGTTCAACATATGCAAATCAATAAATGTAATCCATCATATAAACAGAACCAAAGGCAAAAACCACTTGATTATCTCAATAGATGCAGAAAAGGCCTTTGACAAAATTCAACAGCACTTCATGCTAAAAACTCTCAGTAAACTAGGTATTGATGGATGTTTCTCAAAATAACAAGAGCTATTTATGACAAACCTACAGCCAATATCATACTGAATGGACAAAAACTGGAAGCATTCCCTTTGAAAACTGGCACAAGACAGGGATGCCCTCTCTCACCACTTCTATTCAACATAGTGTTGGAAGTTCTGGCCAGGGCAATCAGGCAGGAGAAAGAAACAATTAGGAAAACAGGAAGTCATATTGTTCCTGTTTGCAGATGACATGATTGTATATTTAGAAAACCCCATCGTCTCAGCCCAAAATCTCCTTAAGCTGATAAGCAACTTCAGCAAAGTCTCAGGATACAAAATCAATGTGCAAAAATCACAAGCATTCTTATACACCAAAAACAGACAAACAGAGAGCCAAATCATGAGTGAATTCCCATTCACAGTTGCTTCAAAGAGAATAAAATACCTAGGAATCCAACTTACAAGGGATGTGAAGGACCTCTTCAAGGAGAACTACAAACTACTGCTCAATGAAATAAAAGAGGACGCAAACAAATGGAAGAATATTCCATGCTCATGGATAGGAAGAATCAATATTGTGAAAATTGCCATACTGCTCAAGGTAATTTATAGATTCAATGCCATCCCCATCAAGCTACCAATGACTTTCTTCACAGAATTGGAAAAAACTACTTTAAAGTTCATATGGAAGCAAAAAAGAGCCCGCATTGCCAAGACAATCCTAAGCCAAAAGAACAAAGCTGGAGGCATTATGCTACCTGACTTCAAACTATACTACAAGGCTACAGTAACCAAAACAGCATGGTACTGGTACCAAAATAGAGATATACACCAATGGAACAGAACAGAGCCCTCAGAAATAACATCACACATCTACAACCATCTGATCTCTGACAAACCTGACAAAAACAATAAATGGGGAAAGGATTCCCTATTTAATAAATGGTGCTGGGAAAACTGGCGAGCCATATGTAGAAAGCGGAAACTGTATCCCTTCCTTACACCTTATACCAAAATTAATTCAAGGTGGATTAAAGACTTAAATGTTAGACCTAAAACCATAAAAACCCTAAAAGAAAACCTAGGCAATACCATTCAGGACATAGGCATGGGCAAGGACTTCATGACTAAAACAATCTACCCACCTGACGAAGGGCTAATATCCAGAATCTACAAAGAACTTAAACAAATTTACAAGAACTTAAAGTATAATAATAATAAAAAATCAAACAACTCCATCAAAAAATGGGCAAAGGATATGAACAGACACTTCTCAAAAGAAAACATTTATGCAGCCAACAGACACATGAAAAAATGCTTATCGTCACTGGCCATCAGAGAAATGCAAATCAAAACCACAATGAGATACCATCTCACACCAGTTAGAATGGCGATCATTAAAAAGTCAGGAAACAACAGATGCTGGAGAGGATGTGGAGAAATAGGGACACTTTTACACTGTTGGAGGGACTGTAAACTAGTTCAACCATTGTGGAAGACAGTGTGGCGATTCCTCAAGGAGCTAGAACTAGAAATATCATTTGATCCAGCCATCCCATTACTGGGTATATACCCAAAGTATTATAAATCATGCTGCTATGAAGACACATGCACACATATGTTTATTGCGGCACTATTCACAGTAGCAAAGACTTGGAACTAACCCAAATGTCCATCAATGATAGACTGGATTAAGGAAATGTGGCACATATACACCATGGAATACTATTCTGCCATAAAAAAGGATGAGCTCATGTCCTTTGTGGGGACATGGAAGAAGCTGGAAACCATCATTCTCAGCAAACTATCGCAAGGACAGAAAACCAAACACCGCATGTTCTCACTCATAGGTGGGAACTGAACAATGAGGACACTCGGACACAGGATGGGGAACATCACACACTGGGGCCTGTTGTGGGGTTGGGGGAGGGGAGAAGGATAGCATTAGGAGATATACCTAATGTAAATGATGAGTTAGTGGGTGCAGCACACCAACATGGCACATGTATACATATGTAAGAAACCTGCACGTTGTGCACACATACCCTAGAACTTAAAGTATAATAATAATAATAAAAAGAAACAGGAGAAAAAGAAAAACTGATACGAAATACCAAAATAACAAATAAACGACTAAGCTGGAGCCTTGAAATCAAACTCAAATGTTAACAGTTGAGGGACTATGTTTTTATCTTCTGCTTATTGAGTTTATTTTAGTCCTGCTTCTTTCTAAAATGGACTTGGAGAAAATCCTCAAGAAATCACCATATAAAATAAGGCTAATAAAACAGAGAGAAAATCAAGACCAGGGCAAGCAGGGAAAGAACACACATGCTAACCTACCCTAAGTGTTAAAATAATTCTTGTGACAGAATTTAACTCTGAGATTCCTGGCAGTCACTTAAAAAAAAAAAAAAAAGACCCTTTTTTAGAGTGATTTTAGGTTCACAACAAAATTGAGCAGAAAGGACAGAATCTTCCCATATACTTTCTGTGCTGTCATGCACAACCTCCCCCGTTATCAACATGGTACATTTGTTATAAATGATGAACCTACATTGCCACATGATTATTACCTGAAGTGCATAGTTTACATTACGTTCACTCTTGGTGTTGTACATTCTACAAATATATATTGGGTTTTGACAAATATAGAATGACATGTATCTACCATTATAGTATCATACGGAATAGTTCCATTACCCTAAAAATTCTCTGTTTTCTGCCTAGTCATCCCTCTCTCCAACCCTGGAAACCACTGATGGTTCTACCGTTGCCATAGTTTTCTGGAATCCACTTTTAAAAGGAAAGTTTGATATAGTACGTTTAATGAGAAAAGAGAAGACATAACATTTTCTCAAAGAGACAGAATTTTTCGTAGCCCTAAATTCTGTAAGAAATGAGTTACCTTATGGGATCAAGATGGATGCATCAGATAACATCCACAACAGTCTTTCAGAAGGTACATAGGCAGATCTTATTTGACTACTTCTTGTTAAAAAAAAAACCAAAAAAACAAAAAAAACAGCTCATAAAAGCTAAAGTCCAACTCAGTAAGAGTCTTCCAAGTTCTAAATTTAGCTATAAGAGACTAGCTTGATCAAAGGTTAATACCTGTGAAACCCAGAGGAGTTGGCAATGTATCTCCTAACTAGACTCACTTCCATAAATATCATTTATTTTAACAAAGATGTTTACAAGCAGTAAAGTTTTGTCAGAAAAATAGGTCTTCTGTGTTGTTTGAGAACAGATGCATGTTTTGGAGTCCAGAAGGGTAGAATGACAATTTATTATGAAAGGTGAAAAGCTTAACTAGTACTTTCTCAATGTAGCAGTGGGATGCAAGGGTGTTTTAGGCAACTTTAAATTAGCACAAATACTTTGATTAAAAACTCAGTTGTGATTAGTGATTCACAACACAACATGCAAGACTGGTTTAGGCACAGAAAATGTTAATGTAAGTGTTTGCAATGGTCTGCCTTGGAAATAGAAAAACCTGAGTAGAGAACCATTGAATTTCCAGCAGGAAAGTCTCCACTTGAGTTAAGGAGGCAACCAATATTTGTTGAGTACTTACTACATGTGTCATGTGTAGGGCTACGTACTTTATGCAATTTACCTAGTTTAACTGGGTGAGTTACATGTTAAGAATTCCCCAGTAAATATATTGACTTGCTGTATGATGAGAATCCTTGACTAAATGGAATTTGAAGAATGATTTTCAAAGAAAATATTTTTTTCAGTAATGTCATAATGTTTAGCTTTTTTCTGACAGTAATTAAATACTAAGTTCACTGGCTTCTTGAAGGACATGGAAAAAAGAAGGTTAGGCATTCAATTAAAAGTTTTCACTTTCCTCCTTGGCACACTAGAAAAATACATATTCCAGTTTCCCTTGCAGTTAAGTTGGGGGCCCTGTGACTAGGCAGTGGCAAATGGCAGGCCACAGATCCCCAGGTCTGATTGCCTATGTTCTCTCTCTCCCTTGTCCATGTGTCTACAAAAGAACTCCTAAAAGAGCGAATGATGGAAGGAGCTCAGATCCTTGAGTAGCCATTTACGGAGAGTTGTTTAGGAGAGCTGTCCAACCTGCATTAAACTTTGCACTATTGCAAGGAATTTTTATTGTGTTAGGCCTAAGATGTTGGGAGTAGTGTGTTACAGGATATAACTAGCTTTACCACTCCTGGTTTTATGATACTAAAAATTTATTGTCAGCATAGAATAATCTTCCAATTTTATAAATAAAAACATAAATCAAAAATTAAAAAAGTATTAGATCATTGACACAATTTTTAAAAGGCTGAAAGGTTAAAATATAACTACTTTGTAACACTTGAAACTGCTTTCTTATTTGTTGGTCAGACATTTCTGCCTATTTCAATTCTTCTTGTGATATTAAAATGGAATTAAAGGTCTATTAAATAAGGTCTTCTATTGTCTTCAGCAAAATTATTTGAAGACAGGTGAGAAACATCCACAGTAATAGCTGTGCCTGAAGCTGTTGACTTCTCATATGTGCTACATTAGACCAAAAGATCAATGCTGTATTGGTCCATTTTCATGCTGCTGATAAAGACATAACCGAGACTTGGCAATTTTGAAAACAAAGTGGTTGAATTGGATTTACAGTTCCACATGGCTGGGGAAGCCTCACAATCATGGTGGAAAGCAAGGAAGAGCAAGTCATGTCTTACATGGATGGCACATGCAAAAAGGGAGCTTGTGCAGATAAATTCCTGTTTTTAAAACCATCAGATCTCATGAGACTCATTCACTATCATGAGAACAGTGCAGGAAAGACCTGCCCCATAATTCAATCACCTCCCACCAGGCTCCTCCCATGACTTGTGGGAATTGTGGGAGTTACAATTCAAGATGAGATTTGGGTGGGGACACAGCCAAACCATATCAAATGCTTTCAGCTTGTAAAGAGAAAGCCAGCGTAAAATTTTGAAGATCAGTCTTCTGAGTTGGTAATGTTTTCATATTTTTAAATTTTTCATATAGATGTGTATTCACCCATATTTAAATTAACAATTTTTATAACTATGTAGCTTATTGAGTGTTCTTATTTTTTTCCAATAGGTTTTAAATGACTATATGGTCTAGTTATATAATCATATCATCTTCAGATAATGAGAACTTGGCCTCTTGCTTTTAAGTATTCATATATATTTTCCTTGTCTAATTGCATCAAATAATATTTCCAGGATATTTCAAAATGAAAAATAGTAATATCAGCACCCTCTTCTTGTTCCTGACATGAATAAGAATTCTCCCAAGATTTCACCATTATACAGTATTCTGGCTTTTTGTTTCCAATAGAAATATATCTCAATAGATCTGTCTCTCTTCTATGAATAGAGTTTTTGTTTTGTTTTGTTTTAATCTGGATTATATAGTGCTGACCATAGGGTCTGTAGCACCCTTAGGAGGTCTTCTTAGGTTTAAGTAAACTTTCAGGCTCATGAGACTATCATGGCTACATTTGGCATCTATTTATACAGAAGGATACAGGACAGCCACCACAGTTTGCCGGTGTAGCATCAATTGTGTCTCTTTGGTGGAACACTTTACACAGCAGTACAGCTCAGGTGTAAGATGTGACCCACTTTACACGGGTGGGAAACTGTCTTGGCTTAATAGACTCATGCCCCTCTGGAGCGTCTCTTGGACAACCCCTTAGGCATAGTGCCCAGAGTCCCTTCAAGGGATATGCCCCATAAGAGTCACTGTACACAGGAGATCCAGTGGTTTGCTAACAGCTGTATTTGGCTCTTCCTGTTTAAATGTGGTTTACCAATCAGGGGGCCATTTTAACCAGCAATATAGCAACAGATGTAGCCATGCATAGATAACTAAATATAATTTTTATCAATACATTCTAGATATTCTGTAATTTCAGTTGTTATTTATAATTTTTTATTTTGACTTGAACACTGAATCTAATCTCTTCTCACCTCTAAAGCACTTTGCTTTTGAAGTCATTTTCTCTTTTCAAGACAGTAGAATCAGGCTCTCATCCTCACCATTCCACTAAAACTAGCCTTATCAAGATCATCAGTGATCTCCTTGTCAAGTCTGATGATAACTTCTTGGTCCTGATCTTATTTAACCTTTCTATCTCTGGCTTATAAGACAATATACTTGCTTGAGTTTCCTATTACACCCCTATCTCCTTCTTTTCATTTTCCTGGGTTTCTTCCCTACTTAAATTTTGGAACATCCTTAGTTCTTAGTCCTTAGTTCTCTTAATTAGATTTCTTCTCTCTCCCTTCACTCTCTTCATTCTACATCTACATTCACTGTCTCTCATCCAGTCCCAGGGACTTAAATACTGTTGTGACTGACAATTTACATTTTGAGCCCTAGGATCTCCGAGTTGCAGAGTTGTGCAGCATACTGCCTATTTGACTTCTCCACTTGAATGTCTATAAGACATCTTACACTTCACTTGTCTGAAGTATAACTTCACATAATAGTCTGTGGTGGCGACTATTAGTTGCTCTCTAAATTCTGCTCTTCCTTCTTCCATAGTGATAGAAGGTTGAGTTAATGACTAGGCTATATTTTCCAGTCTCCCTTGCAATTGCATGTGACTATCTGACCTAGTTCTTTCGAGTGAAAGGGAACAGCATTAATAGGTGCTATTTCCTGGCTCTAGTCCTTACGAGAACAAGTGTGCCTCCTCCATATTTTCTTTTTTTTAAAATTATTATTATACTTTAAGTTTTAGGGTACATGTGCACAATGTGCAGGTTAGTTACATATGTATACATGTGCCATGCTGGTGTGCTGCACCCATTAACTCGTCATTTAGCATTAGGTATATCTCCTAATGCTATCCCTCCCCCCTCTCCCCACCCCACAACAGGCCCCAGAGTGTGATGTTCCCCTTCCTGTGTCCATATGTTCTCATTGTTCAATTCCCATCTATGAGTGATAACATGCGGTGTTTGGTTTTTTATCCTTGCAATAGTTTACTGAGAATGATGATTTCCAATTTCATCCATGTTCCTACAAAGGACATGAACTCATCATTTTTGATGGCTGCATAGTATTCCATGGTATATATGTGCCACATTTTCTTAATCCAGTCTATCGTTGTTGGACATTTGGGTTGGTTCCAAGTCTTTGCTATTGTGAATAGTGCCGCAATAAACACACGTGTGCATGTGTCTTTATAGCAGCATGATTTATAGTTCTTTGGGTATAAAGACCAATATCCTTGGTGAACATTGATGCAAAAAATCCTCAATAAAATACTGGCAAACCGAATCCAGCAGCACATCAAAATGCTTATCCACCATGATCAAGTGGGCTTCATCACTGGGATGCAAGGCTGGTTCAATATACACAAATCAATAAATGTAATCCAGCATATAAACAGAACCAAAGACAAAAACCACATGATTATCTCAATAGATGCAGAAAAGATCTTTGACAAGATTCAACAACTCTTCATGCTAAAAACTCTCAATAAATTAGGTACTGATGGGACGTATCTCAAAATAATAAGAGCTATCTATGACAAACCCACAGCCAATATCATACTGAATGGACAAAAACTGGAAGCATTCCCTTTGAAAACTGGCACAAGACAGGGATGCCCTCTCTCACCACTCCTATTCAACATAGTGTTGGAAGTTCTGGCCAGGGCAATTAGGCAGGAGAAGGAAATCAAGGGTATTCAATTAGGAAAAGAGGAAGTCAAATTGTCCCTGTTTGCAGACGACATGATCGTATACCTAGAAAACCGCATTGTCTCAGCCCAAAATCTCAAGCTGATAAGCAACTTCAGCAAAGTCTCAGGATACAAAATCAATGTACAAAAATCACAAGCATTCTTATGCACCAATAACAGACAAACAGAGAGCCAAATCATGAGTGAACTCCCATTCATACTTTCTTTTCCTCCATCTCACTAGCTAGAATGGTAACTATTAGAATGACTGTGAAGGTGAGAGAGTCACTGTCAGGCTGGGACCTGAAAGACCTCATGGAACAGAGCTGTCCACCAACCTGATACACTCACTTCAGACTGTTACATGATGAAGAAATAATTTCTATCTTTTGAAAGTCATTATATTTTGGGTCTCTTTGTTGTAGCATTTTAACCTTTCACCTTAACTGACATAGAAATTGGTATCAGAAGAAATGCTGTCTTAATTTAAAACCCTGCATTTTCTTAATGGTCAGGCAAATTTGCAATCAAAGATATAGCTAGGGGGACAGAGCAAAGACTTTTTTTACTCTGCTTATTATGGGAAGTCATTGGAGGGATTATACAGTTGGATTGTGGTTTTACAAGGCATAACTATAGCTGCTCTGTGTAGGCTAGAAAGCTGGTGATGCTTATGCTATTTCATAAAATTGTTATCTATAATAACTTGGAAGGCACATCACATATCCAAATCAAAGGAATATAGTTGTAAAAATGAGAATGTTAGCGTACTTCACTGTTCTTTTTTGATTTAAGTAAGGTATCATAAGAAAGATGAACTCAGGCAAGAACTGGCTGCTTTGCAAGCAGAAATGGAAGGAAGTGAGAACGTCCAGAAATTTAGGGCCTCTCAGGGCTGAAGAAGAGAGCTGTTTTTGTGACCCAAACATTAATAAAAATGAAGGGATCCAAGCCTTGTGGCAAGGATCAGATTAAGGTATCGCCCTCCTAAACAACACTATTATTTCAGCTAGCCTCAAGGCGGCCCTCCATTAAGATGAGAAAGTGAAGTATGGATACAAGGAAGCAAAGAAATAAAGCAGGCTTCAGAACTAGGACTAGAAAAGACTTTGCTGTTATTTCCACAAGCAACTGACTGGAAGCAATTAGATCAGAAGCCTATTATGGTTTTAAGGAAACCTAGTTGCCACAGAAACCACGAATCTGTTAGCTCCTTAAAGCAATACTCAAGCCTTCAAATTTTTACCAGCAGAAAAGGGGTTGTGAACGATATGCAGCCCCCTAGGAAGGCATTTTCTCTAACAGTCACTTCTGATATGGCTATGGAAAATTATGGACAAGGTAGTTCCTCTAAGAGAAGCAGAGTATCCCAAATGTCTAACCAAGGCACTTTCTGCACTGCCAGAACAGACAGTCTCCATAATTCTTGCTCAGCTGGGAGTCAAAATTGCTGTGAACAAGCAGCTATGTGTATCTTTCTCTTAATAGGAGCTTTTAAAAGGAGTCATCCTATGCCTGTGCCACTACTGTGTATGGGGTGTGGGAAGAGGGGGAGCAATATCTTGTTTAATGGTTTGTATGACACCAACTATGAGAAGTCATTTCAGAGCTTGATAGAGAAAACACACCGCTCTACCGTCTGTGTGGACATGGGCTGCATCCCACACCCTCATGTGGCTCTCTCCCTCACTTCATTCAGTCTCTGCTCAAATGTTACCTCCCCAAAGGTGACCAAAGCACTCCATCTACAATCACACCTCCATCATTTTCTACAACCGTAACCTCCCTTTATCCTCTCTTTACTCCTTTTTTCTCTACATAGTCCTTTTGTATTGCTCCCCCACTGGAATGTAAACCCTTTCAGGGCAGGACTTTGTCTTGTTCTTAGCTGAAATCCTAGCACCTAGCTAGAAATGGCCAATACATTATAGGTCCTTAATAAATAGTTACTGAAAAGAAAAAAGACTATGAGCTTCTAAATTTTAAAGGTTTGAAGTTGTGTTTGTTTGATTCTATTTTGCTATTTATCTGTATCACGTTGTGACCGGTCACAGAAAATTATTCGTGCACGAGAAAATTGAGATTACTACCTGCAAGGTGTCATTACCTGTTAAGAAGCCAATCAAAAGTTTGTCCTCCTGAAAAAGTAGAGTTATTGCTAAAAGCTAGCTGTTTTGATCTCATTCTTGCTCATTTGTTTTCAAGACTGAGATAATGAAATGTCACTCCCATGGCAACTCCGCCTCTTTTTTGGAATGATCATTGGTGGCCATAGTTGCAGCATAATAACCAGTTAGACCTTGGAAGTCCTTTAGAGTCTCCTTATTCCATGATTTAACAAAGACTGATATAATTAGCTACATTTTACTCAAGGGAGAAGCTAAAGTTCACCAGGCAGAATTCAATTTAATCCAATCCATCTATTTAATCTTTGCTGAACTTAAGCTTTGTGCCAGGCATTGTGCTGGGGATAAGGGATATAGTGACAAGACAGACACTGCCCTGGCCCTTCTATTGGTTAGACTAATGTCTCACGGGACCCAGAGTGGTAGGGAGGCAATTACAACACAGTACATTAAGAGCTACCTTAGAGCATGCTAAGTGTAATAGAAGTATGTAAAACACTAGTCTCAGCCAATCAAAAAGTCAGAAAAGGCTTCCTGGGGGACTGTCAGCTAAATTTAAACTCAAAGGGTAAGGGGAGATTGTCCAAATGAAGAAGGAAGAGGAATGAAGAGGAGGCTAAATTTAAACGAAGAAGGAGTGTTTTCTAGGCCAAAGCAAATATATGGAAAACAAAAGAAAGACGCATGTAGATGCGGCATTACACTTTTTCCTCCAGTTATTTATCCTGTTTTCATCCGCCACTCTTCCTCTTTTCCTTAGATCTCCAGTTTTTTAGCCGTATATTACCCCCTTTCTCCCTAATCATCCATTGCTCCAGTGAGGTTTATTTGTAAATCTAACCCAGGCACCAACTAACCAACCAACAAACAAAAACAGCTAAGGAGCAGCCACTGGAACCTGGAACCATGCCTACACTTACAAAAATTTGATTTTCTGCAGAAAAAATATTTTGACTCCTACGTTTTTGGACTTCATTAGAAGGACCTGAAATGGATGACACCAAGCTGTTTGCCTAAAATAATGTCCCAAGCCTGAATTGGCATGGATCTTTCTTGAGATTAAAATAGAAACTTGTTTTGCTAACTGAAAACAACTTAGAAATCAAAGAGCCATTTAAGTTGAAACCATTATTTTTCCTTTCCTTGAAGAAAATTCCTGTTTTTACACACACTGAATGATCAGGATAGTGAGATCACCCTGCCACAGAACTTTCCATTAAAAATTTGAAGTTGTAGAAACCTCAAAAAGAAAATGAAGATGGGGGAAAACGTTTGTAATGTAGCAAATGAATTGAACAAACATTTATGAGCACCTACTATGTGCCAGGCAGTGTTCTAGGTGATAAAGATACCTGCCTTTGTACAGCTTGCATTCTAGCAGAAAGAAAACATACAAACAAAAAATATGCAAGCTATATAGTAATATAAAAGATGAGTGGTATGGAGAAAAGACAAAGTAGCACAGTCCAAGGATCATCAGAAGGAGGGCAAGTTAGAGGTTTAAATAGGATGGTCATGACTGGCCTCTTCAAAGAGGTGTGACATTTGAGCAAAGACTAAAGGAAGTGAGGGCATGTGCCATGTAGATATTTGTAGAGGGCAAGTTGCAGTTTTAAATAGGATGATCGTGATTGGCCTCCTCGAAGAGGTGACATTTGAGCAAAGACTGAAGGATGTAAGGGTGTGAGCCATGTAGATATTTGGGTCCAGATAGAGAAAACAGCTAGTCACTGGCCCCAAGGCAGGGTCATGCCTGGAACGTGCAAGAAAGGCAAGGAGGCCATGGACTGGAGGAAGAGAAATGAGGACATTGAGAGGTACGGGAGATGACAGATGATCACTGCTCAAGGCTGTCATTCGAGGTAAGGTTGGGAAGAGGGGTGACTTGATTGGGCTCATGCACATCTTAGGATAATCATGTTTTCATTTGAACACAGTCATTTAGTACAATACTTTTTACTCTGCTACAACTGAACAATGATTACTTAAAATGGTTTCTAAGTGATCCCCTCAAGATCAGGCACCACAACACTACTAGGCAGTAGCAGCCCTTCCTCTCTGGCAGGCACTCATCCCTAGAGGGGCAGACCCGTCCTAATATGCTCGGGAGTTGAGCTGATAGAGACAGAAACAGTCTGCTCATTTCTTCTTCAAAACCCGACTGGAGAGCCAAATATTTCTTTTGGTTAGTTACAAAATAAAAAATATGCCTTTGCCAACTCTGCGGGAAAAGCAAACTCCCAGAGTTTGCCTTCGCTAATTTGTCCAAGTCGTGCTGTGGTTTCAGTAAATGCAGACACTGCTCAGCTCCAGCCCCATAAACCTCTCTGCTCTAGGGCTTCTCCGCCCTCCGGTGAAAGCTACTGCTCGCCCCTGCAGTCACCACCTGTTCGGGCGGAACCTGCGGAGCGTGCACTTACGCCTCGGGCTCCTTTCCTCCTCGACTCCCCCTTTCCTGCTGGGCACCCTGCTTTACCTCTCCCAGAGAGGGTTTGCAACTTTTCTCCCAGGCTGGGGATCGCCCCGCTTGGCTAACCCCCAAGAGCCACTGCCTTTCCGCAGCGCCCCTGCCCCGGAGTTGCCTGCCCCGCTGGGCCCCCGGGAGGAGCCGAGCGCGCTCACCGTTCGCCCAGGGCTGGGAGGGCCGCGAGTCGGGCGCACGCGCACCCCCTGCCAGCCCCTGGCGCCCCTCCCCGCGGGCGGCGCAGCTACCCCTGCAGCGCCTCCTCTAGCTAGAAGGGAGCGGGAGGGGGCTCCGGGCGCCGCGCAGCAGACCTGCTCCTGCCGCGCGCCTCGCCGCTGTCCTCCGGGAGCGGCAGCAGTAACCCGGGTGGCGAGGGCTGGGGGTTCTTCGAGACTCTCAGAGGGGCGCCTCCCATCGGCGCCCACCACCTCAACCTGTTCCTCGCGCGCCACTGCGCTGCGCCCCGGGACCCGCTGCCCAACATGGATTTTCTCCTGGCGCTGGTGCTGGTATCCTCGCTCTACCTGCAGGCGGCTGCCGAGTTTGACGGGAGGTGAGCTGGGCCCCGGGGCGCCCTCTCCTCCTTCCCGCGCTAATTTCACACTCACTGTCTTGGGTCACTTTTCCCCGCGGGGTTTCGCGGTCAGAGAGGCGTCTCCCCCATCCAGAAGTTGGGCCACCGCACAGCGTGGCGCGAGGAGAGCGGTCCAGCGGCTCCGAGTGCCCGCCCGAGGCGGAGAGGGCGCGCCCTTGCGAGTCTGGGACCCCAGCCGCGGCCCCCCGAGGGCGACTCGCCCCGGCTCGCCAATTAGGACTGAGGGAGAGGAGCGGCTGGAGCCCGGGATCTCGGCTCTGAGGGCGCGGTTTAGCCACCTACGCCGAGGTGACGCGCGGAACATCCCTTACCCGGGAAACTCCCGCGCCTGAACTAGACGGCTCTTCAGTGGGGAAGCTTCCAGGCGCCCGGGGGGAGGCCCGGGCTCGGCTCAGGGCTCTCGGGGCCGCTCACACAGAGGGTGGGCGCGAGTCAGCGACTGGGCTACGGGGGAGATTTGTGGGCCTTCCTATTTGGTTTTCTTGAGGGAAGGAGACTCAAGATGAGGACCAGAGGGTGGGCGCTCCGTGAATGTGAGCATGTGTGTGGATATGTGTGTGTGAGAGCGCACACACTGCGCCGCTCCTCAGACTCGGGCGAGCCTGACGGCGGCGTGCTGTGACAGGTTCCAACAACCTCGGGCCGCGTCTCCGCTGTCATTCAGCCGGTCCTCCCGCGCTGCGGGGCCGCTCCGGTGTGTGAGAGACACTGGGTCTGTCGGGAGGGTGTGCTCGGTCCCCCTCACCTCCGCGCAATTACAGACTAGGCTCGTCCCGGGTGCAGATGGCTGCTGCGAGAAGAGGTTTTACTCTGGCGGACACCGCCGCCTGGTCGCCTTCCTTCAGCGACCCCTGCCCCCACCCCTCCGTGTAGGTCCCTGCCTAGTTCTAAAGAAAGATGCCGCACCTGTTTTACCTGCAATCTTGGAACGAATCAATTCCACAATTGATTCGCTTTCTTGTACCCGGAGGCGAACGGAGGGGAAACAGTGGAGCGCCAAGAAAAAGCACAGCTGCTTGTTCACTACCTGGTCGGAGGAAATAGAAAGTTCGGGGTTATTTCGTACTTTGGGCCTGGGGGTAGAAAGGGCAGGTAAAACAAAAGGGGAATTGAAAAGATAAGGAGACTTTAAGAAAATGTGATAGCAGCCAGAGTCTAGACCTTTTTATTTTATTTTTAAAAGCAATTCTGTGCTCACATTTGGGTATGTTATGCATTTCTTGCACACATATTTGCAACAAGAAACCCATCACAAGATATGCATATGATGTGAATGCATATAGCTTTTTGTAACTTTAAAAAGATGTCTGAAACAGCAAATTAAAATGCTGATACCCAGAGGAAAAAAGTCATTTAGGTGTGACTCTAAACAAGGAAACAATTTAGCAAATAATGTGTCAACTTGTAATCAGGTGGATAAATCTGTATCCTGAAATTACTCTCTTTAGGCATTATTTACGTTAGAGAGGAAAATACTATGAATTGTTGATCTAAGCAAGTTTCAAACCACAAGGATACTTGAGATATCAGCTACACTTTAAACTCTCCTTGGTTTTATTTAGACTTTTTTCTAGTACTTTTTTTTGTTTGTTTGTTTCTGCCACAGTTATGTCTCAAAAAGAGCTCTGTTACACTTGATTTTTGAGAAACTTTCTTTCTGCTCCTTCCCCTATCCATCTTTTATATGAGGCAGAAATTTTTTCTGCTTTGACATGTCTTATTTAATACTTTTCAGTTTATGGTGAATCAGTCAAACCTGGTTTTCACCCCAGTAACAGGTGTGGGTCTTTGAGGAATCTGTTTTATTTCAAGCTTCAGAAACTATCCTGTGAGTGGCAGCCTTGAGAATTGTTGGTGTTAGCTGGTGCTATTTCTAGTTAAGAAAGCATCTTTCCCTCCCCTTTTTTCTCCTACCCTTGTGTGTTGGGGGATGGGGTATGATCTAATTTGACATTAGATCATAGCAGAACTATTTCTGTGAAGGTGTTTTAACCTTAAATTTCTGCAGGCATAAAAGAGTTTGTAGAAAATTGTTGGGTGTGTTTGACATTTTTTCTAAAGTAATGATAAAGAGGAAATTACCTTTCTTCTCAAAAGTGTCCTTATTTATTTTGAATCTTTTTTTTTGGTAGGTGGCCCAGGCAAATAGTATCATCGATTGGCCTATGTCGTTATGGTGGGAGGATTGACTGCTGCTGGGGCTGGGCTCGCCAGTCTTGGGGACAGTGTCAGCGTGAGTATCAAGCCTGGGGACTTCAGTTCCCTGGGAGGTGTGGCTTTCCACTTTGTTCATGGCTTCACCCCACATATCAGAGAGCTCATTACTGAGCAAGGCTTGGCCTTGCAGGTCTGACTTGGGGATTTTCAGGTACAGTCCAGACTCCTTATTCTGCTTCTTTTCAACTTAAGCCACCTGTATTATGGCCCAGCTTTGTCATTCACAGAGAGCCACCTTAAATGTTTCTTTTAGCATTTTTCCCCCCAAATCTGCAGCTCCTTCCTGTTTTCTCACCAGGTTTATTCCTTTATTTTTTTCTCTCTCTCTCGCTCCAGGCTGGGAGATGGGGGTAGGATAATGAGTCTAGACCATATTTACACAAAATAAACTCTGAACCTTAGAGTACTTATATAATCCTCACCATAGCTGTTGTGTAAAGTGGCCCATTTGTAAATCCTTTTTTGAAGTGGGGTTGTATTGACAGTGTTTTAAATGGACCACCCAGTATAATGAAACAAAGCCACTGAAACAACATTATTTGTAAGTTCTATAAGTAACCAACCTCATGTAATAAGTACCAAATCAGAAAACTGATTTTCACCTTTTCTATGATCACAAATGGATATTTTAATGGTAAAATTTAGAGCTACATCAAAAGAGTTTGAGAAATTTAGGAAATTTGTCCCCAGCATTTTATTATGATCTTAAAATTGTATCTCACTCCTACTGCAAAAAAATAGTCTTCAAATGATCAAGTACCTTTCCAGAGCACCCTTAGAGTGCTTGGGGTGGGGGTAGGGGGCACTTCTGGTAAGATGATGGGAACTAAGTTGGGTTCTACGTTGGGATATATATTTTATTGCTAATGAGGAGGGGGCTTAGAGGAAGAGAGAAGGGTAGTTACAAAGGCTAGAGCTGGCAATGGAGAAGCCTGCCTTAGAGATGGGTTGCTAGTGTGAGGAGTCAGGCAAATTTAAGTAGGAGAGTTAGGAGCTCCCTCTGCTATTTTAATTTTTGAGGATGCTCACAATGTCTTCCTTAATTTTGTGAAAGAGGGACAGTGACAGTCACAGATTGACTCGAATTGCACATAAAGACCACAATCTCTGGTTGGGAATAGAAAGGTAAAGGAAATGAATGTTTGCCTACCTGGTATGGAATTTGAGAACCAACAGACTCTAATAACCAAAATGTGAAAAAAGGACCCTTCTGTTGGCCCAACACACCTACACATAACCCTCCTGAGTGAAAAATGAGTAGTTCTATACCTGCAGTCTCCAGCTGTGCAAATATTTCTGATACTATAGAAGAATAAATTCCACCAGGCACCATTCTTCTTTTTTGATCATCTTCCTTTAAAACAATATTGAATAGACTAACCAGTGAGTGCACAGCAGCTTTGCCTACTTCTTTTGTTTACTGGAAACTGGAGTTACCACCATCTCCCTTTAACAGAATGTAAGTGACCCACTGTGCAAAGGGTCTAGCCAAGCAGCTCGCACATAGCAGTTAGGCAAACATTCGTTTGCTTCACCTTTTACGTTTATACTTCCAAAATCAAAGTAGTTCCAAAGTTCTCTATGTTACAATGAAATAAAATTCCTTTCAATTAAAAAGGCACAAATGGTTCTTTACTATTAACATTGAAGTTGGCATGGTTGTAAAAATTAGCTCAAAGGTGAATGTTTCCTTCTGTGTATTTTATTTTTCCAGCATCTTAGATGGCCCAAATGTCTCTTGTCAGTTCAGAGTTCTGCCTGTCTTTGTTTTGATATAAACAGGTAGAGGAATGTGGGGCTGAGAAGTCAGCTCGAAGGGGCAGAACAAACCAAAAAGAGGCTGGTCAGATTCAATGAATTATCTCTGAAAACTCCTGATTATTTTAAAGAAAGCCTTTATGAAATTAAAAGTTTTGTCACTACGTTTGTTCAAATCTCACATCTCACAAATCTCAAATCTCAAATGCCTTGCTATTGCATAAGAATTCAATCTAATATGATTCCTTATAAAGATTCCAAAGAACTTATAGTGAATTTAATGTGAAAAATGTTTTTGCCTTTTCGACCTTTAGATAATCATGTAGTTCTTTCCCATAAAGAAGGGCCATTCTCTCTTCCTCATCAGAGGTGCTCTGGTTCTCTTCTTTTCTGAATGATTCACTTTGGAATTTTCCTTCGAAACAGCATAGCAAAACAAAAAGAAACTATTCCCATTACTGCATAGATCTTCCCAACTTATCCCATAGAAGGTGTGTTTGTAGGTAGGGAAAGGTGGTGGTACCCTCATTATATTATTTAACAGATCTTATGCCTTAGTGCAGTGACCCTTTGGTGAGTGTTTATTCCATTTGGTTGAGCATTTGTGAGATGTTTGACTTAATATTCATTTGAGTCAAATGTACATATCTGTACAAAACATGCTGCCCTTCATTTTCACTTGCTATCTTCCTATCATGGACTTGTTTGGAGAAACCGACTAATGTTGCAGTATGCTAACGCCGGTAAACCTCTCCTTCTGGCTCACTATGTCTAAGCAGAGCCAGATATAGCTGGGAAACTTTATATCCTTCCCTCTAGGACTGAGGAAGGAAGGATCAGAGATGCTACTCAAATGGGCATAGAAACTGTCCTGCTGCTTCCTGCCTGTACCACCCAACATTCTATCCCACCAACATTCCTGCCTGCTGAGGAAAACATGACCCGTTCCAGAAATAGGCAGGTTGTGTTTTCATAGTTCTTTTGTAGGTCATACCCTTGGCTTTTTTTTTTTTTTTTGATTCTTTGTTTTGTGTTCTTGACTCTTAAACAGATCTCTAGCATATTGAAAATTCAACATTTGATTTTCTAACTGTTGTGGACTTTACTTTTATTGACTATTGATGTGGCTGTTTATTGTCAGATGAAAATTTTTTAATATGTTCACACACTGATGATTGCATATTTACAGCACACAGCATCTTAAGTCACTCAGAGGTTTGTCACAAAATGTGTGTTTCTTGCTCTGTAATTTTTTTGTCATCTTGATGGCATATTTTAATTATGTTTTTATTTCTCTCCTTCTACCAAGTGGAGACCTCTGTAATAAAGATTTTTCAGGGTTGTATATTTCATCTTTAAAAGCTGTGTATACTGTGGAAACAATTGTTAACCAAAAGCACTAGATAATTTAGGATAACTGAGTTCAAGTTCTGACTTTTGTACCTGAATAGCTGTCTAACATTTCTCAGCTACAGTTTTCTTATTACACAAGCATATTTCCAAGGTATGTTGAAGCTCTAAACTGCATCTGAAAACTTCCTTAATGTAGAAAAACTATATAGGATCTAAATATTGTATTTTTTGTATGGTTGTCCTTCTGTTTACTCGGAGATTTGACTGTATATGTGGCTTATGACAATAGCATTTTTGTTAAAAGCATTTTATAGAAGTGTGAAGAAAAACTAAAAATACAACGAGTTCCAAGTTTTAACAAAACCATTCCGTTTCTGAGTTCTTTGGCTGTCATTGAGCAGCTTGTGGTTTCTGAAGGAAATGATGTGATTTAGGATGGTTTTGTATCATTTATCCTTAAGAACAGGGAAAATTGAGATGTTTTCTTATGTTTCTGCTGGAGATTTTGGAAAGATGTGAAACCTACACCTACAGCTTGACATTGCTTAGTTAGCTCTGAACCTCCTGCTGCCTCTTCCATGTAAAGTGAAAATTTTGGATTCTAATCGGCTTCAGATAAACTTACAGGTTAGTGAAACATAGGGACTGAGATATAGTAATTCATTCTGAAGCTATTTTGGAGTGGTCAAATAATTTTAGTTGGATAATGTATATTATTGGCTAATGATTATGGATATTGGAAGTGATGAAAAAATTATTATTTCTTTCTGCATTTCAAATGAAAAGGCTATTAGTTTGAGCAGAGAATTTTGATTTAGTAAACAAAATATTTAAATTTCGTGTTTCATTTCTTACTCCTATCTTGGTTCAGATACTCAGTCTTATAAATGGAACATGATTTATTTTTGCTCCCTAAACTGGTTATTAACTTCCTGTCCATAATCACAAAACTATATATATTTCTTTGATTATTTGGATTTTGAACACTCTCTTTAAAATAATCAAGAGAAAATTAGAGCTATTAGAATATTAGAATTTGTTTTGAAGGCCACACATAGTGTTCCCTCCACAGAGAGGTTATACTAGTAAATGCCTTTCTATTTGAGGTCAACAACTATGACAACTTCCATTGAACATGAGTTAGCATTTTAAACGTAAAGCAATTTTTATACCTGTATGCACCCAAGAAGTAACAGGGGCTCTCAAAAGGGGTGGGGATTGTACTGTTTACATCTATATTGAAGATCGCTAGCAGAATTCTGGGGCCAGCTTAGTGGAGCGAAGTACACTTCATTGTCCTTAGTGTAGTAGCTTCCTCCTCTAATTTTGAGGTGAGAATGCAGAATCTGTTTTTTGTTTGTTTGATTTTAGGTAGGAATAAAGCAAGGCAAGGAATAATTTTATGATTACTTGCAATACTAAACTTGAATCCACAAATCCTTAAGAAGTGAAGTTTTTGATTAAGATTATTTAACTGCCACTTTCCTTGAAAGGTTGTTTAAGAATATCATGTACCTTTGGGTAACTTCAAGTGGTCTTGGAATGCAGATTCCAAAGTAAGATCAGCATTGAAGAATCTTGACCTTTTCAAACAGGTAATTTGTTAGTATGTGTAGTCTTCAAAGTTAAGTTTCAGAGAAATTGCTTTGCTCTTTTATTCTTTTCCCCAATTAGAACTGATCTTTATGTAATACTATTAAAATCTACTAATTTCCTGAGATCCCTTCATAAGCTTAATCTGACCGGGTCTTAACCTTTATGGATTAGAAATTTTAGTACTTCTTAAGCTAGAAGGCCAGGCCAACTAAAGGGAAGCACTCTCCTCTCTGCCAGTTCAGCAACTAGATCTGTCCTCAAATACCTGCCACAGGGATATGCTGCTTGAAGTTGCCCACGCATATACACACTGGGACCAAGAAGGCACTTCTGGTGCCAGAAACAACACTGTGTTTGCTTTGTGGAAATTTTTGATAAGCTTTCAAAAATGTAGGTGGCTTCTCCCTCACCTCCTGTGTGTAACTTCCAGCATTTCTTTTTGTTGCTTTTTATCTATAGAATTCATGTTCTTTGCATTTTGAGTTAGTTTAATCCACTGTATGCTTTCCAGATGATAATTAGTGAAGCTCAATGATTCTATGCCGTGTCTTTCAGTGGGTAAGGGAAGATATTCATCACAGGGATGGGCCTTCATCACAGGGGAGATGGAAGGGCAAGGGAGAGGGATTCTGATGGCCTAACCCTCATTATTGCCCCCCACTGCCACATGCAGATACTCTTGCCCCTTTCCCATTGATTTTGTGCAGTGTTTTAAATTTTTCCACCAATCTTTGGAAAATATTAATTTATTTTGTAGGAGAAAATGTATTCATTTCCTTAAATATCCCTCCTCAGAGCAACAAGCATGATTCGTTTTTGGTATACTTTAAAGAATATTTTACCTACTTATGGGTAAATTGCAATAGATCTCTCCCCTATCACCCACTTGTTTTGTACAAATGAAAGCATACTATATACACTGCTTTGTATGCTGCTGCTTTTTCTTAACTGTACATGTTGAAAGGTTTTCTTTATAGACCTTCTTACTTTTTTTTTTTTTTTTTTTTTTTGAGACAGGATCTTGCTGTGTCGCCCAGGTTGGAGTGCAGTGGCATAATCTTGGCTCACTGGAGCCCTTACCTCCTGGGCTCAAGCCATCCTCCCACCTCAGCCTCCTGAGTAGCTGGGACCACAGGCGTGAGCGACCACACCTGGATAATTTTTGTATTTTTTGTAGCGACTGGGTTTTGCCATGTTGCTCAGGCTGGTCTCAAGCTCTGAGCTCAACTGATCTGCCCACCTCAGCCTCCCAAAGTGCTGGGATTATAAGCGTGAGCCATCTTGCCCAGCCGCCTCCTTACTTTTTTATGGACTCAGCATTCCATTGTATAGCTATACTGTAATTTATTAGCAAATCTCTTACTGATGAACATTTGTGTTGATTCTAATCTTTTGCTAACACAAGCAATTCTAAAAAAACTTTGAACATGTTAAAAATGTTGTTTTGCATGTTCTCAGTGTTTCTACAAAATAAATTTTTATATGTGGTCAAATGGCAGATACATTTGTAATTTTTATCAATTGCCCAATGGCTTCTTACTCAGTAGAGAAGATAGTTTAAGGGGAAAGACTGAATGGCAATGCTGACCCAAAGGCTCCAACAATCCCATATCCAGAGTCTGATCTTTCCTTGATTTTAGGATTCTTTGATCCCTTTTCTTTCCCAAGAAATCCCTCTGACAACTCAGTGAATGTCCATCTGCTCCCATCATCTGTTTCCCATCAGACCAGAGGCAATGGGCTGAAGCTAGGAGAATGGAGTGAGATGTGTCCATTTGCCAGGGTCTCCCAATGGCTTCCTGCCTATCATTTACTTGTAAGAAAGAGCCATACATTCCTTTAGTAATTGCTTAATTCATTGATCTTTTATTATCTTTGTAGTTTAGCCATAATTTTTTTTTTCTTTGAGACGGGGTCTCACTCTGTTGCCCAGGCTGGAGTGCAGTGGCAAGACTTCGGCTCATGGCAACCTCCGCCTCCTGGGTTCAAGCAATTCTGCCTCACTCTGTCTCGAGTAGCTGGGATTACAGGTGTGCACCACCACACCTGGCTAATTTTTGTAATCAACTGATGGAGTTGATATCCAGAGACAAGATACAGAGATTCTGTATCTTGATTTTTAGTAGAGACAGAGTTTCATCGTGTTGGTCTGGCTGGTCTCAAACTCCTGACTTCAGGTAATCCACCCACCTTGGTCTCCCAAAGTGCTAGGATTACAGGCGTGAGACACCGCGCCTGGCCGTTAGCCATAATTTTTATACCTTTGTATATAGTATGGGCTTTTTTTTTTCTAGGCTCATAACCTATTAAGGAGGCATCTGTAGAATTCTGAGATCTGAATACCATTTTGGGGACACCGTTTATGATAAAAAGATTTTCAGGAAATATTAAGACATTTTTGTACCAAAATACTTTTTGTAGTGTCCTTAAAACCATAGGGGCATATATTTTCTATTAGTTATTCTAATCCTTATTCCAATTATATGCTTAAATTGTCTCCTTTTAAAAAAGTAAGAAATGCATGATTAGGTAAAAAATTAAAGGGCACATACTAAGAGCAAGACAGCAGTGAAGGTAAGTATTTCTAACTTTCCTGTTTTCCTGACACCTAGTTCCACCTTCCCACAGGCTTCCACTGTTTCCTATTGATCCTTGTAGAGATTTCTTAACATTTTTAAAATTTCCCTTTTTCATAAATGATGGCATGAAGTACAAATGATTTTGTACCTTGATTTTTTTTCATGTAACACTACATTTTGGAAAGCAGTCCTCATCAGTTTATTTAAACCTGACTCTTTTAAATGGCTATACAGTATGCTATTACGTGAATAAATGTACTATAATTAATTTAAAAATCCCCTATTTATGTACCTTTGAGTGGTTTTCAATATTTTGTTTTTACATAACATGCTGCAATCAATATCTGCATATATCATTATCACTGTTGTATACCTTTAGATATGGAGGACATATCTAAAGACATTTGATTTCTGTATTAGTATAGTAATTGAAGAGCTTTCATTTCATTGCTACAAATTTTCTTATGTTAAATATGTAATGTAAAGGAGAGTAAATCATGGCTAATATTACAGAGTAGAAACCTTCTGTTCAGTCATCTTCTATTTTTGATTCCTTAGACGATACCTTAAAAGATAAATTAAATTGATTTCTTTATTTCTATTTGTTTATGCCCTATCTTGGTTGGGAAAGTATATAAAGTGGCTTTCAGGAATTCACACAATTAAAATAAGGAAATAGGGGCTACATGGAGGAAAATGGGGGTAAAATAAAAATATTAGGAGGAGGGTTTTTCAAATGCAGATATGTAAGCCATAGGATCCTACATATGTTCTACAATTTGGCTATTAGCTTCTGGTAGCCAAAGGTAAAAGATGTTATTGCTGATTTAATTTGTGTTGTTTGTCAGGGAAAAAGTAAACAAGTTATTTGGGAGGAATTATGGTTTTCCTGCATGTAGTTCTGAAGGAAGACTTTCACGTGGCCCTTTACAGAGTGGGAGTGAATGATGGAATGGAAGGGGCCACAACAACATTCCTATCATGAAGCCAGTGGTGGTTTTTGAAAAGCTGTTTCATAGAAGATCCGTCAACATAAGATGAGGCCCTTACTCTAAAAGTACAGTTCACAGAAAGCTGTTCTGTACATAGTTTAAGAAGCATTATGTACATAGCTTTCTGACAGTTCAGCTAGATCCAGCCCAGAATATCTGGCTGTGATGGGTGAACTGTGTAGGGCTTTGGATGGACAGCTGTGGATTAGACAAGATAGTTTCAGGTTAGAATCACTAACAGTGTTCTGAAGTTTGCTGTATTATTTAGCAGATTAAAGGCCAGTTCATTTTGTCTTTCTTTTTTAAGTCTATATATTTTGAAGATCAGTAATCAACTGATGGAGTTGATATCCAGAGACATTGTGAATAGAGCAGGGGTAGGGCCCCGCCTAGGCTCCAGTATAAGGAGGATCTGCAAAGAAATTAGTGGGAGATTTTTTAATATCAATTTTGTATCCATTGGATAGCAATATATAAATTCACCACCATTTTGCTATATACTTATTCATTTCCATGCCAATTATGGCTTGGAATAAGGAGGAAAGGCATGAACATTGTTCCCAGGCATCATTTACCCTACTGATGCTGATACATGGATATGGGCCAGCGAGCCCAGGAACAACAGAATCCCTGACCAGTGCTTATTTCCCCAAAGTTCCTGATTACTATAGGTGTTCAAGGGAGTCAAAGTAACCTCAACTGTTTTCTTAATTCACCTGGACTTATAAGGTCTGATTTATATAAGTTGCTTAGACCTGAACAGACTCAAAGCAGAGGCTGTAGGAAATACTCTGCATATCAACATCCCGTACCCAAACCTAAGTCATCTTTTCACTGGGGTGTGCAGAAGGGCTGATTCTCATGTACTCTTGAAGCCCTAGGCAATAGAACCTGAAATCCTGATGCACATATACCCTAGGATAATTTCTCTCTCTCAAAAAAAAAAAGCAAATAGTGATTTTAAAAAAGATGACTCAATGCATATTCTGAGAGGGCAGCAATCCAGTAAGGGTCACATCTCCTTGGGAGGAACAAAGAGAAGGTCTTCAAACGCCTTTTCTGCAGAGACTAGCATGAACCAAGAATCTACCTGTCTGAATTGTCACCGTATATCAACGTGGCAGCGAGCTGAGAAAGTTAGCATTGCCAGGGCCAAGGTTTTCTGTCTTCACAGGAACAAACAAATGATCAGTCCTCAAAGATAGTAAAATGTAGCCAAGATAATTTGGCTTGAAAAAAATTCAGAGTGATGTCAATCACCAACTACAACCATAGAAAAATACTAGTAGCATATTGACGGTACATCCCTGGGAATATGCCAGGGCAAATTGGGGTGCAAAATACACCAGTTATTTAAAAATTGGTATGTTATAAGGTAAAGAATTCATTAAGTAATATCAAATACAAATAAACTTTTAATTTTAATTCACTAAGACTTCTTTTTAAGTTTTCTGATTTTATTACTTTATTACTACTGATACATAATTAAAGAATTATGGCCATAATAGAATTCCTAATAAAATTTCTAATAAAGCCAGAGTGAAGGAGTGTATTACAGGCCAGACATGATAAAGGATTATGATGTGTGGTAAAATAGTGACATCTATTTTTTCATTCTATATTATTTTATAAATTTTCTGAAGAATTTCAGTTTAAACAGCCTGCTGAAATACTGTTAAATCAACCTGTTATTCTTAACTCTGATGGGAGGAAACAGATATGAATAATCAAAATGATTTCTTAGCTTTAGAATATAGTTGTTGCTTTGGAGAACAAACCGTTTTATTCTCATTATATTTTATTAGGAGACTTCATTTTCTGCCATACATTAGCTTTGGTAGATACTAGAGGCCAGGGGAGTGCAAATTTGAGAATAAGGATTTGGCATGGGTTATTTGCATGTTGAGAGTCAAGACTTAACTAAATTTGAAAACCAAGCACTTCATTTGATCAATATCTTTTTAACCATTTTGTAGATTAATAATATAAATTCTCCAGAACTGACATTACTTTGCTATAACATCATCAGATCACAAGATTAGGGTTGCCTTTTGTAGATGTTATTCACTTACTTTGAAATATTAGGAAATATGTCATCACAGTTTAAATTTGTGGTAATATACACAAAAGGAAAACATGACTAGGAATTTTGGATTTATGCTTACTTTGCCAAAAACCATGTTGATTTTCAAAAACCTTTAGCCTTTTTTTTTTTTTTTTTTTTTTTTTTTTGAGATGGAGTCTTCCTCTGTCACCCAGGCTGGAGTGTAGTGGTGTAGTCTCGGCTCACTGCAACCTCTGCCTCCTGGGTTCAAGCGATTCTCCTGCCTCAGCCTCCCTAGCAGCTGAGACTATAGGCACCTGCCACCACACTGACTAATTTTTTGTATTTTTAGCAGAGACGGGGTTTTACCGTGTTAGCCAGGATGGTCTGGATCTCCTGACCTCGTGATCTGGCCGCCTCAGCCTTCCGAAGTGCTGGCATTACAGGTGTGAGCCACTGTGCCAGGACTAATGTTATTTTCATAAATCAAAGTTCTTAAATTCAGTTTCTAAGGAAAGCCCCTAAATGGTCAAAGGTGTGTGTTGCTGAATTTCAGAAACAAACTCCATGGATGGACTTTCCAGACATAAACTTCCCACCAAAATATTGTTCCAAAGTGTTTAGTGCCTCCTATTTTATTTTAATGTTAAGATTTTGTAGGTACTTGGTAATTATCAGCAAAATATTTACATACCAACAAATAGCAAAGCCATTGATAATTAATAGAAAAACAAAATCACAGCTTATGTTTAGTTGTATTTTTTAGTGTATTTCAGTGTTTAGAGTTGATTTTATATTGCATATACTAACTGTGGTAATAGTTTCTACTGGATAGATTATTTCAAGTTTACATGATTATAGAAATATTTTATGATGTTTGACATAGATAATGGTGGTTTCAGGGTCCCTTGTCTCTTGGGTTGAGTTTTTACATCATTGAAGAATTAAAAGATTGTGTCTTGGTGTCTATGTATGGCCAAGAATTAAGACATTCTGATGTACAGTTTCATTTTCTAACTAAGGCAAAAGTGATTTTTGAAACAATTACTTTTTAGGAGAAAAGTATAAAATTATGAAGAAATAATGTGTAGGTTTGCTAAATGTTGTGTTCTTAAATCTTGTGTTGAGGTCTGATGAATTTTTTTATATCTTTAATAGTTCTAAAGTAGTGTACTGAAAGTTCGGATCATCCACGTTGCTACTTAACTTGTTGTCCATAGGGTCTGTTGTCCTGGATGTTGGTGTTATAAATGTACAGAGTTAGGTAGTTTTCTGTGAAGAGTTTGCAGGCTAATATCAATGTTTTTGACAATGAAAAATATAGCATGAAAATTAAGGTTGGGGTATGGAGAACTTTCTGGAGCTATTGCTTTTTCTAGCTGATGATTAAGGTTGAGAGGCAGAAGTACATTGTGTCAGGGAGGACCTTTCCCTTTTATGCATGCACCTGACATTTATCACCTTTAACAAAGTGCACGTGTCACGCTGTGCTGCTTGCTTAAGGGGCTGTATGCCTCCAGTCTGAGTCACATGGTAACTGCATCAACAGTCTTAGCCTGTAGCATTTTATTATTTCTTTTCAAAGTTTATCCTTGGCCTAATACTTAGACATTTTATAATTCTTTACAGTAAATGAAACTATACATGAGAAGATGGGCATACCTTTGGATTTAAAAAAAAAAAAAAGGCTCAGTTCTTTAAAGTTTCTTATCCTTGATTTTCCTAACACTGTCCAAAGTTCAGGACTGGCTCCAAACCCATAAACCTGTGTTTAGCAAGCAAGAAACATAATCCCCAAATAGTTTAGTTTCTCTGGTTTATGAGTCACAATTTCATAAAATCATCAGAGTGCTTATTAATTCCAACCACGTATAGTAAAGTAAAGAACCTTCAGAGGAACTGAAGCAAGGGTTCTTAGGCAAGTTGCCAGAGAGAGTTCTAGAATTCTAAGCTACCTGAGTAGCTTCGCTGAAATGTTGCTTGTATTTGCTACTGTGGCCATTTTATGATGGCCATAGAGCAACAGATTATCAAGAGAAAATGAGACAGATTTTTCAATAGTATGTACTATGAATGAATCCTATTTTAGTGAATCTTTTAATGGGATTTATACCGCAAAAAAAAAAAAATTGTATGTAAGGCATTTATTTCTGGCAACTTTCATAAAAATTGTTGTGATGGTTGCATATAAAAATTTCCTTATCCTTCAATAGAGAATTTTTCCCAGAAACTTCCTAGAAGTAATCTATTCCAGATTTAACATTGCTTTGACATAAAATGCAGTTTTGTGTAGTTTTAAAATGCAAATTATAACATACAGGACATTGGCTAAAATTTTATCTTGAAGTCAGGTATATATTGATACCATAAAACTTACTAAATCTATGTATTTCAAGGCTAATTTATGCCAAGTAGGAAAAATATGACCCAACCTTAAGATACTACAAGGATAAAATAGACTATACAAAACCGTTTGGCTATTTGGTACTAATACAACTAGTTAGAACATAATGATGTTTGCTATTCTTTATTAAGTTGTTTTACCTTTGCTTACAATAATTTAAAGTATTTTTCCTGATAAATTTGATGATTCAAAATTGGCAATTAAAGAATATTAAAGAAACGGTATCCTTTTATATTTTTTTCTTTCTCATATATAACCATAGTCATAACATGTGTGATCCAGAATGTAGTTTGCTATTTACACTTTGATTTTAGCTGTTTGCTTAGATTGTACCTGATGTATTTTATTATTCTATTTAAGGAATGTGTCAACATCAAGATATGGTGAGTTCTTTTCAAAATAACAGTAGAAACCTGACCAATATAAAAAAAAAAAAAAAGTCTAGCAAGCAAATGTAATTTGTGTCTTTAAAAATACATAGCAATCATTCTGGATCAATAGTTAAATTATTGCTTCAATTAAATCAAATTGGACTTAGAATTTTTTTCTTCTTATATTACCCAAAGGAAGGCCCCATTCACCTAATTTTAAATTATACAAATTATACAAATAAATATACAATTGTAAATTACAGTGGATATTTAATCCTTTAAAGGCATTAATTTAGAAGAGAAGAATAAAATTATCCCTTTTCTTACCTCTAAAATCTCTAGGTTGATCAAACACTGACCATTATTAGTACCATTTCAAGTTTCTTCCCTTTACTTTCATCAAACTGGGTTATTTATGTATGTTCAAGTGAAATGGCTGTGCTTTCATGGTAATTCTTGTTGCTATTGACAACCAAAGCAGCCATGCAAGAAGAAAATGCTGTGGAAGGGAAGAAAAAAAATTATATTTCCTCCCCAAAGTTGGAGAGAGAAGGGAATATACAGTATGTAAGAAACAGGTAAGTAAAAATATATCAATTTTAAAACTATTAGCCTTTCTTACTAATTGATCAAAAGTTTAAATTATTTCAGATGCGTTTTCCAACTCCAATTTAAATAAAAGGATACTGTCTCTAGGAATCAGAAATTAATATTCTGGAAATAAAAAATTGGATTTGAAAGTACAGCATCACAAAAGGTCTGAAATATTTTAATTTAGAATTTAGACTATAGAAGAATAGCATAACTTCAATTATTGGTTAATATTTTTGTTATGAAATTTTTTTATAACAAGATGGTGACTAAAATATTACTATTTTAAACATGTCCTAGATTTTTTTTTGTTTCAGAAAAGCACTGAAAGTTGAATATGTGTAAGTCTCCGGGAATGTAACAAGTTGATAAATACCCAAGTCCAGCCTCCTTACAGAGAAAAGATCTGGAATTTCTTTTTTTGGACATTTGTTTTGCAGCTTTCTACGTCTTAAGGCAGAGAATAGCCAGGATAAGGTGCCAGCTCAAAGGTTAGATGAACATATTTCTTGAAATAATTTTGGCTAATCTATGTCTTGAAAGGCATACCTTCTAAATAATTTTACAAAGCTATAAACAAAACATTAGTTGTGTTTTTGAATTGCTTCTTTTTAGGAAAACTGTATTTCTTAGAGATGTGCTTATTCTATACATAATTATAGTAAGTTAATTTTGATTCCATTATGACATTAAACTCTTCCCTTTCAGTTGATAATTCCTTTCTTCTGTTTTATGAATCTAATTGACCTTCATTCTAAGCTAAAGGACAGTTTATGTTTTTAATGCTTAAGGAAGCAAATATAAAAACAAAGTCCACCAAATGAAATTACTAACACCAGCCTATTATTAACCTGAGGGAATTGTATTTCATATTCATTAATTCTCCATGGAACAATTCAGGTAAGAAATATTTTTATTGTATGAAATATGTTATCAGTTATAATAGCACTTATGGGCATTTATGCTCTTGTTTTAGGTACATAAAGGGTTCCTTGTTTAAGATATTTTTGGCAGTAAATAATGTCACTTATCACCCTATGACACTTTAGTGGAAAACGGTGAAATATGTGGAATTGTAATGTTTAATGGAATTGATTCTAAGAAGACAATGTTCTTTTTGTTTGTTTGTTTGAAACAGAGTCTTGCTCTGTTGCCCAAGGTAGAGTGCACTGGTGTGATCTCGGCTCACTGCAAACTCCGTCTCTTAGGTTCAAGTGATTTTCCAGCCTCAGGCTCCTGAGTAGCTGGGATTACAGGCGTCCACCGCAATGCCTGGCTAATTTTTTATTTTTAGTAGAGATGGGGTTTTGCCATGTTGTCCAGGCTGGTCTTGAACTCCTGACCTCAGGTGATCCGCCGGCCTCAGCCTCCCAAAGTGCTGGGATTACAGGTGTGAGCCACTGCACCCAGCCTGACAATGTTCTTTAAACCGATTGAAGAAACTATCACCTGTCATGAAAAATGTTTTTAAGGCAGAATTTTAATAAAAAAAAAATATTTGGGAACAAAATTGATAGTACTAGAAATAAAAGTTCAGAAATTTCTTTGTTCAGGGAGACTTAAAACATACGTATTTTAAAGTTACTAGCAGTTATAGGATTGACTAGTAGAGCTGTGGCTTACTTTAGGGAGGCAATGCCAAGGAAAGAATAGAATGTGTGCTTGGCCACCAACATCTGGGTTCAGGAACTGTTCCTATGACTTACCACCTGTGAGAAACTAGACATTTTAACTTTTCTGAGCTGCAATGTTGTAATCTTTAAATCTAACTTTGCAAGATTCTTACTGGTTATAAGGAGGTGGCTTCCACAGTTCTTGACAGATGTTTGCTATTATTAGTGTGTGCTCAATATATACAATACAAATGGAGAACTCTGAGCCAAGTTTTACTAGGATCCATCTTAGGACAGATGGTACAGCACGTTTTCAAATGGTTTTGTTTACCATAATCATCTTTTGGAAATAATCAATTGGAAGTAGAACAATTCTTCAGTTATTCATTTCTAAAATAAAAACTTTCATGGGATAGTTGTCTGTGCTTCTGAACCGGTTTTCCCATTTCTCTAATAATATCCATCCACAAACCTCCTAGTAGAACAGTTTTGGTTATCTAACAGTGTTTGCACTTAGGAAATGAATTGAAGGGAGATGGAATTGAATTGTGGAATGTGAGCATTTAGAGTTCCTGTGATTTATCTGATAATTGTTTGAGAGCTTACTAGAGGTAAAGAGCTAAGTTAGGTGCTGGGAAGATATAAAGGTGAATAAAACAGGGACCCTTACTTTCAAGCAGCTCAATTTAGTTAAGATGATTGGCTCTTATTCCTTCTATGATTCTTAAATAGGAAAAAGTTAGGGATAAAGATTTGAGGGAGTTCAGGGAAAAACTCATTTCCTGCTGAGGAGGATCAAGGAAGACTTCATGGACTCAATGGTATTCAGTTGATACTATATATATATATAGTATCAGTATATCTAGTATATAGTATCAGTATATACTGATAGTGAGTGACATGAATGCCTACAGCTTCATTTTACTGGGATGATATCTGCAATAGTTGGTCCTGGATCATGCAGGTAATAGCTGGCTCTCTCTCTCCATTCTCTCTCTCTCTCTATCAATATAATATAATATATATTATATTATGTATATATAATATATATTATATTATGTATATATAATATTTATATATTATGTATATATATTTATATATTATGTATATATAATATTTATATATTATATATTATAGTATTTTTATATATTATACATTATATTATTTTTATATATTATATATGATATATTTAGAGAGAGAGAGAGAATGGAGAGAGAGAGCCAGCTATTACCTGCATGATCCAGGGCCAACTACTGCAGATACCATCCCAGTAAAATGAACCTCTAGGCATTCACGTCACTCACTTTCAGTATTGAAAGCCCACAGAGGAAGGCAATACTGGATAAGAAGCATGTTTTGGTATAGGATTCTGTGAGAGCATATCTTAACGGGCAGTAGCCCAGACCAGCAGTGATGGAGTGGTGATGGCCCAGCAGAATCCTGAGGGATAAATCAGTCAAGTGAAAAGTATCCTGGGCACACAGAAAAATGCATTTAAAGTTCAGGAGCCAGAGAGAGGAGCACATTCGGAGAACTGTAAGAATCTCGCAGAACCAGAACTCCGGGTGAAAAACAACCACCTCGCTCTCGCTCTCCCGCTCTCCCACTCTCCCTTTCCCTCTCCCGCTCTCCCGCTCTCCCTTTCCCTCTCCCCTCCCCCTCCCCTCTTCGGTCTCCCTCCCCTCTTCGGTCTCCCTCCCCTCTTCAGTCTCCCTCCCCTCTTCGGTCTCCCTCTTTCTTTTTTCGGTCTCCCTCTGTTGCTGAAGCTGGACTGTACTGCCTTGATCTCGGCTCGCTGCAACCTCCCTGCCTCGGGCTCCTGTGATTCTCCTGCCTCGGCCTGCCAAGTGCCTGGGATTGCAGGCGCGCGCCGCCACGCCTGACTGGTTTTTGTGTTTTTGGTGGAGAGGGGGTTTCGCCCTGTTGACCGGGCTGGTCTCCAGCTCCTGGCCTCGAGTGATCTGCCCGCCTCGGCCTCCCGAGGTGCTGGGATTGCAGACGGAGTCTCGCTCACTCAATGCTCAATGTTGCCCAGGCTGGAGTGCAGTGGCGTGATCTCCCCTCCCTACAACCTCCACCTCCCAACCACCTGCCTTGGCCTCCTAAAGTGCTAAGATTACAGCCTCTGCCCCGCCGCCACCCCGTCTAGGAAGTGAGGAGCGTCTCTGCCCGGCCGTCCATCGTCTGGGATGTGAGGAGCCCCTCTGCCCGGCTGCCCTGTCTGGGAAGTGAGGAGCGCCTCTGCCCGGCCGCCATCCCGTATAGGAAGTGAGGAGCGTCTCTGCCGGGCCGCCCATCGTCTGGGATGTGAGGAGCGCCTCTGCCCAGCAGCCCCGTCTGGGAAGTGAGGAGCGCCTCTGCCCGGTTGCTCCGTCTGGGAGGTGAGGAGCACCTCTGCTCGGCCGCCCCATCTGGGAGGTGAGGAGCGCCTCTGCCCGGCCACCACCCCATCTGGGAGGAAGTGAGGAGCGCCTCTGCCCGGCCGCCCCGTCTGGGAAGTGAGGAGCGCCTCTGCCTGGCCGCCCCCTCTGGGAGATGAGGAGCGCCTCTGCCCGGCTGCCACCCCATCTGGGGAGTGAGGAGCACCTCTGCCTGGCCACCCCGTCTGGGAGGTGAGGAGCGCCTCTGCCCGGCCAGCCATCGTCTGGGAAGTGAGGAGCGCCTCTGCCCGGCCGCCCCGTCTGGGAGGTGAGGAGCGCCTCTGCCCAGCCGCCCCATCTGGGAAGTGAGGAGCGCCTCTGCCCAGCCGCCCCGTCTGGGAGGTGAGGAGCGCCTCTGCCCGGCCGCCCATCGTCTGGGAGGTGAGGAGCGCCTCTGCCCGGCCACCCCGTCTGGGAAGTGAGGAGCGCCTCTGCCCGGCCGCCCATCATCTGGGAGGTGAGGAGCGCCTCTGCCCAGCCGCCCCGTCTGGGAGGTGAGGAGCGTCTCTACCCGGCCGCCCCGTCTGGATAGTGAGGAGCGCTTCTGCCCGGCCGCCCTGTCTGGGAGGTGTACCCAACAGCTCCAAAGAGCGACCATCGTGAGTGGGCCATAAGGACGATGGCGGTTTTGTTGAAAAGAAGGGGGGGAAGTGTGGGAAAAAGAAAGGAGAGATCAGATTGTTGCTGTGTCTGTGTAGAAAGAGGTGGGCATAGGAGACTCCATTTTGTTCTGACTAGGAGAAATTCTTCTGCCTTGGGATGCTGTTGATCTATGGCCTTTCCCCCAGCCCCGTGCTCTCTGAAACATGTGCTGTGTCAACTCAGGGTTAAATGGATTAAGGGCGGTGCAAGATGTGCTTTGTTAAACAGATGCTTGAAGGCAGCGTGCTCTTTAAGAGTCATCACCACTCCCTAATCTCAAGTACCCAGGGACACAAACACTGCAGAAGGCCGCAGGGACCTCTGCCTAGGAAAACCAGAGACCTTTGTTCATGTGTTTATCTCCTGACCTTCTCTCCACTATTATCCTATGACCCTGCCATATCCCCCTCTCCGAGAAACACCCAAGAATGATCAATAAATATTTAATAAAAAAAAAAAGAATCTCAACCCAGCATATGTGGGGTATATGTTTGAAGGGCATCTGATGAGAGACACAGTAGGAGAAGTGGGAAAGGACTCCTGGAAGGCTTTTGATATCATATTAAATACATTTGCCTTAATCACAAAGTTATAGGGGAACACTAAAGATTTTAAGCAGAGAAGTTACATAATATTTTAGAAGATAGCTGGTGGTAATGGATCAGATCTAGCACTCAGGTGAATTTAGTTTTGCTTGGAGTGTTTTAACATTTTTTGAAATTCATGTAGTAGTCAGTGTCTCAGAGGAGACGTGGATATAAGGGTTGGTTCAAAAATCAGTAGGTCTGCATTGCTTCAAGGAGTCTATCAGCTGGGGCCTCTTCAGTAGCTGGCCCATTTGGAAGAAGTATGTGCCTCATTTCCCTGTGGGGCTCACTTCCTTTAGTGCAAATGCCTGGGACCTGTAGGAAGTCAACCTGGTGAGAAATTAGGCTTCATTTTAAGTAGTGGTGGTGGGAACAAAGAGAAGGAGAGGGATTGAAAGATACTGAAAAGAAAGGATGGAGAGGCACACAGTGTTAGGGCAGTGGTGGGGCACATGGGCTTGGCAGACAGACTTGCTGCCACTACAAATTGTGTTTTTGAGAAACTTACCTAAACAGTCTGAGCTACAGCTTCTTTTTTGATAAAATGGAGATAACAGTCCTATCTAGTAGGACTTTTTATGAGGATCAAATGAGGAAACCCAAAGCGTTTGACTCAGCAACTGGCGCATATTCACGTTCACATTCGGTAGCATGGCGGCTGCAGTATTTGTAATGCTGGTGGTGAAAGGTGAAGAAGATGTAATCAAGATTACTCCCAAGTCTCTAGGACATCATTTGGTGAGCTAAAGAACACAGGAGAAGGTGCAGATAATGATTTCAATTTTGGATGTGTTCAGTTTGAAGTGCTTGTGAGACTTTGAAGTAGAGAGACTTGATATGTGCTTGGATTGCAGGGTGAGATCTGAACAGAACACAGGCTATGATTTCATTTCTTTCCACTATTCTCCTAACTCAAACCTTCCTTCCTTTTCCTTTGTCAGCTTCAGTCAACATTGATTATTGCCACAACTATCTCCACGGAGAAACAGCTTTAAACAGTAGAAGAAGAATGTGGGATAGTTAAAAATCTATGTTCCACATCTGCTGAAATGTTATCTAATAGTTTTAAGTTCTTGAAAAAAAAATCTTTCCGGTTTACCGTTTTGGCCTACCGTTGTAAGCAACTAATTATTCAACATTTGTTTATATCAAGGGCTGAAAAAAAGTCATCCTCTACAAACATACTTTCTTTTTTTCCCTCTTTTGGTTGCTTTTTTTTGTTTTACATCACCACCACTCCTAACTCTAAGAAAATATTTGACTAAAAGTGAATCATTGTTAGTAGTGAATTCGTACTTTTTTTTTTTTTGAGACATAGTCTCATTCTGTCACCTAGGCTGGAGTGCAATGGTGCGATCTCAGCTCACTGCAGCCTCTGCCTGCCAGGTTCAATGGACTCTCCTGCCTCAGCCACCCAAGTGGCTGGGATTATAGGCATGCACCACCACGCCCATATAATTTTTGTTTTTGTTTTGTTTTGTTTTGTTTTTTCAGTAGAGACAGGGTTTTGCCATATTGCCCAGGCTGGTCTTGAACTCCTGAGCTCAAGCAATCCACCCACCTTGGCCTTCCAAAGTACTGAGATTACAGGCCTGGGCCACTGTACCCAGCCAAGCACATTTATTTTTTAAGTTTATATTCTGTCCTAATACAATGTATTAAAAATGAGCCCTGCCTCAAGTCCTAGCCTAAATGCCACTTTCTCCAGTCTGCTTTCCTGATTTTCACAGCAGGAAATCTTCTGTACTTCCTCTACATATAACACTTGCATGAAGCATGTCTCACATTGCCCTACATTGTGGTTATTTATGGATCTATATTTGTTCTGCTAGACTATTAGTTTCATGAAGGTGGGGACGGTGTCTTATACATCTTTATGCCAGTATAGCAGCTTCTGCAATGCCTCGTCCAGTTCAGTTCAGTACACTTTTGAAGGTGTAAGAGCTAGTCATTTCTATTTATTAATAAAAGGGATTTAAAAAAGATGGACAAGATGTAATCTTAATAAACATATTGTGGTTTTCAGGAAACAGTTTAATGAGAAAATGAATATATTTGTCTCCCTACCTTATGACCTTGTTACATATCGTAGATCTTCACTCTTGCTTAAGGTTCTAAAAAGAAATCAATTTATGTGCTTGAAAACACATAAAGGTAATCTGATTGTGTCATCTACTGCTTACAGTCCATTGGCTGTTCACAATTATGGGTAGAATCTTGATTATTTGAGTAGAAGCCTTTTCAGGCTGACATTGCCTCATCTGTGGAGGACTGTTTCTTGTTGTAGGCCCAGTTGCAGTGGACAGCACTTGCGTTTCCAGACTTCTGCTGCTTCATGCCTGTTGGCTTTTCTTATGCTGCTCAGTCTGAGTCAAAGGCCCTTCACCCGTTCCCGTGGTGAATTTCTACTTATGCTTTAAAATTCAGCTCACATTTCCTCTTGAAAGTTTTTCCTGGTATCTTTCCTATTCCTGCCTCCCTGCAGAGAAATGCCTTCTTCTGTATTCTTTTAACACCTTGTACAGCTGTCATGTCTGTCTTTGTCAGGAGACTGTACACTACAGAGCAGGTGCTGTGTATTTAAAGAGCTGAAAGTCTAGTGAGGGAGCTAGATAAGAAAAACAACTCTGAAAATATGGCATAAGATATATATATTTAAAAGTAAACTTGTATATACATATAATTTATGATAGAAGTATGCACAGAGGCTTATGAAAGCACTGAAGAGGGTACGAACTCAGCATGAGGCGTGAAAATCTTGGGGGTGATATAATGGTCAAACTGACAGGTGAAGCCTGTCTAGATATTAGTGTAGCAGACAAGAGGGGAAATGGCATTCCATGTGAAAGTGTGGAGGTACTCGAGAGTGTATTTCTAAGAACTGCAATTAACTGCTATATTTGTGAATGTGATTGGAAATGAGGCCAATGGGATAGGCAAGGGTCACATCATGAAATGTGGTACTGAATGCCATGCTGAGTGTTTGAAATAGTATAATGAGCTAAATGAACATGATGAGGAGCCAGTGAATGAGTATAAGGAGCAGAATGGCATGCCGAAATCATGGGTTAGGGAGGTCCCTCTAACAACAGTTCAGGCCTGGATTGAAGTCCACAATGTTGGACACAGAAAGACTGTTGTGCCATCACTTACATGACCAATCTCTTATTGATGAACATTTAAGTTGTTTTCAAATTTCTGTTTAAGGTTCTTCATCAGATAAATTTGGAATAATTATCATTTTCTTTAGAAAACAAATAAGCAAACTAAAAACACCTGAAGGTCAAAATGACAAATCTCTGACATCATATTAGTCGAGGCCCAGTAACAAAATTGATTTAATTTTAAAAATAATTAGTGTATACTTCAACCATGTATCAGTGACTCTTTTAAACATAGAGATTTTGGTTGCTAAAAAAGGTGATGATGGTTACATTAAAATTTTCTGGCCTTGTGTGATGATTCTTTAGCAAACCTGCTCAAAATTATAGTATCAGATATTTTAAAAAATTATAATTTTCAACTAAAAGAAATACTGTAATGTATTTCATCATATTCTATGAATTCTTACATTATGAAAGATATCTTTTATTTATCTTTCGGGTATCTATTACATTTCCTTTTTGAAAGAACTTTTTCTACCACTACATCTTTTCCAAACCTTTTTGACTTTCCTAAACCTATGTAATTAATCACTGCCTCTTCTGTGTCCTTAACATGCATCTGTTATCAGGACATCTCTGCTTACTTCTGTTTCTCCTTACTGGACTTACCTGCTTGAGGATGAGAACGTGCTCTCCTATTCATTTTTATATCCCCAATTTTTAATATAGTGTCTCAGACACTGGGGCATTTCCTCCTTGTCATACTTATAATCCTCATCATAATTAGCATTTTATTGAGCTCTTACTAATGAGATGGGTACTGTTCTAAGTACTTTATTTGGGTTTTCTCATTTAATCCTCCCAATAAACCTGTGAGTAAGCTCTCTAATGAATCTTGTGAGTTTCCTGTTTTTTAAATAAAAAATTGCAATGACAGCAGAGAGAAGCTGGGTAATCTGTATAGGTTGCACATTTCCTGAGTGGTAGAGCTGGGATCCCAGCAGTCTAACTCCAGCATCTATGCTTGTAAGCCTTTCTCTAAATTACCTTGAAAAGTTAACAACTTCTCACAAGTTAAATAATAGTTGTCCATGTATTCATGTTATTGTACTCCTTTTTATATATTTCTTCCATGTTTTGTATTAAAAAAATTTTAAATCCACAGAAGCGTTGAAGCAATAGGAACAGTAAATACCCATATATCCTTATTGTTAACGTTTTACACATTTTTTTCTCTCTCTTACTTCCCCACCCCACCCTTCTCTCTTTCTTCCTCAACCATTTTTAACTAACTTACAGACCTAATGACACTTAATGCCTAAACACTTCAGCATTCATCTCCAGAGAGCAAGGACATTTACTTACAAACCACAATATCATTTCACACTTAAAAAATTTAGTATTGATATAATAATGCTATGTAATAAACAATCCATATTTAGATTTCCCTAATTGTCCCAATAATGGTTTTTATGGATTTTTTCTTTTTGATCCAGATCCAGTTAAGGATCAAACACTGCATTTAGTTGACATTCCTCTTTAATTTAATTGCTTTAAAACAATTCTACCACTTTTGTTTGTTTGTTTGCTTCTTGGCAATGATATTTTTGAAGAGTCCATATCAGTTGCTTGGTAGAATCTACCACAGTTTAAATTTGTCTGTTGTTTCTGCATCATTAGATTAGAACTAAATTTATTTGTAAGAATATTATATAGATGATCATCTGTTATGATATTCCTTGTGCACATATGTTGGTTTGTCCTACTATTGGTGATATTAAGTTTGATCACTTGATGAAGTGGTATCCATCAGATTTCTCTACTGAAAGGCACCTTTTTTTCTTTGTAATTAGTAAGTAACCTGTGGGGTAATACATTCACACTGTTTTGATACCCTGTTCCCCAACAGACTTTCACTTGGTGAAAGTTTTAACATCTATGGATAATCTTTCCTCAAATTAATTATTTCAATGATGATTGTAAAGTTCTGTTTTTCAAATTTCGCCATTCCTTCTACATGTTAGTAGGCATTGTTCTTTAAAGAGGAGCTCAGTCTTCTTCCTTTTTAGAATCACTTCGTAACCGTAGATTCTTTTTTTATTCCACTGTTATCAATAACTACCATTATTCTTCTTGATGCTCAAACAATCCCAAATCTAGTCAGTGGAACTCCTCCAAGCCAGCTTCTATTCTTTTCATATCTCTACCATTCTTTGAGTACTTAATTGCTTTTTACAACAGAAAACTTATTCTAGCCTCCCTCCCCTAGCCCTCATTCCTTTTATTATTTATTTTCTTTAGAAAACAAATTAGGGAATGAAATATTTAGAAACAAAGATCCAGGTGCTAGCTGTGGGCATTGCTACTGTTACTCTACTAAAAAAAAAAAAAAAAAAAAAAAAAAAAACAACAAAAAAAAACCAAAAACTTCACATTTCCAAATAAATAGTAACACTTTTTAATGTGTTCTTAAAGTCTTATTTGGCATTAATCTAAATTCCACTCTAGCACAATGAAAACAGAAAGAGAAAGTTAAAAATTTCAAGTAAACTGAAAACAACAATAGTGCTCAGAGGATTTTTTTTTAAGTGAAAAGGGATAGTACTTAATTTTGACAAATAAAAGCTAACTTGAGATGCACATATACAGATGCAGCCACTTATTTTGGTGGGGGACACTTCAGCAATTAAAATTTAAATAGCGAGAGATCAAACAGATACTTGATAAATGTGTCTGAATTGGATGTTCCCAGACACAAAAATAAAACGAGTTATTGACAGCTCTTGGGAGACAACATTATAAAGACTGGACACTTTATTTATTTTAACTTTATGTTCTAAATTACCATTGAGTAATTGACATTCGTATTTGACTATGGTTTGTGGTTAAGTTCTTAATTGCAATAATATTAAATAAAATGTGAAGCCCAAAGCAAACAACAACAAAAATTATAGCAGTACTTCAACAGAGATAGCAATAATATGCTGCATCAATTGTTCAGAATCCAGCATCTACATAAAACAAGCAACAGGGTAATGAAATTATTTTCTTTTCAAATATTCTGGCAGAGCTACTTTAGTTTTCTTAAGTTATAGATTGTGGTCTTAACTGCAACTTTTCCCTCCTTTTAAGAATTTAAGTTATTTAAATGTTACTTAAATACTTTTATGTTTTTAATCATTATTAACATTCTCTACCCCTCTCATCCTTTCCTGCTTAGTATTTTGTTATAATCTCACTATCCTCACTTCCAAATGCACTCAAAAATGCTGGACTTTCTGGTCTTTTTCTGACCACCAGAAGAAGTAGTGGATTGAGCATGGAACTGGGATAAGACGTTTTTCCTGAAATTGGTCAAGTCACTTAATCTTTTGCATTTTTACTTGTTTACTTGTAAAATGAAGATAGTGTCTGCCTCTCTCCTACCTTATATGGATATCATGAGGATAAATTCAGTCAGTCATATGAAATGGTTTTGAGTTCTGTATTCATGAGGGCATTTAATGTGTCTTATAGTGATAACAATCAGAGGCATTATTATTCAGTTTTTACTGCAGCAGGAATTTAGATTTGACCATCAGATAATTGACACTATAGTACAGGGTGTTAGGAAAGCTGGAAAGATGTTTTCCCCTGGAGATCTTGGACAGTAGGATTCTTTCATCTATGTTTTGTTCTGCTCATGATATGCAATGGCTCAGGGCACTTTTCAGAGGACCACTGTAAAATGTCCCTCCATTCCACCCAGGTCCTATTAATATAGTAGTGAGTTGTTTCATATTGCTTTCAGCGACTTTCCCTTTTCCAAGGCCAATTACCATTTGAAAAAGTCATTCTCTGTCGTATTTTCTTGTTCTCCTCAAATGAATTTGTCCATATCTGAATTCTGTGAAGCTTGTTGGGTGTAATAACAGCTTTTTGAAGTCTTCCAGTTTCATATCTATTTGTTCTTCTGCCCTACCCTTGCATGTTTCTCTGTCCCCTTTTTTTCTGTGAACATAACCTGGAGGACAAGGTTTTTTGTTCTGCTTTTAGTGGTACCATGTTTGCGTAATAACATGAAGTAGATTGAAAAAATTACAAATGATTCTTGGAATTCTAAAGATAATCTTATTTCTATTGAGAAAATTCTTCTCAAGTTACTAACTACCATTGAGATTGGATTGGCTTTTGCCTTGTTACTTTTCAGAGCCTCCATCTGCTTGGGCATCTCAACATATCCTTAGTTTTCAAATGTTGGCACCTTATTCCCAGCATGATTACCTTACATAAGAAACATTATAGGACTGATGTGGGAGTTTACTTTTCTTATAACTTATTTGATAATTCACTGCTTATGTTAGAGTTAGAAACTATTGTCCAACTCTCAGAGATCTAGTTACATCACTTAAAATGGATTTTTTTTTTCTTTTTTTTTTTTTTTTTTGAGACCAAGTCTCACTCTGTCACCCAAGCTGGAGTGCAGTGGCGCAGTCTCAGCTCACTGCAACCTCCGCCTCCCAGGTTCAAATGATTCTCCTGCCTTAGCCTCCCGAGTAGCTGGGATTACAGGCGCCCACCACCACACCCGGCTAGTTTTTTTGTAGAGATAGGGTTTTACCATGTTGGCCAGGCTGGTCACAAACTCCTAGGATGGATTTTTAAGACTAAAATTTTAGATTGCAATCAAACAGAAGAGGCTTGGACATGTGACATTAAAGAGCTATGTTTGTTTTGCCAGTTGAAACTTGTTTCTTTTTCTAGTTAAAACAATGATTTAGAGGTTATTTTGAGGGCACTTTGGAGATTATGCTACAGGAATGCTAGAGAGCAAATTTTGAGTGTGATTGCCCATTTGGACTTAATTCTGGCAACTGATTTTGGGGGAAAATGTCTATCATTCATTGATTATCTGTGATTTTTACCTGGACTTTATTTAAGCTTTATTAAGTTGCTAAACACTGTTTGGATGCTAGTGATAGCAGACCACCAAATACGGCCCAAACTTCTTGTTCTGATCCACACGAAGGTCAGAGAAACAATGCTGCCTTTTCTGATAGCCAGTAGCACCAGCAGGCATGTTGTTTAATCCAAACAAGAATATACTCTACTTTTAATATTTTTGAAGACCACTGAAAATGGATCATTTATCCTTTTTTATTTTTTTGATAAGGAAGGGATGACCTACTGTTCACAGAATAATGCAGTTTGCTGAAAAGGTTGGTTTTTGCTGACCTCTGAGAGCTCACATTACAGTGGAGTGTGTTATTGGAAGGTGAGCCAGTTTATACAGAGGTTGGGAATTATTTTTCTCTAGTTTTGAAATGGTTATGCACTTTCTAATCTAGTTATTTAGATGTAGAAATAAAGTTTTTTTTTACATTCCCCTGAGTATATGGTATTGTAGGTATAAAATAAATTTGACAAGTTTTATTTCTGTACCAGGATCTACTCATAACACTTCTATCCTAAATTTGTATCAAAAGGAAACCTTTCCTGGCTTGATAATAAACACAGACTAAGTCCAGATTCCACAGCCTAGTGATCAAGGAAAGTCAGGAATTGTATTTAGCTACAAGTAATGTGACATAAAGAACAGTGCCCTAAATTGCTAGGATGGTGATTTAGGGTTAATATTATGACTTCTTGCTCTACCCTCTTTCCATTCTTAAGATCGCCTCATGGTCACAAAGAGGCCACTGTGGTTGAGTCATGACACGCACGTTCTAGGCGAGAACACAGAACAAGCCATGCTCTTCGGCCCCCTTTTTACACAGCATTCCAAAGTCCCACCCCATCACTTCTGTTTTCATCCCATTTAGCCAGAATTTAGTCATTTGGCTGCCCATATCTGCTAAGGAGAATAGGGAACATAGTTTTCCATTACTAACTCATCCCCCACTCAAAAAAATAAAAATTTTAAAAGCCATTCTATATTAAAGCAGAAGGGAAAGAGATATTGGTAAGAATCCAGCTGGCCTTTTATGATCTGTCTCAGCCTTTCTTTTGATCTCATTTGCTGTTTTAAGCACTTTACACTGTAGCCCCACAAGAACACTTTGCACTCACTAAGAAGCAGTCCCCTTTACTGCCCCCCCCTCCACTTTCCTTATATTCATAAAGTCTTTTGTCTCCTATTCCACTGCTCTTACCTCTAACACACTGCCTCTAACATACTGACCTGCAGTTGTAGTTATTACACACCCTCCTTGGTTCTTTCACCTTTCTATCACAGCCCTTGTTGTGGTTTAGCCAATATATTTTAGTTCCACAGCTAAATTTTCATACCCTCTGTGACTCTCTAATCCCCTGCCACACTTGCCTACTATAATACATTGTATATATAACAAATGTTTGATACATATTTATTGAATTCCATTCCAGAACTAATGCCAGCAAGATAACTTTGTGCTATATAGGAGAATATCTTTTTGTGCAACAGTTTCCAAAGGGTTTTCTTTTTCTAAGAAGAAAGAATTGATTGTATCAACTTTATGAGTATCCTACCGCATTTAATAGCCATTGACTAATCTAAGGGTTCTTGGTTACTTCACTGAAGAGCCTATCAGATGGAAGTGCAAACAACAGTTTGTTTTGAAATAGGACTCCCTAAACATGGAAGAAACATTAACAGTCTTGGCCTGTTGGAATGTGTGCATTTGATGTGCCCAAGATTAGGGCACTCTGCTTGAGAACAAATAACAAAAAAGGGAGAGGAAACAATAAAAACTTTAGTCTTATAAAGCACCTGAAAGTACTATAAATTGATGGTTATCAAGACGGTCAGGGGGTCCAAAGGCTACAGCCTGGGGGCTTCAAGTTTAATTGTTTTATATAGTGTCCTAAATAAATTTTTTATGTTTTTAAGTGGTATTTTTAAAACTGCTTTTTCATGCTTTGAGAGAGTTTTCCAAATTCCAATTATTTTAAGCAGCTATTTCCTGGACTTGCACTTAATGACTTTGAGACGTTTACATTTTTTTCAATATGGCATTCTGTGTGCCTCAGTGATACATGGTTATTCAGGTTGCATGTATATATAAATGTTAAGATTTATGGAAGTTCATCTTTTTAGATTAAAAAGAATTTTTTTAAGCTAGTATTTCTTGGTGATAGGGCCTAGAAATTATGTAGAGTGGCTTACTTCTGGGACTTATTTTAAACTGCATATAAACCATCCACCTAGTGTACAGTTGGCTAAAGAGTAATATTAGAAGGCCCTCCTGGACAGTTGGTTTCATTTCATGGATATGAACACAATTGTTTCCCTTTGAATTTAATGCCATGTTTAAAATCAGATTTTAAGAATTTTCCAAGGGCATTTCCCTATCATTTACACTCTGCTTGTGTTTCTTTCTGCAGTCTATTACATTAAATACCTCCTACACAGCACTGTCTAAGGATTTGTGGTGGTACAGGGTCCAGTTGGGATGACAAACAGTCAAGGAAGGCCTGAAAGTAAAATTAGCAAAGAGGCCCTGTGGAATGGAAGGTGAGGGAAGGGTTAGTGACAGTTGGGGGAGGAAAGGTAGAAAAAAAAATAACATGCACATCAGTTTTGCAGGAGTATTAGAGTCTTAAAGGAAACAATGTTTGATAATTATCAGAGAGGAAACTGGGAGCATAGAGCATATCCCAGAATGGAGAACAGCATGGGTTAAAATGGGTAGGAGCAGGTGTCAGGAGCTTCAAAATTCGGGGTCATTGTTGAGTCCATTCCCCTTGGTCTTCAAGGACTGTCTGCTCTTCACTCAGTGATTATTGAAGCTCATTTCTTCCTGTCACCAACACAAATCATACCTTCTTCACGTCAGACCTAAACTATTTCACTGGCCTTGCAACTGTTCTCACTGCCTCTAAACTCTTTCCAGTCCATCCTACATACCATCACCAGAGCTTTGATAAGATTCCCAGAGCTTTGATTTTTATCAGGCAGTTATGATGATAAATGTATGGAAACTTCCCATTTCCTAGAGCTAAAGTGCATGTTTCTCATTCTGAAATGTAGGGAACATAATCATCTGATACCACTCACCAGACTGTTTCTCGCTCTTCCTCCACCATTTACCCATCTCTTTAGCTTAATGAGTCCCCTGTGTGTCTCCTAACTAAACAGCGGCTTACTTGGCTATGAAATATTCTTCTCCTTAGGTAGTCTGCTCCCTTCTCTGTCTACTCATGCTTCGAGATTCAACATAAGCCTCCTCTATGAGGCTTTCTGCACGAATGTATATGGATTTGCTTGTGTAATGATTTCTTCACAGATTTCATATTGCTGATAAATAAATATTGTTTTGAATAAGAAACGTGGTTTTGTATTTTTATCTCGATTGTAGACTCCTTGAGACCAGTACCATGCTGTACAATTATTTTTTATCTATTACAGTGTCTGGCATAGGGACGTGCACATATTTGGGACAGAACAAGGTTTCCGAGTCTGGCACGATGACATTTTGGGCTGGATAATTTGTTGTGGTGGGTTGTCTGAACATTTTAGGATGTTTAGTAGCATCCTTGGTGCCTATCCACTAGATACCAGTAGTATCCTCTCCCTAGTGTGACAACCAAAAATGTCTCCAGACATTTCCAAATTTCCACAGGGGTAAAAAGTGCCCCCCAGTTGAGAATCATTGATAGAGAATAAACAGAATAAATTCCAATTAAACAGTGAAAATATTTGAGTGATGATTTACAGCATTTTGAAGTCTTGAGAAAGTGGAACTCAGTTGATGGAAAAGAGTGAATGTCAAACTGAGAACATCCTATTTGCTATGTTAGGGCATAGAAAGGCCATTATAGATTGGAAAGCAGGTGTAATGAATCTTAGGGTTAAGAAAGATCAAGATACAGAAATATCCTTGAATTGAAGTTCCAAAACAATGTTGTTTTGGTTTTTTTTCATTTTGAATCATTTCATACTTAGGAATACCATTTCTAGTACAATAAATATTTTATGTTCAGTTAGAAATTTATCTGTATTTCATACATACTTGGTACTTTTGGACTAAGAACTGCTATTTGAAGTATATTTGAGAGAATGAGTTTGAAATTGTGGGTGCAGGACATTGTAAAGTTGTAACTATGAATAAATATCAGTTATGCATAGTTTTACCTAGTTTTTCTTTTATTTGACTATTTGAGTATTTTCCTTGAATTTAAAATTGTTTTCATCCCCAACTGATACACACACATACACATACATAACACGTGTGTGTGTGTAGCTTACAGAGTGGTTATAGGAAACTGATTTTGTATACTTTGTCTACTTTGTTGTAAGTTCTAGTTTTTTTTCTTTTATTATTAAACTCTAGTACACGACATCAGTGCTATATGATTGGTGTTTCGTTGACCTAGAAATAATGCATGCCATCTTCTTTTCACAGCTGTGTGCCAACCACGATGCAAACATGGTGAATGTATCGGGCCAAACAAGTGCAAGTGTCATCCTGGATATGCTGGAAAAACCTGTAATCAAGGTAGGAAAACAGTCTGACAGACATACACAATCAGAGACACCTCTCACTCCCAAATTAAAAATATTCTTATCTCAAACTACTTTCCATAGCTATTTTTCCAAAATATGTGAGCTGCCATTTTGCTGATAAATAAAAATATATTAATGATAAATATTGTAAAATTTCTTTTATCAAGGGACAATTAAACAAATTGTATCCTCTTATTCTCTGATACTAATTAAAATGTATTTTGAAGAAAAGAATCACTGCATCAGTAATTTAGAAGCCTTCTAGTACTCCTTGTTTTTCCACTAACTACTTGGAAATCCTTGGCCAAATAATTAACCACCTCAGACCCCAGGTACTGCTTCCCTTTAATGCCAAAGGCAGGTAGGGGATTTGATTTGGAATTTGGAGTTTCCTCCTAACTCTGAGCCCTTTGATTCGTGATTAAATCTCCCTTCAACTACTGACCAGTTTGGAATGTTTCCATGATAAATAAAAATGATTAATTTAGCAAGCACTTTTTAAAAAAATCAGCATCAGTTGTTTATAAAAGCAAATATTTATTCAACACTCATAGTGCCCCAGGTATTTTATATATATAATCCATTTTTATCTTTACAACAACATTCGGAAGTAGAGCATTATTTATTATAATTAAGGTATAATCTATTAATTATTAGTCCATTTTTTATTTGGAGAGACTGAGGCATAGGAATATTAAGTGTCTTGCTCAGGTTCATAGAGTTAGTAAAAGAGCGAGCATGTCAACTTAGAGCTATGGCATATATAATCCATATTTTTTCTACTATACTAGTTTTCGGTGAAAAAATATATTTGGAAATGTGATCCTCGAACTCATGCTACAAAGTCAGACAAGGCTTGTCTTGTAATTAAATTCAGTTAAAAATTTCCATTATTGGCCTGGCGTGATGGCTGACGCCTGTAATGCCAGCACCTTGGGAAGCCGAGGCGGGTGGATCACCTGAGGTTGAGAGTTCAAGACCAGCCTGGCCAACATGGAGAAACCCCATCTCTACTAAAAATACAAAATTAGCTGCATGTGGTGGCTCATGCTTATAATCCCAGCTACTCAAGCTGAGGCAGGAGAGTCACTTGAACCCAGGAGGCAGATGTTGCAGTGAGCCGAGATTGCACTATTGCACTCCAGCCTGGGCAACAAGAGTGAACCTGTCTCAAAAAAAAAAAAAAAAAAAAAAAAAAAAATCATTATTAGGAATTAAACTAAAGAAAGATTAGGGTTAGATTTCACTAAATAGATAAGTGTCAAAAATAGGTGACTCAATTTTTACTTATTTCTTAAATTATACTCCCTATCATCTTAAATGTCAGGTGAAATAATGATATGGTATCTAACTATCCCTTATGTACTTACTTGACCTCATTTGATATAGAAATAATGTTGCTGAAATACTACTGTTCTTCAGTGTCTGATACTTATTCCAAGATACTCCTTGAGGTATGTCATGTAAACTAGTGATTTATAGATTCACTATTTATTTATTTTTTTAAATTTTACTTTAAGTTCTGGGATACATGTGGAGAACGTGCAGCTTTGTTGCAAAGGTATACATGTGCCTTGGTGATTTGCTGCACCTATCAACCCATCATCTAGGTTATAAGCCCTGCATGCATTAGGTATTTGTCCTAATGCTCTCCCTCCCCTTACCCCTACCCCACGACAGTTCCCCTCCCTGTGTCCATGTGTTCTCATCGTTCAACTCCCGCTTATGAATGAGAACATGCGGTGTTCAGTTTTCTGTTCCTGTGTTAAGACACAGTTTTTACAATCATCCAGAACATTGATTTTTGAAAACATATTCAAAATGGTGGTTCATGAACCATCAGATGAAATTATTCATGAACCATCAGATGAAATCCACACTAGCAAAAATGACATGTCCCAATGGTAGAAGCTGCTCTTCTAAAGTGTGTTCTTGTATTATCTGCTATTTGATTTAGAACTGATTTTCCCAATGCTTGTTTTCTCTCTTATAATACTCTTTTTAACTTGAAATTTACCAAACATACCTGCATAATCTTTTTAAATAAGTGGTGCTCTTATTATCTCAGTTTGCTCCTTAAAAAAATCCATTTGATTTTTCTTCCCCAGCCTAAGTTTGCAGGTAGCAGTGTGTTAGGTTCTGGTTATTGGATGCCAATGTTCATTTTAGAATCTCAGTATACTTTTTTTTTTAAAGTGGTGAACATAAGCCCTCAGAGGTTTCATTAATATGTCAGCACGGTAAAATATTGTTGGCCAAATGTGAGGATATAAAATACAAAGAAGACGATTAAAATAAGTCACTTTTGAGATTGCAGAGAAATTCATTTAAATTTCTTTGCAGGAGCTGCATCAGCTTTAACATGCTTTAAAGACATGCTACAAGTATTATTGAAACAAGGGTTCATCACTGGATAGCTCTTATTTTCAGAAAACCAGTTTAACATGTACTTTTTTTTTTCCTGTAACACATACCTATTTCTCTAAAGAAAAAATTGAATGTATCAAGTTAAAGTCTTGTTCCCCAAAACCATATTCCTTAAAGAGAAGAGGATTTGATTAGTAGCAAAATGGGATTTTACACCTGCAAAAATAGTGCTGACACTGAAAAAGTAATTTCAAGTCCAGTTTTGAAAATAAAACTACAGCTTAAAATAAACTTAGGTGTTCTAATCATCTCTTATTTTGCCCTCCTCACAAAAAAGCAGTGTGGTAGGTTCCTGATGGCAAGGTTTATGCTCCTTGAGAGCAGAAATCCTTTTTGTTGTCTCTCTGATTTCTAAGTTCCGAAAACTATTATTAAAGTGACTTGCACATGGTAAATGCACACTAAATATATTAAATAAATGACCGTTTCATCTAATGGTTGTTAGTCCCGAACACTGTGGAAACTTGAAAGGGTTCTACCAGTTCTTGGTACAGCATCTTAGTCTCTGCATCCATAGACTGAGGGCCCTGTCAGGATCAGGGAAGCTGCCATGTGTGGCCTGGTTGAGTGTGAGAGCTGCCTAGAGACTCCCATAAAAGTTGTTAGAGAGAATTTCTTTTTTTTTAAATAAAGGTACATTTTATTTTTTTTTATTTTAAATTTTCTTTTTTTTTAATTATTATACTTTAAGTTTTAGGGTACATGTGCACAATGTGCAGGTTAGTTACATATGTATACATGTGCCATGCTGGTGTGCTGCACCCATCAACTCGCCATTTAGCATTAGGTATATCTCCTAATGCTATCCCTCCCCCCTCCCCCCACCCCACAACAGTCCCCAGAGTGTGATGTTCCCCTTCCTGTGTCCATGTGTTCTCGTTGTTCAATTCCCATCTATGAGTGAGAACATGCGGTGTTTGGTTTTTTATCCTTGCGATAGTTTACTGAGAATGATGATTTCCAATTTCATCCATGTCCCTACAAAGGACATGAACTCATCATTTTTGATGGCTGCATAGTATTCCATGGTGTATATGTGCCACATTTTCTTAATCCAGTCTATCATTGTAAAATTGACACCCTAACATCACAATTAAAAGAACTAGAAAAGCAAAAGCAAACACATTCAAAAGCTAGCAGAAGGCAAGAAATAACTAAAATCAGAGCAGAACTGAAGGAAATAGAGACAAAAAAACCCTTCAAAAAATTAATGAATCCAGGAGCTGGTTTTTTGAAAGGATCAACAAAATTGATAGACCGGTAGCAAGACTAATAAAGAAAAAAAGAGAGAAGAATCAAATAGACACAATAAAAAATGATAAAGGGGATATCACCACCGATCCCACAGAGAACTGTTGATAGTGCCTACATAGCAGATTAACTTAAACTGTTTTCATTCAGGCCCACACATTTTAATAAAGTAGAAAATATGCTTCATAGATAAGGGAAATCAAATAGGCTCCTTTTTCCTCCAGGAGAGAAATGTCAAAAAGAATTAAATTTGAAATAACTTTACAGAACTGGAAATTAGCTTTTGATTAAAAGTAGCTTTTGGTATATGATAAGTATTCACTGAGAATTTTGTAGCGAGTTATGTACTTTAAGAAATAACCCCTGGAAATTTGCATCATGGTGTAAACAGCTTGAATAAACAAGTGCTTAACCAGTGCCTGTAGAGCTGCCTGGGAAACAGCCAGAATACCAGGGCAAGCTGCATTTTGGAACTGGTTTAATTTAGTAGCCTTGCCACAGGTTTAGTGTGATCTGGTTTTAGTGGTTTGATCTTCCCCATTAAGTCATTTTCTGGATTTGTTACACCTAGAACTGTTATGAAATTACAGGCTTGGGCTGATCATTAACATACTATACTCTATAAAGCACATGTTACCTTTCAAAGCAGATGAAATTCTAACCTGAATTCTGGCAAGATTCTTTGATCATTGCTTCCTTTACTTTTACTTTTATTTATGCATATTTCCCTCCTCCTTGAGTTTCTGTACCAATACAAACCTCTTTTTCCCCTAGCCAGAAAAAAAAATGTTATTATAGATAATAATCTTTTTATAACTTTTCCATTGGGGAATGATTTTTAGTATGTAAATATATCATTGCATATTCTCAGAAATGAAAGACATTCTTAGGAATTTACAGTGTACTTTGTAATAATTTCAGAAGAAAATATTTATAAGTGTCAATTCCTAATGTTTTAGCATGGTTTATGTTTCATATGTTGAATTCTTTATCATAATGAAAGAATTGGAGTCTTTTAGGTCAGAACCAGATACTAATTTTGTGGACTAGTTACATCTGAAAGTTGACTGCTTTGCTAAGCACAAAAATCTAAGGGCTTTAACCCTAATATTAAGGCAGTTACCTACAGCCTTAGGTTTTGAAAGATGTATGGTTCCGGCCGGGCGCTGTGGCTCTAGCCTGTAATCCCAGCACTTTGGAAGGCCGAGGCGGGTGGATCACGAGGTCAGGAGATCAAGACCATCCTGGCTAACATGGTGAAACCCCATCTTTACTAAAAATACAAAAAAAAAAAAAAAAAAAAAAAAATTAGCCAGGCTTGGTGGCAGGCGCCTGTAGTTCCAGCTACTCGGGAGGCTGTGGCAGGAGAATGGTGTGAACCTGGGAGGCGGAGCTTGCAGTGAGCCAAGATCAAGCGGCTGCACTCCAGCCTGGGCAACAGAGCAAGACTCCATCTTAAAAAAAAAAAAAAAAAAGGAAGATGTATGGTTTCAACTCCCACAACCAATGTTCATTTGATTTGGACATTTAACTGGCTATTAATAACATAATGGTGTTGAAACAGAACGTGATTGTTAAGTCTCAGCTCTCTACTTTGAGTTTCACCCATCTTATATTTTGGTAAGCTAATAATGGTGACAGTTAACATTTTTTTGCATAAAGCTTCTTATGTATGTTCCAGAAGCATAATTTCTTACATTTAAATGATAATATTGACCATCTATTATGCTGTTATTTAAATAAAATCTTTATGCAAATCATACATTTGTGCATAATTTTGGAGTATTTTAAACTACTATTGTACAACGTGAGAGTGTAGGGAAAAAAAATCTTAAGTTGGTCGTTTACGACTTCAGTGTCCTTAAATAGAGCAGGTGGATTATAATCAATATTTGTATAATTTGTTTTTTGTTTTCTTCCTTCTGTTTATGACTAAATAATACTTTTTAAAATGATGATCTCTTGTTTGGAGTTTTTAAAAAAATTGTATGACGATGGATTGTTCATTTATAATGTGTGTGTTGTCCTTGGGAAACAAGATGACAGTGATACATTTTTAAGAAAATTAAAGGAAAAGAGAAACCAGAAGAACCAGAAACTATTGTTTATAAAGTATCTAATGCATTCTTTTTAAACTCTACCAACTGTATGTACTTGTTTAATATATACTTGTAAAGATTTTTAGGGCTAAAATTGACATCAGTTCAAAATTGACTCTTATTACCTTCTTCCTGGTGTGAAGACGAGCACATCCCAGCTCCTCTTGACCAAGGCAGTGAACAGCCTCTTTTCCAACCCCTGGATCACCAAGCCACAAGTTTGCCTTCAAGGGGTGAGCGTGCATTGTCCCAGGTGGTCTGCTCTTCCCACCTGCATGGCTTCCTGCAGTTATGTCACTTCTTGCAAATGTTCTGAAGACTAGCCCAGGAGTGTCCAGCCTTCAGCCCTGAGCATGTACAGCAAGCAGCAGGAATTGCCACCTGGTGCTGATTCTCTGTGCTCTGAAAAGCATGGAGCTCCACTGTCCTTTTAATGCATCGAGTATCATTGCTTTTCTTTTTCTTTTCTGAATTTTGAAATATTTTCTAAAAGCAGATAGCAAAACAACTTTTTTCATATGTAGGCAAATTCAGGAGTTCGAAAGCAACTGAAATTGGGGGTTTGATGCCTTTTGCCAAGTAGATTTTAGAAATCAAGTCCTCTTCCCCACTCTTGAGGTATAGAGTTTTAGGTTACCTGAAAATCAAAGCATACATTAGTGACTTTCTTTTGGTATACATTGTGTAACATCAGATAGCCTAAGTTGTGGTTCCAAGAGGGCACTTAGTTGCTATTTGATTATAAGCAAGTCATTAACCAATCAGTAACAGGGAGACAGTAATTCCTGCCCTATTTGTCTGTGGGGTTGGCGTAAGAATAGAAACACCAAAAATATTAATGTCTTCATCATGCTGGAAAGCTTTGTAGGAAAATAATGTGGTAGCATAATTTTACAGTTTCTCTTCTAGGACATTTTATCTCTAACCCATTCATAGGTTTAAGAACTTAGAATAACTGAATTAAAATAGTTGAAATTATTAATCATTGTCTCTGCTGAGAAGAAATTTGATGCATTTGTATATTTTCTGCACAAGGAATTAGGGAAAAAGAATTAACTTCGGCCCTTAATAATTTAAAACTTAGGATTTTGGTAGTTGACGTATTGACATATGTTTGCCTATGACATTGCCCGATTTAAGCACCAAAGCGGGGAGAAAGTCCAAATGTGTTAAAACAAATGAAAGTTTATTTAAAAAAAAAATCCATTGAGTGAGTTATCTTACTCAATGATCTCTTCCAGATTTTTCAAGCTACTTTTCAGTGTCTGCATGCTAATAAAATTTCTGATTTTTTTTCCTGAAGTTTAATAATAATGCTATGCAGCTTGCATTTCCGTTCTGGACCAGTTCCCTTCTCCCTCTCCTTCTCCCTCTCCTTCTCCCATCCAAGCTCCTGAATCCACCAACCTACTGAAATGTATTCCTGACAATAGTAGATGCACTTTAAGACCTGTATACATAATAATTGAAGCATTTGAATGTAAGTGGTTTATTGTAAAGTTCTATCCTTTAGTATAAGATAAGCACATGAAAGAATTCATTAAATTTTTTATTTTCCTATTTTATAGATTTTCCTTATATATATTATAAACCTCCAGAGAAAAAGGAAGATAAGTAAATTTAAAATAAAAACACCAAAGTTTTATTTCCAGGTTCTTTTAACAACTTTTAAGATTTATTTGAGACAGTATGATCAATGACTTCATTTTGTTCTGCTTATTATTGTAGGAGTATTTACTATAATTTGGAAGTAATTTATTTTTGAATTTCTTGCTTAATTGAATGATATCCAATAGATTGTGATAATGAATACAGAATTTATAGAAAGCAGCACATATTAACTTACTTAATATGGCACTAGGTCAATGAGAAAAGAAGGTAACATAATTAAAGACAAGAAACTCTTAAGAAAACTGAGGACAAAAAGGCTTCTCACCAGGACACCAGATGCATTTAATCTTTTGAAGCTCTGTACTTTAGGAAAAGTCTGATATTTGGCAAATTTTGATAAACATGGATGACTATGGAATCCTATTTTATAGTATCTGAAGTGGCTTTTGTAAGGGTCATTGTGAAGTTTCTGGAGACACCTGCTTGTGACAGATGGGACAATGATGGCCGTCACTAGGGATATTAACACCAGTCAGCTATCAGGGAATGTCATCCAGACCATCAGCAGCTGGTAGAGTACAGCTTTCTCAATTGCTTTCCATGTTTTGGATACTTATATGCCCGTTAATAACAGGTAAAAGAGCAATACATCATTTCCACATTTACCCATTGAATGTTGCATGTTTTCTTCCTTTCACATATTATTTCATACAGTCCAGATTTTTTTTTTGGACTCATGACAGCATATTGGCTTTTCTTTCCTTTCAGTTTCATGATTCTTAACCCCAAAGTGCTTTTGCCATGGGAACGGAAGGATAAATTTGGGTCGAAGCCATTCTCTAAAACCACCAGCAGCTCCAGTCCAGATTATGAATACTACCATAGCAATCCTAAGAGGCCCTTTATTGGCCCAGACTGGAGCCAAATTGTAGAAGAGCTGCCCCAACTGGACTTCAGGTTTAGTTCAGGGACGTAGTGTCTGAAGAAATTTCCATCAGCATAAATACTCCTTGTTTATGAGCTGCCTGAAACTGTAAACACCGAATCCATTCCCATCAGGAACTCACAAAAGTTTCTGTTATGCTTTGAAAATAAACCTAGGGATACTTAACTGACATGTAAAGAAAAATCCATCAGTATCCTTTTCTCGAGATATAGGTTTTGATTGTACTGTGTTATTTTGTGGTTTTGTTCTATTTTTGTTTAGTGCAGAAAAATATTTAAAACACAAAGCCTTTCTCTAACACCGTATTTGGTTTTAAATGCTATTTACTATAATATCAAAAAGATTTATCAAAGAGAAGTGTGATTCTGCAGGACCATATTAGGAACAGTCATTAACTCCTCTTAGAAGATGAGAAAAGTTTCCCTCTCATTTTTAGTAAATACTGAAATACAAAGTAGAAGAATATGGGAAGCGTAGAAAATTTCTTTCTCGGTCATTCTTCCTTGATTTTTGCTTCAATTGACAGAGGGAGAAAACATTTTTCTTACTGTAATCTGCATGGCACTTTCTGTGAGGAAATTTTTTTTTGAAATATTTTAGAATGTGATTTTGTTTTAAAAACCCTTAACTAGTCAAGAGACAATAAAGTAGAAAATTGAAGAAAGCATAGGAGATGACAAAAGTATTTGGTTTATTTATTTAACCTTTCCGGGATTTGCCCAGCTTGGGGCCTGCTTATAGTTGCATTCAGGGCAGAAAAAAGACCTACTTGGAAAATCAGTAAGATATGAAAATTTTTTTAGATATAATAATTATTTGGAGGTTTTAAAACATAATAGAACTTGGTGATTTAGTTAAATGAAATATACAGATATCTAATAAATCGGCAGATCAGATTGAAATAGATTTGAAAACAATTTTGTAACTAGACATATTATCTGTATTTCTTATTCAATGACATGGATTAATAATTAAATTATGCTAAATGGGTGCTTATGCTGGTGGTTCCAGACAAACGTGGTCACATTTCTTTTTAATGAAGCATATATTTTGGGCATTACTATTTCAAGGTTTATTTGTCATTATGAGTTTTATGTTCACTTGAGGCAGTGTTTAATTTAGGTTAAAACCTTTTCATAATGTAAAATTTGTTGATTTATTTCATACTGATACTTAAACCAATAAACCTAAAATACATGACAGTCTATTACGTTTTGTCCATTAGTATTTCCATATGCCTTTTTTAACTGTGGAATAAATGAAAATATGTTGGTGGGTTTTTTAAAGTTCATTTTGTGACTTGAATGCATTACTAAAGTAGGGAACTGAAGTTTCTTCTTTAATCTGAAATCATATAAAATCTACCAGATTGAACAAGAAAAACTACAATATGGATCACTCTTAATTTATTTCATTCTTATCGTCTGAAAATATAGCCTATACAGCCTTCCTTTGGGAAGGTCAAAGCAGTCAAATGTTTTAAAATCTGTATACTTCCTGTAAAGTAAAATATTCTCAAAGTCCAAGCCTTAAGGAGGCCAATGCCTTATCCATTTAAAGTAAAATATTCTCATGTAATATGTTCTTTAAACAGAGAAAGGAAGACATTGAACGAATAGGGTTACATTGTCAGGACTGAATCTAGCAAAAGAACCCAGATATTTTGAGAATATTGGCAAACAGTTGTTAGCTGATAGAGCATCTCTGCCCATGAGGATGTTAGTATGCTGCTGTTTCTAGGGATGATAAGGTAGGCACCTGTTGTTGAGAATTTTCCTAACTGGCCTTTATAAACAGAGATCCATAAAGGTCATGATGACTCCTGGTTGCCCCTAGTGTATCCTACCTTCAAATTAATATTGCATGAACAGGATCTGTCTCTTATGTAAATGACAGTTACTGTAGCTTGGCCTATTTTTCTCTTTCATTTTTTAAAATAGAAAAGAATTTTAGATGGCTTACATTAGTGCTGAGGTTTTGTAATTTTTCTGCTTCAACCCACATTGTTTTCAGATCTAAATGAGTGTGGCCTGAAGCCTCGGCCCTGTAAGCACAGGTGCATGAACACTTACGGCAGCTACAAGTGCTACTGTCTCAACGGATATATGCTCATGCCGGATGGTTCCTGCTCAAGTATGTCAAGAATCTTAACTGTTTTATGAGTGCTTTGGGCTTGTTTCTGTTGTGCTCTGGGAGCTTGCTTTTGTAAAAATGGCCTCCGGGGTTCTCCTAAACAAGATGTGTGCGTGTGTTTATACGTGTGCCTGAGGAATTGAAAATTAAAATAAGAGGCACCATTTTCAATGTATAATACTCTTCTATCACGGGTGCCAATATTAAATTGATTAGGAAATGGTATTTAGAATAAGAATTACAAAACTAAGTATGTTTTCTAATTTTTTTTTAAAACATGTTTACCACTGTCTTCTATCTGGGCATAAAAGAACGATTCCAGGTTTAAAAAAAAAAAAAAGAACACTACTGACTATTTAGGGACTGCTCAGACAGAATCCATCAGGTCTGTTTTGTGATTTTAAATCATTTATAAATATTTTCTTCATTTTTGTATTTCATTATAAAAGCCTTTAGGCTTTTATAGAATTTTAGACTCTAATAATAGTCTAAGACTTCTAAAAAACAATTTCAAATAAAAAATAAATGAATATGATACCAGAAAAGTAGAATTCATGTTTATAAGGAAGAAATCCATGTTTTCACCATCATTTGGATGTATAAGATGGAATATGCCCTAAAATTCTCTATAGGTTGACCCTTGAATTGAGCTATTCATATGATATCTAACAATTAATGACTTGATTTTTATTTTTACTGAATTATCATTTAACTGAGTTGTATAAAATAAAGTTAGCTAATTTTATTTAACATTGCATAAGTATAGCATGGGACTTTTTGGAATTAGGTGAATACATGTTTAACATTGTGCAACTCTGGGAAATCTGCTGTTCCCCTAGAGAAATTTCATGGGCAGTTGAGACAGTTACTTGGATGATTGGTTAAGAATAGCATTTAGCTTGAGTAATCTGGAAAAATACCTCAATTCTTCACTTTCCTTGGCCACTGGAAAAATTTCCAGATAATCTGTGTATGATAGTTTTATATTTGTCTTTTAATGCTTTCTTTCCTTCCCCCTTTTACTTTCTTTAGATGTTTGATAGTTAAGGCCTCTTTGTCTTCATTGTTGTTCAGTGTCACTGATTTCAGGACAAGTGAAAAAACATAGCTATTTCTGTTACAGATTTTGTTTTCTACCTGTCTGAGTCAGCCAGTCACTCTCTTTCCAGGTGCCCTGACCTGCTCCATGGCAAACTGTCAGTATGGCTGTGATGTTGTTAAAGGACAGATACGGTGCCAGTGCCCCTCCCCTGGCCTGCAGCTGGCTCCTGATGGGAGGACCTGTGTAGGTGAGTTGTAAAATCAAGCATCTCTGTCAGCAGCCTCTGTAGGATAAAGGGAGAAAGTGAAAGGTGATGGGAATAAGGGAAAAAAAGGCAATTACTTACATCAGATAATTAGCTATCCTTCAGCAGATATCAGATGTCTCAGAAGAGGACATCTCTGTGAATGGATAATGGGAACCTTGTTTTTTAAAAAATGAGAAATAGGAGGAGGCCTCAGGCAGAGGGAACCCTGCGTGCAAAGGCACTGCAGTTCAGAGGAGCACAATGTTTAGGGAAACGAGAAGAGCTCAGCATTCCTAGAATATAAGTGGCAAGGGTGAGCAATGAGTGATGAAGCTGAATAGGTAGACAGGGCTAGATTGTATGTGTTGTTCTTCAGGCCTCAGATTTTTTTCTGGTAAATTAGGAAGGCAGTGTAGGATTGAGAAACTGGACTTTGGTTTTAAACCTGGCTCTTCCATGTACTAGATATGTAACCTTAGGCAAGAGACTTTGTTGCTTTGAGCTTGGGTCTTCTTATTTTTAAAATGGAAATAATACCACATAGAACTGGTAGGAAGATTGAATGAGGTCATGGATGCAAAGAGCTTAGCACAATACCTAGCATGTAATAAGCCTTGAATGAATGGAAGTGTTTGGTGATTAGAGTTATTTACTGAGTACTTTCTATACTCCAGACACGGTGCTGAGTGCTAGGATATATAGCAGTGGACTAAGCAGACAAGATTTTGATCCCCACAAAGCTGACATGCTAATGGGGGAGACAGAAAAGAAACAAATACCCCATAAAATTACAGACAATGCCAAGGGTTAACATGAGGTATTGAGAGAAAAACAGAATGTGTCTATTAGCCTTAAGGTAAGACCTGTTATCATTAGCCATGTGAAGAAACAGCCAAGCAGCTGAAGACATTGCAGGGCACTGCGGTGAGAGAGAGGTTGGCCTGTGTGAGGTTTTTCAAGGAAGAAGGTCCATGTAGCTCAAGTACAGGGTGTGAGTATGAGGGGTGGTGGCTTGAGATATAATGGGTGAAATAGGTGAGGGTGATTTGTTGCAGGGCCATCAGGGACACAGGGGAGGAATGTGGATTTAATTCAAAGTGCAAGTAGAAATAGTTAAAAGATTTTGAGCACAGTAATGATCTGATTGTATGTTTTAATGGAATCATTTTGACAGTTGGGTTGGATATGCTTTGGAGGGGGTAAGTAACAGCAAAAGGAGCTGTTTTGAGGCTTTCATAACAGTCTAACCCAGGAGATGGTGGCTTCAAATAGGGTAGTGGTGGTGGATTAAGAGAAAAGTAGACAGATTCAAATAATTATTTTTAGAAGTAGAATTAACTGGACTTGATGATTTGAGAGTTAAAAGAAAGAGGGTTGTTTCTAGTTCAGGAATGACTCATGTTTCTAGTTTAAGCAACTTGGTAGATACAGGTGCAGTATGTGCTAATATATAGAGTGCAAGAAAATAATAACTTGGCTTAGAAGGATGAGTTGAAATTTGGATATGTGGAATTTATGTTGCCTGTAGGGGCAACCAGCCAGATACCGTTTATGATGAGCTACTATATGCCAGGCAACCGTTTGTAGTCAGTTACTTATTTTGAAACCCACTCTGTCTTAATGTACCCTTGCTCTTCCTAAAATGCTATTGACTTATATTTCTAGATGTTGATGAATGTGCTACAGGAAGAGCCTCCTGCCCTAGATTTAGGCAATGTGTCAACACTTTTGGGAGCTACATCTGCAAGTGTCATAAAGGCTTCGATCTCATGTATATTGGAGGCAAATACCAATGTCATGGTAATGAAACCCAACCATTGCTTTGTGTTGTTTCTTCCTAGAGCACTGAAAGGTCTCGTAATTGTAGTGATGGCTGGAATGTCAGGGGCAGGGGAGAGTATTGGCATTAAGTTAAACCAACAGACATCCAGTTTAACCACTGGTAGTTCTCAGTCTACATGTACTTTATTTCTTCTGTTTTTCTGCCAATTTTATGTAGATCATCACATTGCCAAAAAAAAAATCATTTTTGAAACTGTATATATTTTTCATGTCATCATATTTATCTCCTAAATAAGCCTCTTCTTTTCCTACTTTCTGATGCAGACATAGACGAATGCTCACTTGGTCAGTATCAGTGCAGCAGCTTTGCTCGATGTTATAACATACATGGGTCCTACAAGTGCAAATGTAAAGAAGGATACCAGGGTGATGGACTGACTTGTGTGTGTGAGTAGCACTTGTCTCTCAGCTTTAAATTCTAGCAGGAAATACAGGATTACACAAAGGCCATTGCTAGGGAAAATAAGGAATAAGATTATCAGAGAAGTATAATTGTCATAATTGGTTATATTTGTCTTTGATTTCCATAAACAATAAAATCACTTGCTCGGGTACTTGTAAAAACTGAGGACTCAGTAATACACCATAATCTTAAGAGTATTTTAATCTCTTCACTGAAATCTCTCAATATTTTCTTTTTAGCTAAAAAGAAATTATTGAGTCCTCCCTGAGAATTTGCTTTTGTTAAAATCAGAAAGCATGTTTGCCATTAGCGTTAGATTTTGATAGTGGGATAATCTGGATATATTCTACATTTTTTCCCCTCTGTTTTATGCCTCCTAACTCTACTATTAAAAAATCATTCCCGGCCAGGCACAGTGGCTCATGCCTGTAATCCTAGCACTTTCGGAGGCCATAGCAGCAGGATTGTTTGAGAGTAGGAGTTCAAGAGCAGCCTGGGCAACATAATGAGACCCTGTCTCTACAAAAAAAAATTTAGAAATTAGCCAGCTGCAGTGCGCATACCTGTAGTCCCAGCTACTCAGGAGGCTGAGGTGCTAGGATCACTTGAGCCTGGGATCTTAAGACTGCCGTGAGCCCAGTGAGCTGTGACCATGCCACTGCACTCCAGCTTGGGCAAGAGAGCAAGATGTGTCTCAAAAGAAAAAAAAAAAAAAAAAAAAAAGCCATTCCCATATTTATTTCCTCTACATTCAGAACTGTTTTGCTTTTAAATTTTTTATAAGTTTTACTTGGAGTAGTGGTTATGTAATAGATAAACATGAAGAAAACCCAAAAGTCATAATTTAACGTATATTTCATGTAACAGAAGATAATTTTTTAAATTTCCTCAGTAAAATATTTACTGAAAACCATGGTGCATAAAATCATGGGGATTAAAGGGTTTTTAAAGAGTCATGTAGTCATTCCCAGTCTGGAGTGTATCATTCCAGGCAGATTAAATATTGATTCTTTTTGGTGAAGATTTTCAAGGAAAAAGATTTCGCAGATGATCTTTGCAACCTCTGAAAATGTCTATTTAAAAGCAGTTGTATCTATCAGTAAAGGAGAAGAAAAACTGACCATAAAACAATATGTAGAACATTTACTCAAACTGTATTTGTGCAAATTGAATTTATATAAAGTGTGGATAAGAAAAGTATTTGTCTTTAGACAATTCTGAACACAATTTTATAATATACATGTAGCATAGGGATACAACGAAGATTCTAACTATGCATTTCTTATATTAAAAAAACTTAAGAATGTCTCTGCATTTTAAAAATTCTCATTGGCTGTTGTCTGTTTCCACTGCACAAATATTTAAAATGTTTTTATGTTGCAAATAATACATATTCATTATGGAAACACACTAATATATTTGTTACATATATCCAAAGGATGAATATATGAATATGTATGTATGTTTTTATATATATATATATATATAGACACACATATATTTGTTATTTGGAAAATAGTATGACTTACAGTAGGTAATATTCTAAATGTGAAAAATGATACTGGTTGTCATTTGATGTTTTTATGTGTCTGTCAGTATAATGCTTCACTTTTTAGGGAGGAATGGTTACATACTAATTTAAGTCTTTGACTCTTTCAGATATCCCAAAAGTTATGATTGAACCTTCAGGTCCAATTCATGTACCAAAGGGAAATGGTACCATTTTAAGGGGTGACAGAGGACATAATAATTGGATTCCTGATGTTGGAAGTACTTGGTGGCCTCCGAAGACACCATATATTCCTCCTATCATTACCAACAGGCCTACTTCTAAGCCAACAACAAGACCTACACCAAAGCCAACACCAATTCCTACTCCACCACCACCACCACCCCTGCCAACAGAGCTCAGAACACCTCTACCACCTACAACCCCAGAAAGGCCAACCCCCAGACTGACAAGTATAGCACCAGCTGCCGGTACACCTCCAGGAGGGATTACAGTTGACAACAGGGTACAGACAGACCCTCAGAAACTCAGAGGAGATGTGTTCAGTAAGTCTAATAAATGTTAGCACATTTTCAATAGGCTCTTTATAATGACTTTTCAACCACAGACCATTCCTTGAATAAGAATGAAACTCGTAAGAAGAACTAGCTATGTAAAGTCGTATGTCCCTATTGACAAATATTATAAAGAGCTACATAAAGAATCAGTCTAATTGGGCAAGTAAGAAAGAATGTATATAGCAATGGAAGGAATATCGCAAAGTCATATGGTAGATGACAGCTCTTAGCCAGTATGGGAATTCTGACATAGTTGGATTTACTTGAAAACTCTCAGAGGTGGGGAACTTAACTGTATTCCATGCTATGTTACTTTTAATCTAACCCTTCATTCATTCAGTCAGTGAACATTTTTGAATGTCTTTAGAGTGTCAAGGAGGCCTTGTATTAGTTATTGGGTTTATGTAAAGATAAAACAGAAAAGGTCACAGTCTGTTGGGAAAGATGGTTACTCAGAAGATACCAGTGATAATATGTTAGTGAAAGAGATCTGTGTAGGACACTATGGGAGGAGAATGAAGGGATACCTCATCAGTCTTTGGGTAGGGAATATTCAGGGAGGGCTTCCTGAGTGAAATGGGGCAAAGTGGATGAGGAAAGGAAGATATTATAGTTAACAGGGACAGCCCAACAAATGAAAAGAAGTAGGAAGCAGTGTAATAGGCAGTAGACTGCCAATAAATTGGAGGGTCATGTCAGGGACAGATGAGAGAAGCTGGACAGCTACCCCTTGGATTGCTGTAAACTGATAGTTAGACTTACACTGGGGCTGGATTAGATCAAAGACTCCCAGATTCTTAGCAGGTGACTAGGTAAAGGGTAGCACCACCAATGGAGATAGAGGATTCAGGAAGAGAAGCAGGTTTTGAAGGAGGAAAAGGTTGTTAATTTATTACCAGACCAAAATTTGCATTTTATAACTTTCATCTGTTCCTCATATTTATCTGTTTGTCCTGTGTCACTTCGCTTATTCTTAGTTACTTTTGCAATTCACACTTCCTGTCTCCTCCTTTATACGTTACCAGTTTATTTTGTTCCTTTTCTCATTCCTCTATAATGAAGCTAAAGTTTGTGCCTTTTATATTGAATACCTTTATAACTTTTTATCAGGTGAAAAAAATACTGACATTTATTATTCTTTAAAGGGGAAAATTGGGAGGCTGAGGCGGACCAATCGCTTGAGCCTAGGAGGTTGAGGCTGCAGTAAGCTGTGACTGTGCCACTGCACTGCAGCCTAGGTGACAGAGTGGGACACCATCTCAAAAAAAGAATAAATAAAATAATTAAGGGGATATCAGAGCTGCATTTTGCTTGTATGTGACTCTCAATTAAATTTTCTCCTCTGGGTAATTGTCCATTTAAAGAAAGATCGAAATTCTCTAATTCTGATATAGTCATGTATGTTTTGGATAATCAATATAATTTTTAGGGGAATTAGATGGTAGCTCTCAAAATATACATTTTATATGTGCATAACTATTTTCTGAAATTTATGTTTTTGTAATTTTCTCCTCACCCCCTCTCTCCATCTCAGATACTGTCTTTTTCTCCCTATTACTCTCCTTTTTAAATTCTCATCTCATTGTGATCATAAAATGGGATTTTTAATTTATGAGTGCTTAAGTAATTATGGTATTTATATTATTTTGCTGCCTTAGGATAACAGGGAAATTTGGCTATTTAATGTAAGATGATATGCTAAATATTTTTTTCATTATGATGAAAGAATACATCTTTCTGAGAATTTTAAAAAAAATACTTTCTCTTTTTAAAATGTTTCTCTTTATTTCCAGTATTCCTCTCTATGCCGATACATATATGAATTAAAAATGACATTGAAGTTCACCAGTAAAATTTAGTGTGATAAAATTGGGGAAATACAGAGTTCCAATGATGTTTGGGAGCATTCATTATAAGAGAGAGTGATCTTAAAGACATGCTCTGGGAAAGCATTGCCTTGATCAAATGCCAAGGCTGTTGCATGCCACAGATAGCATTGCTGCCTTTAGAAACTCCTGCCAAAAATTAAATTCCACTCTCATTTCATCTTCAGCGATAGCTGCTTATTAAGTCTAGCATGTGTGAGAATGCTGTAGATGCCTTTTGACTTGCTGTCTCGTGGTTATAGCATATATTCTAAATAAGGCAAGGGCTCTAAGTTTTTAATTCAGGAGAAATAACCAGTGTCCATTCACTGTGAAAGCAGAAAGGAACCTTAGCACTATTTCAGTTCAACACCATTTCTTTACTGAATATTTTCGTCACTTCTGGCATAACTTCTTAAACCGTCCTTATTCTCCACAGGTCTGAGAATAGAATTTAGCTCACCTCATTTCATAAATTTTTAGGTGATGTTAATTATGGCCACTGTTTGGCAGTCTCCTTCAAATAGCCCTCCACTTTGTGTTTTTCTTTACATTGAAAGATATTTTTAAATTAATTTTTAATTGACAGATAATAACTGAATATATTTATGGGGTATGAAAGTTTTCTTTTAATGGAAAAGGTTGTGAAAGAGAGCTTTTCCTTATAATGTATGTGCATTGTTGCCCTGAGAAAAGACTGTAAAGATATTCTAAAAGAAAATCAAGGAAGAAAAAAGTTATAACAAGAACACATCTTCAGCCCAGACCTCTCCACCAAACTCTAGACCTGTATATCAGCTGACTGCTTAACCTATCCAGTTGGATGAAAATAGACATCTCAAACTCAACATGTATGGAATTGTTCCTCTTCTTCCCTTAAATATCCTCTACTCTCAGCCTTTCTTATCCCAGGTAATGGGACCTCTATCACCTGTTGCTAAGGTCTAATAATGTGGATTCATCCTTAATTACTCTTTTCATACATACAGCCGATACGTAAGGAAATCCTGTTAGCTCTACCTTCAAATTATATTTAAGTGTTACCATTTCTCACCACCTCCAGTGCTACCACCGTGGCCCAAGTCATCTCTCCCTGGAATACAGGCCCAGAATCCTTTATCCAAATGACTTGTGGAATATAGCATTTTTTAGATTTTAGAAAATCAATAAGGTACACATACTATATAGCATACACTGAAGTAGTGAAACATATTGATTTTCCTCCAGTGTTTTTACTGTGAACATATCAATGTTAAGGAAAGGAAAATAATATTAACTCAGAGATGATGTCTCACAGCATATATTTACTAGCTTGCACAAATTTTTTAATGTTAGCAAGATTTAAGGCAAATTTTTTACTTATATTTTAATTGGATCCTATGATGATTATTAGAGAAAAAAGTAGCTCTCTCTAGAAAGTATAAATTGAGCTCTTGGCAAATGTGAGCAAAACCAGAAATCAGATTTTTTAAAGTTACGTGTACATTTGTCTATAGAGTTATAATTAAAAGTATTGTGCTGATAGCCAGTCTGTGATCTGGGGCATATTATTATATCTTCCTATGCTTTAAAACAATGTTTCCTGTAAGTATAAACAAAGTACCATTGACACTGCAGTTTTTGTCCATTTGCTACTTCCAAAAGAAAGGGGTACAAAACAGAAAAGTTACTTAAACTTTAAGCAGTTGGTTAGATATGGTAGTTATAATGAACTTTGGTATTTTAATATGGGGCTTAAAAATTTTCATCTAAACCAACATTAATTATCTAAGTGTGGTATCGTTAGGAGGTCTTTGTTAAGTCCTCCCAATTATATCCAGCATCTCCAAAGGTGACTGAGGTCCCTTCTAATAACTCATCTATCAGGGAAACCCGCCCCCAATATTTTAACGTAGATTCTTTCTATTTTCCATAAGTGTCGGCTGGCTGAGAAATAAAGAAAAAGAGTACAAAGAGAGGAATTTTACTGCTGGGTCTCTGGGGATGACATCACATATCAGTAGGACCGTGATGCCTACCTGACCTGCAAAACCAGCAAGTTTTATTAAGGATTTCAAAAGGGGAGGGGGTACAAGAACAGGGAGCAGGTCACAAGATCACATGCTTCAAAGGGCAAAAAGGAGAACAAAGATCACATGCTTCTGAGGAAACAGGACAAGGGCAAAATCACAAACTCCTGATAAGGGTCCAGCAAAGATCACAAGGCAAAGGGCAAAAGCAGAATTACTGATAAGGGTCTATGTTCAGCGGTGCACGTATTGTCTTGATAAACATCTTAAACAACAGAAAACAGGTTTGAGAGCAGAGAATTGGTCTGACCTCAAATTTACCAGGGTGGAGTTTCCCAATCCTAGTAAGCCTGAGGGTACTGCAAGAGACCAGGGCGTATTTCAGTCATTATCTCAATGACATAAGACAGACTCCCAAAGCAGCCGTTTATAGACCTCCCCCAGGAATGCATTCCTTCCCCAGGGTATTAATTATTAATATTCCTTGCTAGGAAAAGAATTTAGCAATATCTTCCTACTTGCACGTCTGTTTATAGGCTCTTTGCAAGGAGAAAAATATGGATGTATTTTGCCTGACCCCGCAGGCAGTCAGACCTTATGGTTGTCTTCCCTTGTTCCCTAAAATTGCTGTTATTGTGTTCTTTTTCAAGATGCACTGATTTCATATTGTTCAAACACACATGTTTTACAACAGATTTGTACAGTTAACACAATTATAGTGGTCCTGAGGTGACATACATCCTCAGCTTACGGAGATAATAGGATTAAGAGATTAAAGTAAGACAGGTATAAGAAATTATAACAGTATTATTTGGGAACTGATAAATGTCCATGAAATCTTCACAATTTATGTTCCTCTGCCGCAGGTCCAGCTGGTCCCTCCATTTGGGGTCCCTGACTTCCTGCAACACTCATCCCACCACTGGAGCATTTTTCCTTATATTTAACCTAAATTTATGAAACTACAGTTTATGCCTTTTTAATATTGTCAGATACTCAGGGTTAATGGACACAGTTGTTAATTGTCTCCAGATCCCATACTCCATGTACTCAAAGACACTTTCAGGAGATGACTCACTCTTTCTTCGTTAGGCCCAATAATTTATATTTTATTAATCTTTTCTTAGAAATGCTTTTTTTCAATGCACTTAGCAATCTTTTTGACTGGTCCTTTGAACATTCTTTATTTTCCAAATCTGTCACAAATGATGAAGTCAAAGATACATAATAGTCAAATCTGACCCAATACTGATCACGGGGAGGGGGGGGAGGGTTTCTTTTAACATGTTTTGTAATCTAAATCATTTCTCTTTGTGGCAAAGTAGAGATTTATGGGCAGCTATTTAATCTCCAGATTCAAAAATATTTGTTGAATGGAATGAAATGGAATTTTATATTGGATTTAATTTTTTTCATTCTAAGTAATCCTTCATATGCTTAACTAGCTAAATTTTACTTGTTGGTTCTGATATTCCTTCCCCAAATAAACAAAGTTAATTCAGATTATGGTTCTTTTTCTTATCCTGATACAGCTTAGTATAGCCATTGAAAATATTCTCTAGAAAATTCTAAGTCTAATATACTTCTAAATTTTAAGCATGGCACTGAGAAATAGTGAAAAGCGTAGAAAAGAAATATGAAAATAGCATTGAAACATTTGGAATTAAGGGGTTTCAACTACTACTAAAGATAGAATATACTGAACCAGAAAACCTAGTCTTGATTTCTACCTCTATTTATGAGGTACGTGACTTTGGACTAGTATGAGTATTTATGAGGTACGCGACTTTGGAAGAGTTACTGTGCTTTCCACCTCAATTTTTTTTACCTGTAAAATTGAGGTAATATTCCCAGCTTTCCTTTCTCATAGAGTAGCTTCAAAGATCAGAGATAAGGGATCTAGTGTTTGTGAATTCTGAGTTACTATGAAATGTAAAAGATTACTGTATTTTGTTTATCACTGTAAATAACCTTGATGGGGAGAACTTATGTGATTAAGGTTGCAACTTTTTATGTGTGATGTGAAATATTAAACATATTTTTAAAATAATTTTTTTGAGACAGAGTCTCACTCTGTTACCCAGGCTGCTGCAGCTTCAATCTCTCAGGCTCAAGCGATCCTCCTGCCTCAGCCTCCCAAGTAGCTGGGTGGCTATTTATTTTTATTTTTTGTGGATACAAGTTCTTACTATGTTGTCCAGGCTGGTCTGCAACTCCTGAGCTCAAGGAATCCTCCCACCTTGGCCTCCCCAAGTGCTGGGATTCTAGGCATGAACCACTGCACCCAGCCTAAAAACAATTTTAGCTTGAGGGACCCTGGGTTTTTTTAGGTTATATGACTAGAAATATAAGATGTATTTACAGGGCTAATCCGGTGGGCATGATTTGAGCAACACTAAAGTTATCTGATATAGCATAAAATTCTTGTTCTTTCATTAATGAGACAGACTTGTGCTTCTCAAAGTGTGTTTTATAGAACGTTATTTCTCTGAAATATTACACAATTGTATGTGTTAAAAAGTTCTAAGGTCAAATACATTTAAGAAATCCTAGGTTTAGCTAAGTGAAATAGATTTCTTAACTGTAGGACTTCTCAATACTCTAATGTGCTAACAATATTGCAAATCTCTAAGAGAGGCATATACTGTATCTTTTCCCAAGTTGTTTTAACCATGGGATTATTTGAGTCTTGGGATTAGAGTTTACTGGAATCAACTTTAGGTCAGGCTGGGCTAAACTAGGAAGTATGGAGACCACACTCCACAAAACCCAGTATCCCTCACTAGTTAGCTCTCATTGCCTGGTTTTTGCGACTAATGGGTTGATCTTGGATTTAGGAATGAGGGTTGGGGAGGGCAGAAAGGTGCTGCACAAACTTAGCCAGAAAAGCAGCCATAAGTGGTGGTATGCCTGGATGGACAACATAGGTTTGCTTCAGGGGATTGTTAAAAAGCCACTTTTCAAAGACAAAACTCTGGTGTCAGAGGGGTAGGAGGCTATCCCAGAGCAAAGAAACTCAGAAAAACTTTCTGCAGAGCCCAAGGTAAAGGAAGTTAGGGGGACATGCTTTCTGTTCTAGCAATATATAATGAAATCTTATATAACTATTAACCATGTTTTTTGGAAAATATTTAATAATTTTGGAAAATACCCATGTTACAAAAATGTTACCTGAAAAGTACAAAGCTGTACCTGCCATTTGACTCCAATGAGATATAAAATACATGTCTGCATATGTCTGGATGTATGTAAAAGTCTGGAAGAAAAAAGACCAAAATAGTAACCATGAATATATCCTGTTTATGATATTTTGGGCGATTTTCATTGTCTTTTTGTTGTCTTTATGCAGTAATTTTTAAACTGTTCAACTGCACTATCATTGATAACAGTAATTCATTATATCATTAATTCCTTCGGAGAGGGGGCAGAGTAACAGAACCCCACTCTTCTCAGCAGGAAAGTGAGGATTCTGATTCTTAATCATGTTTATTTTATTCTGGACATACTGAGTGTTAAAAATTCATTGAAGGTTTTATTAACTTCTATTTTTAACCTTTCAGATTTTCCTTTACAATTGAATGTGATAGATATGTCCAATTTTAGCTAGGAAATTTGTATTACGAGAGGGAATATAACATCACTTGGACCAGGAAACAGATTTTTTTCCCCCAGTGATGTCAGAAGCCCATTTTCACTAAAATAACATAGGATGTTTATTAACTAAAATAACATAGGATGCTTATCTTAAGATGTAGATTCCTAATCCTTATGACATATTTACTAAATCAGACTTACTAGGGAAAGTATCTCTCAGTCTTTATCTTTATTTATTATTTATTTATTTTTATTTATTTATTTATTTTTTGAGACACAGGCTTGCTCTGTTACCCAGGCTGGAGTGCAGTGGCACAATCTTGGCCCACTGCAACCTAAGTGATTATTGTGCCTCAGCCTCCTCAGTAGCTGGGATTACGGGCGTGCACCACCACACCCAGCAATTTTTTTTTTTGTAATTTTAATAGAGACAGGGATTCACATCTGAGTAGACACACTTAGTCCTCAACACTCAACTTTTTATTCAACCTGCCATGAGCTGGATGTAAACATGACAGACCCAGTAGAGTTCCAATGCCTGACAACCTGCACCTGTCAGGAAGAGCCCCTTCCTTTCCTGCTCCCCTGCAACACATGGTTATTTTAATAGAGACAGGGTTTCACCACGTTGCCCAGGCTGGTCTTGAACTTCTGGCCTCAAGCGATCCGCCTGCCTCAGCCACCCAAAGTGCTGGGATTACAAGCGTGAGGCACTGTGCCTGGCTGTTCTCAGTCTTTAATGTGTACACAAATTACAAGGGGATCTCGTTAAAATGAAGACTGACTCAGTGTGTCTGGAGTAGGACCAGAGACTCTGCATTTCTAACAAACACAGGTAATGTTTCTGATCTGCAGTCCCCACTTTGGATAGCAGGGCTCTTTCTAAAGCATAAGGGCAGCTCCAACCCAGCAGAACCATATTCTGGATGGAGTCAAACTAGCCAAATGTAGGCTATTTAAAATATAGCAATTGTGCCTAGGCATGTGTCCACCTGACTTATGTAAAATAAAAAGAAAAGGCGTTAATAGAAGCCAGATTATAGAACATAATGTTATTAATATGTATCAGGTGCTCTTATGAGTGGCCATATCAGAGAACCAGCCTTATTGTTGCTGTTATTATGCAACATGAGAATGTGCTGCAATTCCAAGTACCAAGCAGTGAGAAGAAAATTATTTTCTTTTACTGATTGCTGCATATTGTCCTGAGGTTTTTCCCCTCATCTCTCTTCTACAGATTTTACAGAGTCTGTGGCTAGTTCAATCACATTGTTCTTAGTCATGGAAATATTATGGTCTTTCTGATTCTGTGTAGTGATAAGTAAAAAGATTGTTTCTGCTGAGGGGTGAAAAGGTCTTCAAAGTAGTTTGCTTTCTTGTAAACAGTAAGACCTGCAGAGACCCTGAGAAGATGCCTGATATCTCCTTGAAAATTAAATTTATGCTAGTGTTTTGAAGGAGCAAATTGTCACTTCTCACAGGTTAGGATCTGGTGCTGTGAATTCTGAAAGTTTTCAAGATTTTTGACTTATATTTTAATTAGATCCTATGGTAGCTAGTAAAGAAAATATCATTCTCTCCAAAATGTATAAATGGGCCCTTGGTGATTGTGACCAAAGTCAGAAGTCAGATTTTTTTTTTAGGTTACATGCACATTTGTCAATAGAGTTATAATTTACAAGTATTGTGCTCATTGCCAGTCTGTAATTTGGGGCGTATCACTAAATTTTCCTGTGCCTTTGTTTTCTTATCTGTAAGTCAGGAATAGTAATAGTATCTACCTCATTGGGCTGTTGTGAGAATTAGATGCAGGGGTACCTATAAAACTTTTACTGTAGTGCTTGGCACATAGTAATAACTTAATACATATTAGCTATCACTGCTACTATTGATGTTGAATTCATTTATATAGTAATGATAACATTTCCTACTTAATTCATAAAAAGACAGCCTATGCTGTTTTCTTGTTCTGAGTTTATATGTTTCTCATACTTTTTATTATGGTTCATTACAATTTTAATGTTATTTTTAACTAACTAGATCCTTTTGAAACAAATTGGTTTGCAAGTGTGAGCTGTTAGGTGCACAGAGAAAAATGAAAATAGAAACTTGCTATTTTATTCTAGGCTTGTTACCAAGTATTTAGAATACTGTGTTTTATTTAGGTGTTTATAGTCTCATTAGACAGTTGTGATTTTAAAATAGAGACCACATCATCTCAACTTATTTACTGTGAAAATAATGACAGTAGTCTTTTCAGAGATTAATCTATCTAGATGGGAAATTTACATGATTGATCTGATGCGTGCATCCAGCCTGGGCAGCAGAGCGAGACTCTATCTCCAAAATAAAATAAAATAAATAAAATAATCTGAGAAGTAGTTTCCCCAGAAAGTCTGATTTAGTAAATGTACCAAAAGGATTTAGAAATCTACATCATAAATAAACATTCTATGTTGTTTTAGTTCAGACCCTATTTTAGTTCAGACTTCCTATGGGATAAAAACTTCCATTCTTTCTTTAAATAGATTCTTTTGGCCTGAGTGCATTTACACCTGTCCCCAACAGCTGGTGGGCTTCTGCTCACCCTAGACGGTGTTCATGCTGCGCTCAGTCGAAGCAGCCCTTACCAGAGAGTCTACTTACCACTTGCATTCTGGTGCGAAGGACTCATTCCTGGCAGAGCCTAACCTTCATGGGAACCTTTGGCTTAGAAGAGAGGAGAAGGGGAGGCTGAGGCAGGTGGATCACTAGGTCAGGAGTTCAAGACCAGCTTGGCCAACATGGTGAAACCCTGTCTCTACTAAAAATATAAAAATTAGCCAGGCGTGGTGGTGCACACCTGGAATCCCAGCTACTCGGGAGGCTGAGACAGGAGAATTGCTTGAACCTGTGAGGCAGAGATTGTAGCGAGCCGAGATCGTGCCTCTGCACTCCAGCCTGGGTGACACAGCAAGACTCTGTCTCAAAAGAAAAAAAAATTTTCCTGTCTCCAGGCAGTGCCTCTGAGTCTTTCTAAAACTTTATTAAAAGTTCCTACAATACGTAAAGGAGAAATAGGTGTGTCACAAAAATTGGGCTCATTGTTGATTAGCAATGTCTATGCTCCACCTTTCACCAGAGATCTAACTTTTTTGCCAATTTTGCTCTTTACTGTCAGCCCGAAGGTGTCTGTGGAACTTTGTAGATTCTTCCTATGGGATGAAAGCTTTGACAAACAAGGTCTTATTTCTGTGAGTCCAACAACCCTTTTCTTTTGGCTTATAATGAATAGATGGCTAAAACTTTTCTCTAACATGGTTAAAGAAATTTCAGAAACTAATTTCTAGCCCTTTTATTTGCTTTTCTCTCTGATCACTTAAAATTATGATGCATATGTCCTGCATCTGGAGAGAGAATAGGGGGAGAGAGAGACAGGGAGAGGAGGAGAGACCATCTCATAAAACCCTTGTCATTCATCCCTACCCTCCAATCTGTTTCTCCAAAAGTCTCTAGGTTTTGCCACCAGTAACAGCCTTCAGAATATTAGAATAATTACATATGTACCATTCTCTTCAATGAACTAAACTCCTAAGCATAGAAGTAATTTAAGACAGTGTTATCGTTAATCATTTAGTCCAACAACAAATGCCAGAACTGGCCTGGGTAATGCCATAGGAACCACCTTGTTTCCTATGAAACAGAGAATTTGCAAACCTACTTTTACTAAATAATGCTTACATTAGTTACTCTTGGCAAGAAGTTGAGCAGTGGGAGGTATATATGATAATATTTACATTTACTTCTCTGTGCTTACTCTTAATGTTTTCTGGGTAAAAATATACAATTGACTATTTGGGAAACTTCATTTGTGAACACAGGTTATATATGATCACATCCCCGGGGAAAATACGTATTTAGTAGAAAGTGCCTGGCCAGCATTTCTTACAAGAACTTTCCTGTTCCTTTTTGAGTCGGGGTAAAATCAGCTACTCCAGGGCCCAGTAGCTATTAGAAAGTACTGTGCTCCTCAGCCCAGTCCAACCATGCCTTTATCCAGCTGTCACTTGCTTCAGTACCTGTACATTCCCTTTCTTTTAGTTTATGCAGAAGGCTGTAAGAAGCAACAGGCAAGACATATCTTTTGGTGGGTAAAACATGGACCAATGGTATAAAGATTCTGGGGACATTTTCTAAAAATATATGAACATTCATGGTTGATGTTAATGTCAGTCATAATTGCCCTATGACACCCACTCTCACCTTCTTCCTGTTCATTCTCCAAGCTACTACCAGAATGGTCATTTCAGCATGCAAACCTGATCTTGGCACTCCTCTGTTAATCCTTCAGAGGCTGCCAGTTTCCACCAGGATAACGTGCAAAATATTTACAAGGCTTTAAAAGCTCCTGCACACTCTGCCTCTATCTCGAATTCCATTTGATGCCCTTCCTCCTGCACCTTCTTCCTGCCTCCCTCCCCCTGTAAGGTCTACAGCGATTCTGATGTTTCAGTCCCCTCTCTTCATTCTCCAGAGCCATAGCTCATAGTACTTCTTCTTATGTCATAGAGAAAGCATCACTTCTCAGAGATTTTTATGACGTGTATCCTCCCCAGCCTAGCTTAGCCAGTCCCTCACTCCCCACTCCCACACTCACTAGCATCCTCTGCTTCTTTAAAGCACACATTACCTGGGGAAATTGTTAAAAATCTGCCTTCACTTCTAGAATGTAGATCCCATGAAGGCAAGAGTATGCCCAATGCTTTATAACAAGCTCTTAGCCCATGCTTTGTGTAGCTGATGCTCAGTTTCTTGACTGATTGCATAAATGAGTGGATGGAGTAGAAGGAGGCAGGATGCATGGACAGATGGTGGAGGAATTGTATTGCTAGCACTTCTCTGATTCTTTTTTAGTTTCTAAATTTATACCATTCTAATTCTAAGAATTAATGATTCAACTGCAGAGAATAGCAGATATGCATTTGTTTTATGAAATATGTATATTGTGTATTTAAGTTGAATATTAGCCAAAGTATCAAGCAGGGAAAGAACAATTAGAAAAATCATGTACCAATGTCTGTCCTGGTTATAGTTGATTTTTGGGCAAGGCTAGTCATTCATTTTAATTAACATTTTCTGCATTGATCAAAATAGCTCCCTTGAAATCAAAGAAAAATGTTTGAATTTCACAAACATATTTCAATTTCATAGCCTTGCATTCAACAAGTATCAAGTCTATTCTAAGTTCTCTTTGAGTAACCAAAATACAAATAACAGACATATAATTGCTATTTATATGTGATCTAACAGAACCCTCTTTTATTTAGATGTTTTAGGTAAGTTTTTTATTCATATTTATATTTTTTCTTTTTACAAACAATCCTAAAAACATAGAATTACAAAAAAAGTGAACCAACACAAATGAAAAAAAATTTCATTTCTAATACTTAGATTACCACTATTAGCATATTGGCATATTGGTGTATTTATCCCTCTTTAGTCCTTTTTTTTGGTTTGTTTTTCTTGTACATGATTGTGATAATAACATAATACTGCTTGAATGATTTGTTCTGCTACTTATTTCACTTAATATTTTCACATAAACTCTAAAGTGTATCAGGGAGTGGGTAGTGTTTTTTCTCTTGATACTTCAGTGGGATGCTCTTAGTAATCCCATACTGGTATGTGTGAGGAAGGAAAATTAGTTAAATAATTTGGTATGGTTATAGAGTAGAGCACACAAAATTGTAAGAACCAATAGCTTCTGAGAACTTCTGGTCTCTAAATTCCTTGGAATGTTTCCCAGTGGATTGTAATGAAGGTATACATGATCATCTGCTGCTAAATTAAATGGTTCTTGGAAACCAAGTACATATAATATTAATAAACCATCTGACATTTTACAAGTTGTTACATGACTAATTCTTTGTGTTGCCATCTTCTAACTGTATGATCTAATCTCTTCCTTTCTCTTCAACCTCATCCCATGCCACTTTCATTTCTCAATATCCTCCAGCCATTGTGAACTCCTTTCTCTAAATTTTCCAAGCACTTTCTTTGTACTTGCTGCCTGAAACCCTCCCTCTTCCCCAACCCCAATGCTATGCTTTTTGCTTGGAAAGTTTCATTCTTCCCCTTTCAGTTTAAATTGTGCTTCCTTAGAGAGGACCTCTTGATCTCCCTTTTTATAAAACAGGCTCCCGGAGCCAGGAAACCTTTACATCAAGACTCTATTTGCCATTTGATAGTCCTTCATCTGGGAGGAAAAAAAAAAAGGCGGGGGGGAGCTTGAAAAACTGTCATAATGTCCCTGGAATATGATACTTTTAAGAGTTGAGCCTGATCCATTTTGGAGATGATTTATATAAGTTACAACAAAAGAAGGGGACAAAAACATGATTGTTCTATGGAGTTTTTATAACGTTCTGTCACAAGAAGGAAAGCACGCTTGCCTACAATTTTGTAATATTTCTAGTAATAAAAGAGGCACTCCCCCTCTCAGAGCACCAAATAAGGAAAGTGTAATTGGATGTCATTGCTGTCAGTCATCTGGGCTATAAAAGAGAGAGTGGGGTTGCCTCATCCCCTGGGTATCCACAGTCAGCTGTGTCCCTAGAACTTCTCTTCTTTCATTGCTGCCCAGCTGGGTATATTGCAAGTATGGATTATAAGAGGGGAAGGGACTTCACTGCTTTAACATTTGAAACAAAAAGGAAAAAACTCAGAAGTAGTAAGCTAAATACAACTTGTGCAAATATTATGGGATTATTACTTAATTTTAAAAATTTTTGCTAAAAACAATAGGAGCATCATTGAAAAAAGAGCCCCTTTGAGTGATGACTGTTTCATACTGTTCTACATCTCCTACTCCCTGCCTTATAAAAATAAAGCTAATTAATTGAAGTTCTGGCAAAGAGAAGGGAGTATTCCTTGGCCTTTGACCAAGAATTCCCCTCACCACCATGAACATTCCCATGCATTTCCCCACCAGTTACTCTCCATGATGTCTTCCTTCCTAACTCTTAACAAAATCTCAAATTACAGCACTCGTTTATCTCCATATTTAAAGTCTGCTTCTCCCATTAGAATTCAAGCCATGTAAGATCCAGACCCTCAGTCTTGTCTACCCCATTCACCCTGTCTCCTTAGTGCCCGCCACAGTGGTTGGCATCTGCTTGGCCATCAAATATAAACTGATTGAATAAATAAATCAATGATTTAAAGAAATCAATTATTTTTTAAAGTAGATTCTTATCCCACTTGTGTCCTTTGAGGAAAAGTGTTGAAATACTACATGGGGTTCTAACAGGATCTTTGCATTCACTTAGTAAACACTTATTGAGTGCCTGTCACCAGGTCAAGCCCTGGAAATGGCACCCAAATAAGACATGATTGATGCCCTCCAGGACCTCAGAGACTAGCAGAGGGACAGACACGTGTGTAAATAGCTGCAATTCTTTATGAAAGTGTGTAACAGGGGCATATAAGCATGAACTCTTGAGGTACAAGAGGGAAGAATTTGATTCTGCCTGGGGCAGAATCACTCCACAGAGGCCGTGATATTTATGCTGGGTCTTGAAGGAAGAGGAGATTTTTGGCAGGTTAATTAGCAGGAAAGCGAGCATTGGGTCTGAGACGTAAAAATGAATGGCATGTTTGGACAGCATTGTGTATTTTGGTGGGGTAGATTGTAAACTCTGGCCCAAGAAGTTTGAGTTTGATCTTAAAGGAGCCAGGGAAACTGTTTAAGCAAGGGAGGCCATAGTAGGAAATGTATATTAGAGTGTAACAGTGTGCAGAGTTCTTGGGGGTGGGGAGTAGATGCTGTGATTAGAAACCAAACCATTCACTTCCATCATAGGTATTTTCAGTTAAACAACCTTAATTTAAAGATTATAATAATGTATCTTTCGTAGAGATGAACTTTAGAATTTCATAGAGATGAATAGTTGGCTAGAAATTGGTTGCTCTATTAAAATGTATTTTCCAGATAAAGACTTTTTAAGTTATTTTTGTTGAATTTTAGAAACTTTTGAAAATCCTTTTTAAAATATGTAACCAGATCAATGTTGCAGTATAAATCACTGCAGAACAAAATTCGTGAATCTTCATGTGAGATATAATTAAATATTTTGTATTCATCCAGATGAATAAAATGACTGTCTTTTCCTCCTGCCCTTGTTAAAGGTAATGCCTCTTTATCAATACTTCACACACACACACACACACACACACAAAAAAAACTCAAAACCTTTCTCTTGCAGTTCCACGGCAACCTTCAAATGACTTGTTTGAAATATTTGAAATAGAAAGAGGAGTCAGTGCAGACGATGAAGCAAAGGATGATCCAGGTGACACTTACACTCTTAGTGCCATCATAATGACATTTTATTGTTTCTCTCCATGAAAATAACTTTTAAATGTAGATTGTTTGGACCATTTGGGAAAATTATACCTGTGTTCTTTAACAACTCAGATTTTCTTTGTAGTTAAATCAGTTGAGCAAAAATAATTATGAATCATCATTTTCTTTTTTAAAAAAATTTTAAAGTAGTATTTAAACTGTAAAAAGGAAATCATATTTTATAAGTGATGATGTAACATGGTTATAATTTGGCAACACTTGTGTGTTCTATTTTTACAGATGATGCACTATTGTGCTGAGAAAAGATTAATGTCATTTCCCTTTGGTCTCATGGAAAGAAGCTCTGGTTATATGGATAGGAGAGAACACTTGTTGTCTAGATACCCCTAGTTCATAGATTCATTTGTTGTTTTTTGTTGATTTTCTGATCCACTCATCTTTCTGGTTATTTCCTTGAAGGTATTCTGGTACACAGTTGTAATTTTGACCATGGACTTTGTGGATGGATCAGGGAGAAAGACAATGACTTGCACTGGGAACCAATCAGGGACCCAGCAGGTAAAACCATTTCATTTAACTTTTTCTGCTACACATTTCAATGTGATACTATCTGAAGACTCCACTGCTGCTAATCAAGTCTACTGTAACACACCTCTGTGTTTACTTGATAAAGATGGTCAAAAAGGACCATGCCTAGCATTTATATTTCATTTCTTTGAGAGAGTTAAATTTGTTAGCTATCAACTAGCACTATATTATGGGAGACAAGTAGTTAATTAAAAGGTCAGCTAATTTCTCTCAAAAGGTTGATAAATAAAATATTTGGATTAATTCTTGCAAATAATTCTCAAGTTATTTGTAGCACCCATTCCCAGGAATAAAAGAAGTAATATAGTGGTATATCAGCCATGGTAGTTGGTATTCCCCAGTTGTTTTTTCTTTGTTTTTCTTTTCTTTTCTTTTCTTTTTTTTTAAGATTTGAGTGGTAGTAGAAGGACACAGTGGAAATTTCTATAAAGTTGTGATTATCCCTCTGAAAAAATTTCACTCTAACTTCGGTGCTGAAGGAAATGGTTACAAATCACCACCACTCATTTTATAGCAAAAGGTAGATTTAGACATAGTTCCTTGGAACTCAACAGAGTTTTAAATTGCACAATTCCTTTTAATCTAAAGTTTTAATACTCATAAGACATCTTTTCTTCTAGATTCAAGATAGCTTTTCTCCCCTCAGTAGTTAAATCTTTTTTTTTTTTTTTTTTTTGAGACGGAGTCTTGCTCTGTTGCCCAGGCCAGAGTGCAGTGGCGCGATCTCGGCTCACTGCAACCTCTGCCTCCTGGGTTCAATCAATTCTCCTGCCTCAGCCTCCCAAGTAGTGGGACAACAGGCATGTGCCACCATGCCCAGCTAATTTTTTGTAATTTTTAGTAGAGACTGGGTTTCACCCTGTTAACCAGGATGGTCTTGATCTCCTGACCTCATAATCCACCAGCCTCTGCCTCCCAAAGTGCTGGGATTACAGGCGTGAGCCACTGCGCCCGGCCAGTAGTTAAATCTTTTATGGATAAGGCCTGCTTAATGGAAGGGTGAGGAGTTTGGTTTCATTTTTTTTTTCCTTTTTATACTCCTGATTCTAGATTTTATAGAAGATACAGAATGTGAAGGAAAAGCGTGTTATTTCATTTATTTTAAAAGCCTAGTTCTTGAATACCATACTGGGTAAGAGCACCAAACACAGAAAAGTTAACGTGAGAGAGCTCATGATATCTTAAACCAGCTCTTCTCAAACTTCACTGTGATTGCAGAGCAGCTGAGGGCCTCATTAAAATACAGATTTTCATGCATTTCTATCAGGCTCCCTGAAGATCTCTATGGTGGTCCTCAATGCACATTTTGAGTAACAAGGTATTAAAAAATTAGTGCAAAAATATATTCATTACATCCCCTAAGGTTGAAATAGAGATATACTTAAAAATTAAAATGTGAAGTAAATTCCTAAAAATAGGAATATTCAATAAATTCAAATTGGTTCGTACATTTCTTTTCGTTGTAAAAGACAATATGATTCTTGCATTACTGTCTTACTCATTTAAAGTTAACTCTGAGCAGGACAGCATTATCATTAATGTCACAGATTCTGTGAAAAAGAGAGAAACCAACATATCTATATATGTGTGTGTGTGTGTGTGTGTATATATACGCACTATATATATATACACACTATATATATATATACACAATATAAAATACCTATGACAGTACTAGCTTATTTAAAATCTCATCAATTTTATTTAATTGTAGCAATTAAAATAAATTTATTTAATTGCTACAGAGTTGTAGCAATTTCCACTCCTACCTACAGTATTTGAAAACCATCCCCAACAGATACTATAAAAGTATTTTTTTAAATCTCTACCCATCTTATAGGTGAGAAGGAACTCTTTTAATTTTACTTTGGATTTCTTTTATTGTGGAAAGTTGATCATGTTTTATCATTCACTCGAGAAGCAAATAATATTGTCTTTATTTCACAAAGGAAATATTGACACCCAGAGAAGTTATCTGTTTCCTAAGGCCACAGAGCTAGAGAGTGGTGGAATTAAGTCCAAACCACTCTGTACTACTCATGCAGGCTCCTAGACAGTTCAATACTCAGAACGTCTGCAGCATTGTTGTGTTTTTGACTGTACCACAAGCTGGCCTCAGTAGGTGTGCATGTGGTAGTGTGCATGATCTGATTAGCAGATCACAGACCTGTAGATTAGACTGACTGACCACTGACCTGGAGTAGTTTGCTACAGAAGGAGGGATATTTGGCAGTCATGTATGATAGAATGGTGAATAATATTTATGGTCATAATGAATGATTCCTTCAAGTAAGGTACATTGGGGAGAGTAATTCATGCTAAACTCAGGAGAATTCACTGCACTTCTATGTAAACAATCTATGTAAAATACTTGATTTTTAGAATTTAAACACTGTGTTTTAGAACCAATTTAGTCCTTTTCAACATTTTTTTATTATTCATTATATTTGTAAATGTTTAAATTTGTTGTGACCCAAATCTCTCTTTCCCTCTGATGGAAAAATGAGAAGAGAGTTAGAAATTAGAATGGTAGACAAATTTGAAATCGTTATTGGACTGTGTTAGTACAGAGCAAATTGAAAGGAAGAGATGCCTGCTTGAGTGATGGGATAACTCGTGATGATTGGCTATGGTCCCTGGAGGATGCTTTTCTAGAATTGGTCCAAGTTTTTACCAAGAACTTAGATAAATGGGACATTGAACTTAATATTGAACATAAACTGACCAAACTATGGTTGACTCAAATCTGGAGAGGAAAGTGACTATGTGTGCTGATAAAACCAGCATTCGAAAGATTCGATTAATGGGTCACAATTAAGAAGGTGAAATGTAATGGGGTTGAGTCTAAGTTATGGCTCATAGTCTAGAAACCAGTCACACATCTGAGTGAGGGGGAAGACCTGACATATCACTAAGGGTAGAAGACTTTAGAGTTTTAGTGTGTAATGAAATCAATCTAAGCGAACCTTGTGATGTTGCTGCCAGAAATATGGACCATCTCTATAGAAATATGGTATGTTTCAAGAATGAAAATCCACTTTGGTTAAGTGGTGAATCCACTTTTGAGAAATCTTTTTTTCTAATATGAGAAGAATAGAGTTGGTCACTTAGAAGAGGATGACCTGCATGGAAAGGTATCTCCAAGCTTGTGAAAAACAGGCCAAGGAACCATAACGTTTAGCCTGGAGAAGAAATGATGCATCAGGGTTCCTTTTCAAATAATTGACTAGGGTTAGAGTTGTTCTCTGTGACCAAAAGGGGATGAGAATAGGATTGATGGGTAAAAAATACAGGGAGATTCATTTTGGCTCACTCTCATCTAAAAAGAGAACAGGCTGACATGGAAAGAGTTATCTTGGTGGAAGCATTTGACTGGGTGACATATGGCAAGATATTGTTAAAAGGTTTTGAGCATCAGATAAAAGTTGGATTAGAAAACCTCTAAACCAGCTCTGAGAGCCTGATTCAGAATGGAATGTGGAAATATTCCCAAGAAATTCAGTGAGCAGGGTTCTAGCTTGGAAAGAAGGATGGGAAGACCAAAAATGGCAGAGAGTTGGAAGGTAGGATATGTGAGGATGGAATTGCAGAATATATTTTTAGAATATGTTGAGAGAATGATAACCCAGCACTGATGGGAAAATACTAATAAAGCTTACCTTTTCATGGCTTTTTCTTCTAGGAAATTCAGGCGGATGGAGTGTGTGTGTGTGCGTGTGTGTTTGTATGTGTGTGTCACATGTGAAGGCCAGAGAAGAATATAAAAAATCGGCTAGACACAGTGGCTCACCCCTGTAATCCCAGCACTTTGGGAGGCTGAGGCGGGTGGATCACCTGAGGTCAGGAGTTCAAGACCAGCCTGGCCAACATAGTGAAACCCCGTCTCTACTAAAAATACAAAAATTAGCCAGGCGTGGTGGCAGGCACCTGTAGTCCCAACTACTCAGTAGGCTGAGGCAGGAGAATCACTTGAGCCTGGGAGGCAGAGCTTGCAGTGAGCCGAGATCACGCCACTGTACTCCAGCCTGGGTGACAAAGCAAGACTCCGTCAAAAAAAATAATAAATAATAATTTCTGTGTATTATTCTAATTACCAAGCTAATTATTTACCTATTTCTATCTAGATTATACCACTTATAAAAGAATATGTGTTTGGATATCCAATTATGGATGATTTTAATGATGTGCAGTTCTAATCCAAGATCCAGATTTGTAAATATTCTTATATGTTAATATTTCTAAGAAAACTCTCAAAACTCACAACCTTAAGAAATAGCTGCAAAATAAGTGCATTTGCTAGCTGCCTTTCATGGTGCTATTAGATTTTATCACATTCAGTCACAGTGAGATGTGAAATTAACAATGCCTCTAAGAAATGAAAATTGTGCTGCTGACAGACATGGTGATATGCTGCAGGTATGTAGCTGTGGCCCTGGGGACACACCCTTCTCCTGTGTGTGTCAAAGCTAGAACTGAGGCCCTTTTCCCGGAACCTTGATCTCTGGAGAACAAGGATTAAGGGCAACTGACTCAGCACTCTGTCTGCCACTGATAGCTACAAGGAATTTGCTTACATATGTATCAAGTATGCCAGCATGTACATACAAGTATGTCTATTTCAGCATTAAAACATTATTTTAAAATACACATAAATGTAAAATAAATCAACAATATAAGTGAAAGCTTTCTACCATCCCTGACTCCCATTCACCACCCGGCAAGATGCAGCCAGTTTCTTGATTATGTTCTCAGAGAGATATGTTTGGATACAATGGCATTCTCTTCTGTGCCTTGCCTTTGTCACTTATTGATACTACCTTAAGAGTTAACAGGAAGAACATGGACTTTGAAGCCAGAATACCTGGTCTGGAACCCAGCACCACCACATACTAGCTTTGAAGTTGAGCAAGTTACTTAAACCGGGGATAATAAGTACTATCCACTAAACATATGTAAGGCATTTCAAGCAGTGCCTCGCCCAGAGTTACCACTAAAATAGTATTAGCCATTGTGGCTGAAGCATGTCCCCTGTCAGTACATACAGAACACCCTCATTCTTATTTATGGCTGGCTGCTATTCCATTACTCATCAGATGTACCACAATGTATTTAGCCAGCCCTCCACAGGGGAACATAAGTTGTTTCAAGACTTTAGGTAATTCAGACAATAGTGCAGTGAATAACCCTATACATTCATTATTTAATATATGTTAGACTGTATCTATAGAATAAATTCCTAAATGTGGAATTGCTGTCAAAAGAGAATTTGTATTTTGAATTTTGATAGATTTTATTAAATTGCCCTTTATAAAGGTTGTAGCAATTTACACTTCTGCCTACGATATTTGAAAACCATCCCCAATATATTATAAAGTATTTTCAAAATCTTTGCCAATCTTATAGGTTAAAAGGAATCTCTTTTAATTTTACTTTGCATTTCTTTTATTGTGAAAAGTTGATCACATTTTCATATATTTGTCATTTTTTTCTCTAATGTTCTTTATTTTTCTTTAGTATTTTTATTGATTTATGGAAGTTTTCTATACAAAAAGAAAAATTATCCTTTTTTAATGTGTTGCAAATATTTAAAAACATTTTTGTTTGTCTATTTTATGGTATTTTTATCTTAACATGCAAATTTGGAAACTTAAATGTTCTTCAGTAAGAAATTGGCTAAATGGTTATTGGCATACTTGCAGCAATGCAAAGTGTATTTGCTACCATAGAAAAATGGTTATACAAGAAGCAATTTACAACACTGCAAATATAGTATTCCTTTTTTTAAAAAAAGTTCATATTCATGTGCATTTATGTGAATGTATTACATAAGAAAAGTTCAGAAGTCAAAACCTTCACAAATACCTCTAGATTTTGTAAATTGAAAATTTAAAGGCACCAACCACTACAGAATTAAAAATAAATAACATTTTATAACCCAACTTTCTGGTCAAGTTTTGCAGCATCTATTATTTACCCTCCCTCCCCAAAATTCTTGAGATATTGTGATACTGTAAACTGAATGAATGTTTAATATAATTGTATATTTATCACCAGAATTATGAAATCAGAAGTGAAAATTTTAATAGGTAACTTGCTTGACACTGAATCAATTTTTCCCTTGGTTAATGTTCCCACTTGTATCATTTCCTTTATTACAAAGGGAAGGAATACTTCATGGCAAAAAAAAAAAAAAAAAAACAACAAAAGCAAAACCTGGTGCGCATAGAGTAGGTCTACAGAGGAAGAACAATCATAACCTCATTTATCATGTTGTAAATTTTAGGTTTTAAATGCATATGCAAAGAATACCTTGGTGTGTTAGGTTGTCTTGTTTGCAGGTAGCGTCTGGCAGAATGGTATCAGTGTACATTCCACAGGGACTTAATCCTTGTTTTCTCGAAACTTGCAGGTTAACTGTAATAACCTTATATCTTAGTCTTAACCAGAGTACCTGTGATGATTCAAAAGCTGACTTATAGTGAGACATGTAAATATTTTCGCCCAAAATATTGTTTGGATTAGTTTGTGGAGGAAGGGGACAAGGGAAGTGGGAGAAAGATTCTTAAGACATTATGTATTTTTAGTGATTCAAGTACGTGAATCAAGGATCTATTTCCCTGCAGTTTTTTGCTGTATCCTTGGAACATCATTCGTTGATTCAAACATCCTTAAACACCTGCTACCTGCTAGCAGGGTAACACAGAGGTTTGGGGGAAACTTTGATTCAGACTTTTAAGTTGTTCACAACCTGCTGGGGAGCCCTTAGCACAGAGGCTGGCACATAGTAAGTGCACAGAAATCACCTATGACCTATACAGCTCCAACGGGACTTGTTAGAGAAGACGACACTGGAATAAAAAGTTAATACCAAATTTTATCATGTCTTGTATAAATTAAGCATAAGAAAGAGATGATAGTTTATATCTGTTAACTGAAAACTAAATGGGATTACTACCAAAATAGATACACATGTTCAACATTCCAACCATTTTTCTATGGAAAAACCAGTGTTGAAACATACAGTGTGTTTTCAGCTGACTGAGATAAAACAGCCTGAGGGAATGTCATTTGTACATGGATCAAGTTTCAAAATATTACTTGCAACTTTCTCTCTCTTGAGAAGCAGCACCCCCCACTTCACTGCTGCTTAACCATTTTTTTTTAATGCAGTTTCCTTAACAACAGAGGGAAGAAAACTCTGTAGCCCTAGGTATCTGAGAACATCATCAAAGTGGTCTATCTAAAGTGAAAGTTTTTATTAATATTTGTGTTCATGTATATATAATAGAACATATTTATAGAATAGATATGATATAGATTTGTTTTACTATAAAAATGTTTTAAATGGCTTACCTCCAAATAAAATTGAAGCTCCAGGAAGACGGGGAGTGTTTCCTTAATACCTCTGTATCTTCCTGGTGTTAGATTTACACCAGTGTGAGAAGCACTGCCAACTCTGATTTTTTTTTAAAGAACCTTTACGTTTAGAGATTTTTTTTTTAAGTTGGGGGAGGAGAGAATAAGCAGATATAAGGCCCTTTAAATCACCATCTGCTTTACTGTCCAGAGGTTAATTACCCACCAGAAAATTCTCCCTGGAAATTTAGGGTCAGTTTTACCAAACCACCAAGCCAGATCGCCAGGGGTGTTGGACAACGTTATCATAAATTGGTGAGGGTCACAAGGTGGTGAATGTGTGTATGTTGTTGTATGCCTATATGTCTTATATTCCATTGGAAATATTCATAGTGTTTGGTTACTAATTATTGTGTGTCTCTGGCATTACTTGTACTTTCCATGAGCAAAGTAAGTGAATGTTTTCTGTAAACACATACCATAGAACTTAAGACAGGCATACAAATAAGTCATATTTTTCTTCTTCAAAAATCTAGAATTCTTCACAAAGAAAAGAAAAAAAAAAACAAAACTAAAACTCCTGTCCATGCTGCTTGTTCTAGAAAGGGATACTGGCACATACACACAGCCCTGCTTTTCCCATTCCAGGTGGACAATATCTGACAGTGTCGGCAGCCAAAGCCCCAGGGGGAAAAGCCGCACGCTTGGTGCTACCTCTCGGCCGCCTCATGCATTCAGGGGACCTGTGCCTGTCATTCAGGCACAAGGTGACGGGGTTGCACTCTGGCACACTCCAGGTGTTTGTGAGAAAACACGGTGCCCACGGAGCAGCCCTGTGGGGAAGAAATGGTGGCCATGGCTGGAGGCAAACACAGATCACCTTGCGAGGGGCTGACATCAAGAGCGTAAGTAGATCCACAAAGGAGGCAGGACCTGGGAAGTTTTCCTTTCATAGGAGAACTCTGGGATCTGAATTTGAAGAAGCCTTGCTGTATGAATTCAGGCTCAGATAAAGGTTTGGATTTTTTTCTGGGCCTGATGACTCCATTCAGTGTCTCTTTCTGAAACCACTTTCTGCTTCTTCATCCTTCTTCATTGCAACCTGTGATCACCACCTCTCCCTAACCCTGGTAAAGATTTTAATGGAAAAAAAAAAAATCTAGGAATAGAAAAGTTTTTTTGTTTTTTTAAAGTTGATCAACAGAAACTTCCAAGGGTGGGGTGGTGAGCTTAATTGTTCCTGCTTTCCCTTTCCTTTTAATTCCTTATATTTCAAACTTTTACTACCATAAATTACCCAGGAGATGGTTCTTTTTTCTTTTTTGAAATGTTTCTTTCAAGTTCAAATTTTTTTCTTTGTTTCAGGGATCACAGTTAAGCAGCCTAGGGTGGGAACTCAGAACTACAATTGGAAAGCACTATTCAGGACAGGATGTGGGAAGTGCTTTGATGGAATATATAAATTTGATCTTAAGTAATCAAGACATAGGTAGCAAAAACATGGTCTACGGCATCCCAACAAAATTATGAATGCATTTGGGACAATGTCATCTTTATGCTGGTGCTTATGAAACTTGCTGTTGGGAGATACCTATGCCTATATATAGGTATAGTTTATAAGAAACTATTTTAGAAAGAAAAGATAAATTCCATTAATACAGTTTTTATCAGAGTACTTGAATTTTGTTTAATTCTTAACGTATTTTTTGTTAAAACTTTTCTCAGTATTTTTATTGTTTAGAGAAATAAAACGATAATAAATCATTTTAAATCATAGCACTCAGGTTTTCTCTTGTTTTATAAGGAGCAAAGATGCTCTATAGAAAATATAATGTAAGAATAATAAAAGTTTTTGGTTTTTACATAGGTAAAACAACAGTGTGATTGGATTACGGTGTTTGATTCTATTCCATTTTCAGCAAGAAAGCGATGTTAACCAAAAAGGAACTAAGAAACATCTAAGATAGGCTGCGTGATTATGATCTTTCAGATCTTTGGCTCCTAATATCTGTTCCTTTATATTCTATCACACTCTTCTTCTAACTTTGGTAATCCTTGACAAAAGTGTCCACTTTATAAACAATCCTAAATCGAATTGGTCTATAGCTTAGAATGGCTTTTTAAAGAGTAATTGATTCTGAGTAATGTGGTCTGATGAACAGTTTGATGATTTCGGTTTCCACTGAAAGAGAAGCTTCAGTGATACTGGCAACTATATTCTGTTTTTTTCCTCCCGCAAAATAAGTTTAAAATTGGTTTGGGGGAAGGTTTGCCTTTATTTTTGCTTAATAAGGAGGCATTGGAAAGGGGCAGAGGAGGCTTGACTGGTGTGTGCATTCTCTCCCTAGGTCATCTTCAAAGGTGAAAAAAGGCGTGGTCACACTGGGGAGATTGGATTGGATGATGTGAGCTTGAAAAAAGGCCACTGCTCTGAAGAACGCTAACAACTCCAGAACTAGCAATGAACTCCTATGTTGCTCTATCCTCTTTTTCCAATTCTCATCTTCTTTCCTCTTCTCCCTTTTATCAGGCCTAGGAGAAGAGTGGGTCAGTGGGTCAGAAGGAAGTCTATTTGGTGACCCAGGTTTTGCTGGCCTGCTTTTGTGCAATCCCAATGAACAGTGATACCCTCCTTGAATACAGGGGCATCGTAGACACATCAAAGCCATCTGTGGGTGTTGCCTTCCATCCTGTGTCTCTTTCAGGAAGGCATTCAGCATGCGTGACCCATACCATCCTCCATCCTGATTACAAGGTGCTCCTTGTAGCAAATTATGGGAGTGAGTTACGGGAGCAGTTTTTAAAAGAAATCTTTGCAGATGGCCATGATGTTATGTGTTCGGTGTTGTACCATGAGTAGTATTGACTTCCCTTGAGATATGATGTACAATGTGCTTGTGAAATTGACTTACCCTCTTCACGTAAGTTAGTTCTGGCCTGACCTGAACTCTGACTTTTACTGCCATTCACTTTATAAAATAAGGGTGTGTAACATATCAAGATACATTTATTTTTATCTGGTTTTTTTTTCCTGTTAAAGACAATTATGTAGAGTGGGCATGTAATCCCTCCTTAGTAGTATTGTGTTTTATGTAAATGTGCTATTGATATTAAGTATTTACGTGTTCCAAATATTTACGGACTCTAGTTGCAAGGTAAAGGGCAGCTTGTGATCTCAAGTTAAAAAATACATGGTGAAATGTCATCCAGTTCCATGACCTTATATTGGCAGCAGTAGGAAATTGGCAGAAGTGTTGGGTTGTGGTAGCGGAGCGATGAATTTTTTTTTTAATGGCCTTGAGTTTGATCTCTGCAAAGGATAGGAAACCTTTAGGAAGACAAGAAACTGCAGTTAATTTAAAACTGTCACTGTTTCAAGTTTCACTTTAAAACCACAGCTTTTACCATCATAACATGGCTCTGGTAATATGTAGGAAGCTTTATAAAAGTTTTGGTTGATTCAGAAAAAGGATCCTGTTTATTAAAGCAGAGTGAGAGGAAGCGTAGGGGAAACTCCATTGGAACAGATTTTCACACAACGTTTTAAATTGATATAAGTTTAGGCAGTTGTAGTTCATAACTTATGTTGCTCATGTTGTGCTATGTTAGGATGGGATAGGAAGCAAGTCCCATGCTCAGAGGCATGGGATGTGTTGGAATGGGATTTACACACACTGGAGGAGCAGGGTAAGTTGGAATTCTAAAATCCATGAACGCCCAACTGTATTTCCTCCCTGCATATTTTACCAATATATTAAAAAACAATGTAACTTTTAAAAGGCATCATTCCTGAGGTTTGTCTTAATTTCTGATTAAGTAATCAAAATATTTTCTGCTGTTTTTGCCAGGAATCACAAAGATGATTAAAGGGTTGGAAAAAAAGATCTATGATGAAAAATTAAAGGAACTGGGATTATTCAACCTGGAGAAGAGAAGACTGAGGGGCAAACCATTGATGGTTTTCAAGTATATGAAGGGTTGGCACAGAGAGGGTGGCGACCAGCTGTTCTCCATATGCACTAAGAATAGAACAAGAGGAAACTGGCTTAGACTAGAGTATAAGAGAACATTTCTTGGCAGGGGCCATTGTTAAATTAGAATACTTCATAAAAAAAAGAAGTGTGAAAATCTCAGTATCTCTCTCTGTCTTTCTAAAAAATTAGATAATTTATCTATTTAAGATGGTTAAAGATGTTCTTACCCAAGGAAAAGTAACAAATTATGGAATTTCCCAAAAGATGTTTTGATCCTACTAGTAGTATGCAGTGAAAATCTTTAGAACTAAGTAATTTGGACAAGGCTTAATTTAGGCATTTCCCTCTCGACCTCCTAATGGAGAGGGATTGAAAGGGGAAGAGCCCACCAAATGCTGAGCTCACTGAAATATCTCTCCCTTATGGCAATCCTAGCAGTATTAAAGAAAAAAGGAAACTATTTATTCCAAATGAGAGTATGATGGACAGATATTTTAGTGTCTCAGTAATGTCCTAGTGTGGCGGTGGTTTTAAATGTTTCTTCATGGTAAAGGTATAAGCCTTTCATTTGTTCAATGGATGATGTTTCAGATTTTTTTTTTTTAAGAGATCCTTCAAGGAACACAGTTCAGAGAGATTTTCATCTGGTGCATTCTCTCTGCTTCATGTGTGACAAGTTATCTTGGCTGCTGAGAAAGAGTGCCCTGCCCCACACCGGCAGACCTTTCCTTCACCTCATCAGTATGATTCAGTTTCTCTTATCAATTGGACTCTCCCAGGTTCCACAGAACAGTAATATTTTTTGAACAATAGGTACAATAGAAGGTCTTCTGTCATTTAACCTGGTAAAGGCAGGGCTGGAGGGGGAAAATAAATCATTAAGCCTTTGAGTAACAGCAGAATATATGGCTGTAGATCCATTTTTAATGGTTCATTTCCTTATGGTCATATAACTGCACAGCTGAAGATGAAAGGGGAAAATAAATGAAAATTTTACTTTTCGGTGCCAATGATACATTGCACTAAACTGATGGAAGAAGTTATCCAAAGTACTGTATAACATCTTGTTTATTATTTAATGTTTTCTAAAATAAAAAATGTTAGTGGTTTTCCAAATGGCCTAATAAAAACAATTATTTGTAAATAAAAACACTGTTAGTAATACCAGTTGTCTATTCTTGTTTTTTGAGTTTTGTTTTTTTTGACTTGGAAAAAAGCATTGAGGTAGTTAAATGATGTTTCACAAAAGTCATAGTAGAATCCCTTTTACTGTTTGGATGGTGGGAACAAAGACGTTGCCTGTGGTATTACACTTTCTAGGTTATAAAACATGAGACTTTTTTTTTTTTTTTATCAGCATGTACAGGGAAAGAGATCAGATCACTATAACCCATGCCATGCCTTAGTAAATTGCTTTAGTTATGTTTTATTATCATTTCGTTGTAAACATTTGCTTTAAATTCTTTGTGTGTGTGTGTGTTTTTTTTTTTTTTTTTTTTTTTTTGAGACAAGTTCTCTCTCTGTCTCCCAGGTTGCAGTGCAGTGGTGCAATCATAGCTTACTGCAGCCTCAAACTCCTGGGCTCAAGCAATCCTCCAGCCTCAGCCTCCCAAGTAGCTGGGACTACAGGCACATGCCACTACTAAACCTGGCTAATTTTTTATATTAAAATTTTTTTTTTGTAGAGACAGGGTCTTATTATGTTGCCCAGGCTGGTCTTCAACTCCCAGCTTCAAGCTATCCTCCCGCCTCACCTTCCCAAAGTGCTTGGGATTACAGGTGTGAGCTACTGTGCCCAGCTGCTTTCAATTCTATTATGGAAAGGCAGATTAAGCTATAAGTAAATATACAAATATGTGAATTGTAAGTGAAAAGTCTTTTTTTACTGTAATTTTGTTAATTTATAACACTTTACTCATACTCTAATAACCTTTCCTGATGGAGAAATCAACTACAACAAAGAAAAACTTTTAAATTATACAAGAATAAAAATTAGTCCTCATGCAGAATTATAGAGAATATACTCAATAGTTTCTCTGTTTCCAATATGCAGAGAACTCTTAGCTGGGGACATAAAATCTTGGATAAATACATAATTCAAGCAAAAAGTAAGGAATAACTTATCTCAGAGATCCTTCATAATCATCCCTCAGAGATCTGAGAAAGTTCAGGTTTTCTGAGTATGTTAATTAAGAAGTTAAACCTCTTCTGAAACCTATTTGAGGTTGTGGGTTGGGAAGAGCAGATAACGATGAGATTCCAGGGTGTAGTTCGTTGATTTAGTCAGCAGATTTTCAAATATCCATGTGTAAGGAAAGGGAGGGGGGCTCTAGGGTCCAACAGTGGGAGATTTCCCCTTTTAGTGTTTCAATCTTGAGAGGGAGGTGGACATTTATCAAAATCATATAAATTAATGCAAAATTGCTGTTATGAATAAATAGGTGGTGTTTTGAAGGTTCTGGAAGCATGGTGGATTTCAAGACTCACCCATTGCTTTTCATTTTAAGGTGCATGGGAAGCACCTGGAACCTTGTTAAAATGCAGCTTTTGATTTAATGGATCTGGAGTGAGGCTTGAGGTGCTGCATTTCTAACCGGTTCCCAGGTGATGCCTATGCTGCTTGTCCTGGTTCCACAATTTGAGTAACAAGGCCTTAATGGTAAGTGTACTGAGGGGGATTAGGGCCCTCATCTTCATTAACATTCACGGCTGGAAGGCCTGAAGGCCCATAGTTGCAAGATCTGGATTCGTAAAAATTTACAAAGTCCCAGTGTATTTTTTTTCTTTCAAAAAACTTTTCTGAGCATGGAATATTTAAACTTGCCCACCTGGTGCAGAACATTGCTTTTTAAACAACTGGCAGGGCCTTCGGAATAAGGAAGTTATAATTGAGGACACTTAAATATAAGTCAGGCAGTGATCCAGGAAGCCTGTATTTTAAAAGACAAAGGGACATTCATGAATTGGAGAGCATTGCTTTTCAGGGCTCCAGGACTCGGAAACTTGAAAGCAATCTGAAATTCCAGTAGAGGTGAGTTCCAATTTGTTTTTTTGGGATTAATTCATTAAAAGCTAAAAACTGAGCTCTCACTCAGAACCTGATATGTAATTTTGAGGAGTATAGATGACTGACCCTGGAGGCTCTGTTCTGTTGTTTTACACATATCTTCATTTTCTAGACCAAGCCCCACTCTGGTGTTCGGGATCTGCTTGCAGACACTCATGATTTGTAGGGTCATCCAAAGCAGTTTTCTCACCTGCAGGCAGTTTTCATCCTCAGGGGACATTTGGTAATGCATAGAAACATTTTTGGTTGTCACAATGCGGGAGTGCTATTGGTATCTAGTGTTTAGATGTTTCCAAACGTCTCATAAAGCACAGGACAGCTCCACACAATGAAGAATAATCTGGCTTCGAATGATAATACTGTGATCGAAATCAATGATTTCCAAAGAGTAGTCCCCAAACTAGCCGCCTCAGTACTGGAAACGTTAGAAATTTAAATTCTTGGCCTCCATGTCCATCCAACAGCATCAGAAACTTGAGGTGGAGCCCCTGCAATCTGGGTATAACAAGTTCTCCATGTAACTTTGATGTGCCTTAGTTTAAGATTCTTTCCTTATTAATGTTTTCTGTTTTTCATCATCTATCTAGAGTGACTTACATGAGACCAATTTTCCAGTGCCTTGCTACCACTGCTATTTCACTCCCTAACTCTGAACTAACATCACTATTCTACCAAAATTGCTCTTTTGAAGGCTGCTTATTAACTTGTATAATTGTGTATAAGTTCCGATGTTTAATCCACATGTATCATTACATAAGCAGCATTTGGAAGTGATAAGCATATCTGATATTACTTGATATCCTCTTCTCCCTTGGCTTCCTTGAGCCATATTCCCACATTTCCAACTTTACTGGAAAGGTGCAAGGAGATGCCATAAAGGAGCTCCAAACAATATTAATTACAGCTTATTATTAATCTACCCCTCTTTCTCCCCAAAGCCTGCTTGACCTTGCTAATTCCTTCCTTCTTTGAATAAAAGCACTAACATCAATTTCATTAACCTTTGAAATTTGTCACTGGTTTTCTGTTTTTATTTTTCTTTTATTTTTATTTCTTCAAATCGTTGACAAATTCTAACTGTTCTGCCTTTGAAATAGTTTTCCCCCAGCCCACCAACCAAAAATGCAAAAATATGGGAGAACATTTTTTAAATTTTAAAGAGAATGGATTTTTCCCTGATGATTTAATTCACCAGGTGTTTCAAATGATTGGTCAATAGCACTGCTCTCCTGCATGTTTCTTGCAGTACTATTCACCATAGCTAAGATATGGAATCAACCTAAACTATCAACAGATGAATGGGTAAGGAAAATGCTGTCCATACACACAATAGAGTACTATTCAGCCATTAAAAAGAATGAAATGCTGTCATTCATGGCAACATGGATAAGCATGGTGGACTTATGTTAAAAAGGCACAGAAAGAAATATCACATGTTCTCACTAATGTGGAAACTAAAAAAATGAGCTCATGGAGGGAGAGAGTGGAATTGTTCATATTAGAAGCTGGGAAATAGAAAAACGTTGGTTAACAAATACAAAATTATAGCTAGACAGGAAGAATGTGTTCTAGTATCCTCTAGTACTGCAGGGTGAATATAGTTAATAATTTATTGTATATGTTCAAAAAGCTATAGGAGAGGATTTTCAATGTTCCCAACACAAAGAAATAAGAAATGCTTGATGTGATGGATAGCCTAACTATCCTGATTTGATCATTACACATTGTATACATGTATCAAAATATCACTGCTGTACTCCATAATGTGTATAATTATTATGTGTCACCTAAAATTAATAGGGGAAAAATGGTACTGCTGCATCCCCTCTCATGAAGTAGTCTTCTTTTGCACCCAGAAGCAATAGATCAAGCTTGTCAATCTGCCTGTGGCCCAGGATGGCTTTGAATGCAGCCAACACTAATTCATAAACTTTCTTAAAACATTGAGTTTTTTGTGATTTTGTTTTATTTTATTTTTATTTTTATTTTTTTAGCTCATCAGCTATCATTAGTGTTAGTGTGTTTTATGTGTGGCCTAAAACAGTTTCTTCCAATGTGGCCCAGAGAAGCCAAATGTCTATGGCCTTGGACACCCCTGCCATAGATGTAGAGCAGAAGTTTTGTATGTATTTTCATATGTATTTTTGTAAGCTCCTTCAAATCTATTATTAAATAATATAATTTTTAAAGAAAAAATTTGGTTATTGCAGGGTTGAACTCACTGTCAAATTATCTGAAAAGCAGACAAGTAGCAGAGAGCAGAAAGCTTAACATATTTAGTAATAAATTTAAAAACATCCACTTTCTGTTTTAAAGAAAGCAAAGGCACAGCCATGAGCTGCACTTTCCAACCTTATCAGTCAGTGTAGTCAGTGGACCAGTAGTGCAAGCACCACCTGGGAATCATGGGGCCACCTTAGGCCTAATGAAGTAAAATCCACTTGTAACAAGATTCTTAGGTGAGTTGTAGGGCCATTAAGTTTTGCAAAGTACCACTTTAGAGTACTGTGGAACACTTTTCTATTAACCTTAGCTTTCTCCCACATAGGAACACCCATGAAACAAATTTGCCCAACTAAAGTAGATGGGCAGATGGTAAGTCATGCTTTAGAGTGGTGGATTCTCAAAGTCTGATGCTGGAATCAGCAGCTTCAACATCACTAGGGGGACTTGTTAGAAATGCAGATTCTCAGGCCCATCTTAGACCTACGGAATCAAATTCTGCAGGTGAGGCGCAGCAGTCAGGGGTTTTCACCACACTTCAGTGAATCTGATGCACACTGAAGCCTAAGAACTACTGCCTTGGAGACGGCAGTGCTGGATCATAGACAGGTACGGAAGCTCCCTGCCTCCTGCCTCTGTATGGTTTATTGAGTACCTACCAACACCAGCACTGCTGGAGCCACCATCAGCACCTGCAGGTATGAAGTTCAACATGGTTGCAGGGCCAATGTATAATTAGGAGAACCTGAGTCGACGTTATTTCATTGGTAGTCTGAATAACGTTTTTTATATGCATGGAAAATGTATGGCTTTCAAAGTGCTTTCCACAATATTTCGTTTAACCCTCACTGCTATCCAAGGGTGCAGATATAATTACCTCCCACAACAGATGAGAAAACTGAATTTGAGAAGGATTAAGTGACTTGTGAAAGCCCGTACTGTTATTAAGGGCCAGGGCTAGTTTTGGAACCCACAAAGCACAATTGCTAAGAGATCTTCTCTCAGCAGTTTGAAAGTTAGAGAAGTTTCAAATGTAGCTGAAAACTCCAAAATGTTTTCTACCGTGTGGAAAATACATTTCAGACATTCAGATTAATGAAGAAAAACCCATGAAAAAGAAAATTCACAACTTCCTCTTTAAAGGTTCAACAGTAACAACAAAAATAATATATGTACATATAGAGAGAAAGAGATAAAGCAAATGAGGCAAAATGTTAACATCTGGTGAATCTAGGTAAAAGATTTATGAGTTTTCATTGCACAATATCTGCAACTTTTCTTTGAAAAGTAAAATCCACAAAGCTTTCAATATTTATCTGTGTGCCCAAGTAGATTAGACTCTATATTTCTTCCTTATCATTGGGTATGTCTTCAGGCCTTCGGTGAAATAGCTTCTAAGTATGAAAGAACTTATCTATGCCTGCACTGAGAGAAAGCAGGGAACACACAAATGAGCAACAAGCAAGGTGCAATTCCAACTTCTTTCTTTTTGCAGTGAAGCTTACCATTGATGCTAATATTCTTCACTGGGGTAAATAGTTCACTGTCAAAAGGGCAATTTTTTGTTGCTATTTTTATTAATAGGATTGTGTTCTGTTTAACCCCAGGCATAAGCCCAATATCACAGAGAAGTTCTAGGGATTTTTTGAGAATCTGGCTTTTAATGTGTTGCTTTGACCCTTGTGCTGTAATTCTCACTGTTGCCAGTAACCACACTGGGCTGCATCTCAGCACATTTCATAAACTGTTCTTCTACTTGTACATCACTTTCCTCAGGTTTCACAGCTCATGTTTCTTAAAGCCTTTTCGATTAAATACCAGATTGGGAAAAAATAACTAGAAAGACCATTATTGAAACAACTAGGGAAATTCAATTTAGATAATAGCATTTCTGTCAAAAATGAATGATTATGAAGCCAGTTAAAAGTGGGTTAAGGGCATGATGAACGATTACTTGCCCCCAACCCACTTCTAAGAAGTGATCCTGCCACACTGTGCTTGAATCCTCCTGACTTTTTCTTTTTTTTTTTTTTTGCCTGTAGGCCTTTCTCCAGGCTCCCTATCACAACTTGCATTTTCCTTTTGAACAAACCGTTCTGCTGGAAATGCAGTCATGCAGGAGAATATTGTATCACTCAGTTAATCTCAGTGCCATAGGCAAAGACCTTACCTCTAATTCTACAAAAGTTACCTCTTTTGCCCTTTCTAGTTAATTCCTCTACTCTTAGAGGTCAAAGTAAAAGTGATACAATGGATTTTTTTTCTTTTTTTTAATTTATTTTTATTATACTTTAGGTATATCTCCCAATGCTATCCCTCCCCACTCCCCCCAACCCACAACAGTCCCCAGAGTGTGATGTTCCCCTTCCTGTGTCCGTGTGTTCTCATTGTTCAATTCCCACCTATGAGTGAGAATATGCGGTGTTTGGTTTTTTGTTCTTGCGATAGTTTACTGAGAATGATGATTTCCAATTTCATCCATGTCCCTACAAAGGACATGAACTCATCATTTTTTATGGCTGTATAGTATTCCATGGTGTATATGTGCCACATTTTCTTAATCCAGTCTATCATTGTTGGACATTTGGGTTGGTTCCAAGTCTTTGCTATTGTGAATAATGCCGCAATAAACACACGTGTGCATGTGTCTTTATAGCAGCATGATTTACAGTCCTTTGGGTACATACCTAGTAATGGGATGGCTGGGTCAAATGGTATTTCTAGTTCTAGATCCCTGAGGAATCGCCACACTGACTTCCACAATGGTTGAACTAGTTTACAGTCCCACCAACAGTGTAAAAGTGTTCCTATTTCTCCACATCCTCTCCAGCACCTGTTGTTTCCTGACTTTTGAATGATCGCCATTCTAACTGGTGTGAGATGGTATCTCATTGTGGTTTTGATTTGCATTTCTCTGATGGCCAGTGATGGTGAGCATTTTTTCATGTGTTTCCTGGCTGCATAAATGTCTTCTTTTGAGAAGTGTCTGTTCATGTCCTTCGCCCACTTTTTGATGGGGTTGTTTGTTTTTTTCTTGTAAATTTGTTTGAGTTCATTGTAGATTCTGGATATTAGCCCTTTGTCAGATGAGTAGGTTCTGAAAATTTTCTCCCATTTTGTAGGTTGCCTGTTCACTCTGATGGTAGTTTCTTTTGCTGTGCAGAAGCTCTTGAGTTTAATTAGATCCCATTTGTCAATTTTGGCTTTTGTTGCCATTGCTTTTTGTGCTTTAGACATGAAGTCCTTGCCCATGCCTATGTCCTGAATGGTAATGCCTAGGTTTTCTTCTAGGGTTTTTATGATTTTAGGTCTAACGTTTAAGTCTTTAAGCCATCTTGAATTGATTTTTGTATAAGGTGTAAGGAAGGGATCCAGTTTCAGCTTTCTACATATGGCTAGCCAGTTTTCCCAGCACCATTTATTAAATAGGGAATCCTTTCCCCATTTCTTGTTTTTGTCAGGTTTGTCAAAGATCAGATAGTTGTAGATATGCGGCATTATTTCTGAGGGCTCTGTTCTGTTCCATTGATCTATATCTCTGTTTTGGTACCAGTACCATGCTGTTTTGGTTACTGTAGCCTTGTAGTATAGTTTGAAGTCAGGTAGTGTGATGCCTCCAGCTTTGTTCTTTTGGCTTAGGATTGACTTGGCAATGCAGGCTCTTTTTTGGTTCCATATGAACTTTAAAGTAGTTTTTTCCAATTCTGTGAAGGAAGTCATTGGTAGCTTGACGGGGATGGCATTGAATCTGTAAATTACCTTGGGAAGTATGGCCACTTTCACGATACTGATTCTTCCTACCCATGAGCGTGGAATGTTCTTCCATTTGTTTGTATCCTCTTTTATTTCCTTGAGCAGTGGTTTGTAGTTCTCCTTGAAGAGTTCCTTCACATCCCTTGTAAGTTGGATTCCTAGGTATTTTATTCTCTTTGAAGCAATTGTGAATGGGAGTTCACTCATGATTTGGCTCTCTGTTTGTCTGTTTTTGGTGTATAAGAATGCTTGTGATTTTTGCACATTGATTTTGTATGCTGAGACTTTGCTGAAGTTGCTTATCAGCTTAAGGAGATTTTGGGCTGAGACAATGGGGTTTTCTAGATATACCATCATGTCATCTGCAAACAGGGACAATTTGACTTCCTCTTTTCCTAATTAAATACCCATTATTTCCTTCTCCTGCCTAATTGCCCTGGCCAGAACTTCCAACACTATGTTGAATAGGAGTGGTGAGAGACGGCATCCCTGTCTTGTGCCAGTTTTCAAAGGGAATGCTTCCAGTTTCTGTCCATTCAGTATGATATTGGCTGTGGGTTTGTCATAGATAGCTCTTATTATTTTGAGATACATCCCATCAATACCTAATTTATTGAGAGTTTTTAGCATGAAGGGTTGTTGAATTTTGTCAAAGGCCTTTTCTGCATCTATTGAGATAATCATGTGGTTTTTGTCTTTGGTTCTGTTTATATGCTGGATTACATTTATTGATTTGCGTATACTGAACCAGCCTTGCATCCCAGGGATGAAGCCCACTTGATCATGGTGGATAAACTTTTTGATGTGCTGCTGGATTCGGTTTGCCAGTATTTTATTGAGGATTTTTGCATCAATGTTCATCAAGGATATTGGTCTAAAATTCTCTTTTTTGGTTGTGTCTCTGCCCGGCTTTGGTATCGGGATGATGCTGGCCTCATAAAATGAGTTAAGGAGGATTCCCTCTTTTTCTATTGATTGGAATAGTTTCAGAAGGAATGGTACCAGTTCCTCCTTGTACCTCTGGTAGAATTCAGCTGTGAATCCATCTGGTCCTGGACTCTTTTTGGTTGGTAAGCTATTGATTATTGCCACAATTTCAGCTCCTGTTATTGGTCTATTCAGAGATTCAACTTCTTCCTGGTTTAGTCTTGGGAGAGTGTATGTGTCGAGGAATTTATCCATTTCTTCTAGATTTTCTAGTTTATTTGCACAGAGGTGTGTGTAATATTCTCTGATGGTAGTTTGTATTTCTGTGGGATCGGTGGTGATATCCCCTTTATCATTTTTTATTGCATCTATTTGATTCTTCTCTCTTTTTTTCTTTATTAATCTTGCTAGCGGTCTATCAATTTTGTTGATCCTTTCAAAAAACCAGCTCCTGGATTCATTAATTTTTTGAAGGGTTTTTTGTGTCTCTATTTCCTTCAGTTCTGCTCTGATTTTAGTTATTTCTTGCCTTCTGCTAGCTTTTGAATGTGTTTGCTCTTGCTTTTCTAGTTCTTTTAATTGTGATGTTAGGGTGTCAATTTTGGATCTTTCCTGCTTTCTCTTGTGGGCATTTCGTGCTATAAATTTCCCTCTACACACTGCTTTGAATGCATCCCAGAGATTCTGGTATGTTGTGTCTTGGTTCTCATTGGTTTCAAAGAACATCTTTATTTCTGCCTTCATTTCGTTATGTACCCAGTAGTCATTCAGGAGCAGGTTGTCCAGTTTCCATGTAGTTGAGCATTTTTGAGTGAGATTCTTAATCCTGAGTTCTAGCTTGATTGCACTGTGATCTGAGAGATAGTTTGTTATAATTTATGTTCTTTTACATTTGCTGAGGAGAGCTTTACTTCCAAGTATGTGGTCAATTTTGGAATAGGTGTGGTGTGGTGCTGAAAAAAATGTATATTCTGTTGATTTGGGGTGGAGAGTTCTGTAGATGTCTATTAGGTCTGCTTGGTGCAGAGCTGAGTTCAATTCCTGGGTGTCCTTGTTGACTTTCTGTCTCATTGATCTGTCTAATGTTGACAGTGGGGTGTTAAAGTCTGCCATTATTAATGTGTTGGAGTCTAAGTCTCTGTGTAGGTCACTCAGGACTTGCTTTATGAATCTGGGTGCTCCTGTATTGGGTGCATATATATTTAGGATAGTTAGCTCTTCTTGTTGAATTGATCCCTTTACCATTATGTAATGGCCTTCTTTGTCTCTTTTGATTTTTGTTGGTTTAAAGTCTATTTTATCAGAGACTAGGATTACAACCCCTGCCTTTTTTTGCTTTCCATTTGCTTGGTAGATCTTCCTCCATCCTTTTATTTTGAGACTATGTGTGTCTCTGCACGTGAGATGGGTTTCCTGAATACAGCACACTGATGGGTCTTGACTCTTGATCCAATTTGCCAGTCTGTGTCTTTTAATTGGGGCATTTAGCCCATTTACACTTAAAGTTAATATTGTTATGTGTGAATTTGATCCTGTCATTATGATGTTAGCTGGTTATTTTGCTCATTAGTTGATGCAGTCTCTTCCTAGTCTCGATGGTCTTTACATTTTGGCATGATTTTGCAGCGGCTGGTACCGGTTGTGCCTTTCCATGTTTAGCGCTTCCTTCAGGAGCTCTTTTAGGGCAGACCTGGTGGTGGCAAAATCTCTCAGCATTTGCTTGTCTGTAAAGTATTTTATTTCTCCTTCACTTATGAAACTTAGTTTGGCTGGATATGAAATTCTGGGTTGAAAATTCTTTTCTTTAAGAATGTTGAATATTGGCCCCCACTCTCTTCTGGCTTGTAGGGTTTCTGCCGAGAGATCCGCTGTTAGTCTGAGGGGCTTCCCTTTGAGGGTAACCCGACCTTTCTCTCTGGCTGCCCTTAACATTTTTTCTTCATTTCAACTTTGGTGAATCTGACAATTATGTGTCTTGGAGTTGATCTTCTCGAGGAGTATCTTTGTGGCGTTCTCTGTATTTCATGAATCTGAATGTTGGCCTGCCTTGCTAGGTTGGGGAAGTTCTCCTGGATAATATCCTGCAGAGTGTTTTCCAGCTTGGTTCCATTCTCCCTGTCACTTTCAGGTACACCAATCAGACGTAGATTTGGTCTTTTCACATAGTCCCATATTTCTTGGATGCTTTGCTCATTTCTTTTTATTCTTTTTTCTCTAAACTTCCCTTATCACTTCATTTCATTCATTTCATCTTCCATCACTGATACCCTTTCTTCCATTTGATCGCATTGTCTTCTGAGGCTTCTGCATTCTTCACGTAGTTCTCGAGCCTTGGTTTTCAGCTCCATCAGCTCCTTTAAGCACTTCTCTGTATTGGTTATTCTAGTTATACATTCTTCTACATTTTTTTCAAAGTTTTCAACTTCTTTGCCTTTGGTTTGAATATCCTCCCGTAGCTCGGAGTAATTTGATCATCTGAAGCCTTCTTCTCTCAGCTCATCAAAGTCATTCTCCATCCAGCTTTGTTCCGTTGCTGGTGAGGAATTGCGTTCCTTTAGAGGAGGAGAGGTGCTCTGCTTTTTAGAGTTTCCAGTTTTTCTGCTCTGTTTTTTCCCCATCTTTGTGGTTTTATCTACTTTTGGTCTTTGATGATGGTGATGTACAGATGGGTTTTTGGTGTGGATGTCCTTTCTGTTTGTTAGTTTTCCTTCTAACAGACAGGACCCTCAGCTGCAGGTCTGTTGGAGTACCCGGCCAGCCGTGTGAGGTGTCAGTCTGCCCCTGCTTGGGGGTGCCTCCCAATTAGGCTGCTCAGGGGTCAGGGGTCAGGGACCCACTTGAGGAGGCTGTCTGCCCGTTCTCAGATCTCCAGCTGTGTGCTGGGAGAACCACTGCTCTCTTCAAAGCTGTCAGACAGGGACATTTAAGTCTGCAGAGGTTACTGCTGTCTTTTTGTTTGTCTGTGCCCTGCCCCCAGAGGTGGAGCCTACAGACGCATGCAGGCCTCCTTGAGCTGTGGTGGGCTCCACCCAGTTCGAGCTTCCTGGCTGCTTTGTTTACCTAAGCAAGCCTGGGCAATGGCGGGTGCCCCTCCCCCAGCCTCACTGCCGCCTTGCAGTTTGATCTCAGACTGCTGTGCTAGCAATCAGCGAGACTCTGTGGGCATAGGACCCTCTGAGCCAGGTGCAGGATACAATCTCCTGGTGTGCCGTTTTTTTAAGCCCCTTGGAAAAGCGCAGTATTCGGGTGGGAGTGACCCGATTTTCCAGGTGCCGTCTGTCACCCCTTTCTTTGACCAGGAAAGGGAACTCCCTGACCCCTTGCATTTCCCGAGTGAGGCAATGCCTTGCCCTTCTTCAGCTCCTGCATGGTGCGCGTACCCACTGACCTGCGCCCACTGTCTGGCACTCCCTAGTGAGATGCACCCGGTACCTCAGATGGAAATGGAGAAATCACCTGTCTTCTGCGTCACTCACGCTGGGAGCTGTAGACCGGAGCTGTTCCTATTTGGCCATCATGGCTCCTCCCCTCTCCTGACTTTTTCTATTCCTATGTGAACAGCAAAGAAATTGTGATAAGAGTTACCAAATGTAGATGGTTTTACAGTTGACAAATACTAAGATAAATGAGATATTAAATGGTATTTAATGTCTAAATACCATTTAATATCTCATTTAACCTTATTTGATGAAAATGGTTTCCTCATTTGACTGTAGTGCTTTCATGTAGGTAGTAAGTCCCTGATTTTATAGAACATGGAATATGAGTGTCATTGAGTTAACCAAATTTCCAAAGGTCACTTGGGTAGTGGGTACCAGTGCTGGGATTCAACCTAGGGTCTGATTTAAAAGTTCTTCTAATCTATGCAGAACAATAGTGGCAAGTCATAAGAACTCTGCAGGAGTGTGGGGTAAGGTCAGGAACAGAAAAAGGGACCCAGGGAACTTAGTGAACATCTTTGCAAATGCACAAAAGTCATAAATACTTACTGTAGAATATTGAGAAAATTTTAAAACAAGGAAGAAAGGAAGGAGGAAGGGAAGACAGAAAACCCATTATGCCTCAATCTGGAAATAGTCATTGCTGACACTTTGGTATATATACTCTCAGATTTTTTTCCTTTATTTAAACCTATCCAAACCTACATGTAAAAGCTTGTAACTAACAAGGCTTCATGAATAGCTTGTGATAGTGAATACATCTCATGAGATCTGATGGTTTTATAAAGGGCAGTTCCCCTGCACACAGCCTTTTGCCTGCCACCATGTAAGACATGCCTTTGCTCCTCCTTTGCCTTCCACCATGATTGTGAGGCCTCCCCAGCCATGTGGAACTGTGAGTCCATTAAACCTCTTTTTCTTTATAAATGACCCAGTCTCAGGTATGTCTTTATTAGCAGCGTGAGAGCAGACTAACACAAACTTGCCTCTACTACTTCATTTTAATGGCTGCATAGTATTCTATTGAAAGGATTAACCATAAACATTAAACTGTTTCTCTGGGACTTTGGACTGCCTCTCTAGCCAGGCCTTTTAGGGATTCCAGAAGACTAATTATGCTGCAGGAAATGATTCACGATCTATTTGTAATAGCTGGCTCTTTGCTTTCCTCACTTGCTCCAGTGAACCATAGAAGCATTCCCTGGGGGCCTGGTGTTAGCTTCCCAGAAAAGCCAGACCTGAGTACTTGATCAGCCTTTAGAAATAGAAGTAGAGAAGAAACATTCCAATAGGAATCTTCCTAGATTCAAAAACATTTCATTTTAAAACAACAGAAGAAAAAGGGCAACAAAATTTCCCGCTTCCTCCCAGCTGTTCAGTGAGCCATTGGAAGGAGAAGAAGCAAAGTGCTGTCATGGAAATTGCTGAGTTTGCATCATAGTTGAGCTCATTGTGCCATTCTTCTAAGTTTTTGGTAATTAAAGCATTATAACATTGAGGCTAAAGTTAAAGTTTAGATGCCTTTGTGGGTAACTCATTCTGGAAGCCTACCATAGAAGGCAGAATACCTGTAAGCCAAACTGGAGATAGAAAATCTCCAATTTGGAGATTTCCTAAATCTCTAAAAAAGAGAATTCTTTATTAAAATGTCACTAGATCCAGGAGCTTTTGCATAATATGTGAAAACAAAATAAGGAAAAACAAAAACAAAAACGCTTGCTTTAATCTGCTTGGAAATGTGTAGAGTTTTAGCCTTGAAGTGTTCAGCCAACAAAAGAGGGATTTTTTCAACAGAGTTTCAAGTGGTTTGGAAGGGAGATTTGTCCCCTTCCTGTGGGGTTCCTATAGTGAGCTTTCCTTGTACATTCTCAGTCCATGACATATATCACCTCCTGGCTCTGGCTTTGTGTCCTTCAGCTCTCCTCAGCACACATAGCTGGCTGGTGTCAAAGTTTAGAGGCCTGTATGGAAAACCCAGCTTAGGGACCTAACTCTTCCATCAGTGAGAATTCTTTCCCACTGATTCAGCTTTAAGTGCTTCTAGACAACACTTTAGCAGGCAGGCCTTCCTTTTTTTTGTTTTGTTTTTTTGTTTGTTTGTTTGTTTTGTTTTGTTTTGTTGTTTTGACAGGGTCTTCTGCTGTCACCCAGGCTGCAGTGAAGATTATGACTCACTGCAGCTTCACCCTCCTGGGCTCAAGCAATCCTCCCACCTCAGCCTCCCAACTATTTGGGACTATAGGTGCATGCCACCACACCCTAACTAATTTTTGTATTTTTTGTAGAGATGGGATTTTGCCATGTTGCCCAGGCTGGTCTCAAACTCCTGAGCTCAGCCCACCTTGGCCTCCCAAAGTGTTGGGATTATGGGTATGAGCACCAGACCACCCTGCCAAGCAGTCCTTCCTAATCAGTTGGAGCTAGCATTAAACACTGAGACCCATTAGCCATTCTGGAGCTGGAGCTGATACTTTCATATACAGAACAACACTCTACATAGTTATATGGCTCTTTCAAATGATCCCAACCTCTTGTGCCAACCTCGAGCACTCTTTTTGATTCAGAGAACTGATCCCGGTCAGTTCATTCCATTCTCCCTCATATCATACAGTTTGATTTTCCCCAAGCAGAGTAGATGCCTCTTTACAAATCCAAAGTCCTGGTTTTCTTTTTTTTTTTTAATTTTTGTAATTATACTTTAAGTTCTAGGGTACAGGTACACAATGTGCAGGTTTGTTACATATGTATACATGTGCCAAGTTGGTGTACCATGCTATTTTGGTTACTGTAGCCTTGTAGTGTAGTTTGAAGTTAGGTAGCGTGATGCCTCCAGCTTTGTTCTTTTGGCTTAGGATTGTCTTGGCAATGAGGGTTCTTTTTTGCTGCCATATGAACTTTAAAGTAGTTTTTTCCAATTCTGTGAAGGAAGTCATTGGTAGCTTGATGGGGATGGCATTAAATCTATAAATTACCTTGGGCAGTATGGCCATTTTCACGATATTGATTCTTCCTACCCATGAGCATGGAATGTTCTTCCATTTGTTTGTGTCCCCTTTTATTTCCTGGAGCAGTGGTTTATAGTTCTCCTTGAAGAGGTCCTTCACATCCCTTGTAAGTTGGATTCCTAGGTATTTTATTCTCTTTGAAGCAATTGTGAAAGGGAGTTCACTCATGATTTGGCTCTGTGTTTGTCTGTTATTGCTGTATAGGAATGCTTGTGATTTTTGCACATTGATTTTGTATGCTGAGACTTTGCTGAAGTTACTTATCAGCTTAAGGAGATTTTGGGCTGAGATGATGGGGTTTTCTAAATATACAATCATGTCATCTGCAAACAGGGACAATTTGACTTCCTCTTTTCCTAATTGCATACCCTTTATTTCTTTCCCCTGCCTGATTGCCCTGGCCAGAACTTCCAACACTATGTTGAATAGGAGTGGTGAGAGAGGGCATCCCTGTCTTGTGCCAGTTTTCAAAGGGAATGCTTCCAGTTTTTGCCCATTCAGTATGATATTGGCTGTGGGTTTGTCATAGATAGCTCTTATTATTTTGAGATATGTCCCATCAATACCTAGTTTATTGAGAGTTTTTAGCATGAAGTGCTGTTGAATTTTGTCAAAGGCCTTTTCTGCATCTATTGAGATAATCATGTGGTTTTTGTCTTTGGTTCTGTTTATATGCTGGATTACATTTATTGATTTGCATACGTTGAACCAGTCTTGCATCCCAGGGATGAAGCCAACTTGATTGTGGTGGATAAGCTTTGTGATGTGTGCTGGATTCAGTTTGCCAGTGTTTTATTGAGGATTTTCACTCGGATGTTTATCAGGGATATAGGTCTAAAATTCTCTTTTTTTTGTTGTGTCTCTGCCAGGCTTTGGTATCAGGATGATGTTGGCCTCATAAAATGAGTTAGGGAGGATTCCCTCTTTTTCTATTGATTGGAATAGTTTCAGAAGGAATGGTACCAGCTCCCCCTTGTACCTCTGGTAGAATTTGGCTGTGAATCCATCTGGTCCTGGACTTTTTTTGGTTGGTAGGCTATTAATTATTGCCTCAATTTCAGAGCCTATTATTGGTATAGTCAGGGATTCAAATTCTTCCTGGTTTAGTCTTGGGAGTATATGTGAGTCCAGGAATTTATCCATTTCTTCTAGATTTTCTAGTTTATTTGCATAGAGGTGTTTATAGTATTCTCTGATGGTACTTTGTATTTCTGTGGGATCGGTGGTGATATCCCCTTTATCATTTTTTATTGCATCTATTTGATTCTTCTCTCTTTTCTTCTTTGTTAGTCTTGCTAGCAGTCTATCAATTTTGTTGATCTTTTCAAAAAACCAGCTCCTGGATTCATTGATTTTTTGAAGGGTTTTTGTATCTTCATCTCCTTCAGTTCTGCTCTCATCTTAGTTATTTCTTGCCTTCTGCTAGCTTTTGAATGTGTTTGCTCTTGCTTCCCTAGTTCTTTTAATTGTGATGTTAGGGTGTTAATTTTAGATCTTTCCTGCTTTCTCTTGTGGGCATTTAGTGCTATAAATGTCCCTCTACACACTGCTTTAAGTGTGTCCCAGAGATTCTGGTATGTTGTGTCTTTGTTCTTATTGGTTTCAAAGAACATCTTTATTTCTGCCTTCATTTCGTTATGTACCCAGTAGTCATTGAGGAGCAGGTTGTTCAGTTCCATGTAGTTGAGCAGTTTTGAGTGAGTTTCTTAATGCTGAGTTCTAGTTTGATTGCACTGTGGTCTGAGAGACAGTTTTTTATAATTTCTGTTCTTTTACATTTGCTGAGGAGTGCTTTACTCCCAACTATGTGTTCAATTTTGGAATAAGTGTGATGTGCTGAGAAGAACGTATATTCTGTTGATTTGGGGTGGAGAGTTCTGTAGATGTCTATTAGGTCTGCTTGGTGCAGAGCTGAGTTCAATTCCTGGCTATCCTTGTTAACTTTCTGTCTTGTTGATCTGTCTAATGTTGACAGTGGGGTGTTAAAATCTCCCAGTATTATTGTGTGGGAGTCTAAGCTCTTTGTAGGTCCCTAAGGACTTGCTTTATGAATCTGGATGCTCTTGTATTTGGTGCATATATATTTAGGATAGTTAGCTCTTCTTGTTGAATTGATCCCTTTACCATTATGTAATGGCCTTCTTTGTCTCTTTTGATCTTTGTTGGTTTAAAGTGTTTTATCAGAGACTAGGATTACAACCCCTGCTTTTTTTTGTTTTCCATTTGCTTGGTAGATCTTCCTCCATCCCTTTATTTTGAGCTGATGTGTGTCTCTGCATGTGAGATGGGTTTCCTAAATACAGCACACTGATGGGTCTTGACTCTTGATCCAATTTGCCAGTCTGTGTCTTTTAATTGGGGCATTTAGCCCATTTACATTTAAGGTTGATATTGTTATGTGTGAATTTGATCCTGTCATTATGATGTTAGCTGGTTATTTTGCTCATTAGTTGTTGCAGTTTCTTCCTAGCCTCGACGGTCTTTACAATTTGGCATGTTTTTGCAGTGGCTGGTACTGGTTGTTCCTTTCCATGTTTCGTGTTTCCTTCAGGAGCTCTTGTAAGGCAGGCCTGGTGGTGACAAAATCTCTCAACATTTGTTTGTCTGTAAAGGATTTTATTTCTCCTTCACTTATGAAACTTAGTTTGGCTGGATATGAAATTCTGGGTTGAAAATTCTTTAAGAATGTTGAATATTGGCCCCCACTCTCTTCTGCCTTGTAGAGTTTCTGCCGAGAGATCAGCTGTTAGTCTGATGGGCTTCCCTTTGTGGGTAACCCAACCTTTCTTTCTGGCTGCCCTTAACATTTTTTCTTCATTTCAACTTTGGTGAATCTGACAATTATGTGTTTTGGAGTTGCTCTTCTCAAGGAGTATCTTTGTGGCATTCTCTGTATTTCCTGAATTTGAATGTTGGCCTGCCTTGCTAGATTGGGGAAGTTCTCCTGGACAATACCCTGCAGAGTGTTTTCCAACTTGGTTCCATTCTCCCCGTCACTTTCAGGTACACCAATCAGATATAGATTTGGTCTTTTCACATAGTCCCATATTTCTTGGAGGCTTTGTTCATTTCTTTTTATTCTTTTTTCTCTAAACTTCTCTTCTCTCTTCATTTCATTCATTTGATCTTCAATCACTGATACCCTTTCTTCCACTTGATTGAATCAGCTACTGAAGCTCGTGCATGCATCACATAGTTCTCGTGCCATGGTTTTCAGCTCCATCAGGTCATTTAAGGTCTTCTCTATGCTATTTATTCTAGTTAGCCATTTGTCTAAGCTTTTTTCAAGGTTTTTAGCTTCTTTGCGATGGGTTCGAACATCCTCCTTTAGCTCAGAGAAGTTTGTTATAATCAATCGTCTGAAGACTTCTTCTCTCAACTTGTCAAAGTCATTCTCTGTCCAGCTTTGTTCTGTTGCTGGTGAGGAGCTGCGTTCCTTTGGAGGAGAAGAGGCGCTCTGATTTTTAGAATTTTCAGCTTTTCTGCTCTGGTTTCTCCCCATCTTTGTGGTTTTATCTACCTTTAGTCTTTGATGTTGGTGACGTACAGATGGGATTTTGGTGTGGATGTCCTTTCTGTTTTAGTTTTCCTTCTAACAGTGAGGACCCTCAGCTGCAGGTCTGTTGGAGTTTGCTGGAGGTCCACTCCAGACCTGTTTGCCTGGGTATCACCAGCAGAGGCTGCAGAACAGCAAATATTGCAGAACGGCAAATGTTGCTGCCTAATCCTTCCTCTGGAAGCTTTGTCTCAGAGGGGCACCCAGCTGTATGAGGTGTCAGTCAGCCCCTACTGGGAGGTGCCTCCCAGTTAGGCTACTTGGGCGTCAGGGACCCACTTGAGGCAGTCTATCCATTCTCAGGTCTCAAACTCCATGCTGGGAGAACCACTACCCTCTTCAAAGCTATCAGACAAGGACGTTTAAGTCTGCAGAAGTTTCTGCTGACTTTTGTTCAGCTATGCCCAGCCCCCAGAGGTGGAGTCTATAGAGTCAGGCAGGCCTCCTTGAGCTGTGGTGGGCTCTACCCAGTTTGCGCTTCCTGGCCACTTTGTTTACCTACTCAAGCCTCAGCAATGGCAGATGCCTCTCCCCCAGCCTCGCTGCCACCTTGCAGTTCAATCTCAGACTGCTGTGCTAGCAGTGAGCGAGGCTCCGTGGGCATGGGACCCTCTGGGCCAGGCACAGGATATAATCTCCTGGTGTGCTGTTTGCTAAGACCATTGGAAAAGTGCAGTGTTAGGGTGGGAATGTCCCGATTTTCCAGGTACCATCTGTCATGGCTGTCCTTCGCTAGGAAAGGGAATTCCCTGACCCCTTGTGCTTCCCTGGTAAGGTGATGCTTCGCCCTCCTTCAGCTCATGCTCCGTGGGCTTCTGACAAGCCCCAGTGAGATGAACCCGGTACCTCAGTTGGAAATGCAGAAATCACCTGTCTTCTGTGTCACTGACTCTGGGAGCTATAGACTGGAGCTGATCCTATTCGGCCATATTGGAACTGCCTGGTGCTGGTTTTCACTTGGAAATTGAATGCAACGAAGTTCTGTAATACATCTAGTCTCAGGTTAGGAAAAAAATGTGGCTATTTGTTCTCCCACAGAGGAGTGAGGGATTCAGGTCTCTTGGGCTTGTGTGTCTCTCTGTCATTGCCATGGGCTGCACTGTTCACAGCTGTTCTCAGTTGTACTGCATTGTTCCAAAGGACCTCCTGCTCTGGCAGCACACTAACCTGGAGAAGTCATGCTTGAGAGACAGACACAAAATAGGGTAAAGAAAATTTGCACCTTAAGCAGTTTTCTCTTCTCTGTTGAACTTCTTCACCCCCATCATTTTAGTTCCTAACAAATAATAAGAAAAAAATGTAAGCTTTGAAATTCTGGAGTTTTTTAAATAATTTTTTTCTTTTTCTTTTTAGTTGACACTTGTACATATTTATGGGATACAGAATGGTATTTCAATACGTGTATACAATGTGTAATGATCAAATCGGGTAATTAGCATAGCCATCACCTGAAACATTTATCATTACTTTGTCTTGGAGCATTCAAAAATTCTCTCTTCTAGCTTTTTGAGACTATACAATAAATTATAGTTTACCCTCCAGTACTGCAGAACACCAGAGCTCGCTCCTCCTACCTAGCTGCAATTTTGTATTAACCAAACTCTGCCCATCCTCCCCTCCTCCGTACCCTTCTCAGCTTCTTCTTTTTTTTTCTTTTTTTTTGAGATGGAGTCTCACTCTGTCAGCCAGGCTGGAGTGCAGTGGCATGATCTCAGCTTATTGCAACCTCTGCCTCCCAGGTTCAAGCGATTCTCTTGCCTCAGCTTCCTGAGTAGCTGGGATTACAGGCATGCACCACCATGTCCGGCTAATTTTTTTATATTTTTAGTAGAGACAAGGTTTCACCATGTTGGTCAGGCTGGTCTTGAACTCCTGACCTCGTGATCTGCCCACCTCAGCCTCCCAAAGTGCCCAGCTTCTAACACCCACAATTCTATTCTCACTGTTCATGGCCTCAAATTTGTTTTTTAGCTCCCGTATATGAGTGAGAACATGTGATATTTATGTTTCTGTCCCTGGCTTATTTCTGAGCCTCAGTTTTTAAGAAGTCTGTTCTTTATTTTAAGGAATGAGAAAGATGTACCTACTGTTTCTGCATTTGCATTATGGCTAATTTTTAAAGGTATCTTTTTGGTTTAATAAGAAGTATGTGGGAAACGGACTTTTTCCAATATCACTTGATAGCTTGATGTGAACATACTGTAGAGACTCTATTGTTCTGGCCTTTAAAGGAATAGAGAGTTCTGTATCTCCAAGGTGTGCTTTTCTACAAGACCATGAAGGCCTTCTAAATGCCTAACCTTGCTACAGTCTATGTGGTGAATAGGTACTTGTTTGAGTTTGCCACGGGCATTATTCTAACTGTAATTTTAGATATTTATACCATCATCTACTCATTTGACTCCTTCGTGGATTTCCTTATAGATAGCCTCTGAGACCAGTGACTGAATATCCTATATTCAAAATCCACTATAGAAGATTGATTACATTAGTGTTCTATTGCTACCTAACAATATTTCCACAAACAGCAGTTTAAAATAACACACATTTATTATCTCATGGTTTCTGTGAGTTAAGAGTCTGGGTGGGCATGGTGTCACCAGATTCTCTGCTTCAGGGTCTTCCAAGGCTGTAATCAAGGTATCAGCCAGGGCTGTGGCCTCATCCAAGACTCAACTGTGGAAGGATCCACATCCAAGTTCAGGCAGTTGTTGGCATAATTCAGTTCCTTGCATCTGACTCATTTTCTTGCTGGCCGGAGGCTGCCCTCAACTCCTTGAAGCCTCCCACTGTTCCTTGCCACATGGGATTCCCCAACAGGACCACTTGTTTCCTCAGTGCCAGCAACGAAAAGACCCCAGCAAGATGGGTTCTAAAATCACACATGGCATATGCATATAGTCATGTACATGTCATACAATGGTCCATTTAAGTACATCTGATTTGTATATTAAAAAGTATCTTCAGTTCTGCCCTAAAATATTCTTAAATATGATCTGTGTTTGAAGTATCTGAATGGGAGTCAATAACTTAGAATCCTTCCTCTAACTCCTCTAAGATCATGAGAAAGTTTCTCTGTATATGACACATTTTCACAGGGCTATGAGAATCCTGGGAGGAATACTTTGCAAGACACTGTTTCCACTTTGATGTGCTAGCTTTTACCCTATATTCAAAAGCAAATGTCCCTCTATTCATATTTTTATGATATCACTGAGGAACTGGCTAGCATAAATTTCTCCTTAAATGAGTCACACTTGTATGCAAAGAATACCAAGTTATTTTTATTAAAATGTTAAGTCTCAAGGTATTTTGAAAAATAGCATTAATGGGGGATTTGGTCAGCTGTGCACTGGTATTCTTAACAAGTCTGTATCTTGTCAAGTTGGTTCCAACTTGATTAATCCAAGAAGATTAGCCAGCTGTCCTAAACAAGTTCTTTTTTGCTCCAAAGTTTGTGTGGCCTTGTTAGAACACCCCTGGAAAGGCCTTTTAAGACTCACTGTTAAATACCGGCTTGATTCCCACCCTCCTGTTCTGCTATAGAAAACCTGTGATTTCCTTGGGCATGAAGGAAATCCTCCCATTAGAGGGAGTGGTTGGCAACTCCTGATATGAGGTCACTGGCTATTTTGTCCCAAGTGTAAGATTTCCCTTTGACCTGGCAATGCCACCTCTAAACTCCCAGCATTTTCAAAGGAGATGAAAAATGCCTTATTGAAAACTGGGTTAATGTAGTTGTTTTGGTTAATTTAAAACCTGAACAAATCAAATAATGAAGATGTGATTTTAGTTTATATCCAATGAAGCCCTTAACTGTTCCAATAAACAAGTATTAGTCATTTAAAAAAATTCTAGTCTCAACAAACCTCATAAAATGTATATTTCTGAGTGAGTAGTTGTGACTTGAGAATGCCAGCCATTCCCCTCTTTTACTCCTTCTATAACCTAAGTGTGTTTTGGTCAGAGTGCATAATGTTTAGTCATTTAAAAAAATGTCAACAAGATACTGGATACTTCAGTCCCTAACTTACCTTTCAATATATTTCCTATTTCTAATGTTTCCTTCTAACCTTACACCCCTCTTCCCTGCCTATTTTCTCTTCCTTGCCATTCTCATTTGCCCCTAGTCTTCTCATTGGTTACTTGTTCTTACAACTCTTATATGTGTATAGAGATGGGGGTTCAGAATGGGGAAGGGTGGTGAGTGCTGTTTCCCCTTTCCCTGGATTCCCACCAGCTCATGAATTTCAGAACGTCTACCTTCCCTGAAGGATCAGGGAAGTTGCTGCATTCTCTCTCCTCTCTTGGGTGAGATGTCCAGGTGTCAGGTCACACTCTTGGTCTATGAGTCCCAACTGAGTGAGGCTAATGGAGCCTTCCTTCTGGCTCTCTCAGCCCCATGCAGTCTCATGGTTTCCTCCATCTTGTAAACCCTCAGAAAAGACTTTGCCCCGGAAGGGGGAGGGTGGTGAAGTTCTGTAATCATCCAGCTATTCTGGCTAAGAACGTCTCTTGGGTCAAGGGTGGGATGGAGGCAAGCTTATTGAACAGGATGCCCCAGGGCCAAAGGAAATGATATGATGCCTTTACCCATCTTGGGTAAAGGTCCAGGCCTTTGCAATCTTGCTTTATCAGTGATACAACTGGCATTTTGGTCTCTGACTGTGTCTTTTTCAATTTATTCCTTATCCAGAGGAGAGATGGGTGCTATGAATTAATGTCCTCAAATGCCAATAACGAGCATCAAGCTGGCTCTGCTCTCCCTTTTCCCTCAGAGGGAAGCAAACCTGAGGGAAGCAAGTGGGAGTTTTATGGGCAGCAGAGCTTGTGAACAACTTCATGGGGCCTGATCAGGAAGGCAGACAAAGAGCCGGATGTCCTGTGAAATGAGGGCACTTGGGATGTGGGCCACCAGGCCAAGTTTAGTTCTTCCTGCTTTCAGCCAAGCACAGGAGCTAGGCCAAAGCTCTGGTGGAGACCCTGGGCAGGAAGCCAGGCCTGTGAAACCTGCTAAAACAGGCCTGGTGAGTATCCAGGGCACAGCATGAGAGAATCAAAAGGTGGATATCCTCAGTGAGTCATGCTGACAGAAAAGGACAACTGGTCATGATCCCTGAGGGAGCCAGAGCTGACTCAGCTTCAGTGCTGTGGTCTCCAGTATATTTGAGGTAGGAGCAAAACTGTCCCTAACTTGTCATATACTCTAAATTAAGAGTCATGACTTTGACCAACTCAGGCTTCAGTAAGGTGACCACTTTCTGTATTGGAACTCAAAGATTCCATTAAAAAGACAGAAAGGGAACCTAGATGACTAGGAAAATGATATGGCCAGTGGCCTGATGTAGAGAACTGATTATCTACACAGAATCTAAAACATCCTGCTCCACCCAAAGTGCGCATCAAAAAGAACTCCCCTCCAACCTCCTGTTAGCATTTGCCTTGGTTTTAGCTCAGCAAAGGTAATATTCTTGTGCAAGCAGACAAGGAAAGGTGAGTCTATATCATTTTCCTTTTGGTGATGGGAGCAAGCTTATTGAACAGAATGCCCCAGGCCCAGAGGAACTGATATATGTGTCTCAGGACTTCTGTGAGGCCGTTATAAGCTCCCAGAGCATCGGTAGAACAGCTGGGCCCTGTTGCCATGAAAGTGTCATCTTGAGCAGTGGCCGCACTCCTGCAGAACCTACAGTTTGAACTCTGTCTCTGTGGTCCAGTCCGTTCTTCTGTAGAACTGTGTTTGCCTCGGGGTGTATCAGGTAGAGTGAGGGAGAAGCAGCTGCAGGGGCTGACACTGCCCCTACTGGCACTGACTCTGCCTGATGGTACCTCATCCCCACCCTTCTTCACGTCCTCCTGGCTCATGGGCCCAAGAGGCCTCTTGTTATCCACTTTATCACAGGCTTTTCCCCACAACCCATTAATAGTCAGCTCTGCCAATTGCCAACTGTAACCTTGGGCAAATTAGTCAGCCTCTCTGACTCTCAGTTTCTTTTTCCTAAAACAAGAGATAGAATACTTCCTCTCAGGGTTTATGTGCAGATCAATTTGAGGAGTGTAACATTCGTATAGCACTTAACATAGCACCTAGCCACGAGAGGCATTCAATAAATAGGAAGCCATTTTTCTTATTAGCAGTATTAAGATTAATAATAAATGGAATTATATTTGTAATAACAATAGTAATGTACCATTAATAATAGTAATAACTATTATTATTACTTGTGGTTCATTTAGGTTGGCTAATGTTCATATATTTGTAATACACACATATGTGTATGTATTCCAACACATACACTCCAGTTTCTGACTCCAAACACCTAACTCTTTGAATGTCTAGCACTTATTTTATGACACATAGCACACCTATATCATGCATAAAATATACCTGTTATTTTCAGAGCAACAGGATCAACATACAATGAAAATTCATTCCTACAGCTAGTTTGGAAATAAAAGAGCAGCGTTTAGGTTTGTATCCTCTGTTTTCACAGTGTGATCATTTGGGGAACAAACAAATGGGCATGTCCAGTCATCTCACCTGGATATACACAGATCAGCCCAGGAAAGAACTGCGGATTCTCTAGGATGAAGGAAGCCATGTAAGTGGAAATGGGCTGAAGAGGCACATTCTTGAATCCACTTCAAGAAAGAGGTCTAGGACAAACAAACTCACTGGTTAGTGGTTACAAGACCATGACTGTTCACCTTTGAAGTAAGAGAATCTTAGAATACCTGTGAGTCAGAAGGCATGGGGAATTCAAACCCCATCTGGGACAACAGGACTCAGATTCCTAAAGAGCATAAACCTCTGGCATCCAAACTAAAATTATTAATTAACCAATAGGACAAGACACAGTTTTGGGAACGAGTTTAGACATTTTTCATGTTCTTTGAATCTAGAAAATGTAATACAGAGACAAAGCCAATGAACCCAACACATGCCGAGAACCAGGGAAAATTAGAAAATCACAAAAGCACACAAATAACTGTTTATTGAGTGCTCCCTATGGGTCAAGCAGTTGACACATTGTCTTTTTTAAGTTTTACAACAATTTTATGGAGAAATATCATTTTGCTCATTCTATTGATGAGAAAACTAAGACCTGGAGAGTTTAAACAGCTTGGTCAGAGTCACTAACGTACTAGTTAGTAAGCAGCTGGTGGGCTCGGAAGTTCACACTCTTCCCGATAACCCACATGCTGCTTTGCTGATTGTTATGTCAGCACCACTACTGCAAAAGGCAGCTGCACCTGCATACAGACAGCACAATTTTAAAGCACAGTAATCAGAATGGCTGGCGGAAGGTGCAGTCACATGGACAGAACATTCAAATGCACTCCTTAGGATTGTCTCCTCTTAGAAATCCTGTGATTGGTTCCTTGAACCATGTTTTCCATGAGCATTTATGTCTTGTTGACGAGCAACCCATCAACCGTATTTCAAAACAATACCTGGGCACCCTGAGAAGCTGATAGTTTTAAAGCAACAATACTAAATACTTTTCAGTTTAAATACATATTTAATTGACAGTATATTTACTATCAATTAATTTATTTACTTTTTATATTTAAAATATAGTTTTCTGAGCCCAAATTCCAAAATTCCAGTAACATAGGCGGCTTCAACAAATAAAGCCACCACTCACGAATCCTATGTGCCAGGAATCAAGTGAAATACTTTTCATCAAACTTATTCCCACGGCCATGCTGCAAGATATTATTGTCCCCACCTCTTCTATAGATGAGGAAACGAACTAATGCTCAGAGAGTTTGAATAACTTGTCCAAAGTCACATAGGGAGGATGTAACCAGAAATCAAACCCAAACTATGTATTCTACAAGACTGGCCACATTGCAGGGCTTTGTTTAGAATGTGTAGTTATCTTCATAGGTGAAGAGAAGACCCTCCTGCAATGGAAATAGATCCAGAGTCTGGGAGCATTTCTCCTGATAATTGAAAAATTTCCTAAGGAAAGGTTTTGCTTCACACAGGGGCTGATTCTTCTGACTTCCACACTCTTAGAGTGGAAAACATGGTTATTAATGAAGCATGAAATGGTGAGATGATTGTAAAGAGATACCGTTGGTTTACTCCTGCCAGTCCTGGGTCACGTCCAACAAGCATTTGTCCTCAGGATACAGCCCGTCCTCCCGGAAACAGCACAGCAACCAATTCATAGGCACGGGGAGTGAGCAGGTTTGGGTTCGTCTCCAAATTGTTACGTTGTGCAAGTTTCAGTCAACTTTGTTCACCTCCCAATGTTTTTCCATGTCACAGGAATAACACCACCTCTCTTATATCCATCCACCAGGCAATTAATAACTGCTATTTAAAACATTCACTCACTTGTTTGCATAGGAGCAAGCTGACGTGTAGCAAGATGCACTAAGAATAAGGATTATTCTTCTTACTATTTTATAGAGGAGAAAATTTGGGGCCAGAGAAGTTAAGTAATTTGCCCAAGGTCACACAGTTAGTGACCGTGAAACTGACTGACTCCAGAGCCCAGGTGCAAACATGGCCTCTAGTGAATTCCTGCCATAGATTGGACTAGCAGCTGAGCCATTCAGCTTCCATTTCCAAGCTCTTAGCCGTGATTATACTGCTTCTCTCTCTGAGATGTTCTCTCTATTTTTTCTAATATACCTCTGTGACAATATTACACACATACGATTATTATGTATTGAAGAAGTTGCTGCCAAGGTGCGTGCTGTGGGACACAGATTGACTGGGCTCTGGCCCTGTCAGGAGCCCCCAAGTCTGACTTTTTTCAGATGGCTCCGACTGCAGCTTGCTTTTGAGTTCCTAGCCTCTGTCACTTCAGTAAGAGTGAAACACATCTTTTATAGCACAACGGCCTTCCTGCAGAATGAGTCCTCCAGGAGAAAGCTGAAGCAACCCACTCACACCTGAATACTGCGCAGTGGCTCATGCAGCATGGCTGGTTGTCTGCAGCAGCAAAAAAATGTCACCTGAGGTGCACAAACAGCTCCTGGTTGAGGGAATCTTCAATTCTGTCTCACCCTAAGGTTACTTTTGGGCATTTGTTCGCAGACATTTGTAGATTGCTTCCCTAGTTTCCATTTTCCTTACTGTAGACAACAGAAGCCTGTGGCTAATTGGGTGGAACTCTCCTTTCTCCACTCCCTGAGAGTGATTTGGCTGAAGCTGTCTCCACCCTAGGTCCTGCCCTGCTTGGCTTAAGCTGATTAATTTGTAGTTAGTGGTTCAGGCACAAGCAGGTGACACAGACCCAAGCGCTTGGAGCATTCCCCTTGCTCTGGTGACCGGTCCAAATGTTGGCCCTCCTCTTGAGCTGGTCAAAACCAGGTAGACCCCAATTATTGCTAAGAAAGTTATCAGAGGCTTTCCTTCCCTTGACGGTGTGGGGTGAGGGTGGCAGCACCTGCCCCCACCAGGAGAGTATCTGATGCTGTTACGAGAAGTTTGTAGCCTGAGGATAGATTTGACCCCATGGAAAACAGAGAGCTATAGAGAGAACCTCAGTCCTTGGAGACATGGGTGAGCCATTGGATCAAGTCTCACTGGAAGCTGGAATTGTCTCTTGGCATTTTAGTTACATGGAGCAGTAAAGTGTACCGGAGGCCTAAGCCAACGCTCTGTCCCCGTAACACAGAGCCTTTTTCTCAGGGACAGCTTCCGTGTCTTACTGCTGTATGCTTCCTCCATGTCTGCTAATGTGTTCTAAATAAATAACTGAAACATACTTTGCAAAATAAAAAAGTAATTATTCATAACTAACAACAGCTGTTAAACCAGCTATGTTGATATTACTCTTATAATTTTCCTTGATGCACAAAATGTTTTTCATGGTTAGATTTATAATACCTGCCAGGACAAACTTGAGAAGTTTTACCATTTTCCTATACACATTGAATGCTCCAGGTATAGACCACATAACTAAAGTAAGATTTGTGAGCTGTATTGTATTGCACTAACAAGGAATCGTTTCTCACAGCAAGCACTTTGGGGACCAACCTGAGAAAGCTTAGGTGAATTTTTATTTATTTGGTAGATTCTTTACTTTATGGGGAGTTATCTTACTAAAAGGAATTCCTTGAGAATCTCTTAATTAAAGTTTTCCATACAACTAAAGGAATTAAGTGCTTAGAGTCTGTTACTATAATGGGATCTTGACATATAACTATTTTACTGAACAATGCATTTTTTGTAGTGTCTGTCACTGAGGAATACAAAAGATTTTTATAGCTTTTTGCACAAAGGGTTGTAATTTTGATGTCTTAAAAATATCTGTGTCACCTTGAGCAGGACATTTAACTCTTCTGGGCCAGAACATCCTCGGTAAAAGAAGAGTTGGTTTCAGTAATCTCTTAGTTGTTATTATTATAAATCACTAATATTACAGAGATTCAAGACGCAAATATACTCCTTCATTTACTCATTAAAAAATTAGAGAATCCTAATATGTAGCATTTATAGTGAAGGATTCTAGAATCAAGAAGACAATGATTAAGACTTCAGCAACCTTTTTGTTCTCTAGAGTGAAAGTTTTTTTTTTTTTAAGGTTTTATTCTTTGTTTATTCATTTGGTAAATATTCACTGAGGTGCCTACCATGTGCCCAGAATTCTGTGGCACCGGCTTCATATCTGAGAAGGACATTATGGCAGGAAAGATTTAGGTTTGCTCTACAAATGCATTTCCTATACGCAGAGTGGCTAAGTGATAAAATGGAGACCCGACTCCGCTGTGAAACACTGACATCAATTTTATAAGTACATGAAATGTGTATGGGGTGACAGCACCTTTGAGCACCAGGGAGGCAGATCCTTCTGTCTCGGCCACCACTGGGTCAGCAGCCAGGCAGCGCCTGTGCATGATGGTCACCTAACAAGCGTGCAAGAGTAACCTGATGAGTCAGCCAGTTCCCATCGCCCTGTAGTGTGATAATGACCCTTGGTTTCCTTTTTTGACTCCCTGTGCTTGGGGTTAATATTGTGGCTATCTATGCTAGAGTCCTCCAGCAGGATTTCTTGGAGATTATACGTCTATTTTTATCTCACATTCCCTCTATGTGGAAGAGCACCACTAAATAGCAGAGGGATGGACAAATGACAAAAAATGCTCTGTTTTAATATTACTTAGACGTGCACTGTACAGTTAGCAAGTCGTATATTCAGTGGTATTTTCTCCATTATTTGATGGCCTCAGAAGTGACTGAAATTGCCCTCATCTGTGAAGTGTTGTGTCTGGAGCCAGGAACACATGGGCCCTTGATAAATGTTGGTTGAATGAAATTTAAGCAAGAAGGAAAAGAGCCAGTCCTGTTTTGAATCAATCTTTCCAAAGAAGTGGCTGAACACTAACCCTGTGCTGCACCTGACTAAACCTTCTGGAGACAGAAGTGGACGTGGCCTTGGGGAGACAAACCAAATGTATTTGAAGAGATGGAAGTTCGCAATTAAGTGTCAATTGTGCGTAGCACAGACTGTTAAGTGCTGAAAGAATTTAGAGGACAGAGATATCTAAGAGGGTGGAAAGAGATCGTGAAGATATATGAAAGATAAAGGACTTGAGATGGTTCTTAAAAGAAGGATTTGGAGGCCGGGCGCGGTGGCTCACGCCTGTAATCCCAGCACTTTGGGAGGCTGAGGCGGGTGGATCATGAGGTCAGGAAATCGAGACCCATCCTGGCTAACACGGTGAAATCCCGTCTCTACTAAAAATACAAAAAAATTAGCCGGGTGCTGTGGCGGGCGCCTGTAGTCCCAGCTACTCCGGCGGCTGAGGCAGGAGAATGGCGTGAACCTGGGAGGCGGAGCTTGCAGTGAGCTGAGATCGCGCCACTGCACTCCAGCCTGGGCGACAGAGCGAGACTCCGTCTCAAAAAAAAAAAAGAGAAGGATTTGGAAAGTGAACGTGTGGGTGTTTTGGCAGGGGGAGGGCAGGGAGGAAAGAGGCTCAGGAAGTGAAGGCAAAATCTAATGTTCAAAGCTGTGTTCTGCTTTAGCTTCTGGTCAGTAAGCCTGCCTGCCACTACTGTATCTTTAAAGGTTTTTGCTTCTGTGGAAAATCACCACTCACTGGGATCAGAATATTATGCTCCTGTTAAGCCTTGGTTTCAAAGAGGGTGCACATTTCCTGCATGGCAAGACAACACCATCACCACTGGTAACATAACCCTGCACGTTAGGGAGCTGGTAAATAAATAAACCTTTACATTCCAGATCAATCCATCCAGCCTCTGACAATGACTTATGGCTTGTACTGCAAGGTTAAAAATTAGTCAAGGGTGCCTATCAAAGTCAGCTCATACCCTGGGATTTCTGGAGGAAAAGGGCATCTGCCATGAGCCTGGTCTGTGAACATAACTTAAACGAGTTATCTTGGACCTGAAGCACTAGAAAGACTGGGGAGAAACCACATGAATACGATGCCTTCAAAACACAGCAAACGCCCTCATGCAGATAAGGTGGAAGAAACACCATCCACAATCATTTTCAGAGTTAACACGAGCAAACAGAGACGTCCTCAAGGACTCATCATTTCAATTTATATTCTAAGATAACTGTACCCAGGAGTAACCATTCCAGCTTCCTAAAGCTTTATAGCTTCTTATATTCTTTCACTGATATCAATCCTATGACCCTGAGGGGTAGACCTCATTTCCATTTTAACATGAACAAAACAGATGTCAGAACAGAAATTTCTTATTCCAAGTTGCACAGCTGGAAGTTTAAGTACCCACTTAGATAATGATTTAAGAACAAAACCAAGAATGCACCTGCATAACTGTGTACAAAGATGCTGTTTGTAATGACGACATTTTGTCCCACTCTGAGGCTTCCTGAAATACATTATGGTACATTCAAACAATGGAATAATCTGCAGCTCTTAAGATCTATTTTGAGGAATCGTATCTGTTAACATAAAAAGATATTTATGTTACATTCCTTAGTTAGAAAAGCAGTTACCAAACTGAATATAGGGTATGAATCTCTGTTTGAAAATAAAAAGTATTTGCATAGCAAAAAACCACTAATAGATATTTTAATATATACATATACATACACAATATGTATACACATACATACATACATACACGAAAGGACTATTAGTAATGTGGAATTGTGAATGTTTTTGTGCTTATGTGCTTTTGTTTTTGTGGGTCTTCCAATTTTTCTGGTTTGAGATTTTGCTTTTGAAATAAGGACTACAAATCAAAATAAAAAAGCAAGCAAGAAAAAGACAAACCTTACAGAAAAAGTTAAGAGTTTACCTGTGCTAAAATGTTCACTCCACTTATTTGTCTCAGTGTCTGGAATTTCTACCATTATCGCTTTATGTATGAAAACTTATTTCAAAAGACATGAGTTCCTGGGAGAGTGCCACGAATTACTACGCGTACATCCCGTGGCTTAGAAACTCAGACCAGCCGCCTCCCATCTAGAAAAGCCTAGAGCAGGGCCTTGCTGGAAATTCAGGTTCACACCATGAAGCAGGAGCTGCTCTCCGGGGAGGACAGAACTTCCTAGGTGGGGTCTGAGAAGCACTGGATCTTAGAAGGAAGCAAAAGGAGATAGGAAAGGGAAGCAGAAATAACAATCTGGTGTTACTTAGTGCCTGCTCTAGGAAAGTGAATAAAAAGCAGTACGCATCCACAGAGACTCGCAGAAAGCTCAGCAATTGGTCCAAGCTCAGAGTGGCAGTGTTAATGAAGTTTGGAGTAAATGAAAACATCTCTTTAGCCTTCTGGTGAAGTCAAATGCTGGATCCAGGTCTGGAAGTATTCAGAGCATACTGGGGGAAATTAAACTCTGTGAGGAAGTGGACAGTGTCAAATTGGAGGCTGGAGTGTGTAGGAGCCACTAAGCCCTTGGGGAATCAACCTGAATTAAGGAGTCATCTGAGTTTGGGTCTTATTATTTGACATAAGAGTTTCTGTTGTTTAAACTAGTCAAGGTTTTTTGTTACTGGCAACAAAAGCATCCTAAGGGATCCTCCCACATTTAATGAGCACACATGTGTGCCAGGCATTGTGTTAAGGCTTTATGTGTATTGCTTCATTCGATCCTTACACAACCCCAAGACATACATCATTGTCATACCTGGTTGGAAAACAAGCAGCGAAAGCTTACAGAGGTTTAGAAACTTGCCCAGGTTGCACAACCCTGGAGGAATAGGTGTGCGTTTGTGTGAACATAGACCAACTGACTCCAGGGCCCCAATCTAATACTCACAGTGGTTCCATTGGTTTCCTAATTTAATATTAGGTAATCTGTGCCATTGCTCAGTTGATGTTTTTTATCCATGAGTTATTAGCAGACGAAAAGAAAGAATTTGAGGGTAGTTCTGCCCCCCAATTCCAAAGAACATTCTCTGCTCCACTGACACTGGTTTCCTTTGCAAAAGCCAAACTCTGTACAACTAATTTGTCCAGAGAGGAACGCTGTGGGGTGGAGCGGGTAGCAGGAGATGAGTGGGGAACAACCTAAGATGTTCAGCTCCTTGCTTTGGACTTAATAGGAGATCTAAGGCAAGGTATTAAATCCCCTGAGCCTCAGTTTCCTCATCTGTAAAGGGGTAGCAGGAGAGACGTTTCTCACAGACCTAGTGTGTGAGTGTGTGGATTGAGAGAGACACAGTATATAAAGCAAGAGAGTGGTGCCTAGCCTATGACAGATACTAAAAGAAGGCAGCTACTGGGAAACAGGCTACGGTGTGGATGAGGAACACAGGCTTGAGAGTTCAGGCTTACCAGGATTCCAATCTTGCCTTAATTTCCTACTTTGTCTCTAAAATCAGGATAATCATTCATTTATTCAACATTTTTTTTGCCTCCATTCTAGCCCATATGCTGAAATAATGTTGAGTTAAAACTACAAACAGGTAAGTCTCTATTATCTTGGAAATTACAATCTAATAGGGAAACAGAGATGAAAAAGGAGATTACAATGTGGTGTGTTATGTTCTAAGACAGAGGAGGCACGGGCTTTCATGAGAATGCTTGGGAGTTAGATTCAACCTGGGTTTGGTGTGTCACAGGAGGCTCCCTGGAGGAAGAGATCCTCAAGGTGAGTGCTAAGCCCTAAGTAGGAGTGAGCTAAGTTGCAGTGGGCATGGAAAAAGGGGGAGGGGAAGAGCATTTCAGGTCTCAGGCTGTTGGGAAGGTTAAATGCGACAAAGTATGGAATCGTTTAATATAGTGCCCAGCAATTTATATGTGCTCCATAAATAGCAGTGATTTCCTTATTTTAGAACATTTGAAATACATGTGTTTTTCTATTTGCTTGTCCAACTTCAGAATGAATGTTCTCCATTAACTATCAAGTGGTTTTCTGAGTCTCACCAGCATTATTTAACATATGATCATCTAAAGAACCACAATTGTGTTCTAACTTATATTTTTGAGCAGCAAAGAGGATGCTATTCTTGCATTCTCTACAAATGGTAAGTGGCCGGCAGGGTACTGCTTTACTAAGTGGAGGCAGTAAAGTTTGGCTGTTTACTGAGCCTGCCAAACACACTCATAGATCCTTTCCAGCAGTCCCATTACTTTTTAGTTCAGCTCTAAGGAAGGGAAAACCCAACATTTCTTAATAGTTAAGCACTTAGACCACCTTCATCTTGCCGACAAAGACTCATGGTGCTCTGTCTTGCTTCTGTTTTCGTGGCAAGTAGCCTGTATGTACCTTGATGTATCTTTATGATGCTTCAGAATAATTTCTCAGTGAGCCTGATTCTCCATACCCACCAGCTCATTTGGGGAAGACAATATTCAGTTTTGGAAACCACATGTTAAGAGAGATATGGAAAAAGTGAAGTATGTGCACAGGAGAAGGTCTCAGACTGTGAAGAGGCTTGGATCCATGCTAAATGAAACCAACCTACTGGCCACTTTGTCACTTGGGCAGAAGTGGGCAATAGTGTTAATGGAGTTTTCTGCTCTGCTAGGTTGTGAGGAGAGGGCATATGGTAAAGATATCATACTAAGCTTCATAATTGTATTTCATTAAAAGTTGAGGTGGAAACTTTTATAAAAATCAAATCTGAAATGTAGAAGACTTAGAAAACTCTAAGGTGAGAATGTAGAGCAAAGGCATTTTCATGTACTGTTGGTGGAATTGTAAACTGGTACCACTACTTTGGAAAATAAATTGTCTGGTATACGTGATGATATATGCCCTCTGTGCATTCCTGCAATTCCCCTTCTAGAGAATTTCATGCCCTAGGGAAACAAACACACATGTGCCCAAGAATATATGTACAAGAAGATTTACAGCAGCATGGCTCATAATTTTGCAATGTCTGAACCAACCCACTGTCCACCGAAAGTAGAATGAATAAATAAATTGTGCTATGTTCATACAACAGAATGCTATATAGCAATGAGAAAAAATACATCATAGTTATAGGAAACGTGGATTTTATAACTATAATGTACATATGAAGCAAGTTCAAAATAGTATGGTATGATTGCATTTATGTAGAGTTCAAAACTTAGTCAAACTAAATTATGGTTTTTAGGGATGCATGCATAGGTGGTGAAACTGTAATGAAAAGCAAGGAAGTAGTTACAATAAAAATCAGGATAGTGGGAAGGGAGGATGCTATAATTGGTAAGAGACATACTGGAAACTTCTGGGGTTTGGCAATGTTCTATTGCTTGACCTGGGAGATGTTATGTGGGTGCTTGTTTTATAATTTGCTAATTGTACATTTATATTTAATTCACTTTTCTGTATGTTATATTTCACCAAAAGTAAAAAAAATTAGGTGATCCTTTGAACAAATGGTAGCCTGTAGAGCAAATCATTAATAAAATTATTCTCTAATGGACTTCTAGTGAGAAAACTTTTCCCCATGAGTCTCTGTTAGGTGCCTAATTTATCTCTAAATTCAAGACCTTTGGACACAATTGGTTTTGCTATAACCAGGAAAGGTTCTTTCCAGATACATCAGATATCTGGCTCTAACTCCCTGAAAAAGAATGTTGAAATGCTAGAGGGAAGATTTTTCCTCTTTGATAACCTGTTGCTTGTGAATGAGCTAACTGGTGCGATCTGGTATAGACTAGAAAGCCAGTGTATTTCTGAAATCAGGGTACTTATTTCTAGAGAAACGTGGAAACATTAACCAGATCCCCAGGGAAAGGCTTCCTGACAGACTGTTTTTGCTTCTTAGTTGTACAGATTAGACATAAAATGAGATGTGCCTTGAGTTTTTTATTCTCTTCAACATTTCAAAATATATTTTAAAAAAACAAAATGAAAAACTTAAGTAAATGAACAATAAGGTGATGGTCTTTCATAGTGTAAAGTGTAACTTTTTTGTTGCTCTCATTATGACCCCATGCCTTCATTACTCTAAGTGGACAGAAATTTTCAGACACAGGTTACTGTACACAGGATGATTCCATTTGGAAATTTAGGCCAAAGAGCAGAGAGAATAATCTTTTAAAGATATATATATATATATATATATATAGATAGATCTGTATCTTATATTGTAAACCACACTCACGTTTATACACAAATTTCATATTTATAAGTACAAAAGACAATGCAAATGAATAATTAATCTATAGTCAATATAGATAATACTGTTGTCCCCGTTCTCTGTTTTATAATTTTACAAGACAATTGTAGCTGTCTGCATACAGGTGGACTTGACTTGTAGCAACTGGAGACAAGGTGTAGTTCTGCATGTGTCTGAGATTCCAGAACTAGACTCAATTGTGATTCCAGATCCAATCAGACAATGGCTGTTCCCTGGTGCACATGGAGCTGAGCAGAGCAGCACACTGGGGCACAGGTGTTGGCCCTCAGCTCACTGTCCTGCTGCCACCCTCCACCACCTCCGAGACCGCTGTAACTTTGGGAGAATAACCCTTGAACCTCACCCTCTTCAATGCTTAAATAAAGAGAACATTCAATTAGAGAAAACAATTTTAGCCGTTAAATGTTCCATTTTTCCAAAGTGCTATTGATTTGACTCATACTGGTTTAGACATTTCCTAGGAAGAAAACAAACAAATCTGTATATTATACTCGTGCCCCCTTAATATGTATATGTTGAAGCCCTAATACCAAATGTGACTGTGTTTGGAGATAGGGCTTGTACAGAGGTAATTAAGGTTAAATGAGGTCATAAGAGTGGGATCCTAATCTAACAGGATTAGTGTCCTTATAAGAAGAGGAGCTCTAACCAGAGCTTCCACATCCCACCGCTTTGCCCCCACAGAAGAAAGGCCATGTGAGGACAGAAGGAGAAGATTGCATCTGCCAGCCAAAAAGAAAGTCCTCTCCAGACACCAAGCGCTTTGATTTTCCAGCACCTTGATTTTGGACTTCCTGCCTCCCGAACTGTGAGAAAATTAATTTTTATTGTTTCAGCCACTCAGCCTATGGTATTTTGTTAGGACAGCCTTAGTGGACTAATACACTGTGCCATCTTCTTAAAGAAGCTACCGTATTGCACATTGTATTTTTTGATGCTCATGTCCCAGTCACTATACAGGGTTTATTTCTTTCAGTTAAATGATGCTAATCACTTAATTCAGTCAACAAATAAGATAACTCACTCTGTGTCAGAAATTATTCTAGCTAGTGGCAATATGGCAGTAAATAACACAATATCCCTGCCCTTAGGAAATTTATATTCTAGTGGAGAAGAGTAAAGCACAGATGAGAAGACTTTAGTGACCCCTAAGCCAGCAGTATTTCACACTAGAGATTTTAAACTTCTTTCCCTTCAGTTAAAGGAATAAATCAATGAAAGTCTTTATGAACATGTTAACCAAGAACATATTCTACAGGAAGAAATCCCTTGTCTTCCCTTTTTAAAAATTGTCAAAATTAAACACAAATCTAAGTTAAATGAGATTCACAATTTATGAAAAGGCTAAATTAAGAACTGGTTTCTTTTTAACCAAGAACTGTCCAAGCAAAAACAAAACAAAACAAAAAAGTGCTCTTTCAGGGTGATTATGTAAAATGTTTTGTCAGACCAACACTGGGAAGCAATCCAGCCCTTGCACACAAATGCCTAGCTACATGGCAAAGCACTGAGAGTCATGACCTTCACACCATAAAATCGCTCTACAAAAGGAGCTGAGTGTGTCAGATATTACATGATCCATAGTAGCATCCTGCAGAATGTCACAGTCAGAATTCTATCAGTCTCCCAGTCTTTGAAATACTGAGGCACGAAAACAAAACCCACAAGTATTGCCTTAAGTATAGAACCAAGAGAAAGCTATTGAGCTATAATTGAGCAATTGATAATGTGCCTCATGGCAGGATAGGATGGAAAATACAATTTTAGCAGTGAGCATTGCTGAGAATTGTTAAAAACAAAAAAACAAAAAACAAAAATCAACAAACAAACAAAAAAACTACTTTCCAGAAATCCCAATAGAATTCCTTACATAAAGAGAGAAGGTAGGATTTTAAACCAAATGTAGACCCATTTTCATATCTGAGATTAGTTTGAATATGGAAATTTCCATGTCAAAGTCATGATTTTCAAAGCCTTCCAGACCTAGAGACCAGTGATAGGCATGTGATCCACATTTAATTGGTTAGTGTTAAGACTCTGCCCAGTAATGCAACTGGGCTAGTCATTTGCCTATTTGGGTTTACTCTCAGATCTAGTGTCTTTTCTCTTTCTCTGTTCTCAGTAACATGGGACTGGCCTTTGCAAACTACATATTCTGAGCTTTCTAGGCAGCCTGGGCTTCTGGGCTCTAGTAACAACTCTTTTTCCTTTGAGTCTCTTCAGCCCTAGGCGAGATATTGGCTCTCTGGATTGCCTCATTGTCCCTTGCTGTTTGCCTTTTTGGGTTTTCCCACAGGTCCATAATTAATTGCCCATATTCGACATACTATATTGTACCATGTGGCATGGGTTGTGTGGTTCCTGCTAAGCCTCACTGATATAGTACTTCACGTAAGACAGTGATTTGTATTATACAGCTGGGACCTCTCTCCTGAGTCTGAACCTGAGATAGAAAATTAGCATTGCAGTAATTGCTGAGGCAGAGAATAGCAGAGCATTAGAAGGTCCCCAGAAGCTCAGGTCTGTATTTTCTCCTGAATGGTAATTGTGTTCTCTGTGACTTTCAATTTTGCAATTTCCACTTTGTTCTAAAAGATATTGAGGTTTTCTTTAAAGCAGCCAATGTGGGAGTTATGACCATTTCCTGCCTCGCTCACTTCTCTTCATATCTTTACAATATACTCAAGTGTGTCTCAGCTCCACATAACCTGAAATAGCCTATTACCAAACCTGAATGAAAGAAGTCAAGGTGGTAAATCTGGAAACTGCTCTAAAGACACAAATGCTGCAAATGCACATGACTTACATGTCCTCAGGACTTAATGAAGGTGTGCAGGCAATTTAAATTTATTGAGATTGTTGACATAGTAGAACTTCTATCTACCATTTTGTTATATTTGTTTTCTATTTTTCTCATTTGTTCTTTGCTTCCCTTTCTCTTTTCTTATCTGCCTTCTTTTAGATTGATTGCATTTTTTTAATCCATTTTATCTCCTTTGGTGGCTTCTTAGTTCTCTGGTTTTTGTTGTCATATAGGTTTTTGTAGTTGGTTTTGTTTTAGTGTTTGCTTTAGGTTTTATACCATATAACTTTAATTTGTCATAACCTAGCTTCAAGTAACATATTCCTTCATGTATAATTTCTCTTTCTCTGCCTTTGTGCTATTGTCATAATTTAATGCTTACATGTTATATACCTCTCAATACATTGTTATCTTTCATTTAAACAGTCAACCGATATTTATTTATTTATTTATTTATTTATTTTTGAAATGGAGTCTTGCTCTGTTGCTCAGGCTGGAGTGCAGTGGCACAATCTTGGCTCACTGCAACCTCTGCCTCCTGGGTTCATGCTGTTCTCCTGCCTCGGCCTCCCAAGTAGCTGGGATTACAGGCGAGCACTTCCACTCCTGGTTAATTTTTTTTTTTTTTTTTTTTTTTGAGACAGTCTTGTTCTGTTGCCCAGGCTGGAGTGTAGTGGCGCGATCTTGGCTCACCGCAAGCTCCGCCTCCCGGGTTCACACCATTCTCTTGCCTCAGCCTCCCGAGTAGCTGGGACTATAGGCACCTGCCACCACGCCCAGCTAATTGTTTGCATTTTTAGTAGAGACGGGGTTTCACTGTGTTAGCCAGGATGGTCTCGATCTCCTGACCTCGTGATCCACCTGCCTCAGCCTCCCGAAGTGCTGAGATTACAAGCGTGAAGCCACCGCGCCTGGCCTTTTAAAAATTTTTTATAGAGACGGGGTTTCACAATGTGGGCCAGGCTGATCTCAAACTCCTGGCCTCAAGTGATCCACCCGCCTTGGCCTCCCAAAGTGCTGGGATTACAGGCATGAGCCACTGCGTCCAGGATATTTATTTATTTTTAATTAATTTCAATGAGTTTTGGGGGAACAGGTGGTGTTTGGTTACATGGATAAGTTCTTTACTGGTGATTTTTGAGGTTTTGGTGCACCCGTCCCTGGAGCAGTGTACACTGTATCTAGTGTGTAGCATTTTACTCCTCACCTCCCTCCCACCATTCCCTCTGAGTCCCCAAAGTCCATTGTATTATTCTTATGCCTTTGCATCCTCATAGCTTAGTTCCCACATATCATTGAGAACATATGATGTTTGATTTTCCATTTCTGAGTTACTTCGCTTAGAATAATGGTCTCCAGCTCCATTCAGGTGGCTGCAAAGGCCATTATTTTGTTCCCTTTTATGGCTGAGTAGTATTCCATGGTGTGTATGTATATATATACACTATGTATATATACCATATTTGCTTTATCCACTCATTGATTGATGGGCATTTGGGCTGGTTCCATATTTTTGCAGTAGCACATTGTGCTGCTATAAACATGCATGTACAAGTGTCTTTTTTTACGTGACTTCTTTTCCTTTGTTTCAATACCCAGAAGTGGGATTGCTGAATCAAATGGTACATCTACTTTTAGTTCTTTAAGGAATGTCCATACTCTTTTCCATAGTGGTTGTACTAGTTTACGTTCCCACCAGCAGTGTTATAGTGTTCCCTGTTCCATCCCAACAACTATTATTTTTTGACTTTTTTTTTTATTATGGCCATTCTTGTAGGAGTAAGGTGGTATCATGTTGTGGTTTTGATTTGCATTTCTCTGATCATTAGTGATGTTGAACATTTTTTCATTTGTTTGTTGTCCATTTGTGTATCTTCTTTTGAGAATTATCTGTTCATGCCTTTAGCCCACTTTTTGATGGGATTGTTTGCTTTTCTCTTGCTGATTAGTTTGAGATCCTTGTAAATTCTGGATATTCATCCTCTGTCAGATATACAGATTGTGAAGATTTTCTCCCCCTCTATGGGGTGTCTGTTAACTCTGCTGATTATTTCTTTTGCTATGCAGAAGCTTTTTAGTTTAAGTCCCATCTATTTATCTTTGTTTTTGTTGCATTTGCTTTTGGGTTCTTGGTCATGAAGTCTTTGCCTAAGCCAATGTCTAGAAGGATTTTTCCAATATTATCTTCTAGAACTTTTATGATTTCAGGTCTTAGATTTAAGTCTCTGATCCATCTTGAGTTGATTTTTGTATAAAGTGAGAAAAGAGGATCCAGTTTCATTCTTCTACATATGGCTTGCTGATTGTTCCAGCACCATTTGTTGAATAGGTGTCCTTTTCCCACTTTACATCTTGTTTGTTTTGTCAGATGATCAGTTGACTGTAAGTATTTGGCTCTATTTCTAGGTTCTGTATTCTGTTCCATTGGCCTGTGTGCCTATTTTTATACCAGTCCCATACTGTTTTGGTGACTATGGCCTTACAATATAGTTTGAAGTTGGGTAATGTGACACCTCTAGATTTGTTCTTTTTGCTTAGTCTTGCTTTGGATATGTGGGCTCCTTTTTGTTCCATGCAATTTTAGGATTTTTTTTTTTAGTTCTGTGAAGAATTATGGTGGTATTTTGATGTAATTGCATTGAATTTGTATATTGCTTTTGGCAGTATGGTATTTTTACAATATTGATTCTATCCATCCATGAGCATAGGGTATGTTTCCATTTGTTTGTGTCATCTATGATTTCTTTCAGCATTGTTTTGTAGTTTTCCTTGTAGATGTCTTTCACCTCCTTGGTTAGGTGTATTCCTAAATATTTTACAGATTTTGTAGCTATTGTAAGAGATGTTGAGTTCTTGATTTGATTCTCAGCTTGGTCATGGTTGGTGTATAGCAGGGCTACTGATTTGTGTACATTAATTTTGTATCTTGAAACTCAACTGAATTCATTTACCTGTTCTAGGATCTTTTTAGAGGAGTCTTTAGGGTTTTCTAGGTATATGATCATATCATCAGCAAACAGAGACAGTTTGACTTTCTCTTTACTGATTTGGATGCCCTTTATTTCTTTCTCTTGTCTGATTGCTCTGGCTAGGACTTCCAGTACAATGTTGAATAGAAGTGGTGAAAGTGGGTATCCTTGTCTTGTTCCAGCTCTCAGGGGGAATGCTTTCAACTTGTCCCTGTTACGTATAATGCTGGTTGTGGGTTTGTTATAGATAGCTTTTATTACCTTAAGGTATGTCCCTTTGAATTTGTTTTTGCTGAGGGTTTTAATCATAAAGGGATGCTGGATTTTATAAAATGATTTTTCTGCATCTATTGAGATGATCACATTGTACTTATTTTTAATTCTGTTTATGTAATGTATCACATTTATTGACTTGCATATGCTAACCCATCCCTGCTTCCCTGGTATGAAACCCACTTGATCATGGTGGATTATCTTTTTCATATGCTATTGGATTCAGTTAGCTAGTACTGTGTTGAGGATTTTTGCATCTATGTTCATCAGAGATATCAGTCTGTAATTTACTTCTTTTGTTATGTCCTTTCCTTATTTTGGTATTAGGGCTTCATAGAATGATTTAGGGAGGATTTCCTCCTTCCCTATCTTTTGGAATAGTGTCAATATAATTGGTACCAGGTTTTTTTTGAATGTCTGATAGACTTCACGTGGGAATCCATCTGTTCCTGGACTCTTTTTTGTTGGCAATTTTTGAATTACCATTTCAATCTTACTGATTGTTATTGGTCTGTTCAGAGTTTCTATTTCTTCCTGGTTTAATCTAGGAGGGTTGTATATTTCCAGGAATTTATGTATCTCCTCTAGGTTTTCTAGTTTGTGTGTGTAAAGATGTTCATAGTAGCCTTGAATGATCTTTTGTATTTCTGTGGTATCGGTTGTAATACTTTCTGTTTCATTTCTAATTGAACTTATTTATATCTCTCTTCTTGGTTAATCTCGCTAATGGTGGATCAGTTTTGTTTATCTTTTAAAAAAAACAGCCTTTTGTTTCATTTGTCTTTTGTATTTTTTTTGTAGTTGTTGTTGTTTCCATTTCATTTAGTTCTGCTCTGATCACTGTTATTTCTTTTCTTCTGCTAGGTTTGGGTTTTGTTTGTTCTTGTTTCTCTAGTTCCTTGAGGTGTGACCTTAGATTGTCTATTTGTGCTCTTCAGCTTTTTTGATGTATGCATTTTAAGCTATGGACTTTCCTCTTAGCACTGCTTTTGCTGTATCCCAGATGTTTTGATAGGTTGTGTTACTTTTATCATTTAGTTCAAATAATTTTTTATTTCCATCTTGCTTTCATTGTTGACCCAGCATTGAGGCCATTTACATTCAACATTAGTATTGAGATGTGAGGTGCTATTCTAGTCATCATGCTAGTTGTTGCCTGAATATCTTGTGTTTTTTTTTTTCATTGTGTTATTGTTTTATAGGCCCTGTTAGATTTATGTTTTCAGGGGGTTCTATTTTGGTGTATCTCGAGGTTTTGTTTCAAGTTTGACAACTCCTTTTAGCAGTTTCTGTAGTGCTGGCTTGGTAGTGGTGAATTCTCTCAGCATTTTTTTTGGTCCAGAAAAGACTTTCCTTCTTTCATTTATAAAGCTTAGTTTTGCTGGATACAAAATTCTTGACTGATAATTGTCTTGTTTAAGGAAGCTAAAAATAAAACTCCAATCCCTTCTGGCCTATGGGGTTTCTGCTGAGAAATCTACAGTTAATCTGATAGGTTTTCCTTTATAGGTTACCTGATGCTTTTACCTCACAACTCTTAAGATTTTTTCCTTCATCTTGACTTTAGATAACCTGAAGACTATGTACCTAGGTTACAAACTTTTTGCAATGCATTTCCCAGGTGTTCTTTGAGCTTCTTGTATTTGGATGTCTAGCCCTTTAGCAAAGCCAGGGAAATTTTCCTCGATTGTTCCCTTAAATATATTTTCTAAACTTTTAGATTTCTCTTCTTCCTCGGGAACACAAGTTATTCTTAGGTTTGGTTGTTTAACATAATCCCATACTTCTTGGAGGCTTTGTTCATTTTTTTTAAAAAATCTTTTTTCTTTGTCTTTGTTGGGTTAATTTGAAAGCCTTGTGTTTGAGTTCTGAAGTTCTTCCTTCTACTTGTTTGCTTCTATTGTTGAAACTTTCTAGTGTATTTTACATTTCTCTAAGTGTGTCTTTCATCTCCAGAAGTTGTGGTTGTTTTTTATTTATGCTATTTTTCTGGAGAATTTTTCATCCATATCCTGTACTTTTTACAAAATTTCTTTAAGTTAGTTTCTACCTTTCTCTGTTGCCTCTTTGAGTAGCTTAATAATTGACCTCTGAATTCTTTTTCTGGCATTTCAGAGATTTCTTCTTGGTTTGGATCCATTGCTTGTGAGCTAGTGTGATCTTTTGGGGGTGTTAAATAACCTTGTTTTGTCATATTACCAGAATTGTTTTTCTGGTGCCTTCTCATTTGGGTAGACTATGTCAGAGGAAAGATTGGGGCTTAATGGCTGCTGTTCAGATTCTGTTGTCCCACAGCATGCTCTGTTGGTGTGGTGCTCTTCCCTTTCTCTAGGGATGGGGCTTCCTGAGAGCCAGACTACAGTGATTGTTATTGCTCTTCTGGGTTTAGCCACCCATCAGATCTACCAGGCTCCAGGATGATACTGAGGAGTGTCTGCAAAGAGTCCTGGGATGTAATCCATCTTCAGGTCTTGCAGTCATGGATACCAGCACTTGCTCTGGAAGAGACAGCTTTACAGTCCACAGTAAAGTGGACTCTGTGAGGGTCCTTGGTTTTAGTTGTGTTTAGTGCACTGGTTTTCTCGAATGCTGTTAAACAGTCAACAAACTTTTCAAAGAGGTGTGTTTTTATTTTTTATTTTTTTATTTTTTTATTTTTTTATTTTTTGAGACAGAGTCTCTCTCTATTGCCAGGCTGGAGTGCTGTGGCACAGTCTTGGCTCACTGCAGCCTCTGACTCCCTGGTTCAAGTGATTCTCCTGCCTCAGCCTCCTGAGTAGCTGGGATTACAGGCACATGCCACCACATCCAGCTAATTTTTGTATTTTTAGTAAAAACAGGGTTTCACCATATTGGCCAGGATGGTCTCCATCTCTTGACCTCATGATCTGCCTGCCTTGACTTCCCAAAGTGCTGGGATTATAGGCGTGAGCCACTGCACCTGGCCAAGAGATTTTTTAAATAAGGAAAAAGTATTTTATATTTTACCCATGAGTTTATTATCTAGTACTCTTTATTCTGTTACATAGATCCATATTTCCATATGGCATTATTTTCCTTTTGCCTGCAATATTCTAATATTTATTGTAGAGAAGATCTGCTGCTAATGAATTCTTTTAGGATTTATAAATTTAAAAAGTCTTTATTTTCCCTCTGTTTTGGGAGGATCTAGTCACTGGATATAGTATTCTACTTGAAAGGATTATTTTTTCCTTTCAATACTTTAAAGAAAATGTTTCAATGCCTTTGAGCTTCCATTGTTTTTAAAGAGAAATCTGCTGTCATCCCTCTCTTTGGCTATCTGTACATAATGTGTCTTTTTTCTTTGGCTGCTTCTAAGGTTTTCTCTTTCCCAGTTGTATTAATCAATTTGATTCTAATGTGCCTTAGTGTAGTTTTCTTTATGTTCTTTGTGTTTTCAGTTTGTTGAGTATCTTGCATCTATCAGTTTATGCTTTTTGTTAAATTTGTTTCTTTTCTCAACTATTTTTTCTGTCCACCCTCACTCCCCAACCTTGTACCCTTCTGAGCCATCTCCAGTTGCAATGTATATTAAGTTTCTTGAGGTTGTTGTTATTGTTCATTTTGTTTGGTCTTTTTTCTTACCTTGTTTTGTTTTAGATAGTTTCTATTATTGTCTTCAAGTTGATTGATCTTTTACTCTACAGTATCTAGTCCGTTTTTATATGGTATATGTTTCATGTTAAGTATTGTATTCATAATTTCCAAAGTTAGATATCTTTCATATCTCTCCTACTTGTGCTCATGCTTTCCCTTACTTTGTGAACACATAAAATATAGTATTAACTATTTTAATTTCCTCATGTGCTAATTCTATCATCTATATTATTTCTGGGTCAGTTTCAAGTCACTGATTTTTCTCCTCATTATGAGTTTTAATTCTGATTTTTTGCATGCCTTGTAATTTTTGATTGGATGACAAACAGTGTGGATTTTACCTTTTTATGAGTGCTGGATATTTCATATTTCTTTATATGTTTTTGAACTTTGTTCTAGGACCTTGTTAAGTTATTTAAAAAGAGTCTGTTTCCTAGTGCTACTATAACAAATTACCACAAACTGAATGGCTTAAAACAACAGAAATATATTTTCTCACAGCCATTGAAGCCAAAAATCTAAAATCAAGATGTTAGCAGAGCCACATTTCCTCCAAAGGAAGTGGCAGGTAATCCAGTACTTACCTCTTCCAGCTTCTGGTGGCTTTTTTGGCACTCTTGGACTTGAGGTCACTGCACTTTAATCTCTGCCTCTGTTTTCACATCATCTTTTCCTCTGAGTGTTTGTGTTATCTCCCTTTGCCTCTATCCTGAAGAACACGTATAATTCCATTAAGGGTCTACCCAGATAATCCGGGGTAATCTCTTCATCTCAAAATCCTCAACTTAATTACATCTACAAATACCCCTTTCCCAAATAAATTCTCATTTACAAGTTCAGGGATTATAACCTGATAACTTTGCTGACCATAATTATAAGATGTAAGGATAAATTAGTTCTCTGTTATTCTAATTTGGCTAGAAGAAAAAGTCTGGGGGAAGTATAAAGGAACAAGTAAAAAATGTATGGAGTGAACCAGGAAGATACCCTGAGGATTTCATTCACCAGTTCAATTTGTTAAAAATGTTCACTGAACACCTAATATGTGATGGGGACATAGAAAAAAGAGTACCCTTGTCCTCATAGAGCTAACATTCTAATGAGAGGAGACTAATAATAAAACAAATAAGTCAAACACATAATCTTCAGATTATGAGGGCTCTGGGAAAAAAATAAAGCAAGCAAGCAAGACATATGAAATTTGACTCCAGAGATGGTGAACAGGTTATAATTTTAAATAGAGTGGGCAGGGAAGTTCTGATTGGAAATGGAGTATTTGAGTAAAGATCTGAAATAAAGTGAGAAAGTGAGGCATGCACATATCTGATGAAGATGTTTCAGGCAGATGGAACAGTATGTACAAAAGCCTGAGTTAGCAATGTGTCTGGTGAGTTCAGAAAAAGTGGCTAGAAACCCAGCATCAGCTAGAGCAGAATGAGCCACACTGGGGGGTATGTCAGACGGTGCAGATCAAATAGGACATTGAAAGCTATATATAATGACTTTGGCTTTCACTTGAGTAAGATGGAAAGCCATTTGGAATGCCATGATATGATTAGGCTTTAAAGGGATTTCTTGACTGTGGTGTTGGGAAGAGATTGGCAACAGAGTATGGAAGCAGAAAGATCTGTTAGGACAGAATTATTCAGTGACAGAATAATGGTGGCTTAAATTAGGATGGCAGTGAAGGTGTGAGATGGCTTTAGATTCTGCTGAAGGTTGAGCCAACAGGACTTGTTGGTGGATTACATGTGGGGTATGAGAGAAAGAGAGGCATTCAGAAGAAATCTAATGTTTTAGGCCTGAGCAGCGGAGGGATGAAGTTGCTATTAGTTGAGATGGGGAGGACTGTGAGAGGCACAGGTCTTAAAAGGAAGAGCAGAAGTTTCTTTTTGAATATTTAAGTGTGAGGTGCCAATTATACATCCAATTGAGATGTTAAAGAGATCATTGGATATACTGAGTCTGGCATTTATTGGAGAGGTCTGGTTTGGGCATATAGATTCAAGAGTCAACTGACAGCAAATGGAAGGGAACAGAATTATTATGTTTAGGAACCTATTAAAATTAGGAAGCGTTAGGTATCTTCAAGCCTCTTCTCTTTTAACCTAAGGGGTTATATGGAAAATGTTTCTAAGCATATAGCGTCCTACCTGTTCAATGTTCATTGATAAAACAAATTAAAATATAGAACAGAGAAAAGTATAGAATAGAATTGAGGTACAAGAAGTGCAATAGTTGATGAGAAAATGTCTGAAATTTAACATAAACTAGATAATTAAATTCTCACAAGATAGGTATTACTGCCCCCATTTTATGGATAGGGAAACTGACTTTTACAGAGGTCAAACAGCATGCCCAAACTCACAAAGTCAGTGAGTTGTAGAGCTGGGATTCAAATCCAGCAGATCTAACTCTGAAGTCCAGGTCCTTCCTATGACTCTACAAGGCCTTCCAGCCAAACAGTTTAAGGGTAGAAATCATGGCATATTTGGGACTCAGGGCTCACTTCTTTACTTACGAGGTTAAGCTTTGTGCCACAGGAAATGATCTAGACTAGTTTCTACAAAATGGGGCCAGGAAAGTCATAATTGTAAATATTCATTATTTGAGAACTACTTCCATTATTGGGCTGAAAGCAAAGGATTTGTATATCTTACCACTTGGTTACACGAGATCATGAATAAACAAAATATAATTAAGATTGATTATAAAGATAAACATAGAAAGAGAACCCAGCTCATTACTTAACTTTACTGCTATTGATACCAAGCCAGAAAACTTTTCAATTGAGGAACACCATGCTAGCCAATTTTAAATTAAAGTCTCTCAAACATGCAAACCCCAGCCTCCCCACCTCCCCCACCTCTGTCACTGTGCCATGCCAGATTGGCAAGGCCATTTGTAAGGGAAGCAAAGTATCCTGGTGAACAGGCCACCTTGCCAGGAGGCACCTGAAGACCTTATCAACAATGAGCCTACTTATTCTTACTGTCCTTTCTTTTTAGATCCTCTATAAAAGGTATAGCTGTTTATCACCTATTGCAGTACCTCAGAATCAAATGTCAGTGATATCAATACATGGGGATAAGAGAGCTCATTCAAGGTGAAATGGAAGATACCACTTGGTTTGTTTATCATGCAGTACAAGGGGAGGAAAGAAGGGGAAACAGGGAAGATGGAGCAATGTCCCTCACAAAAGGAGATGGGTGAGCTGTGCCAACAGCCTTTCCTTTCCAGAACACCAAAGGAGCCATTGTTGCTAACTTTGTATTTTGGTCTTGACAGGAGACACCTGATCCTAGTTTAGGGATTTATTTCCATGGCAGGACTAAAGCAGTCTGACCTGACATAAAGAGACCTGGAACGCACACATGTCCTACCAGTCCCATGGTTGGGAGATGGTGTAGATTGCATCTGCAGGGGGTCTTTGCTGCTTACTACAACTCTGGGGTCTTCGGATTCATACCTGAAGTTTGTGAACTCTACAGTGAACGTGGCTCATTTGCTCTCTCCCTCTAGCTCCATTTCATTGAGTTACTTTTCCAGCATTAAGGATTCCTCACTAAATGACTGAAAGGCAGATGACAGGAAGGAGATTTTTTTGCTTTGGTTTCTCTGACAGGTCTTGTGAACAGGGCTCTAAGCAGATGCTGGCATTAGAAAATATTTGTGTTCTTTGACTTTCCTGATACCTGGTATAGGAAATTCAGTGAAGAAAGCAGGCAAGACAAGGCTTGTATTACAGGATCCAGTGGCACAAAGCCACAGGAGACAAGAAATAGTGGGCACTGAAACACTGACAAGAATTTTACATCCTTGTCTCACTGAGTCTGATCTCTTGATGCCCTGGGAGATGTGAAACACTTACAAAGAGCCAGTATTGACTAATGCCTGGAGATTTCATTTAGAAACTGATAGTGTCTGGGGTGAATTAATACAGCACATGATTTCCCCCACAAAAGTTAATTTTCTGGAAAAACTTTCTGAAGAATGAAATGCCCAGATACTCAGTAGCTTAAAAGTAATGAGAATTAAGCTGACATCGTGAGAAGGAGATAGCTCCATAGAGGAGCTGACATTTAGTGTGGGCTCCAGCCATGCCCAGCCAAATAAGCAGTATTTTCTGGCAGCCCCAGTGAGAGCCATCACCAGTTCTTTTGTTTAACAAAATCCAAGACTGCAGTTAACAATTTCTATGACTTGGCCTTCAGAGCCTTCAAGTTACAAGAGGATAAACAAGTAGGAAAGAAAAGGGAGACGCCAGTGTTTCAGAAATTATGATCTTCAAAGGAGGAGAAATAGTTCAACCACAGGGAAAGTGGTCAGAAATTTGATATCCTTTCTGTGAGAGCACAAGGAGACCCCAAACTACCAAACCACTGTATCTGAGGAGGCGTTGCTGGGACTGAAGTTTCCAGAAATCTTTGAATGGCTCATTTATTTTACTGGGGCTAAAGTTGACGGGGTAATTATCAGGGCAGGCTGTGGATTTGATTGCTGTTCAGGCAAGCAGGCTTTCACTGTCAGCCAGGAAGCACTTGGGAATTACTGCAATGTGCCATGCAGACCTGTGCGTGTGAGTGTGCATACATGCTGTGTGTGTGTGTGTGAGAGAGAGAGAGAGACAGAGAGTGAAAGAGAAAGCTGAGGAGGAAGGATGGTCTATCTCTCTTTGCTTTTAAATCCAATTTTTCTCTGCTTGGTGTATATACCAGAGTCAGCAGAGAGAGGTGAAGTTTTCGGTGTGCTAAACCCTACACTAAGGATGAATTTCTATTTCACCTGTAACTCAAGCTTCCCCAGTCTAACAGGATTATATTAATGGGAATAGCCAAAATATCACAGCCCCCACCCCTGCACACCCCCCACCCCTTACCACCAATGCATGGCCCAGAAGCTCCAGCTCCATCAAAGTCTCACCCAGTGTTGGATACTCTCTAGTGGGATCTTGTGTGTCCTCAGAAACAGTTATTTTATGCTCTTTCAGTTCAGGGTTTCATAGCTGGGGATCAAGATGCCATCTGAGGGTGGCTGTGCCCTCACCTCACCTCTGCATGGCTTCAGTGGTATTCTTGAGAGTCTAAATGTCCATGCCAAGGAATGGAGGGGTCACCTTTTTCTAGTGGCCACATCAGCAACCTGCAGGGTACCAAGGAACGGCTGTACTTTCTGGAGTTTTCACCAGGCTGAAGCAACACTGTCTCCCCTATTCCGTCACCTTTGCCTCCTGGGTAGCCATGATCATGCTGCCAGGTCATGCAAAACCCTGTGAGAACATATCTTCCACCTTCTGCCTGTAGCTCCTTCTTTCTAAGCAGTGCAGATAAAAAATTAAGGTAGGAGGATCCACATTCTATACCAGTGGTTCTCAAACTTCAGCATGCATTAGAGTCACCTGAAGGTTTCATTAAAACACTGATTTCTGGGTGTTATCCAGGCTTTTTGATTTAGTAACTCTGGGGTGGGGTTTAAGATTTTACATTTCAAAATAATCCCCAGATGATTCTGGTACTACTGCTCTAGGGACCACATTTTGAGAACCACTGTTCTGGACAAGCACTATGCTGCCCCAGGGCCTCTGATCCACCAGTTGTCTGGGAGGTCCTGCCCCTCAACAGAGACACACCCAGACACGTGCGTCTTCACAGAGGGCCCCATTTATGTTCAATCTGGTGCCTCCATTGCCATCATAGATGAAAACACATTGACCCTCCCATGTCATGCGTTTAAAGCAGAGATTTGCTTGCTTGCATTCAGGCAATGTAGGTTTTGACTCCAGAACTTCACACTTGCATGTTCCTTAGGTACAAATTACTGATCAACACCATTCTGGGGGTAGAGGTTGGGGGTCCCTTAAATGCTGAAGAATGATCATTTGTGTGGTCTTCTCCCTCTTACTGCAAAAATTATATTTGGTGGTAGAAAATTATTTCTTTGGTGGACTAGTAAAGCAACTGATGGGTAGGAGGCCTGGAGGATAAGAGGGGCTGTAAAGCAAGGGAGAAAAAACAGGAGAGAAGGGGACAAAATGGGTGCCTTCCCATGTTGAGCCTTTGAGGATTAGTCCTTGAACTATAGTTTTATCATGGATTAAATGGGCCTGGAGGAACGGGCCTTCCAGGAAGTCTAGACTATGTCGAACATTTCTGCGGGAAATGTGTTATGAGAAGACACGAACTAACTTACCCACCAACTGGAACTCAACTTGCTGCAAATTGGAGGTTACAGGAAATGTGCTAAAGGTCTTTTGCCACAGATGAACATTCTTTTGCCCTGATAGTGTGTATCATCAGTTATGCTATGGGAGAAGCACAAATGAGATCTGGCATCTGCTAGGCTGCTGAATTATTGCTGTTATTGTTGGGTTTCTTGTATCTTTCCCATGAAATTACAGTGATCATCACTATGGCATCTGCTGGGCCTGAGATGGATCAGAGCTAAAAATAGGATGGAGAATTCAGGCTCCTGGAGACAGTTCATGCACTGTGTGAGCTTTGAACCTTTGGTTTGCTCCAACTTTTGAGTTTGGCTTGAGGTGACTCTTGGCAATAATGGGACAGAGCTCTGAGGGAAGGCAGTGTATGAAAGTGGAATCTCCAGATTTCATAAACTCCAGGGACCTTCAAGCTAATTGCATTCAACTCCACCCTTCTGCTGATGAGAAACTGAGGCCTAGAGAGTCATAGTAACCACAGCACGAGTGTGGCCACGTGGGATTAGTTTGGGGCTCCAGAAATAGTTTCCTCAAACCTGCCTCCTATGGTGTGTTCCCTGGACCACTGGTGTTTGAGACAGTTAGCAGGTGCTAGATGAAATGGTTTGGGAAATACCAGGTTAAGTATTAAGTGTAAGGGCAGGACCCGCTTAAGCTTTCCTAGGAGATATGTGCAGTATTTTGAATCTCTAAGAGGAGTTAAAGTAGGCTGCCTCTTTTTTCCTACTGAGCACTTCATGGAAGTACTCCGTGGAACCCATTTTGGGAAATTCTGCATTATGCCCATAGGTCTTAAAGTCTCCCAGCTGAATTGATACCCCTTAAGATAGGTTTGCTTGAAGTTCTGATGGGAACAATGTGTACTGGGAGTAAGGCTGTCAAGTAAAATATAGGGTGTTCCAGGTAAATTCAAATTTCAGTTAAATCAATTTTTTTTCTTTCTTTTTTTTTTTTTTAGTGAAGGTCTCATGCAAGATTTGGGACATACTTAAAAGATTATTCATAGTTTAATCTGAAATTCAAATTTAACCAGGAATTCTCGGATTTTATTGCTAAATCTGGCATTCCTAAATGGAGATTAGAGCAGAAAGAGAGAAAACTAAGAGCTGTTAAGACAGGCAGGCTGGGCCTTGGCCTCAGGAAGGAAGGGGCCACCCTCAAGGCTCTGTGCCAAGGAGAGAGCCCAGGTGTTTCTAGCCCACTTAGACCAGAGGCTTCAAATAGGACTGGCTACTGGCTTCAGTCTGGAAATTTGTGGGGCAATTTTTGTTGTGATGATGATTGGGAGGTTCTACTGGCACTTAATGGACAGCAATGCCATATGTCCTGTAATGTGTGAGACAGTCCAGTGTCCTACCTCACATTCTTAAATGTGCTTTCTTACTTCCCTTAAATGCAAGCCTAATCACTATATGAAAGTTCTAGCTCCTGACAACTTCTTTAAGTCCCCTGGGATGCTCATACTCCAGTATTTACATGTTAAATTATATGTCATTTTATGCTGACTTACTTTCCTTTTATTTATCCTCTTTCCTATTGTTAAGGCAATGTGTTTGTGTGTGTTCAATTATTTACAATTATTTATACCTACAGGCAATAGTATCTGTGATTTTCATTTTAGGAGAGTAAAATAGGTGTTATAAAATGTTCATAATAAAAATGAACACTTGTTTGGTAGAAATAAGAAGTATCGACTGAGCCACATTGTTTTTCTTGGCTATAGTAAAACCCTGAGTTCTGCTCTCTTCTTCTTCATTAAGTATATCCGTTCAAATTAGGTTTGGCTACATTTAATGGAAAAACAAAATGAGATTGATAAATAAAAATAAAATCCTAAATGCCATACCAACTGAATGGATCCTTCCCACTTGGCCAAGGGGACCCCCAAAAAACCTTAAAAACTGGCCACGATGGTACAGAAGGTTGGACATGCCTTATTATACCCCCTCCCTCACTAACCACTATTAGGCTTTGTTTCCTAAGCATTAAACAAATCCAGCCCTTTGGAAGGACTTGTTCTACTGCTAAATTCAACCAACCTCCCTTTTGTGGTTTTGACACAACAAATGATCAACATTCTTTCCTGATAAGAGACCGCCAACCACAAAGTGGTTCTGGCCATCTATGGATGCTGTGCAGAGGGACTTTGTGTGCTCTGTTTCACCCTTGGATGTATAGGGCCTAATTGTAATACATTTAAATGTTAGGTCTCCACCCCAAAGTGAACATGGGACACATGTTGTATTCATGTTAGTCCTCTACACATGCCCATGCCTCCCCTTTGTGAATATTCATAGCTCCTCTTATAACTGTCAAATATATATATTTGGCCACCCTGCTCAGCATATATCTCTGTCTTATTCTTCCCACTCTCAAGAGCCTATTTCTGGCTTCTGACTGGAGGTTACGCTTATCAGAATGGCTGCCTGCAGGCTGCAACACTTTATGAGAAATAAAGCTCTCCTTTCCAAATTTGTAACTTTGTCGTTCTTCAGTTGACGAGAAAAAGCAGTGGCTTCAACAATACAGCAGGTTATTTCTGTTGCATGTAATAGAAGTTAAGAGGTAGGCTGTCTTGTGTTGGGAGGCTGCATCCTTCCAGGTCTCTGTTCTGCCATCCTCAAGATGGCTGTTTGGAGGTCTTGGCCATGTTTGACACTCATTTTTGGAAGCCAGCCTCCATTCTGAGGAGGCAAAGCAGCCACATGAAGAGGCCCACAAGAAGGGAACCAAGGGCCCTAGCCAACAGTCTCAGCTGAGCTCCCAGCCAGTGGCTGCATCCAAAGCCAGCCTGGCAAATGAGGCTATTTCAGCCAGCACCTTCCAGAACCCAAGCTGTCACTATGTGACACCAAAGAACTGTCTGGTGGATACACAGAAATGTGATAAATGATAGGTCATTGTTCTTTTAAGCCACTAAGTTCCCCCTTCCCCTACCACTACCACCCCACAGGTAGGAGGGATTGTTATACAGCAATTGATAACCCAAACAACATTCGTTTATTCATTCATGTGAACTCATATGCTAAGCACTCTTCCAGATGCTGAGGATTCAGGAGTGAAAAGGTGGAAAAAATCCCTGCCTTCAAGAAGTTTACCATCTAGCTAGCTCCTTCTTTTATTCCTCTAGAGGCTACAAATCATTTTTCTCTTCAAGCTACCAGCCCTACTTCTTGTTTTATGGGGAAGTTGGAGACAATTAGAAGTGAATTTTTCCAACTTCTTTCTCCCACACCCACATTTCCCTGGATCTACACTGTCTCCTCTGCTCCACTGCAGCTCACGACAGGGCCAGAACCAGCCTATCCCCTCTTTTCTGCTATCCAGCTACCAGACCCTAGATCTATCCTTCCTCTCATGTGCCTTTAACTTCTGCTCCATGAGACCAACTCTTTCATAATATAAACAGATTCATCTCTACAGTCCTAAAAACTAGCAAAATAAAAAGCTCCTCTTTAACCTTATCTTCACACTGTACCTTTTGCTCTTTCTCTTTTAGCCTTCACAGCCAAGTTTCTACAGATTGGAGTCTTCTCATTCTTTCTCTGTTTTCTCATTTCCAGTTCACTAGCATATAATGGTCATGGAAGGTCTCTATGGGAAGTGACATTTAAGCTGATACAATAACAATTTCTTGATTCCTCATATTGCTGGAACTTTCAGCAGCATTTGCATTTCTAACCATTCTTTCCTTCCTCAACTAAACTCTAGGGTAATCTCTTGGTTCTCTTCCTACATCTCCAACCCATCTATCTCTTTCCCTTATCTTTCTGGCCATTCTCCATCAGGTATTGTTCAGGGTTCCACCTTTGGCCTTCCTGTCTCACTCACCTTCTTCGCAGCCAAATTCATCCACATCCATAGTTTTAACCCACCACCAAAGTGCTAATGACCCCAAACCAGTATGTCCACTCCAGACTGCTACCCCCAGCCCCTTGGTTCATTTGCCCAGCTTCCTTCCAAGCAGCTCCACTTGGGTTTCCACCAGGCAGTTCAAGTTCAGAGCTGAATCCAATTTCTCCACCTCTTTCCACTACTCCAAGTCTCAGCCAGCAATGCTTCTTGATGAAGCCTAAAACCACAGAGCCAACTTAGATTTCTCTCTTCTTTTTTTGTACCATCACCCACATACATAGGAATTTTTTTAAAATCACCAGATCCTCTTGATTCTATATCCTTACGATTTCCTGTCTCTATTCATCCATTTCCATCCCCACTGTTCAGAACTGGCCCTTTCTCCACTTATAGAAGCCTTACTGGACTCCTTACCCCAAAGTATTTCTTCCTTCAATTAGTCCTCTTTTCTACTATCAGAGTGACATGTCTAACATTTAAAATTGATCAGATCAAGCTGCTGTTCAGAATTCTCCAATAGCCTCTGCTCTGGGTCCTGCTTGGTGCTTTAGTTCCTCCCTTCCCCACGTACCTTTAGTCCTCCCCTGGCCACGTCTTGGGACCACAGGGATGTGAACAACTTGAACCTGCCCCACCACTCCCCAATTCAGGTATTCTGAACCTAAGGACTCCCTGTGTGCACAGTGTGGAAAGGCCTCTGTGCTCTTGCACAGCCCCATGAAGTATTAGGAACAGGAAATTTGCTGCCTCATCCATTCCCCACTATTTCTGCCTCCCCTGAGTTTGCTTACTTCCCCTCATTTCCTCACTTTTGTGCATTCTTTTTTCTCTACCTGCAATGCTCTCCTCTTTTACCCATCAGAGTAAAATTCCTACTCCTTTAAAAAAATTTCAGTAAGTTTTTAGAAAATAGGTAAAGTTTGGTTACATGAATGAGTTCTTTGGTGGTGATTTCTGAGATTTTGGTGCCCCCATCACCCAAGCAGTATACACCATACCCAATGTGTAGTCCCCTATCCCTTGCCATCCCCTACCCTTTCCCCAAGTCCCCAAAGCCCAATGTATCACTCTTGTTCCTTTGTGTCCTCACAGCTTATCTCCTACATATGAGTGAGAACATAGGATGTTTGGTTTTCCATTCCTGAGTTACTTCACTTAGAATAATAGTCTCCACTTCAATTCAGGTTGCTGTGAATGCCATTATTTTGCTCCTTTTTATGGCTAAGTAGTATTCCACGGTGTGTGTGTGTGTGTGTGTGTGTGTGTGTGTGTGTGTGTGTGTATCACATTTTCTTTATCCACTTGTTGACTGATGGGCATTTGGGCTGGTTCCATATTTTTGCAATTGCAAATTATGCTGCTATACATATGCATGCGCAACTATCTTTTTCATGAAATGACTTATTTTCCTCTGGGTAGATATCCAGTAGTGGGATTGCTGGATCAAATGGTAGATCTACTTTTAGTTCTTTAAGGAATCTCCACACAGTTTTCCATAGTGGTTGTACTAGTTTACATCCCCACCAACAGTGTAAAAGTATTCCTTTTCACCACATTCTTGCCAACATATATTTATTTATTCTTTTTTTATTATGGCCATTCTTGCAGGAGTAAGGTGGTATCGCACTGTGGTTTTGATTTGCATTTCCCTGATCATTAGTGATGTTGAGCATTTTTCCACATGCTTATTCCCCATTTGTGTATCCTCTTTTGAGAATTGTCTGTTTATGTCCTTAGCCCACTTTTTGATGGGATTGTTTTTTTTCTTGCTGATTTGTTTGAGTTCATTGTAGATTCTGGATATTAGTCTTTTGTCAGATATATAGATTGTGAAGATTTTCTCCCACTCCGTGGGGTTTCTGTTAACTCTGCTGATTATTTATTTTGCTGTGCAGAAACTTTTTAATTTAATTAGAACCCATCTATTTATCTTTTTATTGCATTTGCTTTTGGGTTCTTGGTCATGAAGTCTGTGCCTAAGCCAATGTCTGGAAGGGTTTTTCTGATGTTATTTTCTAGAATCTTTATGGTTCAGGTCTTAGATTTAAGTCTTTGATCCATCTTGAGAGATTTTTGTATAAGGTGAGAGATGAGGATCCAGTTTCATTCTTCAACATGTGGCCAGCCAATTATCCCAGCAACATTTGTTGAGTAGGGTGTCCTATCCCCACTTTATGTTTTTTGTTTGCTTTGTCAAAGATTAGTTGACTGTAAATATTTGGCTTTATATCTGAGTTCAGTATTCTGTTTCATAGGTCTATGTGCCTATTTTAATACCAGTACCATGCTGTTTTAGTGACTATGGCCTTACAGTATAGTGTGAAGTCAGGTAATGTGATGCCTCCAGATTTGTTCTTTTTACTTAGCCTTGCTTTGGGTATGTGAGCTCTTTTTTATTTTTTTGGTTCCATATGAATTTTAGGATTGTTTTTTCTAGTTCTGTGAAGAATTATGGCAGTATTTTGATAGAAATTGCATTGAATTTGTAGATTGTTTTGGCAGTATGGTCATTTTCACAATATTCATTCTATCCATCCATGAGCACGGGATGTGTTTCCATTTGTTTGTGTCATCTGTGATTTCTTTCATCAGTGTTTTGTAGTGTTACTTTTAGAGGTTTTCCACCTCCTTGGTTAGCTATATTCCTAAGTATTTGTTGTTGTTATTGTTGTTGTTGTTGTTGCAGCTATTGTAAAAGGGGTTGAGTTCTTGACTCTATTCTCAGCTTGATTGCTGTTGGTGTATAGCAGAGTGACTGATTTGAATACATGAATTTTGTATCCAGAAACTTTGCTGAATTCATTTAACAGTACTAGGGACTTTCTGGATGAGACTTTAGGGTTTTCTAGGTATATGATCATATCATCAACAAACAGTGACAGTTTGACTTCCTCTTTACCGATTCGGTTGCCCTTTATTTCTTTCTCTTGTCTGATTGCTTTGGCTAGGACTTTCAGTACTATGTTGAATAGAAGTGGTGAAAGTGGGTATCCTTGTGTTGTTCTAGTTCTCAGGGGAAGTGCTTTCAACTTTTCCCTGTTTGGTATAATATTGGCTGTGGGTTTGTTGTGGATGGCTTTTATTACCTTAAGGTATGTCCCTTCAAATTTGTTTTTGCTGAGAGTTTTAATCATAAAGGGATGCTGGATTTTATAAAATGCTTTTTTCTGCATCTATTGAGATGATCATTTAATTTTTGTTTTTAATTCTGTTTATGTGATGTATCACGTTTATTGACTTATGTATGTTAAACCATCTCTGCATCCCTGGTATGTAACCCACTTGATCATGGTAGATTATCTTTTTGATATACTATTGGATTTGGTTTGCTAGTATTTTGTAGAGAATTTTTGCATCTATGTTCATCAGGGATATTGGTCCATTGTTTTCTTTTTTTTTCTTTCTTTTTTTTTTTTTTGTTATGTCCTTTCCTGGTTTTGGTATTATTAGGGTGTTACTGGCTTCATAGAATGATTTAGGCAAGATTCCCTCTTTCTCTATCTTTTAGAATAGTTTGAATAGGATTGGTACTAATTCTTCTTTAAATGCCTAATAGAATACAGCTGTGAAACCATCTGTTCCTGGCATTTTTTTCCTGTTGTCAAATTTTAAATTACCATTTCAGTCTTCCTACTTGTTACTGGTCTGTTCAGATTCCTTATTTTCCTGGTTTAATCTAGGAGGGTTGTATATTTCTAGGAATTTATCCATCTCCTCTAGGTTTTCTAGTATATGAGTGTAAAGATTTTCATAGTAGCTGATATGGTTTGGCTGTGTCCCGACTCAAATATCTCTTGAATTCCCACGTGTTGTGAGAGGGACCTGGTGGGAGGCAATTGAATCATGGGGGCAGTTCTTTCCTGTGCTGTTCGAGAGACAGTGAATAAATCTCATGAGATCTGAAGGCTTTATGAGGCAGAGTCTCCCTGCAAAAGCCCTCTCTTTTCCTGTTTCCATCCATATAAGATGTGACTTGCTCCTCCCTGCCTCCTACCATGATTGTGAGGCTTCTCCAGCCTCAAGAAACCACAAGTCTATTAAACCTTTTTTCTTTTGTAAATTGCCTAGTCTTGGGTATGTCTATTTTTTTTGTTGTTGTTGTTGTTTGAGATGGAGTCTCACTCCGTCATCTGGGCTGGAGTGCAGTGGTGTGATCTTGGCTCACTGCAACCTTGGCCTCCCGGATTCAAGTGATTCTCCAGCCTCAGCCTCCCAAGTAGCCAGGACTACAGGTGTGCACCACCATGTCTGGCTAATTTTTGTATTTTTAATAGAGATGGGGTTTTGCCATGTTGGCCAGGCTGGTCTCCAACTCCTGACCTCAGGTGATCCACCTGCCTTGGCCTACCAAAGTGCTGGGATTACAGCATGAGCCACCTCACCCAGCCTTGGGTATGTCTTTATCAGCAGTGTTAAAATGAATGAATACAGTAAATTGTTACAAGTATGGTGGGGTGCTGCTAAAAGATACCTGAAAATGTAGAAGTGGGTAACAGGCAGAGATTGGAGAAGTTTGGAGAGCTCAGAAAACAACAACAACAACAACAACAACAAAAACAGAAAAATGTGGGAAAGTTTGGAACTCCCTAGAGACTTGTTGAATGGCTTTGACCAAAATGCTGATAATGATGTGGACAGTGAAATGCAGGCTGAGTTGGTCTCAGATAAAGATGGGGAACTTGGGAACTGAAGCAAAGGTGACTTTTGTTATGTTTTAGTAAAGAGACTGGCAGCATTTTGCTCCTGCCCTAGAGATCTGGAACTTTGAACTTGAGAGAGATGACTTAGGGTATCTGGTGGAAGAAATTTCTAAGCAGGAAAGCATTCAAGGGGTGACTTGGGTGCGGTTAAAGGGATTCAGTTTTAAAAGGGAAACAGCATAAAAGTGGAAAATTTGCAGCCTGAAAGTGTGATAGAAATGAAAATCCCATTTTCTAAGGAGAAATTCAAGCCAGCTGCAGAAATTTGCATAAGTAAGAAGGAGCTGAATGTTAATCACCAAGACAATAGGGAAAATGTCTCCAGGGCATGTCAAAGACCTTTCCAGCATCCCCTCCAGTAATAGGCCCAGAGGTTTAGGAGGAAAAAAAGGTTTCATGGCCCAGGCCTAGGGTCCCTCTGCTGTGTGAAGTCTAGGGACTTGGTGCCCTGCACCCCAGCTGCTCAAGCTGTGACTAAAATGGGCCAAGGTACAGCTCAGGCTCTTGCTTCAGAAGGTGGAAGCCCCAAGCCTTGGCAGCTTCTATCTGGTATTGAGCCTGCAGGTGAACAGAGGTCAAGAATTTGGGAACTTCTGTCTAGATTTCAGAGGATATATGGAAACGCCTATATGCCCAGGCAAAAATTTGCTGCAGGGGTGGGGCCCTCATGGAGAACCTCTGCTAGGGCAGTGCAGAAGGGAAATGTGGTGTCAGAGCCCTGACACAGAATCCCTACAGGGGCACCCCCTAGTAGAGCTATGAGAAGAGGGCCACTGTCCTCCAGACCCCAGAATCGTACACCCACCAATAGCTTGCACTGTGCACCTGGAAAAGCCACATACACCCAATGCCAACCCGTGAAAGTAGCCAGGTGGGTAGCTATACCCTGAAAAGCCCCAGGGCTGGAGCTGCCCAGGACCATGGGAACCCACCTTTTGCATCAGCATGACCTGGATGTGAGACATGAAGTCAAAGGAGATCATTTTGGAGCTTTAAGATTTGGCTGCTCTGCTGGATTTTGGAATTGCATGGGGCCTGTAGCCCCTTTGTTTGGGCCAGTTTCTCCCAGTTGGAATGGGTGTATTTATCCAATTCCTGTACTCCCATTGTATCTAGGAAGTAACTAACTTGCTTTTGGTTTTACAGGCTCATAGGCAGAAGAGGCTTGCTTTGTTTCAGATGAGACTTTGGACTGTGGACTTTTGAGTTAATACTGAAATGAATTAAGACTTTGGGGGACTGTTGGAAAGCCATGATTGGTTTTGAAATGTGAGGACATGAGATTTGGGAGGAGCGGGAGGTGGAATAATATGGTTTGGCTGTGTCCCCACTCAAATCTCATATTGAATTCCCACATGTTATTGGAGGGACCTGGTGGGAGGTAATTGAATCATGGGGGCAGTTCTTTCCCTTGCTGTTCTCATGATAGTGAATAAGTCTCATCTGATCTGATGGCTTCTTAAAGCAGAGCTTCCCAGCACAAGCACTCTCTTAGCCTACTGCCTTCCATGTAAGATGTGACTTGTTCCTTTTTGTCTTCCACCATGATTGTGAGGCTTCCCCAGGCACATGGAAGTGTAAGTCCATTAAACCTCTTTCTTTAGTAAATTGCCCTGTTTTGGGTATGTCTTTATCGGCAGCATGAAAAAGAACAAATACAGTTGCCTTGAATACTCTTTTGTATTTCTGTGGTATTGGTTGTAATATCTCTTATTTTTTTTCTAATTGAGCTTATTTGGATCTTCTCTCTTCTTGGTTAATCTCACTAATGTTCTATCAATTTTATTTATCTTTTCAAAGAACCAGCTTTTAAAAAGTTTCATTTATCTTTTCTATTTTTGTTTCTTTCAATTTCATTTAGTTCTGCTGTGATTTTTGTTACTTCCTTTCTTTTGCTGGATTTGATTTGGATTGTTCTTTTTTCTCCAGTTCTGTGAGGTGTGATATTAGATTGTTGGTCTATGCTTTTTTAGACTTTCAAATGTAGGCATTTAATGCTATGGTTTATAGTTGATTTTGAATTTTGTTTCATTGTGGTCTGAGAGAGTACTTGATATATTTTCTATTGTCAGTCTGTGCTTTTACAGACTTCTAATGTAGGCATTTAATGCTATGAACTTTCCTGTTATTACCACTTTTTCTGTATCCCAGAGGTTTTGATAGGTTTTGTCATTATTATCATTTAGTTCAAATAATTTTTTAATTTCCATCTTGATTTCATTGTTGACCTAATGATCATTCAAGAGCAGGTTATTTAATTTCCATGTATTTGTATGGTTTTGGGGGTTATGTTGCAGTTGATTTTGAATTTTATTCCATTGTGGTCTGAGATAGTACTTCATATAATTTCTATTTTCTTAAATTTATTGAGTCTTGTGGCTTATTGCATGGTTTATCTTGGAGAATGTTCCATGTGCTGATGAAAAGAATGTATATTCTGCGGTTGTTGGGTAGAATGTTGTATAAATATCTGCTAAGTCCATTTGTTGTAGGGTATACTTTAAGTCCATTGCTTCTTTGTTGGCTTTCATTTTTGATGATGTGTCTAGTGCTGTCAGTGGAGTATTAAAGTCCCCCCCACCTTATAACTGCATTGCCATCTATCTCATTCCTTAGATCTAGTAGTAATTGTTTTATAAATTTGGGAGCTTGAGTGTTAGGTACATATATATTTAGGATTGTGATATTTTCTTGTTAGATCAGTTTTTTTATTATCATATAATGTCCCTCTTTGTCTTTTTAAACTGTTGTGTTGCTTTAAAGTCTGTTTTGTCTGATATAAGAATAGCTACTTCTGCTCATTTTTGGTGTCCATTTGCCTGGAATATCTCTTTCTACCCCTTTACCTTATTTTGGTGTATTTTGAGGTTTCACTTCAAGATTTACAGTTCCTTTTAGCAGTTCTTGTAATGCTGGCTTGGTAGTGGCAAATTCTCCCAGCATTTTTTTTTGTCTGGAAAAAAATGTATCTTTCCTTCATTTATGAAGTGTAGTTTTGCTGGATACAAAATTCTTGGCTGATAATTGTTTCGTTTAAGGAGGCTAAAAATAAAACCTCAATCTCTTCTGGCTTGTAGAGTTTCTGCTGAGAAATCTGCCATTAATCTGATAGGTTTTCCTTTATAGGTTACCTGATGCTTTTCCTTCACAGATCTTAAGATCCTTTTCTTTATCTTGACTTTAGATAACCTGATGAGTATGTGCCTAGGCAATGATCTCTTTGCAATGAATTTCCCAGGTGTTCTTTAAGCTTCTTGTATTTGGAAGTCTAGATCTCTAGCAAGGCTGAGAAAGCTTTCCTTAATTTTTCTCTTAAATATGTTTTCCAAACTTTTAGATTTCTCTTCTTCCTTGGGACCACCAATTATTCTTAGGCTTGGATGTTTAACATAGTCCCAAACTTCTTGGAGGCTTTGTTCATTCTTTAAAATTCTTTTTTCTTTGTCTTTGATGGATTGAGTTAATTAGAAAGCCTTGTCTTTGAGCTCTGAAGTTCTTTCTTCTGCTTGTTTGATTCTATTGCTGAGACTTTCCAGTACATTTTGAATTTCTCTAAGTGTACCCTTGATTTCCATAAGTTGTGGTTGCTTATTATTTATGCTACCCTTTCACTGAAGAATTTTCTTTCATATTACCTGTGTTTTTGATTTCTTTAAGTTGGACTTCACCTTTCTCTGGTGGCTCCTTGATTAGCTTAATAATTGACCTTCTGAATTCTTTTTCTGGCAATTCGGATATTTCATCTTGGTTTGGATCCATTGCTGTTGAGCTGGTGTGATCTTTTGAGGGTGTTAAAGAAACTTGTTTTGTCATATTACCAGAATTGTTTTTCTGGTTCCTTCTCATCTGGGTAGACTATGTCAGAGGGAAAATCTGGGATTCAAGGGCTGCTGTTCAGATTCTTTTATCCCACAAGGTGCTCTCTTGATGTGGTGTTTTCCCCCTTCCCCTAAAAATGGGGCTTCCTGAGAACCGAACTGTAGTGATTGTTTTGCTCTTACGTCTAGCCACCCAGTGGAGCTACCAGACACTGGGCTGGTATTGAAGAGTGCAAAGAGTCCTGAGATGTGGTCTGTCTTCAGGTCTTGCAGCTGTAGATACCAGCACGTGCTCTGGAGGTCTTAGGGGAGTGAAGTGGACTCTGTGAGGTTCCTTCGTTGTGTTTTTGTTTAGTGCGCTGGTTTTGTGTTGGTTGGCCTCCAGTCAGGAATTGGCACTTTCAAGGGCACATCAGCTGCAGTCCTATGGGGAGGATGCAAACTTGCCCTAGAGATACCTAGTTAAGTATTCAGGTTTCTCAGACATTGGGCAGGGCCATAGAACTCCCAACAGATTATGACTTTTGTTTTTGGATACTAGGGTGGGTAGAGAAAGACCACCAGGTGGAGGCAGGGATTGGCATGTCTGAGCTCCAACTCTCCTTGGGCGGAACTTGCTGCAGCTGCTGTGGTGGATGGGGATGTGGTTCCCAGGCCAATGGAATTATATTCCCAGGGGGATTATGGCTGCCTCTGCGGAGTCATACAGGTTACCAGGGAAGTGGGAAAGCCAGCAGTCCCAGGCCTCACCCCTCTCCCATGCAGCCCGCTGTCCTTAAGTCCAGACTCACTCCCACAGTGCCCCTGCAACAGCACTGAGTCTATTTCCAGGCAGCTGGTGACCAGGGCTGAGAACTTGCCCCAGACCATGAGCCTCCTCATTGAAAAAGCAAGCAGACTCACAGTTTTTGGGCATTTCAGGGAGCCTGCAGTAGTGATCCAGTTCCTTCAAAAGATCATTGAATTTTCTTAGCTTTCCTGGTATGTTCTGTAGTACTTCCTGGAGCAAAAGTTCAAGACGTGAGTCTCCACATGCTGCTCTGTCCATCTGAGCTAGAGCTGCAAGCTAGTTCTGCCTCTTACCCACCATCTTAATCCAATTCCTACTCCATATTAGGTTTCAGCAAAAGGGTCTCGCCAACCACCCCCAGCAAACCCAGGCATGCTTTCTGCATTCTTGCTGCACTTTGGCTCACCTTCTGTGGCTGTTCTTGAGTTCCTCAAAGACATTGCTGGCATCTTCTCCATTTTCCTTGCATTTCCTAGCCCATCCCTGGCATGTAGATACCATGAATAAAGGAAGTTACCTCTATTAGCCAAGAAATGCATCTCACTTGCCAATTTCACCATGCTTGCATTTCAGTGGCAGGAGAATTTAGTAGCACTTCAGCATAGGAATGCAATGTCTTGTTAAAAATATTAGCTACACCTTTTACTGAGTCATTCCTCTGTGCCAGGCATTCTGCTAAGTGCGTTACAAATATTATCACGTTTATCTTCATTATAACTATGTAAAGCAGACATAATTATTAAACCCAGTTTACAGATATGGAAACTGAGGCTCAGCAAGGTTAAATTAAATGCTCCAGGTCACACAACCAGGAAGGGAAAAGCCAAAGTTCCCACCTAATTACTCTACAGCACAGTCTCTTCCACTGCACATGGGATTAGAACAACCTATTGGGGCAAAATATGCAGTCTCTCCTCTTCCAATCATAACAAATGGATTTAAATATATCAAAAAGTATTCTTAGGGAAGCAATGTTCCTATATGATCAAAAAGTTGTCGGTGCTTTTTCTTGAAAAATGAATATGATAAGGAAACACAATTAACCTGCTGAATTTGAACTCCAATTTTATTTAGACTGAGTGTAATAAGAGGCATGCTTAAAGTAGTTTTAAAAATTTAAAGTCCCAATAAAAATCTTATTGCGAGAAATTGTTTATTTTTTCCTTTTTTAGATTATTCAATTCGGTTACTTCTAGAACAGAAACAGTGCTATGCTGTTGTGAAGTAAAAAATCTCTTCTTTTTTACTTCAGCCCATGAATTCTTAGTTAAAATACCTAACTTATTGCTAATATCAATAATTAAGCAGCAGAGGAAAGATTTATCATGGTACTTTTGTGCTCAGTGATGCCAGAATTATGTACTGATCCTTGTGTCAAGATAAAATTCCCTGCTGAGATGCCCAGGAAGACATGCCGTCACCACCTGCAACAGCATTAACTCACTGTGCTTTTAGGAAATTGATACATGTTAAGGACAAAAGTCATTTTTAGACAGAGCAAGAGAACATTTGGCAACAGGCAGAAGCTAAAGGGGAATTTCAACTTGTGGCTCCATACAACTGACTCAAATAGGATATTTGAACATAAAGAAGTCAGGACTAGTTGGCAGCTTATCCCGACAGAATTGCATAGCTCCTCACAAGTTGTAAACTATTTTTGTAAAAGTTCAGTGTAGTAGCAGCAGCAACAGCTGGTTACTGCAGTGTCTTTCTTCCATCAGGCAAATAACTGATGGCTCTCAGGATGCCTGGCAAATAACCCTGGCAAAAAGATGCCATTTCCCCCAAATTCAGCAAAGAATTGTACTAAATTCTACAGTGCCCAGCTCATTGCCATTAGCACTCCCAGCCCTCATTTTTGGATTAGCTTCTGAAAGGAAAGGCCCTCTTTCCTTCCTGTCTGGTTCTTCCTCATGATTATTGTAATCCTTAGCACTTTTTGTGGTTTGACTGGTTAATTCCCATGTAATGGGTGGAAAAAGACCTGAAGCATGGAAAAGTTACAAGATTAACTGTGTTTGTAGGGTGAACCAATACTAAGGTGAAAAGCTCTCCTTTAGTAGGTTAATAATAAAAAGCATAAAAATAGCTACCTCCATTTTTATGTGCTCTAGTTGCTACATACTGTTTGCCTTATAACCATTTTCTTCTTTATTTCCCATACCAAGTCTGCAAAGCAGGCTTTAATCGAGCTCATTTAACAGATTAAAAAGACAAAACAAAACAAAAACTGAGGCTGAAGGAGACAACAACTTGCCCAAGGTCACATATTCAGTAAGTGGCAAAGTGTCCGAGTCCAAAGCATAAAAGTTCCCTGTCTTGTGAAGTGATATTCCATTAAGGACAGCCTTGGTTCACAAGGCGGTCCCAGGTTTAGCTTTTGCTAAGCACACAGTACATTTGTAGCCTGTGTCACACAGTTATGTTATTGTTCTCTTTTCTAATCCCCTGTATGTGCCGACCCTTATAACAGGGACAATGTGCTATTTCTTTAAGCATCCATTGCATATCCTAGGGTGCAGACATGTATCTGGTACTTAATCATTGTTGATTGATGCTTTTTATATTGTAAACAGTGTTTCCCTTCCTTCATTAAATAAACACTCATTAAAGCCCACTTTTGTGCTGACAGTGTAGTACTTTCTATGGGAAATAGTAAAATGAAGATTCTACCCATCTTGCGCTCAAAGAAATCTAGAAAGTGGAGAGCATCATGTATGTAGGGAAGAGCAACCTTGCTCACACTTTTCCTCTTCCCCTTTCTTGCATCTCCCCACAAAAAGAGGCAGTTATAATCTGATTGGTCTGGTTCCAGAACATTTTTTTGGCCACACTTACTGATGGGCGGGGTTATTATTTAACTTTTAAGAGGTTCTGTCTTTCCTCTCTTCCAGTGCATGTGGCACAATTTGTAAATTGAACTAAGGTCTCTTTAGTTACCTGGCCATCTTTTTGTGATGTTTTTATCTTTTTATCCACATACTTAAAGCTTACTGGGCTTTTGTTTTAGTTCTCATACTATGTGATAAACTACAAAATGAGATCCAAGATTTAGATTCGGGCTTGATGCAGACACAATGCTATGGAGGCCTTGAGCATAAGCTGTGGGTTTTAATCCAGGGTTATGGAAGCTCTAAACTGGGGAGAAGTGGTCACTAGCCCAGCCGTAAGTTGGTACTTTGTTTTCCACTTGCTGTTATCCCTGATGTGTAAATTTCACTTGGGAACTTGGTGGAGAAGAGGATGACTGGCAGGATTTTTAGGTCCCTGGCCTTAATGCCATAAAATACCACTAAAACTCTACTACCTGACCTAACCCAGTAGCTACATCACAGAGACAGGACAAAAAGTTATCATCGAGGCTCAATCCACATGCTATAGGACTCCAGGAAAGCTCACTATCGACTTGAGGGCATTGGGCGAATGTATGTACTTTTTAGGTTTCTTTTCTCAATACTGGTTCAAACAATGGACTTGTTATGTAAAGAACACTGACAGCTAAGCAATTCATGTAATAGGCTTGAGTGACAGCATGTCATCAGCATTCGAAAAGAGACGGATAGACAATTTGGCTAAGCAAGGCCAAGAACTCTGGTATCTGCAGTGGGAAGACTTATCTATGTAAAATTCAACATCCACGGCACTCATTTATTAATGTCCTATTAGTCATTGTCCTTAAGGCCTATTAAATTCAAATAACTTCTTGGGTACCTGTTAGAGAATGTGATAAACTATGTAGTTTTGTACCCTGTAACAAGTCCAGACATATAATAGCTTTTTCAAAAATCAGGGTCACATTCAATAACACTTTAAACTTATACTCCAAATACCAGTACTTCACTACTACACTGATTCTTATTACTATATTTGTGTTTTGATGTGATCCTACCCCTTTAAAATGAATCCCACTCTCTCTTTATAATGATTTCTGTGTGTGTAATCAATTTGCTTCTCCCCTCTGTAAGGAGAAATGGCTGTGGATCTCGCACAGATGCTACTGAGTAGAATGACCTTCAGCAGGCAGATATAAACAAGAGCTGCTTTTCATCTCCCAACCATTGATCTTCTGCAAGTCAAACCACAAAACTGCTTTGAAGTCCAGCAGAGAGCTGCAAGGGAAGAGGGAGATAAAACTGAAGGGAAGGGTGGATTTGAAATAAAGTTAATCTCTGCCATCTAGGTGTAGATAGTTATTGGCAAAACTGAACCTGCCAGGTTGTATTGAGAGAACTTAGATTATTGTAAACAGTGTGTTTTAAATTGGTAAAACTGGGTTTGGAAAGGGTGGCATATAAAACAAAGAGAAGTCTGAAAGGATCTTGCATAAAATTTATAAACTTAGCAGAAATAATTGCTTTAAATAGAATTAAACAGTATCAGGTGTGCAGTGTATAATCTTAATACTGCTTGTGAAGTCTTCCATTTTGTTTATGTTGCATAATAGGAAAGGTATATGGATTGTAAGAGTAATTATTTGTTGTGTCAATATTCTCTAAAAACTACACAATAGATCAAGAGTTTGACTTGATAGTTTTACAGAACAGTTATGACTTTTATAAAAATTATACACATATTTGAATAATACTTTTCCATTGACAAAATACTTTTCTATGAGCTTCAACATAAACCTACGAGACAGGCTGGATAAATGCTATTACCTCTTTTATATGTGAGGAACTAGAGCCTGAGGGAACCCATGTGAACTGCCCAGAGAGACACTGAAAAAAACAGTGGAGGGGCTAGTAGTAGAGAAGCCAAGTTCTCTGATAATTGGTCTCCTTTTCTTCTTGTAGTCTCCCTGTAATTTGAGGTTTGAGGGAGAGGAAAATTTGAATCCTCCCTTCCCCCTCTTCTTCCTGAAACGTGTTGTTTTTGTCAGGGTGGTCTTTTTCAATGTACTCTTAACATGATAGTGTTGGGATCTTAGAACATATTTCTTATTCTTAAGATGTCTGGAGGTTAAATGCTGACACTGAAAATCTGGAGACCCTGCTTTGAAGACAGTCATTACTTTGACCACTGTGGAGGTTTGAGCTTCCTGAATAGTGCTGCATAAAGTAGGATTTACCATAATTCTGGGGGGCTTAAGGAAACTTAGTGTTGTGAAATGAAAGATCCTTGAGAAAGTTTAACCATGAACACTAAACAAATGCCAGCCAACCTGAAACCTCAGCTCATAGTTCTTCCTCATTCCAGCCTTCCAGGATCTGGGTAAACAAAAAATACACATGCCATTTGAGGGGAAAGCTGTCATGGAGGAGCTGAGGTTTCACCTGCCTTTGAAATGGCTGAAGCACTCATGTGCTCTCAAGGAGCAATACAATTATCATGACCTGGAACAACAAGTATCTGGTAGAGGTATATGTGTGGGATGACAACCTTTGGAGTTGTCAGTAGGTCCCTTTCACAATTTTCTGTTTTCATTTGGTTATTTTTATACAACTAATTTGTATCAGATATTTAATTTAGTATTTTGTTCAGATCCTAAAAATCATCATTTAGTTTTAGCTGATAAGTAATAAAGTACACATCCAATAATACACTCACATAAAATTTCAATCAGGCTTTATAATAAACACCTAACAGCTTTTTAAAAGTGGTTCAGTTAACGTTCTGGGCAGGACACGCTAATTAAAAGGGTTAAGTAATTGCAACAAATAATTTCCTTATTAATTTTTTTTGCAATAACAGAATTTTGCTGACAATAATTAACTTTAATATTAATTTTGATATTACTTCACTTAAACAGGGCAATTTAAAGTTCATTTCAGAATGACATAGATTTGGTGATTTACAGGGCAATTAATATAGTCAGCCTCTGCCTGAGCTATTATCATTTTATGGGATGGTTTCTTTACAAATATGTAACATCTTGCTTTATGTAAGTTATATAAGTTACCACTGAAATTTTAAATAGTTATATTGCTGCATAGGATTCATGTTAAAATAACATGTCACTTAAGTGAGTGTTAAGATTTAATCTATTAAAATCATCTCTTTATTATTTCATTCACTTTAACGTACATACACATGTGACTTAGAAGTAAACGTATTTTGGGATATGGGCTTAAATGCCTCATCAGCACATTTTGTGTCCAGTGTGTTTTATAAAATATTAGTAAAGCATCAGTCATGATAGAGGCTTCATTTTTTTAAAATAATTATGAATATCTGTAGGTATATTTACTTTTGAAATATGAACTAGTCTAGTCCTCTATTACCTGGGATGCTGTTAGACTTAATCTGTTTGGATTCATGTTAGTTAATTTTTAAAAAAGGGGGGCATATTTTAAAGTTTCTTCATTACCAGGAAACACTCTTCTCATGCTTCTTTTTAGGTACCAAATCATGGCAGAAATCAAAATGACTACCTGACAGTTGTTAATATGAAAAAAATCCTGTTACAAACTAAACATAGATAAACCATTATTTAGGAGGATTGTATAGTCACTGAGTTGTTGTAACCCAAAGTAGGGTTAAAAACTTTTTAATACCTATTACCTCTATCAGAGTAATTTGAGAAACAATTCAAACTAACCACCTACCTCTGAGTCATTATTTGTGATATATATATATTTTTGCTACAGAGGTAAATGGATAAATCCCTGGAAATGGCTTCTGCCTGTTTATGCCAGTTGCTCAGGGTAGGTCTTCATCAGAAGGCATCTCAGGAAGGCCTCTCCAGAGCACAGTCATGCTAGGGCAGTGTGGGATGGGAGCAGATCCCGAGATCTTTGAAAATTAGGAAACAAGTTCAGAGTAGGAAGTTGAAACGGTCACACTAGGCATTACATTTAGACAGATGTTTTATCCTGTCATCTTATACTGCCATATGTAATTAATGACAATATAATATGTACAGAGATTTAAAAAAATCATCATTTATGTAAATCCTGCTTATTCAACAATAATATGATTCCCTTCTTGGTTGCACATCACTTTGCAAACTACTGTCTGTGCCGTCTGGCCTCAATCCAGTAGCTCTATTTCTCACATGCCTTTCAAATCCTTAATGACCTTATATGGAGTCTGTGGCTATGAATGCATGGTATATGGAATTATTAATGATCTTAAAGATAATTTTAGAAAATATATGCTATCTGGCAAATAATAAATTATCAGGATAGTTTACCTCAGAGCATAAAGCTATATTTTAAAGTTAGCAAATGACTTAAATGACCTCTATTTCTTCTCTTTTGTGATTAATAGATCCAGAAACTAGCTATCCCCCACTCCCCAACCTTGACTTTCCGCACATGACTGGGAAACTGATAGGAGGACTTTTCTTATTCTTCAAGCCTGGTCCCTGGCTAAGACATAGAAAACAAAGGTTAAAAGCCAACTTTGATCCTGTATATCAAGGATTGTACCGTAGACAGAGACAATGTGTTTCTCTACCAGGGATGTTTTTCTGAGGAAGGGTGCCTTGAAGGTGAAAGGTAACTTAAAACATAGCAAGAGTTCCTGAAAATAGTGATTCTCCTCTCAGAGTAGAATGCTCAAATGCATTCTTTTTTTGAAAGTGTGGAGGGTGAGGAGGTGAGAGTGCCATCCTCTAAGGGCTGATATTAAGTGGCATTTCCAAGTAATAGAGTCAGTAGTCAGTTTAATCGACACTTTCAGTGCTTCATTTTTGTACCCCACACATCATATAATACAGTGACTGACCCAAAGTTGGTCTGCAATAAATATGTAATGAATTGAAATTGGTGCCCTTTACTTTCTTTATCTGTATATGATGAGCAGAAAAACAGGCAAAGAATCAGAAAAGCAGAATTGCAATTTTGAATCTGCCTTTTACTATGTGATCTTTGCAAAATCTTTTCACTTCTTATTGTTTTGAACAATGACATTTGGATTGAATAATCTTTAACATTCCTTTTAGTTTCATAATCTACAGAAAATATAATGACCCTAGGATGATTGAATCAATGATGCACTAGTAAATGTTATTGACTGGCTCTCAAAAATAAATAAAAAGTTTTAAAAAGAGCCTGATTTGGAATATTTGCCTATTTCTATGGTGCAAATACCCCTGACATGGCTGATTATAAGCTACTAACCTGAGATCACTGAACACGGAGTTGAGAAGAGATGAGAACATTCAGCTCTTTCAAGCTATGAGGAGCCAGTTCCAGAGCAATACAGGACTTAGAATAATAAATCATTCTACTCTATAGGACTGAAAATATGCTAATACAATTGAGAAAAAATTAATAACAGAATAAGAATAGGTTTCCAGGTTAATGAGAAAATTAAGTCTCTTTTGCAAGGATTATCTTAGGTTTTAATGCTAAAGTGATCACACTAGTATAGTCTTTTAAAAAATGGTAGGCCATGTACTGTTTCTTAAGTCACATCCATATATAATGAGAGTAAAAGTTGAATCTTTTAGCGTGGCAGGAAGCAATATTTAGAATCTGATCTAATGCTTTAAATGCATTTGTTATAGCTCCAAGATTAGTCATAGGCCAAGACAGAACAGTGTTTTAACCCCCACCACCCAGGGGATTAATATCTAGAAATGTTGGCAATACAGTACTTTGGTACCAATTACAACAGAACAGTATTTAGAACTGTTTATTAGAACAGATCAGTATTATTAGAATAGAACAGTATTATTGAAATGCTGCAGACAATGCAAACTAATAATAGGTCCTCTGAAAGGAATGAGAAAGGATATTAAAGAATAACAACTTCAGAGGAGACACTAGGCCTGGAAGTCACAGTAGAAGCTATGCATATCACAATCTATCTATAGAACACGGAATATGGTAAGATCCAAGTTTAGTTTTCATGTTACAAGCACCTATCATAAGGCATTAACAAGAAAATTACTCAGAAAAGATATAAATACATGTGACTTTATAAATATGGCTAACTTTTAAAATAGGTATTTACAATGTGTACTCTTTCTAATATTGTATGAGATAAAACTGGATTACAAAACCTAAAGGTTGTGTGTGAGCAATTACATATCCTGTTAAATGTCAAGTGTCAGTTAAAGTTTGAAACTCTTCACCATTAGTTTTCCACATAGAATTGAAGTTGGTAGCTGTGAAGAGGGTTTGGTCTTGACATTGAACATCCAAACTAAAATTGATCATAAATATTACCATTTTGCTTCCAATCTGATTTAATCAACATTTATCAAGAAAAATGCACTATTTGGTTAATAACAGCTATATTTTGGGCCAGCATGTATAACAATGGGATTACTAGTTACAACTGATAGAATGAAATATCTGCCAACCCTTTCTATATAGTCAAGGCAGCAGTCTTCTCTCCTTGTAGTGGATTTTATTAAACGAGACTACTGCATGAGATTTTTTTTTTTTTGAGACAGAGTCTCGCTCTGTCGCCCAGGCTGGAGTGCAGTGGAGCAATCTCGGCTCACTGCAAGCTCTGCCTCCTGGGTTCACGCCATTTTCCTGCCTCAGTTTCCTGAGTAGCTGGGACTACAGGTGCCCACCACCACGCCTGGCTAATTTTTTGTATTTTTAGTAGAGATTGGGTTTCACCGTGTTAGCCAGGATGGTCTCGATCTCCTGACCGTGTGATCTGCCCGCCTCAGCCTCCCAAAGTAAGTAAGATTCTTTTGAGATGCTATAGAATCCTTTTGATACTAATTCCCAAAGGAATATTTTTTGGTAACTATTTGCAGGAGGAAAGCACAGGAATCGAACGAAAATCTGGCACCACTGTGTCCTCTAAAAGTTTTATATAATTCATTGTTTTCCTTTTAAGGTGCACTAAAGCCTGTTCTAAATCAGGAACTTACCCCAGACTTTCCACTGAACAACTCTGTCTATAACAGATTTTTCTTCCTTCATCAAGAATAATCAGGCCAATGACAGTCTCCTCTGTAGCTTCCCTAATTTGGCGGGAAGTTATGTCTTGTCATTTCATGGAGCGGAGTTCCTTGAGACTGTCACTTCATAAAGAGGTCTTAGTTAGAACTCCCACTCAGAAGATCCAAAGCTATGTCTTCTATTCCTATATGTATTCCCAAACCCGAGTTCTTAGGGCTTATATTGATACTGGATATCTCACGGGCCTAAAAGCTGTGCCTTTCAGGTCCTTTTCATTTCTGACATCAAGAAACTTCTTTCAAACTTGCTTAAGCATTAGTTATTTTTAATATGCTTTTTGAATCTAACATCTCTGTATTTTGAAAAGAGGATGCAACTAGATTAAATTACCTTATTTTGGAAGTTATCTGCTCCAACTTCTAGAATTATCAGATTTTAGAGCTGGATGGGACTTTAGAGATCCTTTTTTCACTCCATGAATTGAGATTTCAATTTATTTCTATACTATCAGGTACCAGATAAGTTTGGCAGTTGAAAAAAATTACCACAGGTTATTTTTATTTTCCTCCCTTCAAATAGATTCTAAAATTGATAGAGATTCAATTTTATATTAATTGAGCATATCCAATGTGGTGGGTCACTGAAGGTAGCAAGAGGTATAAATTATAGCTCCTGATCTTAAGGAGCTCATATTTTAATAGGGGCCTAAATGTAAACAAACAATTGCAAAATGATGTAATAAATCTATTATTAGAAGGATGAATGGAATGCTTTAGTAGATTTGAGGCTCTTAATGCAGCATGGGGAAGCCAGAGAAGACTGGAGGAGGTACACTGTTGTTGCTAGATTATCAAGAGTTAATAAGTGTATTTATGCATGTGAGTTTGTGTGTGTGTGTGTGTATGTATATCTGTGTAGGCTGGTGGTGGTAGTTATGGCATTCCAGGTAGAGCCAGAAACAGTGCTGAGAGTCATCGTGTAGGAATCAATAATATATTAAAAAGGAACTCAAATAAATCCTGGGTTATATATGTTTAATCTAACAAATAGTTGTTGAGGTCAACTGTTCGTATCATCCACCATGAAATAACATGCCCTGTGTACTGTTGAGAATATTAAATATTATAATTTTCATGTTTAAAAAACTTCAATTTCTTGGAATAAGCCTAAATATGTCAAGTTTTAAGAAACATCAAATGCAAAATCATGACAGAGGGTTGCTACTACTATCTTCTTACACAGCTCTCTTCACAAGGCCTTCATCCTCTCCTACTACCTACCACCTTATTCAACTCAAATCACTGCCCCTCCATCCCTCTCTTCTCTGCTTTCTCAGTAAGGCAGAGTTAAGACTCAGAATGATCATCAATGCTGCATTCTGATTATGAACTCAGGTAAGTCATTAAAGACTGAAGGAAAAGAATAGTAATTGCCAGGACAGGAGGATTTAATATTTCTCTGAAGAGGGTAGACAATGGCCCAAAAGCAATGTTAGTGAAATCTTGGTAAATATTTGTTCTCATTAATTCTCACATTTTTTTTGTAAACTAGGTAAGGATCACAAATGATATAACTATGGATTATATTAGTGTCTTAGAAATACATAGTAGGTATTCAAAACATATTTGGTGAATGACCAAATAAACTGAATAAAACAAACAAAACAGGATGAGTCCTGGGACAACTGGATACTCATATGCAAGAATGAACCTGGACCCCTCACTCCATATACAAAAATTTATCAAAGACCTTGGGAGGGGTTAATGTAGAATACCTGCTGATCAGGTAGACAATTGCATATAATGAAAGTATTCTGGATAATAGTGATTGCACAACTTTGTGAATACACTAAAAACTACTGAATTGTACATTTTAAAAGGATGAATTTTATGGTAAGTATATCTCAATTTAAAAAGTAGATGCAAAGAAAAAATAAAATAAAATAAACAATAGCAGCAACAACAAAACCATGGCCCAGAAAGTTGAATTGAGGCTCTTATTGAAATGTTTTGCCTAGGCAGTCTTTTTTTTTTTTTTTTTTTTTTTTAGCATAAAAAAACAGAAATTTATTTTCTTACAGTTCTGAAGGCTAGAGGGCTAAGATCTAGGTGCTGGCAGAAGCGAGTTTTTTCTAAGTCGTCTTCTTTGGTTTACAGATGGCTGTCTTCTCTGTGTTCTCACATGGTTTTCCTTCTGTGTGTGTGCATCCCTGGGGTCATTTTGTGTGTCCAAATCTCCTTTTCTAATAGGGACACCAGTCAGATTGGTGACATAAGAGACAGGTCCCTGTAGCAAGTGGGGGTGAGGGGAAGGGATTGTACTAGATATTACCAAGGAGCCTCCTTGTACCAAGGAGGTACAAGATATTACCAAGAAGTGCACCTTCTAATTCTCACTTCAAACTCTAAGGGAAATAAACATAAAATAAAATCTCATTCACCCAGTGTCCAATTCTCTGGAGCACTGTTTCAGCAAATGATTTGCCATTTAAGATGGGATTGTTCTAGGTTGATCTCAGGTAAACAGCATAAGCTAAGTGGAAAAGTCTAATTTCAATTGCTATTCATTTTACACAAATAGTATTAGCATAAATGATGTCAATGATATTTTTAAATTACTATTAATATTTATTACTTAAAATTATAACAATATTCAGGTAAAATATTTGTCTACCAACTCTGTCACCTATACCAATAATTTTCTTGATTTGGTATTTTCTTCTAGTGACTCCTAAGTGTGCATAATTTGCAAATTTGTAGTCATCATGAATATCTGTGTTTTTCATTTATTTTACAAGTAGTTTAATATACTGAAGCAAAGCCTCTGTAGTCATTCTTAACAGATGAACAACATACCTTTAGTGTATAGACTATACATTAAGCCAGCGGTCCCCAACCCTTTTGGCAGCAGGGACCAGTTTTGTGTAAGACAATTTTTCCACAGACAGGGGAGGTGGGGGGAATGAGGGATGGTTGCAGGATGAAACTGCTCCACCTCAGATCATCAGGCATTAGATCCCCATAAGGAGCAGGCAACATAGATCCCTCATGGGAGCAGTTAACAATAGGGTTTGCACTTCTATGAGAATCTAATGCTGCCACTGATCTGACAGGACACAGAGCTCAAGCGGTGATGCTCACTTGCCTAGGCAGTCTTAACATTGGAGTGGAATAAAAGTTATAGATGAACACTTTTTAGTTAAAACAAAATTGAACATAATTAAAGGACATGCTATATTTCATATATATGAGGCATTTTTTTTCAGATTTCTGAAATGGGAATGTATCTTTTTTTTTTTTTTTTTTTGAGACAGAGTCTCACCCTGTTGCCCAGGCTGGGGTACAGTGGCCCTATCTCAGCTCACTGCAACCTCTGCCTCTCAGGTTCAAGTGATTCTCCTGCCTCAGCCTCCTGAGTAGCTGGGACCGCAGACGTGTGCCACTATGACCAGCTAATTTTTATATTTTTAGTGGAGACAGAGTTTCCCCATGTTGGCCAGGCTAGTCTCAAACTTCTGACCTCGGCCTCCCAGGGAATGTGTCTTTTCATTGACAAAGTGTCACAATTCATTTGGCTTCATTTTTTTTCTTTGTGGTGCCTAAAATTGTGAGATGTCTTAGATTTAATGAAATATAATACTCATTTTAAAAACAATGTGGCAGAGGCAGAGGTTGTTAGCTGTACCTCAATATGTACTCTCTTCTTCCCACACAGTAATAAGAATTTTTTTAGCTGGGGAAATGATCAACCACCCAAAGACTCTATTTCCAGTTTTCCTTAAAGCTAGGTGTGGCCATGCACCCAAGGTCTGGCCAATGATATGTAAGCAGAGGTAGTGTGTGCAACTTCTGGTTTATGACCTTAAAGGGGAGTATGCTTCGCTTCTTTTCCTTTCTTTTCTTCTGTCTTTCCTCCCTCCTTCTTTCGTTCCTTCTTTTCTCTTCATCCCCTCCCTCCTTCCCTCATTCTCTTCCTTCTAGATAGCAGATGTGATGATAGAGGCTGAGGAGCCATTTTCATCCATGAGATGGATGCCACATACTGAGGTTGGTAAAGCAATGAGAGAAGGTAATGAGTTCTTAATGATCAGGAAACCAGTATACTAGCCCTGGACTGACTGTACAGACTTTCATGTGATAAACAAACTAGAAAATTTGTTTAAGCCATTTGTCTTTGCTACAGGAACTGACCAAATATTCTATCAAATATGAATGGTTTCTAAATTTCATTTTTCTGGGAGTAAGTATTACCACTTTCTGCAATGGGATAAACTCCACTTCCTCTACACACACACACACACACACACACACACACACACACACACCCCTTGTTTGGGTGAAATGAGTTACTAAATGTAGCATTTATTTATAAGGAAAGCATTGTGAATAGTTTCTCAATTTTCATTATGGAAAGATGAGGATTTCAGCCCACATTCAGTGTATGTTTCTAAATAATACAATCAACAGGACTGTCTGTTCAGTACAATGGAGGACAGCTTTTTCAGGGCAACTGGGATTTCTTGATAATGCTAAATCTGTCTTGTCAGCTGAATTTCTTGGGCTTTATGTGGCAGTGTGGTAAAAATATATGATCAGATTTCACTGTTAAGAAAATTCTTTCAGCAATACACGTAGAGTCAAGTTTCTTGCATGGATAGCTGAACATGTGGGTTATGAGATTTTAAAAAATGTCTCGTGACAAACTTTATGGAAATGCAACAATCTGGACATCTAGTTTTGTCTGAGAGTGGCGTGGATATGAAGAACTGTGCTGTTGGTGCTGATGCAACACTGAGTTTTGGCAGTCACACTCTTGGTTCTTCATATTTGAGGAGATGGGATGGTGAGGAGGCCTGTTGGCTTTATTTTATTAATGCCACCATCTAGAATACAGATTCTTGGATATTTCATCTTCACAAGGTGAGCTGCAAACTGGAAAAAAAAAAGGCAAAATTTTTAGAGGATATACAGAAGATATCTCCAACCTCATGTTTTTTCTCAGAATTTGAAAGACAAAATTAATTTAATGTTATGATTGCTGCCACCACTGTATGATAAGTTGTCAACTTGGTTATTAATATAAATTAAATCACTCTTTTATATGCTGACAATTTCTTTATCTTATGGAATAAATGTCTCTTTAGTTCTCTTTTATGATTTTTTTGAATATGTGATAAATATACATGGTAAACAATTCAAATTCAGTAGTAAAGGGTATACAATGAGAAGTAAACTCATTCCACTTCTGTTCCAGTCCTCCCTCTCCAGAGGTCATTAATGTTACTATTTTTAGGTATTCTTCCAGTAATAGTCAAAACAAGCTCAAATGTACATTGAAAAAATTTTGATATTATGGTCCACTTCAATGTCCCACAGAGGGCCCATAAACCAGTTGTAACATGTTTTTGGAGCGATCACAACTAACATTTTGAGTCCACAAACCTGGAATGAATTTGAAGGACAGATCCAGGAAGCCTTCTAGATGTCTAGCACAAGAGGACTTTGTAAAAGTTATCAAGACATATGACTTAGCTCAAATCTACCTATTCAGGATCATCGATTGCCTTTCCTCATTCTTTGCACTTTATGATAAAGCATCCCTGAACTGCGTATCAATCCCAATATAGCATACTGCTTTATGTTCAGACCTTTTCTTGGGCAGATTGTCCAATGTTGGGCACATGCTCCATTTCCCACCAATTCCTGTCCCCTCTTTAGCTCCTCCTCAATAGTAACCCCCACACATAACCTCAAACCTGCCTAACTTCTATTCATTTTCCTGCTCAGGCACTTCCTTCTCTAGGAGCTAAGTTGCCATTAGGGTCCCTGCTTCTCAGCCCCCGAAGTTTCTTGTATGAATCTCAATCTTTGGCCTTACCTCATTTATTTAAATTATCCATTTAAGAGCTTCCTTCTATTTTGTTTTCTTCTTGGTACCTGGCAGATGGTAGGGGCTCAATATATGTTTGCTGGATTGAACTAAACTATGCCAAATGACCATAAAACCTAGGGCAAAATTATGAAGTAAAGAAGTTTTTCTTTGGCTCTTTGGCTATTTTATCTCTATTTCTTCTCTTTGGTAGTGTCCTATTCTTCCTCACTGAGTATTTGTGTCCTCAAGTTCTTTTCAATTACTGTCTCTACTAAAACCTGATCTTAGATCCTTCAATAAAAATGACTAACCTGCTCACAGTGCTATTGCTTCCTTGGGCTATTTGAAGCTTAATACTTAGTAATATCTCAAGGCAGCAATCTAAACTTTAGGGTTCAAAAGAATGGGCTGAGTGGTTTGGCCAGGACAAGTTCAAGGCCTCACTCCCAGAGATTCTGCTTTATTGATCTGGGGCTCAGGGATAGGTATTTTTAAATAAGCACCTGTAGATGATTCTAAAGCAGGTGGCCCATGGACAATTTTTTGAATAATACTGTCTTAAGTCAAAAGGATAAAGGTCTCGGTCAGTAGGTGGAATAAATAATGCTGGACTGGGATCTTAGCAATCTCCAAAACAACTCACATAAATGGGTCTTAGTACTGCTGACCCTACTTATCTTCTCTGTGATTCTCTGCAGTGGCTCCACAGAGATTCAAACGGCTGTTCATATTTCACATCCTATCCTCTCTTAGAGCTAACAGATGGGAATCCTTCATAGTAACTAATGTTGAAGAGAAACAGTGCTCCTGTATTTCAAAAGGTGTCAAGTGAGCCGGTGTGAGCTGGTCTTCATCCTGTTCTTACTTCTCTTTGAAGCCCAGTCCTTAAGAAAGAAAGCACCAGATTCATCTGCCCGAGTCATGTGCAGGCAGCACAGTCCCTGGTACCATATGATTACTGAAACATCTTGGCTGCATTCTCCTACATGCACAATTCAATTACCATTTAGGCCAGAATTCTAAGATAAACATAACATTACTGAAAAAGCCTTGTGGATAAGCAGTCTTAACTTTCAGTTCTTTCAAAACACTGTGGAAATCAGAAAATGAGTAAGGAAGGACTGTACATGCAACTAATCTCCCTTAAACTATGCTGTAGAGCTGGAAAGAGTTCTGTTATTGTAAGGAAGTCCCTAACAACTAGGCTGCTACTGAGCTGGAAAATGGTAAAGACAAAGCAGGCAGAACAGAGCACTTTGCAACAATCAGGTTGCTGCTGTGTGGGAGGTCTAAGAAGAAGAGTAGAAATGGAGTGCAAGGAGATAGCAAATGTTTAGATGCCTTGAAATGTTTAGATGCAGGCTGTGTTTAAGAAAAAGAGCAACTGTTGAGTTTTCACATAAGATTATGAGTTCTGCTCCTCCGATGCTTTGCTGTGTTTTCAATTATCCATGTTAAATACTGGCCCCTGGCAGTGAAACCATGACTGCATCTTTTCTACTGCTATGGAAAAATTTCTTTGCTCAGTTATTTGGTCATTCATTTATCAAACATTTCACTGAGCACCTACTAAGTAGGTACCAGGCACTGTTCCAGTTTTTGGAGTGCTTAGAGTTCAGTGGGGGAGATAGTAATAGACAATTAATATGAAGTAGTATGGGTAGCATAAAAGCAGAAGTTTAGGGATCTTAGCAGTCCAGAGATGATAAGCCGAGTTTCTGAATTTAACAGCGGCTGGGGAGCTGGTTTCTTTCTTCTTTCCTTCTATTTCTCTTTCATTATTGACTCTTAAAGGGAATGAGAATCCAGATGTGATGGTCACAGTTGCTATACTTATCAGACAATATTCTTTGTGGCTATAGCTTGACAGGTTAGGGAGGAAAGAAAAGGCTGTGAATGTGCTGGGGTAGATTTCCACAGTGTGAAATAAGTCACATCATACATGGAGAAGATATACAGTGCGACAGGGGAGAACCAGGCATCTAGGGTATAGGGTTTCTTCCATCTTTCATTTTTCATCTGGCAGGGCTTTTGACTGCATACTCCACCCAGAAATTACAAATCTACACTTACTGAGCAACATCCTTGGTGGAAGTGGCAGGATATCATACTGAACCAGTGGTTATAAAGTCAGCAGAATCATCTGGTTGCTTTTACTAAACAGCAATAACCAGGTTTGTTGCAGACTAATAATAAGTAGAGTTTCTTGGGACAGGTCTCTGACATCAGTTGTTTTTAAAAGGTTCCCCCTTTCCCAGGTGATTCTATTGTGTAACTAGCATTGAGTCATTTAATTAGATAATAGGATTCATTTGCAGGTCAGGTTTGTCTGGGACCTCAAACTGTAATTCCTATAGGTATATGTGGAGAGCAAGTCACTTTGCACTAGAAGAGGCTGCTGTGTTTGTAGGGCTGAAATTTGTGAGAGGTGAACTTTATCAGACATAGTAGAATTTAATGTGAAACAGATTATTACAGATAAAAAGGGAGATTTCATAATGATAAAAAATTCACTTTGCTGAAAAGATATGACAATTCTAAATCTGTGAGCATTCAATAACTAAGACTCAGAATATAAAAATGTGATAGCACTGAATGGCAAAACAGACAAATCCACCATGATGGTAGGTGAAATAACAACCAGAAAAAAAATGGTAAGATGCAATATTTGAACAATGCAATTAACAAATCTACTTAAGGGACAGATACAGAACACTAATACCCAATGCCTTCAGAATAAAATTCTTTTTGAGTACACGTGAAACATTTCCAAAATTGACCAATTCAAAAAAGCAACTCTCAGATTTTTAAAGGATTGAAATTATTCAGATTATGTTCTTTGATGACAGTAAATATTATGCTGGAAATCAGTAACAAAAGGGTGACTAGAAAAATCTCTAACTCTTTCTAAATTAAGCAATATGCCTCTAAACATTACAGGTCAAAGAATTCACAATGAAAATTAGAAAATATTCTCACTGATTAATTATGAAAATAACATAAAAACTCATGGGTTGCCACTAAGGCCCACTATAGGGCTACATCCCATGTAGAGAGAATGGGGGTCTTCAAATTGCACAACTAGCTGAGATCTATATAGCAACATCCCACGTGAGGGGGCCAGATATGATATCTCCTGGCACAGGATCTGGGGACTTCCAGACCTCATTTTTGTGGACAGTACTCCATGTGGGGAGGGCAAAGCTTTTGTATTTTCACAATTCCTCTGGTTTTTAGGATCTGGTACTGGAATTCATTTCCAGGATGTGGTTAGGCACACCTTAATACAGCAGTGTCTGAATGTGGAAGGTTCTTGTGGGTGCCACTCTATCTTGTTTTCTCTCTTTATCTTGCATCTGAACTTGGATTAAGAGACTGGCATGTTTGCCCAGAGAAAGTTAAGTTGTGCAGTAGCAGGAGAATAAGTGAAGAAAAGGGATTTTTAAGCAGCCACAGAGTAGTGTGGGTGAACTAAGGCCGAAAAATTAAAAGCTGATGATAGGTAGGATTCATGAGGTATGTAGAACAGAATCATGTCTCTCATTGGGCCCTCTAGGACACAGGTTTGGGAAGAACTCACGGTAGCAGCAGGAAACCAAGAAAGCTTTGGGGTTCTGGAAGATTTAGGGAGGAACACATGGAAGGACAATTAGGTTACCTGATATGAGTTTGAAGTTGATACTGGAGACTGGACAATTGGCATGGACTAACTAAGACCCTGACAAAGCTCAAACAGATAAGTCTTTTCTCTCTTCTGTTTTATCTGGCCATTCCTTTCCCTCCAAATAATCCTACATTTGGGGTATGAAAATTTTACTTTCGGTTGAGCATGGTATTGAATAAAGAAACTGGCAATTATCCTATAATAAGCAGCTGTAGTAATTTGCTTTTCTTCATCTTATGGATGTGAGGCAGATACTATTAGTCTTATGCCTCCTCTTGACCCTCTGGAATGCTGAGAATATGGCACATATTCAATATTTCTGGCACTGTGTGACTATGGCTAGGCTGATGCTTTACACAAATTAGGTGCATATTTCTAAGAGCTTGGCTAGACAAGGCAGATAAGCATATATGAGATGAAAAACAGAATATGGGGTGATTTCTCAATCTAGAGTACAGTGTGGTCTTGGAATAAATATAAGTGAAGTGCTGTCTTGTTCCAATTATTTAAGAAATTTCTGAGCTCATTAATAAAGTTCTTAATCAGTAGAACTGCCCATCTCAGTGATCTCAATGAGAAACATAAGAGCTATGGCAAGGATTAGTGGGAAAGAGGTGGGAATGATTTATCTAATACTCCACTGATTTCTTCCCTTGATTATATAATCAAATATAATTTTGAATGTCACTTGTTGTTTCAATCCTTATTGTGTTCCCCTATACTGAGATAAATATTTTGTGTCCTGCTAGTTTTCTGTATTCAGATCTTTTTAACTCATTGAAGTTAATTTTCTTAATAGCATTATATAAGGTATAAAACTGGTTTTCATAGTAATAATATCTAGTAACAATTAGGCAGTGGTTGCTGTATTTTCTAATTTCACTCACAGAAATAAAACCAGCAGCAGAGCAAAGCCAAGAAGGTGAATGCACAGGTCAGTAATCATTTTATACCCTACCATAGGCACTTGTGACAAGGAAGAAGAACAGGTAATTCCAGCATATTAGTGTGTTATATATGAGAAAATGCTAACTATGTATTTTTAAAAAGTGGGAGAGTCTAGACGAATAGTCATTACATGGTCCAGCTTTCTCATCCATGTTTATTTTATAAATAACTACTCCAATGTTATCTGGGATATTTTGAACCCATACTAATAGTATTCTTTAGTATTGTCCACAAAAAGGGTTCTAATAAACTTTTAACCAAGTTGTTTCTAATTTTCTTGGAACCAATCTTTGAGGTTAGGAAATTTGATAGTGTAAGGATTTTTATCTTAAAAAATATTTTTATAGTTTGTGTTACATAAGGAGATATTATAAATATCTAGAGTGTGCTAACACAATGTATTTTCATGTTTTAATTTCCTGTTACCCAAAGTTGCTATCTCTATTTCATATCTTCCCATTCTTTCTCTGTACGTTTTTATTTTAAAAAAAGTCAAAAAATATATAAATATAGACAAGAAAGGTATAATGAGCTGTTAGGTCCCCAAAACTCAGCTTCAACAATTGTAACTTGTAGCCAAATTGTATCATTTATTCCTTCCATGGCCTCTTCCCACCTTTGTACTGTTTCGATGCAAACCCAGATATTTTATCATTTCCTACACAAACATGTATCACTGAAATAACAGGATTTAAAAAATATATACCCATAGTACTATCACACCTAGAAAAAAGGCCCAATAATATTCTTCCTGTAAAATATAATCAAATATTCAGCAAGTGTTCAAATTTCGAATTAGCTCATAACTCATAAATGTCCTCTCTCTCTCTTCCCCTCCCTCTCTTTGTCTGTCCATCTGTTCATCCATAATTAAATTTGTTGAGTCAGGATCCAAACAAGGGCCATGCATTGTGACTGACGGACATCTTTTAAGGCTCTTTTAATCTAATGGTTTGTCCTATCTCTTTTCATTTCTTTGCAAGAAGCCTATTCTCTCTCAAATTCTCCCCAAACTTTTGTCTCTACCACTCCCCCGAAATACTCTTATTAAGACTGGCAGTAATCTCCACATTGTCAAATCCAACTTTTAAAACTCATTCTGAATGTGACTTGGCCTATCAGCATCACATGACACATTTGATCATGCCCTCCTTTCTTCAAAACTTTGTTCCATTAGCCTTCAGTACACCACTCTCTCCTGGTTCTACTACTTCACTAGCTGTGCCTCTCATCTCCCTTGGTGGGTTTTTCTTATCTTTTTGACTTTGTGCCCCATTGCTTAGTCCTCTGACCTCTTCTCTATCTACATTCCTCCCCTAAATGATTTCATTTAGTCCCACAGGTTTAAGTCCTATCTATACACTGATGACTGTAAATTTGTCTTTACTATCTTCCCTGGAATTTAAACTCATGAATCTGCTTCCTCAACATCTATTAGACACTTTGATATCTAGTAGGCTTCACAAACTTAACAGTTTCAAAGGGGAACACTTGATTCCTACCCTCCTCTACCCAATCCTGCCCTGAAGTCTTCCTTATCTCAGGAAATGGCAATTTCAGTCTTTTAGTTATCTAACTAATAAACCTGGATATGTTTCTTTTTTTTCTTTACCAATGTATCCTGTAACTGTCAAAACATATTCAGAATCTGATCACTTCTCACTGCTGTACTAATATTGTACTAGCTCAAGTGATGGTTATTTCTTACCTAGATTATTGTAACAACCTATCAACTGGTCTCCCCTGCCTCCACTCTTTCCGCTATGGTCTAATGCTCACACAACGTGAGTGATCCTTTTAAAATATAAGTCAGACGTTTCACATAACCTGTCACAAAGCATTTTAGTGGCCTGTAGCTTTATTCAGAATACATTCCTAAGTCTTTTCCATAGTGTACGAGGTCCTACATGATCTGCAAATCTGCAAACAATTCCCCAACTCCCCAACTCCCCATCATCAACCTCTCTAATCTCATTTCCCAGTCTAAACCACCATCATCTCTTACTTAGATTACTGCAAGAACTTCTTGAATGACTGCTTCTATCCTTGCCCAGTATAATCTTTCTCTACATGCAATCATCAAAAGAATGATTCTCTTAAAATATGAGTTGGATGATATGACACCCTTTGTTCCACATCTTCTATTGGCTTTCCATCTCAGAATAAGAGCTCCACTAATCACTCTATAAAGAAAAGAAGCCATCAGCACTCTTTTTCCTCGTGTTAACCTTATTTGATCATTTATAACCACTTTATATATATATCTCTAAACTATATATATGTATGTATGTTTATTGATGGTCTCTCCCAAATATTGTAAGTTCCATGAGAGTAGGAACTTAATTTTATTTGTTACTGTTTCTCCAATGCCTAGAACAGTGACTGCTAGTACACAGTATTTGCTCTAATATATGTTGAATAACTGATTCATTCATTCAACAAATACTTTCTGAGCATTTACTGTGTGTCAGGCACTATGCTACGGACTGGTTAAGCTGTTTTACTTAAAGTGGAGGAGGCAGAAAGGATTTTAGAGCAAAATAGTAAGGAATCTGACTGGCTCTTGTAAGAGTCAAATGCTAGTTGCTTTTATCTTTTACTAATAGAGTCTTCACCCAACTCTTGTATGAGTTGAACAGGCAAGATGATTTTTTAAAATGGTATCTTTTAAAAGACATCTACACAAAAATATATTTATACAAAAATTTTGATGAAGTTTATAAATATAGAAATAATAAATGCTTGTGACATATGTTACTATATGTAACATATCATCTATATCTACCCATGATAGACAATATCCTCACTTCATTTCCACAGTTAAGGAAGAGAAGTAGACAGAAGAGTTTAGAGAGGATGCAGTGAAAGTTTTACTTTCTACTCTCAGGCTCCATGCTATCATAATCAGATTCTCCGTATCTTTCTACCTTTGTCTGCAGCCAAAATTGCTCTGTTCAAAGAAGCCCCGTGTTTTCTTAGTTCCTTTTTTCTCAATGAGTTTGGCAATTTTTAGTGGATCACTCAATAGAAGTGTGAAAAAAAAAAGATAAATGGATATCTTCATGAACAATTATAAATTTTCCTCTCCTATTTTACTTTCATATGTAATTCTAACAAAATCTCGTAAGGATTAAAGGAAAGAAAGATAATTTAAAATTTTCAAATTGTAAGTTTTAAATAGAAATTTCAAGACAAATAAATATTTTTCCTATGGTGCATAACATCTTAGCATGAGTGTAAGTCAATGCAACTTCATAGTTTGGTTTGTTGAAAGTTCAATTATATATATACATATATACACACACACACACACACACACACACATAATTTTTTTTCTTCTCACATGTCAAAATGGTCTTTTCCTTTCCTTTCTCTTCTACTTCCCTTTGATCTCATTTTCTTTGTTAATTTCTTCTACCAAACACTTGCACTTATGCAATTTTTTTCTTATTTATAAGCTAATTTATAATGGAGACAATGAATTTTTATGGTTTCTTGAAACAAATACAAGTTATTAATATATCTTTTAAGGATCTTTTCAACAATCTGTGAAACAAATACAAGTTATTAATATATATTTTAAGGGTCTTTTCAACAATCTCTTATTGAGACTATCACCTAGAATTTGTCTTTCTTTCTAGAATAATTCATTTATAAGCTTTTAAAGGTAATTATGGAAATTATGGAAAATTATACCATAATTATGGTAATTATGGAAAATGAAACCCTACACCTTTTTTTCATGTTCTGTAGAATACTGTTTATTACGTAAGTGGGAGGATTCAATACACATCTAGTATAAGTCTTCTTTGAATTCTAGTCTGAATCTCCAAATGCTCAGCTGATTATTTTTCCAGTGATGTAACATTAGCACTTCAAATTCAATATGTCCAAAATTAATCACATTCTTTCCAAACCTACGTTATTCTTCTCTTCTCTATCTCTGGTAACAGTATCAGCAACCTCCCCAAACACCCAACCTGGAGACTTTAAGGTCTTTTTTTAATTTTTTTGTTTGTTTTTGTAGAAACAAGGTCTCGCTTTGTTGCCCAGACTGGTATCGAACTCCTGGGATCAAGTGATCCTTCCTCCTTAGCCTCCCATAGTGCTAGGATTACAGGTGTGAGCCACCACACCCAGCCAAGGTCTTATATCTGTCTCTAAGTATCTCTCTCTCTCTTTATATATAAATATAGATAGATAGATGTAGATAGATATACACATATATTTTAAACCTCCTTTGTCTCCACATTTAATTAGTTACAAAGCTGTGTCAATTTAGGACTTGTCTTGCATCCATTCCTTTTTTTTTTTTTTCATTCTTCTTCTACTTCATTTTAGAGCCCAATTATTGTTGGATTAGTTCCTAAGTGGTCCTAATGCTTCTAGGTTTTCCTCACCCAGTTCTCTGCTGACTGGTGGTAACATTATGGAAGGTTCTCAGAAAATCCTGAGACTTCAGTCAGTATCATACAGAGATTTCTTCCTTACTAGGGTTATTGTCCTTAAGCAAAGTAAGTCAAGATCCATGGATCCCTTCCAAGAAATAGTTTGCTTACCATAGTTAGTAAAGACAATGTGTACTATTTAAAATTTCTTTTTGGAAGTAACATTTTGATAATAGTTAAGTCTAACATCCCTTTGCATTTCAAGAAAGACAAATTCATTACACACATACTTGCTTACTCCTAATACAAATACATACATTAACTTATATTTACATGAAAGGTTAACAAGAAGAGAAGATTGTCCTTTAGTGTTACAAAGAAAGTAAGGAAAGAAAGTGACCAGGTGCCTTGAATCACACAGTAACAGCAGTGGATTATTTCCCCAGTCTCATTTTGAGAGTCACAGAGCTTTGGCTATGAGTCTCAGGCAAACCCTTCTATTGTCTCTTCCTCACAGCCTTGTGAGCTTTGTTCACTCTGAGGACTACCAACTATTTAGATAATGAGAGACTGAAAGCTTGAGAGAGAGGGTCAATGTACAGGTAAGAATCTAGCATTGAGATAGACTGGGAATATTAGGGATAATCTCTGTTCCTTGGTGTTTTAAAATTTGTTTAATTGGGATCAAGGGCAAAAGAAAGGGAAGACGCTGAAATTTTGGCAAACCTGAATACAAATAAAAAAGTTATTTTCCAAATGACTTTCCAGAATACAGCTGATAGTGTCTTCCTTTTCTAAAAACCTTTAATAGCTCCCGACTGCTAAAATGAAAACTCTTTAACATAGCACTCAAGGTCCTCTATCATAATCAGATTCTCCACATCTTTCCAGCTTTATCAGCAGCCAAACTGCTCTTCAAAGAAGCCCTGTGCTTTCCAACGCTACTGTGCTGTTTCCTTGGCCTGAAATACTCCCTCCTGTGGCCCTCCCCACCACTTTGTATTACTGAAATCCTACCCATAGTTGAAGGTCTAGGTCTATTATCACCCTCTCCATAAAGCTTTCAGAATTCCTCACTTACTTAGATGAAATTTCTTCCTTCTCAGTAATTTCCAGAACTTTAATTATAAATCTCATATAGCACATGTCACAACGTTGCATTCTGCCTTCAATTTTAATCATTTGTATACATGACTAATCTTCCTAAAAAGACTGGAAGTCTTATGGGAGCAAGGGACTGTATCTTTTTCATTTTTCTTGCCTCACAATAGTTTCCATTTGTAGGCATTCAATGTTTATTGTCCTGAATTAAACGAGTACTTGACAATAGTATTTTTTCTTTTGCCTTCCTCTTTAGGGCAACTTGTGCAAAGGTGTAGTCTACTGCAAACTATTATTTTCACGTGTTTGTTCATTAACTTCATCAATCTGGCTATCAAATATTTATTGTGTGCTTTCTATTTGAAAGGCACCATGCTAGGGGCTGGGGATACAACAATGAATGCAATATAGTCCCTCTCCTCAATGAGCTAGATGGGGATATGAATAAGTAAACAGGTGATTACAATACCATTTGATAAATGCTACCTACAGCCATCATTTATGGTTGTTCAAATTGCGCCTTGCACAAGAAAGCCTGAAAAAGGGGGTAAGTGGAGCATGAAAAGTTGCCCATCCTTTCCTTTCTAAGCTTTGTGCCCTCACATGGTGCTGTATTTCCCTCAAGGAAGCATGAGATTTAACTAATGCATAAATAAAGTTGCTCTCTATAAGTAAACTAAGTAAAAGATTTTCTATGAGGATTTAAGAGTGGTACTTAGTTCCAGACTTGAGTTGTTAAGGAAGACTTCCATGAAGAAATGCTATATAAACAGCATTTCAAAACAAATGGGAGTTACCTAGGTGAACAGAAGTGGGAAGAATGCTCCAAATGAGGAGAAAAACAAAAAGAACATAAGGAACTACAAGTAGGTAATTATGGCTGAAACCTAAGAGGGTGAGGGAGCAGCGGCCAGGAAGGACCTTGGAACACAGAGCAGAATCCAGATCATGGAGAGCCTTATAAAACATGATTAGGATTCGAACTTCATTTTGAAGGCAATGGAAAGTCATAGATACTTTAGCAACTAGTCATAGGTATTTTGGCAACTATCAAATTTACATTTCAAAAAGCTCAGTCTAGTGTAGGGTGGAACTGAGGGATGGGAAGCTGCAGGCAGGAAGAGTGGGGAGCTGCAGTAAGTCTTTCAATAAGTCAGGCACAAGATATCAGCGACCTGAGTGAAAACAGTTGTGTAGTAAAGATGGAGATAATTTTAGACCTAGTTAACAGAGTAATAAGCCAAATAATAATTTTTCATATAATTTCTTGCCATTAGTCAAGAAGGAGAAAATACTACTTCAAGTAAACAGGCTGGGTGGTTTGGAGGAAAGTGTAGGAACTTTGTAGACAGACAGCCCTGGGTCTGAATCACTACTCTGCCGTTTGTTAGCTGTGGGATCTTGGCCAAGTTTCTTAGCCTTTTTGGCTTTAGTTTTGTTACCTGTTAAATGTGTAATAATAATTCAGTTAAACAGTACACTTAGAGGGTTGTTGGAAAAATTATATATACAGGAACACCTCATTTATTGTGCTTTGCTAATAGTGCATGTCACAAATATTGCATTTTTAACCAATTGAAGGGTTGTGGCAATCTGGTGTCAAGCAAGTCTATTGGTAACATTTTTACAATAGCATATGCTCACTTCGTACCTCTAAGTTCCATTTTAGTAATTATTGCAATATTTGAAACTTTTTCATTATTATTATATCTGTTATGATGATCTGTGATAAGTGATCCCATATGCTGCTATTGTAATTACTTTGGGGGACATGAGCCATACCTACATAAGATGGCAAACTTAGTGAATAAATGTTGTATGTGTTTTGACTACTCCACTGAATAGCCATTTCTCTGTTTCTCTCCTTCTCCTTAAGCCTCCCTATTTCCTGAGACACAAAAATATTAAAATTAGGCCAATTAATAACCTCAAAATGGCCTTTGGTGTTCAAATGAAAGGAAGAGTCACATAACTTTCACTTTAAATAAAAAATCTAGAAATGATTAAGATTAGTGAGGAAGGCATGTTGATAGCCAAGACAGCCTATAAGTTGGGCATTTTGTGCCAAACAGCCAAGTTGTGAACGCAAGGGAAAAATTCTTTCTTTCTTTATTTATTTATTATTATTATACTTTAGGTTTTAGGGTACATGTGTGCGATGTGCAGGTTAGTTACATATGTATACATGTGCCATGCTGGTGCACTGCACCCACCAACTCGTCATCTAGCATTAGGTATATCTCCCAGTGCTATCCCTCCCCCCTCCCTCCACCCCACAACAGTTCCTAAAGTGTGATGTTCCCCTTCCTGTGACCATGTGTTCTCATTGTTCAATTCCCATCTATGAGTGAGAATATGCGGTGTTTGGTTTTTTGTTCTTGCGATAGTTTACTGAGAATGATGATTTCCAATTTCACCCATGTCCCTACAAAGGTCATGAACTCATCATTTTTTATGGCTGCGTAGTATTCCATAGTGTATATGTGCCACATTTTCTTAATCCAGTCTATCATTGTTGGACATTTGGGTTGGTTCCAAGTCTTTGCTATTGTGAATAATGCCGCAATAAACATACGTGTGCATGTGTCTTTATAGCAGCATAGTTTATAGTCCTTTGGGTATATACCCAGTAATGGGATGGCTGGGTCAAATAGAATTTCTAGTTCTAGATCCCCGAGGAATCGCCACACTGACTTCCACAAGGGTTGAACTAGTTTACAGTCCCACCAACAGTGTAAAAGTGTTCCTATTTCTCCACATCCTCTCCAGCACCTGTTGTTTCCTGACTTTTTAATGATTGCCATTCTAACTGGTGTGAGATGGTATCTCATGGTGGTTTTGATTTGCATTTCTCTGATGGCCAGTGATGGTGAGCATTTTTAATGTGTTTTTTGGCTGCATAAATGTCTTCTTTTGAGAAGTGTCTGTTCATGTCCTTTGCCCATTTTTTGATGGGGTTGTTTGTTTTTTTCTTGTAAATTTGTTTGAGTTCATTGTAGATTCTGGATATTAGCCCTTTGTCAGATGAGTGGGTTGCGAAAATTTTCTCCCATTTTGTAGGTTGCCTGTTGACTCTGATGGTAGTTTCTTTTGCTGTGCAGAAGCTCTTTAGTTTAATTAGATCCCATTTGTCAATTTTGGCTTTTGTTGCCATTGCTTTTGGTGTTTTAGACATGAAGTCCTTGCCCATGCCTATGCCCTGAATGGTAATGCCTAGGTTTTCTTCTAGGGTTTTTATGGTTTTAGGTCTAACGTTTAAGTCTTTAATCCATCTTGAATTGATTTTTGTATAAGGTGTAAGGAAGGGATCCAGTTTCAGCTTTCTACATATGGCTAGCCAGTTTTCCCAGCACCATTTATTAAATAGGGAATCCTTTCCCCATTGCTTGTTTTTCTCAGATTTGTCAAAGATCAGATAGTTGTAGATATGCGGCATTATTTCTGAGGGCTCTGTTCTGTTCCATTGATCTATATCTCTGTTTTGGTACCAGTACCATGCTGTTTTGGTTACTGTAGCCTTGTAGTATAGTTTAAAGTCAGGTAGTGTGATGCCTCCAGCTTTGTTCTTTTGGCTTAGGATTAACTTGGTGATGCGGGCTCTTTTTTGGTTCCATACGAACTTTAAAGTAGTTTTTTCCAATTCTGTGAAGAAAGTCATTGGTAGCTTGATGGGGATGGCACTGAATCTCTAAATTACCTTGGGCAGTATGGCCATTTTCACGATATTGATTCTTCCTACCCATGAGCATGGAATGTTCTTCCATTTGTTTGTATCCTCTTTTATTTCCTTGAGCAGTGGTTTGTAGTTCTCCTTGAAGAGGTCCTTCACATCCCTTGTAAGTTGGATTCCTAGGTATTTTATTCTCTTTGAAGCAATTGTGAATGGGAGTTCACTCACGATTTGGCTCTCTGTTTGTCTGTTATTGGTGTATAAGAATGCTTGTGATTTTTGTACATTGATTTTGTATCCTGAGACTTTGCTGAAGTTGCTTATCAGCTTAAGGAGATTTTGGGCTGAGACAATGGGGTTTTCTAGATATACCATCATGTCATCTGCAAACAGGGACAATTTGACTTCCTCTTTTCCTAATTAAATACCCATTATTTCCTTCTCCTGCCTAATTGCCCTGGCCAGAACTTCCAACACTATGTTGAATAGAAGTGGTGAGAGAGGGCATCCCTGTCTTGTGCCAGTTTTCAAAGGGAATGCTTCCAGTTTTTGCCCATTCAGTATGATATTGGCTGTGGGTTTGTCATAGATAGCTCTTATTATTTTGAGATACGTCCCATCAATACCTAATTTATTGAGAGTTTTTAGCATGAAGGGTTGTTGAATTTTGTCAAAGGCCTTTTCTGCATCTATTGAGATAATCATGTGGTTTTTGTCTTTGGTTCTGTTTATATGATGGGTTACATTTATTGATTTGCGTATATTGAACCAGCCTTGCATCCCAGGGATGAAGCCCACTTGATCATGGTGGATAAGCTTTTTGATGTGCTGCTGGATTCGGTTTGCCAGTATTTTATTGAGGATTTTTGCATCAATGTTCATCAAGGATATTGGTCTAAAATTCTCTTTTTTGGTTGTGTCTCTTCCCGGCTTTGGTATCAGGATGATGCTGGCCTCATAAAATGAGTTAGGGAGGATTCCCTCTTTTTCTATTGATTGGAATAGTTTCAGAAGGAATGGTACCAGTTCCTCCTTGTACCTCTGGTAGAATTCGGCTGTGAATCCATCTGGTCCTGGACTCTTTTTGGTTGGTAAGCTATTGATTATTGCCACAATTTCAGCTGCTGTTATTGGTCTATTCAGAGATTCAACTTCTTCCTGGTTTAGTCTTGGGAGGGTGTATGTGTTGAGGAAATTATCCATTTCTTCTAGATTTTCTAGTTTATTTGAATAGAGATGTTTGTAGTATCCTCTGATGGTAGTTTGTATTTCTGTGGGATCGGTGGTGATATCCCCTTTATCATTTTTTATTGCATCTATTTGATTCTTCTCTCTTTTTTTCTTTACTAATGTTGCTAGCGGTCTACCAATTTTCTTGATCCTTTCAAAAAACCAGCTCCTGGATTCATTAATTTTTTGAAGGGTTTTTTGTGTCTCTATTTCCTTCAGTTCTGCTCTGATTTTAGTTATTTCTTGCCTTCTGCTAGCTTTTGAATGTGTTTGCTCTTGCTTTTCTAGTTCTTTTAATTGTGATGTTAGGGTGTCAATTTTGGATCTTTCCTGCTTTCTCTTGTGGGCATTTAGTGCTATAAATTTCCCTCTACACACTGCTTTGAATGCATCCCAGAGATTCTGGTATGTTGTGTCTTGGTTCTCGTTGGTTTCAAAGAACATCTTTATTTCTGCCTTCATTTCGTTATGTACCCAGTAGTCATTCAGGAGCAGGTTGTCCAGTTTCCATGTAGTTGAGCAGTTTTGAGTGAGATTCTTAATCCTGAGTTCTAGCTTGATTGCACTGTGATCTGAGAGATAGTTTGTTATAATTTCTGTTCTTTTACATTCACTGAGGCGAGCTTTACTTCCAAGTATGTGGTCAATTTTGGAATAGGTGTGGTGTGGTGCTGAAAAAAATGTATATTCTGTTGATTTGGGGTGGAGAGTTCTGTAGATGTCTATTAGGTCTGCTTGGTGCAGAGCTGAGTTCAATTCCTGGGTATCCTTGTTGACTTTCTGTCTCATTGATCTGTCTAATGTTGACAGTGGGGTGTTAAAGTCTCCCATTATTAATGTGTGGGAGTCTAAGTCTCTTTGTAGGTCACTCAGGACTTGCTTTATGAATCTGGGTGCTCCTGTATTGGGTGCATATATATTTAGGAGAGTTAGCTCTTCTTGTTGAATTGATCCCTTTGCCATTATGTAATGGCCTTCTTTGTCTCTTTTGATCTTTGTTGGTTTAAAGTCCGTTTCGTCAGAGACTAGGATTGCAACCCCTGCCTTTTTTTGTTTTCCATTTGCTTGGTAGATCTTCCTCCATCCTTTTATTTTGAGCCTGTGTATGTCTCTGCATATGAGATGGGTTTCCTGAATACAGCACACTGATGGGTCTTGAGTCTTTATCCAATTTGCCAGTCTGTGTCTTTTAATTGGAGCATTTAGTCCATTTACATTTAAAGTTAATATTGTTATGTGTGAATTTGATCCTGTCATTATGATGTTAGCTGGTTATTTTGCTCGTTAGTTGATGCAGTCTCTTCCTAGTCTCGATGGTCTTTACATTTTGGCATGATTTTGCAGCGGCTGGTACCGGTTGTGCCTTTCCATGTTTAGCGCTTCCTTCAGGAGCTCTTTTAGGGCAGGCCTGGTGGTGACAAAATCTCTCAGCATTTGCTTGTCTGTAAAGGATTTTATTTCTCCTTCACTTATGAAGCTTAGTTTGGCTGGATATGAAATTCTGGGTTGAAAATTCTTTTCTTTAAGAATGTTGAATATTGGCCCCCACTCTCTTCTGGCTTGTAGGGTTTCTGCCGAGAGATCCGCTGTTAGTCTGATGGGCTTCCCTTTGAGGGTAACCCGACCTTTCTCTCTGGCTGCCCTTAACATTTTTTCCTTCATTTCAACTTTGGTGAATCTGACAATTATGTGTCTTGGAGTTGCTCTTCTCGAGGAGTATCTTTGTGGCGTTCTCTGTATTTCCTGAATCTGAATGTTGGTCTGCCTTGCTAGATTGGGGAAGTTTTCCTGGATAATATCCTGCAGAGTGTTTTCCTACTTGGTTCCATTCTCTCCGTCACTTTCAGGTACACCAGTCAGATGTAGATTTGGTCTTTCCACATAGTCCCACATTTCTTGGAGGCTTTGCTCATTTTTTATTCTTTTTTCTCTAAACTTCCCTTCTCGCTTCATTTCATTCATTTCATCTTCCATTGCTGATACCCTTTCTTCCATTTGATCACATCGGCTCCTGAGGCTTCTGCATTCTTCACATAGTTCTCGAGCCTTGGTTTTCAGCTCCATCAGCTCTTTTAAGCACTTCTCTGTATTGGTTATTCTAGTTATACATTCTTCTAAATTTTTTTCAAAGTTTTCAACTTCTTTGCCTTTGGTTTGAATATCCTCCCGTAGCTCGGAGTAATTTGATCGTCTGAAGCCTTCTTCTCTCAGCTCGTGAAAGTCATTCTCCATCCAGCTTTGTTCCGTTGCTGGTGAGGAACTGCGTTCCTTTGGAGGAGGAGAGGCACTCTGCTTTTTAGAGTTTCCAGTTTTTCTGCTCTGTTTTTTCGCCATCTTTGTGGTTTTATCTACTTTTGGTGTTTGATGATGGTGACGTACAGATGGGTTTTTGGTGTGGATGTTCTTTCTGTTTGTTAGTTTTCCTTCTAACAGACAGGACCCTCAGCTGCAGGTCTGTTGGAGTACCCGGTCGGCCGTGTGAGGTGTCAGTCTGCCCCTGCTGGGGGGTGCCTCCCAGTTAGGCTGCTCGGGGGTTGGGGTCAGGGACCCACTTGAGGAGGCAGTCTGCCCGTTCACAGATCTCCAGCTGCGTGCTGGGAGAACCACTGCTCTCCTCAAAGCTGTCAGACAGGGACATTTAAGTCTGCAGAGGTTACTGCTGTCTTTTTGTTTGTCTGTGCCCTGCCCCCAGAGGTGGAGCCTACAGAGGCAGGCAGGCAGGCCTCCTTGAGCTGTGGTGGGCTCCACCCAGTTTGAGCTTCCAGGCTGCTTTGTTTACCTAAGCGAGCCTGGGCAATGGTAGGCGCCCCTCCCCCAGCCTGGCTGCAGCCTTGCTGTTTGATCTCAGACTGCTGTGCTAGCAATCAGCGAGACTCCGTGGGCATAGGACCCTCTGAGCCAGGTGTGGGCTATAATCTCCTGGTGAACCGTTTCCTAAGCCCGTTGGAAAAGCACAGTATTCGGGTGGGAGTGGCCCGATTTTCCAGATGCCATCTGTCACCCCTGGAAAGGGAACTCCCTGACCCCTTGCGCTTCCTGAGTGAGGCAATGCCTCGCCCCTACTTCGGCTGGGGCACGGTGCGCTCACCCACTGACCTGCGCCCACTGTCTGGCACTCCCTAGTGAGATGAACCCGGTACCTCAGATGGAAATGCAGAAATCACTTGTCTTCTGCATCGCTCACGCTGGGAGCTGTAGACCGGAGCTGTCCCTATTTGGCCATCTTGGCTCCTCCCCCCTGGAAAAATTCTTAAATGAAATTAAAGTTGCTACTCCAGTGAACACACAAACGATAAGAAAGCAAAACAGCCTTCTTACTGATAAGGGAAAGTTTTTGTGGTCTGGATAGGAGATCAAACCAGCCACACCATTCTCTTAATCATCATCTGCAGAGCCAGGCCTTAGCTCTCCAATTCTGTGAAGGCTGTGAGAGATGAGGAAGCTGCAGAAGAAAAGTTGGAAGCTAGCAGAGGTTGGTTCATGAGGTTAAGAAAAGAAGCTGTCTCCATAACTAAAAGTGTAAGGTGAAGCAAACAGGTACTAATGGAGAAACTGCAGTTATGCAGAATATCTAGCTAAGATTGCTGATGACACTAAACAGATTTTCAATGTAAATGAAGCAGCCTTTGACTGGAAGAAGATGCCATCTAGGGCTTTCATAACTAGAGATAAGAGATCAATGCCTGGCTACAAGGCTTCAAAGGATAGGCTGACTCTCCTGTTAGGGGCTAATGTAGACGGTGACTTTCAGTTGAAGCTAATACTCACTGACCATTCCAAAATCCTAGGGCCCTTAAGAATTATGCTGAATCTACTCTGCCTGTGTTCTATAAATGGAACAACAAAGTCCGGATGACAGCACACCTGTTTGCAGCATGGTCACTGAATATTTTAAGTTCTTTGTTTTGACCTACTGCTCAGAAAAAAAGATTCCTTTCAAAATATTATTGCTCATTGACAATGCACCTGGTCACCCAAGGTTCTCATGGAGAACATACAAGGAGATGAATGTTGTCTTCATGCATTCTAACAGATTTTGCAATCCATGGATGAAGGAGTCATTTCAACCTTCAGGTCTTATTCTTTAAGAAATACATTTTGTAAGGCTGTAGCTGCTATAGATAGTGACTCCTCTGATGGATCTGGGCAAAATAAATTGAAATCCTCTGGAAATAATCCACCATTCTAGATGCCTTTCAAAACATCTGTGACTCTTGGGAGGTCACAATATCAACAAGAAATGGAGTTTGGAAGAAGTTGATTCCAACCCTCATGGATGACTTTGAGGAGTTCAAGACTTCAGTGGAGGTAGAAATTGCAGATGTGGTGGAAATAGTAAAAGAACTAGAATTAGAAGCGAGCCTGAGATGTAGCTGAATTGCTGCAATCTCATGATAAAACTTGGATGGATGAGGAGTTGCTTCTTATGAATGTGCAAAAAAAGTGTTTTCTTGAGATGGAATCTACTCCTGGTGAAGATGCTGTGTCATTTTTGACAACAAAGCATTTATTATATAAATTTATTTGATAAAGCAACAGCAGGATTGGAGAGTATTGACTTCATTTGGAAAGAAGTTCTTCTGTGAGTAAAATGCTGTTAAATAGCACTGCATTCTACAGAGAAATCTTTCATGAAGGGTCAATTGATATGGCAAACTTCACTGTTGTCTTATTTTAAGAAATTGCCACAGCCACCTCAATCTTTAGCCACCATTGCCCTTTAGCAACCTTTAGCAACCATCAGTCAGTAGCTATCAACATGGAGGCGAGACCTTGCACCAGTGAAAAGATTATGATTTACAGAAGGCTTGGGTGATTGTTAGCATACTTTTTTTTAGCAATAAAGCATTTTTTGATTATGTACTTAATTTAGATATAATGCTGTTGCATACCTACTAGACTACAGTATAGTGTAAACATAACTTTTATATGTAATGGGAGACAAAAAAATTGTGTGATGCATTTTATTGCCATATTCGCCTCATTGGATTGGTCTGGAACTGAATTTGCAGTATCTTTGAGGTGTGCCTGTGTTTCTGTGTGTGTGTGTGTGTGTGTGTGTGTGTGTGTATATATGCCTGATTCATAGGTAGATTCTTATTACGAGATGGTTTCCTTCTTTCCTCTCTTCTTCCATTATCCTTTCCTTAATTACTCCTTTTATAGGAGAGAAATTTACAACACTTTGCAAATGCATAGATTCAAATGTAAAATGCAAACTTCTCCCCAAATGGAATGTGAGATAGGGCTTTATGGTGTTCATGGTGAACTCTTTATGATGGAGCAGTGATTTTTACCAGTGACTCCTAATGTGCTGGGTCACAAACCTTTTGGCAATCAGATAAAGACTATGAATATTGTGTCTCAAAAAATGGCATTTATGTGGAACACTTTACATATAATTTCAATTAGTTCAAAAACCTCCTGAAATTCATGATGAACTCTGGGTTAAAAAGTTTTCTTTTATACTATGTTTTAATTTTTAAAATTATGTTAGTGACTTAGTGTTTGTGAATATGGCAATTAGGATCTTCCTATAGATTTATAGATTAGTGTTTAATAATAGCTTCTACTTTTAAACAAGTCCTTCCAGAAATGGCTATGTGGAAATTTTTTTGAAAAGCGAACTATGATAGAAAAGTTTGCTTGAAAACAATTCTTATTCTTAAAAACATACCCTGGCTCATGTGAGAGGACAAGGCTCTTCTGATAAAATTACATCATCATCTAATACCATTTTGTATCAGGAGCCCTAATAAGTCTTGTGTTACATTTTCTTTTGATCTGTGACATTTGGGAACTGAATTTCAGCAACAAGCATTTATCAGCTTCTGTTTACACTAGACAACTGAGACTAGTAAACCCACACTGTGTCCAAGCCACTGGTCATATTACATAAAGTACACTATACTCTGAAAAGAATGTATACAATAAAAACTGAGATTCAAAACACAGTTAGGACTGTGATGGATCACAGCCAAGTTCCAACCTCTGTGGGTCAAATGGGAGGGCAACTATGGTTAGTTTCTTATTTAGCCACAGACATTCCTGTGGTAAGGAGTAATTAAATGGTGGGCTGTGGAGTACAGGGTGGGTATGTAGAATAACACATATTGAGACAAGATAACTTTCATCCTGTGTCAGGTCACAGATGTGAGTGCCAAAGATCACAAGATTCAGATGATGACTTTGCAGTTTTTCCTGGAAATTGGAAAAAAGCTTGCTCTCTCTTTTTAAAAACTGCTTATATTTTACTACATAATATTTCTAGTAAACATGTTAAAAAACCAAGAAAACCAATGTCTGGATTAGGTGTATTAAGGCCCTCTTCACTACTACTTTGCTTTTTACTACACAAAACTTATGAAAAGCTATGAGAATAAGGACTCAACAGGAATTTTTAGTTCATGAGTCTTTCGAAGTAATCTTTTATCACTTAACAAATCAGAGTTATGTAGAAAACTTTCCACTGTTACTCCCAACTTTTATATGATGTCCAGCATGTTCAAGTTGCATTAATATATAAACTATTTTCTTATAATCTGATATAAACCTACAGACTAAAACATTTGCTGACGAGCAAGGCAAGAAAAATGTCAGGAAGAAAGCCAAGTTTAGCTATAGCCAGTGCTTATAGGCATAACAAGATCAAGAAAGAATTCCTTGCATACTTGAAGCTGATAAAGGATATTCACTTCTCATTCTTTATCTAAATGCTTAAAATATAAAGAGGTCTAATAAATTTTAGAACAGGTAAAAAGACCCATGACAGGTTTAGAAGTTCTAGAAGTATCATATTAATCTGAAGAACTAGATAGATACTATCTGGAGCTAGAGAAGTTTAATACAGGGACAACACATATGCTGAATTGGTTTACAGTGTCTTAGGAAGTTATTTTGACCCTTTTGAACACATAATTGTAGAAGGATAATCTCGGGTGCCTGAGACCAAAGGCTAGAGGAAGAGCTTGAGCAAAGAGGGGAAGGAGACAGGGCTAAAGAGAGAAGGGTGCCACGGTCTGAATGTTTGTGTCTTCCCCAAATTCATGTTAAAATCTTAACCCCAAGGTAATGATATTAGGAGGGAGGGCCTTTGGGGGTGATGAGGTCATGAAGGGAGACCCTTCATGAATAGAATTAGTACCTTATAAAATGGACCTGAGAGAGCTTCCTTGCCCCTTCTTCCACATGAGGACACAGCATAAAGATGGCCATATATGAACTATGAAGTGGGCTCTTACCAGAGCCTTTATCTTAGACTTAGTCTCCAGAACTGTGAGAAATAAATTTCTATTGTTATAAGCCACTCAGTCTTTGGTATTTCGTTCTCATAGCCTAAATGAACAAAGAGATGAGCAAAAGGTAAAGGCTACCAATGATCACCACAATACCTTAAAACTTGGTTTAGCTTGGTTAAGGAATCCAGGAAGTAATGGGGGCGGGGAGAGGGGGGAAAAGCCTCACACTACCACAACACAAATTAACTTCCAACCTATCATCTACAGATCAAATATACTAGGCCTACGGGGGAGTGTAAATTAACATAATTGGGTTGTTACCTTATTTTAAAAAGTAGATGCAATGGCATGTCTTGCTTATTACGAATCTGATGATTTTTATTTAAAAACAACAGAAATCACATTTTAAATTTAATTATTAAATGCCACATGTAGAAAGTATCAGTTACTCACACTGTTTAGTGATAGAATATCCACAAAAACTGTCTCTTGTCTAGGCTTCTAGACAAGAATAAAATATTATTCAGATATACATTGCTCTTTTCTATTTTTTGTTTTGCTTTAAAGAATAATTGCCCATCTGCTTGCAACTAGACATGTTCAGATGAATATTCCTTTTGATAACAAAAGTATTAACTTTGTGCCAAGAATACAACAATTTAAGGGTAAGACGAACTATCTCTAATATTTTCTGAAAAGATAAGACAAAGTGAGAGGCAAAGATTCCTCCAATTTCTTTTGTAGATAACCTTTTGAATGTGATACACTGTTGGGGATGAAATATTAGTGGTCTCATAACCATAAAATATTATCTAGATATAGTTAATAATTAATTTTAGTCTTATGAGTTTCAGAGACTAACATACCAATAAGACATTTACAGTTTTTCTTAAAACTAAAGTTATAAAAACACTAATTGGAGCTTTCAATTTCTTCTATGTTGTTGGCCAGTTTTCCAGTCTCAGACCCATCACTGTCTCTAGAGTTGCATCCCATTACCTTATTTTCCTATAGGGAGGAAAACAACACAATAACACATTAAGCATGCTATGGCACTAACTCATCATTCTTACTAAACATCACGATTTACTTCCAGGAAAGAGATGGATTCACTATGGAGTTTTTACAAGCTGAAACTTTGACCTTATGTTAGAAGTAGGGTAATGTGGGTAATGGTTGCCATGGGTATCAAAACAAATTATACATTTTCCACTAGGTAACATTTGATTAATGTCAAAATAAACATTCTACTTTATATCTGAACACTCTGCTCAAGGATATAAAAATGTACCTTTTTATATCCTTGTTTACTTAATACATGATACGGTAGACTAGCTCTCCCTATTGATACTGAATAGTTATTGCTTCAATTCCCAGATTTATATACTTGTTCTCTGAGATTAATTCAGCATGCTTCAGTTTTGTAAGAGGTATCTTTCTGGGGCTTTCTGTATATATCCTGCTGGCATGTTTTGTTTCTAAGCCCAGAGAATCTAATTACGGTTTAGTAGCCAAAGATGTAATATCTCACATGAGATTTTTTAAAAACAATTATTTTTGCAACAGCACAAGAGTGAGACTTTGCCATGTTTTTCATTTTAAATGTGACACAATAAAGGCTTGAATTGACTTTATGCTTGTTTTGATACAAAGGTCTTCCTACTCTTCTTAACCCTACCAATAGGTGCAGTCGACATTTGTTTGGCTTGTCAAATTAAACTCAGCCATACAGCAACAAGGATTAGCACAAAAACGGGTCTACCATGTGAACAGTACCATACATTTCAGAGATCTAGGACTCTACTTCACTCATTAGAGATTATCTGATTTTTCTTAAGTCTTAATAATATAGCTTTGCTTACAGCATATTTGACTATACTTGATTATACTATACACTATAGCTCATTGCTTTATTTAACCTTTAAGATAAAGTGAATTAAGGAATAACTGACAAGTGGGATTTAGCAAGACTAAATTCTGGGCTAGAGAAGCCTCTACGTGGTACCCTAAGTAAACTAAGATCTTTGCAGTCCTTCTTTACTCTATTCTGGTGAAAAGCAATGTTTTATCTAGATAAAAAATGGCAGATTCTAAAGTTTTCTGATGTATTTAATGTGGAAGCAGGGCCAAATACAAATACAAAAGGGGAAGTGGTAATTGTAAAGAAACCATCTTATAGCAATAAACTGCTAATCAATTGTAATTACAGGAAATAGTTAATGAATACATATTAAAATGGTATCACATGGCTTCTGATTATATAATATTTATTCAGGCACATGAATAAGCTGTATTTCTCAGATCCATTCTGTCTTCTATGTGAGTTTAGATAATATATCCAATACATCTGGTCACTGTATAGTAATTCCTGCATATCTGTATGACAAAAGACACTCCCAGTACTAATTTGTATGTCAAATGGGTGATTTTAATGCTGTCATACACTAGACAAGTGGTTCATTCATTCTTACTTGGAGTGGTTCAGTGATATTTTGCCATGTGTTAAATTCAATATTAAAAGCCTTTTTCTTTTACTTAACTATACCCTCTTTCATTTAATATTTTCATTTATTGGGTTTTCAGACTAATTCTTTTACCAGGTCTTTTTTTTTTTATTTTTTTATTTATTTTTCTTTTTTCTTTTTTCTTTTATTATTATTATTATTATTATTATTATTATTATTATACTTTAGGTTTTATGGTACATGTGCGCAATGTGCAGGTAAGTTACATATGTATACATGTGCCATGCTGGTGCGCTGCACCCATCAACTCGTCATCTAGCATTAGGTATATCTCCCAATGCTATCCCTCCCCCCTCCCCCCACCCCACAACAGTCCCCAGAGTGTGATGTTCCCCTTCCTGTATCCATGTGTTCTCATTGTTCAATTCCCACCTATGAGTGAGAATATGCGGTGTTTGGTTTTTTGTTCTTGCGATAGTTTACTGAGAATGATGATTTCCAATTTCATCCATGTCCCTACAAAGGACATGAACTCATCATTTTTTATGGCTGCATAGTATTCCATGGTGTATATGTGCCACATTTTCTTAATCCAGTCTATCATTGTTGGACATTTGGGTTGGTTCCAAGTCTTTGCTATTGTGAATAATGCTGCAATAAACATACGTGTGCATGTGTCTTTATAGCAGCATGATTTATAGTCCTTTGGGTATATACCCAGTAATGGGATGGCTGGGTCGAATGGAATTTCTAGTTCTAGATCCCTGAGGAATCGCCACACTGACTTCCACAAGGGTTGAACTAGTTTACAGTCCCACCAACAGTGTAAAAGTGTTCCTATTTCTCCACATCCTCTCCAGCACCTGTTGTTTCCTGACTTTTTAATGATTGCCATTCTAACTGGTGTGAGATGGTATCTCAGACAGGGATGCCCTCTCTCACCACTTCTATTCAACATAGTGTTGGAAGTTCTGGCCAGGGCAATTAGGCAGGAGAAGGAAATCAAGGGTATTCAATTAGGAAAAGAGGAAGTCAAATTGTCCCTGTTTGCAGATGACATGATAGTATATCTAGAAAACCCCATTGTCTCAGCCCAAAATCTCCTTAAGCTGATAAGCAACTTCAGCAAAGTCTCAGGATACAAAATCAATGTGCAAAAATCACAAGCATTCTTATACATCAATAACAGACAAACAGAGAGCCAAATCATGAGTAAACTCCCATTCACAATTGCTTCAAAGAGAATAAAATACCTAGGAATCCAACTTACAAGGGATGTGAAAGACCTCTTCAAGGAGAACTACAAACCACTGCTCAAGGAAATAAAACAGGATACAAACAAATGGAAGAACATTCCATGCTCATGGGTAGGAAGAATCAATATCATGAAAATGGCCATCCTTCCCAAGGTAATTTACAGATTCAATGCCATCCCCATCAAGCTACCAATGACTTTCTTCACAGAATTGGAAAAAACTACTTTAAAGTTCATATGGAACCAAAAAAGAGCCCGCATCGCCAAGTCAATCCTAAGCCAAAAGAACAAAGCTGGAGGCATCACACTACCTGACTTCAAACTATACTACAAGGCTACAGTAACCAAAACAGCATGGTACTGGTACCGAAACAGAGATATAGATCAGTGGAACAGAACAGAGCCGTCAGAAATAATGCCACATATCTACAAGTATCTGATCTTTGACAAACCTGACAAAAACAAGAAATGGGGAAAGGATTCCCTATTTAATAAATGGTGCTGGGAAAACTGGCTAGCCATATGTAGAAAGCTGAAACTGGATCCCTTCCTTACACCTTATACAAAAATCAATTCAAGATGGATTAAAGACTTAAATGTTAGACCTAAAACCATAAAAACCCTAGAAGAAAACCTAGGCAGTACCATTCAGGACATAGGCATGGGCAAGGACTTCATGTCTAAAACACCAAAAGCAATGGCAACAAAAGCCAAAATTGACAAATGGGATCTAATTAAACTCAAGAGCTTCTGCACAGCAAAAGAAACTACCATCAGAGTGAACAGGCAACCTACAAAATGGGAGAAAATTTTCGCAACCTACTCATCTGACAAAGGGCTAATATCCAGAATCTACAATGAACTCCAACAAATTTACAAGAAAAAAACAAACGACCCCATCAAAAAGTGGGCGAAGGACATGAACAGACACTTCTCAAAAGAAGACATTTATGCAGCCAAAAAACACATGAAAAAATGCTCACCATCACTGGCCATCAGAGATATGCAAATCTTTTACCAGGTCTTAACAGAAGATGTTACAGAAGATGCTAAAAATTACAATCAGTGTCTACTGTTACACAAACAAAAAATTACTAAGTCCAAATATGGATTTGACATAAAAATCATAAACATTGAAGTGGTAACTTACAACTGTACTAACTAGAATTGGCACCTCTGCTTCCTTTTCATAGTATTCTACTGTGGCTTTCTTAATCTTTTCAAAACAGGACTCTGCCAGCTGCCAGCTGCAGCACACTGATTTTCACTCAGAAGAAAAGCTGTTAGTTTCCGAAGACTCACTTAAAAAAACCCAAAATACCTTCAGAGGTTAAAAAAGACCTCATCAGAACAACTCTTATGAAAACTTCTTCACTACTACTGATCAGAAAGTGTAGGGCTCAGATGAGCGGGTGATATTAGGGTAGCCTGAACACATTAAATTCTATACCTTATTTGAAAAAATTAAGGTAAAACATATATAACATAAAATTTTTCCTTTTAACCATTTTTAAGTGTAGAATTCAGTGGTTTTAAGTACACTTGCAATACTGTACAACCATCACCACTAGTTATTTCCAATTTTTTTCATCATCTCAGAGACATTTTGGACTCATTAAGCATTAATTTCCATTCCTCCCTCCCCCAGCCCGTCGTACCACCAATCTACTTCCTGTCTTCATGAATTTGCTGATTGTTGATATTTTATATAAATGAAATTATACAATATTTGTCCTTTTTATATGTGGCTTATTATTCTTAGCATAATGTTTACAAGGTTCATTCACTCTGCATCAAATATCAGAACTTCATGTCTTTTTATGGCTGAACATTATACTGTATATACTACCTTTTGTTTATTAATTTATCTGTTGATAGACACTAGGGTTGTTTCCACCTTTGACTTGTCAATAATGCTACAATGAACATTGGTGTACAATACCTGTTTGAGTGCCTGTTTTCAGTTCTTTTTGGTAAGCATCTAGCAGTCAAATTACTGACTCATATGGCAATTCCATATTTACTTTTTCAAGGAAGTGCTAAAATATTTTCTATAGAAGCTACATCATTTTACAATCCCACGATTAATGCACCAGGGTTCTAATTTCTCCTCATCCTTGCCAACACTTGGGTGTGAAGAGATATCTCACTGTGGTTTTACTTTTTATTTCCCTAATGACCAATGATACTGATTATCTTTTCCATGTGCTTATTGGCCATTTGTATATCTTCCTCAGAGAAATGTCTACTCAAGTCCTTTGCCCATTTCTTAATAACACTGTCTGTTGTTGAGCTGTAGGAGTTGTTAGTGAATAGAAATACAACTGATTTTTGCATATTGATTTTGTATTCTGGTATTAAGTCCTTATCAGGTATATGATTTACAAATATTTTCTCCCATTTCGTGGGTTGTCTTCACTCTCTTCAAAGTGTCCTTTGAAGCACAAATTCTTACTTTTAGAAGTCCAACTTACTGTTTGTTGTCTGTGCTCTTGGTGTCATACGTAAGAAACCACTGTCAAATCCAAGGTTATGAAGATTTATCTCCATATTTTCCTCTAAGAGTCTTATAGTTGTAGATTGTAAATCTAGTCTTTGGTCCATTTTGAGTTAAATTTTATATATGGTTTAATGTAAGGGTCCAATTTCATTTTTTGCCTGTGGATATTCAGTTTTCCCAGCATCATTTGTTGAATAATCTATCTTTTCTCATGAAATGGTCTTGGCACCTTTGTCAATTTTCCATAGATGTGAGGGTTTATTTCTGGGCTCTCAATTTAATTCCATTGGTCTATATGTCTATCATTACGCCTGTACCATTGTTTTGATTACTATAGCTTTGTAGTAAATTCTGAAATCAAGAAGTATGAGTCCTCTGACTTTGTTCTTTTTCAAGATTGTTTTGGGTATTATGGGTCCCTAGAAATTTAATATGAATTTTAGTATGGATTTTTTTAATTAAAAAATGCAATTGGGATTTTTATAGGGACTGCACTGAAGTTACACATTGCTTTGGGTAGTATTGTCATCAAAACAATTATTCCAACACATGAACATGGGATGTCTATCTATTTAGATATTCAATTTCTTTTTATTTTATTTTATTTTTATTTTTTATTATACTTTAAGTTCTAGGGTACATGTGCACAACATGCAGGTTTGTTACATATGTACACACATGCCAAGTTGGTTTGCTGTACCCATTAACTCGTCATTTACATTAGGTATTTCTCTTAATGCTATCCCTCCCCCATCCCTCACCCCACACCAGGCCCCGGTGTGGGATGCTCCCTGCCCTGTGTCCAAGTGTTCTCATTGTTCAATTCCCACCTATGAGTGAGAACATGTGGTGTTTGGTTTGCAGTCCTTGTGACAGTTTGCTCAGAATGATTTCCAGCTTCATCCATGTCCCTACAGAAGACATGAACTCATCCTTTTTTATGGCTGCACAATATTTCATGGTGTATATGTGCCACATTTTCTTAATCCAGTCTATCACTGATGGGCATTTGGGTTGGTTCTAAGTCTTTGCTATTGTGAATAGTGCCACAATAAACATACGTGTGCATGCATCTTTATAGTAGCATGATTTATAATCCTTCGGGTATATACCCAGTAATGGGATCACTGGGTCAAATGGTATTTCTGGTTCTAGATCCTTGAGGAATCGCCACGCCGTCTTCCACAATGGCTGAACTAGTTTACACTCCCAACAGTGTAAAAGTGTTCCTATTTTTCCACATCCTCTCCAGCACCTGTTGTCTTCTGACTTTTTAATGATTGCCATTCTAACTGGTGTGAGATGGTATCTCATTGTGGTTTTGATTTGCATTACTGATGACCAGTGATCATGAGCATTTTTTCATGTGTCTGTTGGCTGCATAAATGTCTTCTTTTGAGAAGTGTCTGTTCTTATCCTTTGGCCACTTTTTGATGCGGCTGTTTGATTTTTTATTGTAAATTTGTTTAAGTTCTTTGTAGATTCCAGATATTAGCCCTTTGTCAGATGAGTAGATTGCAAAAATTTTCTCCCATTCTATAGGTTGCCTGTTCAATCTGATGGCAGTTTCTTTTGCTGTGCAGAAGCTCTTTAGTTTAATTAGATCCCATTTGTCAATTCTGGCTTTTGTTGCCATTGCTTTTGGTGTTTTAGACATGAAGTCCTTGCCCATGCCTATGTCCTGAATGGTACTGCCTAGGTTTTCTTCTAGGGTTTTTATGGTTTTAGGTCTAACATTTAAGTCTTTAATCCATCTTGAATTAAGTTTTGTATAAGGTGTAAGGAAGGGATCCAGTTTCAGCTTTCTACATATGGCTAGCCAGTTTTCCCAGCACTATTTATTTATTTATTAAATAGGGAATCCTTTCCCCATTTCTTGTTTTTGTCAGGTCTATCAAAGATCAGATGGTTGTAGATCTGTGGTGTTATTTCTGAGGCCTCTGTTCTGTTCCATTGGTCTATATCTCTGTTTTGGTACCACTACCATGCAGCACTACCAAGGCTACAAGGTTACTGTAGCCTTGTAGTATAGTTTGAAGTCAGGTAGCGTGATGCCTCCAGCTTTGTTCTTTTGGCTTAGAATTGTCTTCACAGTGAGGACTGTTTTTTGGTTCCATATGAACTTTAAAGTAGTTTTTTAACATTCTGTGAAGAAAGTCATTGGTAGTTTGATGGGGATGGCATTGGATATATAAATTACCTTGGGTAGTATGGCCATTTTCACGATATTGATTCTTCCTATCCATGAGCATGGAATGTTCTTCCATTTGTTTGTGTCCTCTTTTATTTTGTTGACCAGTGGTTTGTAGTTCTCCTTGAAGAGGTCCTTCACATCCCTTGTAAATTGGATTCCTAGGTATTTCATTCTCTTTGTAGCAATTGTGAATGGGAGTTCACTCATGCTTTGGTTGTTTGTCTGTTACTGGTGTGTAGGAATGCTTGTGATTTTTGCACATTGATTTTGTATCCTGAGACTTTGCTGAAGTTGCTTATCAGCTTAAGGAGATTTTGGGCTGAGACGATGGGGTTTTCTAAATATACAATCATGTCATCTGCAAACAGGCACAATTTGACTTCCTCTTTTCCTTAATTGAATACCCTTTATTTCTTTCTCCTGCCTGATTGCCCTGGCCAGAACTTCCAACACAATGTTGAATAGGATTGGTGAGAGAGGGCATCCCTGTCTTGTGCCAGTTTTCAAAGGGAAGGCTTCCAGCTTTTGCCCATTCAGTATGATATTGGCTGCGGGTTTGTCATAAATAGCTCTTTTCCATCAATACCTAGTTTACTGAGAGCTTTTAGCATGAAGTGCTGTTGAATTTTGTCAAAGGCCTTTTCTGCATCTATTGAGATAATCATGTGGTTTTTGTCTTTGGTTCTGTTTATGTGATGGATTACGTTTACTGATTTGCATATGTTGAACCAGCCTTCCATTGCAGGGATGAAGCCAACTTGATCTTGGTGGATAAGCTTATTGATATGCTGCTGGATTCAGTTTGCCAGTATTTTATTGAGGATTTTCCCATGGATGTTCATCATGTATATTGGTCTAAAATTCTCTTTTTTTTGTTGTGTCTCTGCCAGGCTTTGGTATCAGGATGATGCTGGCCTCATAAAATGAGTTAGGGAGGATTCCTTCTTTTTCTATTGATTGGAATAGTTTCAGAAGGAATGGTACCAGCTCCTCTTTGTAATTCTGGTAGAATTGGGCTGTGAATCTGTCTGGTCCTCGACTTTTTTTGGTCGGTAGGCTATTAATTATTGCCTTAATTTCAGAGCCTGTTATTGGTCTATTCAGAGATTCAACTTCTTCCTGGTTTAGTCTTGGGAGGATGTATGTGTCGAGGAATTTATCCATTTCTTCTAGATTTTCTAGTTTATTTGTGTAGAGGTGTTTATAGTATTCTCTGATGGTAGTTTGTATTTCTGTGGGATCAGTGGTGATATCCCTTTTATTAATCTTGCTAGTGGTCTATTTTGTTGATCTTTTCAAAACACCAGCTCTTAGATTCATTGATTTTTTGAAACTTTTTTTGTTTCTCTATCTCCTTCAGTTCTGCTCTAATCTTAGTTATTTCTTGCCTTCTGCTAGCTTTTGAATTTGTTTGCTCTTGCTTCTCTAGTTCTCCTAATTGTGATGTTAGGGTGTCAGTTTTAGATCTTTCCTGCTTTCTCTTGTGGGCATTTAGTGCTATAAATGTCCTTCTACACGCTGCTTTAAATGTGTCCCAGAGATTTTGGTATGTTGTGTCTTTGTTCTCATTGGTTTCAAAGAACATCTTTATTTCTGCCTTCATTTCATTATTTACGCAGTAGTCATTCAGGAGCAGGTTGTTTGGTTTCCATGTAGTTGTGTGGTTTTGAGTGAATTTCTTAATCCTGAGTTCTAGTTTCATTGCACTGTGGTCTGAGAGACAGTTTATTATAATTTCTGTTCTTTTGCATTTGCTGAGGAGTGCTTTACTTCCAACTATGTGGTCAATTTTGGAATAAATGCAATGTGGTGCTGAGAAGAATGTATATTCTGTTGATTTGGGCTGGAGAGTTCTGTAGATGTCTATTAGGTGTGCTTGGTGCAGAGCTGAGTTCATGTCCTGGATATCCTTGTTAACTTTCTGTCTCATTGACCTGTCTAATATTGACAGTGGGATGTTAAAGTCTCCCATTATTATTGTGTGGGAGTCTAAGTCTCTTTGTAGGTCTCTAGGACTTGCTTTATGAATCTGGGTGCTCCTGTATAGGGTCCATATATATTTAGGATAGTTAGCTCTTCTTGCTGAATTGATCCCTTTACTATTATGTAATGGCCTTATTTGTCTCTTTTTGATCTTTGTTGGTTTAAAGTCTGTTTTATCAGAGACTAGGATTGCAACCCCTGCTTTTTTTTGCTTTCCATTTGCTTGGTAGATCTTCCTGCTTCCCTTTATTTTGAACCTATGTGTGTCTCCGCATGTGACATGGGTCTCCTGAATACAGCACACTGATGGGTCTTGACTCTTTATCCAATTTGCCAGTCTGTGTCTTTTAATTAGGGCATTTGGCCCATTTACATTTAAGATTAATATTGTTATGTGTGAATTTGATCCTGTCATTATGACGCTAGCTAGTTATTTTGCCCGTTAGTTGATGCAGTTTCTTCCTAGCATCGATAGTCTTTACAATTTGGCATGTTTTTGCAGTGGCTGGTACTGGTTATTCCTTTCCATGTTTAGTGCTTCCTTCAGGGGCTCTTGTAAGGCAGGCCTGTTGGCGACAAAATCTCTCAGCATTTGCTTGTCTGTAACGGATTTTATTTCTCCTTCACTTATGAAGCTTAGTTTGGCTGGATATGAAATTCTGGGTTGAAAATTCTTTTCTTTGAGATTGTTGAATATTGGCCCCTACTCTCTTCTGGCTGGTAGAGTTTCTGCTAAGAGATCTGCTGTTAGTCTGATGGGCTTCCCTTTGTGGGTAACCCAATCTTTCTCTCTGGCTCCCGTTAACATTTTTTCCTTCAGTTTAACCTTGGTTAATCCGACAGTTATATGTGTTGGGGTTGCTCTTCTCAAGGAGTATGTTTGTAGTGTTCTCTGCATTTTCTGAATTTGAATGTTGGCCTGCCTTGCTAGGTTGGGGAAGTTCTCCCGGATAACAGCCTGAAGAGTGTTTTCCAGCTTGGTTCCATTCTCCTCGTCACTTTCAAGTACACCAATCAAACGTAGATTTGGTCTTTTCACATAGTCCCATATTTCTTGGAGGCTTTGTTCATTTCTTTTTATTCTTTTTTCTCTAAACTTCTCTCTTCATTTCATTAATTTGATCTTCAATCAATGATACCCTTCTTTCCACTTGATCGAATCAGCTACTGAAGCTTGTGCATGCATCACATAGTTCTTGTGCCATGGTTTTCAGCTCCATGAGGTCACTTAAGGTCTTCTCTACACTGTTTATTCTAGTTAGCCATTCGTCTAATCCTTTTTCAAGGATTTTAGCTTCCTTGTGATGGGTTCGAACATCCTCCTTTAGCTCGGAGAAGTTTGTTATTATTGACCTTCTGAAGGCTACTTCCGTCAACTTGTCAAAGTCATTCTTCGTCCACCTTTGTTCCATTGCTGGCAAGAAGCTATAATCTTTTGCAGGAGGACAGGTGCTCTGGTTTTTAGAATTTTCAGCTTTTCCGCTCTGGTTTCTCCCTATCTTTGTGGTTTTATCTATCTTTGGTATTTGATGATGGTGACCTACAGATGGGGTTTTGGTGTGGATGCCATCTTTGTTGATGTTGATGCTATTCCTTTCTGTTAGTCTTCCTTTTAACAGGTCCCTCAGCTGCAGGTCTGTTGGAATTTGCTGGAGGTCCACTCCAGACCCTGTTTGCCTGGGTATTATCAGCGGAGGCTGAAGAACAGCAAATACTGCAAACAGCAAATACTGCTGCCTGATCATTACTCTGGAAGCTTCGTATCAGAGGGGCACCCAGGTGTATGAGGTGTCAGTCGGCCCCTACTGACAGGTGTCTCCCAGTTGGGCTGCATGGGTGTCAGGGACCCACTTGAGGAGGCAGTTTGTCCATTCTCAGAGCTCAAATACCATGCTGGGAGAACCACTGCTCTCTTCAGAGCTGTCAGACAGGGATGTTTAAGTCTGCAGAAGTTTCTGATGCCTTTTGTTTAGCTGTGCCCTGCCCCAGAGCTGGAGTCCACAGAGGCAGGTAGGCCTCATTGAGCTGCGGTGGGCTCCACCCAGTTTGAGCTTCCTGGCCACTTTGTTTACCCACTCAAGTCTTAGCAATGGTGGACACCCCTCCCCCAGCTAGGCTGCCACTTCGCAGTTCGATCTCAGACTGCTGTGCCAGCAGTGAGCAAGGCTCCATGGGCATGGGACCCACTGAGCCAGGCATGGGATATAATCTCCTGGTGTGCCGTTTGCTAACACCATTGGAAAAGTGCAGTATTAAGGTGGAAGGTTCCGATTTTCCTGGTACAGTCTGTCATGGCTTCCCTTGGCTAGGAAAGGGAAATCCCCTGACCCCTTGCACTTCCCAGGTGAGGTGATGCCCCACCCTGCTTCGGCTTGCCCATGGGCTGCACCCACTGTCCAAGCAGTCCCAATGAGATGAACCAGGTACCTCAGCTGGAAATGCAGAAATCACCTGTCTTCTTCATCACGCTGGGAGCTGCAGACAAGAGCTGCTCCTATTTGGCCATCTTGGAACGGACCTCCAACATAGTACATTTTCTACTTTTTAAAAAAAGTTTCTATGAAGGAATGGAAGATTGGCTCAAATTCTAGAACTTTTTAATTATCATCATACATAAGATAAAATAGTATTTATTAAATTTACATGTATGTAAATAATAGTACTAGAAAACAAAATTAATAGTTGATGTTAATTGAGTGCTCACTAGTATCAGGCTCTGCAATGAACCATATATGCCTAATCTAAAATCTTCACAAGAATTCTATGAGGTAGGTATTTTTAGCCCCTTTTATGACTTAGAATAAATAATTTGTGCAAATTAACACAGCTGGTAAGAAATAGAACACAGCAACCAATGTAGGTTGACTAAAAGATTTATGTATTTAGATACTACCCTTATCCAAATAACAGTCAGGGTACAAATTAGCCCTAAGAATAAATTGAGGGGGGCTTACTTATAAAGACATTAATTATGAAGGTACAGGTGCTATATAAGAGAATCATAAGAGATAGTGCAGTTACTTGGGGCTAGCAAAAGCAGAGCTGTTGCCATCCCTACAGCCAGAGTGACCAGTAGTTGGTAAATATGTTGTGGAGAGAAGGCTTCCTGGAGAGAAGTGTTACCCTTCAATAGAGGGACAAGCCAAGCCAACCTGAGATAATTCTGGAGGGAAGGACCCAGCAGGAGAAATATTCTGTCCCCATTCTCTCCTATAGCTTGCCAGAGCTCCTGGCTGGTTAACAACTGGAAGCCAGAAGACATGGAAGTCAGCTTCCTGGGGTGAATAAGGTAAAAAAGGATGGAGAATAGATCTCTGATGGGAGGTGGGGCAAAGAAAAGGTATCCAGGACAACCATGGATACATAATACAATTCCAACAAATATGCTTTAAACTGAGACACTTCCAAATTAGTGGGAAGGAAAAACAATAGGCCTACAGATCTGTACAGCAGACAAAAAGATGTAAAGTACAAGCAAATAAATATGTAAAGTTCTCTTTTGCCCCATGCTGAGAAAATTATTAAAGATACTTTGCTATACAAATGTTTAAAACAGTTTCTTGCAATGATTTCCTAATGTTGGATTGAAGCATAATAGCTGAGCATATAACTCATTCAGTAATTGTCTATAAGCATGATATTGACTGACTTATTTAGAATGTGATGGCTCTTTAATAAAAATAAATACATGATACTATTAGCAATAAATAATCTGAATAGTCATGCTTTGAGATTTCCTTCATATTTTAAACTTTTATTTTTACTGGCACTTTGGCAATATAGTGTTCTATACAATGCCTTGTACATCATAGATGATGTATTTAATTGATTATTTAATGAAAGAAATGAGTTACCTATTGACATATATATACGTTTTTACCTTTATGGTAAAATTAAAATGAACAGAAACCTAGGGTTTAGTACAATGAGTAAGATGTTAGAAAACATTTGGCAATCTTAAAAAGATAATCATACAAGGTCTATTTATTAGATACCATCTTTAAAATTGTTAATGTTTTATGAAAATAGAGCCCTAAGCATGTTAGCACATACAGCATAAAAGTTTTTTTCAGGTCTTGCTTTCACACACTGGGAGAACACTGTGATCTGTGAAAGTCAGAATAAGCCTGTTTTAGAAAACTGGATATGTGGCAGCATTCACACTCAAAAGCCTTCAGAGCTCACTAAGTTAAGGGTATGATTTATAGAGTCATACAGACTGGTGTTTCAATCCTGGCTCTGACACAGGCAGATGAGATTAACTTTGAGTCTAATGTGTAACATGTATAAAACAATAGCTCTGTAGAGGATGGCAGGGGGCCATAGGTAGGTGCCCTGGCAGTGGCAGCTCAGGTGCTGTGGGTAGGAAGTTCTCCAGTGGGAGGCACCATATGCAGGCAGTTCTTGAGTGGGGATGCTGCAGGTTAGAAGTGTATGGCATCCATGACTGGGATTATTACCATTTTTGGGATTTCTTAAGGCCATATATTACTTGGAACCTAAACATGTGATTTTACATAGTATATCTGCACCATAATTGAAAGTTGAGATTTTTCACTGGAATGACATAGCAACATAAATTAATTAATGTAGCAGCAGCAACAGCAGCAGTATTGTGGTAGTAGTAAAAAATAATAATTTAACAACTTACATCAAAATAATATAGACACTATGGCTTTAGTGAGAGGTTGTCATGTAAATTCAAGAAATGCAGAGAACCCTTGTGAGATACTATGTAAGACAACCATCCCCAAGACACACAGTCATCAGATTCTCCAAGGTAGATGTGAAAGAAAAAATCTTAAAGGTAACTAGAGAGAAGGGGCGGGTCACTTACAAAGGGAACCCCGTCAGGCTCAGTAGACCTTTCCGCAGAAACTTTACAAGCCAGAAGAGACTGGGAGCCCATTTTCAATATCTTTAAATAAAAGAAATCCCAAGCAATAATTTTATAGCCCACCAACTAAGCTTCATAAGCAAAAGATAACTGCAATTCTTTCCAGACAAGCAAAAGCTAAGGGAGGCTGAGTGCAGTGGCTCATGCTTATAATCCTAGCATTTTGGGAAGCTGAGGTGGGCAGATTGCTTGAGCCCCAGGAGTTTGAAACAAGCCTAGGAAGCAGAGAGAGACCCTGTCTCTACAAAAAAATACAAAATTATCCAGGTGTGGTGACATGCACCTGTAGTCCCAGCTACTTAAGAGACTGAGGTGGGATCATTTGAGCCCAGGATGCAGAGGTTGCAGTGAGCTGAGATTGCACTACTGCACTCCAGCTGGGGAGACAGAGCAATAGCCTACCTTAAAAAAACAAAAAAGCTAAGGGAATTTGATAGCAGTAGACCTGTCTTACAAGAGCTCCTAAAGGAAGTGCTAAACATGGAAATGAAAGAGCAATATTTGTCACCATAAAAACACACTTAAGAACATATCCCATTGACACTATAATGCAACTATACAATTAAGTCTACATAACAACCAGCTAAAAGCAGGATGATAAGACCAAATCCTCACATAGCAATATTGACCATGAATGCAAACAGGCTAAATGCCTCGATTAAATGGTATAGAGTGTCAAGTTGGATAAAGAAGCAAGACCCAAATGTTTGCTGTCTTCAAGAGATCCATCTCAGAAGTAACAGCAATAGGCTCAAAGTAAAGGAATGGAGAAAGATTGATCAGGTAAATAGAAAATAGAAACAGCAGGGGTTGCTATTCTTATACCAGACAAAACAAACATTAAAGCAACAACAATCGAACAAAGAAAAATATTACATAATAAGGGGCTCAATCCATCAAGAAGACTTAACTATTCTAAATATATACACACCCAAAATTAGAGTTCCCAGATTCATAAAAAAGGTTCTTAGAGATCTATGAGGAAATATAGACAAACACACGATAACACTGGGAGATTTCAACACCACCTTGACAGTGTTAGATCATCAAGGCAGAAAACTAACAAATATTTTTCTGGACTTAAACTCAATACTTGACCAATTAGACCTAATAGACACCTACAGAACACTCCATCCAACAACAGAATACATATTCTTCTCATCTGCACACAGCACATACTTTAAGATCAATGACATGCTAAACCATAAAGAAAGTTTCAACAAATTAAAAAAATTGAAATCATACCAAACACATTCTCAGACCACAGCATAGTAAAAACAGCAATCAATACTAAGATCTATTAAAACCATACAATTACATGTTAACCTACTCTTGAATGACTTTTGGGTAAATAACAAAATTAAGGCAGAAATCAAAACATTATTTGAAATGAATGAAAACAGACACAACATACCAGTTTGGGACACCGTTACAGTTGCATTAAGAGGAAAGTTCACAGCACCAAACTCCTACATGAAGAAGTTAGAAAGCTCTCAAATTAACAATCTTGCATTATACCTCAAGGAACTATAAAAACAGGAACAAACCAACCCCAAAGCTAGCAGAAGAAAAGAAATAACCAAAATCAGAGCTGAACTGAATAAAACTGAGATGTGAAAATCCAAAGTATCAATGCCCCCAAAAGTTGGTTCTTCAAAACATGAAACAAGATTGAAACTAATTAATAGAGAAAAAAGAAGATCCAAATAAACACAATCTGAAGTGACAAAGGTGACATTTCAACCAACCCTACAAAAATACAAAAGTTCACCAGAGAATATTATGAACACCTCTATGCACACAATTAGGAAATCTAGAAGATATTGATAAATTCCTGGAAACACATAGCCTCCTAAGATTGAACCAGGAAGAAATTACAATTTGGAACAGACCTATAACAAGTTCTGATATTGAATCAGTAATAAAAAGCCTACCAACCAAAAAAAGCCCTGAACCAGATGGATTCACAGCCAAATTCTCCCAGACATAAAAAGAAGAGCTGATGTCAGTCCTATTCTAACTATTCAAAAAAAAAATCAAGGAGGGGAGATTCTTCTGCAGCTCATTCCATGAAGCCAGCATCATCCTCATACCAAAATCTGGCAGAGATACAATGAAAAAAGGAAACTTCAGGTCAATATCTCTGATGAACATGCAAAAATCTTCAACAAAATACATGCAAACCAAATCCAGCAGTGCATCAAAAAACTAATGCACTAAGATTAAATAGGCTGTATTCCTGGGATGCAAGGTTGGCTCAACATATGCAACTAAATAAATATGATTCACTACATAAACAAAATTAAAAACAAAAACAATGATCATCTCAGTATATGCAGAAAAGATCTTCAATATATGTGAAAGTCTCAATAAATGTAGAAAAGGTCTTCAATAAAATTAAACATCCCTTCATGTTAAACATCCTCAACAAATTAGGCATCAAAAAAACATAACTCAAAATAAAAAGAGGCATTTAGGACAAACCCACAGCCAACATCACAATAAACGGGCAAAAGCTGGACACATTCTCCTTGAAAACTGGAACAAGACAAGGATGCCTGTTCTTAACATTGGTATTCAACATAGTACTGGAAGTCTTAGCCAGGGCAATCAGGCAAGAGAAAGAAAGAAAAGAGACTGAATAGGAAAAGAGAAAGTCAAACTAACTTTCTTCACAGATGATATGATTGTATACCTAGAAAACCCTAGAGATGCTGCCAATAGGCTTTTATAACCAATAAGCAATTTCAGTAATGTTTCAGGACACAAAATAAATGTACAAAAATAAGTAGCATTTCTATATATCAATAGCATTCAAGCTGAGAGGCAAATCAAGGACATAAATCCATTTACAATAGCCACAAACAAAAATATCTAGGAATATATCTAACTAAGAAGGTGAAAGATCTCTACCAGGCGAGTTATGAGACACTGGTGAAAGAAATTATAGGCAATATAAACAAATGGAAAAATGTTCCATGCTCATGGAAAGGAAGTGCATTAGTCTGTTCTTGCGTTGTTATAAATAATGGCCTGAGACTGGGTATTTATAAAGAAAAAAAGTTTCATTGGCTCACAGTTCTGCAGGCTATGCAGGAAGCATGGCTGAGGAAGCTTCAGGAAATGTACAATCATGATGGAAGGTGAAGGGGAAGCAGGCACATCCTACATGGCTGCAGCAGGAGGAAGACAACAAAGAGAGAGGTGCTACACACTTTAAACAACCAGATCTTCTAAGAACTCACTATCACAAGAATAACAAGGGGAAAATCCACCTCCATGATCAAATCACCTCCCATCAGGCCCCTCCTCTAACAATTCGACATGAGATTTGGCTGGGAACACAAATTCAAACCATATTGGGAAGAGTTAAGATTGTTAAAATGGCCATACTGCCCAAAGCAGTCTACAGATTCAACATTATTCCAACGAAACTACCAATGTCATTTATCACAGAATTAGAAAAAGCTATTCTAAAGTTGATATGAACCAAAAAAAAAAAAGTCCAAATCACTGAAGTAATCCTAAGCAAAACAAAGCCAGAGCCATCACACTTCCTGACTTCAAAGTATACTACAAGGCTATAGTAACCCAAACAGCATGATACTGGTACAGAAACAGACATAGACTCATGGAAAAGGATAGAGAAACCAGAAAGAAAGCCAGATACTGACAACCAGTTGATCTTTGACAAAGTCAACTATAATACATAATGGGGAAAGGACTCTCTATTCAATAAATAATGCTGGGATATTCTAGCCAAATGTAGAAGATTGAAACTGGATCCCTTCCTTTCACCATATACAAAAACTGACTCCAGATGGATTAAAGACTTAAATGTAAGACTGAAAGCAATAAAAACCCTAGAAGAAAACCTAGGCAATACCATTCTGGGCAGTGGCCAGGAAAGGATTTATGACTAATTCCTCAAAAGCAATTGCAACAAAAGCAAAAATTGACAAATGGGACCTAATTAAACTGAAGAGCTTTTGCACAACCAAATATTTAAATATCATCAGAGTGAACAGACAACCTACAGAATGGAAGAAAATTTTTGCAATCTATCCATCTGACAAAGGTCTAATATCCAGAGACTATAAGGAACTTAAAACAAATTTACAATTAAAAAAAAAACCCATTAGAAAGTAGACAAAAAACATGAACAGATACTTCTCAAAAGAAGAAATTCACACAGCCAACATAAGGAAGAAAGCTCAACATCACTGATCATTAGAGAAATGCAAATTAAAACCACAATGAGATACCATCTCATGCCAGTCAGAATGGAGATTATTAAAAAGTCAAACAACATATGCTGGCAAGGTTGCAGAGAAAAAGGAACACTTTTACACTGTTGGTGTTAGTGTAAGTTAGTTGAACCATTGTGGAACTAACTGGAATCGCCATCAGTATGGCGATTCCTCAAAGATCTAGAAGCAAAAATACCATTTGACCCAGCAATCCTATTACTGGGTATATGCCTAAAGGAATATAAATCATTCTATTATAAAGATACATGTGCACATATATTCACTGCAGCACTATTCACAATAGCAAAGACATGGAATCAATCTTAATGCTCATCAATGATAGACTGGTGGTACATATACACCATGGAATACTATGCAGCCATAAAAAGGAATGAGATCATGTCCTTTGCAGGGACATGGAAGGAGTTGGAAGCTGTTATCTTCAGCAAACTAATGCAGGCGCAGAAAACCAAATATGACATGTTCTCACAAGTGGAAGCTGAACGATGGGAACACATGGCCACATGGTGGTGAGGGGAACAACACACACTGGGGCCTGTTGGGGGAGTTGGGGGAGGGAGAGCATCAGGAAGAATAGCTAATGGATGCTGGGCTTAATACCTAGGTGATGGATTGATCTGTGCAGGAAACAACCATGGCACACACCTGTGTAACAAACCTGCACATCCTGTACATGTAACCTGGAACTTAATCTACAGAATGGGAGAATATATTTGCAAACTATGCATCCAACAAAGGTCTATTATCCAGAATCTATAAGAAACTTTAATCAAAAAGCAAAAAACAAATAACCCAGTTTTAAAATTGGCAAAAGACATGAACAAATACATCTCAAAATAAGAAATACATGCCACTAACAGATATATGAAAAAATGCTCCTCATCACTAATGATCAGTGAAATGCAAATCAAAACCACAATGAGATACCATCTCACATCAGTCAAAATGGCTATTACCAAAATGTCAAAAAACAAGAAATGCTGGTGAGGTTGCATAGAAAAGGGAGAACTTATACACTGCTGGTGGAAATGTAAATCAGTTCAGTCATTGTGAAAAGCAGTGTGGAGATTCCTCAGAGAACTTAAAACTACCATTTGACCCAGCAATCCTACTATATGATATATACCCAAAGGATAATAAATTCTTCTACCAAAAATACATATGCATGTGGATATATATTGTAGCACTATTCACAATAGCAAAGATGGAGTTAACAAAGATTCCCATCAACAGTGGACTGAATAAAGTGTAGTACATATATACCATGGAATACTATGCAGCCACAAAAAGCATGAAGTCATATCTTTTGCACAAACATGGAAGCAGCTGGACGCCATTATCCTAAGTGAACTAATGCAGGAACAGAAAACCAAATACTGCATGTTGTCACTTATAAGTGGGAGCTAAACAATGGGTACTCATGGACACACAGAAGGGAATAATAGATACTAAGGACTGCTTGAGGAAGAAGGGTGGGGAGAGAGACATGGTTTGTAGGGCTACCTGTCAGGTACTATGCTCACTACACTGGATGAGGGGGTCATTTGTACATGAAGGATCAGCAACATAAAATTTATTAATAAACCTGTACATGTACCCCTAGAACTTCAACTTAAAAAAATAGAAAAAAAATAGAAAAAAATAAAAATACTTGAGACTGGGTAATTTATAAAGAAAAGAAGTTCAGTGGGCAGGGCCAAGATGGCTGACTAGAAGCAGTGGCATTCCAAGACTCGCACAGGAAAGAAACTATAATAAGCCTGTGAATCCTTCACTGGCAACCAAGGTATCCAGGTTTTCTCATCAAAATTGACTAGAAGGCTGGCATGACCCACTGAGAGAAGGAAGAGCAGTGTGGTGTGGCAGTCCACCTGTGATCCACACAGGGAAGGGGAACTTCCCTCAAGCCAAGGGAGGCAGTGAGTAAGCACACTACCCAGCCGAGGGAAACTGTGCTTTTCCCATTGAACTGTGCAACCCATGGATTGGAAGATACACTTGCGTACCCATTCCACCAGGGCCTAGCGTCCCAACCCCAGAATGTGCAGATTCTCACAGCCTCTCAGCTGGAATCTGCTTAAGCCTACCTAACTCTTGCTGGGAGAGGCGACTAGCACCAGCTGCAGCTACCTGCTCTCTAAGCCATTTGAGCTCCCTGGGGAAGGGGCAGCAGCCAGCCCTGGGACTAGCAACTGCCTAACACTCTAAGCTCCCTGGGCAGGAGAAGCATGGCACCCATTTCTATAGCTCCAGGCTGGGCTTTTTCCCTGCTGGAGCAAGGGAGGCTGGACCGCTTGGTCCCAAGACTTATCCCCACAGCCCAAAACACCAGCTGTGGCAGTCTGCAGCCAAAGTGCCTTTTCAGGTCTAACCCTGACCCGCCCTTCCTCAATGGGCAGGGCTTCCCCGAACAATCTCCAATAACTCCAGCCAGAGGCTCAGGGACAGAATTCAGATCTCCCTGGGCCACAGCCCCTGGGGGATGGGGGAGGTGGCCTCAGTCTCTGCAGACCAGCCAACTTAGCCTCTCCTCCTGGTAGTTCTGAGGAATCCAGGCAGCTCAGATGAGTGGGTTTCCCCCCAGTGAAACACACCCTCTAGAACAAGGAATAAAGTACTTCATTAAACAGGTCCTGCTCCCTGTGCCACCCAACTGGGTGAGAGCATCCAACAGGGGTTGTCAGACACCTTATACAGGAGTGATCCTACTGGCATCAGGTTGGTGCCCCTTAAGGTCAGAGGTCCCAGAAGATGGAGCGGGCACCCATCTTTGCTGGTCTCCAGCCTCCCTGAGTGACATCTCCAGGCACAGGAGCAAATAAGATGAATAGGGAAGTGAACCCCCAGGAAACTGCAGCAGCCCTACAGAAGAGGGACTTGACTATTGAAAGAAAAACAAGTAGAAAGTGACAACAGCACCAAAAAACAACAAAAAGACCTCCATAAAAACCCCATGCAAGGGTCAGCAGCCTCAAAGACCAAAACTAGACAAACTCATGAAGATGGGAAAGAATCAACGAAAAAATGCTGAAAACCCCAAAAGCCAGAGTGCCTCCTCTCCTCCAAATGATTGCAGTGTCCCTCCAAGGTGCAGAACTGGACGGAGGATCAAATGGACAAATTGACAGAAGAAGGCTCCAGAAGATGGGTAATAAAAAACTATGATGAGGTAAAGGAACATGTTCTAACCCAATGCAAAGAAGCTAAGAAGCTTGATGAAAGGTTAGAGGAATTGCTAACTAGAATAACTAGTGTAGAGAGGAACATAAACGACCTGAAGGAGCTGGAAAACACAGCATGAGAACTTCATGAAGAATACACAAGTATCAACAGCCAAATCGAACACATGGAAGAAAGGATATCGGAGTTTGAAGACCACCTTACTGAAATAAGACACGCAGACAAGTATAGAGAAAAAAGAATGAAAAGGAATGAATAAAACCTCCAAGAAATATGGGTCTTAATAAAAAGACCGAACCTATGATCGACTGGAGTACCAGAAGGAGACAGGGAAAATGGAAACAAGCTGGAAAACACACTTCAGGATATTAGCCAGGAGAACTTCCCCAACCTAGCAAAACAGACCAACATGCAAATCAGGAAATACAGAGAACACCGTTAAGATACTCCATGAGAAGATCAACCCCAAGACACATAATCATTAGATTCTCCAAGGCTGAAATGAAGGAAAAACTGTTAAGAGCAGCCAGGGAAAAAGGCCAGGTAACCTACAAAGGGAAGCCCATCAGACTAACAGCGGACTTCTCAGGAGAAACTCTACAAGCCAGAAGAGATTGGGGGCTAATATTCAACATTCTTAAAGAATTTTCAACTCAGAATCTCATATCCAGCCAAACTAAGCTTCATAAGCAAAGGATAAATAAAATCCTTTACAGACAAGCAAATGCTGAGGAATTTCATTACCACCAGGTCAGTCCTGCGAGAGCTCCCGAAAGAAGCACTAAAAATGGAAAAAACAAGAAAAAAAAAAACAAAAACAGTGCCAGCCACTGCAAAAACACACCAAAAAATAAAGACCAATGACATTACAAAGAAACTGCATCAACTAGTATGCAAATTAATCAAATAGCATCATGATGACAGGATCAAATTCACACATAACAATACTACCCTTAAATGTCAATGGGCTAAATGCCCCAATTAAAAGACACAGACTGGCAAATTGGATAAGGAGTCAAGACCCATTGGTGTGCTGTATTCAGGAGACTCATTTTATGTGCAAAGACACACACAGGCTCAAAATAAAGGGATGGAGGAACATTTACCAAGCAAATGGAAAGAAAACAAAACAAAACAAAACAGGGGTTGCAATCTTAGTCACTGACAAAACAGACTTTAAACCAACAAAGATCATAAAAGACAAAGAAGGGCATTACACAATGGTAAAGGGAACAATTCAGCAAAAAGAGCTATATTCTGAATATGTATTCACCCAATATACGAGCACCCAGATTCATAAAATAAGTTATTAGAGACCTACAAAGAGACTTAGACTCTGACACAATAATAGTAGGAGACTTCAACACCCCACTGTCAGTATTAGATCAACAAGACATAAAATTAAGGATATTCAGGACTTGAACTCAGGTCTGGATCAAGTAAACCTAGTAAACATCTACAGAACTCTCTACTCCAACAGAATATACATTCTTCTCAGTGCCACATGGCACTTATTCTAAAATTCGACCACATAATTGGAAGTAAAACACTCCTCAGCAAATGCAAAAGAACTGAAATCATAACAGTTTCTCAGAACACAGTTCAATCAAATTAGAACTCAGGATTAAGAAACTCACTCAAAACCACATAGTTGCATGGAAATTGAACAACTTGCTCCTTAGTGACTCCTGGGTAAATAACAAAATTAAGGCAGAAATCAAGTTCCTTGAAATCAATGAGAACAAAGAGACAATGCACCAGAATCTCTGAGACACAGTTAAAGAACTGTTAAAAGAGAAGTTTTAGCCCTAAATATCCACATCAGAAAGCTAAAAAGATCTCAAATCGACACCCTAACATCACAATTAAAAGAGCAAAAGAGGCAAGAGCAAACTTATCCAAAAGCTAGCAGAAGACAAGAAATAACTAAAAGAAGAACTGAAGGAGATAGAGACATGAAAAACCCTCCAAAAAAATCTATCCAGGAGCTGTTTTTTTTTTTGAAAAAATTAACAAAATAGACTGTTTGCTAGACTAATGAAGAAAAAGAGAGAAGAATCAAATAGACAGAATAAAAATGATAAACAGTATATAACCACTGATGCCACGGAAATACAAACTACCATCAGAGAATATTATAAACATCTCTATGCAAAGAAACTAGAAAATCTAGAAGAAATGGATAAATTCTGGGATACATACACCCTACCAAGACTAAACCAGGAAGAAGTTGAATCCCTGAATTTACCAATAACAAGCTCTGAAACTGAGACAGTAATTAATAGCCTACCAACCAAAAAAAGCCCAGGACCAGATGGATTCACAGCTGAATTCTACCAGAAATACAAAGAGGAGCTGGTACCATTCCTTCTGAAACTATTCCAGACAATTGAAAAGGAGGGACTCCTCCCTAACTCATTTTATGAAGTCAGCATCATCCTGATACCAAAACCGGGAAGAGACACAACAAACAAACAAAACCTCATGTCAATATCCCTGATGAACATGGATGAGAAAATCCTCAATAAAATACTGGCAAACCCAATCCAGCGGCACATCAAAAAACTTATCCACCACGATCAAGTCAGCTTCATCCCTGGGATGCAAGGCTGGCTCAACAGATGCAAATCAATAAATGTAATCCATCACATAAACCAAACCAAAGACAAAAATCACATGATTATGTCAACAGATGCAGAAAAGGTCTTTGATAAAATTCAGCATCCATTCATGTTAAAAACTCTCAATAAACTCGGTATTGATGGAACATATCTCAAAATAATAAGATCTATTTATGACAAACTCACAGCCAATTTCATATTGAATGGGCAAAAGCTGGAAGCATTCCCTTTAAAAACTGGTACAAGACAAGGATGCCCTCTCCCACCACTCCTATTCAACACAGTATTGGAAGTTCTGGCCAGGGCAATCAGGCAAGAGAAAGAAATAAAGGGTATTCAAATAGGAAAAGAGGAAGTCAAGTTGTCTCTGTTTGCAGACAACATGATTTTATATTTATAAAACCATATCATCTCAGCCCCAAAACTTCTTGAACTGATAAGCAACTTCAGTAAAGTCTCAGGATAAAAAAATCAATGTGCAAAAACTACAAGCATTCCTTTATACCAACAATAGGCAGGCAGAAAGCTAAATCATGAATGAACTCCCATTGAAAATCACTACAAACAGAATAAAATACCTAGGAATACAGCTAACAAGGGATGTGAATACCTCTTTAAGGAGAACTAGAAACCACTGCTCAAGGAAATAAGACGGGACACAAGCAAATGGAAAAACATTCCATCCTCATGGATAGGAAGAATCAATATCATGAAAATGGCCATACTGCCCGAAGAAAGTTACAGATTCAATGCTATTCCCATCAAACTACCAGTGACATTCTTCACAGAATTAGAAGAAACTATTTTAAATTTCATATGAAATCAAAGAAGACCCCATATAGGCAAGACAATCCTAAGCAAACAAGAACAAAATTGGAGGCATCATGCTAGATGACTTCAAACTATACTACATGGCTACAGTGACCAAAACAGCATGGTTCTTGTACATATAGACCAACGGAGCAGGACCAACATATAGACCAATGGAGCAGAACAGAGATCTCAGAAATAATATCACATGTCTACAACCATCTGATCTTCAACAAACCTGACAAAAATGAGCAGTGGGGAAAGGAACTTCTATTCAGTAAATGGTGCTGGGAAAACTGGCTAGCCATATGCAGAAAATTGGAACTGGCCTAGAGCCCTACCTTACGTCCTATACAAAAATTAACTCAAGATGGATTAAAGACTTAAAGGTAAAACCCAAAACCATAAAAACCCTAGAAGAAAACCTAGGCAATACCATTCACACATAGGCATGGGCAAAGACTTCATGACAAAAATGCCAAAAGCAATTGTAACAAAAGCCAAAACTGACAAATGGGATCCAATTAAACTGAAGAGCTCCTGCACAGCAAAATAAACTGTCATCAGAGTGAACAGGCAACTACAGAATGGCAGAAAATTCTTGCAATCTACCTATCTGACAAAGGTCTAATATCCAGAATTTACAAGGAACCTTAAACATATTTACAAGAAAAAAACAAACAATCCCATCAAAAAGTAGGCAAAGCATATGAACAGATCCTCCTCAAAAGAAGACATTTACAGAGCCAACAAACATGAAAAAAAGCTCAACATCACTGGTCATCAGAGAAATGCAAATCAAAACCAAAATGAGATAGTATTTCACGCCAGTCAAAATGGTGATTATTAAAAAGTCAGGAAACTATAGATGCTGGTGAAGATGTGGAGAAATAGGAACACTTTTACACTGTTGGTAGGAATGTAAATTAGTTCAACCATTGTAGAAGACAGTATGGTGATTCCTCAAGGATCTAGAACCAGAAAAACCATCTGGACCCAGCAATCCCACTACTGGGTATATACCCAAGGAATAGAAATCATTCTATTATAAAGACACATACTCATGTATATTTATTGCAGCACTATTTACAATAGCAAAGACATGGAACCAACCCAAATGACCATCAATGATAGACTGGATAAAGAAAATCTGCAATAAAACTGGATAAAGAAAACCATGGAATACTATGAAGCCATAAAAAGGAATGACATCATGTCCTTTGCAGGGACATGGATGAAGCTGGAAGCCATCATCCTCAGCAAACTAATAGAGGAGCAGAAAACCAAACACTGCATGTTCTCACTCACAAATGCAAGTTGAACATTGAGAACACATGGACACAGAGAGGGGAACAACACACCCCATGGCCTGTTGGGTGGTGGTGGGTGAGGGAAGGGATCTTAGAGGACAGGTCAGTAGGTCCAGCAAACCACCATGGCACACATATAACTATGTAACAAACCTGCATGTTCTGTACATGTATCCTGTTTTTTTTTTTTTTTTTTTTTTTTTATAGAAGAAATTAAAAAAAGAGGTTTAATTGGCTCATAGTTCTGTAGGCTTTACAGGAAGCGTGGTGCCAACATCTTCTGGTGAGGCCTCAGGAAGCTTACAATCCTGACAGAAGGCAATAGCGAGCTAGCATGTCACATGGCAAGAGTGGGAACAAGAGAGAGAGGAGGTGGAGCCAGGCTCCTTTAAACCATCAACTCTCATAACAACTCTCACATGAATTAGCAGAGCAAGAACTCACTTATTACCATTGGGAGGGCACCAAACCATTCATGAGGGATCTTCCCCCATGATCCAAACACCTTCTAAAAGGACCCATACTGAACATTAGGAATTACATTTGAAATGAGATTTGGAGGGGACAAACATCCAAACCACATCATTCTGCCTCTGATCCCCTAAATCTTATGTCCTCCTCACATATCAGAATACAACCATGCCTCTGCAATAGTCCACCAAATTCTTAACCTGCTTCAGCATTAACTCAAGTCTGAAGTCCCAAGTGTCAAGTCTCGAGTATCATCTGGAGATGAGTCCATTGATCCTATGAGCCTGTGAGATCAAAAACAAGTTATTTACTGCCAGTATACAATGGTGCTACAGATACTGGGTATGCATTATCATTTGAAAAGGGAGAAATTGGCCAAAAGAGAGGCAATACGCCCACACAAGTCTGAAACTCAGCAGGACAGTCATTAAATCTTAAAGCTCCAAAATAATCTCCTTTGACGTCCTACATCCTGGGCAGAATGGTGTGAGACGTAGGCTATGAAGGCCTTGGACAGGTTTGTCCCTGCGGCTTTCCAAGGTGCAGCCCCCATGGCTGCTCTCACAGGTTGGAGTTGAATACCTATGGCTTTTCCATACTGCGGTTGCAAGCTGCCAATGGCTCTACCAGTCTCAGGTCTGGAGGGTGGCATCCCACTTCCCAAAGCTCCACTAGCCGGTTCTCTGGTGGGGACTCTGCAGGGGCTCCACTCTACATTTCCCATTGGCACTGCCCCAGTATAGTTTCTCTGTGGGGGCTCTGCTCCTGTAGTAGGCTTCTGCCTGGGTATACAGACTTCCCCATACATGCTCTGGAATCCAGGTGGGAGTTGCCAAGCTTACTTCACATTTGCATTCTGTGCATCTGCAGGCTGAACATCACATGAAAGCTGCCAAGGATTATGGCTTGCTCCCTCCAGGGTGGCAGCCTGAGCTTTACCTTGGCCCAGTTGAGCTGTGGCTGGAGCCTGAGTGGTCATGATGCAGGGAGCACTGTCCTGAGGCTGTGCAGGGAAGTGCGGTCCTGGGCCTGACCCCTGAAACCATTCTTCTTCCCTAGGCCTCTGGGCCTGTGATGAGAAGGGCTGTCCCTAAGAACTCTGAAATGCCTTCAAGGCCTTTTACCCATTGTCTTGGCTATTAGCACTTGGCTCCCTTTTAGTCATGCTAATCTCTCTAGCAAATGGTTGCTCTGTAGCCTGCTTGGATTTTTTCTACCATAGGGCTGGGCTACAAGTTTTCCAAATTTTTATGCTCTGCTTCCCTTTTAAATATAACTTTAAGTCTTTTATTTGCTTCCATATATGACTTAGGGTGTTAGAAGCAGCCATACTACTTCTTGAATGCTTTGCTGCTTAGACGTTTTTTTTTCCTGCCAGGTATCTTGTCATCATAATTAAGTTTAAACTCAGATCCCTATGACATGAACACACTGCTGTCAAGTTCTTTGCCAGGGTGTAACATGAGTAATCTTTACTCCAGTTCCCAATAACTCCCTCATTTCCACCTAAGACTTAATCAGCCTGGACTTTATTGTCCATACGTCTATAGCATTTTGGTTACAAACATTTAATCAGTCTCTAAGAAGTTTCAAACTTTTACTCATCTTCCTGTCTTCTTCTGAGCCTTCCAAACTCTTTCAACCTCTGCCTATTACCCAGTTCCAAAGCTGTTTCCACATTTTCAGGTATTTAATAGCAACACCCCACTCCTGGTACCAATTATCTGTGTTAGTTTGTTCTTGTGTTGCTATAAAGAAATACCTGAGACTGGGTAATCTATTAAAAAAAGATGGTTAATTGGCTCTCAGTTTTGCAGCTTTTACAGAAAGCATGGTGCTGACATCTATCTCTGATGAAACCTCACAAAGCTTACAATCATGGTGGAAGGTAACAGGGAGCCAGCATGTCACATGGCATGAGCAGGAACAAGAGAAAGGAGGAAGAGCCAGCCTTTTAAACAACCAGCTCTCATGTGAAATAACAGAGTGAGAACTCACTTATTACCATGGAGAGGACATCAAGCCATTCATGAGGGATGTGCCCCCATGACCAAACACCTCCCACTGTGTCTGGAATTGGTGGGTTCTTGGTCTCACTGACTTCAAGAATGAAGCCACGGACCTCGTGGTGAGTGTTACAGTTCTTAAAGGCAGTGTGTCCGGAGTTTGTTCCTTCTGATGTTCGGATGTTTGGAGGTGGGTTCGTGGTCTCGCTGGCTCAGGAGTGAAGCTGCAGACCTTTGCAGTGAGTGTTACAGCTCTTAAGGTGGCGCATCTGGAGTTGTTCGTTCCTCCCGGTGGGTTCATGGTCTTGATGGCTTCAGGAGTGAAGCTGCAGACCTTCCTCGTGAGTGTTACAGCTCATAAAGGCAGTGTGGACCCAAAGAGTGAGCAGTAGCAAGATTTACTGCAAAGAGCGAAAGAACAAAGCTTCCACAGTATGGAAGGGGACCCTAGCAGGTTGCCACTGCTGGCCGGGGCAGCCTGCTTTTATTCTCTTATCTGGCCCCAACCACATCCTGCTGATTGGTCCATTTTACAGAGAGCCAATTGGTCTGTTTTACAGAGAGCTGATTGGTCTGTTTTGACAGGGTGCTGATTGGTGCATTTATAATCCATCAGCCAGACACAAAAGTTCTCCACCTCCCCACTAGATTAGCTAGATACAGAGTGCTGATTGGTGTATTTACAAACCCTGAGCTAGACACAGAGTGCTGATTGGTGCATTTACAAACCTTGAGCTAGATACACAGTGCCGATTGGTGTATTCACAATCCCTTAGCTAGACATAAAGATTCTCCAAGTCCCCACCAGATTAGCTAGATAAAGAGTGCTGATTGGTGCATCCACAAACCCTGAGCTAGACACAGGGTGCCAATTGGTGTGTTTACAAAACTTGAGCTAGATACAGAGTGTTGATTGGTGTATTTACAACCCCTTAGCTAGACATAAAGGTTCTCCAAGTCCCCACTAGACTCAGGAGCCCAGCTGGCTTCACCCAGTGGATCCCACACTAGTGCCGCAGGTGGAGCTGCCTTCCAGTCCCACCCCGTGAGCCCACACTCCTCAGCCTTTGGGCAGTTGATGGGACCGGGCACTGTGGAGCAGGGGTCGGCACTTGTTGGGGAGGCTCGGGCCGTGCAGGAGCCCATGGTGGGTCGGGGGGAGGCTCAGGCATGGCGGGCTGCAGGTCCTGAGCCCTTCCCCATGGGCAGGCAGCTAAGGCCCGGGGAGAAATCGAGCGCAGTGCCAGTGGGCTGGCACTGCTGGGGGATCTGGTGCACCCTCCGCAGCTGCTGGCCTGGGTGCTAAGCCCCTCACTGCCCAGAGCCGGCTGGCTGCCCCGAGTGCGGGGCCGCCAAGCCCACGCCCACCTGGAACTCCAACTGGCCCGCAAGCAACATGTGCAGTCCTGGTTCCCACCCATGCCTCTCCCTCCACACCTCCCCGCAGGCTGAGGGAGCTGGCTCTGGCCTCTGCCATCCCAGGAAGGGGCTCCCACAGTGCAGTGGTGGGCTGAAGGGCTCCTCAAGCATGGCCAGAGTGGGCACTGAGGCCGAGGAGGCACCAAGAACGAGTGAGGGCTGCAAGGGCTGCCAGCACCCTGTCACCTCTCACCACCAGGCCAGCCTCCAACATTGGAGATTACATTTCAACATGAGATTTGGAAGGGACAAATAGCCAAACCATATGAGTTACTATTCTGACTTTCTTTGAAATAGGTGTATTTAGATTGTTCTCTGTTGGATGGTAGATATAGTTATATAAAAGATAGGTGAGTAATTTATAACTTAGAAGTTAATATCCACTTGCATACTTCTTTAGTATGGTTAGTTAAGTTTCATCATTAAGAATGACTTTCATTTAGTGTCAAAAGTTAATGCTGGCCAGGTGTGGAGGCTCATGCCTGTAATCCCAGCACTCTGGGAGGCCGAGGCGGGCGGATCACGAGGTTAGGAGATTGAGACCACCCTGTCTAACATGGTGAAACCCCGTCTCTACTAAAAATATGAAAAAATTAGCTGGGCGTGGTGGTGGGTGCCTGTAGTCCCAGCTACTCGGGAGGCTGAGGCAGGAGAATGGTGTGAACCTGGGAGGCGGAGCTTGTAGTGAGCTGAGATTGCACCACTGTGGTCCAGCCTGGGCGAAAGGGCGAGACTCGTCTCAAAACAAACAAACAAACAAAAAGTTAATGCTGCTATCAGTCCTGTACTTCTGAGACATGGATTGTTGGATGCTTAAAATGGTTTATGATCAAAAGTCTTAAAGTTCTAATCTGACTTTTAAAGTTTTAAATTTCTAACAAAGATGGAAAAAACAGACACTGGGCCCTACTTGAGGGTGGAGGGTGGGAGGAGGAAGAGAAGCAGAAAAAATAACTATTGGGTACTAGGCTTAGTACCTAGGTGATAAAATAATCTGTACAACAAATGCCTGTGACATGAGTTTACCTACATAACATACCTGCACATGTACCCCTGAACCTAAAATAAAAGTTAATAAAAATTTATTCCAAATTAAAAATAATATACAACACCAAGAGTGAGCTCTGATGTAAACTGTGGACTTGGGATGATGATGTGTCAATGAAGGTTCATCAGTTGTAACAAATGTACCACTCTGATGGGGGAGGCTGATAATGGGAAAGGTTGTGCATGTGTGGGATAGTGGGTATATGGGAAATTTCTATTCCTCTCGATTTTGATCTCTGAAAAGCAAAAACTTAAAAGACTTAAAAATTATAGTGAAGGCATCAAATTTGGAAAAATCAATAGCCTAGTTCCTTACTATGAAATCATATGGCATAGTTCTCTAAATGTAACCCTTACATGTTGTTTACATGGACTTCATACACACTCGCTCTAGGAATAAAAGAGCAAAGTATTTTCATGTTTCCTTTTTTCTGAGTTTGTATCAGTATTGGGTGTATGCAGGTGGGGATAGGAGGGTTACCTTTAGCTAATATCAGAATTGAGTTGAATGGAGGAATTATAATTTTCCAATAAAAAAATTCAAGAAGTGTTTTTTGCCTCCCAGGTGGTAAAATCATGCATACTTTTTATTTCCTTTTTTGGTCTCTCTATAGTTTCCAAATGTTCAACAAAGTGTGGTTATTAGTTTTTATAATAAAAGACATTTTAGGTTATTTCTCTGATTACTAAGAGTAAAAAAAAAATAAAGTTTTAAAGTTCTAATCTGAAATTTTCAGTGACCACATTTCAGGAGTGCTCAAAGGAATATGTACAATCAAGGCAAATATTTTGTCTCCACTCCTGATTTCCATGATGACAGAATTTTCCTAAGCATATTCCTGGCCTTTCTTTTTGTCCCTCTATTCTCTGTGCCCTGGGAGGTTGAAGGATTTATTTGATAGGTAAATTTGGGAAGGCTCAGTCCTGCTTATCTTCCTTTTAGAAAAAAGCTGTCTGTAGGGAGCAAGTTACCTCTGCTACTTTTCTAGGAGCAGGTTCTTCCCTTTCAGAGAAAGATCCTGTACTTGTTCAATGTTGCCTATATCTAGATACCTTCTCTGGCTGCTTGTTTTTAAGTAAGCCCATTTGGCTCTCATACTAAGCTACAGTCTTCAACTTGTCTTTTATTAAAAAATAAAGACATTTTTGGCCTTCATGTGCTACTTTTTGTTTCATTTTTCAATTTGCTTAGAACATAGCCACGGAAGAAGGAAGCCATTTTATTGTTTCATGTACCTCTCATGTCTGACAGCTGACATTCTTCCTGAATTCTCTATCATCAAAAAGCTTTGAGTCTCTAGTAAACACAATTTCTAAATCTAACAAATCTCATCATGACCAGCTCTCAGAGCCTACACTTGAACACTACCATTTTTCTCCAATGGAGGGAATTCAAGCTACTTCTTTACAATTTCAGAAAGCAGTTAGAAAAAAACAGCCTTAGGCTATCATTTTGATTTTTTAAGGTTACTGTTGATTCTGATGCTGAACACTGACGGAAAAATGCTTCCATTAAAGGCAGACAAACTCTTCCATATAAGAACACAGACAAATCTTCAAAGCTCATATTATTTGTGACCAACTCCTGAAGAAATATACTTTTAGATAGCATTCATATAGAAGGCAGGTAAATCACTCATCATATGTACATATGACATTTCTGAATATACTTACCTCAGCTGTGTGCTTTGCCACATGCCCCACGATGACAATGACCTTCCCTTTGAAGTTCTGGAGCATAGCAGTGTAAGGGCCCTGGGTAAGCTCCCCTTCTGCAGTGAAGGCAGCACTGAATGGAATGTTGATGCTTCCTGAAATGTGACCACGAATAAAGCTGAGAAGGAAAGTTTAAGGAAAACATTTATTTGTGTGCAGTCTTGAGTGTCTGAGGGAAACTCACAGAGCTAAGTGACTCCCAGAAGATAGTACTAAACATTTTCCAGCTCATGTGAGTATTTTATCTAAATGAAGTAAGGCACCTCCAGGAGAAGAAAAAAAGTTAAATTTGAAAATGAAGTAGAAAAGAGAAAGGAAGATGACTAGCCAAAGATATAAAAGGATCTTATATCAAAAGCATCTCTCATTACATAAACACAGATATGGGTAAACAATAACTACACTTAAAGAAGTTCTATAATGAGTGGAGATGGTGGAGATGGACTACATATCTTACAATTTAAATTTTCTAGTCAGCTGCTGCTTCATCTTTTTTTTTAAAGAAAAGGATATGACATTAATAATGAGAGAAAGAACTGTAAATAAGTTCTGAAAAATGAAAGGAGAGTGAATCAACATTAACATTCCAGTGGGCATTGTTTAGTTGAAGTTTTCTAGAATGGGCAGAGAATTTATGATCATGGGTAGATTACCTTTGAACTTCGTCAGCATTAGTTTTTCAAACATTTCTAATTATTCAATATTCCCAATTGCAGTTTTCCTGAAGAGTAATGACTTTTCTCTCAGAATATAATTACTCTGATGGTACTTTTTTAAAAAAACTGAAAGTACTTTTATTTTCAGTAAAGACCTACTTTAAAATGAAAATTTTTTATAACACATACTAAGAACCTAACAACTTATATATTCTCAGCACCTATATCTACACCTGTGAGGCCTGAATCAGTTGCCAGAGAGTGTTTCCATATTTATCAAACAACCTTTTCAACTATGAACATCTTTTCTTTTTTTAGTGTGTTTAGAGTAGCAAAAGCAATACAAATCTATCCTGGTCAAATGCTGTAGCAGACATGTTTGGGCTGCCTGCCTACCTGCTGTTTTCTTGTTTGGAAGAGCACCAACCACTGACCCTGAGGAAAGGGTGAGCCTAGGCTGTCGTGTTGGTATCAGATGACCCTGCTACAACCATGACTGACAGGATGGTGGAGGGGAGGGTGATGGTGGATATATGATGCAGGCTGAGCCAATGAAATTCTCTCCCTTGAAAATCGGAAATAAAAGACATAAAAGATAATGCTCAGACTGTGTTAAGCTTTACATGTAAAGTCACCTTTAAGTGCCTCTTCCATAAAATTTGTTCAGCCATCCATAAAATTTGTTCAGCCACGTATTAGAAAATTAGAAGGCCCTGACTCTAAAAGAAGAACTGTTTAATAGATACATTCAGTGAATACTGTATTTGGTTAAAAAAGTACCCATCTATAGCTAAATAACCATACCTAGTAGCTATATCTATAATCATAGATAAGTATTAAGGTGATTTTATAGGTTCAATATCACCTATTTATTATGTTCCTTTAAAGAAGATTTTAATCTAAACTCAGTTACTAGAAGTATGTCATAAAGTTATTATCCTATTATCCTTGTGATTATTTGTTTAAAAAATCTAGATTAAATATTAAAATGCTTCACAAAATATGATGGCAACAGAGTCTTTTTTGAAAGAGAAAGTTTTTCAAAATACAAAATGATTCCAAACCTTTTTTAGGCTATACTTTGGTAAATAAGGCACAAAAGAAACAGAGTTTTAAACCACACTTTCCTTATTCTTAATCTACTTCAACCAGAAAGTCCTGGATAATATCTAAGAACACTCATCCAAGAACACTCTTGTCATGAAACTTCTAGCACAAAAATGATTGGGTAAGCATGAATGTCTGTAGACATGGTGGTCAAACCTCTAAATCTTCTATCATTACTGGCAAACAGCAGAGGAGAATGCATTACTGGCAAAAAACAGAGGAGAATGAGATTGGCCTAGTTATAAATAAGTATATTTACAATGAATAGCCTGTTGTTTTTATAAGTTGGATAATGAAGACAACTTTGGTTATTTAGAAATCTTTTCTATTTTCCTTGGAAAGTATTTACATTGCCTACAATACAATTTCCCATGTGACACAGACAGCATTAGATAAAATACAACTGCTTTAGGCAACTTCTAGACATTTGAGAGGTGGTCAGATTATATTGTAAATCTAGGTAGGTGAATACTTTTTTCACTTGTTGAGTCCTTCATAATCAGAATAAAATATGAGGTATTTGGAAACTGAGCAAACAACAGATTTCTGTATATTTTTTATTAGAAAGAATAAATAGGGAAACAGAAGAAAATTTTTGACATATGATGACTCTGAATGACCATAGTTGACTGTCATCAGTCATGAGTAAAATCTGGCAAGGAAAGAGAAGTGAGAGAGAATATGTTGAGTTAAGCACATTTTTCCATGCTCTAAGAACTTTGGTTTTATTTCACTGTATTACAGTGGAAAACAAGTATACGCAGGACCTTCACACAAAGGTAGGGTTAGAGATGAACATGCAACACTACATATTTTAGAAGTATGGCTGTCACTTTACTGCTTTCTGTATAATACAGATAAAAATCTGAATGCTCTACACGAATGTTTTACATTTTAAAAAGGCCTTTCTCATTACATAAACACAGATACGGGGTAAAGAATAACCACACTTAAAGAGGTTCTATAATGAGTGTAATACTCAATAGTCAGACACTATGCTATTTTATAAACTAAGAATTTGAAAAGCTACAGCTTCAAAGAACCCAGTTCAGAGGAAATATTACTATTAAGGAAATAGTAGCCGAAGTATTTATGGGGTGATTAGCCCCAATCACATATATATCATGATACTGTAATCCCAACAATGACATTACAATTTTTGGTTAGGTTTTGGTAAAAGTGGCAATGGTATCCATAAACACTAATTTTTAACTTCCAGTGTTCATAGGAAATTAGAATTTTTGATGACATACTTGAAAGAGTTAAAAGATAAAAAACATCATTACAGATGTCAGCAGTAATTACAATGAAATCTCTAGACTGGAATAATAATAGTTATGAAAGCATAAAAGCATCTAGTTATTGTAGCAGTCACTTCACCACGTGTTTGAATATGGTTGTTTACTACCCTGAATGCACTACAGGATATATTCCAGTAAACATGTGAATTTCCTTTGGCATATGGTGACCTTACACTATATATCTTACCCTGTCTTGGAGTAAGTTGTACCCCTCCCTGCAAATAAGCCATTCAGCTCAATATTCCATTTGGCAGATATTACCAAAAGCATTTGAATGTGTGCTTAGAACAAAATCAAAATATTGCATTAAACAAAATTTGATAGCCCAATGCACAGATTAAAAAAATTACTGTAAACTTCCGATAAATAAGTTGGATTATCAGAATAGCATTAACAGGTAGGGATGATGTATATTATCTTCTAGGTTTCTAAGATATTAAAACTTTCTTGTATTCATAATTCAGTCTACAAACCAATGCTGTAAGTAGATATGCTGTGCTTCAATCAAACAGAAAAAAATCAGGTATAAGAATACAGGTACAGTGTATAGGTAAATTACATGGTAGGTAACCGAGTATGTTCAGAAAGACTCTTCAATTTACAAAAAGATTTGAAAATTCCTTGAAAATATTATTTAAAATTCAACACAGAAACCAGCTCATGTTTTTTTACATCCTAAAAGAGCACAGCATTTTTGCTGGATGCCACACTTAGTGACATTATATCTTTAAAGACAACATACACCAATATTTCACCAAACCAGTCAAGAAGATCTACCTACCTTTGTTTTTTGGCTGTTTGTCTGCTGGGTTAACTAATTATAATTAGTATTATAGACCTTTCAGCCCAAACTGAAAGTTTTATCTTTAGTATATCAACAGTGAAAAAGAAATATGAAATTAAACCCATAGTTCTCTCATACATACCATAACTAAATAGCATTAACTGATATAAAAATGATGTTTAGATATCATGATTTTCTTTGCTAAATCTATTGATACTCTGAATGGCATTGCCATACCCCAAATCAATCAGTCAAAAATCTCATTTCCAACATCTTATCAATAGCAACATCCAATATTCTACTGCTCTAATAAATCTTGTACTCACATTTTTATTCCCATTAACCCTTGCCTATTTCAGATATTGATTTGTCTTGAGCTTAAGCTACTGTAGTAACTGTTTTCTCCAACTTTTGTCTTTTCCCTTGGAAATACACTTGATTTACAATATTGACAGAGAAAAAATTTAAAAGCAAAGTGTTCTGATTATTGTATCCTTTCTGAGAAAATTTCCATGACTACCTATAGGACAAAGCCCGTATTTCTCAGTTCAGTCCTCATGAATAGAACCTAACTACTTTAATTCCAACCAAACTAAATCATGCACTGTTACCAATATGTTTTCTATCTCCTGTAGTTTTCTCTGCCTAAATACCTTTTTCTCCTTATTTTTGCACATTCAAACCTCCATCCTTCAAATGTTTCATCCATGAAAGTTTCCCTTCCCACAGTATCTGTACATCTCTCATAACAGCAATTTGATTTTATATAAAATTTTCTAATGAAAATGACTTCTATTTAAACAACTGATAGGAACGATGTGTATTATATTTATTTCATCTTTGAATCTCTTACAATGATTAATAGAATGCTTAGAACATCGCTTACATATTTGGTGAGTAAATGAATTTCAGAATTTTGCCAAACCTGGAGTAACTAGTATCAGCAGCACATACGCTAAGGTGCCTTCTGGCCACCCCAGCCAGTGGCACCAGTATCTAACAATGCTTGCAAGTGTCAACGATATAGAATTTCCCTTTGTCAGCACACACTTTGAGAAAAAGGAAAGAAACAGCAACAAAAGTAATTTCTCTCAATTTTCTTCAGCATAGGCTCACTAAAACTGGTTTATTTAGGGAAAAGCTAGGGACCTCACTCTTTATGACAGGATATGAATGTATGATTATACACGTCAAATATCTGGGTAATTCAATCCTAATTTTGCCTGCAAGATTATCTCTACCCTCATCCATCCTCTACAATGCATTAAAGTAATTTTTCTGAAATAAAAATCTGAGCATGGCACCTACCTGTTTAGAATTTTTTTAAGTTTCTTACTGCCTTTGGAATAAAACCCAAATTTCTTAGCATGTTATGAGACATTTTCAGTGAAGCTACTTTTACCTACTCTAGTTTCATTACTAATTCTCATATATTCCAGACATGCTCATCCACAGTTCTTTTAACTTCCTAAATGTGTCCGTCTCACCTTCTCTGGGCCTCAAACAATGTGGTTTTTCAATGCCTTCTCTCTTTTCTTTGTTAGGTTACTAACTTCTACTTGTTTTTTAAGACTCATGTCAGACATCACCTGATTTAGGTGCCCATCCTATAGTTCCATGACATTTGGGTATGCTTCAGACATAGACCATTTCATATTATACTGCAATTATCTATCTCATGTATCTATTTTAGTTATAAGACTGTGAGCTTCTGGTGGGCAGGGGTGCTATAATTAAACTCTATATCCCCATTGCCTGGCAAAGCAGGTCCTCAAACAGGACTGGCTGGCTGATTGAATGAGACTGTATGGCACTCTAGGAACTGGGGTCATGGATGGTTCTCACAGCAAATAGGAGCTCTTTAACAGCTAATATACCTTTCATAACTAACAATCCAGACATGAAGACATTCCTCAGCAGTTGCTATCGTATACTCCCACATTATACAAAGCCCATTCAAATATGGGAATACAATTGGATGGAAATTTTAATTTAGATAGATTGAACCTAAGCCCAAATGAGATGAAAAAAACCTTACTAAACCTTCTCATCAGTATCTATCCTGCTCTGCTCATGAGTATCTTTAAATTGCTTTGAAGAAGTTTTTATAAATCAATTATTAAGGACAAAGAGACAAGAGTAATACTAGTTCACTAAGGATGAATGTGCCGTAATGAAATAATGAATACAACTGGGTTTATGTGTTTTTCAAAAAACAAGCTTAAGCCTGAGGTTGTCTTTAGATACTAACTTTTTTTTTTAAATCAAAAGGTAAGAGTTTTACAAGTAAAGCTCAGCCTTGAGCAAAAACTCAGCCTTGATTTCAAGCAAATGAGTAACATTCCTTTAAAGTATTTCAGTTTACAGATAAAATAAGTTGGATCCACAATTACATGACTAAGACCTCTTTTAATATGAACTCCAAGAAAACTGAAACCCTAAATATTTATAACTATTAAAGAAAACAAGAGTTTGCTTGTGTATTACCATGGAAACTATTAACATCACTTCTGAAATTCATGTCACTACATGAAAACATTTTCTATTGCCTCCTTATAAAATGCAATTTTTGTTTGCTTTGAAATTCTCAAAATATACTGAAGAACAAATATATCTGACTTGATTTTTACCTAGATTAACATTTCATGTTTCTATCTTCTAAAAGCAAACAAAAAAATGTGATTTCAACAAAAACTGCTGTTTTGCCTCTCTGAGCCTTTGGCTTTAATATTAAGAGTTTAGACTACATTAGGGTTTCTTCTTATTCTAAGGTTTTGGGATTATGTTTTTATTGTTAAGTGGGTAAAGTTTGTCTTCATGTCCTTCAGCTTTCTTTTTCTGTATTCTCCATTCCCTTGGCTTACATTGTGGTTTAGGTAGTTCCCTAAGATTGCTGGCACCTTAATGTGCTGCTTCTCTCCTACAATCACACAAACTGAACATAGATTAAAATATTACCACTTGCAGGCTTTTTGTATTTAAATGAGACTATTCATAACACAAGCTAAATGACTGAAGCCTTAACAGTAGTGTTTCAGGCATGAAGTGAAGGTTCTGAAGGGGGCTTGGTGGTAGTAGTGAGGCTGTCCCTTAAATTTATTGGTAGACAGCTTATTTTGCCTGTGGATAAGATTGCCTCCCTCCTTTTCATAAGCAATCACTTAAATCATTTTACATAGGTTAAAAAAAAAAGACGAGATGAAATATATTCTTAGACATTAAATCTCCTGGAAGCATAATTTAGGAAAAAAAAATTTCACCTATATGAAGATGTAAGAACTGTGTTAGGCAAAGACTTCCCATTTAAATGATGTATAAAAGCAAAGCAGAAGATAAACATGATACAGAGACATTTAAATAATTTGAACAACATTTCAAAAATAATTTACTTCCTCTGGGGAAGGAAAAGGTGTTAGAGAAAGTTTCTTTTTTTTCATATTGCACAGGGTCACATTTTGTGGCAAGAGAGAAATAAAACTATTTCAAAAATATCCTAGTATTAAATATGTAATCACTTCTTAAACAGATTGTTAAAGTCACATAAATCCTAGACTTCAATTGCGAAGATTTACCTTGGTAAGAATTAAGAGTTATGTACAAAGATAATTACTTTAAAAATATTATTAAAATTTCAATGGGCTTTAAAAAACATCAGCATATTAGTAGCTTTAGGGAAATTTTTATTAAAAAGATTTTGAATGAATTAAATATTATAAATTAAGTCAATATAGTAGGAAAGGATCTTTCTATCATGTTTCCTCCCTCAAAGTGTTGCAATATTGCTTTCTAAAATTTGAAATACTTCAGTTTTCCTCAATTCTGTGGCTACATCTGTATAAAGATAACTACAGGTAGATTCGTTCAGTTGGTATCTGGGATTAGTCCTCTTATACACACAGGTGCTGAAGGTAACAGCTTATTTTGTGTGTAAGATTTAAAGAAATGTGTATAACATCTGAATGAATATATATAGTGTAGAGGAATCAATGCATGTCTCACTGACTCATTAATTTCTATTAGCTTATTTGTTTCAATCTTGTTTATGCTTAACTGTCCCTATGCAGAGACCAGATAGGCACCTGTAAAATAGTGTAAAATTTAGAAGCACAAGACTGGCTCTGCAATTACTGGTTATATGGCCTTGGGAAAGTTGCTTAACCTCTTTAAGCTTCAGTTTATCAGTAAAACAGAGATAACAACAGTATCTACATCATAGGACTAGCACCATGCTTGGTTACAGTGTAAGAGCTTAAAGACTGCTATTATTAGAAGTCAATTTACTTCAATCTATTCAAGCAGCAGCTAGTGTGTGTGGCTAGAAGCAGCTAGTGAGTGTGGCTCTCATGGAGAAAAACAGAAGGGGGCAAGTAAATACCACACCTTCAGCTGAAACATCCAGGTATTTGCAGTGGGACTAATCAAGGAAATAACCTGACCATTAGAGAATGAAGAAAAGTAAGACAGGACAACGACCCACCTGGGAATAATATGGAACCAGGGGATACTCCCCCACCCAAGGGAAGTGGTGAGTGAATGAGTGGCCCCAGAAAAACACACTTCTCTCACAGGTCTTTGCAACCCTCAGGTCAGGAGATCTCCTTGTGAACCCACTCCACCAGGGCCTTCAGTCTTCAGTCTGACGGACAGAGCTACATGAAGTCTTGGCAGAGCAACTGCTCAGGCATGGGTGGAGACCCTGAAGCCTTAGATTATTATTGGGCTTTCTGGCAAAAGTAGCTGCAGCTTTGGCAAAGTAGGTTAGACTCCTCTATGTACCCGTAGGAAAGAGGCCGAATCCAGAAGGCTGAGTAGCAACAACCCGTAGGCCCCATTTCCATGGCACCTCACAAAATAAGACCTACTGGCTTGGGATCCAGCCAGCTACCAGCAGTGGCACTGCACCTCTCTAAGAAGGAGTTCCCAGGGAGAGGGGTGGGTTGCCATCTTTGCTGTTCAGACATCTTAGCCATTCCAGCCTTCAGGCTTTGGACAGTCTGAGCTGACTCAGGGCAGAAGGAATCCCACAGCACAGCATAGATGCTCTATCAAAATGTGGCCAGAATGCAAACTGCTTTTTTAAGCAGGTTCTGATCCTGTTCCTCCTCACTGGGCAGGACCTCTCAACCGGGGTCTCCAGCCACTTTGTACAAGTGCCTTGAAACCACAGTCAGAGCTGACTCAAAGCAGAAGGAATCCCACAGCACAGCATAGATGCTCTACCAAAATGTGGCCAGAATACAAACTGCTTTTTAAAGCGGGTTCTAATCCTGTTCCTCCTCACTGGGCAGGACCTCCCAACCAGGGTCTCCAGACACTTTGTACAGGAGCCTTTAAACCAGCAACAGGTCCATACCTCCCTGGGACAAAGCTCCCAGAGGGAGGAACAGGCTGCCATCTTTGCTGTTTCACAGCCTTCACTGGTGACTCCTCCAGGTTCTGGAAAATCCGAGATGACTAGGGCCTGGAGTGGGCCCCAAGCATACTGCAGCAGCCCTACAGAAAAGTGGGCAGACTATTATATGGGTTCCTGTTCCCACATCTCCTTACTGGGCAGATCCTCCAGGCCTGGGGTTCCAGCCACCCCGACCAGAGCTATCGAGCCAGTACGAACTCAGCAACTCCCTGTACAGAGCCTCCAGGGGCAAATAAAAGCCTCTCTGCCACTGTCTGTGCAGTGGAACTGCCCTTGCCACCCTTGAACTAATGAAGAAGCAAAGACCTTAATTGTCTTATCCATACCTCCAACAAGCTGCAGTTGAACCAAGGAGAGGAGGCCAGTCCATCTCCCACAGGTCCCACACACTCCCCAAAACTCATCACCAGACAGGAAACTCCTGGCTTGGGCCCACAGAACAAATCTCCATTTTGGGCTGACTTCGCTGAGTGATTGATGACCTGCATCTCTCTGGGGCGGAGCCCCCATGAGTCAAAAAAATGACCCTTGGCCACAACCACTACTAAGATCTCTTCCTCTACTGCTTCTAAGCTGGGGAAGGAATATAAACTCTGAGATCATCCCAGAGCTGCAGTGGGCAGCCCAGGAGTGCCAAGTCATGAACTATAGCGGGCACTCAAGGGGGAGAGGAGCCCACACTTTCAGAGCACTGAGAGGGAACATGGCTGCAACTATGAGGAAACATAAGGGAGCCACACTACTGAACAAAAGTCTACCAACTGACAAATAAGCTGTCACCTGCTGGATAAACCCCAAAGCTTCAACACAAAAAATACCTCACTAACATACCCCACTCTAAAGCCAGAAACAGTCAGTCAGCTTCCAATAAAGACCCTATACAAATACTCATCCCAGTGAAAATATCCAGAAAATAAGTCTATTGACTGTACTCAGTCTACACCACAGTTAAAGGAACACCCACATGCAGAGATGAGAAAGAACCAATGCAAGAACTCCAGTAACTAAAGTGGCCAGAGTATCATATGTCCTCCAAATGACTGCATCAGTTCTCCAACAAGAGTTCTTAATCATGGTGAACTGGCTGGAATGACAGAAACAGAATTCAGAATATGGACAGGAACAAAGATAATCAAAATTCAGGAGGATGGCAAAACCCAATCCAAGAAAAATAAGAATCACAATAAAGTGATAGAGTAGTTGAAGGATGAAATAGCTAGTATAAAAAGGAACTTAACAAGTTGGACAGAGATGAAAAACACAGGAATTTCACAATGCAATCGCCAGTATTAACAGCAGAATAAACCAAGCTGATGAAAGAATCTCACAATTCGAAGACTGGTTCTTTGAAATAAGGCAGTCAGACTAAAATAAAAAAAAAAGAATAAAAAGGAATGAACAAAGTCTCTGAAAATTATGGGATTATGTAAAGAGACTGAATATATGAATCATTGGCATCCCTGAAAGAGAGGGGGAGAAAGCAAACAACTTGGAAAATGTATTTCAGGATATCTTCCATGAAAACTTCCCTAACCTTGCTAGAGAGGCCGAGAGTCAAATTCAGGAAATACAGAGAACTCCTGCAAGATTCTACACAAGATCATACCCAAGACACATAATTGTCAAATTTTCCAAGGTTGAAATGAGAGAAAGAATGTTAAAGGCATCTAGAGAGAACTCGGGCAGGTCACCTACAAACGGATTCCCATGAGGCTAACAGCGGACCTCTCAGCTGAAACCCTACAAGCCAGAAGAGATTAGGGGCCTATATTGAATGTTCTGAAAGCAAAAAAATCTTTAACCAAGAATTTCATATCTAGCTAAACTAAACTCTCTAAGTGAAGAAGAAATAAGATCCTTTTCAGATAAGCAAATGTTAAGGGACATCATTACTACCAGACCTGCCTTACAAGAGATCTTGAAAGGAGCACTAAATATAGAAAGATCACTACGAGTGAATACAAAAACACACTTAAACACACAGACCAATGTCACTGTAAAGCAACCACACAAACAAGCCAACATAACCACCAGCTAACAGCACAATGACAAAACCCAATCCACACATATCAATACGAACCTTGGATGTAAATGGTCCAAATACCACACTTAAAAGGTAGAGTGGCAAGCAGGATAAAAAAGTAAGACCCAATAATATGCTCTCTTCAAGAGACTATCTCACACATAATGACACTCATAAGCTCAAAATAAAGGGATGGAGAAAAATCTACCAAAAAAATAAAAAACAGAAAAAAGCAGGGATTGCAATCCTAATTTCAGATAAAACAGATTTCAAACCAACGATTAAAAAAAAAAGACAAGGGCATTATATAATGGTAAAGGGTTCAATTTAATAAGACCTAACTATTCTAAATATATATGAACCCAATACAGGAGCACCCAAATTCATAAAGCAAGTTCTTAGAGACCTACAAAGAGACATCGACTCCCACACAATAATAGTGGGAGACTTCAACACTCCAATGACAGTATTATACAGATCACTGATGCAGAAAATTAACAAAGATATTCAGGACCTAAACTCAGCACCGGACCAAATGAATCTGATACACCTTTACAGACGTCTCCACCCCAAACCAACAGAATATACATTCTTCTCATCACCACATGGCACATACTCTTAAATCGACCACATAACTGGACATAAAACAATCCTCAATAAATGTATAAGAACTGAAGTCATTCCAAGCAGTCTCTCAGACCACAGCAAAATAAAAATAGAAGTCTACACAATAAAAATCACTCAAAATCATACAATTACATAGAAATTAAACAACATGCTCCCAATTGACTTTTGGGTAAAAAATAAAAGGCAGAAATCAAGAAGTTCTTTTAAAATAAAGAGAACAAAGATACAACATACCAGAATCTCTGGGACACAGCTAAGGCAGTGTTAAGAGGGAAATACAATACCACCAAATGTCCACATCAAAAAGTTAGAAAGATGTTAAATTAACAACCTGACTTCACAATGGAAAGAATTAGAGAAGTGAGAACAAAACAACCTCAAAGCTAATAGAACTGAGAAATAATTTTAAAAATCAGGGCGAAGTGAAGGAAATCAAGGCATGAAAAACTATTCAAAAGAGCAATAAATCCAGGAGTTGGTTTTTTGAAAAAATTAACAAGATAGGCCACTAGCTAGACTAAGAAGAAAAAAGATCCAAATAAACACAATTAGAAATGACTAATGAAATGTAACCACTGACCCCACAGAAATAAAAATAACCATATGCTCTATGTACACAAACTAGAAAACCTAGAAGAGATGGAAAAATTCCTGGATATATACACCCTCCCAAGACTGAGCCAGAAAGAAATTGATTCCCAGAACAGACCAATAATGATCTCTGAAATTCAATCAGTAATAAATAGCCTACCAACCAAAAAAAGCCCAGGACCTGATGGATTCATAACCAAATTCTACCAGATGTACAAGGAAGAGCTGGTACCATTCGTACTGAAACTATTCCAAAAAAATTGAGAAGAAGGGACTTATACCTAACTCATTCTATGAGGCCAGCATCATCTTCATACCAAAGCCTGGCAGAGACACAATAAAAAAGGAAAACTTCAGGCCAATATCCTTGATGAACGTCGATGCAAAAATCCTCAATGAAATACTTGTAAACCGAATCCAGCAGCACATCAAAAAGCTACTTCACCATGATCAAGTAGGCTTCATCCCCGGGATGCAAGATTGGCTCAACATGCAAAAAATCAATAAATGTGATTCATTACATAAGCAGAACTAAAGACAGAAATTACATAATTAACAGATCCAGAAAAGACTTTTGATAAAATTCAACATCTGTTCACGTTGACAATTCTCTATAAACCAGCTATTGAAGGAATATACTTCAAAATAATAAGAGCTATCTATGACAAAACCACAGTCAACCTTATACTGAATGGGCAAAAGCTGGAAGCATTCCCCTTGAAAACTGGCACAAGACAAGGATGCCCTCTCTCACCACTTCTATGCAACATACTATTGAAAGTCCTAGTCAGAGCAATGAGGCAAGAGAAAGAAATAAAGTGCATTCACATAGGAAGAGAAGAAGTCAAACTATCTCTGTAGATGACATGATTCTATATCTAGAAAAACATGCAGTCTTGATCCAAAAGCTCCTTCAGCTGATAAACAACTTCAGTGAGGTTGCAGGATACAAAAGCAATGTACAAAAGTCACTAGCATTCCTATACACCAATGACAACCAACCTGAAAGCAAAATCAGAAAGGCAATCCCATTCACAATTGACACACACACACACACACACACACACACTCCCTAGGAATACAGCACACCAGGGAGGTGAAGGACCTCTACAATGAGAATTACAAAACACTACTCAAGGAAATCAGAGAAGACACAAATGAATGGAAAGACATCCCATGCTTATGGACAGGAAGGATCAGTATCATGAAAATGGCTGTACTGCCCAAAGCAATACACAGTTTCAATGCTATTCCTATCAAACTACCAGTGACATTAACAGAACAAGAAAAAACTATTTTAAAATTCATATGGAACAAAATAGGGCCTGAATATCCAAGACAATGCTAAGCAAAAAGAACAAAGCTGGAGACATCATGCTACCCAACTTCAAACTACACTACAGGCTACAGTAACCAAAACAGCATGGCAGTAGTACAGAAACAGGCACATAGACTAATGGAACACAATAGAGAGCCTAGAAATAAGGCCACACATCTATGACCATCTGATCTCTGACAAAGCTGACAAAAAACAAGAAATGGGAAAAAGACTCCCTATTCAATAAATGGTGATGGGATAACTGGCTAGCCATATGCGGAAGATTGAAGATGGACCCCTTCCTTACACCATATACAAAAATCTACTCAAGGTGGGTTAAAGACTTTAATGTAAAACCCAAAACTATAAAAACCCTGGAAGACAACATAGGCAATATCATCCTAAACCTAGGAGCGGGTTTAGATTTCATGAAAGAAACCAAAAGCAATCACAACAAAAGCAAAAATTGACAAATGGGGCCTAATTAAACTTAAGAGCTTCTGCACAGCAAAATAAACTATCAACAGAGTAAACAGACTGTAGGAGATTGGTCAGGGTGGTGGGAAAAATTGTAGAAAGATGCAAACCTTCTTGGAAGTCCGGGAGGTTTTACAAAAGCTTTGGAAAAGCATTTGGCTGAAGGCAGCCAAACCCTCTTATCCAGAGCCTGAGAGCGAAGGTTAGATAACAAGGGGATATAAAGGAATTGATCTAGATAAGTTAGTTTACTTAGGCCTTGGAACCTGGCCTTTAATCATCCATGTGCAGGACTGCTCTCTCCAGGGAGGGTGACCATGTTAATTACCCACAAGTGTGTTGGACAAAGACTCAAAGCCTTTGTCATTAAATCTGTACTAATTAAATGCCCACAGCACCAGCTTGTCAGGGCTGTGGCTGCTACAACTCTTTCTGTCAGTGGTCTGGTCCCCTAGCCTGCTCTTTCACTCAATACCTGTGTCTAAGTGCATTCTTTCATCCATCATTCAGCCAGGGTCTGTGGGTCAGACCCAGCAGGTGGTGCTCCACGTGAGGAATGCTGCAATAGATTGCGACGGAACCCTCAAAAACAAAGGTGAAAAGACTGTGCAGTCAGTAAGTCAGTAAGTCATTGGTGCCCACTCGGTATTTCCAAGTTGGAGGGAACTGTTCAGGCTAGGGTTTCATCACAGGACAACAGTTATCAGCTCAACAGCAACAGTATATAAAAGTATTGAAACAGCTGCTTAAAGCTAGCAGAGCCTTGGTTTCGCAGGCTTAATTAAGAGACCTAATGCAAACTACTGTTTCCCATAACGCATGGTTTCCGAAAGAAGGTGCACTAGACTTGGAGATCTGGGAACTAGTGGGCAGAAATCTTAAACAACATGATGCACAAGGGCAGTGGGTCCCAATAACATCTTTAACGTTATGGGCTTTAGTTAGGGTGGCTCTGGTCCTGCTCTACACAGAAGAGCCTAAAAAAGGGAAGGGAGGAGGAACTTGTCACCTACCTCACTGCCTCCATCTCCCTCAGCCCCGCTGTTTCCGGGAAAAAATAACAAAGAGGAAATGGAGGTTTTGCCTGAGCCCCCTCCTCCAAAAAATTGGAAAAAAGACAAGGGATATGCTATAACTATGGGACCCTGTCTTAGGCAAGCGGCATTAGATGGGGAGCTCTTAGCCTGCCTGGTAATGCAAGATCAACAAGGCAATCAGGTACATGAACCCATTTCTTTTAATGCTTACAAAGAGCTAAAAAAAAGCATTACAGAAAACGGAGCAACTAGCCCATTTACAAGAGGGTTAACTGAGGCCACTCTGCAGACCTCTTTCTAACAATGGCCACTGTTGTTTCTCCCCTACCCCTAACGTGGCTCTCTCAAAATCCTATTTGGGTAGAACAGTAGCCTTTAAAGGGAGAGAAATTACAAAGAGCCCATGAATTAGCTGAGGAGCAATTAAAAGCTGACCATATAGAACCGTCAAACAGTCCTTCGAATTTGCCCATTTTCATCATTCCCCAAAAGTGTGGTAAATGGAGACTTTTGCATGACTTACGTGCTATTAACGCTAATTTGCAACCTATGGGGCCCCTTCAGCAGGGGCTCCCCTCCCACGTGGCAATTCCTCGAGATTGGCCTATAATCATTATTGACTTAAAAGACTGCTCTTACACTATTCCCCTTGCAGAACAGGATACAGAAAAATTTGCATTTACAATACCAGCTATCAATAGTGAAAGGCCAGCTCGCTGATTTCATTGGAAAGTGCTTCCTCAAGGAATGCTGAACAGTCCTACCATGTGTCAGTATCATGTAAATCAAGCTTGGCTCCCCAGTAAAGAGTTTCCTAATTGCAGGATTACTCATTTTATGGATGATATTTTACTAGCAGCCCCAACAGAGCTAGTACTTTTCAAGTTACATGACTCTGTCGTAAAGAATACACAGTTAAGAAGGTTTAATCATAGAACCTGGAAAAGTACAGATGTCTTCTCCTTGGAAATATCTTAGGTACATACTAATTTCCCAGTCAGTAAGACCTCAAAAGGTTAAATTAAATACTAGCAACTTACATACCTTAAATGATTATCAGAAATTACTAGGCGATATTAACTGGATTTGCCCCACCTTGGACATAACTACTGATAAGTTACAGAAACTGTTTTCTATCTTAAAAGGCAATGCTGCCCTAGACTCTCCCAGGTATTTAACTCCTGCAGCACAAAGGGAAATTGAAGAGATACAGCAAGCTATTTCTCAGAGACAACTAGATTGCATTGATACATGGTATTCAGTTCAATTATTTGTTTTTCCCACTAAACACTCCCCTACAGATGACCCCAGGGCTATGCTTCCTAGAATGGGTTTTTTTGCTCACATACCGGGACTAAAACACTCTCTCCCTATATCCAGTTAGTCAGTAAAGTCATTTATTCAGGATGCAGATGATGCAATCAGTTGCTAGGTTATGACCCTGATATCATCAGGATTCCTTTAAGTAAAAAGCAATTCGAGGCAGTATTGCCTTATCTATGGACCTGCAAATAACACTCTCTGATTACAAAGGCCATATAGAGCATGCCCTTCCTGCTGACAAACTCCTTCAGTTCTTATCTTGTACTTCTGTGGTTTTGCCTACTAAAATAGTTCAATCCCCCATACCTAATGCTTTAACAGTGTTTACTGATGGCTCTGGTAAACATGGAAAAGTCGCTGTCTGGTGGAAATCACATAATTCCCTCACTTGTTCTGGATTTACTAGCACTCAGAGAGCTGAGATTGGAGCCTTACTATTGGCCTTGGAAACTTTTTCCATTCAGCTCATCAATATTGTTAGTGAGTCTGCTTAGTCTGTTTATTTATTGCAGAACCTTGAGACGACCCTCATTAAGTCCACTCTGGAGCCCACCCTGTGTGCACTTTTTCTCCGACTTCAGCATTTGCTAGATCAACATACACATCCTATTTTTATCACACATATTCGAGCCCACAGCTCACTGCTGTGGCCTGGCGCACTGGCTTATGGCAATGGCCAAGCAGACATACAAGCAGATCAAGCAGACATACAAGTTAGAACATCACTGTTGGACCAAGCTACCCAATCGCATCAATTTTTCCACCAAAACTGGAGAAACTTATCTAAACAATTTCAACTTACCCAGAGATTAGCTAAACAAATTACCCAGCAATGCCCAGATTGCCAGCTCACAGGCATGTCCCCTCCTTATACAGGTGTTAACCCTAGAGGACTAGAACCTAATCAGTTATGGCAAACACCATGTTATACATGTGCCTGAATTTGAAAAACTAAGATATGTACATGTATCCATTAATAACAATTCTCAATTAGCACTCATGCCTTTCCTGGAGAGTCCACCCGATATGTCATTAAACATCGTCTTTTAACTTTTGCATTTATAGGGTGGCCTACAAAAATTACAACTGATAATGGTCTGGCTTATGCCAGCTCACAATTTCAACAATTTTATCACAGTGGAATATCCAACATTCCACAGGCATCCCTTATAACCCTCCAAGGAGAGGCCATAGTAGAACGTACCCACTCTACCCTTAAAAATATGCTCAGAAAACAAAAAAGGGGGAATATGAGTAAGGACCCTGCAACACTACTAGCACAAGCCTTATTTACCCTTAATTTTGAAAATTTAGATGATAAATTTCAATTAGCTGTAGAAAAGCACTTCGCTAAAACCTCTCAAGACATAAAACCTGCAGTTTTATGGAAAGATGTAAACAGTAATGTACGGTGTGTTCCACATGAATTGTTAACATGTGGGAGAGGATATGCTTGTGTTCACACCCCCTCAGGTCCTCTTTGGATTCCAGCACAATGCATCAAACCTTACCATAGCATGACTAGGACCCAACCCAGTACCAGAAATAAAGAAAATGACCCTATAGGACCTACAGCCCCAGACAATGTGGCTTCCTTGGACGACACAGGCCCTGGACAGGGCGCTGAAGAAGAGAAGTTAGAAGACTGAGCGAATCTGCTCTGGACACAGACACCATTCACTCCAGATAATTTGTTCCTTCCTATGCTTTATTAACCTTTTTAATTCTTTCACTTTACCTGCAACCCTCACCTGCTACTCTCTATTGGGCCCATCTCTTAGATACGCCTTTCTTCAGCCCTATTACTTAAACAAACACCCCCTTCTCAGCTTCTAACAACATGACTGCTTGGCTAAGAGGGAATGACATGCCCCAAGTGGGGTTCCTCAATAACGGCACACATTGGACTAAGGTGCCAAGTAACACTACATGTCACTCCTTAATTGGAAAAGAATGTTGCTAATTATACTCATATTTGTCTTCTATTATTTACTAATTCTAGGATGCAAAGCCGGAATGCGAGCAGTGCCCGCCACGCCTGACAAACCTGTTGCTGCACACATCTGTACTCTCCAATCAACAAAACCTGATGCTAAAAACAGAAAAGGGGGAGATGTAGGAGATCAGTCAGGGTGGTGGGAAAAATTGTAGAAAGACGCAAACCTTCTTGGAAGGCAGGGATGTTTTACAAAAGCTTCGGAAATGGATTTGGCTGAAGGTAGCCAAACCCTCTTATCTGGACACTGAGAGCAAAGGTTAGGTAACAAAGAGATACAAAGGAATTGATCTAGGTAAGTTAGTTTAACTTGGAACCTGGCCTTTAATCATCCCCATGCATGACTGCTATCTCTGGGCAGGGTGACTATGTTAATTACGCAAAAGTGTGTTGACTCAAAGCCTTTGTCATTAAATCTGTAACTAAATAAATGCCTGCAGCTCCAGCTTGTCAGGGCCACAGCTGCTGACTCTTTACAGCACCCTCCTCGGGGTCTGTAAGCGGAAGGTCCCCTAGCCCGCTTTTTCACTGGATACCTGTGTCTGAGTGCATTCTTACATCCGTTGTTCGGCCAGGGTCTGCGGATTGGACCTGGCAACTGACAACCTACAGAATGGAAGAATTATCTTTAAGATTAAAATAGGGTATTATAATGCTATTTTTTATGGTTTTATGGGAGAATTGCTATGAATAAAGACTCAAGCAAAAGAAATACAAATTAAAAAGTTAAAAACATTAAACAGATTCTAAACTCCTGAAGTATAAGATCAGAAGAACTTCCAGACTAGGGGTTCTTGACCAGTTAAATAGAATTTAATGCCTCATTCGGGAGTCCACTCATCCACTCTGCAAAGAATTTCTAGTATTGCTGAAACCCTAACAACCAAGGATATCAACATTTATACTCTCTCCAAACTCAGAAAAATAGAAAGTAGCAACTTTTCACAAAATGATGAGAATATATCATTTGAAATTGTGAGCTCTCAAATTGTACTGTCAGAAACCTAAGATTCTGTGAATTACTTAATAAAGTCTGTAAATGTATAATTTGAATTTCATTTCAAAAACTGGAATTGAAAATATTAACATGAAAACTTATTGCTGATTGAATATCCTTAATCCAAAAATCTAAAATCTGAAATGCTCCAAAATCAAACTTTTTGAGCAACAACATCAGGATCAAAGGAAATGCTCATTAGAGCCTTTTGGATTAGATATTCTGAACTGGTAAGTATATATATATAATGGAAATATTCCAAAATCCTATAAAATATGAAACCTGAAATACTGTCACAAACATTTTGGACACGGGATACTCAACCTGTATATGCCAATTTTAGCATATAAGAAACCATTTACCTGCTAAGCCTAATTTATAGCATTTATAGTTAGTAAATGCTATAAATTTGAACTTATGAAGCAAATTAGTTATAACATTCATTTATATTTTATATATTGAGTTTCTAAGAAAGATGTTAAAAGTTGCTCTGTTTTTAAACAAAGTGAAAACCATTCATCTAGATTCTAGAAAATACACAATCAAAGAATCTGAAGATAATGAAAATAGAAGGAGAAGAGACTGAACTGTTACTATTTTGTAACTCTTCATACTCTAATGCCAATCAAACCCACTGGATGTTACAGTATGTTCAATAGTAAAATCTTTGTAAATAACCTTTTGTAGTTAGTGAAAATACATGTTCTATGTAAGCCAGTGTTTTGAAAATTATAATGAACACAAGGTCAATGTTGAGATGCAGCAAACTTTTTCTCTAGGCTATGAGGTAAAACAGGTGTATACTTACTCTTTATCTTTGCTACAATTCCTATCTACAGCATGAAGGATTCAAATGCCTTCAAGAACAGCAATATACACCAGAGAAACACAAAAAAACAACAAAATATCCCAATATTCTGGCATTGTTTGGAAAATATCATCAGGTCTCTGGCATGTAATGTTATAAAACCTTATGCAAGACCATTCTGGCATCCAGTTTGAGAGTAATTTAACTACTTGAATTCAGAAGAATCCCAGAATTTTTTTTTTTTTTTTAACCACACACCACTTAAATGAAAGGATGCAATACAAATAAGCAGTATATGCAAAGGATATACATTAAACAGCATATGCAAAGGATACTCTTCACTATTCCGGATGTCAACCACCAGGAGCTTTGGTTTACTGGACTTCGTTTTCTTGGTGGGTGTTTTGAAGTGGCCTGTCACTGTGAGCTCACACAAGTCAATCAGGTCCTCTGCTGAAATCCGTGGTGATACTTCTGACTTTAGGTCATTTAATGGGATGGATTCTCTTGACTGAAAAAAAAAATGTACAAAAAAAAAATTGAGAATATTATAGAAAAACAAATTATCTCCAGTAATAGAATATCTAGATAGCAAACAATACAGCATATAAGAGAAGAGGAAACTATCTAATTTTTGCAGTCTATTGTGTAATTCAGTGGTCTCCAACTCCCAGGTCATGGACTGGTACTGGTCCATGGCCTGTTAGGAACTGGGCCACACAGCAGGAAGTGAGTGGCAAGCGAGTCAGCAAAGCTTCATCTGTATTTACAGTTGCTCCCCATTGCTTCATTATAGTCCAAGCTCCACCTCCTGTCAGATCAGTGGTGGAATTAGATTCTCATAGGAGTACAAACCCTGTTGCGAACTGTGTATGTGAGGGATCTAGGTTGCACGCTCTTTGTGAGAATCTAATGCCTGATGATCTGTCACTGTCTCCCATCACCTCCAGATAGGATCATTTAGTTGCAGGAAAACAAGCTCAGGGCTCCCACTGATTCTACCTTATGGTAAGTTGTATAATTATTTCATTTTATATTACAATGTAATAATAATATAAATAAAGTGCACAATAAATGTAGTGTGCTTGATTCATCCTGAAATCATCCCCCTGCATCCCAAACCCAGTCCATGGAAACACTGTCTTCTAGGAAACCAGTCCCTGGTGCCAAAATGGCTGGGGACCGCTAGTGTAACTGATACCTTACTATTGAGGTTTACTTCTTTATTATTTACACCTATAGGAAAGCATTATTTTGATTGACTACAAGCTCCTGGCTCAAACATGTAGAAAGAGATGAGGCGAAGTTTTCCTTATGAGAGTGCTTTAGAAAAAACAGCTCCTTTAAGTATATTTCACTTTTCTTTAAATATAAATTACTGTTGTTTTGAATTGCATTAATTTTAACTCAGGTAATACGAGAAATTGCATTGTAATTAGGCATACATAGTAATTAAAGAAACTGGTTCTAAGATATGTATTGGACTTTTATAATATAATTTATGTTACATATAAATGGTTGAGTGGAAACTTGATTCTCAGGGATGAATAAAGAGCACCCTAATGCTTTCTTAAATAGCAAACCAAACTAACAATGTGTCTTAACTGTGAAGGAGGTAAACTCAAGACTCCAGGCTATCAAACCCATCCATTGGTTTGTGTTTATGATATTGCATAAAAATGATTCAGACTAAGGGCTATTTACAATTATTCTCTATGTTTCTTAGTAGTAAGAAGGATGAGCCTTCCCCCATAATAGGCAATGCAATACAACACAACTAAATTTAACATAAATTTATTGAGCACTAGTGATCTCTTGAAATCTTATGTGACATGACTTGAGAATTTAAACACTTTAGGCTGAGCGCGGTGGCTCACGCCTGTAATCCCAGCACTTTGGGAGGCCGAGGTGGGTGGATCACGAGGTCAGGAGACGGAGACCATCCTGGCTAAACCAGTGAAACCCTGTCTCTACTAAAAATACAAAAAATTAGACAGGCGTGGCAGTGGGTGCCTGTAGTCCCAGCTACTCGGGAGGCTGATGCAGGAGAATGGCGTGAACCCGGGAGGCGGAGCTTGCAGTGAGCCAAGATAGTGCCACTGCACTCCAGGCTGGGTGATAGAGTGAGACTCCGTCTCAAAAAACCAACCAACCAACAAACAAACAAAAAACCACACACTTTAAAAAATCAAGTGATTAACATATGAGGATTCAAAAAATTTTTAATTTATGTTTCATAAGTTATTAAAATAGAGTCTAATAATTATCTCATTTACTCATTTTCTCTTTTTTCTCAGTTACATTGTGGAATTCTACACTTAGAATATCCAATTTAGAATCTCTAGGTAACAAAAAATAAACCATATAAATCATTTACCAGACAGATTTATTTAAAAAAATGGTTTTCAATTGGCATTTCATGTCAGCTCTCACCCCTTGGGTTTCCCCAGTTGTACTCTGAATTCTTCAGTGGTAAAGCACTTGTCTCTCACTTCATCAACTTTTAAATAGAAATGGAAATTGCTAAGCTTTATGGGTTTATGGCTTTTAATAAAAAATAGGCATTAAGAATCTTAATTTTTTAATATTAATAATTAAAGCTACTTAAACATCCTGAAATTAAAAGTGCTTCAGAAAGATTAAAGAGTTTTGAAATCAGCAAGCCATACAATCAATGCTTACATCTCCTTTTTCATTAGATTGCAATCTTTACAGGTATTTTTTCCAGCCTTCACATGAAGTCATACATTTATGAAGATAAAATAAGGAACTTTTTGATTAGCCTAGTTCCACTTTTAGTCATTTTGTGATGAATGCGGCATTTCAAACTGAAGTTTCACCTGAGTGAAAAGAGTGCCCTGACTGATGAAGAAGAGGGTTTGTCCAAAGTATTCTTTATGAAGAACTGAGTGATTTAAATAAAGATTTGACCTAAGCATTGGTTCCAATCAAATGCATCATATGAGAGGAGTTTTTCAAAGGAAAGAGTATTGCTATATGAAATGGTAAGAAAAGGAGAGGAATTGCTGACAAATTTAAATGTTCTAAACTTCAGTGAATGTGTATGTGTAAAGAACTTTAATGTATACAAGTTCTTCTGCAAATGAATTTTAGGAGATTAGTAAATTAAATTTAGAACAAATTATACTACTTTGCTTTAAGAAGAAAATAATTACAATATTAAAAACACAGAACTTAGTTTTTCATAGTTTTATAAGCAAATTTACTATTCATTTAAAATTTCCACTTAGAGGCATAAAAGTAAAACGGTACAACTTTTGTCTTATTTAGTATTATAGATATTGTGTGTCTATATCACATTTTCCTTGTGTGAATGGGGGTTTCAAATTCATGAGACTTTGTTTATGGGTAATGGACAAGACTTAGGATAATTATAAAACAACACTGGAAATGTTCATCAATTTATCATTTCTGCCCAAAAGCCTTTATATACACTGCATGTTAAACTTAGATGTCCACCCAGAAATAAATAAATGTATTTACAGCCAACTGATTCTTGACAAAGCCACCAAGAACTTTCAGTAGGGGAAAGGACAGTCTTTTCAATAAATGGTGCTAGAAAAACTGAGTATCTATATGCAGAAAAATGAAACTAGACCCCTATCTCTTACTACATGCAAAAATCAGATAAAGATGAATTAAAGACTTGAATATAAGACCTGAAACTATAAAGCTACTAGAAGAAAACATTGTGGAAATGCTTCAGGACATTGGTCTGGGAAATGATTGGATAAGACCTCAAAAGCACAGGCAACAGAAGCAAAACTAGACATAGAATTACAACATTCTAAAAAGCTTCTTCACAGCAGTGAAAACAATCAACTCAGTAAAGAGACAACTTGCAGAATGGGAGAAAATATGTGCAAACTCTCCATCAGACAAGGGATTAATAACCAGAATAAATAAGGAACTCAATAGCAATAATAAAATAATCTGATTTACGAATGGGCAAATGATCTGAATAAACATTTCTCAAGAGAAACATTTCTCAAGAGAAAACATACAAATGTTTTCACTAATAAACAGAGAAATGCAAATCAAAACCACAATGTGATATCATCTCACCTGGGTTAAAACTGCTGTTATCAAAAAGGCAAAAAACATGGATGTTAGTAAGGATGTGGAGAAAGGAGAATGCTAGTACACTGTTCGTGGGAATGTAAATTAGTATAGCCACTATGGAAAACAGCATGAGGGTTCCTCAAAAAACTAAAAACAGTTGCACCATATGATCCAGCAATCCTACTTCTGGGCATATACCCAAAAGAAAGGAAATGAGGATATTGAAGAAATATGCACTCCCATGTTCATTACAGCACTATTCACAATAGCCAAGATACAGAACTAACCTAAATGTCTATCAATGGATGAATAAAGAAAATATATATTTATTAATGTACACAATGAATTACTATTCAGCCATTAAAAAAGAATGAAATCCCGCCGAGTGTGGTGGCTCATGCTTGTAATCCCATTATTTTATTGTGCCACTGCACTCCAGCCTGGGTGACAGATCGAAACTCCATCTCAAAAAATAAATAAATAAATAAATAAAATAAAAGAATGAAATCCTATCATTTGCAGCAAAATGGATGGAATTGGAGGTCATCATGTTAAGTGAAATAAGCCAGGCACAGAAAGGCAAATATAGTATGTTCTACCTCGTATGTGGAAACTAAATAAGTTGATCTCATGGAAGTAGAGAGTAGAACGGTAGTTGCTGGGAAAGGTGGACAGGGTGGGTTTGGGACATAGTGGGAGAGTGGTGGGGTGGAGGTGGTGGTGTTGTGGGAGATGGGGATGAAGAGAGGCTGATTAATGAATATGGAAATACAGTTAGATAGAAGGAATAAGTTCAAGTATTCAATAGCACAGAAGAGTGACTATAGTTAACAATAATTTATTGTGTATTTCAAAATAGCTAGATTTGAAATATTTCCAACACAAAGCAATGATAAAGACTTATGGAGTAAATCTATATAAAGTATTTCGAATGGTGTCTGACAAGATAAGTGCTCTATAAATTTTTATCTTATACCTCTTTTCTCACCCCTCACCATCTTGTCCCTTATGCTTCAGCATTAGCACACTACTTGCCTTTTCACGCCACTGTGCCTTTGTACATGTTGTTCCTTCTGCTTAGAAAGCCACAACCTGTCCATCTAATAAATCCCTGCTTGCCTTTCAAATCTCAGTTCAAACACTACTTTCTCTGTGAAGAAAGCCTTTCTAACTCCTGACTGACAAAGTTTCTCTTCTATGTCTTCACAGGTATCTGGTATACATCTTTATTATAATGAGATGAGTCATTTCCCACTAGACTAAAAGCTTCTCAAGCATGAGAAAAATTATTTTTATACCTTGTTTTCCTCAGGACCCAGTGTATTATCTGACACACAGAAAGTATTAAGATATATGTACTGATTATAAAGGAATAAAATAGTATTTCGAAATCATCTACTTTTCATGAGTAACTTTGTGCTATGAGGTATGTATACGTAACCAAAACAGTGTGGACGTACCTCTATTATAGTAATTACTGTTTGTGAGATATTGTCTATTTCTCCACTTGACTTACAATCAGTCTCCTTGAATGGAGGTTCCATGTGTTTTCATATTTGTATCTCGAAAAGCTAGCACAAGGTCTGCAACAAAAAAACTCAAAGGATATTTGATGAATGAATGAATGAGTGAATAAAAAATATGATTAAATGATTCTGCAGAGCAGAATCAATTCTTACGTCTGGATTATCAGACAAACTCTTCAGGAATAGCAAAGTCATCACATGCTCTCTGGCATCTGAGCACCCTGATGGTTAATAAAGAACACTAAAATGTATGTCTGCCTCAATAATTTGTCAACAAAGTCATCTTTTGTTTTCTCAACTGAAAAACTGGAGATGACAGTTGCTACCATTTAAAGCTTTCAAAACTGTGCTCTAATTAACTGAAAGAAGTTGGCTGGGTGCGGTGGCTCATGCCTGTATTCCCCAGCCCTTTGGGAGGCTGAGGCAGGCAGATCACAAGGTCAGGAGATCGAGACTATTCTGGCCAACATGGTGAAACCCCATCTCTACTAAAAATACAAAAATTAGCTGGGTGTGGTGGCATGTGCCTGTAATCCCAGCTACTCGAGAGGCTGAGGCAGGATAGAATTGCTTGAACCCAGGAGGCGGATATTGCAGTGAGCTGAGATCGTGCCACTGCACTCCAGCCTGGTGACAGAGCGAGACTCCGTCTTAAAAAAAAAAAAAAAAAAAAAAAAGAGGTGAATATAAAGGAGGCCAAAAATAAACAAAAAATCCCAAACTATCTTTAGGTAAATAGGCAAAATAATTTAATAAATATATCAATGAAGGGAAAAACAGACAAATATTAGTGTTGACATTTTGGGGAAAACAAAGTTCAAAAATCTGTAAATGGACTGAGTGCGTGCATGTGTGTGAGAAGGAGACAAATTACGAATCAGAAAAACTGTTTTTATATTCTTTTTCTTTCTCATTTTTAATCATGAGAACATATATAAGCATACAGAAATATTTAAAAAAATACAATACTCTGTACAATTCTATATTAATACATTAAAAAATATTGATCCAAATATTCCCCAAACAGTAGAAAACCTCAGAAAACCTACAAGTTCATAGGCCTAAGTACACCTGAATCAACTGGGGTGTGTGCATGTGTTGTGTGTGCAAGTTTGTGTGTGTGTGTATGTGTTCAAAAGTCAAAAAGTCATAGAAAACCTCAATAGGCCTTTTTAAATATAGCTAAAATTTTAAAGTTTTCAAATGATTACATTGAAGAAAGGGTGCCAAGCACAATTTTTTTTCCAAACAATTCTATCTCATTTTCAAAGTATAGGGAATTCTCATGATATAATAACTGCTCAAAGGCAAAAAAAACATTGAAAAAGTGCCCCAGGCCATTTTATTTATGAAGCTGCCTTAAGCTAATATTTAAATCTGACATAGATAGCACTACACACACACAAACATGCGTGCACACGCCACCCCCACCCAGTATTCCTTATAAAAACAGATTTTAAAACTCTAAAAACTGTAAAGGCTGAATGCAATAGCAGTTTTTAATACTTCCATAAAAATGACTTAGGACATATTTCAGGAATGAAAGATGATTCAATATTAGGAAAATTTTAAGTATAGCTCATCAACTTAATTGGTCAAAGGATACAAATATGTAATCAACACTACAAGTTACATAAGGCCAGATGTGATACAAATTCACATCGACTCCCAATTTTAGAAAAAGAAAACCCCATTGTAGAGCATACCAGAAGAACATTTAATTAGAATAATGAAACACGTTTTTTGAGACAGCTATCCTTTATCTTAAATATTTGACATTCTACTTATCAATGAATCACTAGAAGCAGAGTTACTGAAATCAAGATGCATATAGTCTTAGAAAACCCAGAATAATCCAAGGAAAATCCAATAAAACTGCAAAGAATTTCATTAGGGTTTAGTTACAACATACACACAACAAAATGATTAGCTTTTCTATACAGCAGCAGTGGGCAGAAAATATAATAGGCAAAAGCTTACATTCATGATATCACAATATTCATCCAAAATAAACTACCTAGAATTAAGCTTATATTTAAAGAAAATGAAATAGTTTCATGCAAGACATTTGAAAAAATGAGGAGAGGGGACATTAGATGCTTTCTAGAAAGATTCAATATTATAAAAACTTTATTTTTCCTTAGGGTAATGTATATAAGTATAATCAAAATCCTAAAATAAATCTTATTTTCTATTTTGAAACTCAAATTTTGAAGTTTATTTGACAAACTAACTAGACAAAAATGCCAAGAAAATATTGGAAAATAATAAATAAAACACACTGTCATATATTAAAAATGTACAAAGTTAACATCGTATGATATTGCATCAGGAAAGACTAAAAGATTAATTGGATATAATGGAATGCACAGAAGCAGACTCAAATACATATAAATATTTGGAAAAGAAAAGGATGTCATGTCAAATCACTGGGTGATGATTTGAAATGGCATCATTCTATTCTTTTATTTTGTTCTTTATTATTTAGAATATAGTATTGGGATAACTTGTTAACTGGAAGAAAGTAAAACTGTGTTTCTATCTTACATAACACAGAAAAATGATTTATATAGACTAAGCACTTATTTTATTTCAATTTCCGGGATACATGTGCATGACATGCAGTTTTGTTACATAGGAAAGAGGGCCATGGCGGTTGGCTGCACCTGCCATTACCTAGGTATTAAGGCCCACATGCATTATCTATTTATCCTGATGCTCTCCCTCTCTCTGCCCCCTGGACAGGTCCCAGTGTGTGTTGTTCCCCTCCCTGTGCCCATGTGTTCTCATTGTTCAGCTCCCACTTATAAGTGAACATGTGGTGTTTGGTTTTCTGTTCCTGCGTTAGTTTGCTGAGGATAATGGCTTACAGCTAGATGAAGCACTTCTTAAGTATAAAGAAATGAAATCACAAAAGAACAAGAAAAAGTATTGATGACTTGAAACATTTACATGTAGAGCAAAGATGAATTCTTAAAGAAGAGTAATGTATGTGAAGAATACAAATTTAAGATGTCCTTGTAACAAATAAAAATCCTGCTTTGTCAAAAAAAAAGAAGGGGAGATATAAACATATACTTGACAAAAGAAGAAACACAAATAGGTAATAAAAGTGTTTTACGTCATTAATAATCACAGAAATATAAAGATTTACAGTCATAGAAATATAAAAAGTAGGTAAGTATTCTGGTTATCTTCTGTTTGTCCCTCCAGATTCACTCTCCACTGGTCTCCACCTTGCTTGCTGCCCTACGTGGCAACCTGTTTAGACTGTGTCAAGAGGGACTTTCAATCCTCTGCTTTAAAATGGGTACAGACAATAAGAAGAGTGAGGTCACAGTATTCATTCCCCTAGTATATTGGCTTGGCTGTGTACCTTGACCAAAGGTCACTGTGCTTCTCAAGATAGTGCTCTCTACTTGCCTCTCTTATCTATCTTCTGATAACCACTTATTCCCTTAACTAGAGGTAGTAACAGGTCTGTAGCTAATATCTATAATTTACTCCATTATCTCTTTCATTTCCCCCCAAACGTACCATCTTGTAATTACCATCTCTAAATAAATTCATTTTAAGTATCCTAATTAGAGGGTACTAATTATTGGTGATGGAAAGAGATAACCTAGTGAATGTATAAATCAACATACATTTTCTGGAGAAAAATGTATAATATGTATTAAAATACGCACATCTTTTAATCTAGAAATTTCTTAGAAATTTGTTCTATGGACAGTCACAGATTATACAAAGTTGCACAGAAAAAACATTTATCAAACATACTGTTTTTCTTAAATTGTGAAAAACAAAAATAATGTTAATACACAATAAAAGAGGATAGAACAAATAAATAGCACTGAACTCATGTAAAGAAATCCCATTCACCAATTAAAACTATGTTTAGAAAAAATATTTCCTAATGAAGAAAATGTTCAGGATATATTATTAAGGGGATATTATCTATTATCAAGGGAAAAAAGACCCTGTAATACTATAAATTAATTATGGACCACTTTTGCGCTAAATACACACACACACACACACACACAGACACACCCCACACAGAAACTGCAAAAGTGGTTATTTCTGAGTAGTGGAATTAATTTTATTTTTGTTCTTCCTGATTTTCTGTGTTTAAGTTTTATTCATTAATGATGAGCTACTTTTGAATAATTAAAAACATAAAAATATGCAACTTGTTTTCAATCAGCATTATTAAACTCTCTGAAATACTTCATAACTATGAATCTAATTGTTTTAAGATAATTCTGATGAAATGTTTACAGCAATGTAAAAAGACTTTCCAAATGAGAAGTCATGACTATACTTATAATAGGTAATCAGATCTGGCACTGAAAAACATGCAGAGATGTTAAAAAAAATAAATATTATTTTTAAATTCAGATTGATATGGACTAGCTGTGTCCCCCACAAATCTCACCTTGAACTGTAATAATCCCCACATGTCAAAGATAGGGCCAGGTGGAGATAATTGAATCATGAGGGTGGTTTCCCCCATACTGTTCTCATGGTAGTGAGTAAGTCTCACGAGATCTGATGGGTTTGTAAATGGGAGTTCCCCTGCACAAGCTCTTGCCTGCCGCCATGTAAGATATGACTTTGCTCCTCATTTGCCTTCCACCATGACAGGCCTCCCAAGCCATGTGGAACTGTTAGTCAGTTAAACATGTTTCCTTTATAAATTACCCAGTTTTGGGTATGTCATTATTAGCAGCATGAAAAGAGATTAATACAGTAGGCCAGGCACAGTGGCTCATGCCTGTAATCCCAGAACTTTGGAAGGCCAAGGCGGGCGGATCACCTGAGGTTGGGAGTTTGAGACCAGCCTGACCAAGATGGAGAAACCCCATCTGTACTACAAATACAAAAATTAGCTGGGCATGGTGGCACATGCCTGTAATCCCAGCTACTCGGGAGGCTGAGGCAGGAGAATTGCTTGAATCCGGGAGACAGAGGTTGCAGTGAGCCAAGATCGCATCACTGCACTCCAGCCTGTGCAACAAGAGCAAAACTCCATCTCAAAAAATAAATAAATAAAAATACAGCAAATTGGTACTGGTAGAGTGTGGTGCTGCTGTAAAGATGCCCAAAAATGTGGAAGCAAGTTTGGAACTGGGTAACAGACAGAAGTTGGAACAGTTTGGAGGGCTCAGAAGAAGACGGAAAAAGGTGGGAAAGTTTGGAACTTCCTAGAGACTTGTTGAATGGCTTTGACCAAAATGCTGATAGTGATATGAACAATAAGGTCCAGGTTGAGGTAGTCTCAGATGTTGATGAGCAACTTCTTGGGAACTGGAGTAAAGATCACTCTTGCTATGAAAAGAGACTGGCAGCATTTGCCCCTGCACTAGAGATCTGTGGAACTTTGAACTTGATAGAGATGATTGAGGGTATCTGGTGGAAGAAATTTCCAAGTTGTAAAGCATTCAAGAGGAAGCAGAGCACAAAAGTTTGAAAAATTTGAAGGCTGACAATGTGATAAAAGAAAAATCAATTTTCTTGGAAGAAATTCAAGCCAGCTGCAGAAATTTGCATAACTAATGAGGAACCAAATGTTAATCACCAAGACAATGGGGAAAATGTCTCCAGGGCATGTAGAAGACCTTCATGGCAGCCCATCCTATCACAGGCCTGGAGGCCTAGGAGCAAAAAATGGTTTTTTGGGTGGGGCCAAGGGCCCCACTGCTCTATGAAGCCTCATGACATGGTGCCCTGCATCACAGCTGCTTCAGCTCCAGCCCTGGCTAAAGGGGGCCAATGTACAGCTCAAGGCTTTGCTTCAGGGGGTGCAAGCCCCAAGCCTTGGTGGCTTACATGCAGTGTTGGGCCTGTGCTGCACAGAAGTGCACACACGTCAAGAATTGAGGTTTAGAAATATCTGCCTAGATTTCAGAGGATGTTTGAGACACCCGGATGTCCAGGCAAAAGTTTGCTGCTGGGGCAGAGCTCTCATGGAGGACCTCTGTAGGGCACTGCCTAATGGAGCTGTGAGAAGAGGGCCACAGTCCTCCAAACCTGAGAATGGTAGATCCACTGAGAGCTTGCACTGTGAGCCTGGAAAAGCCGCAGACACTCAATGCTAGCTCATGAAAGCAGCTGGGAGTGGGGCTGTATCCTATAATGCCAGAGGGGCAGAGCTGCCCAAGGCTATGGGAGCACACCTCTTGTATCATGTGACCTGGATGTCAGACATGGAGTCAAAGGAGATCATTATGGAACTTAAAGTTTAATGACTGCCTTATTGGAGTTTGAACTTGCATGAGAACTGTGGCCCTTTTGCTTTGGCCAACTTCTCCCCTTTGGAATGGGTGTATTTACACAATGCCTGTACCCCCATTGTATTTGGGAAATGACTAACTTGCTTTTGATTTTACAGGCTCATAAGCAGAAGGGACTTGCCTTGTCTCAGATGAGACTTTGGACTGTGGACTTTTGAGTTAATGCTGAAATGAGTTAAGACTTTGGGGGACTGGTGGGAAGGCATGATTGGTTTTGAAATGTGAGGACATGAGATTTGGGAGGGGCCAGGAACAGAATGATATGGTTTGGCTGTGTCTCCACCCAAATCTCACCTTGAACTGTAATAATTCCCAAGTGTGAAGGGTGGGGTCAGGTGGAAATAATTGAATCATGGGGGTCCCTTCCCCCATACTGTTCTCATGGTAGTGAATAAGTCTCATGAGATCTGATGGTTTTATAAATGGGAGTTCCCCTTGTCTGCTGATATGTAAGATGTGACTTTGCTCCTCATTCACCTTCTGCCATGACTGTGAGGCCTTCCCAGCAAATGGAACTGTGAGTCAATTAAACCTCTTTCCTTTATAAAGTACTCAGTCTTGGGTATATCTTTATTAGCAGATTGAGAACAGACTAATACACAGAAAAAGTCTAAAAATGATAAAAAGAGATCATTAAATAGGACAGGCTTTCATGCATTCAAGGCTGGAAAACACACAAAAGATAACATACACAAGTCAATAAAAAATGTTTTAGGTTCACTGAAATGTTTCATTGGTAAGGCCTACTCTACCATTTACATGAAGAAATTTTTAAATAAACTGATGTTTATCTACATTTTCACAAAACATATTTAGAATTTAGAGAAAAGGGCCAATTGGCTACGTGTAAGAATATTTAGGCTGGTCGCGGTGGCTCATGCCTATAAATCCCAGCACTTTGGGAGGCCAAGGCAGGCCTTGGCCACTTGAAGTCAGGAGCTCGAGACCAGCCTGGCCAACATGGTGAAACCCCATCTCTATCAAAACTACAAAAATTAGCCAGGCGTGGTGGTGGGTGCCTGTAATCCCAGCTATTCAGGAGGCTGAGGCAGGAGAATTGCTTGAACCTGGGAGGTGGAAGCTGCAGTGAATGCAGATCATGCCACTGCACTCCAGCCTGGGTGACAAGAGCGAGACTCCATCTCACAAAAAAACCAAAACCAAAACCAAAACCAAACCAAAACCAAAAAATAAAACAAAAAGCCAAAGTAGGCATATTGGTAAGGCAGGTAACATCTTTCAAATAGCTAAGTACTAAATAGTTTGTTTCAACATAATGACAGTATGCTTTTTGTTTTGAGGACAATGTATAAAAGTAAAACTCTGAGACTTTTTTTAAAGTGACATATAATGTTTCTAGGAGGGAAACTGGATTAACAGAAACATGCTAATGACCACAGAGAGCCAGGTACACCAACAGCTTAAATTCTTTATATTTCATTTGCATATTCTGTGGTAATTATAATAGCATCCTGCACAGAGAAGGTGCTAAAAGATTTGATAAATGAATGTACATATAAAATGATGCTGAGTGATGTTGTCCCTAAAAGGCTGTACTATGATAGTCTGCTATAAGTGAAGCTACCAACAAAATCTGTCCAAGGACTAACTGAGAAGGGACAGAGTGACTCTACTGCTTCTGACTATCACCCCAGCATCTCTTCTCTTCCTATCCTATATAAGGAGATAGGTTTGGGGAAGTGGGGAATTGACTTTGTGGAAAACACAGTATTTAAGATATGATGTACCTCCATTCCCAAACTACAGGTTAGAGTAGTAGGTATTTTTAGCCACTCAAATTCTCCCCTTGCAAGGCAAATGTGTAGTTCCCAGGACAATCATTGTAGAGATTTGGGCATACCTAAAATAAGGTATGGGTGACATTCTACATTGCAATGGAATGTCTACTTCAGCAGAAGACATTAATTTACCTTGTACCTCTCTGGGCAGGTGAGAAGTAGGGAGAGAGATGTTAGTACTGAGAGAGTGGGTGGTAGGCATCTACCTTCTTGACTTTTCTTTCCTAAGCTGTAAAATGAGAATGATGCTGCTCCCCTATTTACATCACAAAAATACTGTGAGAATCAACCAGTACAGTCAATCTAAAGTGCTTGGTAGACTGTAGATCTTTACATAAAATGTTATTAAAAATTGGATCCCAAATGAAGCAGGTTTAATTTCCCGATAAAATTGTCTTAATATCATCTAAATGTTGAATAAATCATTAAGTGACAAATAGTTGATGAACTAGCCTGGGCTGGCCATTTTGAGAAAGATGAAATATCATTTCTACCTCAAAGACTCCACAATCCAGTTGGGAAGGCAAGACTAACAGGAATGAATTAGTAATAAAACTATACAATAATAATAGAAAATATATAGATATTCTTTATATAATAAATGTATACTTGTATACATTTACTTACTCATTTAAGTCTTACAATAATCCTGAAGGAGGTTCTATTATTTTACTCATATTATAGATAAGGAAATTCAGGTGCAGAGAGGGTAAAAACCTGCCAAAGGCAATATAACAGTAACAGAATTGGGATTCAAATTTGGTCAGTCTGGGTATGGAGAATGTGCACTTAACCACATCATTACCCTGCCTCTCTTGTAAGATTCCATGTATGGAACCGAAGGTGCATACTATGAGAACTCAGGGAAAGAGTGAAACACAATATGGGCATAAGTAGTTAGTAATATATTGGTGGAGTAAGCGGCACTTAAGTAAGGAAAACCAAGTAGGGTTTGGAAAAGAAGAAAAGAGAAGGAAGACTGTTGTAGAAGTGGGTTATTATAAAAGTTCTGGAGGAGTGCAGAAGAATTTGATAAATAGTTACTGAATACCTATTAGGTACCACTCACAGTGCTTGGGATATTTCAATTAACAAAACAAAGATACTTATTCTTATAAAAGTTAAAGTCAATGGGTGTAAAAATGACAATGGAGAGAGACTAGTCTCACTGAGTTGACCACCCATCCTGAGAATCAGAGAAAAATAGTATTGAATAGGTAGACAAGAGCCAGATTATGAGATCTCTGAAAGACAGAGAAGTCTGAGGATATAGATCAAACTTACAGATATGTACTGTAGGATTTTTCGAGGAATGTGTCACATAGTAATAACAGTATCTTAGGAATATTAATTTGGCTGTTTTTCCAAGAATGAAATAAAAATGGGAAAAATTAAAGGGAGAAAGACTTGCTAGAAAGTGTATTTTATTAATATGTAGATTAAGTGACGGCATTGGCAATTGAGAGCTTTGCTCTATTCTTTATCTCCTTTTTTTCTTCAGTTTTTCCTTTACTGTTATTTTTCCTTTTCTGTTATTTTTCCTTGGTCTATAAATACATACAATTCTATCCATCTACAGTGAACAGAAGGTAAATTAAAACAATACATAATAAAACTACTCTTCAAGGAGTGAATCACTCCCAAGCTACTACCTCTCTACCTCCTTCTCATCTCTATTTTCTCCTTACCATTGTCTCCTGAACTCACTGCAACTTGGTTTCTGTCATGATACAGGAGGAGTAGTTCATTTGGCCAGAGAAGAAGTGGAAAACTGGGGAACGTTATTGAAAGGATGAATAGGAGTTTGCCATATAAATAACTGGGGGTTTTCAAGTATAGTATTCTGTGTGAAATTGGGAAGGTACTTCGATTCTATTTCTAAGGCACTGGTTCTACCTTTAGGAGGTATGCTAAAGAAATCCTCTCATTTAAAGTCTTTTCATTCTCCCCCTCCCCCACCAACTTAACCTGGTATGAACGATGCAGAAAGTTCAGTCAGCATCCTATTTTAATTTGAATCCTAATTTCCTGAAGCTTAGTTCACAAATAGCCAATCAAAGTTTCTCAGGTTTATAGCCCCTACTCTATAAATCACTGCCACTTGTCTCTTTCAATATACCATGAGCTCCTGTTTTTATACCTTTATTGCCCAGCAGAGAGCCTGGAACTCAGTAGCTATTGGGTAAAATTGGTTGGATTAATGAAATGATAAAGAAAGAAAGATAGACATATGAGAGGCTGTATAGGAAAATATAGAAGGAGAAAATATACAGGAGTTAAAGGTCAAGGATGAGTGAATAATGGCTCTTAAGTTTTGAACATGGTTGTTTAGAAAAAAAGATATTAACAGTGACAGATGGCAGATAAAGGGAAGATATGTTTAAATCTAGGTATGTGAAACTGAGATGGTACAGGGTCTCAAGTTCACTTGTCACTGTCAAAGATGTGGTTAGAGATAAAAAGTGGCATTTGGAAGAAGTCATGGTTAGAATATCATATTCTTGGAATGATCAGCATAGAAATTGCAGTTTAGGTTATGAGAAAGGATAAACAATTTAAAGAAAAAAGAAAAAAAAATGGACAAATATCCCAATTTTGGTAGGCAATCTATATAATGCTGAGAAAAATCTTAAATTGTGTAATATTAATAAGGCTTGTAAAAACATAAAGTTGAGATTTTTAGGGTAATATTAATCAATTCTCATTTTTCCAAATGTTTACAATAAACAGACTCTAATTTCTTAGTGCTAGGTATTTCAAGCTCATGCAAGAGGGGGTACAGGCTTTGTAAATGGCACAGACTATCACTCTCAAAGGAATTTTAACAAAGAAAAGTTACCTTCAAAAACTATCAAACTACAAATATCATTTTTATCCATATATTTAAAACAATAAATTGTTTCAGTGACATTTTCATGTTTTCATTTCTCCCTCTTAGTTTTAAATAGAAGAGGTTTCTATTCATAAAATTTAGAAATACAGCATCTGATGTGGAGTTTGAAACAATTGTCATACTCTGAAAGCTGCATAGTATAGCTCTCACACTAGAGAGAATCTCTTTCCCTCAAACAGAAGAGAGACAACATACATGAATATGAAATACAAAGAAAAGTAGAGACAGATTTTTTGTTTTCTGTGATTAGAGACTTTATGCTAAAATGTTCACAGATGTACTCTGGAAAAATTGTGTACAAGCTAAGCTGTAAAGACAGTAATTTTTTCTTTGCTATACAGTATCATTCTGGAGACATTTTATCTCTCTGGGCCTCAGTTTTCTCAAATGATGGGCAGGAGTAGATAGTATTTGTACAGTCATGTGTTGCTTAACAAAGGGAATATGTTCTAAGAAACTAGACAAGTGTGTTGTGCAAACATCATAGAGAGTATTTACACAAACAAAGATGGCATATATATTTATTTCATGTATTTTTTAATATGGAAAACCAAATGTCGCAGAACCATTACTGAATATCAATTATTTCCTCTAGTTGATCTGCAATGCCAGTATCGAGTGCTATATATTAGGTTTCTGTATATGCTCTATCATAATCTCATGGGACCATGGTCATGTATGTAATCCGTTGTTGACTGAAATGTTGTTATGTGGTGCATGACTGTATTTTCTATTAAGTATATAATTCTATTACCTTATTTTTTAAATTTATATTCAACTGGCAAAAGGTCCCAAAACTGTTGCTTACTTTCTGAGACAAAAGTTAAAAACCAATACATAATACTTAATGACTCCACTGGAGTTTCTACTTAAGGAGATTCAGGAGTGATTCTAATTATGAGACTCAGTTAAGTGTTGTTCATGAACATGGCATGCTTATACAATCTCAGATCAATAAGAACTTGTTTATTTGAAAAGACAAGTAATCGGGAAATATTTCATACAGTTTAAATGGAAGAGGTTACAGTAAGTGAAGAACTCTAGTGTCACTGACTTATAAGGCAAAAACAGGGTCAACGTGGCAATGTAGGGTGGTGGTGGTGTTGGTGTTGGTGTTGCTTTGTTACTTGGATATACGTTTCTATTAACATCCAGAAATAATTATTTAAAATAAAACCAGAACCAGGTAAGTTTCCTACACTGAGGTAAACAATATGAAAAAGTTAATGAGAGTAGCCCTACTTAGCTGGATAACTTCTAAAGGTAGAATTTTTGATAACTTTCTTTTGAAATGTGATAGAGATGCTATTCACACAGCATCATTATGGTCAAGTTTCAATGGCAATACCGATCTGGAGTTTCGGTGAGTAGAGTCAGCTGGTGACAAGAGGTCACAGCAATTTAGTTAGTAGAACTGATATTTTCATCTCAAACTCTAATTTTCCAAGGTATAACCTTTACTTGAATTGGGCTGCTGACAATATTACCCTTCACTCTCACCCTTATCCTCTTCCTTGTATACCAAAGTGATTGGTGCTAGCACTTTTACTCAGGTCCTCCTGGTCACTTGGAATATATTCCTTGCCCCCAAATCACTCTCCTCACTAGATAACCAAAGGATGTCAACTAAGTGATCAAAATACTTTCTAGTCAGACACTTATTCCCTGAGGAAGAAAGTCTGGAGATCTGCCTCTCTTCATTCTCACTGCTGTGCCAAATACAAGGTAAATAAGGTCTCTAAAGTGCTTGTGATATACTGTTATTGCCATGATTGATTTCTGGGAAATATTCAGCTAATATCATGCATCAGCCAACCATTTACATTTGAATGCAATTAAGATGTCCCAAATAAAGGAAAATTCAAAAGTTTCAGCAATAAACACAGAAGACTGTTTAACATTTTAAGCAAGAGAAGGAAGAGTATTCAGCTGTCTCTAATCTTTAATCACTTATTTTAACACACCACAAATCATCCCAGATGATTCTTACAAGAATATAGCTACAGAAGCATCAATGTCTATAATGTGTTTAGCTGTGAATACTGCAAACTTCTTTTACATAAGATAAAAAAATTCTGATTTTTATGAGATTAGAAAGGTTATGTACATGCCACAGCCAACCTTAAAACCAGAGATCATAGAGATGTACTTTGAGTTTGTAATACTATGACATATATTATGGAATATGAACTCATAAATTTGAATGGTTCCTTTCTATAACATTAAATTGGTTGGTACACATTTTTTCATATTTTCTTACTGAAAATAAAAGCATCTCAGGGGTAAGCTAATTATTCATTTAAGCTCTGAATAAAGTTCTAGATTCTGAAACACAAATTGGGCATGAACAAGTATAGGATTTCTACAAGAAAATATAACTAATTATTTTATGTACAAAAAGCCTGTTAAATATGATAGCAGTTATAATGAATTATCAGCTATAATACAATAGATGAATTACAATATTTATTGTAGATATATTCAATTTTACAGTTGTTAAATTAAAAAAGGTCTTCATATCTTCCTGTTGGTTTACTTTAATATGAAATAAAAGGTAATCTAAGACAAGAAAAAATATTTGATAAATGGAGTTATGGCAATATTTATTGTGGTGAAACAAATCTTTAAAATACTATAGTGTCTATAAAATGTACAGATATATTTCAACACATATATCTTATTTAAAAAAATTTTAAGTTCTTTTGCATTTCTGGCCACATTGCCAGAGATATTTGAATGTGTTTATAGGCATTTTTCATATAAATAAAATAAAATAGCTATTCTATTGCAAAACCAGATGATAAATTTATTGGTTAAAACACATGAGGCTACTTTAATTGAAATGGTAATAATGCTACAAATAAAAAAAAACTATATATAATCAAGAATTAACCAACAAATGACAAATGGGAATATAAAGCCACAAGTTGGTACTAGCCTCTCAAGAAAGAAAATTTAAGAGTACTTATTATTGTGTATCACTAGAAACAACAATCACCTTTCCAAACAATCCAGGTACAAATAATATTTTAGTTTTAAATTTAACTGAAATTTATTCTTTAACTTTGGCTGAAAAATTTTTAGTAAGGTTTCATTGTTCTTCAAGTCTAGTTAATTTTTTTTTCTAATTCCCTCTCAAATCACAGGATTGCTCATTCTATGAATTTCTGTAATATCTCCACCCAGTGGTGATGGGAGACTTTAAATATACCCTTGACTTAAACCTAAAGTTTGGTAGTTTCTGATAAGATCAAGGCCCTCCACATAAATAGAAATTAGGACAGAGCCTAGATTTAAAGCTGGCTCTAAAATCGAAACAGTCTAAAACAGCAAAGCTCAGTAATCCATAGTCATGGCTTATATTTAGTTCCTATTGAATACCAGACAGTGTGTTGATAAGATATATGATAAAACTCTTAAGAAATCAGAATGCATGATACTTTTATGACATAATAAAATTTATCTCTCAAGCAAAAAGACAGCAAAACAATAGAAACACTGCCATTTAATGTAAGTGTAAGATAAAGATGTCCACCATTACCATTGTTATTTAATATTGTTCTAGAGAAAAAGGTGAAGCAATTAAATAACAGAAAGATATAAGATGTATAAAATTGAAAAAGGTAAAATTATAATTTGCAGATGATAAATAACTAGAAAATTTGAATCAAATGAAAAATAATTACAAACAATGAGAGAACAGTAATATGGCTGATAAAAAATAATAATGGCAACGGTGAAAACTTGCAGAGTATTTATATATACCAGCAGTGTTCTACATATATTAACTCAATCCTCCCAATAATCCTCTGAACTATATAATATTATTATCACCATTTTATGAACAAGGAAATAGGCATAGAAAAGTCAAGAGACTTGTTCAAGGTTACACAGCTGGTGTGGCAGTGCTGCGATTCAAAAGTTTAAGAGTCTATGTCCTTAATCACTATATCAAACTGTTGGTGAAATCAGCAATTTTTCTATGTATCAAAAACAATCAAATAAAATGTAATGAAATAAGATATCCCAATAATAATAACAAAAGGCTAAAATATCTAGTAATAACCCTGAAAAGAATTATCTAGAAAACCTTAAAATTCCACAGAGGATCCTAAAAAGGAGGACCTTAAATGGAAAGACATACCCTGTTTTTGGAAAAAATAATCATGCCATAGGTTAATTTTCTTCATTTAGCTGTGAGCTTAATTCAATCACAATACTAAAATAATTTTTCCCAAGGGATAAAGAAAAAAGAAAGCTAATTCTACAATTTATGGAGTAACACAGTGCCAAACACATGGTATAATTATAATCTTAACTCTTGGTACTAGAAAAGTAATAAACTAAGAAATATCATTGTAACTGAAAAAAGGACAAAGAAATAGCAAAATACATGTGGGAATCTAGTTTATCATAAAACCATATGTAGAATCAATGTGTTATCCAAGAAAATAAAGATTATTTTTATTAACTAATTCAAATATCCATTTGATAAATATAAAATTTAAAATTTGTTAATTAAGTCAAATCTGTCAGGACTCTATTCAGCTTCACTTTGCTAAGTGTTCTAGTTAATTTCTGTAGGATATCTAAACAATAATCTATAATTCAGATGGAAGTATTTTGGAAAAACTTCAGTTTAGCAGGGTTTTTAAGTTGCTCATTTTTGGTTTGGAGAACAAAGGATGAAACAACATTTAGCAGTAATTCTCTAGCAGATGTGACAATGCTGCAGATAAAAGCTTCTTTTTCCTTTTTCATTATGTACCTTGCTTTGTTAAATTCTGTTAGCACGTGTACAAATCAGGTTGACAAACTGAAATTTTAGCAGTAAGATTATATGTAATTTTTGAATCTCATATAACATGGCCTATTTATTTTGCACATTTTATAGGAAATCCTGAGAGAAGGACTGGAATAAACAGGGCATTTATATACTAGGATTTTAAAATTGGTAGACTCACTGAATCCTTTATATAACAACTGTGTCTGCTGTTGCTAGCCTTTCCATAGAATTGTGCCAAATCCATTTCTCTTTAAATGCCAAGGAACGTCAGAGATACGTGAAATGACATCCTTGAACTTTGAGGCTGCATAAGGAAGATCTCAGTGCAAGACCCCAGATCTTCATTAGCAAGTTAGAATTACCCTATCTGTGCCCATCACTCTTCATGAAGAAAATATATTCTATAGACTTTCTGGTGGAAAAACATCACTACAGGAGCTGTCTCAAATCAATACTGAGTTAAATCAGGCTGCAAAGAAAGAAAAACTGTCACCAGCATAACCTTCCTAGCAACTGCAATGTGAATATGTTAATACTGTGTCAAAGCATAGCCCTGATGTCTGTAGGGAAGTGTGCCTTTGTTTCAAATCAGTTCAGCTGCTAGCTTGGGACAATCCTAAGTGAAATACTATATCCTATATCATGACAATGTTATTTTCACCAACGATAACAAGAATTCATATTTATTTTCTTCTTCTGTGTTTCTCATCAAGAAATCCATCCCAGCATTCTTCTACCCCAAATTTCTAAATATCTCTTTCTTTACTTCCCCACCACCCACCAAAAAACCCCAAATCTTCCTCAATACAATATATTCTAGAAATATCCTAGTGCAATTCTTATCTAGTTCTGGGTGTTTTTCCTGCCCCTTTTTCACTTGTCGTACTTACAGGGCACTGCTCAATTCAGAAGACACTTGTGTATACTTGAATTTCTACATTGAGAAAAGTGGCATTTACTCATTTGATGATTTAGGATGAGAAAACCCAGAGATTTCTATAACTTAGAGGAAGAAAACATTTTTACTATACAAGTACAAATTATGATTTCCTGAAGAGAATGTCACAAAAAAGGTAAATAGTAAATGTCTTTAAATATAGTGGCAAATTACCATGTAAATTTTCTAAGCTTCAGACTGCTGTAGTGAAAAAAAATTTGATTTTTAAAATCAAAAATATTTAGGTTGGTGCAAGAGTGACTGCAGTCTTTGTCATTAAAAGCAAAGGCAGGCCGGGCGCCGTGGCTCACCCCTGTAATCCCAGCACTTTGGGAGGCCAAGGCGGGTGGACCACCTGAGGTCAGGAGTTCATGACCAGCTTGACCAACATGGTGAAAGCTCGTCTCTGCTAAAAATACAAAATTAGCTGGGTGTGGTAGTGCACGCCTGCAATCCCAGCTATTCGGGAGGCTGAGGCAGGAGAATCACTTGAACCCAGGAGGCAGAGGTTGCAGTGAGCCGAGACTGTGCCATTGCACTTCATCCTGGGCAACAAGAGCGAAACTCCGTCTAAAAAAAAAAAAAAAAAAGTAAAGGCAAAACCCACAATTACTCTTGCACCAACCTAACATATGAAGAATCACTGAGTAATAGGAATGGTAACCATGCATCACTAATTAACAGTTTCTGGACCAGGAAATAGAGACGTATCCTTAAGTTACTGTGTTACACTTACTTATTTATACTCTGCCTCTTTCCATAAAGGATTTCAGACAACTATTGATTTAGTATACCCTTCCAAACAATCTAATACATTTTTTTAAAATCCTGCCTTTACTTTCTGGTGTTTGAATTAAATTATGTCCCAAATTTGGAACTGATATACTGTGGGAAAGGAAATTTATATAAAATGATAAAAATCTTGCTAACTGTAAATTGAAGGGCTCTGTTTTGAATAAAAGTTGAGTAAGTTGAGTCTGGAAAATAAATAGCACAGTTGTAATGGGGGCATGGCAGGGGCATTGGCTCAACTTATTCTCCTTTGTCTGAATTGAGGATATGTTCCCAGACACCTCTCCTCATGTACCCTCAATTACCAAGGTAATGGGAAAAGATGCAGTCCATGCTACTATGAAATGGGGTCTCTGAAGAAGACCTCTCTGTAATTGCAAAGCCCTTCACAAGCTGAAGTGTTGAAAAGTGCCTGGCACATGGTAGATGTACAATAAATGCTGAATGAATAAAACTTAAGTCAAAATTCTTTAAGAATTATGAAAGGGACAAAAGGAAAAGTAAGTCTGTTCTTTTTAAAAAAATGATTATCTTTCTTTTGGCTTTTCCTTAATCTCAAGCAATATTTTCTCTTGCTTCTTTACATTTCTCCTCTTGAAGTAAACTTGTTCATATTTTTTTGGGCCTGGTGCAGTGGCTCACGCCTGTAATCCCAGCACTTTGGGAGGCCGAGATGGGTGGATCACCTGAGGTTGGGAGTTCGAGACCAGCCTGACCATCATGGAGAAACCCTATCTCTACTAAAAATACAAAATTAGCCAGGCATGGTGGCGTATGCCTGTAATCCCGGCTACTCAGGTGGCTGAGGCAGGAAAATCGCTTGAATTGGGAGGCGGAGGTTGCAGTGAGCTGAGATCGCTACTGCACTCCAGCCTGGGCAACAAGAGTGAAACTCCATGTAAAAAAAAAAAAAAAAAGGCCAGGTGCGGTGGCTTACGCCTGTAATCCCAGCACTTTGGGAGGCCGAAGGGGTCAGATCAGGAAGTCAAGAGCTCGAGACCATCCTGGCCAACATGGTGAAACCTCGTCTCTACTAAAAAGACAAAAATTAGCTGGGAGTGGGGGCGTGAGCCTGTAGTCCCAGCTACTTGTGAGGCTGAGGCAGGAGAATTGCTTGAACCCAGGAGGTGGAGGTTGCAGTGAGCCGAGATCACACCACTGCACTCCAGCCTGGTGACAGAGTGAGACTCCGTCTCAAAAACAACAACAACAACAACAACAACACAAAACAAAACAAAAAAACTTGTTCATATTTTTAAGTTTTCAGGAGAAAGAACATTTCAATTTGTGGTGCTTTCCATGGCATATAACAACTGTGTTCATACTCATGCTCATGCTCACACATATTCACATATTAACACCATGTAATTACAACAAGCATACCTTCGAGATATGGAGGGTTCAGTCCTAAACCATGACAAAAAAGTGAATATTGCAATAAAATTAGTGACTTAATTTTTTTGATTCCCCAGTGCATACAAAAGTTGTTTATACTATAATCTATTAGATGTGCAAAAACATCATCTAGAAGAAAATAATGTATGTCTTCTCTTGAGAAGTGTCTGTTCATGTCCTTTGCCCACTTTTTTAATGGGGTTGTTTTTCTCTTGTAAATTTGTTTAAGTTCCTTATAGACATGAACAGATATTTTTCAAAACAAGACACATATGTAGCCAACAAGCATATGAAGAAAATCTTAATATCACTGATCATTAGAAAAATGCAAATCAAAACTACAAAGAGATACCATCTCACACCAGTCAGAATGGTGATTACTAAAAAGTCAAAAAAACATGCTGGCAAGGTTGCAGAGAAAAGGGAACACTTACACACTGTTTGTGGGAGTATAAATGAGTACAACCATTGTGGAAAGCAGTAGGGTGATTCCTCAAAGAGCTAAAAGCAGGACTCCCATTCAACCCAGCCATTCCATTACTGAGTATATACCCAGAAGAATATAAATCATTCTACCATAAAGACACATGCATGCAAATGTTCACTGCAGCACTGTTCCTGATAGCAAAGACCTAGAATCAGCCTAAGTGCCCGTCAATGACAGACTGGATAAAGAAAATGTGGTACATATACATATACATATACATGGAATACATATACATATACATGGAATACTATGCAGCCACAAAAAAGAATGAGATCATGTCTTTTATGGGAACATGGATGGAGCTGAAGGCTATTATCCTCAGCAAACTAATGCAGAAACAGAAAGCCAAATACTGCATGTTCTCTTATAAGTGGGAGCTAAATGATAAGAACAAATGAACACAAAGAAGGAAACAGACACTGGGGTCTACTTGAGGGGGGAGGGTGGAAAGAGAGAGAAGAACAAAAAAGATAATTATTGGGTACTGAGCTTAATACCTGGGTGATATAATAATATGTATAAACCCCTGTGACATGTGTTTATCTATGTAACAAATCTTCACATGTATCCCCAAACCTAAAATAACAGTTAAAAAATACTTTATTGCTAAAATATGCTAACAGTCATCTAAGCCCCCAGCAAGTCATAATCTTTTTGCTGGTGGAGGGTCTTGCCTCAATGTTGAGGACTTTTAACTAATCAAAGTAATGGTTGCTGAAGGCTGAGGTGGCTGTGGCTATGGCAGCTTCTTAAAATAAGACAACAGTGAAGTTTGCTGCATCAATGGACTCTTCCTTTCACAAAAGATTTCTCTGTAGCATGCAATGCCATTTGATAGCATTTCACCCACAAAAGAACTTCTCTCCATATTCACTCCTCTCAAACCTTGCTGTCGCTTTATCAAATAAGTTTGCATAATATTCTAAATGCATTGTTATCATTTCAACAATGCTCACAGCATCTTTACCAGGAGTAGATTCCATTCTAAGAAACTTTTTTTGCTCATTCATAAGAAGCAGCTCCTCATCCATTCAAGTTTTACCATGAGAATACAGATACTCAGTCACATCTCACATTCCACTTCTAATTCTAGTTCTCTATTTCTACCACATTTGCAATCACTACCTCAGTGAAGTCTTGAACTCCTCAAAGTTATTAATGAGGGTTGGAATCAACTTCTTACAAACTCCTTTTCATATTGATATTGTGATCTCCTTCCACGAATCACAAGTGTTCTGAAAGGCATCTAGAATGATGGATCCTTTCCAGGGGATTTCAATTTATTTTGCCCAGATCAATCAGAGAAGTCACTATCTATAGCAGCTATGGCCTTACAAAATGTATTTCTTAAAAAGTAAGACTTGAAAGTTGAAATGATTGCTTCATCCATGGGCTGCAGAATGGATATTATTGTTGTGGGAAGTCAGGGACCCCAAACAGAGGGACCAGCTGAAGCCATGGCAGAAGAAGGTGGATTGTGAAGATCTCATGGACATTTATTAGTTCCCCAAATTAATACTTTTATAATTTCTTATGCCTGTCTACTGCAATCTCTAAACATAAATTGTGAAGATTTCATGGACACTTATCACTTCCCCAGTCAGTACCCTTGTGATTTCCTATGCCTGTCTTTACTTTAATCTCTTAATCCTGTCATCTCGTAAGCTGAGGAGGATGTATGTCACCTCAGGACCCTGTGATAATTGCGTTAACTGCACAAATTGTAGAGCATGTATGTTTAAACAATATGAAATCTGGGCACCTTGAAAAAAGAACAGGATAACAGCAATGTTTAGGAAACAAGAGAGATAACCTTAAACTCTGACCACCGGTGAGCCCAGCAGAACAGAGCCATATTTCTCTTCTTTCAAAAGCAAATGGGAGAAATATCGCTGAATTCTTTTTCTCAGCAAGGCACATCCCTGGGAAAGAGAATACGCTCCTGCGGGTGGGTCTCTGAACTGGCCCCCCTGGGCATGGACATCTTGTATGGTCGAGGCTGTAGGGGTGAAATAAACCCCAGTCTCCCATAGCGCTCCCAGGCTTATTAGCAAGAGGAAATTCCCACCTAATAAATTTTGGTCAGACTGGTTGCTCTCAAAACCCTGTCTCCTGATAAGATGTTATCAATGACAATGGTGCCCGAAACTTCATTAGCAATTTTAATTTTGCCCCGGTCCTGGGGTCCTGTGATCTCGCCCTGCCTCGATTTGCCTTGTGATATTCTATTACCCTGTGAAGTACGTGATCTCTGTGACCCACACCTATTCGCACACTCCCTCCCCTTTTGAAAGTCCCTAATAAAAACTTGCTGGTTTTGCGGCTTGTGGGGCATCACAGAACCTACCAACATGTGATGTCTCCCCTGGACACCCAGCTTTAAAATTTCTCTCTTTTGTACTCTGTCCCTTTATTTCTCAAATTGGCTGATGCTTAGGGAAAATAGAAAAGAACCTATGTGACTATCAGGGCAGGTTCCCTGATATATTATCATTCATGAAGACAATATTTATTTTCCTGTACATATCCATCAGAGCTCTTGGGTGACGAGGTGCACTGTTATAATGAGCAGTAATATTTTGAAAGAAATCTTTTTCCTTGAGCAGTAGGTCTAAATAGTGAGCTTAAAATATTTAGTAAACTACACTGTCAACAGGTGTGCTGTCATCCAGACTTGGTTGTTCCATTTATAGAACACAGGCAGAGTAGATTTAGTATAATTCTTAAGAGCCCTAGGATTTTGGAATGGTCAATGAGTATTAGCTTCAACTGAAAGTCACCATCTACATCAGCCCCTAACAGGAGAGTCAGCCTATCTTTTGAAGCTTTGAAGTCTTGAAGCCAGGCATTGACCTCTTCTCTCTAGCTATGAAAGCCCTAGATGGCATCTTCTTCCAACTGAGGGCTGCTTCGTCTACATTGAAAATCTGCTGTGTAGTTTCATCAATGATCTTAGCCAGATTGTTTGGATTACTTCCTGCAGCTTCTCCACCAGTACTTGCTGCTTCACCCTGTACTTTTATGTTTTGAAGACAGTTCTTTTCTTAAATCTTATGAATCAACCTCTGCTAGCTTCCAACTTTTCTTCTGTACCTTCCTGATCTCTCACAGCCTTACAGAACCAAAGAGAGTTAAGGCTTTGCTCTGGATTAGGCTTCGGCTTAAGGGAATGTTGTGGCTGACTCAATCTTCTATCCAGACCACTAAAACTTTCTCCGTATCAGCAGGAAGTCTGTTTTGCTTTCTTATCATCTGTTGTTCACTCGCGTAGAATTTTTAATTTCCTTTAAGAATTTTTCCTTTGCATCACAATTTGCCTAACTGGTAGAAGAAGTCTAGCTTCTGGGCTATCTTGGCTTTTGACATGCCTTCCTCACTAAGCTTAATCATTTCTAGCTTTTGATTTAAAGTAAGAGATGTGTGATTCTTCCTTTCACTTGAACACTTAGAGGCCATTATAGGGTTACTAATTGATCTAATTTCAATATCTTTGTTTCTCAAGGAATAGGGAGACCCATGAAGAGGGAGAAAAATGGGGGAATGGCTGGTTGGGGGAGCAATGAGAACACACATATTTATCACTTAAGTTTGCCATTTTAAATGGGCTCCGTTTGTGGGGCACCAAAACAAGTACAATAGCAACATCAAAGACCACTGATCACAGATCACCATAACAGATATAATAATAATGAAAAAGTTTGAAATATTGCAAGAATTACCAAAGTATGACACAAAGACACAAAGTGGGCACATATTGTTAGAAAAATGGCTCCATTAGACTTGCATGATACAAGGGTACTACAAACTTTTAATTTGTATAAAACAGCAATAACAGTGAAAGTGCAGTGATGAGAAGCAAAACAAACTCAGGTATGCCTTTACTGCCTATCTTGTAAGTTGAAGTAATGGGTTTACCTTTTATTGATTTCAAGAAAGAAAACATAAAGTAGGGAATGTAACTTTTTTGAGTCCTGGATAGATTTCTCACTCTAATTTATTTCCACATGAATGACTTTAGAAATTCTGTTGTAGCTGTTTAGAAACTGCTTTCACAAAATGGAGTAAGAAGAGTGGGGGAGTCAGGGAGACAGAATTAAAAGAGAGTTGCCCTTTGGCAGTAAAAATAAAAAGAGAGGCTTAGAGAGTGAGTAGGCTGAGATTGTTGAATAGTGAAAAGGGTTGTCGCTTTTGTTCATGAAGGAAAAGTTAACTTGCGGCAAAAGGTTAGAATAATAACAATAAAACAAGTAGACTAGTATAAAAATACACACAAAAACATAAAAATAATACTATGATCACAAATACGAATGCCTTATTGAGATATTTTCCCCCATATGAATAATCATTTGTTTAGTTACAAATGATTATTAGTTAGATATGAGTTAGATATTATTAGTTAGATATTAGTTAGATATGAGTTGTGAGAACAATGTATGCACACGTTGTTAAGCATCACATAGGGACTTCAGGAAAAACATAAGTTACAGGAGATACCCCTCAATCACTGATTTAGTAGATATGAAGTGTGCATCGAGTCCTGAAAATGCATTTTCAACAACTATTATAGAAGATTTTGAGGACCATTTTTCAGATACATTGCTTTATAGAAAATAGAGTAAAACATTAGCTGGAATGAACTTTCTGTTAATTCATTAAAAAAATTATTAATTACCAACTATATACTAGGGGCTAAGATAAACACTGGGGGTACAGTGGTGAACAAGATCCAATCTCTCCCCTGTGCCTGGATGGGGAATAAATGATAAAAGAAACACAAAGATAAGTATGTAATTATAATCCATACTACGAAGACAAAGTAGAAAGAGCTAGCACAGTTGATGGATAAGGAACTGTGACTAAATTAACTGAATGCTTTGTTGAAATGAGAGTTAACACTAGTATAACCTTTTTTTGTAGTAACTACATTAAATAAATACAAATATATTGAGAACATACTATTTCTCAGAGCTTTGAATTAAGCTCTGAGGGTCCAATGATAAGAACAGTCCTTTCCTTAATGCACCCATAAATTACCAGTGAAGAAAGAAAGGTATGTTTTTATGTATGTATGCTTGCTTTTCAAAACTGTTATTTTTTTATTTTTCATTTTTTAATTTTTGTGAGTCCATAATAGGTAAATATATTTATGGGTTACATGAGATATTTTGATATAGGCATGCAATGCATAATAATAATTCCATCCAGGTTAATGGGAATCCATCATCTCAAGCATTTATACTTTCTGTTACAAAAAATCTAATTATACACTTCTAGTTATTTTAAAATGTACAATTAAATTACTTTTGATTATAATCACCCTGTGCACCAGCAAATACTAGGTCTTATTCATTCTTTTGAATTATTTATTTTTTTTTACCAATTAACCATTCCCAATTCTCCACACACACTCCACCCCCACTACCCTTCCCAGCCTCTGGTAACAATCCTTGTACTCTCTATATCCATGAGTTAAATTTATTTTAATTTTTAGCACCCACAAATAAGTGAGAACACACAAAGTTTGTCTTTTTGTGCTTGGCTTATTTTATTGAAAATAATGTCCTCCAGTTCCATCCATGTTGTCGCAAATGACAGAATGTCATTCTTCTTTATGGTCTTTTGTGGTTGCATGTAACAACCAATTCTAAACAATTTTAGAATTGTTTCTTCTACTTCTGTGAAGAATGCCATCAGCATTTTAATAGGGATTGCATTAAATCTGTAGATTGTTTTGCATTGCATGGATTTTTTAACAATATTAATTTTTTCAACCCATGAACATGGAATATCTTTCCTTTTTTTGTATCCTCTTCAATTTCTTGTATTAATGTTTCACAGTTTTCACTGTAGAGATCTTTCACTTCTTTGGTTAATTCTTAAGTATTTTGTTTTATTTGTAGCTATTGTAAGTGGGATTACTTTCCTGGTTTCTTCTTCAGATTGATTGTGGTTAGCATATAAAAATGCTTCTGATTTTTATATATGTTGCTTTTTACCCTGCAACTTTGCTGAATTTATCACTTCTAATAGTGTTTTTTATGGAGTCTTTAGGTTTTTCCAAATATAAGATCATGTCATCTTCAAACAAGGATAATTTGACTTCTTTCTTTCTAATCTGGATGCCCTTTATTTTTCTCTTTGTCTAATTGCTCTGGCTAGTACTTCCAGTAGTATGATGAATAACAATAGTTAAAGTGGGCCATGCTTGTTACATTCTTGATCTTAGAGGAAAGGCTTTCAGTTTTTCCCCATTCAACATGATGCTCATTATGATCTGTCATGTGTGGTTTTTATTGTCCTGAGGTATGTTCCTTCTAAACCCAGTTTTGTGAGGGTTTTTTAATGATAAAGAGATGTTAAATTTTATCAAATGCGTTTCCAGTATCAATTGAAATGTTCATATGGTTTTTGTACCTCATTCTGTTGATATGACATATCACATTAATTGATTTGCATATGTTGAACCATCGTTACATTCCAGGGATAAATCCCACTTGGTCATGATGAATGATCTTTTCAATGTGTTGTTAAATTTGGTTTGCTAAAATTTTTTTGAGAATTTTTGCATCAATATTCATCTGTAATATTGGCCTACAGTTTTCTTTTTTTGATTTGTTTTTATCTGGTTTTGGTATCAGGGTAATACTGGCCTCAAAGAATAAGTTCAGAAATTTTCCCTCCTCTATTTTTCAGAATAGTCTGAATAGAATTGGTACACGTTCTCTTTAAATGTTTGATAGAATTAAGATGTGAGGCCATTGGGTCCTATCATTTCTTTGCTGGTAAAATTTTTATTATGGCTTCACTCTCATTACTTGTTCTTGATCTATTCAGATTTTGGACTTCATCATGGTTCAATCTTGGTAGGTTGTATATATCTAGGCATTTGTCCACCTCTTCTAGATTTTCCAATTTATTGGCATATAGTTGCTTGCAGCAGCTGCTAATCCTTTGAATTTCTGCAATAACAGTAGTAATGTCTCCTTTTTAATCTCTACTTATTTGGATCTTCTCATTTTTTGGTCAGTCTGGCTAAATGTTTGTTAATTTTGTTTAACTTTTTCAAAAAAACAACTCTTTGTTTCATTGATCTTCTGTACTGTTTTCTTCATTTCAAATTAATTTATTTTTGCTCTGTTCCTTATTCTTTTCTTCTAGTAATTTTGAGTTTGGTTTGCTCATTTTACTAATTCTTTAAGATGCATCATTAGGTTACTTATTTGATGTTTTTCTTCTTTTTTGATGTAGGCACTTATAGCTATTAACTTCCCTCAGTACTGTTTTTGCTGTACTTCATAGGTTTTATGTTGTGTCGCCATTATAATTCATTTCCAAATAATATTCAATTTCCTTCTTGATTTCTTCATCGACCTACTAGTCATTGAAGAGCATGCTGTTTAATTTCCATGTGTTTGCATAAATTTCTCTTGTAATTGATTTCTAGTTTTATTCCATGTGGTCAGAGAACATGCTTGATATTATTTCTATTTTCTGAATGTTTTAAGACTTGCTTTGTCTTAAACATATGGTCTAGCTCTGGATAGATAACATATGGTCTATCTCAGAATAATCCATGTGATGAGGAAATTAATATGTATTCTGTGGCTGTTGAATGAAATGTTCTGTAAATTTGGTCCATTTGGTCTATAATGCAGGTTAAGTTCAATGCTTCTTTGATGATTTTCTGTCTGGAAGATGTATCCAGTGCTGAAACAAGAGTGTTGAAGTCTCCAGGTTTTATTGTATGGGTTCCAGCTCTCTCTTTAGTGCTAAGTTGGGTACTCCAGTACTGAGTGCATACATGTTTACAGTGCTTATATATCCTCTTGCTGAACTGACCCATTTACCATTATATAATGAACTTCTTCGTCTCTTCTTAGAGTTTTTTTTTTTTTCTTGAATTCTATTTTTGTCTGATGTAAATATAGCTACTCCAGCTCTTTTTTGGTTTCCATTGGCATGCAATATCTTTTTCCATCCCCTTATTTTTAGTCAACATGTATCTTTATAGGTGAAGTGTGTTTCTTGTAGGTAACAAACAGATCATTAGGTCTTGCTTTTTTAATCCATTCAGCCATTCTATATCTTTTCAGTAAGGAGTTTATTCCATTTACTTTCAGTATTATTGATAAGAACTTACCCCTGCCATTTTGTTACTTGATTTCTGGTTGTTTTGAGATATTCTCTTCCTTCTTTCCTGTCTTCCTTTTAGTGAAGGTGATTTTCTATGGTGATATGATTTAATTTCTTTTTATTTTTTATGATCTGTTGTGTGTTTTTTGATTTGAGGTTACCATGAGGCTTTCAAATAATATCTTATAATCCATTATTTTAAGCAATAATATTAACACTATTTGCATAGAACAAATGAACAAGCAAAAAGAAAATTAAAACTCTACACTCAGTTCCCCTACTTTTTAGCTTTTTGTTTTTCCTATTTATATCTTAAAGTACTGTCAATGTCTTGAAATGTTGTAGTTATTATTTGACATGATTTGGATGTGTTTCTCCACTCAAATCTCATGTCAAATTGTAATTCTCAATATTGGAGGTGGGGCCTGGTGAGAGGTGATTGGATCACGGGAGTCATTTCTCATGGCTTAACACCACAGTCCTTGGTGTTGTCGTTGCAATAGTGAGTTCTTGTGTAAAGTATGTAGCATCTCCCCCCTCTCTCTCTTATTCCTGTTTCTGCCACGTAAGATGCCTGCTATCACTTTGCCTTCTGCCATGAGAAAAATTTCCTTGAGGCCTCCCCAAAGGCAGGCAGATGCTGCCTTGCTTCCTGTGCAGTGGAACTGTGAGTCAATTAAATTTCTTTTCTTTATAAATTACCCAGTCTCAGGTATTTTATTATAGTTATAGCAGTTTGAGAATGGGCAAATACATTATTTGTGATTGGGTCATCATTTTGTCTTCCTAGTTAGTGTAAGAATAGTTTACACACCAGAGACACAGTGTGATAATATTCTGTGTTTTTCTGTGTACTATTACCAGTGAGTTTTTTTTTTTTTTTTTTTTTTTTTTTAACCCTCAGATAATCTTCTATTACTCATTGAAAGTCTTTTCTTTTTGTTTGAAGTACTGCCTTTGGCACTTGTAGGATAGGTCTGGTATTGATGAAATCCTTCACTTTTTGTTTGGGAAGTTTTATTTCTCATTCATGTTTTAATGACATTTTTGGAGGATACACTATTCTAGTGTAAATTTTTTTTTTTTCTTCAATACTTTAAATGTCATGCCACTCCCTCATGACCTGTGAGGTTTCCACTGAAAAGTCTGCTGCCAGACATATAAGAGTTCCATTGTATGTTATTTGTTTCTTTTATCCTTTTAGGATCCTTTCTTTATCTTTGACCTTTCAGAGTTTAATTATTAAAGGCCTTGAGGTAGTCTTCTTTGAATTAAATGTGCTAGATGTTCTATAACCTTCTTGTACTTGAATATTGAAATCTTTCTCTAGGTTTGGGAAGTTCTCTGTAATAATTATCACTCATTAACATCCTTTTTATTCAAAGGGGTAATAACTTTCTATCCCTATCTGTGTTTCTCTCCTCTTTAAGTCCATTAACTCTTAGATTTGACCTTTTGAAGCTATTTCCTAGATCCTATAGGTATGCTTCATTGTTTTTTATTCTTTTTTCCTTTGTCTCCTCTGACTGTATATTTTCAAATAGCCTGTCTTCAAGCTCACTAACTCCTTCTGCTTGATACATTCTATTAGAGGACTGTGATGCATTCTTCAGTATGCCAATTGCACTTTTTCAAGTACAGAATTCCTGCTTGTTTCTCTTTAATTATTTCAATCTCTTTATGAAATTTATCTGGTAGAATTCTGAATTCCTTCTCTGTGTCATCTTGAATTTCTTTGAGTTTCCTAAAACAGCTAGTTTGAATTTCGAGTCTAAAAGGTCACATATCTCCGTTTCTCCAGGATTGGTCCCTGGTGGCTTATTTAGTTCATTTAGTGAGGTCATGCTTTCCTGGATGGTCTTAATGCGTGTGGATGTTCATCTGTGTCTGGACACTGAAGAGTTAGGTATTTATTGTAGTCTTCACAGTCTGGGCTAATTTGAACCTGTATTTCCTGCAAGGCTTTCCAGGTACTCAGAAGACTTGAGTGTTGTGATCTAAGCTATATCTGTATTAGTGGACACCCCAAACCTAGTAACACTATTGTTCTTGCAGACTTGTAGAGGTACTGCGTTCATGGTCTTGGATAAGATCCAGAATTCTCTGCAGAGACTGTTGTTCTTTCCCCTTACTTTCTCCTAAAAAAAAAAGAGGCTCTTTCTCTCTATTCTGAGCCACCTGGAGCTTGGGGTGGGGTGACACAAGCACCTTTGTGGCCACCACCACTGGTACCGCACTGAATCAGACTGAAAGCCAGCACAGCACTGGGTCTCGCCCAAGGCCTGCTGTCCTAACTACTACCCTGGCTACTGCCTGTGTTCACTCAAGGTCCTGGGACTATACAATCATTAGGTGGTAAAGCCAGCCAGGGTTTTTCCTTCTCTTCAGGGCACAAATTCCTCCCGGCAGGTCCAGAGGTGCCATCTGCGAGCCAGGGACTTGAGTCAAAAACCTTAGAAGTGTGCCTAGTGTTCTATTGTACTGTGGCTAAGCTGGCACTCAAATCATGAGACACAGTATTTCCCACTCTTCCCTCCCCTTTCCATAGGCAGAGGGGCCTCACCCTATGACCACCATCACAAACCCATGGAGAGTACTGCTGGGCTACTGCTGATGTTCTCTTAAGGCCCAGGAGCTCTTCATCGATCTTGTGGTGAATGCTGCCTGGCCTGGGACTCACTCTTCAGTGTAGTTTCCCTTTGGCCCATGGCAGGTCCAGAAATGCTGTCCAAGAGCCAAGTCCTGGAATTGGGGGCCACAAGATCCTGGTTGGTGCTCTACTTCCCTGTGGCTGAGCTGGTACCTAAGGTGTAAGACAAAGCTCCCTTACTTTTCCCTCTAATTTTCTCAATCATAGTCTCTCCCCACAGCCATCATAGCTAGTAATGTGCTGAGTTTCACCTGAAGCCAGCAAGTCTCAGAGTGGCATACTACCTGGGTATTGCTACTGGTTATTCAGGGCCCAAGGGCACTTTATTCAGTAGTTGATGGGTCCTGCCAGGACTGAGTCCTTCCCTTCAAGGCAGCAGGTTCCCTTCTGGCCCACGGTGTGTCTAGAAATGTTTGGGAGCTAGGTCCTGGAAAGGGGGATTCACGACTCTGACTGGTATTCTACCCTACTGTGGATGAGCTGGTTTCCAAGATGTAAGACAGAGACCTCTTTACTCTTCTCCCTCCTCTCCTTAAGTGGAAAGAAGGTGTCTTTTTTGGAGCCCCATGCTGTGCAGCCTGGGTTTGGGGTAGGGGTGGTGCAAGTACTCTCTTAGCCACTCTGGCTGTGTCTCAACAGGTTATGTGCCTCCTTAGTCCACTCACTTTAATCTAAGTTAAGCACTAGGACTCCCCAAGAGTTGCAGTCCTTGTGGCCTACACTGCCTTTGAAGTTTATTTAGAGCCCCAGAACACTAGCCCAGGGTGATAAGTCTTGCCAGAACTGAAGTTTGGACCACTGGGATGGGCAATTCCCCTCTGGCTAGAGTTGGTTTAAATATCTCCTCTGTGGGTGGACATTAGCTAAGTGCAGCCTGGTTTTGCATTCTGCTGTAACAGGATATCACTGAGTTCAATGCAATGTCACAATTCCTGCTGGGGAGTGGGCAAGGGTTGGCATTGGTGATTCAAGACTGTTTCTACCCTCCTCAGTGCCTTTTTCAGCGACATGAAGTTAAAACCAGGTACTGTAGGTGCTCATCTAGTTTTTGGTTCTTATGAAGGTGCTTTGCTTGTGTAGACAATTGTTAAATTGGTGTCTGTGCAGAAGACATGCTTGGTGAAGGCTTCAATTTGGCCATCTTACTTTGCCCCCTCCCTATCATTTCATTTAAGAATCTATGATACAGTTCTTGATCTTTAGGAATTTATGTTAAAAGAGAAAATGAAGGCAGACATAGAGGCCTTAAAGCATAAGTATGTATAGGGTATACCTAAAACTGAGTGAAATCTAATTTCTGTGCTACAGCATAGAAAAATTAGAGGAAACAATACTGACAGAAAATCTCGTAAAGTTGTCAAGGGAAATATTACATTGGGACTTTTAGACCATGTTAGAAGTCTGAATTTTATTGTCAGGAAAATAATAAGAGTCTTGGTAAACATTTTGATTAAAAAAGATTATGGTAGCTGAAGTCTGAAAAATGGATTAAAGATAAATGAGAATGGATGCAGAGAGACCAGTCAGAAAATTGTACAACAGGCCGAGCGTCGTGGCTCATGCCTGTAATCCCAGCACTTTGGGAGGCTGAGGTGGGTGGATCAGCTGAGGTCAGGAGTTCAAGACCAGCCTGGCCAACATGGTGAAACCCCGCTTCTACTAAAAATACAAAATTAGCCGGGTGTGTTAGCGCATGCCTGTAATCATGGTGAACATGAGTAAAATACTGTCAGCAGAATTGGAGAGAAGTATATAGATTAATAAACAAAAGTTTTTGATTGACTAAATTTGGAAGGTAAGGCAGGAGTCAAAAATGAAGCTACTAACCTAAATGAAGTAGATAAGTTCTTAGAAACACAAAGCTTACCAAGACTAAAATCATAAAGAGATAGAAAATCTAACTAGATCTAGTACTAGCAGGGAAATTGAATCAGTAATAAAAAATCTCCTAAGAAAGAAAAGTCCTAGATCTGATGGCTTAACTGGTGAATTCTACCAAATATCTAAAGAACACAAATCCTTCTCAAACTTTTCTAAAAAGCTGAAGAGGGTGGAATACTTTCTAACTCATTATGTAAGGCCAGCATTACCCTGATTCCAAAGCCATACAAAGACACTGCAAAAAGGGAGTACTAAAGACAAATGTCCCTTATGAATATTGAAACAACAATCTTCAACAAAATAGTAGCAAACCGAATTAAAAAGCATATTAAAATTATGCAGCATGATCAATTGGGATTTATTCCTAGAATGCAAGGATGTTTCACCACAGGAAAATTAATCCATATGATACACTACATTAACAGAATGGAGAAAAAAAAAAAAAACCAACCACATGATCATCTAAATTGATGCCAAAAAAAGAACAAAATCAAACACTGTTTCATGATAAAAACATCTAATCACTAGGAATAGAAGGAAACTTCCTCAACACAATAAAAGTCATATATGAAAAACCCACAGAAAACATGCTCAGTGGTGGAAGGCTGAGAGCTTTTCCTCTGACATAATGAATAAACAAGGATGCCTGCTTTTGCGATGTATTTTCAACATAGTACTGGAAGTCCTAGCTGGAGAAATTAGGCAAGAAAAAGAAAAGTCATCCATTGAAAAGTAAGAAGTAAATGATCTGTTTGCAGATGATGTGATCTTGTATCTAAAAAATACCCTAAAGATTACACAAAACACTGTTAGAACTAATAATGGAATTCAACAAAGTAGCAGGATACAGAAAAAAACAGACAAAAATCTGTTGTATTTCTATATACTAACAATGAACAATCAGAAAAGGAATTAATGAAGACAATTTGATTTACAATAGTATCAAAAGGAATAAAATACTTAGGAATTAACCAGGGAGGGGAGAGACTTGTGCAATGAAAACAACAAAAGAATGCTGAAAGAAATTTAGAAAGACATAAATAAATGAAAACACAAGCCACATTTGTGGATTGAAAGATATAATATTGTTAAGATATCAATACTACTCAAAGCCACCTACAGATTCAACACATCCTTATCAAAATACCAATGATGTTTTTAGTAGAAATAGAAAAACCTATCCCAAAATTCATATGGAATCTCAAGAGACCTAAAATAGACAAAACAATTTTGAAAAAAAAGAACAAAGCCAGAAGACTCAGACTTCCTGATTTCAAAATTTATTTCAAAACTATTGTAATGAAAACAGTATGATACTGGCATAAAGGCAGACAGACATATAGACCAATAGACTAGAGCCAGAAATAAACCCTCCTATATATGGTCAAATAAGTTCTGAGAAGGATGGTTAAGGCCATTCAGTGGGGTAAAGGACAGTCTTTTCAGCAGATGTTTCTGGAAAAACTGTATATCCCCATGCAAAAGAATGAAGCTGAATTCTCACCTAATAACATATACAAAAATTAAATCAAAATAAATCAAAGACTTAAATGTATGGCCAAAAACTTTAAGACTCTTAGAAGAAAACATAGAGCAAAAGCTTCATGATACTGGAGTTGGCACTTGATTTCTAGGAGATGACACCAAAGCCCAAGGTGACAGAGAAAAAATAGTCAAATTGAACTTTGTGAAACAAAATATTTTGTGCATCAAAAGACACTCAACAGAGTAAAATGGCAACCTACAGAATGAAATAAAATATTTGCAAATCATATACTTAATATGAGAATAATATCGAGAATATAAAGAGAACTTCTAAAACTCAACAAAAAAAGAAACAACTCAAAAGGCCTTGAATAGGGCATTTCTCCAGAGAAGATATACAAATGGCTAAGAAGTACATGAAAAGATGCTCACTATCACTAATCATTAGGGAAATATAAATCAAAACTACAATGAGATTCCAATTCACATTTATTATTCAAAAAAAAGAAGAAGAAGAAAAAAAATCAAAATAGAAGATTGTTCGCAAGTTTGAGAAGAAACTGAAACCAACCCTTGCACACTGTTGGTAAAAATGTAAACTGATACAGCTGCTATAGAAAACAGTATGGCAGTTCCTCAAAAAACTAAACATAGATAACACATGATCCTGAAATTCCACTTTTGGATATATGCCAAAAGGAACTGAAACCAGAATCTTGAAGAGATATTTATACACCCATGTTCATAGCAGCATTGTTTACAATCGCTAAAATGTGGGAGTAACCCAAGTGTCCACTGATGAATGAATGGATAAACAAAATGTGGTATATATACAAAATGGGTATTATTTAGCCTTAAGAAGAAAAAAAAATCTGACCAAAACTATATGATTCCAACTCCATGAGGTACTTAGAGTAGTCAAAATCAGAGACAGAAGTAGAATGGTGGTTGTGGAGAGGAGGGGAGAATAAGGAATTACTATGGAATGGGTACAGAGTTGCAGTTTTACAAGATGAAAAGAGTTATGGAGATAGATGGTGGTGATGGTTGCACAATATTACGAATGTATTTAATACCACTGAACTGTACACTTAAAATGGTTAAGGTGGTAAATTTTATGTTATGTGTATTTTTATCACAATAAAAAAATTAGAAAAGATCCCTACAAATACACATAAATGCATATATGTTTAACTTAAAAGGGTTTGTATATATTCAGAAACCTATATAAACTATATTAGAGCAACCAGTATTAGAATTCATGGAGAACAAGCTAAAAACATAAAGGCTCAGGGCCTATCCTTTAAACAAGAGGGGCCTCATTTTTTCTTAGCTTTCCTGGAGAGGCTAATATACATCAACATTTGCAAAATACTGTTTTATAAATGATTGTGCAGAGAGACCAAGGAGTGAGGGTCAGGGCAGAAAGAAAGAAGTAAAAGGAAATAGGAGAAAGTGTCTGACCCAGTTCAATAATTGTAATCTGTTGTAAACTGAGGAGACATTATTAGCTCAGCTATTTGCATTTGAGATATACAAATAATATTAAGTATTACTACCATGATAACACTTCTGTACCAAGGAATGGTTTGCAGCTTGTTAACCAGAATTGGGGGGGGGGTGTGTGTGTGTGTGTGCATGTGTGTATGTGTGTGTGTGTACATAAGACTTTCAAGACATATTGCTAAGCAAAAAAAGAGAGAAGAGAAGTTTGGGCTGGAGCTAATAACCGGAAGCCATGGTAACTGTATGATGCAAATATGAAACATGAAACAACACAAATGCTATGATTCCATTTATTTAAAAGTTAGATTACATGTTTCCATCCCAGCCACTCCCAAATCTCATGTCCTCACATTTCAAACCACAGTCACGCCTTTTCTACAGTCTCCCAAAGCCTTATTTCAGGATTAACTCAAAAGTCCACAGTCCAAAGTCTCATCTGAGACAAGGCAAGTCTCTTCTACCTATGAGACTGTAAAATCAAAAGCAAGTTAGTTACTTCCTAGATACAACGGGGGTACAGGCAATAGAAAAATATACCCATTCCAAATGGGAGAAATTGGCCAAAACAAAGGGGCTACAGGCCTCATGCAAGTCCAAAATTCAGCAGGGTAGCCAAATCTTAAAGCTCCAAAATGATCTCCCTCGACTTCATGTCACACATCCAGGTCACGCTGATGCAAGAGGTGGGCACCCATGGCCTTGGGCAGCTCCACCTCTGTGGCTTTGCAAGATATAGCCCCGCTTTCCACTGCTTTCATAGGATGGTGTTGACTGTCTGCAGCTTTTCCAGATGCATAGTGCAAGCTGTTGATGGATCTACCATTCTGGGGTCTGAAAGATGGTGGCCCTCTTCTCATCGCTCCACTAGGCAGTGGACTCTATGTGGGAGTCTGTGTGGAAGACAGTGGTGACTCTGTGTGGGAGTTCTGACCCATTTCCCTTCAGCACTGCCCTAGCAGAGGTTCTTCATTAGAGCTCTGCCTCTCCAGCAAAATTCTGCCTGGATATCCAGGCATTTCCATACATCCTCTGAAATCTAGGTGAAGGTTCTCAAACCTTGATTCTTGACTTCTATGCACCAACAGGCCAAACACCATGTGGGAAACTGCAAAGCTTAGGGTTTACACCCTTAGAAGCAAGGGTCTGAGCTGTGCCTTGCCCTCTTTTAGCTACAGCTGAAGCTGAAGTCACTGGGACACAGGGGACCATGTTCTGACACTGCACAGAGTAGCAGCAGCCTAGGAAACCATTTTTCTGTCCTAGGCCTCCAGGCCCATGATGGGAGAGGCTGCTGTGAAGGTCTCTGACATGCCCTGGAGACATTTTCCCCATTGTTTTGGTGATTAGCATTTGGCTCCTCATTACTTATGCAAATGTCTGCAGCTGGCTTGAATTTCTCCTCAGGAAATGGTTTTTCTTTTCTTCACATCATCAGGCTGCAAATTTTCCAAACTTTTATGGTCTGCTTCCTCTTGGACACTTTGCCACTTGTAAATTTCTTCTGCCAGATACCCTAAATCATCTCTCTCAAGTTCGAAGTTCCACATATCTCTAGGGCAGAGGCAAAATGCTGCCAGTCTCTTTGCTAAGGCATAGCAAGCGTGACCTTTACTCCAGTTCCCAAAAAGTTCCTCATCTCCATCTGAGACCATCTCAGCCTGGACTTCATCGTCCATATCACTATCAGCATTTCGGTCAAAACCATTCAATAAGTCTCTAGGGAGTTCCAAATTTTCCCACATCTGCCTGTCTTCTGAGTATTCCAAGTCTCTAGGAAGCTCCAAATTTTCCCACATTTTCATGTCTTCTGAGCCCTCCAAACTGTTCCAACCTCTGCCTGTTATCCAGTTCCAAAATCACTTCCACATTTTCGGTATCCTTACAGCAGCACCCAACTGTACCAGTACCTACTTAATATATTAGTTTGTTCTCATACTGCTAATAAGGACAAACCCCAAACTGGGTAATTTATAAAGGAAAGAGGTTTCACAGTTCAGCAATGCTTGGCAGGCTTCAGGAAACTTACAATCATGGTAGAATGGGGAGCAGACATGTCCTTCTTTACTTGGTGGCAAGAAAGAGAATGAGAGCCAAGCAAACGAGGAAGTCCATTAGAAAACCAACAGATCTTACGAGAACTCACTCACTATTACGAGAACTGTATGGGGGAAACTGCCCCTATTATTCAATTACTCCACCTGGTCCTGCCCTTAACACATGGGAATTACATACAACTCAAGATCAGACTTTGGGTGGGAACAGAGTCAAACCATATCGATCTCTGTCCAGGAATTTGTTTGCCTTTCTCCTTCTCTACACTTGAAATATAGAGAGAAAAATTCATATTTTAATCCAGTAAATCAAGGTCTTTTGATATCCTATTCCCAAATCCAACTATCCCTTATTTTCTAATGTTGGATTATTATTATTATTATTTGCTTATTTTTTGGGCCAATGGTAGAATAAGATTATACATTACCATGGAAAAACAAATCTCAAAAGATATTATTTTCTATAAAATGTCTTCTACTTAACTTCTAGAGGGCTGATACATTTTATTCTTATATGTAGCTGCCAGGGTTTCTAGTCTTCATCTTTCACTAAAATTGTGCCTATCATAATAGCTCCAAAATTGCCTACAGAACATTAGATAATGGCAGAAGAATGGAACCAGTAAAAAGAACAGATGCAAAGCTAACCTTTTTGTTTTCAATGCATCTATTGCTCTAAATAATTTCAGCAGACAGTGTTTAGTTCTCCTTTAGGTTAACATTTTACTCTCAATATATTAGCAAAAAAAGATAGATAATTGTACTTTTCCTTATACTTACTGTAAAAAAGATTTCTTCTTATTTAAGAATAGGTATGCAGCTGATTGCATGAGTATATGTTAATGTATCTTCTAGAGAAATAGAGAAAAATTAAAAAAATGCTTGAAAAGCCAAGTGTACAGTAGGATATGATATATATTAATATATATGTTCCAATAAATAAGAGTGAAAAACATTTACAGTACTGATCAAATGGCAATTTATAAGTTAACTTGTATTAAGTAAGGTTTCTGAGTCTCTTTACCTCTAAAATGGGGATCAAACATCTCAGAGATTTGTTTAGGGGCAGATAAAAATAATGTATCTGGGTACCTGAAAATCATAAAGCACTGTGGTGTTATTTTTAAACTGTTCAAAATCTAAAAGGTAGTGTTGTTATTACTGAGATGAAACTTTGTAGACTGGCATTTATATTTGAATTTTGTAAACTATTTGAACCAAAAGTATAAAAATGTGCTTTAAATAAGATTTTATCTACGGTAAACTCATGTTTAATCTACACTGAAAGCATACCTTATAAACTGAAGGTAATGCAATAAATGCTATCATTTTTATGGTAATAGTATATACAAGCAGTTAGCATTATATAAATAAAAAAATTAATTTATTTAATAAAATCTTGGGTTAGTATATGTATTCATAATGAAGTATTAAAAAGAACTTAACAATAATTATTGCTTATTTACATATTGCATGTAAGTAATACCAGTCATAAATATGTGATTAAAATTTAACAAAGAAATAGATTTTAAAAAATCAAAGATTAGGTAGAGATTTTTCCAAAATACATTCTGTTCAAAAACATTCAATTAACCAAGATTACATATCTTTACTTATTATTTTCTTCAATTAATAAACTTCAGTCAGAATTCTCAAGCAGTTTTAGCTATTTAAGAGAAAACTGATGGGAAAGACTTTGGCACTAGATGAAATAATTATTTTGGCAATTCTTTAGTTTAGGGATGAAAATAGTATTAAGACTAAGAAGTAAAGGTCAAAGTAAATTTTAAACTGAACTTACTGAGGTAAAACTGCCAGAAAGATTTCTTCTTTGAAAAGTCAGCCTCCCTAATCCTTAATCTCCACACTGTTTTTATAGTGGTTTCTAAATGTAAAGTGATAGTAATGAGCTAACATAGCTGTGGAAAAACAGAATACTAGAACATCATGTCCTTTGTACAGATAATTTAGATATAGAAGACTGTCATAAAGTTCTTGGGCAAACTGCAAAGTAAAAAAGATTAACTGTTAATTACTAAACATGTAATAATGATGTTTTACTCTTTTGGAGTGCTTATTAGGTACTAGACACTGAATTAGGAGCTTTACATATATCATTCTTAAAGTAACCCTGCCAGGGTGGTATTATTTTAAGTATGCTAACGATTACAAATATGGAACTAGAGAGGTTATGTGAATTATTCAAGATTATATGAAGAAAAAGGAACAGGGTTGAAATTTGAAACCACGTCCATATAACAGGAAAGTTCATGCTTTTTCTATTATAAAATTCTGCTTCAGGGAATAAATACAATAGATGCATGCAGAAATGAAAGTAAAATTGATTTTTCTTCTAATATCCACTTTTAAACTTCCATTCTACTAGTAACAGAGTACAATTTATCTCAATTTATAAAAGCCGCTTTTAAAATCTGTTTTTGACTCAGACATAAGAATATATAATATGAACCTGCATTCTGATTTTGCTAATTTTAATAAATATTCTTTTTACAGCATGCATACATTATTTTTGTATCTGCTTTCTATTATACTAACACATTTGAACCTTCAAATAAACAATATTAAAAATGTAGACATTTCAGATAAAAAAGAACAAAAATTTAAAATATTTTATGTACAGAATTCTATAAACATAAAAAATTAAAATAGGTACTTTAAGAAAAAATTTTGAGAAAATAAACATGTTAACTGAATAGAAATACTTTTCAAACAACATGAACTTACAGAAGCGGTTTTTCAGACAAGTTTCCTCAATTTATATAAAAGAGGTAATTCCTTTTATAGAAAATGATTAAATAGCAGGCAAAAGGAGAAATAAATTAAATTTAAAAAATAATTTCAACTTTTATTTTAGATTTAGGAGTACATGTGCAGGTTTGTCACAAGGGTATACTGTGTGATGCTGAGGTTTAGGGTGATTCCTGTCAGCCAGGTAGTGAGCACAGTACCCAACAGGTAATATAATCTTAAGACCAAAGCCTGACAAGGACAAAAAGGAAAAGAAAATTATAGACTTATCTAATCTATAAACATAGGTGCATAAATTTTTTAAAAAACTAGCAAATCAAATATAGCCAGTATGTCTTTTTGTTAGTGACCAGGTAGACTTTATCTCAGGAATGTAATGACCATTAAATATAAGAAACTGTAATAATATAATACATTGTCACAATAAAAGATGAAATAATCCCAAATTAATAAAAATAAGCATTTGATAAAGTTTAACATTCATGATAAACACTCAAATACAAAAAAGATGGGACAATAATTGTCTCAACAAAGAGTATAAAAAACATCAAACTTAATGATGAAATTAGAAGCATTTTCATTAAATTCAGGAACAAGTAAGTCTACCTACTCTTAATCCAAAGGTTCTGTCCAAAGCAATAGACAGTAAACAATTGGAAATATAATAAATGGAAAGAAAGAGATAAACTTATTCATATATATAGGGGTGTGTGTGTGTGTATTATATACACACTGTATATATATATATAGAGAGAGAGAGAACTATATATATATAGAACTGTATAATATATAACTGTATATATATATATACAGTTGAATTAGCTACAAACTATTAGACTTAGAGACTCAATACCAATATACTTAGACACTAAACAAAACACCTTTAATGAACACATAGGTCAAAATATTAAGTAAATGGAAATGAAAACACAACATCAAAATTTGTGGAATGCATCAAAAACAATGCTCAGAGGAAACTGTGTAGCTTTGAATGTATATATTAGAAATAAGGGAAGTTCTAAAATCAATGATGTAAGCTTCCACCTTAGAAAACTAGAAAAAGAACGGCAAATTAAATTCAAAGTCAGTAGAAGAAAAATAAAAATCAGAGCAGAAATCAATGAAACTGAAAACAGTAAATCAAAGTAAAAGAGATCAATGACACCAAAAGCTGGCTCCTTGCAAAGATGAGTAAAATCAATAAGCCTTTAGTCAGCTAAGAAAAAAGAGAGAGATTATTCAAATTACAAATAGCAGAAATGAAAGAGGAGATCTCAGTACAGATTCCATAGACATTAAAATGATAACAAAGGAATACTATGAACCATTCTATGCCCATAAATTTGATAGCCTGGATAAAATGGCTTGAAAGACACAATATGACAAAACTTATATGAGAAGAATTAGACAATCTGAATAGGCCTGCATCTATTAAAGAAATTCAATCAATAATTAAGAACATTTCCAAACAGAAAGTATCAGACCCAGATGAATTCACTGGTAAATTCTATTAAAGACTGAAGGAAGAAATTATGCCAACTATCTACAATTTCTTTGAGAGGACAGAAGCAAAATGAACATGTCCTAACTCATTCTATGAGGCCAGTATTACCCCAAATACTAAAACTAGACAAAGACATTACAAGAAAACAGTATCTCTCATGAACATAGATACCAAAATCCTCAACAAAATATTATCAAAGTGAAATCCAACAATGTATAAAACAAATTATATACCATGAACAAGTGGAATTTATCCCAGGCATGCAAGGCTGTTTTAACATATGAAAATTAATTAATGTAATTCATTGCACCAACAAGCTAAAGAAGAAAATTCACATGATCATACAAATAGATACAGGAAATACATTCTACAAAATCCAACATGCATTCATGATAAAAAATCTCTCGGCAAATTGGGAATAAAAGAGAACTTACTCAACTTGTAAAAAACATCTACAAAAACCTACAGCTCACACAATACTTTCTGGTGAGACCCTAGAAGCTTTCCTGCTAAGACCAGGAACAAGGCAAGGATGTCCTCTCACCATTTCTTTTTAACATTATATTAGATGTCGTATCTAATGCAATAACACAAAGAAAATAGGAGGTGTACTAATTGGCAAGGAGGAAATAAAACTGTCCATTTTTCAAATAATGGGATCATATATGTAGAAAATCTGAAGGAACTGAGCAAAAAACTGGAGCTAATAAGTAACTACAGCAAGGTAGCAGGACTCGAAGTTAATATAAAAGGTCAAACGCTTTCCTGTATACCCGCAATGTACAAATGGAATTTGAAATAAAAAATAATACCATTTACATCAGCATTCCTCAAAATCAAATACTTAGATATAAGTCTAACAATATACATATAAGATCTAAATGAGAAAAACTATAAAAATCTGATGAAAGAAATCCAACAACTAGATGAATGAAAAAATATTCCATTTCCTGGATAGGAGACTGAATAAAGGTTGAATATCTCTAGTTCCAAAATCCATAATCCAAAATGTTCCAGAATCAGAAACATTCTGAGTACCAAGATGATAGTCAAAGGAAATGCTCATTGGAGCAATCTGGATTTTGTATTTTTGGATTAGGAATGCTCAATCAGTAAGCATAATGCAAATATTCCAAAATCAGAACAAATAAAATATCTGAAGCATTTTTGGTCCCAAGCATCTTTGAAAAGAGATAATCAACCTGTATTGTCAAGAGTTCTTCCCAAATTGATATGTAGATTCAATGTAATCCCAATCAAAATAGCAGCAAGTTATTTTGTAGGTATCAACAAACGAATTTTAAAGTTTATTTGGAAACAAAGGCTCAGAATAACGAACACAGTATTAAAAAGAACAGAGTTGGAGGACTGACACTTCTGAGCTTCAAGCAAATTATAAATCAAAACAGCATAGTACTGGCAAAAGAACAGATAAATAGATCAATGAAAAAGAATAGAGAGTTCAGAAATCAACCCACATAAATACAACCAACTAATCTGTGAAAGGAACAAAGGCAATAAAATGGAGAAGTCAGTCTTTTTAACAAATGATTTTCTGCTATAAAGAGGATACAATTCAAAATTTGTAACAAAGAAACTATTAAATAAGTTTGTATTTAGAACTGCTGAACTTCAAAGTTTCAAGCTATCTTACAGGTCATCTAGAACGGTGTTCCTCAACTTTTTTGGCACCAGGGACTGTCTTCATGGAAGACAATTTTTCCATGGACCCAGGATGTGGCAGATGGTTTTGGGATGATTCAAGCATATTACATTTATTGTGTACTTTATTTCTATTATTATTACATTGTAATATATAATGAAATAATTACATGACTCTTCATAATGTACAATCAGTGGGAGCCCTGAGCTTGTTTTCCTGCTACTTAATGGTTCCATCTGGGGGTGATGGGAGATAGTGACAGATCATCAGGCATTAGATTCTCATAAGGCATGTGCAACCTAGATCCCTCACATGCACAGTTCACAAGAGGATTTGTGCTCCTATGAGACTGTAATGCTGCTGCTAATCTGACAGGAAGCGGCGCTCAGGTGGTAATATGAGTAATGCAGAGTGGCCATAAATACAGATAAAGCTTTGCTGGCTTGCCTGCCACTCACCTCCTGCTGTATGGCCTGGTTCCTGTGACTGGTATCAGTCTGTGGCCTGGGGGTTGGGGATCCCTGATCTAGAACAACATTTACCATTTACTGACAAATGAGTTCTCTCACCAAAATTCATTAAATGGAAATATCTTCAGTTGAATATTTCTAGTATTTGAGAATTTACTTTCTTCTGGGCAGGCAGAAGACAACTACTACTTTTGGAAAACTATAATGCAAATATTTATTTATAAGTGTGGGTTCTTATTCTTTTCTCTCTCAGGATATTTTAGAAATGTCTTATAATCTTTCATATATATATTCATTTAGCTGTTTCCCTCTTTATCATCTATATATCTAGAGGCAGAGATTATAATTATCAAAATTGCTCTGTATTCAATCATAAGCAGGGTCATGTTTATAAGTGACCTTAATATAATTTGATTGTGATGGAAATATGTGAACAAATGAATGTACTCATATATTTGGGGACATAAATAAAATCACAGAAAGTGCCATATCTGAAAAGCAATACATACATATTAACTGAAATTCAATTTCATGGAAATAATTATGATACTATGATAATATTAGAATATTTGAAATGTATGAATTATTATAACTGAAAGCTTTGTTGACCATATTTATAAACTGTGTTTAATAAGAATGATAATGCTGAAACACCTACATGGCATAGTTTTAAAAATGCTGTTTCTTCTGTCAACCAACAATAAGTTCCTGGTCTATTAACAACTCTTTTTCTATTTTTTTAATTCTTTCTTTGCTTCTGTAATCTCTCACTATATAACCAATTGATATATAAACAGATACTACAAATGCATACAAAAAAAGCAAAACTTGCTACCTGGAGGAGTATGTCAAAATAATCTTCCTAACTCTATAACCAAATAGATATAATGGTTTTCTGGAATATTTCTATGAATCAAATCATGTGTTAGAAAATATCTACATTAAAAGGACATAAATGACACCATTAAGAACAATAAAGATACTAGTGTATATTAATTTGAACATCCATCTCCTTTTAGAGTTTGTAAACTAAATCCGCAAATACATACCAGATCTGTCTTTGGAGGATCCGGACACTCAGCAGAGAAATAAGGTGCCGAACTTCTGACTCCACTGCTGTCAGAAGTTGGCTTTGGAGGTTGAGCATGCTGTCTGTAAGTAGCACTTTTAGGAGTCCAACAAAACAGGTTGATAGATTCTCTCACACAGCGTTCAATGTCAATTTCTAGATAGAAATGTTTTAAAAAAGCAAATGTATAGAATTTAGATTGCTCTTTTATTGTAATAAACACCATCTCTCCTAAGTGAATATATCTAAATATGGCTAAGATGATAAGTTATTAGAAAAAATGTCAGTAAAAAAACAACGTAGCTATTAATCAGCATATTTATGACTGGATTGATGGAAATATTTGGTATAACTTGCTTACATATATTTGTAAATGTATCTACTTATGTTTTCATGTGTGTCTTTTACTTGGAATTATCTACATATACATATGTATATATTTCAGAGTATCATTATTTAAATGCCACAGAATATAACACATCTCCTTATTTAAAAATCTGCCAAATTTATGCTGATAATGTTTCCACTTTTCCAATGTGAAACGAAAGTTGTGGGGGGAGAGTACAGTTTGGGAATAGGTAGACAAAAGATTTAGGAGATGTTGATTGCTGATTCAGAACGAATTCTAGTAAAGTGAACTGACAGTTTTACTGCCATTAAATAAGATATAAAATAATTAGAAAAAAATTTTCAGAATCTCAATTCAGCATTTCTCAATTTTTTTTTTTCCTGTTTTTGAGACAGAGTCTTGTTCTGTCTCCCAGGCTGGAGTGCAGTGGCGCAATCACGGCTCACTGCAACCTTGGCCTCCCAGGTTCAAGCAATTCTCGTGCCTCAGCCTCCCTAGAAGCTGGGATTACAGGCCTATGCCACAACGCCTGGCTAATTTTTTGTATTTTTAGTAGACATGGGGTTTCGCCATGTTGCCCAGGCTGTTCTTGAATTCCTGACCTCAGGCAATCCGCCTGCCTTGGCCTCCCAAAGTTCTAGGATTCCAGGGATCATCCACTGTGCCCAACCAGCTTTTCTCCATTCTTTAATAATTTCTTGAGTTAAATGAAGAAAGGTTTTAAAGTTAAGTTTAATCAAGTAAGGTTTAAATGCACTTGATTAAAAGATAAAACAGAAACATTTTCATATTAGATTTCCTTTTGTTTCTCATGTTTGAAATTTAAGCATCTTTAATGCAGAGGTAATATATATAGAAAGGTTACTACAACTCTATACTGTTTGTGTTTTGGATGAGACTGTATCTCTTTAGGAGGTCAACAGTCCTGATGAGAAGTTAGCCAGTCCTCTATGGCGAAAGTGGAGAGACCACAGAAAGGCGGAAAAATTCAAGAAGTTGACTGTGATGAAGGAGTTTAGCAATGACTAGTTTTTATCTTTCCATATTTCTAAAAGTAGCAAATGGCATATATTCTCATTTCCTCTGTAAAAGTACAAGTGTCAGGCTCAGGCAGGCAATGGAGAAAAAAATATTACATGTCAGAAAGTGGTAAGTTCTTTTTTTTCTCCCCCTCTTTTTGAAATAAAGGGCTTGTAAGGGGAAAAGGAAATAGGCATTAAGTAAATTCTGTGGATAGTGCATGAGTAATCATTTAGAGCTATCTGCTGTGGTAAGGTGGAGAAATCTGGAAGAGAAAAAGAAGATAACACTGACCATCTATTATGTGACAGGTATTGTACACTTTCACTTAATCCATTTAATTCTTACAATGATTTTATTAAAGACAGGTATTGTAATTCTTCTTCCCACCTTCTATTTCTGCTAAAGATAAAGAAACTAAGACACAAGGAAGCTAAGTGATTTGTTAAGTATGTTACTACGAGTAGAAGTCTGAAGTTACTATAAGGTTATAAGGCATCTTTTGTTACTTCCTAACTTAGATTTGGAATATGAAAAGATAGTCTGGTAAGACCAGTTACTCAATTAGGCATTCCTTAGGGATGTTTGCCAACTTCACATCTCATTACTTCCACGGCTACCAAAAGATGTCAGATTTCATCACCTCATATGCTATTCCTAATATAAAAACTATAAAACAGAGTGAAACAAGCTTTGAGGCATGGGCCTATTTATTTGGGCAATGGATAATATAGTGAAGCTCTATAACAATATCAACTTGTTATTTCACAAAGAAAATACAAACACAAGCTAGAAGAAAAATCAAAGTTTAAGACAGGTTTCTCCAGCCTGTTTAAGAAAAAAGAGATACCGCAATTCATTTTAGAAAACTTTCAATTCAAATAGTTAAGATAAAAATTTGGCAGCTAATGAGAGAAAATACTCAACTATCTAAAGTGTGTCTACTTAACACAGATTAATTTCCAAAGGAAAGGGTTTCAGTCCATAGATTTTGTGTTTGCAGGGCTCAAATCAATTTGACACATCTGTCACCAGCAAAATTTAAAGTTAAGTCAGTGATCTAGAGCAAAGGTTGTAGCACAGTCCTTCAATCACTGGCATTGGAAAGTCATTTGTATCTGCTTGCAAGACATCCCATCGACACCATAAAAGGTTTACAGTGAATCTTGATGATGTACTGGCATCCATCCCGATTCTACCCTGATTGTTAGTTCTAACAGATATCTCATTTTCCATTTCACTTGACTCATGTCACCTCTCATCTCAAAATCCTTCCAGAGCACATTATCATAATCAAAATATAATGCAAAAATACTTTGTGAACTGTACATTAAAATGCACAATTACTCCTACAAAGTAATCTCTCATTACATGGCACTACTGTTTTTTAACCTTGCATTATAATTATTGAGACACTGCATTGTGAATAAAACATGGATTATGGTTCCCCAGGTTTGAATTAAAGCTCCATGAGGTATTTTGCAACTCTGGGTAAAATAACTTCTCTAAATCTATTAATTTCTTCATTGGCACCCATTAGTATTAGATCTTTCAGAAATACTGAACTATTTTCAATATGATAAACACAACCATTTGGGCAAGGATAGATGGAAGAGACAGCTTTCCTGAGCCTGCTCTTCTCTCACTTTAATGGCTATGAATTGCTTCTGAAATTTATTGCATAGCTATTGCCCTGGAACTTCTCTTTACTATTATCCAATTCTCTTAGGCTCTCCCCTATATTTGATTCCTAACTTTTTGGGTAAGACATTATTTACCACTGTTTCATATTTACTTCTCATTTTGATGAAACACATTATCCAGCAGCTACAAAGAAAGAGTACACAGGAGGTAAACTATTTAAAAACCTTCAATGAATATCATTAATCTGCCCTTGACCGATAGTTTGACCAGGTATAGCATTCTAGGGTTGAATTTTTTCCTTCTGAGTTATTAAAGGTAGAGCTCCAATGTCTGCTGCTGAGAAGTCTGATAAAATTCTGATTTAGGATTATTTGTACATGATTTTCTGTTTTTCTGTTAACTTTTAGGATCCCTGTATTATGAAATTTCATGGTGATATACTTACGCATATACTTCATTGTGCTGGGCATTTGGTGGATCCCTGAGTAGTCCTTCAGTTACACAAAAAGTATGTTTTTGATGTTTATGATAATTTGTTTCTTTTTAAATCTTCTATTCTATAATGAAGAATCTTGAACTTCCTGAATTTAATTTCTAATAATTTTGTCTTTTTGTTCTTACTTTCCATGTGTATTTTTGTTTCATACTCTGTGAGATTTCCTAAATTTTACCATCTTACATTTTCATCACAAACATCATTGCATTTCTATATCAATTTCAATTTCCAGGCCAGGCACGGTGGCTCATGCCTGTAATCCTAGCACATTGGGAGGCCAAGGCAGGAGGATCACTTGAGGCCAGGAGTTTGAGACCAGCCTGGCCAACATGGTGAAACCCTGTCTCTACTAAACAAAAATACAAAAATTAGCCGAATGTGGGGGAGTGCACCTGTAATCCCAGCTACTCAGGAGGCTGAGACATGAGAATTGCTTGAACCTGGGAGGCGAAGGCTGCAGCGAGCAGTGATCACGCCTGTATCATGCCTGTACTCCAGCCTGGCTGCAGAGCAAGACTCTCTCAGAAAAAAAAATCAACTTCCAGATTTTCAACAATTTTCATTGTTATGTTTAAAAGTTCTGTTTTTTCATAGTTAATTTTCTCACAGTTATCTTTCTGAATATATTATTTTTTCAGTTTGTACTGTTCTGTATCTTAACTGGAAGCTTTCCTCAGAGATTTTGTGATCTTTGATTCTATATATTTACAAGAACAGCACCAAAAATCAGATTGGAATTTTTTTTTTTTTTTTTTTTTTTTTTTTAAATGTGGGCAGGGCTTGGTGACTGGTGGATTAACTATAAGGTAATTTGGGGACATGGTTATTTTGCTAGAAGACTCCTAAGTAAGATATTTCTCCTTCTGAGAACATTGAGTTTTTCCAGATAATTCCCTGATCTTCTAAGCTCATCTTTGCCAGCCTTCCCAGATATGACCATGGGAGGGGCCTGTATAACTACATACATTCACTCACTCCTGCTCTCTGCTATGCCTATTGGCTCTGAGTCTCAAGACTCTGTAACTCTACTACTCCAAAGAATGCCTCTCCATATTTACCATTAAAATGGTCACTTTTGTAAAATTTGACAAAGTAAAAATATTTCAACCACAACAATGAAGAATGCTGCCTCTTTCTACACCAAATTCTCTCCATTATACTTCCTTGATATTGGGCAACATTACAGTGGCTGTGCATGCTCTACATATAACTAAGAGTAAGCTGAACATATTTACTTTGGTTTAATAGGTTATATTTTTGTTATCTGAAGTAACTTCTGGGTATTGACAAAGATGCTCTCCTTGACCAAAGTCTAGCCAGGCTCCTTGGAGCCCTTTTTTGACTAGGGTCCATCCTTTGCCTATAAAGACTTGAACAAAACATGAAGATGGCTTGGTTTTTCTACTTTACTGTTATTTTTCAATTAATACAAAAAATTGTACATAGTTTATGTATTAATTATGGAATACATGTGATATTCTGCTATATGCATACAATGCATAATGATCAAAACAGGGTAATCAGAACATCTAACAATTCAAATATTTATTTTCTTGTGTTGAGAACATTTCAAATCTAGCTATTTTGAAATATATAACAAATTATTGTTAACTATAGTCATCCTACTGTGCTATCTATTGAACAATAGAGCTTATTCCTTCAGTCTAACTGTATTTTGTATCCATTAACCAACCTCTCTTCATCCCCATCCCCCAGCCCATTCTTCTCAGCCTCTAGCAACTATCAATCTACTCTCAACCTCTATTTAGTTTCCCACGTACGAGTGAGAATATGTGATACTGTGAATATGAGATAGTCTTTCTGTGCCTGGCTTATTTCACTTTATGTGATGACCTCCAGTTACATCCATGTTGTTGCAAATGACAGGATTTCATTGCCTTTTATCGCTGAATGGTAATTCATTGTGTTTTTATGTATGTTTTCTTTATTCATTCATTCATTAATAGACACTTAGGTTGATTCTGTATGTTGGCTATTGTGAATAGTGCTGCAATAAACATGAGAGTGCAGACATCTCTGCGATATCCTGATTTCCTTTCTTTTGGACATATATCCAGCATTGGGAATGCTGGATCTTATGGTGCTTCTATTTCTACTTTTTTGAGGAACCTCCACACTGTTTTTCATAGCAGCTATACTAATTTACATTCCCACTAACAGTGTACTACATCCCACTTTCTCCACCATCTATTATTTTTGTCTTCTTTGTAATAGCCTTTTAAACTTGGATAAGATAAAATTTCATTGTGGTTTTGATTTGCATTTCTCTGATAATTAGTGATATTGAGTACTTTTTCATAACTTGTTGGCCATTTTTAAGTGTTTTTTTTTTTTTTTAATATAGGGTCTCACTAAGTTACCCAGGTTAGATAGAGTGTAATGACTACAGATGTGATCATAGACTATGACCTACGACAGCCTGAAACTTCTGGGCTCAAGTGATCTTATATCACAGCATCTGAATACTTGGGACTACAAGTATACACCATCACATCTGTCTCTATGTCTCCTTTTCAGAAATGTCTATTCAGATCATCTACCCATTTTTTAAATAGGATTGTTTTTTGGCTATTGATTTGAGTTCTTTATATACTCTGGCTACTAATCCTTTGTAGGTTGAAGAGTTTGCACATTTCCTCCCATTCTGTAGGTTGTTTCTTCACTCTGTTGATTGTTTCCTTTGCTGTGAAGAATTTTAGCTTGATGTAATTCTATTTGTCTACTTTGGTTTTGGTTGCCTGTATTTTTGAGGTATGACCTCAAAAATCTTTGCCTAGATCAATGTTGTGAGGCATTTCCGCAATGTGGTCTAGTAGTTTCATGTCTTACATTTAAGTCTTTAATAAAGTTTGATTTAATTTTTGCATATGGTGAGAGATAGGGGTCTAGTTTCATTAGTCTGAATATGGAGATACAGTTTTCCCAGCACCATTTATTTAAAAAACCGGTCTTTTCCCCAATGTATATTGTTGGCACCTGTGTCAAAAATAACTTGACTGTAAATGTGTGAATTTATTTCTGAGTTATCTATTCCATTTCATTGGTCTATGTGCTGGTTTTTATGTCAGTACAATGTTGTTTTGGTTACTACAGCTCTGTAGTATACTTGGGAATTAGTGTGAGGCCTCTAGTTTTCTCCTCTTTACTCAAGATTGCTTTTGCTACTTGGGGTCTTCCGTGGTTCCATAAAAATATTAGGATTATTTTTTCGAATTCTGTTAAGAGTGTCATTGGTATTTGATAGAAATTACATTGAACCTGTAGATCACTTTGGGTAGCATGAACATGTTAACATTATTAATTCTTCTAATCTATAAGCATGTGACATCTTTCCATTTTTTATTGCCCTCTACAATTTATTTCATTAGTGTTTGTTCTCATTGTGGAGATCTATTACTTCTTTTGTTAAATTCGTTCCTACATATTTTATTTTATTTGTTAGCTATTTCAAGCAGAACTGCTTCCTTGATTTCTTTTTCAGATTGTTCACTGTTGGTCTAAAGAAATGCTACTGATTTTTATATGTTGATATTGTATCCCAATTTACTGAATTCCCAAATTTGTTCTAGCAGTTTTTTGGTGAAGTCTTGAGAGTTTTCCAAATATAAGGTCATGTCATCTGTGAAAAAGAATAATTTGAGTTCTTTCTTTCCAATTGAATGTGTTTAATTTTTTTTCTGTTGCCTAATTGCTCTGTCTAGAATTTCTAGTACTCT